>NC_090649.1:116292054-117659554 GCF_040937935.1 Hyperolius riggenbachi | reverse complement strand
ATTTATTTATTTTCAAAAGCACTTGAAGTGAATGGCAGTTGCTCTGTCCAGCTGCCAAAAAACTGTGTAGCGAGCAGGAAAGCTGGACAGCATCATTGTTTAAATCCTTTTTAAGGAATATGTTTATAAAGAATAAAAGCCTTGCTGAGAATCCCCTATGAAGAGATGGACTAGTCCAAAACCTGTCGCTTCTGTCAGATTTCTACTGCCTACTATAAGGGACAGCAACATAGGAGAAATGTAATTTATGGCTCATTTTACTCTCTAAAAAAACGTACTTCTTAATTGTCTATGTTTGCACATATTTTAAAATATTTCGCCATAGTGCTCCTTTAAACTGTGGTGAACAGTAAAGTGCCAGATACCAACTTTTTTACAGTACAGTAGTCAACAAGAATAGCTATTGCTTCCTCATTTTGCCTCTAAACCTTTTAAATGCAATTATTGTCAACCTCTTAAGCCCTATCTACACGATCCGATTCTTTGTACGATTCGATAACGATTCTATTTATAATTCGATTAAATCCGACATGTCCGATCGGGATTCAATGCAATTCGATTTGCCATTGTTTTGCTATTGCAAATCGAACTGAATCGAATACCGATTGGACATGTCGGATTTAATCGAATCGTAAATAGAATCGTATCGTGTAGATTGGACTTTATAGATCTTCGCATTCTGCACTCAGGATGCTAACTAAACTAAATCTAAAACAGAACAAGGCTAAATGTTTAAGCAATTAGCATGATGACTGAATACAAAATGTATAAAAGCAAAGCGATACACTGAATACTGGTTTCATGGGTTAAACGTGCTTAGATCTGTAGTACACCTTGCACCTGTACTTAGTGAATTCAGCTGGTGGACAGGGTAATACAAAGGCACTCAAAGCAAGAAGAAACAGAGGCCAGTGTACTAGTGGCACCACTGGGGTTTCCCTGCAGAGTCTGTAGAAGCAGAGCGGAAGCATCAGTCAGGGATGGTTTCCACTGCAACGCAGAGCGGCTCTGTGCTGCACGTCACTATTGGGGGCGGAGCTTTCGATCCCTTTCATTACACTAAATGAGATTGCGGGCGAAATTGCCTCGAAATGCAGGCAATCATGCACTGCGATTCAAAAGTGAATTGCAGCGCATGAATGGAAACAGCAGACAGTGCAGCCTATGCAATGTCTGCTGTGCCTGCGATCGAGTTTCCTTAAAGAGACTCTGAAGTCTCATAAAATTCACCTTTTTATTTTAAAAATCACTTTTACATCACTGCCCTAAATAAAACGCTGCATCCTCATGGTTGAACACTAAGTAAATTACCCCAAACTCCCTTTTAGTTAGGGCATAGATGTAAAAGAATTTTTAAATAAAAAGGTGAATTGTATGAGACTTCAGAGTCTCTTTAAGCGCACATGAAAGCGCGCTATATGGAAACGAGGCATTAGCTGTTACGAAAGTGACTGATGCTTTCTAATAGCCAAATCACAGCTGACTGGGCATTTCCTTGGGTGGCACAGAAACCGTGGAAGCACTAGTTACAGCTGCCTCACACTCTAAGGACTCATTCACACATAGTGTCCCCAACTCACTTAAAAGACAACTGAAGTGAGAGGTATATGGAGGCTGCCATACTTATTTCCTTTTTAAACCATACCAGTTGCCTGGCTATCCTGCTGTTCCTGTGCCTCTAATACTTTTAGCCATAGCCCTTGAACAAGCATGCAGCAGATCAGGTGTTTCTGACATTATTGTGAGATCTGACAATATTAGCTGCATGCTTGTTTCTGGTGTTATTTAGCCACCACAGCCAAATAAGTCAGCAGGGCTGCCAGGCAACTGGTATTGTTTAAAATGAAATCAATATGGCTGCCTCCATATTCTTCTTACTTCAGTTGTCCTTTAACATAAAAGCTCATAGACTTTCATGTTACCATTCACACTATAGTGTGTGTTCCCACACATTGCATTGTGGCTGGGAACATCCTAGCACAAAACAAAAACATTATTCCATAGTGGTCAAACTGAAGCTGCCGGCGTATGCTATATATAGCGCGCTGCAACGCATGCTTCCCTGCATCGTAATGCATGCACAAAATCGCATCAGTGCATGCACTGCCCATTGTAAATTAGCACTAAAGCCTAGGCAATGAGTACTAGCTGGGAAGGTCTCTGGCCGTATGCAAATAAGGACAATCATTACATCAAGCTAGTTTTAAAACAGTGGGGAAGGATGCTAAACCTTCCTTTTCCTGAAACAACTGGTGCATCTCTAGTGATGAAATCAGTGTTCTCTCCAGGCTCTTTTAGCCGGGTGCTCCACCCGGCTAGTTTTGGTGAGCACCCGGCTGTCATCTGCTCACCTCCTCCTATCCATGTAAGCAGAGTTGTGCAGAGAAGCACCAGCACTGCATTCTCACATCTTGCCCCACCCGGCTACTTTTTCATGTTACCCAGCTACTATTTCATGCCACCCGGCAGGAAAATATTTCTGGGGAGAACACTGGAAATGCTAAAAAACTAGATTTCCAAACATGCAGCTACGCAATCCTTACTTCCTCAAAGTCCCAGTAGATACCCAACTCAACAAATGTATTTTTGTGCAACCAAACTACCTTTGAGTAATCCCTGTACTACAAAACCTCAATAGACCTGATGCAGTTCAGTTCTTCAACACCCACCTATCATCCATCTCGACTCGTTTCATGCTGTGAAGATGCAGGACAGCCAGTATAATGGCCACTAAGAATATCACTGCGCAGCACACGCCCACGCTGATGTAGAACACACGGGTGGAAGTGGTTGGAGCTACATTAACAGGATCAACTGAAAGGAGAAGAGAGAAAACGGTTATCGGAAATGCACAGCTCAAAACACTCACATTTTTAGAGGTCTCAGAAGGTTTATTCAAAGCATGATAAAGCTGGGTTAGGAATAAACTAGTTACTAATCTGATAACTCACATACTGTATAAACATTTTTATGGTGAATGCAGGTTCAGGTTCGCATTCATTAGCACACCATGCTATTAAAAAACTCAGCTCACACTGTCTGAACAAGGTCTAAAGGCCGGTTCACACTTGCGATAAAAACGTACCCGTTCGGTACAGTTTCTGCAGCAGACACAACCGTATGCATGGATCGCAATGTTAAAAACATTGGCCGTCTTCACGCGCACATAAAAATGGATCTGTTTGATACATTCCGGAAAACTGAGCGCAGAGTCTGAACTTGGCACTTTTTTCCAGAGACTGGATCACCACGGAGGCAATAAATACCAATGTAAAAATGTATCTTCCGTTCCCACACAGAACTCTGCACTCAAAATCATATGCCTAAGTGTATTGCATAACTTTCCTGCTCCTCCCCTCAGCGTCATCATTACAGACTTCCTGTTCGAGAAGGGCTACAACATGACTATCAATCAACCTGACTGAAGGAGCATTTAGAACTCTATGACAAGGGCAATACTGGGTACAGTGACCAGCACTATTGCAACAAGCAATTGTAGGCATTGCAAGAAGCAAAAATATTGCTTGGTACAGCATAACCACTACCACTTCTCTTCCTATTGGAAAAAAAAAAAAAAAAGCAATAAACCATAATAAAAACATCTAATTAAAAGTACATGTTTTTACCATACGTGTAAACGGACTGGAAACGTGTTGTACAAATAGCACAGAATAGTGATAAACTGACCAGTTTTCTAAAAACGGATGCATTGGGATCCGCTAAAAGTGTCAACTAGCTCTTGCTGTTTTGGATGAACGTTTAAGGACAAATCCAAATATGCAGCTAAATAAACAAAAACTACATAAGAACACTATTCTAGAAGGATTCTACCATGCGCCACACATACTGTGAGTGAGTAAATAGTATGTGTACCAAGACTTCAGAAATACTCCATATTCTTTCAGAATAGCGCATTCTTAAATTTCCAGAAAACGTTCTGCCTGTGGTGTATCTAACAGTCCAGCAATCATTAACTTCAATTGGCTATAAGTGACCTAATCAAAAATATGAACCCATAACCTGTGCCAGCAATTAACTATTTTTAGTCTTAAGTGATGGCATCTGTAGTGGTTGGGCAGCAATGGGTGGGGGGGGGGGGGTCAGAAGTTGTTCTCTTCACACATTATCTTATAATGAAGACAGATTTTTTGGATTTAACTTTCAAATATATTTTAAAGGGTACCACCTGAAGTGAAATGATTTACTCTTATATTTTACATTTATACGCTGCTGGCATCTTCCGTCATGTCACTAATAGTCTCCCTCACAGGGGCTCACAACCTAATCCTTACTATAGATCAGGGGTCTCAAACTCAATTTACCTGGGGGGCCGCAGGAGGCAAAGTCAGGATGAGGCTGGGCCGCATAAGGGATTTCACAAAAAAAGTTAACTATTTTGCCTATTGTACCTTATGGTTCGCTTCGGTGCTCCCATTACAAGTAATCCGCCGTGTCCCCGCCGCAAAATGAGGGCTGCAGAGCCCCCAAATCGCCGTGGGGCAATCCGCCGGCATTTCCTAATAGGGCCAGAGCTTTCAGCTTCAGCTCTGCCCTTCCTGACGTCAATCACTCCTCTCTGTGAAGGAAGAGTGAGAGGGGCGGGGAGAGGCAGCGATCCGTGTGGCGATTGACGTCAGGAGGGGTAGAGCTACAGCTGGAAGCTCTGCCCCTCAGCGCAGTCGTGGATGTTTAGCCGGGGCATTTGGGGGCTCTGCAGCCCCCGCTTAGCGGCAGGGATGCGGCGGATTACTTGGGAGCACTGAAGCGAACTATAAGGTAAAATAGTTTGCTTCCGTGTCTCTTTTGCCTTTGCCGGCGCGGGCCACAAAATATTGTACCGAGGGCCGCAAATGGCCCGCGGGCCGCGAGTTTGAGACCCATGCTATAGATAGATTCATCATAGTGTAAGGTCAGTTAACCTAATCTGTATGTGTATGTGTATGAGATGTGGTAGGAAACAAAGTACTTGGAGAAAACCCATGCAGACAGACGGTGAACATACAAACTCCATGCAGACTCCAGACATCTTGGACCTTAGTGCTGCACAGCAGAGAGTGTGGTTTAATAAAACAAACGTGAATGTACAGTGTCAAATTCTACCTCAAAATAGGCTATATTCATTCTATTTTTTCACTGTAATGGTTAAAGCGGACCCAAACCAAACATTTTTTAATTCAAAATATTTAGTTGCAGCACTCTGACACATACAAAGATAAATAAATACTCCTTCAAGCCTATGAGCATTTCAGTGCATGCTTTTCACCCTTCACTTTTCATAACTAGAGTTATACAGGTGGCAGCCATTAGCAATTCCTCCACTGCCGGACACTACCTACTCCAGCATTTTGCCGGATTCTGTCCCGGCAATTTGAAAGGAAGGGAGGGGTTTGTCCAATAAATGTAAAATATTTTACATTTGTCATCATGCAGCTGAAAAAAGGCTGCTATTTATTATCATTATTTAGAAAATACATTTTATTTCTGAAATCTTGTATTTTTAGTTGGTCTGCAGTCAAACCATAGAATAACTCTCACTAATAACCAAATACATTTTGTAAAACTAATTGGCTGAATGTGCAAAACAGATGAGTTTATTCGTTCATGATTGGTCTGTGTGGGGACTGAACATTTAAAACTATCCTCAAGTACGCGAGACAATGAAAACTTCAACTACACGGCAGCGTAGTGGTTAGTGCTCTCGTCTTGTAGTGCTGAGTCCCCGGTTCAAATCTCAGCCAGGTCAACCTCTGCAAGAAATGTGTATGTTCTCCTAGTGTCTGCGTGGGTTTCCTCCGAGCACTCCGGTTTCCTCCCACATTCCAAAAACATACTGATAAGTTACTTGGCTTCCCCCTAAATTGTCCCTAGACTTCAATAAATACACTACATGACACATACATAGACATACGACTATGGTAGGGATTAGATTGTGAGCTCCTCTGAGGAACAGTTAGTGACAAGACTATATTCTCTGTACAGCGCTGCGTAAGATGTCAGTGCTATATAAATACTAAATAATAATAATAATAATAATTACAAAAAAAGGACTATGGGATTCAAGGAAAGTACTATTTTGTATTAGAACAGATATTTTTATCTCACCTGCTTTTTCTCACTTCTGGTTTACAATAATTAACCTGTTTAGGATCAACCATAGTTAAAGGGGTTCTGTGGGGGGTTGTGGAAGAGAAAAGCAGACACTTACCTTGGGCTTCTATCAGCCCGGTGCAGCGGTAATGTCCCACGCCGTCCTCCTCCCATCTGCCGTTCTCCGCCGCCATCCCCGGTCTAAGCAGCATGGGATCCAACTACGGCTGCGCTAGAGTGGCCGCACACCCGCTCGCTTCCGCCTGCGTCATCGGAAGCTTACTGCGCAAGCGCAGTACAATGCTCCGTTGTACTGCGCCAGCGCAGTAAGCCTCAGATGACGCGAGCGGAGGCACGGCAACGCGCATTATTCGTCTGTATGTCAGACGAATAATAGCCCGGTGCCGGCTGCGGGGAACGGCGGATGGGAGCAGGACGTCGTGGGACATTACCGCTGCATGGGGCTCATAGAAGCCCAAGGTAAGTGGCAGTTTTTCTCTTTAGAAACCCCCACAGAACCCCTTTAAAACTATGCAGCACTTGTTGCTGCCAAATGATGGCCACTAATGAGCCAATCTTTTTCATCCAATCTTACCATTTCTTTGTAATATAAGGAACTGCATAAATTATCCATTCAGTGTATTCACTCAATTTACCCTTCTACTACATAGATTTGGTAAAAGTGGATGGAAAAAATTGGATCATTAGTGGCCACCTTAACTACTTCCCGACCGCCGTATAGACAAATGGCGGCCGGGAAGCAGACGCCGCAAGGACCGCCGTATTGACAAAATGCGGCGGTCCTTGTTTGGGCATGGGCGGAGCGATCGCGTCATCCGTGACGCGATCCTCCGCCTCCGCCTGTCGCCGCTCACTCGCCGCAACATCCCGCCGGCCATACGGAAGCGCCGGCGGGATGTTAACCCGACGATCGCCGCATACAAAGTGTATAATACACTTTGTAATGTTTACAAAGTGTATTATACAGGCTGCCTCCTGCCCTGGTGGTCCCAGTGTCCGAGGGACCACCAGGGCAGGCTGCAGCCACCCTAGTCTGCACCAAGCACACTGATTTTCTCCCCCCCCTGCCCCAGATCGCCCACAGCACCCATCAGACCCCCCCCCTGCCCACCCCCCAGACCCCTGTTTGCACCCAATCACCCCCCTAATCACCCATCAATCACTCCCTGTCACTATCTGTCAATGCTATTTTTTTTTAATACCCCCCCCCCTGCCCCCTGCTCCCTCCTGATCACCCCCCAACCCCCCAGATTCTCCCCAGACCCCCCCCAGACCCCCCCCCCCCCCCAATGTACTGTATGCATCTATCCCCCCTGATCACCTGTCAATCACCTGTCAATCACCTGTCAATCACCCGTCAATCACCCGTCAATCACCCGTCAATCACCCATCAATCACCCCCTGTCACTGCCACCCATCAATCAGCCCCTAACCTGCCCCTTGCGGGCAATCTGATCACCCCCCCACACCAATAGATCGCCCGCAGATCCGACATCAGATCACCTCCCAAATCCATTGTTTACATCTATACTCTCCTCTAAACACCCACTAATTACCCATCAATCACCCATCAATCACCCCCTATCACCACCTGTCACTTTTACCTATCAGATCAGACCCTAATCTGCCCCTTGCGGGCACCCAATCACCCGCCCACACGCTCAGATTGCCCTCAGACCCCCCCTTATCAATTCACCAGTGCATTCATTACATCTGTTCTTCCCTGTAATAACCCACTGATCACCTGTCAATCACCTGCCAATCACCTATCACCCATCAATCACCCCCTGTCACCCCCTGTCACTGCCACCCATCAATCAGCCCCTAACCTGCCCCTTGCGGGCAATCTGATCACCCACCCACACCATTAGATCGCCCGCAAACCCGCCGTCAGATTACCTCCCAAATGTATTGTTTACATCTGTTATCTTCTCTAAACACCCACTAATTACCCATCAATCACCCCCTATCACTGTTACCTATCAGATCAGACCCTAATCTGCCCCTTGCGGGCACCCAATCACCCGCCTACACGCTCAGATTACCCTCAGACCCCCCCTTATCAATTCGCCAGGGCATTATTTACATCTATCCTTCCCTGTAATAACCCACTGATCACCTGTCAATCACCTGCCAATCACCTATCACCCATCAATCACCCCCTGTCACCCCCTGTCACTGCCACCCAACAATCAGCCCCTAACCTGCCCCTTGCGGGCAATCTGATTACCCACCCACACCAATCGATCGCCCGCAGATGCGACATCAGATCACCACCCAAGCGCAGCGTTTACTCTCCTCTAAACACCCACTAATTACCCATCAATCACCCATAAATCACCCCCTATCACCACCTGTCACTGTTACCCATCAGATCAGACCCTAATCTGCCCCTTGCGGGCACCCAATCACCCGCCTACTCGCTCAGATTACCCTCAGACCCCCCCTTATCAATTCGCCAGTGCAATATTTACATCTGTTCTCCCCTGTAATAACCCACTGATTACCTGTCAATCACCTATCAATCACCCATCAATCACCCCCTGTCACTGCCACCCATCAATCACCCCCTGTCACTGCCACCCATCAATCACCCCCTGTCACTGCCACCCATAAATCAGCCCCTAACCTGCCCCTTGCGGGCAATCTGATCACCCACCCACACCAATAGATCGCTCGCAGATCCGACGTCCGATCACCTCCCAAGTGCAGTGTTTACATCTGTTCTCTACCCTAAACACCCACTAATTACCCATCAATCACCCCCTGTCACTGCTACCTATCAGATTAGACCCCTATCTGCCCCTAGGGCACTCAATCACCCGCCCACACCCTCAGAATGCCCTCAGACCCCAGCCCTGATCACCTCGCCAGTGCATTGCTTGCATCTATTCCCCCCTCTAATCACACCTTGAGACACCCATCAATCACCTCCTGTCACCCCCTAGCACACCTACCCATCAGATCAGGCCCTAATTTGCCCCGTGTGGGCTCCTGATCACT
Organism: Hyperolius riggenbachi; assembly: GCF_040937935.1. NCBI lineage: Eukaryota > Metazoa > Chordata > Amphibia > Anura > Hyperoliidae > Hyperolius > Hyperolius riggenbachi. Next base: position 117,650,443 of record NC_090649.1, on the reverse strand, counting down.
CGGCCAAACCCTCAGATCCCCCTCAGACCCCCTTCCGATCACCTCCCCAGTGCATTGATTGCATCTATTTTCCCCTCTAACCACCCCCTGAGACACCCATCAATCACCTCCTGTCACCCCCCTAGCACTCCTATCCATCAGATCAGGCCCAATACAACCTGTCATCTAAAAGGCCACCCTGCTTATGACCGGTTCCACAAAATTCGCCCCCTCATAGACCACCTGTCATCAAAATTTGCAGATGCTTATACCCCTGAACAGTCATTTTGAGACATTTGGTTTCCAGACAACTCACGGTTTTGGGCCCGTAAAATGCCAGGGCGGTATAGGAACCCCACAAGTGACCCCATTTTAGAAAAAAAGACACCCCAAGGTATTCTGTTAGGTGTATGACGAGTTCATAGAAGATTTTATTTTTTGTCAAAAGTTAGCGGAAATTGATTTTTATTGTTTTTTTTCCACAAAGTGTCACTTTCCGCTAACTTTTGACAAAAAATAAAATCTTCTATGAACTCACCATACTCCTAACAGAATACCTTGGGGTGTCTTCTTTCTAAAATGGGGTCACTTGTGGGGTTCCTATACTGCCCTGGCATTTTAGGGGCCCTAAACCGCGAGGAGTAGTCTAGAAAACAAATGCCTCAAAATGACCTGTGAATAGGACGTTGGGCCCCTTAGCGCACCTAGGCTGCAAAAAAGTGTCACACATGTGGTACCGCCGTACTCAGGAAAAGTAGTATAATGTGTTTTGGGGTGTATTTTTACACATACCCATGCTGGGTGGGAGAAATTTCTATGTAAATGGACAATTGTGTGTAAAAAAAATCAAACAATTGTCATTTACAGAGATATTTCTCCCACTTAGCATGGGTATGTGTAAAAATACACCCCAAAACGCATTATACTACTTCTCCTGAGTACGGCGGTACCACATGTGTGGCACTTTTTTACACCCTAAGTACGCTAAGGGGCCCAAAGTCCAATGAGTACCTTTAGGATTTCACAGGTCATTTTGCGACATTTGGTTTCTAGACTACTCCTCACGGTTTAGGGCCCCTAAAATGCCAGGGCAGTATAGGAACCCCACAAATGACCCCATTCTAGAAAGAAGACACCCCAAGGTATTCCGTACGGAGTATGGTGAGTTCATAGAAGATTTTATTTTTTGTCACAAGTTAGCGGAAAAAGACACTTTGTGAAAAAAAACTATTAAAATCAATTTCCGCTAACTTGTGACAAAAAAATAAAAACTTCTATGAACTCACCATACTCCTAACGGAATACCTTGGGGTGTCTTCTTTCTAAAATGGGGTCATTAGTGGGGTTCCTATACTGCCCTGGCATTTTAGGGGCCCTAAACCGCGAGGAGTAGTCTTGAAACAAAAATGACCTGTGAAATCCTAAAGGTACTCATTGGACTTTGGGCCCCTTAGTGCAGTTAGGGTGCAAAAAAGTGCCACACATGTGGTATCGCCGTACTCGGGAGAAGTAGTATAATGTGTTTTGGGGTGTATTTTTACACATACCCATGCTGGGTGGGAGAAATACCTCTGTAAATGACAATCTTTTGATTTTTTTACACACAATTGTCCATTTACAGAGGTATTTCTCCCACCCAGCATGGGTATGTGTAAAAATACACCCCAAAACACATTGTACTACTTCTCCCGAGTATGGCGATACCACATGTGTGGCACTTTTTTGCACCCTAACTGCGCTAAAGGGCCCAAAGTCCAATGAGTACCTTTAGGATTTTACAGGTCATTTTGAGAAATTTCGTTTCAAGACTACTCCTCACGGTTTAGGGCCCCTAAAATGCCAGAGCAGTATAGGAACCCCACAAATGACCCCATTTTAGAAAGAAGACACCCCAAGGTATTCCGTTAGTAGTATGGCGAGTTCATAGAAGATTTTATTTTTTGTCACAAGTTAGCGGAAATTGATTTTAATTGTGTTTTTTCACAAAGTGTCATTTTCCGCTAACTTTTGACAAAAAATAAAATCTTCTATGAACTCACCATACTCCTAACGGAATACCTTGGGGTGTCTTCTTTCTAAAATAGGGTCATTTGTGGGGTTCCTATACTGCCCTGGCATTTTAGGGGCCCTAAACCGTGAGGAGTAGTCTTGAAACGAAATTTCTCAAAATGACCTGTGAAATCCTAAAGGTACTCATTGAACTTTGGACCCTTTAGCGCAGTTAGGGTGCAAAAAAGTGCCACACATGTGGTATCGCCGTACTCAGGAGAAGTAGTATAATGTGTTTTGTGGTGTATTTTTACACATACCCATGCTGAGTGGGAGAAAGATCTCTGTAAATGGACAATTGTGTGTAAAAAAAATTAACAAATTGTCATTTACAGAGATATTTCTCCCACCCAGCATGGGTATGTGTAAAAATACACCCCAAAACACATTATACTACTTCTCCTGAGTACGGCAATACCACATGTGTGGCACTTTTTTGCAGCCTAACTGCGCTAAGGGGTCCAAAGTCCAATGAGCACCTTTAGGCTTTACAGGGGTGCTTACAATTTAGCACCCCCCAAAATGTCAGGACAGTAAACACACCCCACAAATGACCCATTTTGGAAAGTAGACCCTTCAAGGTATTCAGAGAGGGGCATTGTGAGTCCGTGGCAGATTTCATTTTTTTTTGTCGCAAGTTAGAAGAAATGGAAACTTTTTTTTTTTTTTTTTTCTCACAAAGTGTCATTTTCCGCTTACTTGTGACAAAAAATAATATCTTCTATGAACTCACTATGCCTCTCAGTGAATACTTTGGGATGTCTTCTTTCCAAAATGGGGTCATTTGGGGGGTATTTATACTATCCTGGAATTCTAGCCCCTCATGAAACATGACAGGGGGTCAGAAAAGTCAGAGATGCTTGAAAATGGGAAAATTCACTTTTTGCACCATAGTTTGTAAACGCTATAACTTTTACCCAAACCAATAAATATACACTGAATGGGTTTTTTTTTATCAAAAACATGTTTGTCCACATTTTTCGCGCTGCATGTATACAGAAATTTTACTTTATTTGAAAAATGTCAGCACAGAAAGTTAAAAAAATCATTTTTTTGCCAAAATTCATGTCTTTTTTGATGAATATAATAAAAAGTAAAAATCGCAGGAGCAATCAAATAGCATCAAAAGAAAGCTTTATTAGTGACAAGAAAAGGAGCCAAAATTCATTTACGTGGTAGGTTGTATGAGCGAGCAATAAACCGTGAAAGCTGCAGTGGTCTGAATGGAAAAAAAGTGGCCGGTCCTTAAGGGGTAGAAAGCCCTAGGTCCTCAAGTGGTTAAGCCTGATGCTTTTAATGCCTCCAACTACCGTGCACAGGGCGTAATAATGTGACCCCACCAGCACAGATCTACACTAGACAGCTGAGCCGGCACAGATCTCTAAAGACAGCTGAGCTCCATACCTTTGTCAGGAGTTGATTTCTTTGGCTCCTGACCCATCAGTCACAGTGAGCCAATCACAGCGATCAGTTAAAAAAAAAAAAAAAAAAAAAAAAAATGTTGGTCCTTAAAGGATACCCGAAGTGGCATGTGACATTGTGAGATAGATATGGGTATGTACAGTGCCTAGCACACTAATAACTGTGCTGTGTTCCTTTTTTTCTTTCTCTGCCTGAAAGAGTTAAATATCAGGTATGTAAATGGCTGACTCAGTCCTGACTCAGACAGGAAGTGACTACAGTGTGACCCTCACTGATAAGAAATTCCAACTATAAAACACTTTCCTAGCAGAAAAGGGTTTCTGAGAGCAGGAAAGAGATAAAAAGGATAAATAGTTCATAGATTTTAGCTCTGGCATACTTCAATGAATGTGTCATTGAGTAAAAACAATAAAACAGTTAAAACTTAAAAAGTAGATTTAAACATAAAATAAAACTGTGGAATATCTTAAAAAGTCCTTTTTAGGAGAAGGAAGATAGATACAATCATTTATTTAATTTGTTTATTTTCGCTTCGGGTGTCCTTTAAGAGGCCAGAGCCACACGGTCAGCAACCAGTTAAATTATTTACACGCACATGTGAGCTAACCACTGGTGCAGGGTCATATTCCTGTACCACATAAAGAAGGGGTCGGCACTGAATTTACAGGTCGTATCTCATTGCTTCGATACCGTATATAGTGGATACTGGAACACTTCTGTAGGTTAATGTGAAAGCAATGCCCCCTGCAACACAAGGCAATGTGCCGGACACTGTGTGAAAGGGCTCTTAGTCTTCACAGTTATTCACTAATCCATTCAAATATGAATGTCAGAAATGACAGCTATTTAGTGATTGTAAGGCAACACTTCCACAGGTCTGTACCAGTATGGCATAGAACATTACTCCATATAAATGGCATGCAGTGTTATGGCATATAAACTTACAGTGAACTTTTGTGCTGTTCCTGTCAGGAGACAATGGGGGTTTGATTTCTTGTTCAATCTCTGCAAAAAAAAAAAAATTAAAAAAAAAAATGAAGAATCAGTATATAAGGATACAAAAAGGCAAAAACCAAACAATTTTACTTCTGGTTTCCTTTTTATAGTCAGACAACCCCTCATCGTCTGCCTTGTGACAACAAGCACCCTAATAACTCACTCAGGTAAGATCATAAGGGGCAGCAAAAATATTTTTTTTCCACAATAAATTTTTATTAAAGGTATACAGAGAAAATTTACATAATGAAAACAGGAGATATAGCCTTTTCCAAAGGTATACTGGGGTGGTACAGCAATGAGTTATGATAGTGTATATACACAATACATTTAATAATATCGAAAATAGAGGAACCAAACTTATAGCAAATTAGCATAGATGGTGATTGGTTAGGAAGGAGAGAAATGATATTCACATATTGCTAGCAGTCCTAGTCTAAGTCCAGCAAATCACTAACCCCTATGGGGAGGCTGGTTAGTCCTAAGACAACTAGCTGATGTGAGTAATTGGAGAAGAGGCTAACAGCCAACCAATTACACCGTGTAACACTTAAGGTGCATACACACGCACTACTGCCGGCAACTACGGGTCCGCCGGACCCTCCTGTTGGGCGGACGTTCAGCCGACAGTAGCACGTGTGTACGCGCTGTCGGCAGACTGATAAGGCTGTTTAGCCTTATCAGACTGCCTGACAGACTGTACACACGCACTACTGCCGCCGGAACGAACGTCCAGCGGGAGGGTCTGACGGACCCGTTGTTCATTGCCGTAGTGCTTTTAGGAGCAGCGGTGGATAGTGGGCTAATTTGGATAGCATATGAGCAGAAAAGAGAACCCCTTATAAACCCTGGACATGAGTATGTAGTGGTGGAATTGACAGAAATTATTAATTGTTACAGTATAGTGTATAACATCCAAATTGTTCATAATAAAGATGTGGTTAGATGCTGTATCAGTAGAGGATCAAAAACTACTACCTCATAGCAGGTAACTTAAACTACTAACTAGCTCTCTATCCTTTATCTTCAAGACCATAGGTATTAGAGGGATAATTTTCAAGAAAAATAACCCAGAGAGGTTAAAGTATTAAGTCCTATAACTTTAACCATACCTATATCTAGGATGCATAATGCTTAATCTGAGGGGCTTAGAGAAGATTCCATTATTCTGTTCCTTTTAAAGATTGCAAGTAATTCAGTAAAACATAGGTCTTCTGTTGATTTCCAATTACGTGTAATCAGATGTTGGGCAACCATAATTAAGTTACATATTTAATAATAATAATTCCTTTTTTTTGTATAATTCACAAAAATGGAGAAGCACCCATGCAAGAAGACCTCTGTGTGCCTTAGCTCATGGTCAGAGTACCTAGTGACCCAGTAACAAAAATTCCACAAAGCTGGCACCACCGAATGTAGTAAAAAAGCTCTTTATTCAAAAGTCATTAAAATGACAGTAATCAAAAAATGTAGCAATGGCGACAGCCCGCTGATTCGAACTTAACGTCCTTTTTCAAGCCATACTGCTATGCAGTGTGGCTTGACAAAGGACGACAAGTTCGAAACATCGGGCTGTCGCCATTGCTACATTTTTTGATTACTTACTGAATGTCATTTTAATGACGTTTGAATAAAGAGCTTTTTTTTACTACATTCGGTGGTGCCAGCTTTGTGGAATTTTTTTTTGTATGGCGCTTTTCTCCTGTCGGACTCAAAACGCTTATGAGGCAGCCACTAGAGCGCACTCAGTAGGCAGCAGCAGTGTTAGGGAGTCTCGCCCAAAGAACTCCTTACTGAATAGGTGCTGGTTTACTGAACAGGCAGAGACGAGATTTGAACCCAGGTCTCCTGTGTCAGAGGCGGAGCCCTTAACCATTACACTATCCAGCCACTGCTGGATATTTGTTTCTTGTATAGAGGATCTAGCTTTTCAATATCCAAAGTACAGCCATTGAGGAAGATAAACTGAAATCTGGGATATAATGACTTAAGGTATGATTTAAGAGTATTCCATGATTTAGACACTTTGGGACACTCCCAAAACATATGCAGCAAAGTGCCCGTGTGATTGCCACATTTCCAACAGGTAGGAGTATTGACCTTTGAAAATGAGGCAAGTTTCCGAGGTGTGAGGTACCAGCATGAAATAGTTTTGAGGAGTTGCTCACCATGAGATTGGCATCTTGAAAGCTTTGCAATAGTTATTTGTGCAGTTACTAATTTTTCAACTGAGATTTCAACTCTTGCGTCTACGGACCAGGCAACTGCATATTTGGATAGAAGGAATTTATGTGGAGTGTGTTAGGACATTGTTCCAAAAGGCAACGATACCTTGTATTGGTTTGGTCATGTTAAGCATTGTCACTACATGATCATTTCATTCAGGTATGGTAATCTGTTTGGATATGAAGGGAGAATTTAGAGGCTAGCGTTAGTGAGGATTGATTAGTTCATTCTTTAAGAGATAGGAAATCACCAGAATTGTATAAATCATTGAGATTTTTATAACCTAATGTTTTGAAAGAAGTTAGATGCATATTTGGAATCATAATTTGTAAGGCTGATAAAGGGATAATAGGGTGTAGTAAGGAATCTGAGGGGGGAGGAGGATGTTTCAAGAAGTATTCCCAGGACAATAAGGAGGCCTGTATTGTGGGTAACTCATGTTTAGGAGGTTTGTGACCTAAAACCATACTAGATAAATCCCTAGGACAAGATTGTAGAAGATCATATCCTAGCAATACCCATCTTTTGCTGATCGTTTTGGACCAACAATATTTAACAAACTCCAGATTACATGCGTGATAGTATATCTCAACGTTTGGAATACCCAGACCTTTTCATTTGGATAGTCATTAAATTATGGGCCATGCGAGGTGGCAGCAAAAATATTAAACACTCGCACCACTCAAACAGAGGAAAGGGCAGAAGTGAGGTAGAACGAGCCCCTGATGAGCACCTGCGGATGAAATGCAGATGTAGCTTGTTGTGTGGTTGGGACTGCAATTAAACCTGTGAGCTACCCTTGGATGGTACATGTGTTTTTTCCACCTTGAAGTTGCTGATCCTTCACTATGGAGCACATCCTCAGAGCACAGTACAAGTCACTCTGGACGTTGTAAGTAGAGAGAGAAACTTCCACTCTTGCTACACCTATCATACCAATTAGCGACTACCAAACTACTGCTTTATCTACATTCGTTTCATTTAAAAAAAAAAAAAAAATTTAATCAGCCTCAAAATGCTCCTAATTAAGTAAAATTACATGATGATTACATTAATTGCATGATTTTTTTCTGTCCTTATGTCGGTCGCCCTGGCAGCTCACAAGGACTATGGCAGGGGGAGGGGCAGTATTAGCAATAAACAAATACACACAGGTGTTCAATAACACTGTCCACCAGCAGGTGGCGCTCATTCTGTAAACCACCACAACGCTCTCTTAAAGTGCATCCAAGATAAACTTTTACTCATTGCAGAACTGTGTTCCTTACATATAGTTTATAGGGCATTTCTCAAGCCAAATACTTATTTTTTTGTTTTAATACTCCAATTCCCTATAAACTAAACAAGCTTCGCCCACAGCTCAAAGTGCCTTGACACTCCACGTAGCAAGGGCTTATGGGAGCTCAGTCTCGGCAGGAGGAGGAGGTTACTAGCCAGAGATTTCAGAGGCAGAGGGGAGGAGGTGGAGGAGGGAGCAGGAGAGGAGAGTGAGCTGAGGGCTGGAGATGCAGTTGCAGCTTGCCTGTGTGTAATGTGACAAACAAAACATGGCCGCTGTCATTGTTGAAGCTGTTTGCAGCTAGATTTGCGGTGTAAACGATCTAAACTTTAAATAAGATCTATAGACAAGTTACTTGTCATAGTTAGTTTTTCATTTCGGATGCACTTTAACAGAATTGTCTGGCATGTACAACAGCCCCTTGGAAAGAGCCCAGTGCTTGTTATACAAATATACAAGTTTCTTTTTACCCTATATACAGGTCTTGTGGCTAAAATATGTATACTAATGTCATTACTAATAAAGTTGCTGTAACTGTTCACAGTTTTGAAAAATGACTCCTCTGGGCAGTTGTATATTTCTATAACAAGGACAGAGTCCTCTTCTGGGGACAATTGTACATGCTACCAGTTATCTCTATTGGGCGCATATTATTGGAATGAGAATCTATAGATTCCCCAATAAATTCACTTCACTGATGACTCTTGCTCTCATTTCCAACTGTCACTATTCTTTCCTGTAAGGCACCACCATACACTCCACTGACATGTACTGGATTGGTCTGGAGACTTAAAGTGGACCTGAAATCTTGCAGAGGGCATAAGCAAAACCGAGAAATGCACCCTGCATGTATTTAGTGAGTTTAGTCTGTGTTTCATTCCCCCTCATTTGTGTCTAATCACAAGTTGTAGTTGATCTCTTCTCCCCTGTGTCACCTGACTGCCACGGCAGAAATGGCAAATAAGCTCATTTGAACACACAGGATGCTAACAATATGTCTGCTTACATTAAAGCAGGAAGTAGACACACTGCAGATCGTTACATAGTTATTTGGGTAGAAAAAAAGACACGCATCCATTGATCTATTGCAGGGTTTGTCTCTGCTGTAACAAAGAAATGTTTTTCTTTAAAAGTTATTATGCTGTTGTGTAGGTTTTAAAGCAGAGAGGAAGCTCTGAGTTTGGGTCTGCTTTAATTCACATGAAACTCTTAAGTAGCCCAACAATTCACTCGGATGGTTCACATTCTCTCCTCCGCTCATTAGACAACCTTAACCAGCAGGAATGTACCAGGGATCTCTGGAAAGCAATACTTACTCCTGAAGCACATTTTCCTCCTTTTGAAGTTGAGGACTGTGATGTTTTTGGCAGGACTGACTGTTACGTTGAGCTGCATGACTAAGACGACCTCAGTGTCCATCTTCCCAGAGCAGAAGAGATCCACTCTAAACACTGCCAGAAAGATAAAGAAACAGTGGCATGAATTATACAATCCCGATAATACAAGAAAGTCACCAAACCATAGTTTTCAGGTCTTACAGCAGCACTTTATAAAGTTACAGTCTCCAAACCCAACATCCTAAACAAAGTTTTAGTAAAACACAACAACAAAAACTTTTAAGCGAACTCCAGATGAGAGTTATATGGAGGCTGCCATATTTATTTCCTTTTAAGGAATACGAGTTGCCTGGCTGCCCAGTGCTGATCCTCTGCCTCTAACACTTTTAGCCATAGACCCTGAACAAGTATATGTAGATCAATCAGGAGGCTGTAGCTAGTACAGTAAAGAGAAAAGAAAAAAACCGCAGGGGTACCAGGAGCCCTTATGGTGTATTATCTTCACGTAAGTAGAATAAAAAATAAGAGTAAATTATACTCACAAGTGTAGGTTGCTTGACCCACTACTTGGCGCTCTGGCATTCCGTATGCTCTCCTAAGCACCTGTACTTGACCTGAGGAAGCGGTTTAAGCCGCGAAACGCGTTGTCTATAGTGCCAAATAATAAAAAACTTTTCAACTCTTTAACAAGTGGAGTTTCTGTACAAAAAGCAATCACTGAAATACTACAAAGGGCGCCTCCTATCCTCCTCGTAAAGCGATATGTAGATCAAGTATTTATATTGTCAGAACTGACAGATTAGCTGCATGCTTGTTTGTGGTGTTATTTAGAAACCACTGCATCCAAATGAGCAGCAAGGCTGCCAGGCAACTGGTATTGTTTAAAAGGAAATAAATATGCCAGTCTCCATATAACTCAACTTGGGTTCTCTTTAAATATTTAAATTGAAATGTTGATCTTGAAGTCGCAGTGATTCCTATGTTATTTAGCAAACCCTAGCGATTTAGAAAAAACGCTAGCGATTTGGGGCGATTCAGCATCGCAATTGCCGCAAGTGGAAAATTGCCCTAACTCCCTATTGCCCGAAGTGCGAAATGTGTTGCAAGAAAGTGGAGTAATTCCCAATAAAGTGTGTAATCTGTTAGGCAAGCAGACCAAAGAGAAAAGTAGTTCCCTAAGAACCGCACCACTCACATCAATAATGGATAATCAACAACCTTTATTCAGTATACAAAATATAAAAACACACTAAAAACAATAGATCATGAGGCACATGGTAATAATGATAATTCCACTTAATAATTCATGTAACCACAATGCCTGTAAACTGCCTCCTCAATTAATACAGGAGAGTGAACTAATACAATACATGTGTCTATAAATAACAAGAGTCAAGGAACCCCTGACAAGCTAACAGCAGAATATGTGCAAAATAGTGCTAAAAGTGGATAAAAGTGCATAGTGCAAAACGAGGATGGGAAACAGATTTCACCCATTCAGATAAAGTTAGGTAAGACAATAGTGTATTCGTAAACCAGAGTTAGACAGATGGTATCGTGCTGGAAGGTGTAAAGAGAATGCGCAGCTTCGACAGTCGAAGCTGCGCATTCAGGCAGCGAATCGCGACGGCGTCTGTGAGGCACCCCATGCCCTTGCCTGCCATTCCTACTCCTGGTAAGCTTCAGCCCATATTTTTCTCTTTACACCTTCCAGCACGATACCATCTGTCTAACTCTGGTTTACGAATACACTATTGTCTTACCTAACTTTATCTGAATGGGTGAAATCTGTTTCCCATCCTTGTTTTGCACTATGCACTTTTATCCACTTTTAGCACTATTTTGCACATATTCTGCTGTTAGCTTGTCAGGGGTTCCTTGACTCTTGTTATTTATAGACACATGTATTGTATTAGTTCACTCTCCTGTATTAATTGAGGAGGCAGTTTACAGGCATTGTGGTTACATGAATTATTAAGTGGAATTATCATTATTACCATGTGCCTCATGATCTATTGTTTTTAGTGTGTTTTTATATTTTGTATACTGAATAAAGGTTGTTGATTATCCATTATTGATGTGAGTGGTGCGGTTCTTAGGGAACTACTTTTCTCTTTGGTCTGCATAGCTATTTCTGGTTCCTTTCTGCACGCTCTGGTATTTACCCATATTTATGGTAGAGTGGATGGTGCTTGCCCGACTTGTGTGTGTTAATCTGTTAGGCAAGTCCACCACTGCCTCCCATTTTTAAGCGTTTTTTAGTGAATTGTATTACTTTGGGGCACCTCGGTTCATCCTACTTCAGTCCACCCATTTAACTGGCTCAGGACCACCGACAGTTAGGGCTGGTTCAGACGGGCGTTTTTGTGGCGTTTAACGCAGCGTTTCAGACGCAGCGTTTTTTGGGATCTACTGCCATCCCATGCAAGTGAATGGGAGCGTTTAGAGCTGGCTTTTGCAGGCTTTCATGAAAGCCTGGCAGTAGATCCCAGCGTTGCGTCTAGTCTCAAAAGCAACATGCTGCTTTCAGAGGCAGTAAACGCCAGGAAACAATAGCAGAGACAAGAACTGCTAGCCTTGAACGCTTTTCAAAAGCTTTCAAAAGCTAGCTTTTAAACGCTGGCGTTTAAACGCTGGCGTTTGAACGCAATGCCAAGCAAAAGCTCAGCAGACGCCCGTGTGAACCAGCCCTTAAAAGCTACGCCGCACTTGTGGCTGCCTATGCCTGATGCAGCATCGTTCTACCGCCGGCAGGCTCCCGTGCACGGGACAGTGGAATTCTGTACATCTGTACGGAGCAGTTTTCCATGGCTCCTGACCACATGTTCACTGTAAGCCAATCACAGTGATCAATCAGGAAGCGTAAAAAACCATGAGCTTGTTAGTCCCAAATGGGTAAAAGTAAACGGGTCTCATCTTGTTTATTTTATTCTCATATGCCTGGCAGAGGCAGTGACATCCAGATATCATTGTACTTTCCTCAAAAAACATTGAATGTGTATTTGACCAAACATGTGGCGATGTAATCAATGAAAAAGCAGAGCTCTTTACATCTTCGGATTCCTAATACAATGATGCTTATAGTTAGAATATGTTTGTTAAAATTAATACAAAATGTGCTTTGGGAAACCACATCTAGCAGTTCTACAATTGTGGTACACAAAATTTCAGTTATAGTCAATATTCTTGAAGAGGAAAAGGATGCAATCATAATTCAACACTAGGTGGCACACTTGTAAAGGTAAAGTTGAATCTAAAAACAGCAGGATTTCTTTTTTTATACATACAGTGTATATATCTGCTGCAAGGAAGGTACAACACTTGCAGGACATTTAAAAATAATGTATATACTCTAGCAATATAAGTCTAAAAATGTAGGTCACACTTATTAAATAAAAGTATAGGCGTCGACTTATACATGAGTCACAGGCAACACTGAGTACACTGAGTAATGTGTGTACTAATAGTGACATTACCATTTTCAGAAATTTACCAAGTGGTAAGAGACACATTCTTGATAATGGAAATGCCAAGAAAACACAGGTCTGAAAGTCCTGGCAGTGACAATCAACAAGGGGGTCTGGAGGAATTATTGGTTGCATTGGTTGGTATTATTGGTACAGGAATGGCTGCAGTACTGTATGTAGTGCAGTCATTAACTCCTCCTGGTCCTTCCTGGGCCACAAGTGCAGCTATTAATGTTGCTGGGTAGACTTATACTAGACTCAATAAAAAATCCAGCTTTAGGGGGTCAAATATTGCAGTCGACTTATACACGAGGACTAAAATACACACACACAGGGAATAATTTGTGCACATATTTATACTGAAGCTAACGTCCCCCTTTGCTGTACCTGTTTTGAATGCATGTTGTGTATTTTAGTCCACAATTGTGGAGCTCTGCACGTCTATTGCAGGTAGTCAATTCGGGTGCAGCCTCTGGAAGCGCTGCCAATGTCTCCTGCTGCACAAAACTCCATGTAAGTATACTTATGGCTAGCTGCATCCATGTGCATCAATTTGCATTCAAATTATAGATTAGGACTAGTACATGATTTGCATCTGATTTGCATTCAAGGCATGTATTTAGCCCTGTGGGGCTCTGCATGCCTCTGTTGGTCTACAATTCAGTTGCAGCCTCTGAGCGCTGTCATTTGTTTGATAGCTTGCACTGGTGGCCGGCATCCCCTGATTACATCTCCCGATCGCCCGCTAAATACATTATCCAGCCAGGATCCAACGATCGGCGCAGCCTCCCCGGACAACTCCGCTCTTCTCTGTGGGGAGGATCGAACACGTCGTCGGCGACGTCATGCGCAGACCCAATCATCCCCATAGAGAGGACCGGAGATATGCAGGGAGGCTGCGCGATTGCTGGATCCAGGGGGGTAATGTATTTAGTGGGCGATCGGGTGGATCAAAAGTAATCGGGGGATGCCGGGCCACCACTGCTAGCTAGCCTAGTGCTAGCTGAAGCTATTACAGCTATGCAAGCTCTAAAAATTATACTGGGGGACTCCCGGGGACAGCCGGCGGTATGCCCGACACAGTGTCGGGCATACCGCTAAGGTTAATTCAATTGAACTGGATAGCAGGCATTTGGTTGATCGTTCAGTCGTGGAATTGGACCATTAATGGGCACCTTAAGACAGGAGGATCAAACTGGAGGAGTTTCTTGTTAAATCTATTTTTATTGTAATAAAAAGTATGAACAGAATAAACATGGCATGTATTCAAACAAAGGAAAGATGATACAGAATGTTCAGACAGCTTGTTTAACAACAGTAGTAGGAATATAGCAAGTGAGACCAATCATACATAGTAAGCATGGCTTGGCGTGTCAGAGCAAAGAGAGGGAGAATAAGGAAGATGAGAGCAGTGAGGAATATGAGGAGGGTATGGGGACTGTAGCCTTCTTCAGGCCACCCTGTACAGAAAAGAGAAGAAAAGTAAGAAGGAAAAAAAGATCAGAAGAGAAAGAAAGAGCCAGAACTAACAAAACAAATAAGGATCCTCAGATTATAGTGAAAAAAAATAACTGGAAACAAAGCATCACATGACAACATTTGACAGTTTCATTTAACAGCTGAATGCAGATTGGTTGCTCTAGGCAATTCCTCTATTTGTGCTCCTTTTTTTTCTTTGAGAATGTCTGTCTCAATGTTCATGACTCATCTCGTGTTTACTTAGTGATTTGTGGCATATATTCCATACAGGTAGCATGACTCAAGATGGTTGAGATTGAGACTTACCTGATAAAAAACGAGGAACATCCCCTTGTAGTGAGATATTGGTCTGTGGAGAGTCCATTGCTACAGGGTTGTCCACAAGAAACCCCAATCTGTATTCCAACTGCAGAAAAAAAACAAAACAGGAGGACACATTTATTAAAGAGTAACTAACCTGCTAGCAAAATCACAGACAGGGTCTTCCCGCCAGTACCTGCTGTGAAGAGTGGTGCACAAGTCATTTTATCATGTAGGTCTATTTGACACTACAGAGTTGCATTTGTGAAAACGCATATACACTTGTGGTGCTTTCCTTTGGCGCACATTTACATTTTTATTTGAATGAGCATTCTTAACCCGACCTGCTCTGAATGCGGGGAGAGGGGAATGTTAGATACCATTGTAGCGGAAAGCCACAGGATGCTCCAGAGGCATAGCCGACGCCCACGATCCCTCCCCCTCTTACTGGCCACAATCCCCTCCAGGTATGAGCGTGGCCGCACTGTGGAGCTGGCAGCAGGGCTTGCACCTGCCCAGTAGCCCATAGCCACTTGTGCACGGAGGAAAATGCCATGCATTAGTGGCTGCATGCCACTGCGCATATGCGGGAGTTACTTTGCACCTGTGTCCGTACACACAGGGAGGCGCCACCAACATTCAATTCATGTTAAATATATATATTAAAAAAAAAAAAAAGTCTCAGTAGACAGCAGAGGGGTGTAGGAAGATCGGAGAAGTCTCTGGACTATCCCCAGACTTCCCTCTACT
The DNA here is from genome assembly GCF_040937935.1 of Hyperolius riggenbachi. Taxonomy (NCBI): domain Eukaryota; kingdom Metazoa; phylum Chordata; class Amphibia; order Anura; family Hyperoliidae; genus Hyperolius; species Hyperolius riggenbachi. Next base: position 117,635,159 of record NC_090649.1, on the reverse strand, counting down.
AAGGTACATAACTTCCTTTCTGTCTCTCTTCAGGTACCCTGAAAACAACCAGTCACTCACAAACTTATAAACGTGAACTAATGAAATGAGGAATTTTTAAAAGCAAAACTGAAAATATAATGCACATAGTGTGTCAATGTAACTTTGTAGTAAGTCCATGCATATGAATTCAAGGTTATATTCTGAAACCGCGGCATTTAATGAATCCACAGTAAATATTTCTGATAATCTTTCCTTCACTCTACACAGCCACAGTAGCTGTGGAGCCAGATGCATAAAGTCACTACAGGGTATATAAGTGAAAAGTGTTCAAATGATACATCAGGGTGTCTTGTTTGTATACATGTTGGGCTATTTCTCTGCAGTAAGCTGGGCAAAAGATTATTATGTTTTTACATCTCTTCTGAAAAAAAAAAAAAAAAAGTTGTCTGGGTATGAACACTAAATGTAATCTGGGCATAAATCTAACTTCTGAGTCAGAACATACAGGAGCCTTTAGGCCTGACTGGAATTTTTTCCATAAAGGCCACCTGAAGTGAGGGGGATATGGAGGCGGACAGATTTCTTTCCAAATACCAGTTGCCTGGCTAGCCTGCTGATCCTCTGCCTCTAAGGACCCATTCACACTAGGGCGATTAGCAGGCGATTCCCGCTAATAGCCAAAGCGCTTTTTAAAGCGCTAGCGCAATTATAACCATATGGCAGTGATCTCACTGCTGCGATTGCGGGCATTTTGTGATTAATGGCAATCGCAAAACGTGTTGCCTGCAGCATTTTCTCAGGATTCCGAAGCACTCGCAATACAGTGCTTAAAGGGAAGGTTCAGGGAGGGGATTCAAAAAATAAAAATAAATTTCCACTTACCTGGGGCTTCCTCCAGCCCGTGGCAGGCAGGAGGTGCCCTCGCCGCCGCTCCGCAGGCTCCCGGTGGTCTCCGGTGCCCGACCCGACCTGGCTAGGCCGGCTGCCAGGATCGGGCTCTTCTGCGCTCCATTTCCTGGGACTTCTGCGTCCCACGACGGCGCGCTGACGTCATCGGACGTCCGCCGGGCTGTACTGCGCATGCGCAGTAGTTCTGCGCATGCGCAGTACAGTCCGGCGGACGTCCGATGACGTCAGCGCGCCGGCATGGGACGCAGAAGTCCCAGGAAAATGGAGCGCAGAAGAGCCCGACCTGGCAGCCGGCCTGGCCAGGTCAGGTCGGGCACCGGAGACCACCGGGAGCCTGCGGAGCGGCGGCGAGGGCACCTCCTGCCTGCCACGGGCTGGAGGAAGCCCCAGGTAAGTGGAAATTTAGTTTTATTTTTTGAATCCCCTCCCTGAACCTTCCCTTTAAAAAAGTGCTGATGGTGATCGTTGGGAATCACATGAGTGTACAGTGATTTTACATTGCTAACAGTGGTAAAATCACCAGCGCAACACCTTTGCCACTTTCAAGTGTGAATGGGCCCTAAAACTTGCAGCCATATACCCTGAACAAGCGTGCAGATAAGAGGTTTCTATCAAAAATCTGGCAAGATTAGCTGCATGTTTGTTTAAGGTTTGTGATTTAGACACTACTGCAGCAAAATGGATCAGTAGGATAGCCTAGCAATTGATATTGTTTAAAAGGAAATAAATTTGTCAGCCACCATATCCCTCTCACTTCAAGCTACTAACATACAGTATGACATTAACAGAATGGGATTTCACTAAATATACATACCTTAGATTTGGAGTGCCAGCTGAAATGGAGGCTGCTTGTCTCGGTGGGAACGAGCAGGTTAAAGGAGAGCGCGTAGTGATTGACGATATCATTCCTGACATAATATAGCTCAGCGTCAAGGCCTAGAGGAGGGAGAAACATCAATTATTTAACATGCATAACTCAAAGGTTCAGAGCTACTTCACAGGGAGATTTGTAGCAGCCATGAACCTCTCTTTCTGCAGTTGCTAATGTTCTTTAATGCGACTGCTGATAACTATGTTGCATTAGCAAAAACGTGTAGCTGCTGTGAGGAGGTGCAGCCAGGTACAGATCTCTGCCACAGATCGGCTCGTCTGATATGCCACTAACAAATGGTGCGTTCCAAGCTCTCATAACAACACAAAGCACTGAAATGGCATTTAGAAAGGATCTGTGACAATAAATATTGTCAACCTTCTACAGTGTTGAAGCTAGCCCATCATTACAAACACAGTTTACAACCTACACATTTTTGTCTTAGTTACAAAAAGCATCTTTTCCTGGTTACGAAGAGTAAAGTTAGTGTTTCAAACTTTAAAGCAAACATGAACTGAAAATCTCAAAGAGATAACTGTATGAGTTGCTGCAATGACAGAAGCGTGTTTAGCTGTATGAGTTGTAAGCAATGACAGAAGTGTGCTAACCAGCCACGTCAGTGTGATGTAAAATATGGTTCTTTCAGCTACCAACAAAAGCAAACTACTTTTGAACTTTTCAAAGTGCATCAAAATTGGTTTGGATTCTATGTTCAAGAGAGCTGAGGCTGCATTCAATCGCCTCATTTGCATATTGACTGCAATAAAACAAGACGAAAACAAATCAAATAAATGGTGAACACATTCACTGCATACTTTAAATATTAAACACAGGTGACCCCCGGTGGTGTAGTGGCCTGGAACCCACTAGGAGCGATTTTCTGAGCGCTTTGTGATTTGAACAGGTCTTGCTAATGTAATGCTATGGATCTGATCCCACTTGAGTGATGTGATTTTATAAAAATCCCCCATAGCATTGCATTAGCAAGAGCTTTTTCAAATCACTAGCGATTAGAAAAGGCTTCTAGTGGGTTTGAGCCCTCATCTTGCTTTGCTGGGTCCCCAGTTCACATCTGAACCAAGACACTATCTGCATAAAGTGTGTTTTCCCCATGTCGGCGAGGGTTTACTCTGGGCCTCCAGTTTCCTCCCACATCCCCAAAACATGTTAAGCCAATTGCCTCCCCTGGGCAAGACATTTAAAAATAGCGCCTGGTCAAAGGGCGCCCCATTGAAAGTAGTATAATTGTTCGTATTAATGGTGCTAGGTGTATAAAATGGGCACCTGGTTAGTTCTAGTTAGAGATTACGAATTTATAACAGTATTAGCAGATACTGATTTACAGCTGTTCTAATCAGTGGCTTTAAAGACGTAAATTACTGCTTTATAGGCACTGTAGGCAGGATAATTAGCGGCTTCATAGATGCTTAGGTAAATTTCGGCATAAAGGAAGCTGTAGTGAGTGGTTTAAAAATGACTTGATAGCCTGTGAAGGTTAGTGTTAGGAGTAAATGGGGGGAGGTTAGTGTTAGGCATAGGCAGGTGGATGGTTAGTGTTAGGTGTAGTTAGGAGGATGGTTAGCGTTAGGCATAGACAGGTCGGGGTTCATGTGAGAATTAAGGTACAGGAGGGCATAGTAGAATAGCCGCATAATTAGCAATATTCTATCGGGAAAGTAGAATATAGGTAAAAATACCAATATTTTACCGCTTTTCCTGATGCCCATTTTACTAGAAACAGTAACAGAGGTTACAGTGGGGGGACAGTAGAATATCAGTATTACAACCAATATTCTAAGGCATTTCCTGGCACCCATTTACCCACATATCCAGTGCCCTTCCTTTATGTACACAGGCCAGGATAGGACGAGAACACATGGTAAGGATTAAACTGGGAGCTCCTCTGACAATTAAGGACATTACTATATACTCTGTATAGCATTGCAGAAGTCAGAAAGGGGAAAATAAACCAGTTACACATGGTAAAGAAACAGCAACAGTACTTTTAAAGAGGAGCTGTCAGCCATACGATCTCCGAAAACCCCCCACATATATAAGTACAGTTTATTCCGGCGTATAAGAGGACACCCCAAATTTTCCAGTTAAAATATAGAGTTTGGGATATACTCGCCGTATAAGACTACCCCTCTTCCAACACACACCAAATAAACATAAAAAAAACATCATATACTGGTGCTATGTATGAACAGATACTGGTGTTGTCAGGGCTGGATTTGTACTTCTTACTGCCCAAGGCCGACTTTTACCAGCCGCCCCTAACCACTCAGTATCCTACCACAATTGGACAGTGGTTGGAGTGGGCAATGCGTAAAAGTCCCATACCCACTGCAGTCTGCATGGTAAAGTGACGTGGATTACCACTGGCCAATCAATAACCAGGAAATGGGGAATATGATAGGCTGCCTTCTGTATTCTGTACTATTCGCTGGTGCTGCCCTGGGTCCTTTCATCCCCCACACCACGTGCGTGCCTGACTCAGCCTTCCGTAACTGCCTGCAGCTTCTGCTGTGTCATTGGACCACATGCTTCGTTAACTGAGTGCAGCTGCCTGCAGCACAGCACAGGCAGCTGCCAGCTGGTTCAAATAGTGCGGTTGGCCCGACCCCTTTCATTTGTTTGAAACTGCAAATAAAGCTCACTGGCTTCCTGCAGCCAGCACCTTGTTTATCTGGTGCCCTAGGCCATGGCCTATGTGGCCTTGCCAGAAATCCGGCCATGGGTGTTGTACTGTATGCGGTCCCCAGAATATAACCGTATACAGGTGATTGACTGGTTGGATTGGTCAACTCTCCTTCTCCCTAAGTGGATTGGTCAGCTCTCCCCGTCTGTTTTTCAGAGCGGCATGGAAGAATAGATTGCGCTGTGCCCATAAAACACGCCTCTTTCACCCTTCTGGCCCACCCTTGTATTCTATTAACCTCCTCCGCCTCTCAGATCTCACACATGCTCGCCTGCGTTGCTTCACTACAGTCCTCAGCAGCGAGATCTGAGAAGCGGTAACAGGATAGGGCGGGCCAGATGGGTGGAAGAGGCGTGATCTTTCTTCCATACCATAAGCGTCTCAGACCTTGCTGCGTGAGCAATGAGCTCCCCCCCCAGCATTTGCGGTGACCACCGAATCACCAGCACCTGGTAATTAATCATCAGCATGTCACGTATGCGCATCATGTATCAAAGACACCCTGTGTATAAGACAACCCCCGACTTTTCAAAGGATTTTCAAGGGTTAAAAAGTAGTCTTATACGCCAGAAAATACAGTAAATACTTGCTCTACCTCCATAACATATGTATTGCACTGTCCACGTTTTGATTTTAGTGATTTATCTACAGGGAAGAAAAAAAGAGCATTTCCCAATTTAAACTGTGGCTATTTTGAAGCCAATCCTGATGTCATTTCCTCCCTTACTCTCCTCTACTTGATTTTCCGGCCCTTTACTATAGAAAGTGCATTGCCTCAGCATGAGAAATATTGGCCAGAGAGGAACAGAGATGTGGGAGGGGAAAACAGAAGGAAAAGAGGCTTCAGCCAATCGGGCTGCATTAGTTAAGTCTGAGAGGAAGTAGAGAAGCAAAAAAGGACAACCCAGCATGCCCTCCAACTTCCTTTTGTACCAAATTTTGTGTGTACCAAATAAGAGTCGGGTAAACTGGGGAATGATCATTTATCAACAAGAAAAGTAATAGTGATTTTAACTTTTGGATTGCCTGGTTAGGATTTCACGCCCGATATTTACACTTTAATTAAAAAAACAAAAACCAACAACAACCTGTTTTAGGAAGCAGTACATGGATCCACTACAAAGCACTTGAATACTGAAAAGTAGGCTAGGAAGTGAAAGACAAACCTGCATGATATGGAGCATTAACTATCTCACCGGTCAAAGACTTCCATTGTCAAGTCCATATGCAAAGCCATGTCTTCCATGGCTTATTCTTCACAGGTTGAATGGAACATGGACACCTCATGCGCAGTACTGCAGCAGTAACATGGCAGAGCCAATCACTCCCATCTGGAGCCTGTAAGGAAGCATGCAAGGGTCTTTCATAGTCTAATGGCTCACTAATAAGCGCGGGCAGAATGACTGATGCTCACAAGAAACCTTGAACTAATTGGACCAATTAAAGAAAGCATTTAATCCCCCAGAGCACTGCTTGCTGGCACCATTACAACACCAGGGTGGCATTGTTCAATAAGCAACCCCAGGGCTTGGGAGATTTCATTAAGCTCTTTTCCTAGTTAGCTCATTAATCCAGGCACAGCATTAGCAGGCTGCTATCTGTGCTGAGGCCATCACAAAAATCCCTGACTAATGCTTTCCATGATCCCAAGGAACCTCCATATTTACTTTACTAGCCTGTCTGACCTCCAGTAAAAGTTGAAAGATCAAGGTAACAGACTTCTTGCCACAGAATGAATCTCTTCCCTATATTAATGGGACAGCGCACAAGTATTCTATTACAACACACCTGAAGTGATGAGGTAAACCATTGTATCCATCGTCCTAATTCTAAGTATGGCAGTTGTTGAATCTCACTGTCTTATTTTGTGTTTGAAACCTAAAAATCAAAAAAGTTTAAAGTACTTGTTGTCTCAGGTGAATGACAGCTCGAACGACGATTGCGCTTTGACCAAAATCGCATCGCAATCGGATCGCACTAATGGAAATTGCTGCTGCAGTTTCCATTAGTTTAATGTACCTTGCGATTTGCGATCAGAAGCAAATCGCAGGCTAGTGGAAAAAGGCCCTTAAAGAGAACCCGAGGTGTGTTTAAAGAATGTTATCTGCATACAGAGGCTGGATCTGCCTATACAGCCCAGCCTCTGTTGCTATCCCAAACCCCACTAAGGTCCCCCTGCACTCTGCAATCCCTCATAAATCACAGCCATGCTGTGAGGCTGTGTTTACATCTGTAGTGTCAGTCTCAGCTGCTCCCCCGCCTCCTGCATAGTTCCGGTCCCTGCCCCTGTCCCTTCCCTCCAATCAGCAGGGAGGGAAGGGATGCAGGCGGGGACTGGAGTTCTGCAGGAGGCGGGGAGAGCAGCAGACTGACACTATAGAGATAAACACAGCCAGCTCTGACAAGCTGTTTGTCAGTAGCGTGACTGTGATTTATGAGGGATTGCAGAGTGCAGGGGGACCTTAGGGGGGTTTGGGATAGCAACAGAGGCTGGGCTGTATAGGCAGATCCAGCCTCTGTATGCAGATAATATTCTTCAAACCCACCTCGGGTTCTCTAAGGAATTTGATGGTCCAACTCAAGTCCAATTGCAGAGTGCATCATTTAAGCAGAGGGCTAAATTTTTCCTGTACCGCGAAAAACGCACATAACGCTAATGCATATTCATAGCGCAGTGGGAGAAATTAGAGTTTTCGCACTGCGGGAAAAAAGAAAAAAAAGGGGGGGGCACTGCTGTTTTTTATCACACAACGCATGCGATACTGTATTGCCAACAGGCAGCTGCTCTGAGTTCGCCGTCAGCCAACAGCAGATTTCACCCACAGAAGAACGCTGCCGTTTTTCCACTGACTCAAGTCTTACCCCGTCTGAAAGCCCTTCTATTTATTAATACTTCATATCTGTATGGTGAGAATTTCTTATGCAGTGCTGTACAGCGTACATCATTTTGTCACCGAATTGTCCCTTCAAGGGGCTTACAAACTAATCCCTACCATAGTCACGTGTCCATCATAGGGTACTTTTTATTTTATTGGGGGGAGGGTTACTAACTTATCTGTATTTTTTGGGATGTGGGAGAAAACCCACTCATACACTGGGAGAACATACAAAGAACAGGGGACTCTGTGCTGCAAGGTGAGAGTTCTATCCACACCATGCTGTTCGTAAATATATAATTTATAATTAGAACATCCAGCAACACAAATTCATACATAGTTAAGCTGTGATTTGAATCATCAGCAATACTGGTATGGGTTTATTTGATAAAGTACAGAAAACAGACACAGGAAACACGAGGAGGGTGCCTGCTCTTGTGCGCTTACAATCTAGAGGGTTCCGGGGTGTAGACACTAGGTGAGGGAATAAAGGGGCTAGCGGATGAGTCAGTGAACCACAACATTATCTGGCTATGACAAAGTAGAAGCTTGTCTGAAGAGGTGCAGTTGAAGGTTTCCAGGTTTTAAAACATGAGGGATAAGAGTCAAGGAGTCAGAGTCGGAGCAATTTTGGGTACCTGAAGTCAGAGGTTTCATGAACTGAGGAGTTGGATGATTTTTGTACCAAATCCACAACCCTGGTAAAAATTAGACTAAGGAGTCTGAGCCATTTTGAGTACCTTGAGTCAGACTTCTCGACTCTGACTCGACAGCCCTGCAAGCAACTCTGAATAAAATACCTGGAATACCAAGTCATCACTACTAACAAGTGGCCAGGGCACATCAATACATGGGGGAAAAAACAAATCTAGCTATGTGTGACAATCTGTACACAAAAACCACAGGCTACCCATGGCCAAAACAGCTATGGCCTATTGACTATTGTAATACACTTACTTTACAATTACTTCGAAATCACCCACTATAAAAGACCAAGAATGGAAAGAGTAAACAAGCAGAATAGAGGGATAATACACTTGTTAGGGAAAACATTCTGCCATGAAAACCAGCTGGGACCCCTCCCCTGCACCTACAAAGAGGTGAGCTTTAGGGCTAACAAACAGGGGTTACGGCTTGTGGTGACTAGTCAATACAGAGACACAGATATGAAAGGTGTTTTCAGATGAATACCGACATTCAGCAAAATACCTCCCTTTCAAAGGACTCCCTGGCAGAGAGCCGGCTCCCAGTAAATGGCGTGTTTATTATTGCTACAGTTTGCTCACAAACCTTTATCAGCTCACACAGCACAGGGGTGACTGAGAAATGTGCCTGGGGAAGCTGCTTCTTATATTTGTCACCTCATAAAAAAATGAATATTGCATGTCGTCTTCTAAAGATCATTTCATCGGCCTCCTGCAGCATTCAGCGGTAAAGGAACTGCATGAGGCAAAGCAAGGAAAAATATCTACGATCTACGGCTGACAGTGACAGATGAGCAGTATTATAAGCTATAACAGATGTCATGTGACCATTTCATTCATGAGTGGAGTAAAGGTTTCACAAACAATGCTATTCAACAGACACTAACTTGTAAGGCTTTCCAGAGTGATCAGGCTCACCTGTTTATCACAAAAGTTGGATGTTTTATAGGTCTAGACCAGGGGTGTCAAACTCAAATACAAAGTGGGCTGAAAATTGAACACTGGGACCAAGTCGTGGACCAACCTCAATGTCTTGTGGCCATCTACCTCCCTTATAAAAGTTCCCTGGTGTCTAATTGCCCTCCTCCCTCCACTATACAGTTAACTGGAGTCTAGTGCTTTCCCCCTCCCTTCCCCATATGACTTCCCTGGTGATCTAAAGGTGGCCATACATCAGGTGACTTGGCGGGTGATCGGCCATCCAATTCTATTATAATCGAATTGGACGAATATATGTGCCGCCAAGTGCATGCCCAGCCGACAAAGCGACCAATTTCGGGACGGAAATTGGTTGCATTGTCGATCACGAATGCTGCAAGATGTCGGGCCTAATTTGGTTGGTCGTGTGTGGCGGTACGGCGTAACAAGCGACGAACCCCCCCCCCCCCCCGCAATGTATAAATGTGAGCACCCCCCGTGTGCGCATTTTTTATCTGTCCGAAGTCAGCCTACACGCGGTATCCGCCCATCTCGCCGGGTTCCGTATACACTCATACACTCGATGCCTTCTTCCGGTGTACAAATGCCACTCAAAGTTATGCTAGGTACACACGATGCGATTTCCCGCTCGATCTGCGGGATGAATCGATTATTTCTGACATGTTCGATCGGATTTCGATCGATACAGCCATCTATTTTGCATGTTAAGTATGTCGGAAATAATAGTTCGATTCCGCGTATCGAGCGGAAATCGCATCGTGTACACAGCATTAGGACTACAAATCTGACAAATGATGGCGCTCCTGGATAGTGCTAATGTAGCATGAACTAATCCCCGCAGGGCAACCGCTTTGCGGTATTAGTTTTAGACCCTGCATATTTTGGCATGCGAAAGCAAATGCACATTTGCATGAGCGATGTCTTGTGATTAGCCAATTAGGCCAAATTTGCAAAGCCATATTTATCAGGTTCTGCTTGGTTGATGCACACATTTTTTCTTTGTTGTAATCAGTATTGCATTTCTATCCTTTGGAGGTGGGTGGTGAATGGCATGTTCTAGGAGGTGCGAGCCCTGGAGCAGGCTGTTTGCGCCTGTCCTACAACCCCCCCCCCGGAGTGTAGCGCGAGAGCCACCCCCGAATCCTACAAGCTTGGGGGGCCCAATGCTTCACTCCTTTCTTATGTGTCGCGCCCAGGTCATGCACTTGCAGCAGAATGCAATGGTAAGGTAAATACCTGTTTAATTTTGGGAGGTGGGTGCTGCGGCTCTTCCGGGGCTGGCCATGCTGGGGGGGTTGCCTGCACCTCCCAGCCTCCCCCTCCGGGGTGCCGCAGTGTGGGTTCCAGGCAGTAAGAGAGCTTGGGGCCCCCGTGCCCCCCCCCCCCCCCCGGTTGTATGGGGGCATTGGGGAGCCTCCCCGTGGCGCTCCTGGATAGTGCTAATGTAGCATGAATTAATTCCCGCAGGGCAACCGCTTTGCAGTATTAGTTTTAGACCCTGCATATTTTGGCATGCGAAAGCAAATGCATATTTGCTTGAGCAATGTCTCGGGATTAGCCAATTAGGCCAAATTTGCAAAGCCAGATTTATCAGGTTTTAACTTGGTTGATGCACACATTTTTTCTTTGTTGTAATGAGTAAAGATAAGCACTGCTCATATGAAGCCAGTAAAAAGTTCAATAGGTCATCATTACGCTGTATGGGAGCTTCAATCCCAAAAGTATAGCCTTTAAGGCAAACCGTCCCAGTCCTCTCCCCGACCTCGTTCAACCACGGCTTCACAACAACCCCCCCTTTAAATTACATGCCTTTAGGATTTCTTGGAAATCGTTCACTGAAAGATGTCTCACCCCAGCACGTTCAGAATATCCTCAACTTCGACGCATTAACCAATCATTGCGCAGACCCAGACTCCATGGTCCTGATATACAACCATGCAGTGTCATCTGCCTATGACGCCCTCGCTCCAGTTCGCATCAAACGGTCTACACCACTTCACCATGCACGGTGGTTTGACAGCTCACTAAAGGACCTAAAGAAAGAAGTGCGCAGACTAGAAAGGAAGTGGCGAAAATCTCAGAATTCAAAAGATAAACACACCCTTGTCTCTCACCTGGAAAGCTACCAAAATGCGATCACCAAGAAAAAATCCTCCTACCTATCACAGGAGATCGCAAAGGCCGCCAACAGACCAGCCCAACTATTCCGCACAGTTGATAGACTATGTAATCCATCCTGTCTAAAACCTACTATAACTCCCTCAAAGGAGCTATGCGAGAAATTTGCTTGCTACTTTGCTGACAAAGTATCTTCTATTCGGTCTCTCATTCAGTCCACAGCACCCAAGACTCATGCAACTAATGGAAATAGCTGCAAAAACAGCCTAACACCCTGGACTGATTTCAAAAGTATTAGTGAGGAAGAGATCTCAGACATCCTCTGTCGTCTCCGCCAGACAACCTGCGACCTGGACCCTGGACCAACTAAACATATGCTGAAATGTCCTGACCTGCTTGGTCCAGCATTTCACAAAATAGTAAATTGCTCTCTGCAAGCAGGGAGGTTTCCTACCTCTCTAAAAGAAGGAATCATCAAGCCCCTTCTTAAAAAACCTTCCACGGATCCAGATGCTATGAGCAGCTACAGACCTGTCTCCAACCTCCCCTTCTTAGGTAAAGTTATTGAAAAGGCTGTCTATCTGCAACTTGAAACCAGGCTGTCAGTAAACAACATCCTGGACCCTCTACAATCTGGCTTTAAGAAACACCACAGCTGTGAAACAGCCCTCATCCAAGTCTGCAACGATCTGCTCATGGCAAGGGACAGAGGGGAATGCTCCATCCTAATCCTGTTGGATCTCTCAGCTGCTTTTGATACAGTTGACCATGAAATCCTGCTTAACAGACTGCAGGAGTACTGTGGCATCAGTGGATCAGTCCTCCAGTGGTTCAGATCATTCCTGACTGACAGAACACAGAGAGTATGCCTAGGACCTATAATGTCCAAACCTGCACCTCTACAATTCGGAGTGCCACAAGGATCAATCCTATCCCCTCTGCTGTTTGCAATCTACATGTTGCCACTCGGTACACTTATCCAACGACATGGCCTGACGTACCACTGCTACGCCGATGACACACAGCTATACCTGTCCTTCAAACCTGGTGGAACAGACCCTACCCCAAAAATAAACTCTTGCTTAGCTGAGCTTCAGGCATGGATGAATGATAACTGGTTGAAACTGAATGCTGACAAAACTGAGGTCCTGTTTGTCCAAAGCCAGTGCCCGCCATCAAAACAGCTCTATCCTAAAGCAACACCAATCAGGATTGGGAATTCAGACATAAACAGCTCCAACCTTGTGCGCAGCCTTGGCGTACTAATCGATGGGGAATTAAGTTTCAGAAACCAAATTTCATCTGTAGTTAAATCTTCCTTCTTTCATCTGAAGAACATTGCAAAGATTAAACATCTGATTCCCCCAGAGGATCTTCAAACCCTAGTCCACGCCTTCATCACATCACGGCTGGACTACTGCAATGCCCTTTATGCTGGCCCCCCCCAAAAAGGACCTGCGTCGCCTGCAATTAGTGCAGAATGCTGCTGCCAGATTGCTAACAAACCAGCCTCGCCACTGTCACATTACACCGATCCTTCGCTCACTGCACTGGCTACCAGTAGAATGGAGAATACTCTTCAAGATTGGACTGCTGACATTCAAATCCCTGCACAATCTGGGCCCTGGATACATGAAGGACTTGCTGAAGCTGCACCACACCTCTCACAACCTCAGATCAGCAAGTTCTATAAACTTGGTCACTCCCAGAGTGCACCTCAAAAAATCTGGAGACAGAGCCTTCTGTCATGCTGCCCCTACTCTTTGGAACTCCCTACCACACCCAGTAAAGACAGCACCATCCCTGGAGCTATTCAAATCCAGACTGAAAAGCCACCTGTTTAGCCTGGCATTTCCAGATTTATAAAATTCTTCCTCTGTACCACGATGGTCGGAGCCATGCTTATGCGCTTTGAGTCCCACGGGAGAAAAGCGCTTTACAAATGTTATTTGTTGTTGTTGTTGGAAAGCTTCGGAAGCACCCGAGTCCCGAAGTACTTCTGAAGTGAGGTGCATCCATGCTGAGCATGTCTGCACTGTGTGGTCACACTTGTACATAGTTGGGGACCCAGCACTGAAATTAAAGGGTTTAAGGAGATTGGAAGAAAAAAAAAAAAAAAAAAAAAAAAAAAGGAAAGGAAAAGAAACAGTCATCCAGTAAAACCAAATTGAGAATATGGGACTACGAGTAAGTCCGATTTGGGACTCTTGTACTACAACTCCGTAAAGTGACCTTCACGTTATTTAAAGCAATTCTTATCTCAGTGGTCTGATCTCCTGTAAATCGTTCCAGAAGTAGCTGCAGATGCATGTTCTCCAGTGTGTAGGTGCCCAGAGGACAATCACCAGACCCGCTCACTGTGCAGCACACACTACAGTGTGCAGGGGAAGTACATTCAAAGCTTATCCACTTTTCAACTTCAATTGTAACTATGCTAAATGCGGCATGCCCCCCTTTTTAACATTAGTTTTGCTTTAATGCCTTATCCTTTGGCAGTAAAGAATACAATGTGTTGTATATTCTGCTTTGGCAAAGCGTATCCCAACATAAAGATCAATGGAAACCCAAACAAAAGTAACAATTTCATTATGGAGTTGACTAAAGAAGTTCTGTGTAAACAAAAGTCGAAATGTGTTGAATAAAATTACATTTTAAAAAGGTTTCCTGAATTAGCACAAATGAGATTAACTCAAATACAGGACTACAGGGCTTTCACATGGGCTGCACTGCACTAACAAATACACTTTCAATCAACATGTGCCTTCCTGCAGCACTTCCTCCTCCCAGAAGAGCGAGCGAGGGGTCTCAAGTATCCCACCTCACATGGGCAGCCGCTTTCCTGCACCAGAGACACTAGCCCTGCAGATTTATAGTGTTGGGACAATGGGGATTACATGTCCTGGCTGGGTAAGAAATGTTTGGATTAGCCGGGGTCAGCAGGGAATGAACTGTTAATGGTTTGACCTCTCTGTAGTTCTGTTTTCTACAAGGCTTCCTTCTTAGCTGGGGGATCTCACTTGGCTTGTGCAGGAGAGGAGAAGATAAGGACCAGCAGGAATCTGGACTTGGTTTGACCTTCCACATTCTTTCAAAACATGAGAAAGAAAAACACTGGTTTCACATAAAATAAAAATGTACAGAACTGTAATGCAAGCCACTTGTAACATATCCGCATTCAGATTTCCATTCCCTTTCAATTAGTAGAAAAGTAAGAAAACAATTTTGTTCCGGGAGAAGAGGGAGGGGAAAAAAAAAACAACAAAAAAACCATAAACTTTCAACATCTCTCTGTGTCATTGGTTCAGAAGTATGCACAGAGCATTTTTCATCTCCAAGCGTCTCAGATATTACTGCCGTTACTAATGCTGGGTATACACAGCTCAATTTTGCCACTTGATCGATTCCCCGCTCAATTCTGCAGGCAATTCTCTGATCTTCCGCTCGTTTTTCTTATCTTTTTCTATTGTCCTCAATGCAGAATCGAGCACGGAAACGATGGGGCGGGAGTTCAGACACGTCGGAAATTATCTATCGAGCCTTCTAAATCACTCACTCGATATCAGGTGCAAACAATACTAGGGAGATTATTAAAGCAAATGTATGCAAAGCTCTAGTGCAGAGTGTTGTTCATGTATAGAGAAAACCTCTAATTAATCCTATGTAAGAACCCGAGGTGCGAGAGCTATTGAAGCTGCCATATATTTGCTTTTAAACTATACCAGTGGCCTGGCAGTCCTGCCGATATTTCTGGTCAGTAGGGTCTAAATCACACACCTGGAACGAGCATGCAGCTAATCTTGTCAGATTTGTCATAGACATCTGATCTGCATGCTTGTTCAAGGCCTATAGCTGAAAGTATTAGCGGCAGAGGATCAACAGAACAGCCAGGCAATGCGCATTATCTACAAGGAAATGAATATGTCAGCCTCCATATGTTTCACACCTCAGGTTCCCTTCAAATGTAGGTAGAGTGTCTCTTTAGGTTAGATTTGCATACATGAGGGTGGGGCCTATCCAAATATTTAATGAGCATACCTGTCTGTGATGTTAAGCTATTATTTAAAAGAATCCGAGGCAAAATTAAAAAAACAAAAAACCGGATGCTCACCTAAGGAGAGGTAAGGCTCTAGGTCCTACAGAGCCTTCCCTGTTACTCTCATGGTCCCCTTGTTCCAGTGTTGCCCCCTCCCATGTCCAAATACCCCCTGCCGCAGGAGGCTTCAGAAGTCTTCAGAAGCCCGAATGCTCCGTAAGACAGGGAGCTCAATACTGCACGAGTGCGAGAGAGAGCGTGCTCATGCAGTACAGAGCTGCCCGTCTTCGGGAGCCTCCGAAACCCCCCTACAGCAGCAGCAGCGAGCAGTCTCAAACCTATTGGTCGGAGACTGCTAACGGGGAGCCTGCACTGGAACGCAAGGACCAGGAGAGGAACAGGAAGGCTGTTAGGACCCAGAGCCTTCCCTCTCCGTAGGTATTTATTTTTTATTACACTTCAGACTCAATTGTAGGGCCCTTTTCCACTATCAGCGTTTTTGATGCTGAATCGCAAAATCACAAATTTCTAGTGATTTTTAAATCTCAAGGGTTTGCTAAATAACATAGGAATCGCGGTAGGCATTTTCCTCTACCACAATTTAGCTAGCGATTGTTAGTGGAAAAGGGCCCTAAGGGCTGATTACTGCCTGATATGCATGAGCCTTTTGTATGTTGCTTGGATTTTTTAAATAAAGATACCGTGGTGATTTTACCCTGCTGGTGAGCGGTCCGTTTTCTGCACACTTCCAATCATCCATGTTGGATGCTCTCACGGGCCACAAATGGCAGGAAGCAGGAAGGATTTGACCCACAGGTCTTGAGTTTGACAGAAGTGCTCTCAGTGCTCTAGCGCAGTCATAGGTATGCCCGTTTTAACAGCTGTTTTAATCATTTAAAAAGAGTAAAGACTACTTGGTAAGGATTTTATTTTTTTAAATAGAAACAGTGTAAATACACTTTTAGCAAACATGAGAAAATAACCACTGCACTGTTCTATAACTCTCAGGCATTTCCAAACAATCCAACTTGTGGGACTGCCAAATACTGGGAATAATTGTTGTTCAAAAGCCCAAGGGTTGCAGCTGGCAAAGTCCAACATCTAAGTAACAGAGAAACTAATAGTGAAGTACAACCATTACCAGATTCATGCAACTACTACATATTTCATTACACAGCTCCTCTAAATTAGACTTGTGGGATTATTTGCAGAAAGATCTTTTCTAACTTGCTGGGTAGAAGACAAAATACGTGATTGCACTGTAGGAATATGAAATCATACAGAATAACAAAACCTTGTCCAGCTGCCAAGAACCGCCCTGTGATCAGAGAGGCACTGCCAGCAGCAGGGGATGGAATAAGCATAGTCATTCAGCAGGACATTTCACAGCACAGCTCTCTGGAGAAGAGACCATCACAGCTACACACTACTAGCATGAGGAGAATCCAGGGCTAGTTCTGGAAACTATTCAAATGCAAGTTACAGAAAATCCTCAGAAAGGTAAACGCAAAGGCAAGAATGAACATCACTTCAGACAAGGACTCTACAAGACAAGGACTGTACACACAACATAATATTTACTCCTGATTGGCTAACTAGCTCATCAGAATGACTGGATTGGCCATTGACCAAAGAGTACATTCTTCTACCATAGGAATAGAAATAACTGAGAAAGGATTGCTTCCATGCTCGCTGAACATTGATCTTTCCAGCACCCGACATGCCATGCATTTTTAAGGACAAACTCTTCTATCAAATCATGCAGAATGGGCACATTCACATACGTCCATTTGCATCGAAGTAGATCATCGCAGTGCCGCATTTTGGTGCTGCTATTAACCCAATCGCAGCTTCAATAGAGTTATCTGGTTTGAGATAAGCACATTGTTTTTTACCTCAGTTGGCAGAACTTGTTGAGCTGTAAATTCTTGGAATACTTTGATCTCTCTCTACTAGCACAAAACATAGAAACTAAAAGCAGAAGCCCTCTTATTGTCTCAGTGCCTCCCAGTGACAAGTGGCCATAAAGACACATTACAGAAGTACTCATTAAAAGCAATGAAATGTAACAAATAAGAAAAAAAAACCGTGCTAAAACAAATTGACCTGGAGCACTTGCAAGCCACTAAATTGGCTGCTAAATGGTTAAATCCATGTAATTTGAGTACTGGCAATAGCTAGACACTGAATTATGTGCAGGGGGGGGAGGGGGGGGGAATCAGGCAATCAGTAGCAGGTTTCTCTCCTTACAATAAGCGTTCATGTCCACACATCTATAAAAGCTACATACTGACAGGGACGGATCAAGACCAAGTTGCGCCTGGGGCAAGGTCAGGTTTTGGCACCTAAAGGTCAGGTTTTGGCGCCTAAACTGCCATTCATTTTTCGGCCTTTTTAAGAATTCAACAAACTGCGCCTGGGGCAAGATACCCGCTTGCCCCCCCCCCCCCCCCCCAGATCCGTCCCTGCATACTGATATCATGCAGCACAGCAGTGTAGTGTAAAGCATGTTTGCCTTGCAGTGCTGGTGCAAATCTGGGCCATGACTACCTGGATGGAGTGTGCATGTACTCCCCACGTTTCTATACGTTTCCTCTGGATACTTCAGCTTGCCCCAACATCCAAGAAACACACAGATAGGTTAATGGGTTATCCCTTACATTTGGCATTAGACTACTAGAGGAGAAAAAGGCTGACTACGGCAAGTATTAGTTTGTGAGCTCCTCCAAGGGTCAATGAAATGACTATATACATTATGTAAAGCGCTGCAGAAGGTGTCACTATATAAATGCTGTAATACAGTGTACACAAGAATAATGGAAATCATGAACTTTATGAAGGAAACAGAAAACCCGTACAGGAAATACATAAAGCCAGCTGGAAATAGGGGCTATACAAGCAAACAGTGAAACGTGAGAGGGGCAGGCCAGACAGCCAATCACAACACCACCACATATTCAGACAAAAGAATTCACAAGCATGTCAATGTAAAGATGTATATCTGTATATCTGACACTGCTGCCATTCCAGCCACCAGGCTGCCTTCTGCTCCACAGACAAAGATCACCACATGTGGCGTACTGTGACAGAAACACAGAATGGCCTGTCAGAAAAGCATCCTCACAGGTCCTGTATGTCAGCACTCCACCATACACAGATTATCAGCCAAACTAGCCAGCTGGAGAGATGGATCACACCCTAAATCATTAGGATCTAGTTTACACTGACATTAATTGTTCACATGTGTCTTCAGGTTTCCTTTTACTTATTATACATATGGTTACTGTGCTGCAGCACAATGAGACAATGGAGGGTAGACCAACGACTAAACACCTAACCATGGAAACTCAGGTCATTCATCACTGCACTGCTACATGCAATCATTTAAACACAATTATGGACAATAAAAACAAATGAGGGAAAAAAAAAAAAAAAAAGCGAACATTTGTTTCAGTTTTCCTCAAATGTATACACACAGTTCTTGCCTTCTCTCAAAAGAAAAGGGTAAAGCTATATCAGACTGCTCTACGCTGAAACCAGGAGTTAGCTCACCTGGTAACGACATTTTTAATAACACTCCAGGACAGGTACACATTGAGACTTGGCTCCTCCCAGGAACAGGAAATATCCTTCAGCCTCTCTATAAATTAAAGATGGACCTAGGGTCAGGCAGTATAATATCAAGTAACAGGAACTCTATACTAAACCTAACTCCTAATATTACATTTTCAAACATATAACATAACATGTATATCATGCAATATTTGATATATATGGGGGTGGGTACCCCCACCTGTCCTGGAGTGTTATTAAAAATGTTGTTACCAGGTGAGCTAACTCCTGGTTTTTCCAATAACACTCCAGGACAGGTACACATTGAGATGATAAGCAAGAAATCAATCACCAACCTCAGGGTGGGCTAACTGCCCTTAGGACAGTTCTTCCGAAGTCCTGATCGGTCTCCGTTAGCCGATCCAGTCGATAGTGCCTCATGAAGGTTCCCAGGTTCTTCCAGGTTGCCGCCTTGCAGATGTTCAATGGTGACGTACCTGCCCTGTAAGCCCACGTAGTTGCGGCTGCCCTGGTGGAATGGGCCCTCAAGTTCACTGGAGGCTCTTTACCCATGATCTTATATGACTCTATGATGCAATCTTTGATCCACTTGGCTATGGTTTTTGTGGATGCTTTTAATCCTTTGGATTTACTTGTATAATTGACGAATAATGATTCCGACTTCCTGAATTCCTTGACTTTTTCCAGGTAGATTAATAAATTCTCCCGCACATCCAATCTATGTTGTTTAGTCTCTTTCTCTGTTTTTGGATCCATACAGAAAGAAGGTAAAATTATCTCTTGTGTTCTATGGAACATGTCTCCTACTTTTGGTAGGAATTCAGGGCTTGTTCGGAGTACAACACGATCATTAAAGAATGAACAGTACGGCTCTTTGTGTGACAGAGCTTGGAGCTCACTTATGCGTCTAGCAGACGTGATCGCTACTAAAAACACAGTTTTTAGCGTACACATTCTAAGAGAATCTTCCTCAAATTCGCTAGATGTCAATGCCTGCAAGACTAATGACAGATCCCATTTAGGAAATTGTCTTACTGTTATTGGTCTATTTCTTTCAATTGATTTTACAAATCTAATTATAAGTGGATCTAGTGCTAATTTCTTATCTAAATAAACTGATAGCGCGGATATCTGAACCTTAATAGTGCTTAAGGCCAATCCTTTTTCCACTCCCTCCTGCAGAAATTCTAAAATTGTTGCCATTTCTGTCGATTGGAAGTTTGATTTTTCTAACCATAAAATAAAAGTTTTCCAGTATTTCTGGTAAATAAGGCGAGTATTTTCTTTCCTACTCTTTAGTAAAGTATTTACTACTCTGGTTGACAGTCCTTTACTCTCAAGGACTGCCCTTTCAGAAACCACGCTGTAAGTTTCCATCTTTCCAGGTTTACTACAGCTTGGCCCTGCACCAGTATCATATCCTCTGATACCGGTATTTCCCATGGTTGTGTAGCAAGCATTGACAGGAGAAGTGGATACCACGATCTCCTGGGCCAGTTTGGGGCAATCAATATCATTTGACACTGTGATCTCAACAATTTTTGGAGCACTATGGGAATCAGATTCAGTGGAGGGAAAGCATAGAGTATGCTCTGATCCCAATTCTGAGCCAGGGCGTCTATTGCCATTGGTTTGTCCATCACATTTAGGGAATAGAATTGTTTGCATTTCCGGTTCGACCTGTTTGCAAAGAGATCTATGTGTGGTTGTCCCCACTTGCTCACTATCAGTTCGAACAACTTCTGGTTGAGTGACCATTCTGTGTTCGTAGTCTGCACCCTGCTCAGCTGATCTGCTAGAACATTCAATTCCCCTTTTAGATGTACTGCTGTTAATGAGAGGAAATTGTGTTCTGCTATTTCTAGAATTTCCAGCGTTAGGAACAATAACCTCTTGGACCTGGTTCCTCCCTGGCGATTTAGGTATGAAACTACTGTTGAGTTGTCTGACTGAACTTGTACGTGACATGACTCTAGAAGATGCATCGTGCTCATTATTGCCATTTTCACTGCCATCAACTCTCTGAAATTTGATGACTGCTCTGCCATTGAGTGATTCCATAGTCCTTGTACTTGAACCTTGTTCACATGGGCTCCCCAGCCTGTTTGGCTTGCATCTGTCGTCAAGATTTTTTGTATCGGTATGGACCACAGTCTGCCCTGTGTGAGATGTTGCGATGTCTGCCACCACCTTAGACTGTCTTTTATGTGAGGTTCCACTGTCACTGTATTGTCTAGAGTGTCTTGTTGTTTGTTCCACTTGGATAACATCCATGATTGTAGAACTCGTGTGTGCATCAGCGCCCACTGTATCGCCGGTGCCACCGAGGACAGAAGACCTAGCAGTTGCATAATCTGTCTGATCTTTATTGTCTGAAAGGTATTGAATTTTTCCACCTCGGACATTATCTTCTGTACTTTCTCCTGTGGGAGAAGAATCCTCTGTTGTACTGAGTCTATAATGAATCCTAGGAACAGAATGTTCTGTGTTGGCGTGAGTTGTGACTTGTCCTTGCTCACAATCCAGCCTGCCTGCTGCAGCTGTTTCAGTACAGTCTGTCTGTGTTCCTCTAGATCTACTAAGGTTCTTGCCACTATTAACAGGTCGTCTAGATAAGGTATGACGATAATACCCTGTCTGTGTATGTCCCCTATCAGCTCTCCCATGACTTTGGTAAAAATTCTTGGGGCTGATGTTATGCCAAATGGGAGGCAGCGGAACTGGAGATGCTGAATTCTTCCCTCCATCTCCACTGCAAACCTTAGGAATTTTTGCGATTCTAGCTCTATTGGTATATGCCAATATGCGTCTTGTAGATCTATGCTTGCCATGAAGCCATGTGGTATCAGTAGGTTCTTTAATGAGTAAATTGATTCCATTCGGAACTTTTCGTATTTTATGTATGGATTTATGGGTTTTAGGTTCAGAATTATTCTGTACTTTCCTGAAGGCTTCTGAACCAGAAAAATCTTTGAGTAGAAGCCTTCGCCTCTTTGTGTCACTGGCACTACTGATACCACATGTCTGTCCAGCATATCTGCAATAATTTCTTTTAATGCTGTCTGATGTTGAGGCAAGCTCAGCGGCTTGGTCACTACAAACTTTCTTGGCGGTTTTGTTTGAAAGGCAATATGATAACCTCTTTTTATAAGATTTAAAATAAAAGGGCTCTTTGTTATAGTTTTCCAATGTGGAAGGAAATATCCCAATCTTCCCCCCACTTTCAATTCGTCATTGTTTGCTTTGTGTGATAGGGGTTTTGAAACTCGGCCCTGGTTTCCTTTGATCCTTGTTGAAGGACCATGTACGTCTTTTATTTTGGTTATCAGGTCTGTCTGTTTGCCTGTTTTGACGAAAAAATCTCTTTCCTGCTTTAAACTGTTTCTTTTTCGGAAAGGATTTTTTCTTGTTGGCAGTTCTTTCCAGGACTTCATCTAACTCTGGCCCAAAAAGAGTATCTCCTACTACAGGAATAGCACATACTCTGTTTTTTGAAGCCATACTCCCATGCCAGGTCTTGATCCACAGATTACGTCTGGCCACGTTAGATATACCTGCTGCCTTGGCTGTTAATCTAATAGATTCCGAGGCTGCGTCAATAATATAAGCTACCGCTTTATGCATAACTGTCATTGAGTTAATTAGCTGATCTTTTGGCATATCCTTATTAATATTATCTTCCAATTGCTGCATCCATAATGCTAGCATTCTCGCTACACAAGTTGTAGCAGTGGATGGTCTGAAATTTGCACAAATAGCAGGCCATAATCTTTTTAGGGCATACTCTATCTTTTTATCAGATTGATCTTTAAGATAGCCCAAATCTTCAAACGCAAGTTCATCATCCTTGTTTACTTGTGAGAAAGCAGAGTCTAATTTGGGACTCTTGTCCCACATTTTACAATCTTCCTCAGAGAACGGAAAGCGTCTTTTAAATCCTCTCGACATAAATAGTTTTTTATCTGGGTTTTTCCACTGGCTTGTTATTAGATTTTTGGTAGATTGATGTACAGGGAAATTCAACTCTTGTGCGCTTTCCATGCCTTCGTACAATTTGTCATGCAATGATACTGTCTCAGTAATAGTCTTATTTAGATTTAAATCTTCATATATAGCTGATAACAACATTTCTGTCTCTGCCACAGGAAATTTAAATTTTGACGGTTTGTTTTCTATTTCCTGTGCTTCTGTAGAACTTGCAGAAACCTCCTCATTCTCACTAATTTCCTCTTCATCTGAAACAATAACAGGCCTGTTTGTTTTACTAGTAGCTTTTTTGGGGATTACTATTTCAGACTCTTTAGGCTGAGTGGGTTGATCAGCTTGTGTCGGAGCGTCGGGCTTAAGGGGTACCGACGTAGCTTTAAATTCTTTTAATGTATCTTTTAAATCCTGTCTCAGAGCTTGAATATCTCTCTGAGACGCTGATTCATGTTTCATAACTTTATAAGTGCAATCCTTGCATAATAATTTAGTTGATGCAGGATTCACTTTCACATTGCACACAGGGCACCGTTTTGAGGGCTTTGCAGGGTCAGGTACAATTGCTGTAGTGCCCTGAAACAACATAAAGAGAAACAAACTAACTTGTCTTCCAGCCTATGTTATAAGTCTTAACATATTAACATATTCTTTTATGCATTAATTAGCTTGTGCATTAATTGATTACACAATAACCATCCAAGCCTGCAGTACAAAAGAGTATACAAACAAACAGTAAGGTAGCTTGCTTTCAAAAAACAAAACAGCTTCCTGGTATACCAATACCACAGACCCTTTGCAGCCCATCAAAGTTTCCTTGCTGCGTACGGTTTTCCGCCCCCACAAGGGTCACCACCGCTGCCCAGATCTCCGCAGAGCAGTCTTACCCGTCCTGGTTCCTGCTCTACCTCCGACATTCTCCTCGCTGCGTGAGACGCCGTGTGCGGAGAACTCCGGGCGGCTACCCCTCTTCATCCGGCGCACAGGTAGTGACGTCACGCGACCCGGAAGTAATTCCGTAGGTTGCGGCCGGAGGACTTCCGCACTCTGCCTCCGCTATGCGCATCCTCCGGACGTCCTCCACCTTGCCGCTGCCTCCGCATGACGAGTCCTCGGGGCAGCCCTTCCTGAAGCGGAACCCTCTTTGCAAACCAGGCCGACCAACAGGGCTAAAGTCCACTGGGAGCGACGCATCAAAAGCACAAACCCACAGGTACTCCACAGGGTAAAACGGACCTCCTTTCTATCCAGGCCCGCTTCAGTGCCAACATATCCCTAGCCACCCAGGCTCTCCGGGACAGCGAGCACACATAGAGACCTGGTTCCTGGACCAGGAAATATCCAATACTGCCTGACCCTAGGTCCATCTTTAATTTATAGAGAGGCTGAAGGATATTTCCTGTTCCTGGGAGGAGCCAAGTCTCAATGTGTACCTGTCCTGGAGTGTTATTGGAAAAATTGAGTCTAATATACAGCATTTCTGTCTCCATAAGCAATTTCGCTGCAAGGTAAGAATCTCTTTTTGGTACAAAAATCACAGAATCCAACTAAGACTCCTCAGTTTTTGAAACCACCAACTCCAACTCCAGGAACCAAAAATTGCTTCGACTTCAACTCCACAGCCCTGGTACAGACGCGTCACTAGCCTGTGAGCAAGTGATGCTGTCGCTACAGAGGGAAAGACCCGCAATGGAGCGTCGCACGAGAACCATGTCACAGCAGGTAGGATGAGTGGAGAGAATGATATGCTCAGCTAGCGCTCAGCCAAAACGATCCACCAGGCTGATCACAAGCTGAGGCATCGGGGGCCGCTATAAACATGCTAGGTTCTTGACAGAGGCGGTCATTATCAGCCAGCTTGACTGAGTTTCCTCTAGCGTGTGTACACAGCTTACTACTGAGCAATATCACACCCTTTATTATTATTAAGTTATAAAGCACCAACATATTCTGTGGGGCTGTACAACGTAAGAAGCAAACATGGGGTACATAACAGTACAGAAAAATGGTACACAGCAATATACAAAATACAGAATTGGTAATTACAGTGAAAAGTAGCATGATGAATAAAATGTATAAAGAATTCCAAGACACAAAATGGGGAGAGAACCCTGCCCTTGTGGGCTTACAATCTAAAGGTTTAAAGTGGATCTGATAAACTTTTACTCATTGCATAATTGTGTTCCTTTCATATAGTTTATAGGGCATTCCTCAAGCCAAACACTTGCTTGTTTTGTTTTAATACTCTAATTCCCTATAAACTTAAACAAGCCTCACCCACAGCTCCTTTTGTGCATTGGCACTGTAGCAAGGGCTTATGGGAGCTCAGTCTGGGAAGGAGGAAGGGAGGAGTCTGGGAAGGAGGAAGGGAGGAGTCTGGGAAGGAGGAAGGGAGGAGTCTGGGAAGGAGGAAGGGAGGAGTCTGGGAGGAGGTTACTAGCCAGAGATTTCAGAGGCAGTGGGGAGGAGGAGAGGGGACTGAATTTACACACAGGCAAGCTGATAGCATCTCCAGCCCTCAGCCTGTGACAATGTGACAAACAGAACATGGCTGCTGTCATTGTATCACAGGAATAAATAATCAAACCTTTGAAGCTGTTTGCAGCTAGATATGCTGTGCAAACTACATATATTTTAGAGAAGATATATAGACAAGTTACTTGTTATAGTTAGTTTTTCATCTAGGATCCGCTTTAACTTACAATCTACAATGACAGTTTAAGTTACGATCTATGTATAAAGTAATATGAGCGGAACATCTTGCAAGGATAGTTCACCTAAAGACCGCTCTTGTTCGATTCCAAATACTGCTGACTGATTGTAAATATTTTACATTGTTTTTATGTTTATGGAGTGTCCTTAATTTTTTTCCCATTCTTGGAAGGCAAGGGTTTACTTGCCATCCAATTTTAATAAATGTAAAGTTATTTTATGATTTTTGGGGCGCTTCCTATGTCAGTTAGTTCCATCACTGCATACATTGAGCATGACGGCCATTTATGGTCTGTGACCCATCTATGTTGGATGATGCATGGATTGTCAGGAACCAACATACGGGTTAAGAGTTCAGTTATAGATATCCCTTAAAGGGAAGGTCCAAGCAAAAAAAAAAAATGAGTTTCACTTACCTGGGGCTTCTACCAGCCCCATGTAGCCATCCTGTGCCCTCGTAGTCACTCACTGCTGCTCCAGTCCCCCGCTGGCAGCTTTCTGACCTCGGAGGTCAGGGCCACATTGCATACATTTTTACGCATTCCAGCTAGTGCAGGAACAAAAATGTACGCGTTGCACCACTAACGTGTAAAAATGTATGTGTTAATGTTCCTGCACTAGCGGGAATGTGTAAAAATGTACGCAATTCGGCCCTGACCTCCGAGGTCAGAAAGCTGCCAGCGGGAAACTGGAGCAGCAGTGAGTGACTACGAGGGCACAGGATGGCTACATGGGGCTGGTAGAAGCCCCAGGTAAGTGAAACTCATTTTTTTTTTTTGCTTGGACCTTCCCTTTAACATCGTTAATCACCTAAAGGCAAAACTGACCCACGAACAGGACAAGAATTCATTATCTGCCATTTTAAATGTCTAGACAACACCAAGGAAGTGAGCCTGTGGTAAAATCTAAGCATTTTATTGGCTGGTTTACAAAAGGCCCCACAAATCCATCTGCAGAGTTCCAGAGCATTTGGTTTAGATGAAGTCCCCATGACCACATCACCCCCACCCTGCAGATTTGGCCTCTATCAACTTCCACTGCTGAATGAACACTGCGCAGGTTGTCAGATAAAGAGGACATGTGGTACACATTAATTCATTCCTACCACACGCCTTTATTTCCTCAAGCACAAACCTCTTCCAGGAGAGGGATTTCTCTGAGTGAGGTTAGGACCATGCATTGTAATCAGCAACCACCATGGATGCCAATTCTCAATTAGAATGAAAACGAAAAGATCCCATTTTCCCCCAATAATCTGTATTGCATCAACCTTACAAATAAAGTGCTTATGCATCATGCTTCACGTTCCGTCCCAGAGATGCATTTAATGAGGCTAGGTACCAACTACTGCAAGCTCCAACAAGTCCTGCCTTTTGGAGAAGCTGTGACTCACTTGTGTAGTTTTCACAATCAGACTCTTGTTAGTAGTGCTGTGCATTATTCGGGTTTCCTTATTTGGAAACCCGAATAATGCGGTTCAAAGTAGTTCAGCCAATAATGGCTTGTCCCACTACCTCCACAACTACTGAGTCTATTTGGTGAACTGAATTTTACTGCTGGGTACCTCTAATTACGATTGACCTTCGCGCTAGTTTTTACAACATTTATTGTTCAAAAATTATATAGGAGAGAACAGAGGCGCCAAAAGGATAAAAGGGGTTTTAAATGAGCTTAAAAGCCAAAAATTTGGTAATTAGAGGAGGCAGTGGTGGACTTACCTCCTCCAAGCAGACACAACACGACTGTACATTAAGTTTATTTATTAACGAACTCCAGATAAAACAAAGCAACGCGTTTCACGGGTTAGTGCCCGCTTCCTCAGGCAATAGAAAAAAGAGTTACGGCATCTAGCAAAACAAACAATACTCGGCACCTCTGTGATAGTTCAAAAATTGTTAGCTTGTTCTGATTTATTCTTCTTCTTGTACTACATGGTTATAGCCCCTGCGTGGGTTTGAGCATTTTAGCTTATTTATACAAAATCTAAATAAAAACCATTGGTAACCAAAGTAGTTCAGCACCATTTCTAGCGGAGAGAGTCACAGAGCTACATTCCATGTCGTGCTTCACGTGACTTCCATGCTTCCTCATTCCGGTTACTCTTAGGCCTCGTTCACGCTTTACATGGTGCTCGGCACATTTAGGCAATGCGTCTAGTGTGAGCATAGACTGCACTGTCTCTGACATTCTCACTTATACACTGCGTGGAAGTGCGTTGCAATAAGGGACTGTTGCATGCAGTTTTGTCCAAAACGCAGTGCTGACACATTCACTGTAGTGAATGGAATCAGTAGTGCAATGGACAGTAGCACAGACGGCGTGCTTTGGATTGTAAATGCATGGCTATCTGCAAGGGATAATGTGAACGAGGCCTTACACAAGTCAATGAAACAAGATAATATAAAAACAAATACATATGTACACACACACACAAATGATAAATCACAACATTACTCCTGACAGATGTAATGAACATCATCTGTATCAGAGCATCTCCAAAAATATCAGGTGTTACCAGAATGAAGTACTTGCCAGAAAAGAACAAAGCCAGGACTACCAGTGAACTAGTATCCATGTCAAGGACGTCCAAGTCTCCCTGAGGTCCATGAAGCGTCAAACTACATCAGGCATGGGCAAACTTGGCCCTCCAGCTGTTACGGAACTACAAGTCCCACAATGCATTTGCCTTTATGAGTCATGACTGTGGCTGTCAGACTCCTGCAATGCATTGTGGTACTTGTAGTTCTGTAACAGCTGGAGGGCCAAGTTTGCCCATGCCTGAACTACACCGTCTGGTCCAATTTCTTGAAGGATACATCCGAGCTACCCCAAAAAATGATCTACTTACCTGGGGCTTCCTCTGGCCCCTGGCAGTATATATGCCCCTCGCCGCAGTTCCGGTGTCCCGGGATCCCAGGACACAGGAGCCATGGCGAGGGACATATCGGCTGCCAGGGGCTGGAGGAAGCCCCGGGCAAGTAGATCTCATTTTGTGGGGGGAGCTCGGATGTATCATTTAATGACAATATTGTTTGAAAGCAGAGAACTAAATGGGTCGACTGCCAATGTCTTGTTTCCAGATACTCCCGGTACCCTTCAGTGTTCCAATGGAGTCTAGGCTTTGATAGGTCAGGGTGGTTTGGTGGCACTAAGTCTACACAATATAAGGTGGGTGGTTATAGTGTTTCCCTGATCACTGAATAAATACATATACATGCAAACAAACCTATAGGTGCATGGTTTATGGTTTTACACTATGTGTTTAGATTCAGGACTGAGGCACTGACTTGACACAAAAGTGTAATATTCACATTAAAACAAATTGTAAGTTTGCGAGCAAAACACTATTATAGACGCCTCCAAGTTGCCTCAATGTCAGCCTTGGAGCTCTGCCTGGTATCTACGTCTCCCACCCACATATGGGAGCTGAGCATTGCTAGGGGTTAGGCTTGCTGTTTCCTGCACGTTGTAACACCTTTGTCTGGACTACAAGGCACCCAGCCCCTGAGAGTAGTGAGGCTTTCAGATATATTTGTTTCACTTTAAAATCTCATTTTCTGTATGGATTACGTAAAAAACAAGGGTAAATAAAAAGATGAAAACCATTTTAGAGATTTCAGTAGTTTCACTTGGACTTTTCTCTGTTTTATCAGCAGAAAAGAATGGTAGTTTATTATTACAGCAAGCAAGTCAAGCAGGGCTGTGGATTCGGTACAAAAATTATTATTATTATTTAGTATTTATATAGCGCCGACATCTTCCGCAGCGCTGTACAGAGTATATATAGTCTTGTCATTAACTGTCCCTCGGAGGAGCGCACAATCTAGTCCCTACCATAGTAATATGTCTATATCGTGTAGTGTATGTATTGTAGTCTAGGGCCAATTTTAGGGGGAAGCCAATTAACTTATCTGTATGTTTTTGGGATGTGGGAGGAAACTGGAGTACCCGGAGGAAACTCACGCAGACACGGGGAGAACATACAAACTACTCCTTGCAGATGTTGACCTGGCTGGGATACGAACCGGGGACCCAGCGCTGCAAGGCGAGAGCGCTAACCACTGCGCCACCGTGCTGCCCAACTAACTCCTCAGTTTATGAAACCACCAACTCCAGGTACCCAAAAATTGCTTTGACTCCAACTCCACAGCCCTGAAATAAAGTCCCTAAACTTAATAACTGATAAAAAGGCTTAGGATTCATTCACACTTGGGCGCTTTTTGTCCATGACTCGCACTCAGGTGCTTTTTGACCAGGATGCACACTTTGCTTATCGCCGGTGATCAGCAAAGCGCTGCTCCACAAGTAATCCTATGGGATTACATACGCTTTGGCAATTGCGGTGCGTTTGAGACTTCCAGTGATTGCAAACGTGCAGCATGTAGCGCCTTCCTGGTGATTGCGCCCCAATTCTCCTTCACTGGAATGAGAACTGCAAACCGCAATTGCTGAGAAATTCCAGAACACCGCAATGCAAAATACATTGCCGAGTGTGAATGGGGCCTACACACTGTTCTCTGTAAAAGCTATGATGTTATTGCTGCACTGAAGTAAACAAAGTTCTTTCGTATACTTACAATGCTTGCTAGTCACCAGCAGATGGAGCTCTCCAAAAATGTCACACTTTCATTGACAATACCTGTAATAAGTTTTGCAATAAATCTCTAACACATAACATGAAAAGGTCACCAAAAACTCCTTTTAATCAAAAAATGACAGGGCTAACCACTCATCCACCAATATTAGGGAGAAGTGAGCAGCAAATCTAGCAGATGCAGCAGGGATACACACACCAGTTGGTTACCGGCAGTGGCTGGATAGTGTAAGGGCTCCGCCTCTTGACACAGGACACCTGGGTTCAAATCTCGGCTCTGCCTGTTCAGTAATCCAGCACCTATTCAGTAAGGAGTTCTTTGGGCTAGACTCCCTAACACTGCTGCTGCCTACTGAGTGCGCTCTAGTGGCTGCCTCGCAAGCGCTTTGAGTCCGGCCGGAGAAAAGCGCTATGCAAAAAAAAATTATTTTACTCTCAAGCCACCTGGATTCTGTAATTTGTCAATCTGTAACATACGGAATTCAGTGATAGATTGCAATAACCGGAGACAACCAGACACCAGATTTCATTAGCCTAAATGTAGGACAGCAGTAAAATCTGTCACCCAAGTGATTAATGGCTGAGTTACATGACATTGCTGTCATCCCTTGTGCTAAACAGCAGACGACACTACACTCTGTTACTTCCCCACAAATAAATTCCCAGCGCTCGTCAGGCTGAGGAGAATGACAAACCATAAGGTCTACAAGCATTATTAAATACCAGAGACAGCCCAGAGATCTCAACCACCTCACAAATACTTTCCTACTGTGCTACATAGCTGTACTTCCAACCAGAAGAACAAACATTACATCAGCTTGAAAACGGAGCAACACTGCCAAGTCTTTTTATGGTATGGGTTCTCTTTTATGCTACAAACAAAACGATGGAGGCAGCCGAGTAAAGGAGTCATGCATGGACAGCAGCGGCCTGCAGGGGGAGTATGAGAGCTGGAGCTTCTCTGACAAAGGCTGATGGAAGCTAATAGGCATCTGCTGCTGGTCACTGCACATACACTTTATAAAATCATGCCTGGCATTTAGCATGGGATGCGTCTGTCTTCCTACACAAACATAAAATCATCATAAATGCTGAAGAATAAGCACAACTGAATTCTGCTTTCATAAATGGTAAGAGCAGATAACCAGCAGTTATGCTTATTTATTAACCGTATGTATTTATACAGCGCTGCTTCTCATACCTTCCTCAACACATTACAGAGAACGCAGTCGCATCACTCACTGTCCCTCGGAGGAGCTAGCAATCCTACCCATGGACAGATGTTAACATCTTATCAATAAAATGCCTTTTAAGCCTCCCAGCAAGCCATAATCCCGCTCTGACTCCATGCAGCCATACTGCACTGCTGTTCTGCCACCATGAAAGCGGGTAAGGAAATCAATCCAGTGGGGGGGGGGGGGACTAAAGGAGACCTGGCTGCCACCAGAACCACCAGGCCAAACTAATAAAAAAAACAAATAGGAGCAGACATTGGCTCATGCTCCAAGGTGGACCGGGAAACACAAAAAACTTAAGTTAGGGAGAAGAGGTGGAGCCTTTTAATCTTTTTTAATTGGCTTGTGTTGGCTTGTGTTTCCTAAAGGTGGCCACTAACAGTCCAATTTCTAGCAAAAAATTGTTTGAGCGATCAGAAATTCTGATCAGATTGGTTGTAAATAATCTCAGTTGATGGGCACAATCGATAACGAACGATTATAAAAACAATCGTCCGACTGAATTTCCGGCGAACCAAAATTTGGATTTTCTTGTTGGTCATGATAGATAGAAAGCAATGATTGGTTAGTTGATGGTGTAGTGAACGATTTTTCGTCCGATCAGATTTTCGGATCGCTCGTACGATTTTTCACTAGAAATTGGACTGTTAATGGCCACTTTTAGGGGGCGGGTCACGGAATCTCATCTAAGGTCATCCTGAGGGACGCAGGAAAGAAAATACCGTATATTTTTCCAATACTTTTTCAAATACTTTTTGGTACTTTGAATTGCAGGGCGCTGAAGTGTTATTTTAAAGCAAATCTGTAGCAAGTAAAAAAACAAAAAACAAAAAAAAACAATTGCTATGGAGAGGGAAGACTCTGGATCCTGTAGAATTTGTGCTTCAAATGAGGCTTAATTGCCTCAGCTGTGCAGCTGGGAGAGAGGGAGTTACTTACCTATAAGTCCATCTTCTATGCGTCCCAAACGTCTTGTGCGCATCCTATGGGATGCTTTGTAAGACTCACTACCGCAATTCCTCCTTCCAGCTTAAAGGAGGAAGTGTGTGGTATTGAGTCTTGCAATGCGTCCCATAGGATGCATGCAAGATTTTCCTGTTGCCGTTAACAGGACGTTTTAATAAGTCAGGTGGCCATTAATAGGTTAAAGAGAAGATGAAAAATTATCTCCTAGAATACTTGGGAGATATAGTGAATTGAATAAGGGGCAAAGTGTGGTTAGAACTGAGAGCTAAAGGATACCTGAACTGACATTATAAGACATGTTTAGTGCCAATCCCACATAGAACCAGGCTGTGGTTAGTTCTAGTTCAGTTTGATTTGCTAATAACTAATTACAAGCCATAAAACTCTTGCAGGGCAAGAAACATTTCTGAGTGAAGACAAGGCATAAAAGGGCCAATGGGTGAAAATGGAAGCCCTTTTAACCTCTTGACGACCAGCTAACGCCGTTTGGCGTAAACTGGTCGTCTGCGGGTTACCATGGAAACCATGTCAGTTCACGGAGGGTGTCTCCGTGAACAGCCGGAGAGCCGCCGATCGCGGCTCGCCGGCAAAATGTAAACACGGGGGGAAGAAATCCCCGCTGTTTACATCATACGGCGCTGCTGCGCAGCAGCGCCGTAGGGCAGATCGGCGATCCCCGGCCTCTGATTGGCCGGGGATCACCGGCATCTGATAGGCGGAAGCCTATCCTTCAATGCGCAGGACGGAACTCCGTCCTGCGCATTACGGAGAGAGGGAGGGAGGTAGGGAGGTAAGGTGGCAGAGGGCGGAAATGGCTGCGGAGGGGGGCTTTGAGGAGCCCCCCCCCCCCCCCCGCAAAACGCAGATGGCCGGCGGCGATCAGACCCCCCCCGGCAGGACATCCCCCTAGTGGGGAATAAAGGGGGGAAGTCTGATCGCCCTGCCATAATACTGATCTGTGCTGCGGGCTGGAGAGCCCACGCAGCACAGATCAGGCAAATCACCCCTGGTCGGCAAGTGGTTAAAGGACAACTGGAGCGAGAGGGAAATGGAGGCTGTCATATGCATTTCCTGTTAAACAATACCAGTTGCCCAGCAGTCCTGCTGATCTATTTGGCTGCAGCAGTGGCTGAATCACACCTCAAACAAGCATGTAGCTAATTTTGTCAGATCTGACAATGTCAGAAACACCTGATCTGCTGCATGCTTGTTCAGGGTCTACGGCTAAAAGTATTAAAGGCAGAGGGTCAGCAGGACAGCCAGGCAACTGGTATTACTTAAAAGGAAATAAACATGGCACCCTCCTTATCACTCTCACTACAGTTGTCCTTTAAACATTTAACCTGTTAGCATATTCAAATGAAATATTTTGTTTAAAGATACTGCACTCATTTTAACCTCAGCCGGCAGAACTCGTTCCGCTTACTGAGGTCATGCAGATTGTCACAGGGAGCATTACTTGTTCTGGACGCTGGACCAGCTGCTCATCTTTATCCACCCGCGGCAATACACTGCCAGCATCCTCTTCGTGACTTCTGATCACGTTATTAGATGTAATCGAGGCTAGTGTCAGTGCTGCAGCGACACACGGTGGCAGAAGAAGGGTAATGGAAGAGTCTCTGTCATTACCCTTCTTCCACCACCAGGTGGCACTGTACCCCAGACACTATCCTTGAGCCCCAATCACATGTAAATGTGATCGGGAGTCAGAAGAGGATGCTGGGAGTGAAACGCCGCGGGTGGATGAAGACAGTAAGCTAGTCCAGCACCTGGAACAGCTAACTATAAAAGCTCCCTGTGCCACTCTGCATAGCCTGCCAGGCTGGGGAAGGCACACTTCACAAGCGGCAGGAAAAAAATTGGCCCTGCAGCCAAATAAAGTTTAACTTCATTTGGCTGCTAATAGGTTAAATGACTGTCATTCAGCTGAGGCAGTAAAAATACTAAGCTTAGGGTTTCTGACTATTAAACAAAATAAGACTGGGATTTTAGGAACGTTCTATTTGAGGGTAGATCTGTAGACAATTGTTTACCTCAGTTTAATTTTCACTTCAGGTTTCCATTACAGCCCAATAACTAATGATTCACTAAAATTAGAGAGCAGGTGGAACGCACAAAATGTAATTTGTGATAAAGCCATTTAGAGTTAAAGTGTAACTGAAGATCTTCTAAAAATAAAAGTTTCATTTACCTGGGGCTTCTGCAAGCCCCTTGCTGCCATCTTGTCCCACGGCGCTTCTCAACGATCCTCCATTCCCCACCGCCAGCTAGTTTTGTTACTCGACTTGTAAGTCGAGGGTCCACTGCGCCTGCACAGCCCTACCAAGCTTATCCTTTTTCTGCATTCCCGTTTGTAATAGCGCTATTGCGGACTGGAACACGAAGGATACGCGTGGCCAGAGCCGAGCAGGTGCAGTGGCCCGTCGACAAAACCGAAAGTAGCTGGCGGCGAGAGAAAGGAGGATCGTGGAAGATCGGCGCGGGACAGGACGGCTGCAAGGCCCCAGGTAAGTGAAACTATTTTTAGAAGATCAGTTCCGCTTTAAATGACACCAAACGTTGCATATAATTTGTACAAATAGCAGCACAGAGTCGTACACAGGCTGTAGTTTTTTTCTAATCAAGCAGTTGAATGAATGAGTGGAGCACATGAGACACTGCACAGGCTGCACTTGAGACACCCCAGCAGAGGCGGGCTTATCAGAGGTCACAGACAAGTCTCACAATGTCATGGCTCTATGATGAGCATTCTTGACCTTCAAATCACATGATCAAATAAATGGGTTTGCCTCATTCACTTCAGAAAAGCAATGAGAGTGCAGTACATCTGACCTGCCATTAATTATCTGTCCATATGGTGATATACAGTGACAGCTCTGATTAGGCAGCATTCCACAGCGTGTGGGGAGAGGACTGACGGTCTTCATATCTAATGGAAGCTGTCCACTTTCCATCCCCAGGAAAAAGTAAATCATGATGGGAGATGGCGTAAAACATGGTTAGTAGGTAAAATCTTGGAGATAATATAAGGAAAAGATAATCCTTCATACAGATTATTAAATGGAAAGTTGTACTGAAATCTGATGCAAGCAGGAATTGCACACCAAACGGATAAGCTATGGTACACACAGAACCGTTCAGACTGCCTTTACACAGGCTTTGAGGAACCAGTGCAGGGCAAGATGGACCGTATATTTTCCTGCAGGGCTGTGGAGTCTGTATAAAAATCAATCCGACTCCAACTCTGAGGGCCCATTCACACTAGAGCGTTTTGCCGAGATTTCGTCAAAACGTTCAAACGCTAGCGCAAACCCTATGGGCCCGTTCTTACTTGGGCGATTTGCGCTAATCGCCGCAACTCACCCAAAACCACGAAACGCAAACGTGTCACCTGCACCATTTTCAGGCGATTTCCCAGCGATCACGTTTCAGTGCTGTAGAAGCACTAAACGTGGTCGCGGAAAAATCGCCGAAGTGTTCATTGATTTTTCCGCGTGAAATGATGGAAAAATCACTCCTGCAAAACACCGGCAAAAACCGCCAGCGTTTTGAAAATGCAAGTGTTAATGGTCTCTAATTCTGACTCCTCAGTTTATGAAACCACCAACTCCAAGTACCCAAAATGTCTCCATCTCCTCGACTCCGACTCCTTAATCTAATATTTACCAGGGCTGTGGATTTGGTACAAAAATCATCTGACTCCCGACTCCTCAGTTTACGACTCCGACTCCAGGTACCCAACATTGCTCCGACTCCACAGCCCTGTTTTCCTGCTCTTAATGTGTTCTGCATAAAAATGCATTGCATCCTGCCTGAGAGGGCTCTTTTACACTACATGCAATTCCAATTTTGATCCGATTTTACAAGCAATTACGATTTTGTAAGCAATTTAAAAACACCATGCATGCTGCATTTTCTTGTGTTGCTAGCATCCAGTGAAAAACAGAATCGCAAATGGGAACCATATTGCGATTTGAAGTGTAAAACTAGCCTGGGCTCAAAAAAAAAAATAAAAAAATATAAAAAATAATGGGGGGTGGGGGGGCTGAAGAGGTCAGAGGCGGGACAAGGTCCTCCAGCACCCAAGGCTGAGACACAAAAGTGCGTCCCTCCATCCCTCCCACCCCAGCTGTCACTCACTGATTGCTATTAGACTAAGAGGTGCCACAGGGCCCACAACCTCCCCAACACCTTAATATCTAGTTATCTGGCTTGCAGTCACTGCTATGTATCCCCTTTTCTTATTTCTTTCTGCTTAAAACACAATTAGGAATGACAGCTGAATGAATTGTGCGCCCCCTCCTACACTGCGCCCTGAGGCTGGAGCCTCTCCAGCCTATGCCTCGGCCCGGCCCTGGAAGAGGTGGTAGGGGGGGATGGGGCAAAGCGGATCAGGTAGCCGCAAAAACAGTCGCTCCTGTGGCTGCATTGCCCCGCTTTCACTTTCGTGACCTATATGGTTTTTGCGGCTACCTGATCCGCTCTGCCTCAACCTCCCCTACCACCTCTTCCAAACACCCCCCCCCCCCCCCCCCCCATTATTTTTTTTGTTTTCTGAGCCCAGGTTAGTTTTACACTGCAATTCCCAATATGGTTCCCATTTGCGATTCTGATTTTAAATTGCTTACAAAATGAAACTGCAAGGAGAGACTGTTTCTCTCGCAGCGTGCAGGGAGGAGGGGTCGGTAGGGGGTGCAGCAAGGGAGAGAGAAACCCAATGGCAGCTCTGGAAACCCTGAAGGAATGCCCCAGCAGGCGTTTTGAAAAGGGAATACCACGGAGGTGGGGGGCAGAGAGCGGCGGTGTGGGGACACAGAGGCATGTCATGAGGCAGAGAACATACCGCTGTGTCCCATCTGCCAACCTTAGGTTCTCTTTAAAGCGGGATTGTCACCATAAAAAAAAAAAATTTCAACAGCAACTGGTCTGAGTGTATTAAGTGATAAAGATGCTAATCCTGCATTCACAACTTTTGCATGCTGGGGGTCTTTATAATATATTCCCTCTTCCCTTAAGTTCCCCCTCCTTCTGACAGAAGACCGTGCACTTCTTAGTACAGACATCAGTGGGAGTGTCTGAAGACTCTGGGAGGAGAGCGGGTAACGAATAAACAATTAGCAAGAGGAGAGGAAAAAAAAAAGTGTGAGGGAGGAAATGATGTCTGGAGGTCAAAGGTAAATCTGTAAAATGCCTAGAATAGGATTCTCTACTTTTCCTTTCTAAGATTCACAGGAATCATAATGTGGACAGTGCAATACATCTTTTAAGTAGAACTAGTATCTACTAGTAATGAGATTTGAATTATTTGCATCTCATAGATCATCTTAATCATAAGCCCCATCTACACGAAGGGACATTGCAGCGATTCGGCGGCTCGATTAGCTGCCGGATGAAACCTTTCCCACCATTAACTCTCCTTCAGTGGAGCTCACAATCTGATCAGCCTGCCAATTTCTAATCTACACGATGGGACATTGCAGCGATCCGGCGGCTCGATTAGCCGCCGGATCGCCTCTTCCGCGTGCCCGCCGCGTCCCCGCTCGCGCCGGCATCAATACCCGCTCGTCCCCGCGCCGCTTATCTTCCGCTCGATTCCCTGCCATTGTCCCCTAGCGGGGAGCGAGCAGGGAATCGGCGGAAGCAAGATCCGTCCTGTCGGATCTTATCAATCGAGCCGCATCAGCGGCTCGATTGATAAGGAGCATCGCGGCCGCATCTACGTGTGTAGATGCGGCTTAAAGTCCATTTGTCTTTTGGTTACAAATCCACCTACCGCTACTTCTCATTGTGTGAGAAAAGACACCTGTGCAAAGATGCAGAAAACATACAAACTCCATTCAATGTCCCTGGTGGGACTGGAGCCTGGGTCTCTAAATCCAGGAACACGCTACACTGCTCTAGGCGGACGGTTAGGGCTGTCTCTGCTGAGAGAATCACGCATATGCAAAGGTGTCCCGTCAAGACGCTCCAGTATGCCAGACCTGAAAGACAATCAGCAGTTGGGTCCATCAATCCTTTCCTTACCCAGAAGTGGTTCCGTTGGTCTCAGCACCATCATAGCTCCTCCCTATCTCAGAGAGAATGCATCACTCGGCTGTTGCCTAACAATGCACTGGGCTCCACGTAATAAAGTTTAAGAGTGAAGAGCGTTGCACAACACCCAACCACACCCTGCTGCTGGTACCCAAACCTGGCCGTGAAAATTATAAAATTTATCTATGCTTACAGGAATGCTGGGCAAATCCGGAGAAGCAGGGAGCCAATGCCTCTTTAATTTTATAGCTCTGTCTTCAGAGGAATGGCCTCATAAAATCTCTTACTGGCTCTTCAAGTCCAAATTAATTTGCCCACAACCAGCCTAGAGGTTGACTCGCAGTTTTTCTAACACACGCTAAAGATTAAAATGCAAGTAATGATATAAAAATGTACTGACCACAAGATAAAATAAGCAATATGGAAACAAATAAAATATGTGGAAAGGAAATAGAGGAGGGAAAAAAAATAAAATTCACACACTACAGTGCTAATGTGAAATGGCCCATGTCTCTCAAAAAGGCGTGCAAAGCCAAACCAGCCTCGTCGTCTGCCCCAATTTGGTCCTATTTTTAAACAAAAAAATAACGGCTCATATGGCAGAAAATAGGCAGCTCAGCCCTCCCCCACAGAAACGTGCTGATTGAAGGACTAGTGCGGCAACTCTGTGTGGAGGAAAACTATCTGCCTCTCGGATTTCAGGCTTGTAAGCCAGAGCAGTTAACAAATGTTTCTGCAGAACAGGAAGCTGTAAAACTGCTATTAAATGATTCAGTGAAAATGACTCTATAGGAAACCAAATCAGATCTGATCTTATTCAGCAGGATCTCAAATATGGTTCAGATTAATAGTGCACCTAATTATAGACATAGAATCCTTATTGTATGACCCCCTCAATCTGGCACCATTTAGCAAATGCCGCATAAGAATTCCTACAGCAGTGATTTTCCAGCAGTCTGTCAGTGTTGCAAACGCTTTCCCTCTGTGTATTTTACCTTTGTCTCCACCACTGAGCTATAACTCTGGACCTTTTCATGTGTGCTGTAAAGACGAGCTGGATCTCTTAAAAAGGAGCTGTTAGGTATAAGGTTTCAGAGGAAAAAAAAACACATATCAGTAGCTAAATATTGGCTGTTCTTACATTACATATGCATTTCACTGTCCACGTTTGGATTTCACAGAATTTTTATATAGTATTTGCAGAGAATGATGCTCCTGACAGCTCATGGCAGGTTCTATGTTTGTCTGTCTTGTATGAAGCCAATTGTGATGTCATATCCTCCCTTACCCTGCTTCCTGATGATTCCACTCACAAAAAAGATCAGGATCAAAGATCCTAATGGTTCATGATCTGGACAACACTACTGTGCAATGAATATTAATTAGCCATGTGGCTAGGAACAATAGTGACTCCTGCAGTATACTCTAAGGGAACATGTGCCCTGTGAACAGCACAGTGATTTTTCAGTGCTGTGAGTTCTGGGCTGCGTTACAGGCTGCTGTAGGCAAATGAAGGGGAGGACCAAGGGAGTGCACTGGGGAGAAGAAGCAGCCCCAGAATGCTTTGCAGTATCTGCTATGCGTCCAGCCGGCCTCCTTAGGAGCTTGGGAATAACGAGCCTTGCTGTTCAGCAAACATCAAAGTAAGAGAGATTTTTAACTTCAGTATTGCCTTTTTGGCTTCCTTCTAAACTGTTTAACACAGAAGAATAGAGGTTTAAATTAGCTTTTGCAGCCTGACAGTTACTCTTTAAGTCTTTACTACTGTCTATATCCCAGAAAGGGCAATTTCCATACACTTCCTTTTCTGAGTAACCGATGGCATGCAGCTGTGAACTGGACTTCCCGTTTTTACGCTTTCCTGGAGGGCATCTGGATGGAATTACTAGTAGGTAGGGATACAAATCCCAGTAACAAGGTAACCAAAGCACCTCAGAGCGGAGGTGAAGGGATAACTGACCTGTGAGCACGTAGCCATACCTGAATGACTGGGCAGCATGGTGATGTAGTGGATAGCACTCTTGCAGCGCTCCTGGTTCGAATCCCAGCCAGAGCACTATCTGCATGAAGTGTGCATGTTTTCCCTCATGTCTGCATGCAGGCCCGGTCCACCCATGATGCCAAGTGAGGCGACTTCCTCAGGCTGCAGAAGTCTGGGGGCAGCAACAGGCAGAAACATGAAGTGAAGAGAGTACCTGGCCAACCTATACTGAGGGCAACTGTACCTAGCTACCAATACTGGGGGCAACTGTACCTGGCTAACCTATACTGAGGGCAACTGTACCTAGCTACCAATACTGAGGGCACCTATACTTGGCTACCTAACTATATTGAGGGTGTTTGAGGGGCTCACCGCAGCTATAACATGCAGTGCAAATTGTCTGGTGCTGTGCGATCATTCCAATTTGGGGGGGGCTGCCGGCGGGGCCAGGAGGATCGGAGGGAGACGGCGAGGGTACCGGACAGCTGCAGCGGGCTATTGGAAGCCCTAGGTGAGTAAAACTAATTTTTTTTGTTTGACTTAAGTGTTTCTTTAATGCAAAAGTGCAAAAGTTAGCACAGCAAATCTATAAGAATGTATGAGTAATGTCCACCGATTAATAGAAGGGAAGGTAGCTTTTCTCTCTACAGGTTAAAGTTTCATCTGGAAACTCACTTTGAGCACAATAAGTATGAATTGGAATTATCAGGTAGGCCCTAGCATCCTAGATTTATTACTTGTATTTTCTTAAAGTAAAAAAAAAATCCCATCTGGCGAGAGTTAGATCACTATGATTCATCTACTTTTCAAGCTGTATGGCTGTTACTGAAGCCCACACAAGCCCTGAGGTATATTATACTACTCAGAGGAGACTCCGCTAGACACAGCAAGGGCTCATTCTGAAGTGTCAAACTAAATCGCTGCCTCCTAATTGTTACACACTACGCTATAACTATAGGTCGTAGGCAGACAAAGCAAACTCATTAAAGCATACAGGAATTATCGCTAAAACAAGTACAGCACCAGCACTACCAATTACTAACCACTATAATTAGCAGACACTTATTAATGTACTGACATGTTTACACCGAAGCACAAAACAACAAAAATCCTGTGCATTGTGCCTGAGCCGGTCACATGACTGCGCTGCACTCAGAGTGGCTAAGTACAAATCTGCTGAATAGAAGCCTTTCAAGTAAACGTGTCAGAAATATGGAAGCCCCGATTACAGATCCTCACCTGAAACATTTGCAGCCCAGGTGTTCCAACTTCCTCTCTGACGCCCAATTCTGGGATTTGGTCACACTTTAGTTAGCCGCTTTATCAGCCGCTCGATCCCCCGCTATTGTCCGCCGGCGGGGAATCTATCCAGCAGGTCATCGGACCTGTTGGATATTATCAATCGACCCATCAGAGGCTCTATTGATAAGGAAAAGAAACGCCGTGTATGCCCAGCATGATATCCCACTGAAGAGATTTTGCCTCATTTCCTGTCCCCGGCCCTCCATGGAGCTTTGCAGCTAATAATCCCTGTTACAGGAATTGGACAAAAAAAATATGCAACAAAGTTTTCAAAATCTGTTGGCGCTCACAGCACATGGAGTGGTAAAATTGGTCTATCAAAAATTGGAGGTGCGTTACCCTACGGCTAGGTTCGCAGTCGAAGCTGCACTGCAGTCCCTATAACAGCAGGAATGCAACTGAATGGGAAAGTGGCATCGCATCGAGTCAATGAAAAGTATGCTTGAGGGCCCGTTTC
This sequence comes from Hyperolius riggenbachi, assembly GCF_040937935.1. Classification (NCBI taxonomy): domain Eukaryota; kingdom Metazoa; phylum Chordata; class Amphibia; order Anura; family Hyperoliidae; genus Hyperolius; species Hyperolius riggenbachi. The sequence goes on along the minus strand of NC_090649.1, from coordinate 117,593,192 downwards.
CACTTGCGCGGTCGAATTAGTCACGGAAAACGAATGTGCATGCTGATTCAAATTTTACAACGAATTTGTGGGCGTTTTCGCATATGTTAGTAAGTATGCGAATTTAACCATGTCAGTGCCTGTGTGCTTTTACATTGATTTTATACGCAAGCGCCCGCAAATTCGCGGTAAAATTCGCATACGAAAAGCATGCAAATTTCCTATTAAATACATTGTATGCGAATCGCATAGCGGTATGCGAATTCTGCCGGGTCTACTGTGCAGATTTTTTTCTGCACAGAAAAAAACGCTCAGAAATCTTGACAAGTGGAAACATGCCCATGCAGGAAACGCATGCAGATTCGCTCTAGTGGAAACGGGCCGTCAATGTTAACACGTGCGTTGTCTACATGCAGGAAAGTGATAAAACCCCCAAAAGGTTCTACACATTTTCAACGTATCCAAAACAGATATTTTTAAGTAGGAATTTTTAAACTAAAGTGCCCCATCTTAAATGCAGCCCTGCTCAATAATGCAATATTTGATTGTTGATTTTACCCCAATTGAGAATATTGGCATATCACTACCAGCACGCACAGCAAAAACTGTTACTCTGTGCCTGTACATCAACTGCATTGGGTTATTGTTTCTTACTAGACCTAACGCCACATATCTTACTGTTTTTAATGTGAATTATAGGCGTTTTTTGCCAGAATCTTAAGACTGGGCTAAAAACTGTAATGCAAGTATGTGGTATTATTGATCAGAGCTTCATATTATAGGACGCCTGAAGGAAATAAAATAAAAAGTGCCCAACTGGCCATCCCACTCTACTGTTCCAACGCTGGGACCTCCCGAAGCTGTTCCACTGTAACAGCTCGATGGTCATGGCGGCGGAACGCCGAGACCCACGCTGAGGCGCAAGCCTCTGGGTCTCGGCGAGGCTCTGATAGTGAAGCGCATGGCACTCCGTTCCCATTGGCTAAGCGGCGGACGCGTCCTCAGTATGCGCTCCGCCGCTGTAAACAGTGACAGCATGCATACATAGCGTGTCAGCTAACTTGCTGACATGCCGCAAGATGATTGGGCACTTTGGATTCCCTTTTGTTTGATTGGTTAGTTCTAGTATAAAAATAAGATGAGCGCCCTCAGTCATTGCATGTGATAGCCTCTGCTGGGCTTATTGCTGAGACTGCGCTCACAGCTTCTGATCTTGTGCCGACTTTGTATCTTGACCAAGCTTATTTCCATATTGATCTCCTGTTGCCGACCCCTGCTCCTGACCATGCTTCTCTGATTGAATTACCCGTTGCCGACTCTGCCTGTTCCTGGATATCCTCGATTGCTGCCTGGATCGACCCCTGCTTGTTTAAAGGTTATTCTCATGAACTCTGCCCAGCCTGACTCTGGATTGAACTGACTACACATCTGTGAAGTGTTGAATTGCTTACTAACAATCCTCTCCTGCCTGCTGTCACCTACCATCATCTGGACTGCTTCTAGAGCGAGGCCTCAGGTGACTACATATTGCATACTGTACTTATCCTATACTGCTTGCTTGGTGAATACTATCTGTCAGTTTGTATGCTACATCTGCCTGCAGGGTATTGTAGAATTGTATTAGGTAGAAGTTTGTACAGGTGTTAGGGCTGGGCTATAGGTCAGTCATATGGGCATACAGCCTGACCTATAGTCATTGACCAGGCTAGCCCGACATCCACAAAGGCTCGTTACCGCATTCCGCTTTTTCCTACGAGCCCGAACAGCTGCTCCCTGATACCATGCAGGTGCAAGCAATCCTGCGCAGTGCAGCCGTGCTCCTTCATGTATGGGAACTCAGCTGCAAGCTTCCAGTGGGTCCTGGCCAGGGCTGTGGAGTCAGGACAAAAATCATAAGACTCCAACTCCTCAGATTATGAAATCACCTATTCCAACTCCAGGTACCCAAAATTGCTCTGACTCCCCGACTTAAGACTTCACAGCCCTGGTCCTGATAGCCAACAGAGGTCTGCAGCAAAAAAAAAAAATGAATAAGAGGGTTCGCACTTGTACATCAAGATCGCTTTGTTACTCGACGTATCCAAAAAAAAGTCACCGGATCACACAACTGACATGTTTCGGCGCTCTAGTCCATAGGTTCTCAACATGCAGTATGCGTACCCCAGGGGGTACTTCTGATGGTTCCAGGGGGTACTACTCAGGCTTGACATTCTTAACCTAGAATAACAAATTTAGAGTTTTTGAAAATGCTAAATCCTATATAAACACCAAATTAGTGTTTTAGCTAATTAAAAGCAATAGTAAATGCTTGGAAATAGTTTAGAAACAATTATGTACACACATATATATATATATATATATATATATATATATATATATATATATATATATATATATATATATATATATATATATATATTTTTTTTTTGTGATACTGTTTTCTATGCCAGTGGGTACTTGGTGAGTACAGGGTTTTATAAGGGGCACATACTAGTAAAATGTTGAAACACTGCTCTAGACCTTAGTCATAGCTGGTTCATAATGACATTATCAACACATATAGAACTCTGAAGCAAGGGTGCTACCCCACTGACATGCCCACAAAGGGGCGGAGCAAGGTATTCTGGCCTAGAGAAGCCTCTGAAGGATCAAAAGTTTCCCATTTACCGAAGTAACTTCTGCTAAAAAAAGACATCCCCCCTCACTTTAGCAAACACGCATTAAAAACTTAAATTGATCTTCATATACTTTCCAGGCATGACAACGTAGGATCTGCATTTTGAGGTCAGAAATAGCTGCCTCCCTAATTGTTTTAAGTCCACCTTTCATCGCGCATTTCAATAATGATTACTGAAGAAAACTCATCTCTGCTTAAAAAAAAAAAAAAAAAAAAAAAAAAAGCACATAAAATAAACACACAATTCCAATTATACCAACAGGAAGGCAACATCAAAGTGACTGTGAATCTGGCTGTGGTGATGGAGGGGTAATGGCAGCGCCTGTGTGTGCTGCACGCAGCTAGAGTTACTCAACGCTCAGCAATGTGCTGCAGGAGAAACACTGTCTACTTCAGTCTTGTGGTTTACCAGATTTCTCAGGGTAGTTTCAATTATCTTTGAACTCTGAATGCCAAGTTCACAATAAGACCCAGACAGTGTGCTGGAGAGTGTTCCAAGTAACACTTAGTACTGAAAAAAGACAAACTCCCTCCATAGTATTTCAGCTTGGTACCACAGACAGACTTCCTGATGATCTCTTGGCTGACCCAGAAGGGCTGAGGGGAATACATGAGGGGGAAGTCAAATGACTGATCAGTGGATGTAAGTAATGAAATTAGTTAAGCTCTACCTCAGAGCATGTGAGGGAGCCAGTTTCAGATTATAGAACCTTCTAAAAGAACTGAAACACTTCAGATCTATATTACAATAGTGAATCCGTAAGGCAGACAGCTATAAAAGCACACAAGGAAGGGCTAAAGGGCTGAAAGAAAAAAACATTCCCTAATTCTTCAACAACAACAAAAAAAACAAAACAAAAAAACAGGCAACGATCAAAAAGTATAAGTTGCAAAATCAGCCCCCCCCCCCCCCCCCAAAAAAAAAACCCTGATGAACTATTCTGCACAGTTGACAGCCTGCCAGAAACCCAACATCACATCCTCAAAGGACCTATAAGAAAAAATTTGCCCTTTTCTTCACAAAGTCTCATCTATACAGCACCTATATAGAGCCTCAGGATGCATGCAAAACACAACCCAATGCCGCGGTCCAATTTAAAGTTAATTACCCATGAGGATACCTTTAATATCCTTCTAAACCTTCTCCAGACTACCTGTGACCCAGACCCTGGCCCAACACAGATCATGTGAAAATGCCCTGATCTGTTTAGGACAGATTTTTACAAAATAGTAAACTGTTCCTTGCAAAGTTATTAAAATGGCTTTCACTCTCCAACTCAAAGTCAGACTCAACGAACAACATCTTTGACCCTCTACAAACTGGCTTCAAGAAGCAATACAGCTGTGAAACAGGCCCCCATCCAGATCTGCACAAGACCAGAGACAGAGGTGTTCCATCCAGATACTGCTGGATCTCTTTTGATGCCGTTGACCAAGAAATCTTGCTCAAAAGGCTGCAAGAGTACTTTGGCATTAATGGTTTTAATCCTCAAATGGTTATTTTCCTTCTTGGCTGGCAGAACAGAAAATGTAGCCTTCAGGCCTTTTTGGTTCAAGCCAGTACTATTAAAATATGGTGTGCCCCCGTGCTCGATACTATCCACTTTGTTTCTTACCATTAGGAATGATCAATGAGATGCAAATATTTCTGAGTTCATGCAGGATTATGTTAACTTGTATACAAATATATGCTGCTGAAAATAGACCAATCAATTTAACCTTGGGGGACTTGATTGGTTCATTTTCAAGCTGCATACATTTGCATAAAAATGTACATAATGTAAAGATGTAGAGCCGGCACCATCCAATTGTATCAATTGGATAGTGCCGGCTCTACATCTTTACATTAAGTATCCGATTGGTCACCGGATAGCTTTGGCACATCCTTCTTGCTTCCATTGACGGTGTGCTGCCTTCTGCCAATATAATCATAAAAATGTACATACATTTACATGTTGCATGAATTTGGAAAGATTTGCATCTCATTGATCATCCCTATTCACCATATACATGCCACCAATGGGAAAAATCATCCTAAAACACGGTCTGACATACCATTGCTATGCTGATGACACCCAGCTATATTTATCATTCGAACCTGAAGTGACCGACCCCATTCCAAAAATAAACACATGCTTAGCTGAGCTTCAGGGCTCTTTAAGGCCTCTTGCACACTGCAAGCAAATCAGATTCAGATTCAGATTTTTAATCTGTTTTTACATCCGATTCTGATTCAGATTTTTAATCTTAACTGCATGCTGCGTTTTTTGATCCGTTTTTCTGTTGAATGTATTCAAGGAAAATCGGAAACGGAATCGGAATCGGAATCGGAAACGGAATCGGAATCGGAATCGGAAAACGGATTTGCAGTGTGCAGGGAGCCTCACATCTAACAACGCATGCAGGAGCCGTCCTCTAGCCTGCAGCGTGTCGTCGGGATGTTGCAGTGCGACGCAATCAGCGGCGGTAGCTATTAATTAACCCCACGGCAAAACACCAGCTCCTGACGATTAAAAGCTCCCGGGTGCGTCAAACCGCAATGTACCGGAATGCAGCGTTGGGTTTAAAAAGGTAAAATGAAAGTCAATGGACTTTCATTTTACCTTGGTCAATGCAAAGTTTCGACTTTGCGTCAAAACGGAGGAAACTGGCTCTAGTGTAAAAGAGCCCTGAGGAGTGGATGAATGACAACTGGCTTAAACTAAATGCTGAGGTAACTGCTGTAGGTTAGTGTTAGGAGTAGGTAGAGGGTGTGTTGGTGTGGAAAGAGGGTTTAGTAAAGTGATTGTAGAATACTACTGGAATTAGGAAGGGCATAACAGCAGAACATCAACCATCCTCTATAGTGTGTGTGTGTGTGTGTGTGCTTTGCGCTACTGCGCATGTGCCGCACGGACTCACGGGGGGGGGGGGGGGGTGTTACCAACACAGACCTAGGTCTACTACCGGTAGTTCTCCCAATATTCTACTAGCGGCTTTACATAGCACCCAAATTACCGTGGTGTCCTTTTACGGTGTACGCCCAGCCACTGCTTCCTTCATAATTCTCTGTGTGCAATACAAACTATAATAAACAGCTTCTTCCGTGACAAGAATGTAGAGACCATTTGCTGATTTACACATATTCTTTCCTGATTATAAGCACACATCCGTTATGAAAGATGGCGTCTGCCGAATAGCCAGGTCTGGGGAGAATCTCTAGTACTCCTTGCCTTATCTCTGTAAGAGAAACTGATTATGTGTAATTTGGGTAAAGAGGCACCCCAGTGTGAATAAAATTGGGCCTCTGAGTCTCCCTTTGCTGATCGGCTATTTGCAATTGGCATGGTTATTGGCCTTAGGAAGCTGGCTTAGGGCCCGTTTCCACTGTTGCGACACGATTTCGCCGGCATCCCGACGCTTGTAAAAACGCATGCGGATGCGTTTCAGCATGCGTTTTTACCCGTGATTTCGCGTGCGATTTCGCATGGCAGGGTGCCATGCGAAATTAACCATGACTCTGCCAGGGCAAAACATTGAAAAAGGTGCGAAATCGCACGCGAATCGCGGGTAAAAACGCATGCGTTTTTCCTATTAAATACATTAGCGGCGATTTGCATGGATTCCCGACGCAGGCGATTTCTGTGGGTCCCGTCGTGCAGATTTGGCCCGCCGCCAAATCGCTCCCGCACGCCGCACATATGGGAACAGCCCCGGCCACTTCAATGTACCAAGCGAATCCGCATGTCAGCGCCGCATGCGGATTCGCTATGGTGGAAACGAGCCCTTAGACCCATGAAACACGTTGCCTGCGCTAAATAAACATTTCTTTGTTTACACAAAGATCTCATCATTGAGGTAAGCCACTTCATTTTTTTCGATTTTATCTTGTTTTTAATCCAATTTTATTCACACTGGGGCGCCTCTTAACCCAAATTGTGCTTTAAGTATCCCCAACACACCCTGTTGGAGGGGTCTAGACAGACAACACATGGTTTAAACCATAGCGATAATATGTCACTTTTACCAAGTAGACCGACCACACCCAGGTCCGGCTGGACCACTACCGAGTGGAGTCGGGTTTGTTGTCTCCACCTGCTTCTTGTGGTCGGTTGCCCCTCTGCAACCTGCCTTTGTGAGTAGTACAATTACCTCACCTGTTGATATCCCATATACGAAAACATATTGCGCTAATGGGCTCCCGTTTTTTTGTCTCCTGTGTCTTTTTCTCTAGGGTGCTGAGACACCCCTACTACTCTCTGTGTACACAGTAAAACCTTTTCCAGCATTACTTCATGCCAACTACAAACAAATACTTGAGGACTGTTTATATAGGTTTTTATTTATCTTAATACCAAAACATATTCTAATAGGCTTGACACTGACAGGTTCAGGTACCTGCATTAGCACCTCCAGGGTTTGTATACAACATACAGTGAACCAAGACTCTAAACAACAAAAGCTTACAAGGAATCTGCAATGTTACTATACCAAAACCAAGGAAAAAAAGAAAAAAAGATGGCTGCACCACCAATATATAAAATAATGTACAAAACTTTATTATAGGTCATAAAACAAGTTAAATACATCTAAAAAGAGGGCTGTGCTTGACACCATAAACACAGACTACCCCAACCACATTTCTGTGTGGGGGAAGGATACGGATTTGACAAGAATGGGTGCCTCACCCTAACAAATAGCCCTGCTAAGCTGAACAAAGTCCCCCACCTGGGTTGAAAAAAGAGCCCACTGTGGGAAAGGTCAACCCGGGTCAGTGGTATTAAATAATATACAAGTAAATTAATAAGCCATGCGGTGAGAAATCACGCAACAGAGAAGGTGCTACAAATCACACGAATAATGTGCAAACAATTGCATGCATAAGAAGGTATGATATGCTCATGAACAATCAAGAGGAACAAAAAATAATGTCTACCTGTGTGGAAAGGAACAAAAGCACAGTGATGGGGGATAGGTAATAATTCTATACCACAGCCAAAGTCCCAGGTGAAGATAGCGTGCAGCAAGGCAGTAAGTCCCAGGGGAGGCAAGGGATCGCTTTTTGGGGGGTTTCTTGGTTTTTGTATAGTAGACTCTAAACCACAGCAGCTGCAGAGGTGATATCTGCACCATGTGAGCACTACAAGCACACTGGTGCAAGACGCAAACACTTGACTCCACACCATCCAGTACCCCATGCTGTATCAGGCACCGTGGACCACCAAAGGTGCAGCAAGTCATGAACAAGGGCTGTCATTTTAAAAAGACAGATGTAGCGTTTAGCTTGAATTTTAACAAGGAGCAACTAAGAGCAAATCAAATAACTCAGATAAGCAACATCAAAGTCTACATGCCCCATGAAATAAACCAGTCCGCATGAAAAAAAAAAACTCACTTATGGTGCCCATACACGATACAATAAAAACGTTCGATTTTCCCGTTTATTCGATCTAAATGATCGAATTGAATGAAAGTTGAAAATATTTTTTTTTTCGATCAAGAAATTCGAACGATTATCCCGTTTTTTCGGGAAAAATGATCGGACATGCTGGAAAAATCTTTATATTCGATCTAACAGAATAATCGAACTAAATTATCTAATGGAAAAATTGTACCATGTATGGCTACCTTAAAAGAGAGCGCAAGCTTCACATAGCATGTAGCAGGAAAGCATCTGTGTTTTCCATAACATGCTGGCTTTCATATCTTCCACATGAGAAAACACCACCAGGAACCTGACAAATTTCCACTGGCTAAACCGACACTCTGAAGGCACACATAAACAAAGTGCCAGATAGCATATGTGTAGGTACACACACATTCTATATACAGCACATGTACACACACACATTCTATATACAGCACATGTACACACATTCTATATATAGCACATGTACACACACACACACACATTCTATATACAGCACATGTACACACACACACACACATTCTATATACAGCACATGTACACACACACACACACACACACACACACACACACACATTCTATATACAGCACATGTACACACACACACACACACACACACACACACACATTCTATATACAGCACATGTACACACACACACACACACACACACACACACACACACACACATTCTATATACAGCACATGTACACACACACATTCTATATACAGCATATGTACACATACACACACACACACACACACACTCTATATACAGCACATGTACACACACACACACACACACACACACACACACACACACATTCTATATACAGCACATGTACACACACACACACACACACACACACACATTCTATATACAGCACATGTATACACACACACACACACACACACATTCTATATACAGCACATGTACACACACACATTCTATATACAGCATATGTACACATACACACACACACACACACATTCTATATACAGCACATGTACACACACACACTCTATATACAGCACATGTACACACACACATTCTATATACAGCACATGTACACACACACACACACATTCTATATACAGCACATGTACGTACACACACACACACACACACACACACACACACACACATTCTATATACAGCACATGTACACACACACAGTCTATATACAGCATATGTACACACACACACACACACACACACACACACACACACACACACACACACACACACATTCTATATACAGCACATGTACACACACACACAGTCTATATACAGCACATGTACACACACACAGTCTATATACAGCATATGTACACACACACAGTCTATATACAGCATATGTACACACACACAGTCTATGTACAGCATATGTACACACACAGTCTATATACAGCATATGTACACACACACAGTCTATATACAGCATATGTACACACACACTATATACAGCATATGTACACACGTGCATACACATTTCTCCATGCAGCCCTGGTGAATTGCCAAGGCTTGTCTGAAGTGTACACATGGACTGTCCTCTCCCTTCCACTGCTCAGCAAACACCGTTATTTAACTTTCTGTGAAAATTGCTCAGCCCTCTAAGCCAACTGACCCTTAACATAAACCAGAGCGGTCAAAAGAAGATTTGATACTCACCCATGGCTCCCTCCAGCAGCATAAAAAAACATGCGAGTCCCTCACCTTCCTCCCGCAATCAGCCCCTGTAATAGGCTCAGTCTGGTCAGTCCGGGTCTACTGTGCACGCATGGGAGGTCCGCACATGCACAGCAGACCCAGACTGGACCCGAATGAACCTATTACCGGGGCTGATCGCGGCTGAACGGCAGACTGGCAAGGGACTCAAGTGTTTATGCTGCTGGAGGAAGCAGTGGGAGAAATATTTTTATGACAGCTCTGGTACACTTTAAGTTTCCCATACATCACTCGATATTGCGGCCTAATCTACCTTCCGATTAAATAATTGTATGGATATTTAGCGTAGGGAATGTCATCATGCAGCCTTCTCTGTGCAAGAACTGGTGTTCCTGCTCAATACACAGATTCTGTGGGACATAACTGCGGCTGGGGTAAAACAGTACAATTGGTAAACAGTGCCCCTTCATCAGGGCTGTGGAGTCAAAAATTATCCGACTCAGCCTCCCTTTGTGAAACCACCGACTCCAACTCCGACTCCAGGTACCAAAGATAGCTTCGACGTGGATTTTGTACAGAAGTCATCTGACTCCTCAGTTTATGAAATCACTCAGACTAACTCCGACTCCGGGTAGCCAAAATGACTGTGACTCAGACTAACTCCGACTCCACAGCCCTGCTGCAACATCCTCCCATCGACCCCTCTAGCTGCTCCCGATACTTTCCCTCTCTACATTGTCTGCCAATTAGCGGGGGGGGGGGGGGGGGGTGGTTGTTGCGGAAGCAGGAAGCTTGTGCACCCGGTAGCGGCGGGAGTTTGGGTGCTAGCGGTGGGGCAATCTCCTATGCAAACAACAGGTGCTTGCCCGTTATTACTGATATTTCAATGGCCACTTATGGCGGCAACCGATACTTGGCACTTGGAGGGGATGGGGTGTGCGAATCGGCAAGGAGGGCTGTTAATGTTAGCTGCATAGGGATGGTTAAGGTTAGCCTGGGTGGTGGTTGTTAGGTTTAGCCATGAGGGTGGTTAGGATTAGCTGTGGAGGAGGGGGAGTAAATGTTAGCCAGGTGTGTGGTTAAGGTTGGCCGGGGGCAGGGGAGGTTAAGGTTAGCTATATGATGGGGATTAGAGTTAGGCATCAGTAGTGGGGGGGTGCCTCGTGAGAATAGAGTTTCTTTAGAGGCCCATACACATGTCGGATTTCCGTGAACAACGGGTCGTTTGAACGTCCCGTCGTTCGCCCGCTAAATCGGGCGTGTGTACAGACTGTCGTTCACTTGATAAGAGTGAGTTTGAGCGATCCGCCGGGCGGGCGTGTGTATGGGACTTTAGTGTGGTAAAATATCAATATTTATAACCATTTTACTATTGTCATTACTGTAACAGTAGAATATATGTAAATCCACAGATATTCTACTATCAGCTTTTCTGGGAGCTCAAATTTCCAGGCGCTCCCTTTTTTTAAATGTAAATGCCGTTGGCAGGTACCAGCTGTAAGTTTTGATAAGCAATGGCTTGGGGGTTTGTATAGCCATAAGGCCGTGTGTAAACCTAAAAGTGAAGCTTGGGAGTGAATTTTATATATATTATAAAAAATAAAAAATAATCAAGAAGTGACCAAACTTCTGGGTTTGCTGAGATAGCCGTAGACCCCTAATAGATTCTGCAGATATTAGGAGGCCGGCTGGACAGTAACTTGGCATGAAGACAGAAGTTAAACAGACTGGGTCTTAATCAGTCTAAACACAATCCTACTTCTCTAGCGAAGAATGAGGCAGAAGAATAACATGGGAGATGCATAGAGGCCAGCAGAACATGATAAATGGCCCGATCAGCTTTCTGCTTTCTTTTAGGAAAGGTATTGTGAAGAGGAAATCTTTTGTGCTTATTGAAAGCAACTAAAATGTTATGTTGAGGGAAAAGTGTGATTACAGCTTTCCCACTGCAAACAGCCAATGAAGCTCTCATGTTACTGCAGTTAATATCGCTAAGTCCCTGGCTCTGCCAGTGAGGTGTCCATTGCTGAGCCACTGAAAGCACGGAATGCTTCTTTCCATGTGGATGGGGTATCGGCTTACACGAACCTCACAGACATCACTACACATTCAGGGGATAACACTCGATCAATTGCTGAGCTGGAGACCTGGGAAGTCAGCAATGAAAACAATACATGTCGCCTCAGGAAAACCAACATGTGCCCATTCACCTACAGCCAGGCGAGCCTCTCTCTCACATACTGCCTTCAGGCCTTTACAGGCAATTCTTCTTCTTACTGTTTACAAAGCAAGCTTTATAAATCTTACAAGTCAATTATGTCAGAACAGATGAGCTACTTCAAACCTGCTGTGTAAACAAGTCTGTTCAGCCGCCTCTGCCATAATAGCTTCCTACAATCAGCTTCTGAAGGGCTCCAAACAAAAGAAAAGAATGCAGCGTCTTCACCCAATAGGTTGTCCACAATCAGCATTGTGGAAGTACGATTAGATGACCCTCTTAAGAAAACAAATCCTCCACCTGTGAGTGACTGTGTAGTGACCAGGGACAGATGGACACCTGATCATCACCTGTAGCCAACGTGCTCCAGGAATACACTCCTCACAGCCTAAAGGACCGTACACACGCCGGACTGCAGGCAACGACGGGTCCGTCGTCACCTCCCGCTGGGTGGGCGTTCCAGCGACAGTCCGGCGTATGTACAGTCTGCCTGCCCGGCGGATCGCTCAGAAACAGCCGTATCAGTCCGCAGACAGACTGTACACACGCCGGACTGTCTGCTGAAAACCCGCACAGTCTGTGACGACAGACCCGTTGTTGCCTGCAGTCCGCCGTGTGTACGGACCTTAACGCTGGCCATGTACTTCAAAGCCTGGTGGACAATACTAGGTCCAGTGGCAGATCAGGAAAAAGAGCAACATCTACCACCTTAAAGAGAACCTGAGGTGAGCAGATGGGACACAGAGGCATGTTCTCTGCCTTATGACATGCCTCTGTGTCCCCACACCACCGCTTTCTGTTCCCCCTGCGCGCTATAGCGTTTTCAGGAGGTAAACACAGGGAGAGGGATTCCCTGTTGAAATGGCCCACCAGGGGCGTTCTTACAGGATTTTTCCAGAGCTGCCATCGGGCAGCACGCTCTCCCTGGCTGCTCCCCAGCCTTCCTGTACGCTGGATAAGAGAATGAATCTCTCATCCCAGCGTCGTGACCTGTAGGTCACAAAACTGAAAGTGGGTCAGTGCAGCCCACAGGAGCAGCGGTTTTTGCGGCTACCTGATCCGCTCAGCACCACAAATCAGGTAGCCAACTTTTTTTTTTTTTTTTTGGAGCACACCTCGGGCTCTCTTTAAAGCAGACCAGAATTCAGAACGTCCTCTCTGCTCTATAAGATACGCAACAGCATAATAACCTTTAAAGAAATCTATTTTTGTTACAGCTGATACAAGTCCTAAAATAAATCTCAACCATTTCTACTTCCTGCTTTCATGGAAGCAGGCATAGTGTTAACATCCTGTGCTTTCAAATGAGCTTATCTGCCGTGGCAGTCAGCTGACACAGGGGAGAGATCAAATAACTTGTGATTACACACAGATGAGGGTGGAATTAGACAGGCTAAACTCACTACATACAGGGTGCATTTCTCGCAGTTTTCCTTCTGTCCTGTGCAAGAGTTCAGGTCCACATTAAGGTGGCCACATACAACACAATAAAATGATCCAAATTTATAGCAATTCGATAAAAACGATTGGTTGTACAGAAAAATCAAAAGAGTTTTTTAATCGTTTGAGAAATCTGATCAAATTTCCAGGTTTTTTTTTTTCCCCCAATATAAGTCAATCGGGAACGGTGGATTTTTATGAAAATGGAATGGTTTGTCTGATCGATTTTCCGATCACTTCTATACAAAACCGATTAGAAAAACAATGAAGAAATAAAAAATCAGATTGGACCTGTCAAATAATGGATTCAACCCGTCTGTCTGACAGGAAATTGCATAGTGTGTACCAAGCATTATACTACACAGATTTGGCAAATACCAACCAAGATTGTATGGCATGTGTTGAGCCCAACACCTGGTACACACAATGCATTTTCTCATCAGATGGGGCGAATCACAGTGGTGGCTGGATAGTGTAATGGTTAAAGGGACTCCGAGCAGTGCAAAAACTATGGAAAGATGCATATAATTTTAAAGCTCTCTTTCTCCTCTTTCCAATGATATATAAACCGCCGCCCTACGCCTTTTAGTTGTCGCTATTTTCGCGATTGAAATTGCCTCGGCTGTGATTTCGATCGCAAAAATAGAGAAAACTAAAAGGCGTAGGGCAACGATTTAGGGGTCGTCAGAAAGAGGAGAAAGAGAGCTTTAAAATGATATCCATCTTTCCATAGTTACATTGTATTACACAGGGCGACTTTTTCTCAAAGTCAGCAGCTCCATTCAGCAGAAAAAGTCGCCCTGTGTAATACAATGCAGTGTTCTCCCCAGGCTGTTTTAGCCAGGTGCTCCACCCGGCTAGTTTTAGTGAGCACCCGGCTGTCATCGGCTGACCTCCTCCTATTCTGTAAGCAGAGTTGCACACAGAAACACCTGCCCTGCATTCTCTCATCTTGCCCCACCCGGCTACTTTTTCATGCCACCCAGCTACAATTTCATGCCACCCGGCTGGAAAAAATATCTGGGGTGAACACTGCAATGTAATTATGGAAAGATAGATATCATTTTAAAGCTCTCTTTCTCCTCTTTCTGACGACCCCTAAATAGACGCCCTACACGATCGAAATTGCGGCCGCGGCAATTTCAATCGCGAAAATAGCGAAAACTAAAAGGCGTAGGGTGGCGGTTTATATATCATTGGAATGAGGAGAAAGAGAGCTTTAAAATGATATGCATCTTTCCATAGTTTCTGCACTGCTCGGAGTCCCTTTAAGGGCTCTGCTTCTGACACGGGAAACAAGGGTTCGAATCTCGGCTCTACCTGTTCAGAAAGCCAGCACTATTCACCTATTCTGCTACTGCCTATAGAGCGCGTCCTAGTGGCTGCAGCTCTGGTGCTTTGAGTCCACCAGGGGAAAAGCACAATATGTAGGTTCGGTGTCTTGAATCAATTATTTCTAACAGAATAAATACAGGGTAGGCTAAACTACTCACTTGAAAAGCTTTTATCAATGCTCGTTACCCATCTGAAATGGACTCGCTCAAGTTCTGAACCACACATCTTTCTTTCGTGCTTGAGTGACTCCTCTTACTGGGCATGTGCAATTCTGAACTTGTGCATGCCCAGTCTGCATGTATGATCTTGGCAGCTAAGTGGATTCAACTGCCTGTAGAGTGGACTATAACAACTGGACAGAATGGGAACAAGAGGGACACTGATGGCAATAAACAATTGTGAACCAAATACTTTGCCCCACTGAGTATTTCATCTGAAAGCTCCACCTTGCTACAGGTACTTGTTAGCCAGAAATCTTGTCTAACATCAGTCTCACCCCCTCTAGATTTGCACAGAACTCCAATGATTGTTCACACCACTATTGCTGCCAGCCTTGTACTGCTCAGTGTAGGGCAAAGCTACTGGAACCACAATCACAGACAGCCCCCCATGCAATATAGAAAGGACAGGACTCCTTAGTATTCAAGTAGTACAAACGGTCAAACTCATCAAAACTTTTTCAGCAATTGGATATATTGAATTTAATATCGAATCAATTAAAAAAATAAAGTTTTTAAATTGTCTGCTATAGCAGATCTCTGGAGATGGCTTAAAAAAAATCAATCAGGAAAGTGAGGCAGGCAATCCCTTTTCCCCACCATGTTGAATCAGAGCAAACTGGTGCAGACAGGAGCCACTAAAATAAGCCATTGCACGATCCTTGCATACATACCATGCTGCGTAACACAGGCAAATACACAGTGTAAACGCCTTGCTTAACCGACCGGAACGTACAATGAAGACAGTGCAGTCTATTCCTAAAAATCTGACTCCACAGCCAGGCTTTTGTCCCTTCCCCCACACAGCATACATTCAGAGGAAAAGATCATTGCATCAACTCTGACATCTGCCACTTACAATGATTCAGCTGCCTCAGGCACTCTTACAAGTTGGAGCAAGCGGTAACATTTCCTCAACAAATGTGAAGTATAAAGATCACTTATCCCAGGGCACGCCACTCTAGTAACTGAATGAGAGCACACCGAGCTGCCTGCTAAAAACTCCACCAGGCACTCTAGTAACTGAATGAGAGCACATGAAGCTGAATGTTTAGGGTCTGTTCAGACTATGTGCGTTCCTAGCCGTTTTTCCAGAACGTGTACAGGCAGACTTTCCGCATAGAAACGGCTACTAATGTTTTCTAATGGCCTCGTTCACATGTATGCGTCTGAGACGCATACGTTTCTCATCCGCATTGCTGCACGCAGTTCTGTGCGTCACACATAGAAACGGACGCAATGAAAGTCTATGGACGCGTATCAAAACGCGTACTATTGCGTTTTTACCGTACGATTCCCTCTGCGGTTCCCATAATTCTTTTTTTTCCCCGGGTCACGTGTGTGCAAAACGCAATAGAAAACGCATTCGAACGCAAGAAAAACGCATGCGTTTTTCAACTTGCGTTTCTTTTAATTTATACGCGTTCTACAAACGCTGACAGTCTGAACAGGCCTCAGCCAGGCATTCAGGTAACTGAATGAGAGCACACCGAGCTGCATGCTTACACTCAGCCAGGCATTCAAGTAACTGAACGAGAGCACACCGAGCTGCATGCTTACATTCAGCCAGGCATTCAGGTAACTGAGTGAGAGCACACCGAGCTGCATGCTTACATTCAGCCAGGCATTCCAGTAACTGAATGAGAGCCCATCAAGCTACATTCTTAAACTCCGCCAGGCACTCTTGTAAATAAATAAAAGCACACCAAGGGGCGACTACAGGGGGCTGGAAGAAGTTAAACAGGCCACCTTTACTTAAGGTTTCTTTTAAAATGTACTTTCCTGGGGCTTCCTCCAGTCCCCTTTAAGCTGCGAACTCCCTTCGAGGGTGCTCAGTTGTCCCACAGTCAGCTCCTGTAAACTGCACAGTCGCACTCTACTGCACATGCGCGGTCCTGCCCACACACAACCCCGATTACAGTTTGCTAATACTTCAACTGCACAGGCACAGAACACTCCCAGGAATGCAAACAGAGGGAGTGTGTGGACGGGACCTGCGCATGTGCAGCTGAACATGACTGAGCACAACTGGGCAATTTGGAGGAATGCGGGAGGATGCCAAGGAAGCCCACAGCCTACAGGGGGCTGGAGAAAGCCCCAAGTATAAATGCTTCGCTTGCATGTACGGTAGCTCAGGTTTTCTTTAAGTAGAATCCAACTGCTCCTCCCTCTGTTCTTCATTAAAGCTGAAGAGGGCCAGTCTTAAGGTCAATACCTTTGTCCATTTACCCCCAGGAGATTCAAAGTTGTCGTTGAAGGCAGGCTGTGGTGGGTCCACAGATTTTCAATAGATTTCATTACAGCCACAGTGTGTGGCAGTAATACATCCTTCTCTTATAAGATTTTCTATTAGAGGGGGATCAAATCTGGTGGCCATCAACAGTATAAAGGTGCCCATACACTCGTCAGATTGGCAGCAGATAGATCATCAGATGCATTTCTTATCTATCTGATGCGTTTTTAGAACATTTTTTACCAGGATAGAATTCCAATAGATTTCAGTTTGAAATCTATTAAAATTCGATCTGATGGCATTTTTTTTGCCATCAGATTTCCATTAAAGAGGAACTGTAACGACAAAACGGCCCCTGGGGGGTACTCACCTCGGGTGGGGGAAGCCTCAGGATCCTAATGAGGCTTCCCACGCCGTCCTGCGTCCCTCGGGGGTCTCGCTGTAGCCCTCCGTACAGCCGTGACGCAATATTTACCTTCCTGGCTCCTGCGCAGGCGCTCTGATGGCTGTCGGCGCCGAAGTAGGCGGAAATACCCGATCGCCGTCGGGTCTGCTCTACTGCGCAGGCGCAAGTTTCCGGCGCCTGCGCAGTAGAGCGGACCCGACGGAGATCGGGTATTTCCGTCTATTTCCGTGCCGAAAGTCGCCACAGCGCCCCCGCTGGAGCCAGCAAAGGTAAATATTGAACTGACAGTCGGCACAGTCGCCGGCTGTTCGGAGGGCTGCGGCGAGACCCCCGTGGGACAGAGGACGGCGTGGGAAGCCTCATTAGGATCCGGAGGCTTCCCCCACCTGAGGCGAGTACCCCCCAGGGGAGGTTTTTGTTGTTAGAGTCTCTTTAAGGCCAATGCAAACTGATAAGCAATCTCATCAGATCGACCTAAATTTTCCATCCTGCAAGTTCGATGGAAATCCATCGAAATCGATCGAAATCGGCGATCGATTGGTCGATTGGCCAACCGATTTGCAAACGATCGATCGGTTGATCGATCGGGATCAATCGGTCGGCCAGAAAATCGGCTGAGTGTATGGGCCCCTTAAGTGTATGGCCAACTTTACTTTTCTGGATGCTGCTGTAGCCCCCTCCATCCTGTCTGCTCATCTCCATGTGTTTGTGTCATAGTACGCAGGATATAGGGAAACAGGCACTCTTGCCCTGCTCTCTGCACCAACCCAAAGCTAGGTCATGTGAGAAGTGACAGAGGAAAACACCAGATGGGATCAATCTGGAAGATGCACATCAACTTCCAAATCCAGAAGGCCTAAGGAGTGGGGGTGAGGCCAAGGAGAAAAGATGATTTTGAATAGCTCCCAGGCTATTTAACAGAGTAATGAAGTTATGTACACATTACATTTTTGTGGCCCCAAAAGATTGTTTGTGATCCTCCATCATGTGTACCAGTGTCCGCTGATATTGATGGCTTGCTATCGAAGTTGCCAAGCAAGAAAATCCTTGGACAACTGCTATGGAAGTTCCTGCTGCAGCTCAAGGTGAGGTGCCTCCCACTCCATCATTCTCCTCACTCCATAGGGCAGAACAGACTCCTCAGTACACAGCCCAGAAAGAGCATTTGTACAGGCATGACTGGTAATCAGACACCTGAAATAATCAGGAATGACTGATTTAAGGATATTAATCCAAAATGTGTTTGTAGCTTTAGATAACTTGGACCCAATTATGAATTAGGCTTCAGCAAAACCTTGCAGCAGGCACCATCCTCAGGGCCTGCAGGCCTAGCTTCACGTTACACTCTGGACGCTTCCTAATTCCTTAACTGATTTCAGGAACAAAATATTTTTCATCCTGTAAATGAGGGCTCCAGTGTTATTTTTAACTCAGCGCTGATTGAAAATAAACTCTGGAGACTCTACAGTTTTCACAAACCAGAAACCCCAAACCACAGCAAAAAGCTCTGGCACCCAACATTCTACATAAACCTCTCTAACTAAGAGGACCTGCAATGCGTGTAAACAAAGTTATAAATAATGATAGAACGTGAACAAAACTGCCATGGTATAACTGCTGCACACATGCTATTCAAACAGTACTGAGAAATGACTCCAGATACACAGGGAAATAAACATACTCACTAGGTACTAATGTGTATAAATAGGCTGCAAGGAAGTCACTGCAAAATGTAGGAAGCCAGAGATATAACAAGTGAGCTTAGCCGGGTTCATGTCACTCACTCATCACTTGGAGGGGTTGCTAGGCTCACACTGGCAGAGAGAGACATAACTGCAGACATACACACAGAGCACTGATCTTCTCCCTTGTGCATACTAAGGAAAACCTTCATGCAAAAAACCTGAACACATAGCAGGGCCCATCTCCAAGTACAACTCTAAATATACTATCAGTTATGGAGCATTCCCACATGCAGCAAGATTATCTGCAAGCATTTTATCCCACATTTTTTTTCCCTAGACAAAACCAATATGGTTATGTTTTTACTCCACACCCAAAACATGTATTTGATGTCCAATGAAAGCTATTGGCTTGTCATAGCTAAAAACTTAAAAAAAAAACAAAAAAAAAACAAAAAAAACTGAAAATCGCCAAGCGCAAACGCAGTGCAATTCTACTTGTGATTTTTGTGCGTTTGTGATTCAATTTTGCTGAGGCCATCGTTTCCTTGTTTACCTAAAAAAACTCAATGAAAATTACATGCATTGTGTTCTTCCTGTACATCAAACGCAAGCATTCAAAAAGCGCTGCAGGCACTGCGACTGATTTTCTAAAATCACATTGCACCACTGTATACAGCACTTTGCAATTTGCTTTATTTTCAAGAAGGTTTTGCGAATGAAAACATGTGATTCTAAAATCTCAATGCAACGCAGGCAGTATGCACAGGCCCAAAAGGTGCATTTAAACCATGGGTGTTGTGGGATGATCAATGACATGCAAATTTCTCCTTGAGTTCAAATTTTATGTAAATGTTATGCAGCATGAAACTGGACCAATAAAAACTGCCAGGAAGTTATTCTGATTGGTCCAATTTCAAGCCGCATTTAATTTCCATAAAACATGCAAGGAAAAATGATTTGCATCTTATAGATTATCCAAAGTTGTGACGTAAAGGTGTTATAAGGTGCACATAAAACACTTGTGCCATCTCAAAACCTGGTCAATGCCCAAGCAACATCACACATACAACACAACATGCATGATGGAGTGACGTCGGCTGGGTGGAGTTAAAGGGACTATCCGCGTAGTGGTACATCGGACGTCACTAAAGATACAGCATGCAGGATCTTCAGGCAATATCAGGGTACTTCCATACGCACACTAGATTTTTCCCAAGGTGGTCCTTATTGGCCTCATTTAAACTGTGCCTGAAGGGAAAAAGTGCTCCTAGAGGGTACTTACCTCAGGAGGGGGAAGCCCCTCTCAGCAGAGGGGAACCAGCACTGGGACCCCTGAAAGCCTGCTTGTTGCCGCACCTATGCAGGGAAACTAGGGGCTTTCCCTCAGGTTCCGCAGGAAATAGCCAAGCCCGATCAGGTTCCGCTCTACTGCGCAGGCGCCTGCACAGTACAGCGTACCCAATCAAGCAGAAAAAAAACAGACAACACCCAAAGATGATGCTGCAGTCTATTGCTATGACCTGATTACAGTAGAATCTCATAACACTGATATACCATATATACTCAAATACAAGTCAACCTCATGTATAAGTCGACTGCAATATTCATCCCTCGAGCTGGAATTTTTTATTGACTCAAGTATAAGTCTACCCAGCGAAGTTAATAGTTGCACTTGGGGCTCAGGAGGGGTTAAAGACCAGGGATGTGGAGTCGGTACAAAAACCATCCGACTCCCACTCCTCAGTTTATGAAACCACCAACTCCGACTCCAGGTACCCAAAATAGCCCCAACTCCTTAGTCCAATTTTTTACAAAGGCTATGGATTCGGTTCAAAAATCATTTGACTCAGACTCCTCAGTTTATTGAAACGACCGACTCCAGGTACCCAAAATTCCTCTGACTTCACAGCCCTGTTTATGACTGCACTGCATACAGTATTGCAGCCATTAACCCCTGCTGTCCCTTAAGTGCAGTCAACACCTCCTCCAGCCCCCTCTGGTGCTGCAATTATTCAATACCTTTTATGCCGCCCAGTATCCCCCCCCCCCCCCCCTTTCCTTGTTAATGGTTGTGGCCAGGACTTGCAGACCTGTGTTTTCTTAGCATTCCCTTTCCTCAAAGTATCACTTACCACTGGGTAAATTGCTGCAAATGGGAATGTCGCTATTAGTACACACATTACTCAGCGTGTTCAGTGTTGCATGTGACTCGTGTATAAGTCGACCCCTATACTTTTATGAAGTGAATCAGACCTACTGTACATTTGTAGACATACTCGAGTTAAGGAGAATATAAAATCAAAAACAATGCCACGCATAGTTTTCAACTAAAAAGTTATGACTGCATCCATGTATTTTTGTAACTCACCCTCCGAGACCCTGTGTCTGGCAACTTCCGGGGCTTAGCCCCACCCCCTTGCTGATGAGTGCTGTGAAGCTACTGTGGCACGCTATCTCCAATACAGAGAGTGCCACTTCCTGGGGGCATGGGAGGCCTACACTCGGCAACCCTGTTGAGATGCAATGGATTTTGCGTGGGTCACCTCCTGCAGGGAACAGCAGTGAGTTAGTTTTAGACCCTGCTTATTCTGGCAGGCAGGCGCTTTCAGCAAGTGCTACGCCATTTTAAATTAGTCAATAGACTATCGGGCAGCCAGTATATAGCCAGGTGAACCAAGTCAGAGCACCAATAACTTTCTTCTCCAATTTGTAGCTCATATGCAAGGGGGCGGGGCTAAGTGCACCAGAAGTTGACGCACAAAGGGTCTTCGAGGGTGCATTAGAAAAAAAAATACATGGGTGAAGTCATAACTTTGTAGGCGAAAACAATACATGGTTGTTTTTGACTTTATAGTCACTTTAACTCTCTGGCTACAGTAAACTCTGTCCCCAGGTCCTGACCGGGAGCTTGAATGAATATACAATGTACTATGACAAATCCTGAAGCACAAAACTACTTGACCAGGTCCTTTGGAGTTTACTATAAAAGCGCTTCTACTGGATTTGTACACAAGGAAAGCGAAGAACTGATGCCAGGCAGGAGGAGATAGGAAACCTGAATAGCTATTTGAGGATCAAAAACTTAAAGGAATACTATCGATTCACATATTTTTTTTCAATTGACACAGGAATTGTTTGGGAAGTGCTGCTAAGTACTGGTGTATACATTTTAGTAGCAACTTCTTTGTTTACAGTTATCAAAAATACATTCAAACTTTACTGACGCCAAAACTGAAGGCAGACTGAGCCACGAGGAGAGGGGAAATTCCCCTCACACTTGATCAGTTAACTCTATGTGTAGCTCTGTGTGTGACAGAGAGAACAGCTGCAGCTCCTGTGCTTCTGACTGAAGTGTCTGAAGAGAGCAGAGGAAATGTAACTAATTGTCTAACTAACAGCTTTTTCATACTGTTTTTGCTTTCAGCGTTTGATATGTTTGACATTTGCTTTCTGTAGTCTGATATGCAACTCTGGCTGTGCATTGAAGCAGATGCCCCTTCTGCAATTGATTTGTCCCAATATAGCTAAATTCTACCCTCAAATTACAGCTTTTGCCTCTGATATTTAACATGAAAAGTAGGAAAATGTTTACACAGCTACTTAGACATTATTTGCACACTGTCATTTTAGAACACTTGGGTATCGATAGTATTCCTTTAAACTATAGTTTTTAAACAGCCAGGAGATTGGATTTCAGCTAGTCCTCCATCTGTGATTGTAGACAATTTCAGCATACACACCTAAAAAGGGATACTGTAGGGGGGGGGGGGGGGGGGGAAATGAGCTGAAGTTACCCGGGGCTTCTAATGGTCCCCCGCAGAATCCTGTGCCCACGCAGCCACTCACCGATGCTCCGGCCCCGCCTCCGGTTCACTTCTGGAATTTCAGACTTTAAAAAGTCTTAAAGAGAACCCGAGGTGTGTTAAAAGAATGTTATCTGCATACAGAGGCTGGATCTGCCTATACAGCCCAGCCTCTGTTGCTATCCCAAACCCCACTAAGGTGCCCCTGCACTTTGCAATCCCTCATAAATCAAAGCCATGCTGTGAGGCTGTGTTTACATCTGTAGTGTCAGTCTCAGCTGCTCCCCCGCCTCCTGCATAGCTCCGGTCCCTGCCCCCGTCCCTTCCCTCCAATCAGCAGGGAGGGAAGGGATGCAGGCGGGGACTGGAGTTCTGCAGGAGGCGGGGAGAGCAGCAGACTGACACTATAGAGATAAACACAGCCAGCTCTGACAAGCTGTTTGTCAGCAGCGTGGCTGTGATTTATGAGGGATTGCAGAGTGCAGGGGGACCTTAGGGGGGTTTGGGATAGCAACAGAGGCTGGGCTGTATAGGCAGATCCAGCCTCTGTATGCAGATAATATTCTTCAAACCCACCTCGGGTTCTCTTTAAAACCACTGCGCTTGCGTTGCCGTGTCACCAGGAGCGTACGGCGCAGGCACAGACCATACTTGTGCCTGTGCCGTACACTCCTGGTGCCATCAGCGGGAGTGAGGACACGGCAATGCAGGCGAAGTGGTTTTCAGAGTTTAAAGTCTGAAATTCCAGAAGTAAACCGGAGGCGGGGCCGGAGCATTGGGGAGTGGCTGCGTGAGCACAGGATGTCTGTGGGGGACCATTAGAAGCCCCGGGTAACTTCAACTCATTTTCTCCCGACCCCCTACAGTATCCTTTCAAGTATTCCACTTGTTGCCACAGACTTGGTCTGCCTGCTGTGCCATATATAGGTGCCCCGATGACTATTCGGCACATAAAATCATTACTGGCAGCGCATGAGGCCACATTTCTTCACAATGAATTACTCTAGTTGTGTTTTTGTCTGGGTCTAGCATGACTCACCACACAGTGGGCAACAGAGCCTAATGCTGGGAATACACGGTTCGTTTTTGCCTTCGTTTAAACCTTCGTTTCGATTGTGCCTTTTGTCCTTTTCGATCCCGAAATAATCGGTCATACGGTTAATATCACCACCCACGGTTTCGTTTTTTTTTTCGATTCTGATGGTTTCGTTTTTCCAATGATCGAAGGCTGCAAAGAAACGAAACGAATATCCCTTTTTACAGGGACGGACTAGCATAAACAAATATATAATCGATCTGAACAGCCATCAAGCCTACCAATGGCTCGATTAGATGGATAAAGAGAGATAATATCAAACATGTTCGATCACTAGTCGTTCGTTTTTGGGGTCTAATAATCGAAACTATAATGAGATTATGACTATTTTCACATACGTTTTCAACACTCGATTCGTTTACCGAACGAATCGAAGGTTTAAACGAAGGCAAAAACGAACCGTGTATTCCCAGCATTAGAATAAATTCAATCAGTGCAATTGCAGTGTAAGAAAAGTCATCTGCCAGTTTCAAAGTCATAGAATCCTAAAGTCATAAATACTGAACATACTGCACAATAAACCAAGAGAACAGAACAAAACTATACCTCAAGGTTCCTCAGGTCTCCAAACTAAAACAAATCAAACCAGACTAAGCAGAGAATCTGTGTACACCACAATAAAACGTAAAAAATGTTTTTTTTTTAGTCGTCCAACACATCTCCAGGCAATCTTCATGATGTGATTCAAGTTTAAAAAGTAATTCGCAAACCAAGCTTCAGGAATTGGAGTGCACATGACATCACTGCCTCCATTATTCCAGCAATTATCTCCTCTAAACACAATTTGAATGGAAAACCCTGATCAGCTATCAAGATCACATGGCAATTAGGACTCATCCCATCAATCATCAGTTCCTTAATCAGTGGCACTAACTAGACAAGGCCAGATGTGACAGTTCTGTGCGCAAGACCAGCTTGTACACAGCAAACACCAATACACAGTCCACATCTAACTTAAATACACAATAAAAATGTCAATCCCCTCGCTCTTGCTTGTGGATAGATTACTTACTGAGCAGCCTTTAAATAAACCCTAGATAAATATTTGTAGCTGCCTCCTTGTCCAGTTTCATAAAGGAGTAGACATTTGGGGGGGGGGGGGGGGGGGGAGACTAATTGCCTCACATACCAGACAGATAACAGCTAATCCAATAATCAATGTGCAGCTGAACTCCAAGCAGAATGTAAACACACTGATGAAATACTGTATACGGTGTATGGCGCCTTTCCTGTCAATATACTGTGTCCGAACAATCCTGCAATTCACATGGATCTACACTATCCAGCCAGAAAGCGAAATAGCTAAAGAGGAAAATGATGCTAGGTACACATGATACATTTTTGGGTTCGATAGATGCGTTCGATAGATAATTTCTGACATGTCCGATATTACTTTCAATTGTTTTACCGCTCGATTTCTCATACAATTGAATGGATTTACATTGTGACATTGATCACTGGTGGTGACATCTTTAGTTCTGCCAGGTGATCTGTGTGGAATGTTTGTTACTGAGAGTTGCTTTCACAGAGGGAGATATTGCTTGCTTGCTTAGCAAAAGGAATAAGACATTTCACACAATGCAACAAAGTGCACAGACAGCAAACTGACAGGACCATGACATCACACTGTAGGAGAGGTTTCACCACAATATCAACCAAACCACACAGACCTTCCCCCCCCCTCCCCCTTCATCTATTCCAGAAAAAGTAAAGATGTCTCATGGGAGAGGGGATATCAGCTACTGATTGGGATGAAGTACATTCCTTGGAAGTCTGTTCAGTACTGCACAAACTCACAGGGCACAAACTCACAGGGCGGAGCTAAAGGTGCTTTTATTTGCCTCAAAGCAGCTTGCAGGCTTTTCAACTGAGCAGGCCCCAATATTTAGCATTGCGGTCATCCGCACAGAAAAGGCACAAGACACAATGAAGGAGGAGTTTAATTTTTGATGAGCTTTCCTTGCGGTGTACCCAGTGGAGAGAGTACACTTCTTTCCAGTGAACTGTACAAATAAGAGAAAACCCATACAAGGCCACAAACAGCAATAAAAAAAATCTCAGTCACTTTAAGGGCCCATTCACACTAGACAAGACAAGACAAATAACATTTATATTGCGCTTTTCTCCTTGCGGACTTAAAGCGCCAGAGCAGAGCAGCAGCCACTAGGGCGCGCTCTATTGGCAGTAGCAGTGTAATGGCCCATACTCACGAGGGACTTTTGTCGCCTCAACACGCGGCGCGCGCGTGTTGCGGCGACAGGTCGCCCGTGAGTATGGGCCGTCGCACGCACGCGCGCCCCCGAACTGTCGCCCGTCGCTATGTCGCCATGCGATTGAAACTTTCAATCGCATGGCGACAGTCGCCGCTGCCCCCCCGCCGCAACTGTCGCTAGTCCGCGTGAGTACGCGGACTAGCGACAGCAACCTCCATTGAGGTTCACAGACCTTCCGGTGAGCTTCCGGCGGGGGGAGGAGGAACGTCAGCGACAGCTTCCGCCTTGCCGCTGGTCCCTCTTCCGCATGTGTACGCGGAGGGACCTGGCGAGAAGCTGTCGCCGGCCTGTCGCCCACACGCTCACGTGTGCTGGCGACAGGCGAGTTTTGCAGCCCGTGAGTACGGGCCTTAAGTAGACTTGCCAAAGGTCTCCTACTGAATTAGTGCTGGCTTACTGAACAGGCAAGAGCCGAGATTCAAACCCTGGTCTCTTGTGTCAGAGGCAGAGCCCTTACCCATTACACCATCAGCCAACTGCACTAGAAATCAGCAAACCGGTAGCGTTCAGCGCAGGTGATTTTACCGCGATTAGCGCGGTAAAAATCACTGGACACTGTTTCTACATCATCAATCATATTGACCCACAGAAAGAGACACATGATAGATGGATATAGATTCACTTTTATCCATGAATTAACAAGACACAGATCATTTATATCCCGCTTTTTCTCCTGGCGGACTTGAAGGACTTAAGCTGCAGCCACTAGGGTGCGCTCTATAGACAGGGGCAGTGTAAGAAGCCCAATCTACACGATACGATTCGATTAACGATCCAATTAAATTGGACATGTCCGATCAGGATTCGATTCAATTCAATTCGCCATTGTTTTGCAATGGCGAATTGAATCTAATCGAATCCTGATCGGACATTTTGTATTTAATTGGATCTTAAATAGAATCGTAATCGAATCGTATAAAGAATCATATCGTGTAGATTGGGCTGTAAGGCGTCTCACTGAATGGGTACACTAGCCAGACACTGCTATTGGATTCAGCAGTGTTTTTTTTATGTGGCTGTCCTGCTGATCCTCTGCCTCTAATACTTTTCGCCATAGACCCTGAACAAGCATGCAGCAGGTCAGATATTTGTGATAAAAATATGACAAGATTAGCTGCATGCTGGTTTGAGACGTAGCAGTAGAGGATTGTACCATGTTAGCCATCATTAAAGGCAAGATGTTTTAAATCATGATAACATTTATTGGCCAACTTCAAGGTTACATGAGGCAAACAAAATAAAAAATTCAAATTAAAAAAATTGTATTTTAGTGCGTTAAAAAAAAAAAAAAAAAAAAAAAAGAAGTTTGATGATGGATTTCCATTTCCTATGGACTTCCTGGCGATTTGCATAATAAAAAAAAAAAAAAAAAAAAAAAAAGCATGCGATACATATATGCGAACGGCAAACGCATTAAAATGTACGCAAAACGCATGTGCAGGGGAAAAAAAAAAAAAGAGACGCAAAACGCTAAAGCACAGAAAATGCACTAAAAAGAGTATATGTAGCAAAAACGCTACCTTTCCCGCACTACCTAGTGTGTTCCTACCCTCTGTGCCCCACGCTGAAGTTCCTCCTCCTCTCTTCCATAGCGGCTGCCGACCAGGCCAGGCCGGAGTCTATTGCGCACACACAAGCCTGCACATGTGTCACTCACACCTGCACTCCGTGTCCAGAAGCATTCTGCTCAGGGGCTATGGAGGGGACCCCAGGACACTGGCAGAGAGCGTAGCTGCAGTGAGGGGACACAGATCTTCTAGTGGCTGGAGGAAGCCCCAGGTAAATCTGCATTTTATTCGCCTCATGTATCCTTCTTCAGACTCAATCCATGTATTGTCAGCTGAAGGCTCACTTGTTTTCTTTTACGTTAGCCAATAAATGTATCATCCCGCGATAATGGGAGGTATAGGAAAAGCGCAAAAGTGCTAGAAAAAGCACTTTTGCAGCGTTCGAGGCCTTTTTTTGTCAATTTAAATGTGAAGTGTTTCCGGAATTTTAAGGTCCTTCTCTCTTTAAAAATAAAGCCTATGACACTTAGTAATCGCAAAACGTCCAAAAAAGCACTTACAAAAACGCTTGCCAAAAACGCCCAACGCATAGAAATCACAAAAAAAAAAAAAAAAACACCCAACGCAAACGCTAATGCAATCGGAACGCAATGTGAACAAGGCCTCAGTCTGTTTTCATGCATCTGTTTTGGACTATAAGCTCAAGAGCTGAAGAGAGTTCATGCGGTACAAATAGAGAACTATGTGGGTGGAATGTTCAGGTTACATATGTAGGAGAGATTTGCATTATGATACACTATTGTTTTACTGTATTCTCACTGGCACCATTACAGGGGAAAAGCAATTTTAACATGTTAAATATACAAGTATTCAACATAAATGACAATGAAAAAATCCATCCCTCATAAACCGATACACTAGGTCCGTTTCAAAACACAATGAATTAAAAAATGCTGCAGGAACAGGTCAGAGCCAACACAAATGTCCATGTACACGAGACCTAAAATAAAGTATTTGGAAAGATAATCCCTGGATCTAGAGAAACACTCCCTGCTATGAGAATGGACAGCTAGCACACACAAAATGATCTCCACATATTAACATACCGATTGGAATTTGTATAATCTATTACATTTGACCATGTATCTTTTTCTTAGGTGGCTGATAGACAGATTTGTCAGGCTAGGTTCACAATAGTCCCTTTGCATAACCCACACATTATGAGTGTGAACAGCAATGGAGACTTTAATGAGGAACTCCAGTGAAAATAATGTAATGAACCAAAGTGCTTAATTTTTACAAGAATTATGTATAAATGATTTAGTCAGTGTTTGCTCATTGTACAATCTTTCCTCTCCCTGATTTACATTCTGAGATATATGATATGGTGAAATTTTTACTGCTGGCAAGAGAGGTCACTGGAAGGAGATGCTGCTTGCTTTTTTCGGCAGTTGGAAAAAGCTATTTCCCACAATGCAACAAGGCTTCCACAGTGTGATGTCAG
The DNA here is from genome assembly GCF_040937935.1 of Hyperolius riggenbachi. Taxonomy (NCBI): domain Eukaryota; kingdom Metazoa; phylum Chordata; class Amphibia; order Anura; family Hyperoliidae; genus Hyperolius; species Hyperolius riggenbachi. The sequence continues at coordinate 117,563,743 of NC_090649.1, read as the reverse complement.
CACCATGGTCCTGACATCACACTGTGGGAGGAGTTTCGCCACAATATCAGCCATACAGAGCTAACTGATTATCCGTTTGAGAAAAGGAAAATATGAGAAAGGGGGTATAAGCTACTGATTGGGATGAAGTTCAATCCTTGGTCACAATTTCTCTTTAATACAAAGCCTGCATGCAGCAAGTTAGAATAACATGATCAGTTACAACACAAACAGGGCTGTGAGCAGGTCCATAGAATTGTATGGACATTGCAGAGTTGACATGCACAATTATTCGGCAATGCAACTGAGCATTTTGTACTAACCTGCAAAAAAGTTAACTTACAGTACATTAACTGCACTCTTCAAGCCAAAGTCATGTATCATTGATAAGATAATGAGAACCAGTTTTAAACTGAATCAGACACATGCCCAGAGTGACAGGTTCATTTAGACAAGAGCAATTGCAACTGAATAGAAAATAAAGCATGACCAGCAATGATGAGGAACAACAAATGAGCACATTTCTGTCCTAGTGGACACAGATTTTGCTGGGCCTGAATTGGAACTCAACAGCACTTACACAATTAGAGAGTCACCTGCCAGGGTAAAGTTTGATCTTGCTGGCATCACTGCAGGGAACAAGCACTGCACAGACGCACTGCCTTGATATACCAGAGCTAAGTGTACCGTTGCTATGGGGAAGAAAGGAGGCACATGATGCATAATGAAGCAGCGTACAGAAGGTAGGGTAAGGAAGGGAACAAAGCATATCAGCCGTTTTGCCGCTCTATGCACTGTTCCTGGGACCAGTAGGAGACCGGAACAAGGGCAGTGTATTCTGCACTCCACAGTATCATGCTCCCACACGCCTCTGTGTGGCAGTCAGGGCCAGGAGCAATCACAGTTCAGAAAAAAAAATATCAGAACTGACCAGGACACTCCCAGCGACCACTGTGACACAGCGGTGCGGAAGCATGTATATAGAGATCACAAAGACAGGAGGAAAACAAAGAAGTACCCTGCTGGGGTCTGAAGAGTCTCTAGCGCACCAAGGTAAGTATATACATTATCAAATGTTTCCACCTCAGGCTTACTTCAGCCACTTCAGCCTACAGTGTTGTTCACCTTATGCATCCGAGCAACTTTCACCTCCCATTCATTCGCCAATAACTTTATCGCTAATTATCACAATTAATTGATCTATATCTTGTTTTTCCCGCCACTAATTAGGCTTTCTTTGGGTGGTACAATTACGCTTCCAGGAACTAGAAAGAGGACGGGAAACTTTTTTTTTGTTTTTTGCAGAAAGACTGCGGCCTCTGATAAGAGACAGACGTTTTTTCTGCAGGGGACTTAGATCGGTGAATGGGAACTAAATTCCCATTCACTGATCGGGGGGCTAACGGCGGCGCACGATCGCGTGCCTCAGGAAGCAGGAGCTGCACAGTCTATCTGGATGGATATATCCGTCCAGAGAGACTTAAGTGATTGAATGGCTTCAGAGGGCACCTGTACTCAGGTTAGATGCTCAGCCAAGTTGGCAGAGTTTCATAACCTTTGTACATATTTCTATAGTGACTGTGCTAATTGTTCCTAAGGGCCCATTTCCACCAGCGCGTTTGCGCTGGCTGAATCGAAAAGTCGCAAACCGCTAGCGATTTTACAATCGCTACGGTTTGCTTTTTAACATAGGAATCGCGGTAGGTCATTTCCACTACCGCGATTCGTTTTTTTCAGGAACGCGAACGCGCGGCGGAGCGATATTTGCCGCGATTTTGCTATGCAGTGCATAGCATAGCAAAATCGCGGCCGCAAACGTCGGGAAATCGCCGGTAATTACGATTCAGCAATCGCTAGCGTTCAGCGTGAACGCTAGCGACTGCTGTTTAGTTTACTTTAAAGTTCTAATTTAGCAATGGCAAATTCTGCCTACAACAGAACTGCAAATTGCACTCATCGTATCTTTGTCAACATTAATATTTTGCTGTAGTTTTTTCTATAGAAATGCAAGTGCTTACCAAACCTCTGAACCTGTGAAAGGGCAAACATGTTTAAAAAGTGCAGGAAATCTAAACAAGGCCTTAAAGTGAACCTGAGATGATTCACTAGCGCTAATTTATACTCACCTGGGACTTCCTCTAGCCCCATAAGTATCGTGGCCTCCCTCGCTGTCCTCTTCAGCCCATTGCGTTGCTATGACTCCCGGTAATCCGGGCAGTCGGAGACTTCTGTGCATGCGCAGTTTGGCCATGCACCCCTCGTCACGCTCCCGCTCTCTGGAGAGTTCTGCGCCTGCGCAGTAGTACTGCACGTAAGCACAGCCGAGTCGCACATGCGCAGAAGCCCTCGACTGACCGGATTACCGGGAGTCGTAGCGCCAGAATGAGGGGCTGAAGAGGACGGCGAGGGAAACGCACAGTGCTTATGGGGCTGGAGGAAGCACTAGGTAAGTATAAATTAGCAGTAGTGTATCATCGCTGGCACACTTTAAAGGGAAACTGAAGTGATGTATATATATATATATATATATATACACAATTAAGTACGAAACACAATTAAGCCACCAAGAGATTTGGGCGCAGGCTAAAGCCGAAAAACGGCTCTCAGTAATTAGCGCAGAATGGCGGCGCTAATTACTATGCCCCCTCCAGGCTGCTAGGGATAGTGGAGAAAGACGTAATTCGGCTTCCAGCTATTGCTGGAGGCCGAATTATAGTGTTTTTATAGTACAGTATTTTGCGTTCTGTCTTAATGGTGCCCAGATTACTCATTGAGGCCTTGTTCACATTATAGGTATTTTTGTTACATTTTATGTGCGGGCGATTTTCAAAGATCGCCCTGAAAGTGCTTGGCCATTTTTGAGACCATTTGCTTCAATGGAAGGTATAGGAAAAACACAAACCGCTCACAAAATCGCTTTGGTAAGCGATTGCATGAGCATTTTTTTTAAAAATACATTGTATTTTTTTATTTTTACCAGAACAAAAGACAGAAGCGCTCTGCAAAAGCGCTTACAAAAACGCCCACAAAAAACGTGCGAAAGTGCAGAAAATCGCCAGAAAATGCTCTAAAAACGTGTAAAAAAAGCCCACCACGGACGGACCCGCAAGCCAAATGCAATGTGAACAAGGCCTGAGCGCCGCTATAGCACTAATTCCTATTACGGCCTATGGCTGCACCCAAATCTCTGCTGCTGTTTTTACAGCACTCTTGAAGTGAGAGGTATTTACCTCTCAATACCAGTTGCCTGGCTATCCTGCTGCATTTAGTACTTTCAGCCATAGTCCCTGAACAAGCATGTAGCAGATCAGGTGTTTCTGACATTGTCAGATCTGACAAGATTAGCTGCATGCTTATTTTTGGTACGATTCAGACACTACTGCAGCCAAACCAATCAACAGGGCTGCCAGGCAACTGCTATTGTTTAACAGGAATTAAATAGGGCATCCTCCATATACTTCTTGATTCAGATTCCCTTTAATAAAGCCTAGAAATGTGGTGTCCCGTAAGCCTTAAAATGTTTGTGAACCTACAAGTGCATACAATGTCCTAGAGTTCTGATCAACAATGCAACATTCTGACAATTAACTTATGTTCAGTTTTATAACAATGACATGCTACCAAATGTACAGTTTAGAATGTATCTATGTGCCTATCCTGATAGTAAACTAGCTGCAGCATGCAATTATCCCTTCCAGGGAAAAAGGTGTTTCCTTACTTTCATTTGTCGGCATGACTATTCTATTTACAAAACTCACCAGCAGTCATAAGATGTGAAATTCAAAAAGAATGTAATTTCTCATGGTCCGCAATGAGCTGAGCAGGAACTTTGCACAGTACAACTCCGATTTGGAAGACTAAAGGTGTGTACACACATCCAGTTATGGTTGGTAAATTTTACCATTCCGTGTAGCATGAGGACCGAGGGATCGGAGCAGTGCTTTTCGGGGCTGCTAGATTTGGGCAGCCGGCGCCACCATAGACTATACAGGCATCACAACTGAGCGGCGCTCAGTGAGTAATGTCGGCGCCATCAGAAGATAGAGCCGAGGTTGATTGAAAGACAACAATTCGGCTACCAGCAATCGCTGGAAGCCGAATTATGCAATTCCCTCACTATCCATGGCGGCCTGGAGGGGGAATAGTAATTAATACGGCCCGGACTTGTGCAGAAGCAGGATCAGCCATATACCAGCTGTATCCTGCGCCCAAGTCTACCGGCGCAGATTTCAAATGTATGCCGAAGGATTGGGAATACTATGAACAGATTGTGTAGGTAAGATCTCATACTATATCAAAGTGGTAAAATTGGATATGTGTACCAGGCTTATTGCCTGGTACACATACACTTATAACACCAGTTAGTTGGCTTGATTAATCAGCTGTCATAATGTGTCCCTAAAATTGGACAGAAGCATGTAAACCAGAAATGTAAACATACCAGGGACTTCCTCCAGCCCCCTTCAGGCTGATCAGTACCATGCAGACCTCCTCTGCTTCCTGGATCCTCCGCTATGGCTCCCGGTAATTCTGCTAGTCGGCACAGGCGCAGTTTGGCCATGTCCGCTACCCCCTTGGCGCTCTGCGCCTGCAACGGGAGATGCGCATTACACTCCGACTGGCCGGATTACCAGCAGCCATAGTAGAGGATCAAGGAGGAGGAAGAGGATGGCGAGGGACCGATCAGCCTGAACAGGTTAACTTTAATAAGGAAAATTCAAGGCAGAATACATTATTTAGCACCGAACAATGTTTTTCATCTCTACAAGCTGCTACCTCAGGTCAATAGTAAGTCTCGGGCGCCCGATTGTGGAGGTCTTGTGCTACTTACTATAGATACGCAAAAGAGCTCACACTGGAAACTGTTAGCCCGACAGGCAGAAAAGCTCACACTGGAAACTGGCAGCCAGATAGGCAGAGGAGCTGACACTGGAAACTGGTAGCCAACTAGGCAGAGGAGCTCACACTGGAAACTGGTAGCCAACTAGGCAGAGGAGCTCACACTGGAAACTGGTAGCCAGATAGGCAGAGGAGCTCACACTGGAAACTGGTAGCCAGATAGGCAGAGGAGCTCACACTGGAAACTGGTAGCCAGATAGGCAAAAGAGCTCACACTGGAAACTGGTAGCCAGATAGGCAGAGGAGCTCACACTGGAAACTGGTAGCCAACTAGGCAGAGGAGCTCACACTGGAAACTGGTAGCCAACTAGGCAGAGGAGCTCACACTGGAAACTGGTAGCCAACTAGGCAGAGGAGCTCACACTGGAAACTGGTAGCCAACTAGGCAGAGGAGCTCACACTGGAAACTGGTAGCCAACTAGGCAGAGGAGCTCACACTGGAAACTGGTAGCCAACTAGGCAGAGGAGCTCACACTGGAAACTGGTAGCCAACTAGGCAGAGGAGCTCACACTGGAAACTGGTAGCCAACTAGGCAGAGGAGCTCACACTGGAAACTGGTAGCCAGATAGGCAGAGGAGCTCACACTGGAAACTGGTAGCCAGATAGGCAGAGGAGCTCACACTGGAAACTGGTAGCCAGATAGGCAGAGGAGCTCACACTGGAAACTGGTAGCCAGATAGGCAGAGGAGCTCACACTGGAAACTGGTAGCCAGATAGGCAGAGGAGCTCACACTGGAAACTGGTAGCCAGATAGGCAGAGGAGCTCACACTGGAAACTGGTAGCCAGATAGGCAGAGGAGCTCACACTGGAAACTGGTAGCCAGATAGGCAGAGGAGCTCACACTGGAAACTGGTAGCCAGATAGGCAGAGGAGCTCACACTGGAAACTGGTAGCCAGATAGGCAGAGGAGCTCACACTGGAAACTGGTAGCCAGATAGGCAGAGGAGCTCACACTGGAAACTGGTAGCCAGATAGGCAGAGGAGCTCACACTGGAAACTGGTAGCCAGATAGGCAGAGGAGCTCACACTGGAAACTGGTAGCCAGATAGGCAGAGGAGCTCACACTGGAAACTGGTAGCCAAATAGGCAGAGGAGCTCACACTGGAAACTGGTAGCCAAATAGGCAGAGGAGCTCACACTGGAAACTGGTAGCCAAATAGGCAGAGGAGCTCACACTGGAAACTGGTAGCCAAATAGGCAGCGGAGCTCACACTGGAAACTGGTAGCCAAATAGGCAGAGGAGCTCACACTGGAAACTGGTAGCCAAATAGGCAGAGGAGCTCACACTGGAAACTGGTAGCCAAATAGGCAGAGGAGCTCACACTGGAAACTGGTAGCCAAATAGGCAGAGGAGCTCACACTGGAAACTGGTAGCCAACTAGGCAGAGGAGCTCACACTGGAAACTGGTAGCCAACTAGGCAGAGGAGCTCACACTGGAAACTGGTAGCCAACTAGGCAGAGGAGCTCACACTGGAAACTGGTAGCCAACTAGGCAGAGGAGCTCACACTGGAAACTGGTAGCCAACTAGGCAGAGGAGCTCACACTGGAAACTGGTAGCCAACTAGGCAGAGGAGCTCACACTGGAAACTGGTAGCCAACTAGGCAGAGGAGCTCACACTGGAAACTGGTAGCCAACTAGGCAGAGGAGCTCACACTGGAAACTGGTAGCCAAATAGGCAGAGGAGCTCACACTGGAAACTGGTAGCCAAATAGGCAGAGGAGCTCACACTGGAAACTGGTAGCCAACTAGGCAGAGGAGCTGACACTGGAAACTGGTAGCCAGATAGGCAGAGGAGCTCACACTGGAAACTGGTAGCCAAATAGGCAGAGGAGCTCACACTGGAAACTGGTAGCCAAATAGGCAGAGGAGCTCACACTGGAAACTGGTAGCCAAATAGGCAGAGGAGCTGACACTGGAAACTGGTAGCCAAATAGGCAGAGGAGCTGACACTGGAAACTGGTAGCCAAATAGGCAGAGGAGCTCACACTGGAAACTGGTAGCCAACTAGGCAGAGGAGCTCACACTGGAAACTGGTGGCCAGATAGGCAGAGGAGCTCACACTGGAAACTGGTAGCCAGATAGGCAGAGGAGCTCACACTGGAAACTGGTAGCCAGATAGGCAGAGGAGCTCACACTGGAAACTGGTAGCCAGATAGGCAGAGGAGCTCACACTGGAAACTGGTAGCCAGATAGGCAGAGGAGCTCACACTGGAAACTGGTAGCCAGATAGGCAGAGGAGCTCACACTGGAAACTGGTAGCCAGATAGGCAGAGGAGCTCACACTGGAAACTGGTAGCCAGATAGGCAGAGGAGCTCACACTGGAAACTGGTAGCCAGATAGGCAGAGGAGCTCACACTGGAAACTGGTAGCCAGATAGGCAGAGGAGCTCACACTGGAAACTGGTAGCCAGATAGGCAGAGGAGCTCACACTGGAAACTGGTAGCCAGACAAACAGAGGAGCTCACACTGGAAACTGGTAGCCAGATAGGCAGAGAAACACTGGAAACTGATAGGCAGAGGAGCTCACACTGGAAACTGATAGGCAGAGGAGCTCACATTGTAAACATCCAGATAGGTAGAGGAGATCACACTAGAAGCGCAGGTAGTGTACTGTCCTCCCATGTATAGCAGAGCAGCAGCAGAGCCCCCGCACACACACAGGGAAGCCCCCCATGTCTGCACAGCTAGGAACAATGGCGGGGCTGCACTCACCGATCAGGCGCCGCACCTCCTCCTCACTCATGTACACGTTCAGTCCAGGCTCACTGCTGGGCGCCCCGGGCTGAGCCACGCTGCCGGGTACGAGAACCGGGAGGACAAGAAGCAGCAGAAGGGCCGTCCAGCACAGCCCGGGGCCCGGCTGTGTCCCCCTCCATCGGCATCCCGGGGGGTCCGGGGCCCCGGGCAGCATGTCTCTCACTGGCCGTGCTGAGGATATGGGGCGCACCGCACCATCCCAGCTCACTCCTCCCCCCGCACACACCGCACCGAGCCTGGCGTCCCCCGCACTCTGCCCAGCCTACAGCCAGCGCAGGCGCCCTCCAATCACAGCTGTCTACGCGATTCCCTCCTTTCTGTTCCCTCTCGGACACCGTCCTGTGGTCAGCAGCGCACCAGGCGCCTTCTTTGGGTGCCCTGTGCTTTTTTTTTCCCCAAACGAAACTTTACTACACAAAAGATCACTGACAATAGGACAAGCGTGCAATGCAGATACAGCTATCGAGCGACTGTATATACAGTTTTGTTTTATTCAAATTAAAGCTTAGAGGTAAAATTGTATTGAGCCTCGTTCTTCCAATAGAGGAGCTTTTTGATTTGAACCTTTTAGAGCTCAGACAACTATAAGCACTTCTCTGAACGCTTTTTGGCCATCCGAGAGCTTTCTGAGAGCTTTTTAAAAAACGCTGCCGGTGACTAACATTAAAATCGCGATAAAATTGTGATCGTGATAAATAAGTAAGTACATTGAAGCGTTTTTTTAAAAACACGGGCAGGGGCGTAACTAGAAATCACTGGGCCTCCCTGCGAATATTTGGATGGGGCCCCCCCATAGGTGCCAAATAATCGTAATGGGGCAGCGTTTCACTGTAAATTAATTGTAAATTGGGCAGCATTTTACCAGACAATCGTAATGTGGGCCAGAAAATCGTAATGTGGGCAGAGTTCGCCAGAAAATCGTAATGTGGGCCTTTAGAAAATCATAATGTGGGCAGAGTTCACCAGAAAATCGTAATGTGGGCAGAGTTCGCCAGAAAATCGTAATGTGGGCACCAGTCACCAGAAAATCGTAACGTGAGCAGCAGTCACCAGAAAATTGTAACGTGGACAGCATTCACCAGACAATCGTAATGTGGGCAGCGTTCACCAGAAAATCGTAATGTGGGCAGCGTTCACCAGAAAATTGTAACATGGACAGCATTCACCAGACAATCGTAACGTGGGCAGTGTTCACCAGAAAATCGTAATGTGGGCCAGAAAATCGTAATGTGGGCAGCAGACACCTGAACATCGCAATGTGGGCAGCAGACACCAGAAAATCGCAATGTGGGCAGCAGTGACCAGAAAATCGCAATGAGGGCAGCAGTGACCAGAAAATCGTAATGTGGGCAGCAGACACCTGAAAATCATAATGTGGGCAGCAGACACCTGAAAATCGTAATGTGTGCAGCAGACACCAAAAAATCGCAATGTGGGCAGCAGACACCAGAAAATCGTAATGTGGGCAGCAGACACCTGAAAATCGCAATGAGAGCAGCAGTGACCAGAAAATCGTAATGTGGGCAGCAGACACCGGAAAATCGCAATGTGGGCAGCAGTGACCAGAAAATCGTAATGTGGGCAGCCGCAGCAGACACCTGAAAATCGTAATGTGTGCAGCAGACACCAGAAAATTGCAATGTGGGCAGCAGACACCAGAAAATCGTAATGTGGGCAGCAGACACCTGAAAATCGCAATGAGGGCAGCAGTGACCAGAAAATCGTAATGTGGGCAGCAGACACCTGAAAATCGCAATGTGGGCAGCAGTGACCAGAAAATCGTAATGTGGGCAGCAGACACCTGAAAATCGTAATGTGGGCAGCAGACACCTGAAAATCACAATGTAGGCAGCAGACACCTGAAAATCACAATGTGGGCAGCAGACACCTGAAAATCATAATGTGGGCAGCAGACACCTGAAAATCGTAATGTGGGCAGCAGACACCTGAAAATCGTAATGTGGGCAGCAGACACCTGAAAATCGTAATGTGGGCAGCAGACACCTGAAAATCGTAATGTGGGCAGCAGACACCTGAAAATCACAATGTGGGCAGCAGACACCTGAAAATCACAATGTAGGCAGCAGACACTAGAAAAAAAAATGCACCTGGTAAAAAAGAAACAATTCACTTACCTGACAGAAGTCTTCTCCTCTCCCAGCATCTGGCTCGCAGCTCCCCGAGTCCTCCTGCAGCACATCTCCCGCGCTGACAGGCAGAGTGCAGGGCTACGGCAAGATGGCTGCCGAAGCCCTGTACTAGAGACACAAATAGTCTCCAGTGTAGGGCTTCTTCAGCGGCCATCTTGCCGTAGCCCTGCTCTGCCTGCCGGAGACTATGCAGGCTGCTGAAGCGGGGCTGCGGGGAATGAACTGGCGCAGCGTCTATTAGACGCTGCGGCCAGTTGAGCACCTTGCTGGGGGGTCCAGAGCAGCGCTCCCCCCATGCACAGTGAGCGGGCCCCAGAGCAGCCCCGGGCCCCCCTGCGGCTGAGGGGGTCGCATCCCCGGTAGGTACGCCGGTGAACACGGGTGATTTTTCTTTTTTTGCGCTTGTAATTTTACCACGATTAGCGCGGTAAAATTACTGTACATTTGCGATTTACAAGCATTCGCGATCAGCACTATTTTAATCACTGTATCGCGATTGTTCCAGATTCACGGCAAAATGCTGCATGCAACGCGTTTTGCATACTATACAGTGATGTGGTACGGACGGATCTAGACCAAGTTGCGCCTGGGGCAAGGTCAGGTTTTGGCACCTAAAGGTCAGGTTTTGGCGCATAAATTTCCATTCCCCATCCAGTTTTGGCGCCTAAAGGTCAGGTTTTGGCACCTAAACTGCCATTCCCCATCCAGTTTTGGCGCCTAAAGGTCAGGAGGTTTTGGCACCTAAACTGCCATTCCCCATACAGTTTTGTCGCCTACAGGTCAGGTTTTGGCGCCTAAACTGCCATTCCCCATCCAAATTTTGACGCCTTTTTAACAATTCAATAAACTGCGCCTGGGGCAAGAAACCTGTCTGCCCCCCCTCTAGATCCGTCCCTGGGTACAGATATTACACAGTTGAAAATATCAAGTAATGGATTGTACCTAGAGAAAGAAAAGCACCCACATTACACTCACAAGGGGAGAGAGCCCAGACCTTCTGAGCTCACATTATAATGGGTTATCAGAAAGAAGAGGTAGTGGGAAGCTGTGTATAAAGTGCAAGTGGGCTGGTGAATGGCCAGTTACAGTATCCTAAGCAGGCACAGATGTCCTGGCACCTTATACTTCGCCCTCCATGAACCTACAAACTCCCACCAAACAGCACTGCAAGTGTACTGGCTGGCTCAGCTTTAACGCCTCCCTTATCCATCATAGGTATCTACAGGTGTACTTTAGCATTAGGTACCCATAGGTACCCTCAGTATTAAAGGACTACTGTAGGGGGGTAGGGGGAAACAAAGTTGAACTTACTTGGGGCTTCTAATGGTCCCCCGAAGAGGTCCTGTGCCCACGCAGCCAATTAACGATGCTCGCCCCCCCCCCCCCCCCCTACAGTTTACTTCTGGAATTTCCGACTTTAAAGTTGGCAAACCACTGCGCCTGAGCAGCCGTGTCCTCGCTCTCACTGACGTCACTGGGAGCGTGCAGGCGCAGTGGTTTTCCCGACTTTAAAGTCGGAAATTCCAGAAGTGAACCAGAGGCGGTGACCGGAGCATAGGTGAATGGCTGCGTGGTCACAGGACGTCTGCGGGGGACCATTAGAAGCCCCAGGTAAGTTCAACTCATTTTCCCCTACCTCCCTACAGTACTCCTTTAAGTAGCTAGTGGTGCCCTCGACTGAAGTAAAATCTTGTCAGTGGAATGCTGAGAGAAGGGTGAGTAACCTCTCATGTATGCTCTGCTCAGGACTCTGCATAGGGAAGGAGTAAGGGAGGCACCAGAGGAGGGAGTGAGCCACCCTTCCATCATCAGGCGCCTGTAGGCACATGCCTACAGTGCCTTATGGTAAATTCGACCCTGGTCCCAGAACTCTATGCTTGCCAGAAGAGTTTAATTTGCAAGTTGCAAAGATGGTAAATGTGGGTGAGTGATGAACAAAATGTGGAAATGAGTTTCAGAGGAGAGGAGAAATTCAGTAAAAGTCTTTTATATGAGAATAATAAGAGGAGATCAGAGAGGATTACAAGAGAATTTGTTACTACACTAGAGGTTGCATGTAGGGTAGTATCTGGATATACCGGCTGGGCCAGTACCTGGATGACATGCTCCAGCCGGCTGTGGCATTGATCCCAAATCTGCTTAGGGACACGAAGCACGCTCTGCAGGTCCTTCAGGGGGTTGATATTACGGGGGGCACTCTGCTTGGTACAGCGGATGTGTCATCCCTTTATACTATCATCCCTCATGATCATGGACTGCGGGCTGTGGAATGTTACCTACAGAAAACTGATATGAGGTCAACTCAATGTGACTTTGTACTGATCCTTTTGCGCTTTGCCTTAACACATAATTACTTTTGGCATGCGGGGGCATACTATGTGCAGAGGCGCGGTTGTGCCATGGGCGCGGGGTACGCCCCCAGCTTCGCCAATATTTTTATGGCTGTGTGGGAGGAGGAGGTACTTAATAGATCTATGTCCCGCCCAGTTTTGAAATGGGCCCGTTTTATAGATGACCTGTTTATACTGTGGGAAGGGACTATTGCTAATTTTGACGAATTCATAACTCAATTAAATGTTAATGAGCTTGGAATAGAACTCACTGCTGTGAGTAGCCACGAATCTGTAGTGTTCCTGGACTTAGAGATTCACAAGGAGGGTCAGTTGCTGTGGACCAAAACTCATTTTAAGAGCACTGACCGTAATGGGTATATCCCAGTTGGGAGCTGTCATCACCCCAACTGGCTTAAAGGGATCCCTAGGGGTCAATTTCTCCGACTTAGGCGCAACTGCTCCCGTCCCAGTGATTATCAGATCCAGTCAGACTTAATAGCGAAAAGGTTCATAGAGAAGGGTTATAACCCAGATGTGGTGTACACCCAAGGGGACATGGTGGCTAGGATAGATAGAAATGATACTTTTGTACCTAGGAGGCAGGGGGAACGGAGTATGGACTTTAGTTTTTTGACAGGATTTAGCCGACAATCCAAAGACATTGAGGCCATATTTAAAAGACTTTGGTCGATCCTGAGACGAGACCCTACTCTGGGACCCCATATTCCTGACCGACCGAATTTTATATACAGAAGGGCTAGGAACCTGAAGGATTTCCTCGCACCCAGTTGTGTGGATCCACCCCGACCTCCGACCAACCCTTGGCAGACTGCAGGTTTTTACCCCTTTGGGACTGTCGTGCATGTTCTGAGGGGCTCACTACTAGGACTTTTGAGGTGACCTCGGGAGTAAGTGGGAGATCCTTTAAAATTAAGGATTTCTAGACTTGCAAAACTACGTATGCAGTGTACCTCCTGACTTGTGGGTGTGGACTTCACTATGTTGGCAGGACTACTAGGGCCCTGCACAAGAGGTGGGGGGAACACTTTTATAAGATAGGGAAAGGTTATCAGCAGCATAGTGTATCCAGACACTTCTCCTCCCATCATGGTAGTTGTTTAACCGGTCTTAAAGTGTGTGGGTTGCAGAGGGTCAGGACAAACTGGAGGGGGTCTAACCGCACGCGGGAGGTTTCTAAATTGGAGACGCAGTGGATACATAGAATGGGGTGCTTGCAGCCAGCTGGCATGAATATTGATATTGATCTTAATTGCTACATTAGCACCAGTTAGGTTGTAATCGCCCCGTTACTGTGACCACTTGCAATATAAATAATGATCACGTGGGGTGTGCCTGTGGTGTAGGCACAAAGTTTCCCTGCCTGGTAACTGTCTGCATCCTGATTTGAGTTGCTAACTATCCTTGTTGTGATCTGGATATCATAATCTAACATCTAAATGAATTTTGACAACTAGGGGATAGAGCTCAATCCAGATATGGACTATAGATTGTTGTCTATTAACACTCAATTGTTACATTGCCACTGGGTGGCCACACTGGTTACTGCAGTGGCTATGACTATATATTATGTTGGAATTTTTTAACACTTTTTATGTGCAACTTTATTAGCTGTTAGTTGGTTATGAATGTTTAATCATTACTTAATAATGCCGATTAATGTGTTGGCCCACTTGTTTTACTTGTATCATGTGAGGGGAGTGGGCAGCTCTGACTATGCGTGGTAGGCCTACTGCGCATGACAATGTTTATACTATAAAGTACGTCGCATCCGAAGCTCCGTAGCCCCTGATGAGTTACCATAGCAACGAAACGCGTTGGGCGGAGCTACGGAGCGGCGCGGCGTGTGACGTCATCGGACGCGGTGGTCGTCGGATACACGCTGAACACTACACAAGCGGCTCGCTGCAGGGGAAGGGCTGGGGCGGATCTCCTAGCCGGCCATCACGCTAGCTGGAGCTGCGTGCTTCCCATCTTCAGCTTATCCGCTATACTCTGGATTGTATATTTTGCATGGAGCCATGTGCTGATGAAATGGCACTTTTTTAAACAAATCTTTTAATAAACTCAGGAATTCCTGTATACTTTTACGCTATGTGAAGCGCTTTCTTTCTCCTGAGGTTCAATTCACTGGACTATTATTCCAACGCTGGACAGAGCAGTGTCTCGTTCAGAATTACAAGTGCCCAGCTGAGGTTGCCGAGGTGGCTGAGGGGTGGCCTACACCCCACATGCGCTGACGGGCCCAATCTGGCCAGCGGATCCGGTGAGTTTATTCAACTTGAGGGGGAGCGGTGCGTGGCATACTCCCCCTATATGTGTTTACAAGTGATTGTATCAGAGACTGTCTTCCTGAGCGCTGAACCCAAATTATTTACTACAGTATCTGGATATAAGTGCAGATATATAAGGAAGAGCTAGACTAGTGCTTTTTAGGTGAGGGTTACAATATTTAATGGTATCCTTTGACAGACAGCCAATGAAGGCACTGACAGAGTGGGATAGCATTAGAGAAGTAAGAGGGACGGTAAATGTGTCATGCACCAGAGCTCGCAATGGACTGGAGTGGAGCCAGTTGGGTTAGTACCGTATATACTGGCGTATAAGACGACCCCCTAACTTTTCCAGTTAAAATATAGAGTTTGGGACATACTCGCCATGTAAGCCTGCCCCTCTTCCAATGCACACCAAATAAACATTTTAAAAAAATCATATACTGGTGCTATGTATGAACAGATACTGGTGCTGTACAGTATGTGGTACCCAGTATATAACAGTATATAGGCGATTGACTGGTTGGATTGGTAAACTCTCCTTCGCACTAAGTGGATTGATCAGCTCTCCTTGTCTCCCTGTTTATCAGAGCGGTATGGAAGACTAGATCGCGCTGTGCCCATAAAACACGCCTCTTTCACCCTTCTGGCCCACCCTTGTATCCTATTTACCTCCTTCTCTGCCTCTCAGAACTCGCACTTGTGCGCCTGCCGTGCTTCACTACAGTCCTCAGCAGCGAGATCTGAGAGTCGGTAACAGGATAGGGCGTATCACCCGGCATCAATGACAACCGGCGTATAAGACGACCCCTGATTTTTCTGAAGATTTTCAAGAGTTAAAAAGTAGTCTTATATGCCAAAATATACAGTATATAGGCCACAGATGTGGGCCGGTTATGATTTCAGTTCTTACCAAACTGAGTTTTATAAAGTAAGAGGAGACACTAGCTATTAGTGTAGTCAGATCAGTAATGGAGAAATGGACATGGGTGTTATCAGCATATAGGTGATACCGTAAACCAAACAAGCTAATAACCTTGATAAGCTGAATGAGACCATAACGACAAAGAAGAGAAGGGGTCCAAGGACCAAGATCTGGAGTACTCTGACAGAGAAGGGACACAGGGAGGAGTTGGACTGCAACTACTGTACCGGAGAGGGTCATATCGGTGAGGTAGGTGGAAATCAAGAACACGAATGCCTAGAGAGGTAAAGATTTGGAGACGCTGAGGAAGGTTCACTGTGTCGTAAGCTGATATCAAGAAGAATGATTATACAGCAGGAACCTTTAGATTTAGCAGTCAATTATTGGTCACTTAGATTAGGGCTGTTTTCTTTGAGTGACTGGGGTGGAAGCCAGATTGGAGGTGATTATACATGGAGCTGGCAGTGAAATGATAAACCAAGTCAAAGTCATGTTTGGAGTAGTTTGTAAAGGCAATAGGGTCCAGACTACAAAGAAGGTTTTATGTGGGTGGGAAAATAACAGTGGACAGGGAAATGTACTTGTAGGGAAAAAAGTGGTCCAAAGGGGTACTCACCTCAATAGAGGGAAGCCTCTTCATCCTTCTTCCCCAGGCCGTTCCAGCGCTGTTCTCTTCACAGAACCGTTGACAAGGGCTGGTTGACAACTGCATATGTGCAGAAGCATGGACCCAGTCGGGCTCGTGCTTTTTCCGTGAAGCCCAAGCAGAAGAGTGCAACTGCGCAGGCGCAGTGCAGCTGCGTGCCCGCGAGCTTCGAGGGTCTCAGCACTACAACGACCTGATGGGAGGAGAACAGGGGATGCCTCTGGAGGATACAGAGGCTACTCTATCCTGAGATAAGTATATAATTTTTTTGTGTTTAAAAAAGCTCATGGAGAGAGGTTAGGACAGGTATGATGGAAGAGGGAAGGTGAAGAATGATGTAAGAGGGAGTAAGATCAAGGGGGCAGGTAGTCGGATGTGATTTACAGATGAGAGGAGAGGGTGTGTTCAGTTAATTGAAACAAAGTAGTTAAAGGATAAATGAGGCAAGCTGAAAAAAAAAGTTTTACTCACCTGGGATTTCTTACAGCATCTACAAGTCTATGAGGTCCCACGCCGAAGTTTTCGCTCTGCTCCAGGCCGCCGCTGTCCCCTCTGTAAGAGACTTGAACTTGAACCCTATTACAAAGACTTGAACTGTGCAGGCGCAGAGCACTCCAAGCCATGGGAGCACAATTACTAGAGGCATGTCTGTGCATGCGCAGAAGACCTCGACCCGGCCACGGGTCATGATCTTCCCGAGGGGACAGCAGCGGCCTGGAGCAGAGCAGAACTTTGGCATGGGACCTGATAGACTTCTAGGGGCTGTAAGAAGCCCTAGGTGAGTAAAGCTTTTCTTTTTTAGCTCACCCCATGTATCCTTTAATAAGGAGGCTAGATTTGTGGTCTGTTTTGGCTGCTGGGTGAAGCTGTCATTGAAGAATGAGAAAGAATTATTGGGTGAGATGCAAAGTGGAGGAGGTGAAGAACGTATTTGATGTTAGTAAAAGCTGATATACCTTTTTTTGTGGTTGCTGCAATATCCAGTCTGCATACTATGTACGTGCCAATGGAAATATGTCCAAATTAAGTGTTTAATGCATGCCTAAGCTGTTGATATATGCAAGAATTTTTAAATCAGAATGATACCATTTATTGGCGAACTAAAAATAAATAAGAATAAGCAAGCTTTCGGCCTTGCAGCCTTCGTCGGGCTTACATCCCCACGAAGGCTGCAAGGCCGAAAGCTTGCTTATTCTTATTCATTTTTAGTTAGCCAATAAATGGTATCATCCTGATTTAAAACTTCTTGCTTTTACTGATGGCTAACACAATACAATACTCTACTGTTACTGTTGATATAAATGAATAAATAGATGGTACTTTGGTCTGGTAGTATGTCTTCAAATAGCATTATTTCATCACCATTACTTATGTATGCTTAATATGTTGAAGACTTTTGTGAGCTGATATTAGCAGTCCGAGGACCATTGTATTCTGTAGCTAATGTAAGCCTAATATATTTCATAATATCAGCAATATCAGTTAAGTTCTTGTTCTGGGTACCACATGGCTGTCATGGCCTGAATAAACAAAGGTATCCGAGCTTTGGACTATGAAAACACTTGTTTGTGTTTTTTGTTGTCTTGATTTGGGGTAAACAGTAGGTTTGCTACCAGTAGAGGGAAATATCATTTAGGTTGTAGTCAGTCACCCATCTTCTAGCTAGGGTTTGTTTATGTTTTGTTAGCTGTTTTCTGTAAATAATGTAAACAGCCTGTATAACACAAAGAAAGCACTGGTACTGGAAGAACACAAAGGCTGTCTCTAGATTAGCTTTACACTGCGCTTGTCCCAGAAGGCAAGAAAGCGTGCTACTTTTCCCCTGTGTTACAGTTGACTTGGTGCTGTTTATATTGATAGCTAAGGTTTTCTTGGATGAAGCCTTTATCTGGTGAGCTTATAAGTATTTTTGGACATCATTTTTGTAGGCCCACATCGTTTTTTGCTTATTGGTACAACGTACAAGTAGTTGTCGTGTGTCTTAAAAAGTTCCTCTCCCAGTGCAGGAGAATGGCCGCATGCCTTACAAACGGCAAACAACATAATAAGGTCCACTTCATTCACAATTTGTACACAATAGCTTCACTAAGACCTAGTTGGAAAAATTGACATCTATTTGGTAATTTACCTTATGCGGTAAAAAAATAAATAAATTGAGTATTCACTAAGATTTTCACACATGCAGCAAGGGTGCAATAATTTACAGAAAAACTCAATGACAATTCACAAAGATTTTTACATCATATAGAGCTCGATTCATGAAAGTGCGCTGCTCTAGAAGCGCAAGTTGAAAAACAACTTTTGCGCGCTATGCCCTTTACGCGCGTCCATGCTGTGTAGTATGTAGTAGCGGCCGCGCTAGTAAAGTACTTTTTATTAACCAATTTGAATTACTACATAATAATATTGTGAAATTAAGGAAACATGTTTATTATTTAATTTTTTATGTTCCTGAACGGTTTAATTAGTTTACTTCTTTTTTCTGCTTTGTTGCCTCTTTTCTATAACCTCCCGAATGGCTGTTTGTTGCTTACCGTCAGCTCCGGCCTGGAGGTAAAATACTGACTAACTGAACATCTAACTTGTTTTACTTCACGCTCTGTTGTTTGGGAATTTACATTTATGAGGTATTTTTCAGAATGTAAGGTTTAGAGGACAAAAATCAGGTAAAAAAAAATATATATATATATATATAATGAACCTTGTGCATCCATGGTCCAGAGGCATCTTGTAGATATTCTTCCCCCGATTTTTGTGTTACCCTTGTAACTCTTGTGTCCCCCTGTGTCCTCCTCTGTCCCCCTTTTGTCCTCATGTGTCCCCATGTATCCACCTCTTTCCCCCTTGTGTCCTCCTCTGCCCCCCTTGTGTCCTCCTCCATCCCCTTTGTGTTCTTCTGTGTCCTCTGTTTTCCCCTTTGTGTCCTCCTCCATGTCCCTTTTTGACCCCCTTTGTCCTAGTTTGTCCCTCTGTGTCCTCCTTTTTGTCCCCCTGTGTTCTTGTTTGCCCCCCTCCCCACCCCCGTGTCATTGTTTTTGTCCCCCCTTTGTGTAATGTTTGTCTTCCTCTGTCCCTCTTTTGTGCCGCGTTTATCTTCCTTCCTGCGTTCTCCTTGGTGCGCCGCTCCACTAACCGTGCATAGTTAAATGCAGCGGCAGCGCATCGAACCTGATCCATGGCTCCTTTACCGATCCATGACCTCCCCTCTCCCTCACTGTTCCCCTAGTGCCAGTTTCTGCTGATTGCATCATTACATGCAACCAGCACTAGGGGAACAGTGAGGTAGAGGCCTCTGATCACTGCGGGAGCTGATGCATAAGGAGGGACATGCTGCCGCTGCTTTTACCTATGCACAGGAGTAACGGAGGAGAACACAGGGACAATACAGGGAGTCCCCAACATCACGGAGTTTCAGTGGTTTGCATTGACGGGTGTTGGGGACTCCCTGTATTTGAAATTTAAGATGTAGTGACTTTTTCCCCCATTTTGGGGGGAGAAACAGTGTGTCTTATATTACAAAAAATACGGTATTTTCCTCACCAGTTGGTAATTTACCTTACTAGTCAGTAATTTTAGATTTCCATGTGGTAACAGCCTTAGTGAATTGACAATTCACTAAATGTTTGGTAAAATCAGCTGTTTTCTGCTTTACCAAATGCAGTAAAGCTTAGTGATTTGAAGACATTGGCCTCAATTCATGGAGCATTATCAAACGTTTATCAAACACTTTATCAAACGTTTGATAATTTACCTCATGGGTAAAATCTCATTTTTAAATTCACTAAGGTGTTATATACTTATGGAATGTTTTACCGATAAAATGTTCAACAAATATATAACACCTTAGTGAATTCAAAATGAGATTTTACCCATGAGGTAAATTATCAAACGTTTGATAAAGTGTTTGATAAACGTTTGATAATGCTCCGTGAATTGAGGCCACTGTGGAAAAAAGTACATACGCATACAGCGCCACGGAATATGTTGGCGCTTTAAAAATCAATAATAATAATACTAATATTACGCATGTTTATGTTTTTACACTGAATGAAGAGGGGTTTTTTTGTATAGAATTGTTTTGGGAAACTGAAAGAGGCTCTGTAAGAACATATAGTAGATTACAGTAAACTATTCAGGATACTCACTTTTACGGTAATTTACTTGGCTTCAACCTCAGAAAGACTTGTGAATGAAGCCCTGCCCTCCCAGTGATGCTTAGCCTAGGCCGATTAGGTAAGCGGAAATCTCCTTTCAAAGCATTCTGGGAGACCAGGTATATTTTCTATTGGCTTTAGAACTCGCAGTAACCGAACATTCCGCCGAGATCGTCTACCAGTACTAAAGATGTCACCACCTGTGATACATTTCAGAAAGTAAATCAGGGAGAGGAAAGATTTTACAATGGGCCAACACTGACTAAATCATTTATACATAAATATTTTAGAAAAACTAAGCAATTTTATTTTCACTACAGTTCCTCACTACAGATCCGAGATGAAAAACTAACTATAACAAGTAACTTGTCTATATATCCTATCTAAAGTTTAGTCTACACAGCATATCTAGCTGCAAACAGCTTCAAAAGTTCATGATTATTTATTCCTGTGATTCAATGACAGCGATCATGTTCTGTTTGTCGTATTGTCACAGGCTGAGGGCTGGAGATGCTATCAGCTTGCCTGTGTGTAAATTCAGTCCCTTCTCCTCCTCCCACCTCCCCTCTGCCTCTGAAATCATTGGCTAGTAACCTCCTCCTCCTCCCGCCCAGACTGAGATCCCATAAGCCCTTGCTACAGTGCCAAGGCACAAAAGGAGCTGTGGGTGAGGCTTGTTTAGTTTATAGAGAATTAGAGTATTAAAACAAAACAGAAAAAGGATTTGGCTTGAGGAATGCCCTAGCCTAGAAACTATATGAAAGGAACACAATTATGCAATGAGTAAAAGTTTATCTCGGATCCACTTTAATCTCTGCTTTACATTTGAGTAGATGATAGAACTAATTAGGACTATTCTTTAGGGAACATGGTTTAGCTTTTGTATTGTATAATATCACATAACTGTTGATTTACATATGCCAGGGATTGTACCCATCCACATGTGACCACCCAGCTCTTGGAAATCACAGCAGTCTCGCCTGCTTCTCTTTTTTCCAGGCTAACCCACAAGCATCATGACTAAATGTGTGTGATGGGGATGTGGCTTTTCCAAATCTCTACATTTTTCTGCTTTTGGTAAATGACACCCTCCTAGCACTACCACAATGCATATAAATAGCTGACCAATGTATGTTCCTTCCTCAAGTTACAGTGTTGGATTTATAGTTTGTAATCTATCTCCATTGTTTCATTCAGACAGATCACATGATAGAATTCGCTGCAATATCTGTGAAGAAATCCTTGTAAGGATGAGAGAGCAGTGGCATCACTGTTTTTGTTTTTTATTTTTATTTTTAGTAGTGAGCGCCCTCTGCTGTCTATTTCAAGCATGTTAATATCTTCCAAGTGGGAAAACAGTGATTCCAGTAGAGATGTATACCAAGCAGGGGCGTAACTATAGTTCCCTGGCTGGGAACTAGGGGGGCCCAGTCTTGTACCTAATATCATTATGCAAAATGCGCAGTGGTAATAAGCCTTATTATAGATTACCTGCAATCATCGCGTCTCTTTCACTTCCTGGTTAGTTAGGAAGTGCCGTGCAGCCAGCCAATGAATCACCATGCAGGGACTGAAGCCGCATGGTGATTGGCTGGCTGCACGGCACTTGCTAACTAACCAGGAAGTGGAGGAGACGCGATCGCAGGGAACAGGTGGAGCGATCACCTGGCTTGATGGATGACAGGTGAGTATTTCAGGCTCTGTCTATTTTCACTGGTACTCTTTAACAGGAATTGTAGTGAGGAAGAAGACCTGAATAGGGGAGTTACATGATATGTGTTTAAGGTTTGAGATGAAATGATACTCTCCACACTTGTTAACAGTTTATCCCGGGGTTGGTGGAGTTGACAGATCTGCACTCCTTCAACCCAAGGAAAGAAACAGAAAAAAACAGCCACACTACGAAAGATTCATCTCTCAGTATGGCACCCATTGTCGCCAACTGAGGGAGGCTCTTAAAAAGCATTGGACATTCCTGATGTCAGATCAAAAGGTGGCTAGCATGATGGGTCCCCAACCTCTGGTAACGGCACAAAGTACACAAAATCTCAAGGACTGTTTAGTGAACTCTGATTTTGTGGACACGTTGGCTAGACAACCAGGTGGTTGTGATTGGAAGTAATGTTCTGGGCATGTACAGATGTGCTGGATGTACTATAGGTGAGCTCATTGAGAGAACAGATATTTTTTTTCTAACAGCTCAGGTTCCAAGCAGGATAACATCAAAGCATTTGTAAACTGTGCAAAAGATCATGTTGTTTATCATCTAAAGTGCCCATGCAACAAGTTATATGTGGGAAAAACAAAACAACCTCTCCGCTTTAATTTGAGGATATTTATATCATTCAGAAGTGTTTTGGGCAGTATTATCTGCTCATATTCAGCCATATGCTTCAGAACTCATTGGACGGCGCTTCACAGTTTAGATGGACAATGACCCAAAGCATACTGCAAAAGCAACCAAAGAGTTTTTGAAGGGAAAGAAGTGGAATGGGCTGCGTAATATGTTGGCACTTTATAAATACAATAAATAAATAAATGGTATGCAATTACCTGACCTGAATCCGACTGAGCATGCCTTTCACTTGCTGAAGACAAAACTGAAGGGAAAATGCACCAAGAACAAGCAGGAACTGAAGACAGTTGCAGTAGAGGCCTGGCCAAGCATCACCAGGGATGACCAGGGTCTGGCAATGTCTATGCGTTCCAGACTTCAGCCTGTAATTGACTGCAAAGGATTTGCAACCAAGTATTCAAAAGTGAAAGTTTGATTTATGATTATTATCCTGTCCCATTACTTTTGGTCCCTTAACAAGTGGGAGGCAAACTGTTGTAAGGCCAGAAACCCACTAGGAGCGATTTCTAATCGCTAGTGATTTGAAAAAGCTCTTCCTAATGCAATGCTATGGTTTGTTTGATTTTTTTATAAAATCACATGGCTCAAGTGGGATCACACCCATAGCATTACATTAGCAAGAGTTTTCAAATTGCAAAGCAGTGGGTTTCTGGCCTAATTCCTACACTGTTCACCTGGTTTGGATGTAAATACCCTCAAATTAAAGTTGACAGTCTGCAGTTAAAGCATACTATGTTTGTTTCATTTCAAATCCATTGTGGTTGTATATAGAGCCAAAAATGTTAGAATAGTGTTGATGTCCCAATATTTATGGACCTGACTGTATATAACGCTAAAATATCTTCTGCAGCACTGTACAGTAAAACCTTGGATTGAGAGTAACTTGGTTTTAAAGAAAACCAGAGTTGAATTAAATTAAAAGTTTTATACATATCTGGGTCTTCCTCCAGCCCCCTGCTCATGGATCGCTCCCACGCCGCCATCCTCAGTCTTTTCCCTCTTCGGGACCGGGTCCGTAAGTTAAGCCAGTCGCGGCCAGTATGCGCAAGATAAGAGCATACTCTATATACAGTGGCTTGCAAAAATATTCGGCCCCCTTAAAGTTTTCCACATTTTGTCACATTACTGCTACAAACATGGATCAATTTTATTGGAGTTCCATGTGAAAGACCAATACAAAGTGGTGTACACGTGAGAAGTGGAAAGAAAATCATACACTATTCCAATTTTTTTTTACAAATCAATAACTACAAAGTGGGGTGTGCGTAATTATTCATCCCCCTGAGTCAATACTTTGTAGAACCACCTTTTGCTGCAATTACAGCTGCCACTCTTTTAGGGTATGTCTCTACCAGCTTTGCACATCTAGAGACTGAAATCCTTGCCCATTCTTCTTTGCAAAACAGCTCCAGCTCAGTCAGATTAGATGGACAGTGTTTGTGAAAAGCAGTTTTCAGATCTTGCCACAGATTCTCAATTGGATTTAGATCTGGACTTTGACTGGGCCATTATAACACATGGATATGTTTTGTTTTAAACCATTCCATTCTTGCCCTGGCTTCATCTTTAGGGTCGTTGTCCTGCTGGAAGGTGAACCTCCGCCCCAGTCTCAAGTCTTTTGCAGACTCCAAGAGGTTCTCTTTCAAGATTGCCCTATATTTGGCTCCATCCATCCTCCCATCAACTTTGACCAGCTTCCCTGTCCCTGCTGAAGTGAAGCAACCCCAGAGCATGATGCTGCCACCACCATATTTGACAGTGGGGATGGTGTGTTCTGAGTGATGTGCAGTGTTAGTTTTCTGCCACACATAGCGTTTGGCCAAAAAGTTAAATTTTGGTCTCATCTGACCAGAGCACCTTCTTCCACATGTTTGCTGTGTCCCCACATGGCTTGTGGCAAACTGCTAACGGGACTTCTTATGCTTTTCTGTTACCAATGGCTTTCTTCTTGTTACTCTTCCATACGAGCCAACTTTGTGCAGTGCACGACTAATAGTTGTCCTATGGACAGAGTCTCCCACCTGAGCTGCAGATCTGTGCAGCTCGTCCAGAGTCACCATGGGCCTCTTGACTGCATTTCTGATCAGCGCTCTCCTTGTTCGGCCTGTGAGTTTAGGTACAAGATGTTCAAGGCTTTGGAAATCTTTTTGTAGCCTGAGCCTGCTTTAAATTTCTCAATAACTTTATCCCTGACCAGTCTGGTGTGTTCTTTGGACCTCATGGTGTTGTTGCTCCCAATATTCTCTTAGACAACCTCTGAGGCCTTCACAGAGCAGCTGTATTTGTACTGACATTAGATTACACACAGGTGCACTCTATTTAGTCATTAGCACCCATCAGGCAATGTCTACGGGCAACTGACTGCACTCAGACCAAAGGGGGCTGAATAATTACGCACACCCCACTTTGCAGTTATTGATTTGTAAAAAAAAATGTTTGGAATTATGTATAATTTCCGTTCCAATTCTCACGTGTACACCACTTTGTATTGGTCTTTCACGTGGAATTCCAATAAAATTGATTCATGTTTGTGGCAGTATTGTAACAAAATGTAGAAAACTTCAAGGGTGCCGAATACTTTTGCAAGCCACTGTATCTCTCTAGCAGCTTCAGGAGAGATATGCAAAGAGCGCATTTCTCTTATGTCAGACTGGCCGCGACTGGCTGAAGTTACGAGACCCGGTACCGTAGAGGGAGAAGACTGAGGATGGCAGCGTGGGAGAGATCTGTGCGCTTGGGGCTGGAGGAAGCCCCAGGTATGTATAATACTTTTAATTTAATTCAGCTCTGGTACACTTTAAGAGTGCTTTGATATACAAGCAAACATTTTTATGGAATTTGGACTTGATATGCAAGAAACGTCTTGATATATAAGCAAAAAAATGTATACATGTATCACGTCATCACAACTAAGCCCATAGTTCTTCTCCCTTTGGTGCTGCAGCCTGCAGGATTGTACATAATTGTACTTAATCTGAGTGTTGAGACTGTGCAAAGTCACATTGCCTTGAAATCCTCAAAAGTAGCTGTTATTGGATTGGAAGTTCCTTGAATCCTTGTTAAAGCCACACAAAAAGAAAAAGGTTGGGGCAAGCCAATCAAAATGATTCTGTTAGTTATAGTGAACGTCTTGTTTACATTTTTATTTTATACTATTTTACCATAACTGTTTTTGGATTGTGGAATGAATCAGCTGGGTCCCGATTAATTCATATGGGGAAATTCGCTTTGATATAAGAGTGCTTTGGATTACAAGCATGTTTCCGGAACGAATTATGCTCGCAAATCAAGGTTCCAATGTATATACCGGTAGTACAAAACAAATAGTGGGGCGCATAGATACATGAGCAGTTCAAATCTTTGTACAATCAGGACATCCAGCAATACAAATACAAATACAGACTTAGTTGATGTGCATATGTATTTTTCTGTACCCATTCTGAAATCTTGCTGCATGTGTTTCAGACTGAACTTTTTTTTATACCTCTGTTATTTATAAGAATAAATAAATCTAGAGTTTGTATGAAGCCTAATTCATAAGCCTTCTTTTACAGGTTTTGCTTCAAGGGCCCAGTTATCTTCTAATGTTACAACTGTGCCCTCTAGTGTCACAATAAGTGTACAGCACTACCCTGCCGTTAGCTAGCAAACCACCTATCCCTTACCCATTTAATGTACAGTTGTCAACTTGTCACTACATTAAACAAAGCAAAGTTAACTCAATAGGAGCAAAATGTGTATACTCACAGGGGCAATCCCAGGGTTTTTAAGGGGGGGATTCCTGAAAGGTCTCCCTCAGACACGCACAATACAGTATAATAATATAGTAGGACATCATGCTGGGTACACATAATGCAATTTCCTGTCCGACTGACTGGATCTGACGATTATTTTTGACATGTCCGATCTGCTCCCAATTGTCAACGGGATTGATTAGGAGCAGTTTGGATAATACAGATAATAATGAAGACAGCCGACATTGCTAATGAAGGGGAAAGTGAAGCATTCACACAGCAGGGAGCAGGGCTGTGCTCACACCTGACTCAGTGCTCTGTTAACTACCCCAGAGCTGCTCCATGCTCTGTATATCCAAAGTCAACTGTAGCCGGGAAAGAAAGGGGACAGTGCTGTGAGCTGCAGGATACCTGCAGATATTCTGTTGTCTCAACTTGTGCCTGTACCCAGACACTGCTCCGGCCCTGGTCTGAGGGGGGATTCTGGGCAGCTGTAATCTCCCCCTGCGTTTTTCTATGACTTAGTGTACATTACACATATTCAGCATAAAAACTGAGACTGCCTTTACTGAACTTTTAGCCATATGTGGGCCTTTGCCCTGCTGCAAGACTATAGTGATATGAGGGAAAAATTGGGAAAAAGAAATTTGAGCAAACTTAAATAATTAAATTGAACATTGAAATGTATTTAAATATATTTTTTTTAATTCATTTTAGCTAATCACAGTGTCCAGCTGTCACCTGATTAATGGGTTGGCAGATGCTGGCATACGCTCAATTATTTTCTCTTTCTAGGTAAGTGGAGTTTGCATGTGAAGAGAATATATTGCTCATTGCTAAAAGTGAAAGCTAGGAGGGGAGTGTTTAGAAATTGGCATATCACTTATTCTTATAACAGCAAATCTCACGTGGCCTGCAGGGCCGGTTCTAGACTTTTTGCTGCCCGAGGCAAACTTGTGAGGATGCGCCTTCAACCCCCCCCCCCCCCCTCCCTGATTTGGAATGATTGCACAGCATCCAACAATGTACTCTGCTTCATCTAATGTTTTCACATTCACAACACAATAGCACACTGGCTGGCTGTGAGTCTGTGACAAACAAACTGCTCACACCCTCAGCCACTCCATTCCTCCTCAGTCAGGACAGCAGTGCTACCTCCTCCCTTCTGCTGTGCAAGTCAAATGAAACACTGCTGCTCCCCTCCCCCCTCCTCACTCACTGTCAGACTCCTCACACAGCACAACAAGCTGCTTTTCCCTAATGATGACCTCTTCACCTCACTCTCTTCTCACGTCTCCTCCTACTCTGCATGCTGTTAGTGTAAAGACATGTTGTTACCTACGTACGTGTAAAGAACTCGATATGGCTGTTTGTTGAATTGACATTTACAGAGAAATCACTTCCTCACCAGTGATGGCCAGCAGAACTAGATTTTAGCTACAATTTACTTAGTGAGACACGTTTAGTAAAAAATAAAGGGTTGGTAACATAACGCATTTGGGTCCATATGCAGTTCACTTTTTCTCCTGCGTTGTCATAAAACATAAAATGCATTTTTAGCCACCAGCAAGCAAGAAAATACTCAAAATAAATTTGATAGTACTTTTTCTCCAACTTTTCAGTACTTTTTCAATTGTAAAATGTTGAAAATTTAGTTTAAAGAGAAAATGAAAAATATCTCCTATGAGATAACTCAGGTGAAAACGTTAATTACATATGGGCCTTGGTGTTTAAGCCCTTTTTCCCCCTAAATTTACTTAGATTTTTACCTCATGCGGTTGTTCATTCTGTTTTTTAACCCTTTAGCAGCCAATGTATTTAGAGGCTTCCAAGTTTTTCAGGCCAATTTGTTTTAGCACATTTTTTTTTAATTTCCTATTTATATCTTATTTATATTTTTACATTTCCCTGCTTCGAATTAGTACTGCTATAATATGCATTTATGGCCATTTGTCACTAGGAGGCAGTGTGAGACAATAACATAGGACTTCTTCTTTCAGTTTCTATATTTTCTACTCGGTAGAGAGAGATCAGAGCATTCCAAGAACGAATTCTGTCGACTAAAGTCAAAAGCAGTGTACTTATCTCAAATGAGATAACTACTGTATATTGAAGCTGCTAATGAGTTAAAGTGAATGTTTACCTATTTAAAAACCAAAAAGTCAGATACTCACCTAAGGAGAGGGAAGGCTCGGTCCTAATGAGCCTTCCCTCTCCTCTCCCGGTGCCCGGTCCCGCGCAGGATCCTCCGTGGCAGTATTCGACCAGTTCGGTCAAATACTGCCACTTCCGCATGCCGAAGGGAGCTTTCGGAAGCCTTCGGGAGCACTCGGGCTCCCGAAGACGGGCCGCTCCATACTACGCATGCGCGAGCGCCCTCTATGACGCACTCGCGCGTGCGTAGTATGGAGCGGCCCGTCTTCGGAAGCCCGAGTGCTCCCGAAGACCTCCAAAGTCCCTGCGGCGGCGGATGCGAACGGGGGAGCCAGCGCAGCACCGAGGGCACCGGGAGAGGAGAGGGAAGGCTCATTAGGACCGAGCCTTCCCTCTCATTAGGTGAGTATCTGACTTTTTGGTTTTTAAATCGGTAACCACTGGCTTTAAAGAGACACTGAAGCGAAAAAAAAATGATGATATTAT
The DNA here is from genome assembly GCF_040937935.1 of Hyperolius riggenbachi. NCBI lineage: Eukaryota > Metazoa > Chordata > Amphibia > Anura > Hyperoliidae > Hyperolius > Hyperolius riggenbachi. The sequence continues at coordinate 117,534,873 of NC_090649.1, read as the reverse complement.
GATTTGTATGTGTAGCACAGCTAAGAAATAAAACATTAAGATCAGATACATCAGTGTAATTGTTTCCAGTACAGGAAGAGTTGAGAAACTCCAGTTGTTATCTCTATGCAAACAAGCCATTAAGCTCTCCGACTAAGTTAGTCGTGGAGAGGGCTGTTATCTGACTTTTATTATCTCAACTGTTCCTGGACTATTTACTTTTCCTCTGCTAGAGGAGAGGTCATTACTTCACAGACTGCTCTGAAAGACTCATTTTGAATGCTGAGTGTTGTGTAATCTGCACATATTATAGAATGATGCAATGTTAGAAAAAACACTATATACCTGAAAATAAAAGTATGAGAATATTTTCTTTGCTGCTAATCTTCTAGTAATTATTCATAGTACACAACCAATTCACTATATCATATATTTTTTTTCGCTTCAGTGTCTCTTTAAGGAATCATGAGGTAATTATGTTAGTATTTGAGGGATTATTGCAGTGCAGGAAAATGGATGAAAGATGTGATACAGGCAGCATTTTTTACTAATCAAAGGAAATCGTTGGCACTGCAGTCAGGGGACAATATGAAAGATGTGAAGAGAGAGAGAGAAGCTGGCTGTGTCATAAAGATTAGCTGCCTGCCGGCTATGTCAGAATGCTCAGGTCCATGGATGTGGCAATATACAGCAGTAACAGAAGGAAGTGGCCGGCACTGCTAGACAAGTGCATTATTCACAATTCGGCATCCTGAACAAACATATCAATGTGCATACAGTTGGGTCACATACCGTGAGGTGTGCAGACAGCTGGTGGGTGCAGGGAGAAGATGTGGGCCTGACAGCCGTTTCGCAGCAAGCCGCTTCTACATAGCCTCCGTAGCCTCTGCATGTGAAATTCTTTGGGAATTGACATTAATGATGTTTTTACCTTACAAATTGGTAATTTACCTCACCAATTGGTAATTTTAGTTTTCCACGAGGAACAGACTTACTGAATTATCGTTTCACACACATTTCAGTAAAACTTATTGCAGGTGGTAATGCTTGGTGAGTGGAAGCCAACTTGTATTAGCAGCTAACCATCATGGGAGGTGTAGTCCTGTAGTCATTTGGTTCAAGAAGCAGCATTCATCACCTTCCATTCGCCTTGCTGCTGGTATAGTGCAGCGGGGCTACGATTATTATGTTGTAAGAATATTAAAAACTGCATCAAGGTATCTTCAAGATTTTTTTTTTACTGTTTTCAAAAAACCCTAACCAGAGGGGGGTCAGTATTGTGTACGGTGTATTTCCTAGAAGTTCAGAATTTTTTTCTTTGAAGTTTCGGTCATTTGCGGCACCTATGAGGTGCTGATATTTTACTATCGGAATTAAGTAGTAGGATATCTGTAATTTTACCGATATTCTACTAGCAGCAATCTCCTGCACCCTTTTTCCCAGGCGCCTTTATTACATTGATGCCTGGTTCTTATACATCTTGCCAACATGCAGACCACCACAGGAGAGGCTACACTGTAACTGTGCATCCTGTTCTGTTGCAATAAAACATTAGTTCAGATGAAATAACAATGGGAAGCTAATAGTTTCACTCAATAAACAGGGCTGGTTCTAGCTATGGTGCCCTGGGGGCAAAAGTAACTTGCCCCCCCCCCCCCCCCCCCCCCAGAAATGCTTCCCACAGTCTCCAAGCCGACTTCCAGGACCCATCCCACCACACTCCCAGCCACACAGAATCATTAGGTGTCCATCATATGTCCTTAAAAACATTGTTCAGGGCCTCATTATTCCCCTTCTCCTTTCCCTTACAAATCCAGAGTGTAGACGCATTGGGGTCTTACCTAATTCAGGCAGGAAACAGGAGGGAGCACCATGCTCTACACTCCAGACTTATTCCTACAGCACCTCTCTTCCTCTTTCCTTGCAGGCATGTATGGAGTCACCATAGCTAGAGGGGAGGGGACACACCCCTTGGGGACCCTTATAGGCCCCCTTTGCCACTATGGAATTGCTGGCACTGTCAATAAAGCTTATAACTTAGATGTGAGTGGCTCACAGGCAGCAAAGAGACTTGTGCCTCTGAGCTCAGTGCAGAGGAGAACTACTTGGAGGGCATAAGTTACAGTTATCTGTGGGTATTCACAAGGGAGTAAATAAACCTTCTGATTCGCCAGCACTTTCTATATACTGTAAGTGACAGCCACTCAGAAGGTTCATTTACATCCCGCAACCATTCCTAAGGTTAATATTCACGGTGCAGCTCCATCTTTCATTTATTTATGTAAATACAAAATATATGGGAAGTCCCCATCCCAGGAAAGGGTTTCTCTTGGAGAGACCCCCCAGTTATCTTAAAACCCCATTATTTAGCTAAAATGTATGGCACAGCCTACTCAGAAAGTGTCAAGATGGTGTTTTTTTAATGTGGCATGAAACTCAGCATTTTCTCTTTGTTCTAAAATATTATTTACAGCAAAAAAATATACTACCATAAAAAATTGTAGCAGAACAGCATTCAAACAGTTAAACACAGCTCTTGGTTCTTCAGTGAAAAACTCCTTGCTTCAGTGGGTAGCTTCTGGCCGCATCCAAATAGGTGATAACATTATCTTTTGTTTACATTCATTTGTCAGATACATTTACTGCCGAAACTGAGATGTACTGAGCCAAGAAGCAGAAAGAGCTGAGAAGTGATCACAAGATAGATTTTAATATATAAATACAGCAGGTCTGCAATGAAATGCAATGGCAGCTTTCAGAGCAGATAAACTGTACTTTGGTAATTTGTAATTTGTAGACAGACCATATTACTAGTGCACAAAAGCAAATAGGATAACTGTATGGGTACTTGTAAAGTATGAAAACACATTTTTTTTAATGTTATATAAGAGTTTTATTCATCTTTATTCCTCTTTAATATCTCCTTACTGTTACCCGGTAAACACCTGGGATTTCCATAGTGAGATGTTGTTTAAAATTTAAGGAAAATCACAGAAAAAAAGAAACAAATATAGCATGTTCCTACTTTAATATTGAAAACAATTTTTACAAGGCATGCAGCTTTCAGTATGTGGATTAATAAAGGAATACCTGTATCGCTCAACACTGAATTTTTCCTCCTTTCCTCCACAACGCAAAAAAAACCGTAAACTATTAGAACAAAAATGGTGTTATTTGTGTGTTGTACAGCGGCGCCAGCAGGATAAAAATTCATAAAATTTTTAAAATTTGTATGGAGGAAGTGGTGGGCTAGCCTCCACAAACAAACAGACGTCCTGTTGTTATATAAATATACAATTTTATTATACGATACCCCACAAAGGAAATGCAACGCGTTTCGCAGGTCAAGCCCGCTTCATCAGGCAAACAAGGGGTTTAACTGTTGGTAAAAGACATAAATGATAACATTCAGCAAAAACTAGACAAACGAGGCTATACAGATACTACAGGCTGTGGGAAAAACTATAGACAATATAATTGGTATGTAGCATCAAATTGCATGGAGCATACATTGAGATCGCTTAAAATATACATATGGTCTATGTGCATAATATAATTCCAAAGGGCATATTGGTGGATAGTATAAAGACGATGGGAGAAATGGTTAATGGAGGTGGTGGGGGGAGGAGAGTGTGGGGGGCACAGAGTAGGAAAGTTACAGAGGTTTTATTAGAAATGATAAAAGTAATATTCTTGGCATGGTGGAGACAGCGATGGGCTTGACATAATAGTAACCCTGGGTGGAAATGGAAAAAGCAGGAAAAGAGTAGTAGTGGATGGAAAGGCAGAAAACATATGTGGAAACAGTAAGTAGTGGGGTGAGAACAATGAGCTGGAGGTAATAAACAGGAAACAATAAACAATAATAGTAGGTTGAAATATCGAAAATGCAGGACTTACCAGGGAATCTGTGGTATCAGGAATAGCGCCTCAGTGTCATACTGTTGGCGCTGGTGTGCTTTAAATGTGTTGAAAAAGGAGGGAAAGGTATATCCGCAAACTAACCTTGAAAAGACACTTCGCCATGAAAAACCTCAAACCCTCTGATAACACAAACCTCACCTCCCTCATCATCACAGCTAATGACGACATACCCACCACATCTGTCTCCCTGCCTGACCTCAATCTAGAGAGATACATCACGACTCAGTTAAAAGGAAGATCTAGATTCTACCCAGTAGCCTCCAAGGGCTGTTTCATAGAAACATTTTACTCTCTTATCCTAAAAGATTTACAGAATATATCAGACATCCAACCCATTTCCAAATCCAACCTCACAGACCAAGAATCCTCCGCCCTCAGAAAACTTCAATCCAATCCTAACTTAGTCATTAAACCGGCAGATAAAGGCGGAGGTATAGTAATTCTTAATCGTACTGACTATTTAGAGGAAGCGGCCAGGCTCCTCGACAACCCAAAACATTATGAGACATTAACCACCGACCCCCTCTTGGACCTCAATAATACCCTCAAATCGTTTATCAATACAGCATTCATGTCAAACATAGTTACAAAAAATGAAAGAAATTTTATTATCAACACACAACCCACTACCCCCATTTTTTATTACTTACCAAAAATACACAAGAATCTCCAAAAATCACCAGGAAGACCTATTATCTCCGGGATGAATTCTATCACTTGCAACCTATCAAAATACCTAGACCAACACTTGCAACCACTTGTACGATCCCTTCCATCTTATCTCAAAGACTCCAAAGAGCTCATCCACCTTCTACACGATATCACCTGGCAGACCGACTACATTTGGCTTACATGCGACGTCACAGCTCTGTATACTAATATACCTCACCCTTATGGCCTCCAAGCCCTGCAATATGCCCTAGCCACCAACCCACTTATGCCCCCCGCGCAACAAACATTCCTTCTTCAATGCGCAGAATTCATACTCCATAACAACATCTTTACGTTCAACGACAAAATCTATCATCAGACCAGCGGGACGGCCATGGGGAGCTCATTTGCTCCCTCCTACGCTAACCTCACCATGGGCCTCCTGGAATCATTAAAATTTTCTCCACATAACCCATTTTCCAACAACATAATATTCTACAAACGTTACATAGATGACCTCATTTTCATTTGGAAGGGCGATGTCCTTCTCATCCCAAAATTTGTCAGTTATCTCAACTCAAACCCAGCAGAACTACAGTTTACATTCCACCACCACCCCCAGTCCATAGAATTTTTAGATCTTACACTATATATCGAAAATAATTGCATTAAAACCAAGACATACTTCAAACCAGTCGACGCTAACAATTACATACATTTTAACAGCTTCCACCATCATCCTTGGATCACCAATACCCCCTACAGTCAGTACAGAAGGATCCACAGGAATTGCACCGACCCTAAGCAATTCCACTTACAATCCGAGGTTCTCACTAAGAAGTTTACAGACAGACAGTATCCCAGGAAACTGATCAGAGACACCATATATAGAGCCGAACACCCTCATTCACACCCAGAAGTACCCCCACAGACTATAAGGAAGGACCCACCAAGATTCATTACTCGTTACAATGCTCAACACACTACCATACGCAATATATTGAAAAATAGATGGGACATATTAATGCAGGACCCCCACTTGCGACCCCTCCTACCCAAAACACCCTCAATTACTTTTAGAAGAGCCCCAAACCTCCGCAACCTTCTAGCACCCAGTAAATTACGCACAATAAATAACCGATCTCCCCCAAATATCTCACTACCACAGGAACCGGGCTGCTCCCCATGCAGGAAAAACCGGTGTTTAGCATGCCAATTCATACAATCAGGCGCCTCATTTACATCAACCACCACAGGCATCAAATACCCCATCAAGACACGCCTCTCCTGCGAATCCAAATATGTAATCTATCTTATTTCATGCCCCTGCAACATCCAATATGTTGGGAGAACCACTCAACTTGCACGTTGCAGAATCGGACAACATAAACGTAACATCATCAACAGTTTCCCCCTTCACAGCGTCTCACGGCACTTCAGCACCCATCACGAGCACAACCCAACTTTCTTCAACATTATACTAATCGATTCAGTGGATGTCAAAATACCAAATGCTTACGATATTCTAAAAAAATACGAGATGTTTTGGATCCAAACTCTCAAAACCCTCACCCCAGAAGGGCTAAATGAAGTACTAGAAAAAATCTATTAAACACACCCTCGCTCCGTCTGCCTTTTATCAGTCGCTCTCTCTTATCTTGGTTCTTTTTATTATGACTTTGGCTTTTATTATGTCTGGTATTAGACTTAATTTCGTTTTATTTCTTTATTTTTTATCTTTTTATGTTTTTATGTTTATATACATGCGGTTATTGATGATTACGATGACATTGAGCTAGTTAACCTTGATAATATTTACACCTGTATCCTTTCCAATATTACACGACTTTTATCCTATTGTATCATTTTTTATATTTCCAGTTTATAGGTTTGACACAAGTTATAGTTTTTATGTTTTATGTATACTTATGCTTTATGATCCCCATGACCTTCATGCAACTTTACTGGTTACATTGAAAACCATCCATCATTGAATAATATATAACATGCTCTGTTAAAGAGTAATATAAGAGTGTTACCAAATATCCACAATTAGATGGCAGCATAATACCATCCTTAAACAGCCTACTGTATTTAGTTTATATTTAGTTTATATATGAGTTTTAACTTACAATAATCATATTGACTCTACCCAATACACTGATAACTACCAATACCAATGTTTACCATAGTCCAATAGTTGTCTAATCTTTCCCTCTACTACAAACGAGTTGGGAGGGCAAGTTGCCCTCTTTAAAAATGGCTACACCTCCTGCGCAATGACCCCTGACATACGTGCATCATACACGCCCTATGCGTATTGCGTCATTTCGGACGCATGCGCATTACCATCATAGGCCCCCGCCGCGCGTTACACCAAATGCGTACTGCGTCATACCCGACGCATGCGCAGTATGGCCACAGCTCCCGGCTCCCGCAGCAGTACGTCACTTTTCGGCGACATACACCAGCCGCCACATCTCCCTCCCTACACGCCCATCCACAGCGCAATTGCGCTATTCTCGCCCATACACCCAGCACTTGCTACAGAGTTGGGACACACCCTTCCCTCACTTCACTACCGAGGATAGAACCTGCCTCCAATACGCCCGGCCCCTAGCCAGGACCTAACCCCGCCCACCAACATTCGCCCACGCCCCCACTAATTACCTTTCCCTCCTTTTTCAACACATTTAAAGCACACCAGCGCCAACAGTATGACACTGAGGCGCTATTCCTGATACCACAGATTCCCTGGTAAGTCCTGCATTTTCGATATTTCAACCTACTATTATTGTTTATTGTTTCCTGTTTATTACCTCCAGCTCATTGTTCTCACCCCACTACTTACTGTTTCCACATATGTTTCCTGCCTTTCCATCCACTACTACTCTTTTCCTGCTTTTTCCATTTCCACCCAGGGTTACTATTATGTCAAGCCCATCGCTCTCTCCACCATGCCAAGAATATTACTTTTATCATTTCTAATAAAACCTCTGTAACTTTCCTACTCTGTGCCCCCCACACTCTCCTCCCCCCACCACCTCCATTAACCATTTCTCCCATCGTCTTTATACTATCCACCAATATGCCCTTTGGAATTATATTATGCACATAGACCATATGTATATTTTAAGCGATCTCAATGTATGCTCCATGCAATTTGATGCTACATACCAATTATATTGTCTATAGTTTTTCCCACAGCCTGTAGTATCTGTATAGCCTCGTTTGTCTAGTTTTTGCTGAATGTTATCATTTATGTCTTTTACCAACAGTTAAACCCCTTGTTTGCCTGATGAAGCGGGCTTGACCTGCGAAACGCGTTTCATTTCCTTTGTGGGGTATCGTATAATAAAATTGTATATTTATATAACAACAGGACGTCTGTTTGTTTGTGGAGGCTAGCCCACCACTTCCTCCATACAAATTTTAAAAATTTTATGAATTTTTATCCTGCTGGCGCCTCTGTACAACACACAAATCCATTGCGTCCACTCCTGGTGGATGGGAGTGCTACCTCCTTTTCTCAATCCTACAGAGAGCGACTTCTTAGCCCTGAGTGAGGACAGGCTTAATCTCCTCACCTGCCTTTATAGTGGTTACCTGGACGGTAACCCATGTTTGTGAGTATAATCTTTCTCACCTTATCATTTCATCAAACTATTCTTACATACTGCACTATATTGGGCTCTCGGTTTCCCGTTTTATTTTTTTTTAAAATGGTGTTATGACTCATAATAGGTTATGGAGAATATATAATTACAATTTCATTTAGTAACCAAAAGTGCACATACCAATGGTAAAACTTGCAAACATTTAAAATACAGGGAGCACTCCACACATTGCACTACACACCCGTCACATACACGCCACACCTATAGGTACCTAGCTGCTTCAGAGTGGGGGAGACAGCAGGGTATAGATGCAGTTTTTGCCGTTGGGCCGAGGCAGAGGTGAGAGAGGCTCCAGCCTCAGGGCGCAGTGTAGGAGGGGGCGCACAACTCACTCAGCTATCATTCCTCTATTGTGTTTGATGCAGAATGAAATAAGAAAAGGGGACATGGCAGTGACTGCAAGCCAGATAACTAGAGAATAAGGTGTTGGGGGCCCTGAGGTACCTCTTAGTCTAATAGCAATCAGTGTGTGACGGCTGGGGTGGGAGAGATGGAGGGGCGCACTTTGGTATCTCAGGCTCAGCCTTGGGTGCTGGTGGACCTTGTCCTTGCTCTGGTTAGGCCCAAATTACATGTCAGCAAGACCAAATGGACTCACTAGACCTAGGCCTTCCAGTTCTATCTCCACCATGAACTGGTGATATCAGTATCCTGTTTGCTGTGACATGCAGAGACTCAAGACAACCGCTTGTTAAACTTGGAGGGCAGCACTACCCCTTACACCAGTGTCCTACGGTAAGCATACACATGCGGAGCAAGGGAGACATGGGCCAGGCCACAGGAGCTTTCCTTGCTGATGCGAGATAAGCCCTGCCAACCTATGTGTTGCACATACCTTACGCAGGTTTCAGCTTAGGTGACCCAGGGCAGGGAGTGCACCAAACACCTTAGTGAGGAAACAAAGAAAAAAATCCAAACTAATGCCAAAAGATGCAATTTCCATGCAAAAATATCTCACTATACTGACTACAGCTTAATCATCTCAGAACTAATGCCAAGGATTATGGGTAATCAATGCAGAGATAAAACTAGAGATGAAAGGTAATGTAGAAAATGTATAGTGTCCTGTGAACCTCAAACTGTACTGTAAACTGTAAAAAAACAAAAAAAAAACACACTGTTAGTCAACACTTTTCTCCATGTTTAAAGTGGTGAAAGTGGAAAATTATCAGAACTAATTTATTTTTATCGGACTTGCTACACTGGGCAGGGGAGCGGGGAGAGGAACACCTAACTACCTACACCAGACTGGGGGGGGACATTACAGCAGGGTTTCACACATATTAAAATTCACATGCAATTTGTGATTTTCCACAAAGCGTGGTTGACACATAGTGGTTGATTCACTAAACTGCGTTAGTGCGTAGCGTGTGAGCCCGATTCACTTTATGCACGCGCTATTCACTTTTTTACGTGCGTGGTTGTTACGTGCGCTAATGCTGGCATGTGGTCAGTAGCGCGCGGCATTGACTTTACGGACGTAAGTGTGGGCGCGTAACTTATACGCGTGTTGGTTGGCATTCATTAATATATTTCAGGTATTTATTATTTTATTTATTTGTCACTCCAGGTGCTGACGAATATATGTACTCACCCTGGAAGACCATTAAATTGAATGATACACGGCGCTTAATGAATTACGCACGCAATCATGCACTATAACCATCTTGGCACATATTCTGCTGCAGAAGCCCATGCTCAGTACCCAACGGCTGCGGGGTGAATTTGAAAGGTTGATGATGGGGGCACTTAGCGGGAGCAATTGCCAGCTTTGCCTGTATTGTAGTGCCAGCCCTGCCTGTAGCTAGTAAAATTTACAGAGCATCACCAATCCAACATACATACAGCCTTTTTCAAACTTATTGGGCCTCATCAGTATATGCTGTATTCAAGAAAAGGTAAAGATTTATCATGAGAAAGGGCATTATCAGCTACAGATTGGGATAATTTCAATCCTTGGTTACAGTTCCTCTTTAAGGAAAAAGGTGCTGGCCACAGTTCCACATTAAGCTGAAATTAGTCCATATCCATGTTATAACTTTTGGTACTTTTTCTGTTTGGATTAAGCCTGTTTCTTTTTCTGAACAGTTTCAGTGTGCGAGTCTCCAGCTAGATGGCAGTATTGTATTAGCTCAAATTTATATTTGCGTAGCAGCAACTTCTAATAACTCATAACAAACAGATAGCAAGTAAACACGTGGTAATATTCATGTAAAGCAGAATAAAAATATACATAGCACTGAGATAGAATGACCCTTTTTTTGTTAATAGATCAAACTGATTGCACATTGTTTATGGAGAGTGGATTGAAAGCTCTTTTCTCGTGTGTAACGTTTCTGTGATTGTTTGTTAGTTGTTATTTTTATTATTGTTATTTATAAAGCTCATGTACAGTATGTTTTACTATGTTGGTACTTTATAATTATCATTATCATTGTTTAATGTTCACTCATAAAGTACCAACATAGTAAAACATACTGTACATGAGCTTTATAAATAATAATAATGTTTAAAGGACCACTATCATGCAAAAATGTAAAATGTAAAATACATGTAGTAACATACAAATAAGAAATACATTTCTTCTAGAGTAAAATGAGCCATAAATGACTTTTCTCCTATGTTGCCGCCACTTACAGTAGGTAGTAGAAATCTGGCAGAACCGACAGGTTTTGGGCTTGTCCATCTCTCCATAGGGGATTCTCAGCATGGCGTTTATTCTTTATAAAGACTCTGCCTGAAAAGGATTTTTACAAAGATGCTGGCTGGCCTCCCTGCTTGCTTCACACTTTTTTGGCAGGTGGACAGAGCAACTGCCATGCTGTAAGTGCTTTTGAAGATAAAGAAACCCCTGAGAAACCCCCATGAGGAGATGAGCTACTCCAAAACATGTCAGTCCTGTCATATTTCTACTATCTACTGTAAGCGACAGCAACATAGGAGAAAGGTAATTTATGGCTCATTTTACTCTGGAAGAAATGTATATCTAATTTGAATGTGTTTACACATTTTAGATTTTATGATTTTCATGATAGTGGTCCTTTAATTCTAATTAAACATGAAAAAGTGCAAATACAGCTTTTGTAACCTCAACCAAGTACTGCAACGTCTGACTAGTTCAGCACTGACCTGCTAGTCTCGCTGTTCCCTGTTTCCATATTGTAGTGGGGAGCCTCCCGCCCTCCTCAGAGCCTACCATGATACTGGGATCTGGGATCTAGTCCTGTATCAGTGCTGATCCCATCTCTCATAGATTAATGTTATGCAACATATGTGCATACCTATGCTATCTTGTGTAATGCTGGGAATACACAATGGGCTTGATTTACAAAACGGTGCTAACTTTAGCACTGGCCCTTAGCACGTCTAAACTCAGTTTAAATGTGAGAAGTAGTGATCGTGTGCAAAGTACCCTGCGCAAAGTTTTGCGCGCGCACTGCACAGAGTGCAGGGCGCTCCGCGCGAAGTGCCCACTAAAGCCTATGGGACTTAGCGCACGCATAGGACTTTGCGCTCTCAAAACTTTGCGCGTGGTACTTAGCGCACGATCTGATTGAGAAAACCGGTGCTAACCTACTTAGCACCCTGGTTAGCACGTCTAAAGACTTTAGACGTGCTAAGTAGGTTAGCACCGCATAGTAAATCAAGCCCAATGAGTTTTTTCGGCAGATTTACTGGCCGATCGATTTTCCGATTGGTTTTCCGAATAATCCTACAATCGTTTTTCTGATCGATTTCCATTCACTTTTATGGGAAAATCAATCAGAAAAAAAATGATCAAAATCAGATCGGACCTGTCGGAAATTATATTTCGAGCCATCTATCTGTTAAAAAAAGTCATGGGGTATTCACAGCATAAGTCTATAGGAACTAGCAGTGGCCAGAACTAAGCAGCAGGAATGTGGTCCAAGGTTCCATCATCATAACAGGCCAGCCTTCCCACTATGTGACAAAACAAGCAGCAGCAGCAGCAACAGTCAATCAGAGCAGTGTTAAATTAGTCAGCACTACCCCTGATGTTTATGGGATTTTTTTTCTTTTTTTTGGGGGGGGGGGGGGGGGGGGGGGAAGATTAGAGGGGACGTTAATGCATTAATAAATATTAAAGCACCACTGTCACCAAACACTGTAAAATGTAATATAGATGTTTATGCATGCAAATGCCATGCACTGTCCTCCAGAGTAAAATGCACTCTAAATTACGTTTTCACTATATTGCTGTCACTTACAACAGGCAGTAAAAATCATTCACAACCTACCAAACTTCAATCTCAAACTCCTAACCCTAAGCAGTGGCGTAGCTAAGGAGCTGTGGGCCCCGATGCAAGGTTTACAATGGGGCCCCCCAAGCACTTGATGCATAACAATTGATACAACGCACCAAAACCTGCCAAGGACAACCACAGTGTCAGAGGTGCAAGAAGGGGATGGGGAACAGTGTGTTAATGATTACCACTATTCAAAGTATCTATAGAAGTGATTATTATGAGCACAGGACCAAATAGAGAGCTAATTCTGTAGTTGAGGGAGGGCCTTCGGGGCCCCTCTGGCCCAAGGACCCCGATGAGGTCTCAACCTCTGCAACCCCTATTGCTATGCCCCTGACCCTAAGATGCATAGTTCTATGTAAGCTGTCCCCTCCCTACATTTCATCATTAATCTCCAGATACTATCCCTTCTGAAGTCTACACTCCTCCCATGAAACCTTCTTGTCCTCTAGCTTGGTCACCCCCTCTCAGTCTCACATCCAGGCTCGGATTTACATCACAGGATCCTATAGGCACAGATGTCCTGGCACCCAACAAAACTTCACTCTCCATGAACCTACAAATACCCACTGCACCACAAGTGTGCTGGCTGTCCCAGCTGTCACTTCTCTATTAATTCCCTTGCCCGTCATATGTAGCTACAGGCAGGCCCGGTAGTGTGGCAACTTCCTGAGGTGGCAGAAGTCTGGGGGGCAGCACCAAGCAGAAACAGGAAGTGAAGAGAGTGCCTGGCCAACCTATACTAGGGGCAACTGTACCTGGCTAACCTATACTGGGGGCAACTGTACCTAGCTACCCATACTGGGGGTGCCTATACCTGGCTACCTACCTACTCTGAGGGTGTTTATTGTGGCACGCACTGCAGCTATAACATGCAGGGCAAATTGTTGGGTGCTGTGTAATCATTCCAATTTGGGGGTGGGTGGGAGCGCATCCTCACAAGTTTGCCTCAAGCAGCAAAAAGTCTAGAACCGGCCCTGGCTACAGGTGCTCCTTAGTATTAGGTAGCCAGAGCTATTCTCGGTATTAAATAGGTAGAGGTACCCCCAAGTATTAGGTAGCTAGAGGTTCCCCCGACTGAAGGGAAATCTGGTCAGTGGAATGCCGGGATCTGGGTGAGTAACTTCTCATTTACACTTTGCATGGGACTCTGCATAAATAAGGCAGGAGGAAGGCACTTAGGGAGGAGAGTGAGCCTCTTATCCATCATCAGACGCCTGTAGACATGTGCCTACAGTACCTTATGGTAAAGGCAGCCCTGGTCACATCCAAGACTTCTCACCAGTGTCGCCTATCCTTTGGAAGTGTATCCCATAGCCTGCCTGTCATACACAGAACCTGTAAAGCTTCTAACAGGTATGTTTCTAGGGACGGGCAGGGGGGGGGGTGGGGCTTTGCCCAGTGCATAGCAGCGGGGATACAGACACTGGGGGGACACATACAGCAGAGCGCTGGGATATGTTGTAGGTGGCGCTGTTAACATTAGATGGGACCCAGAATCAGGAAGTTAACATGCAGTGTGTATGGACGCAAACAGGTGAGTTAAGGGGCTTGATTCACAAAGCGGTGCTAACCTACTTAGCACGTCTAAAGTCTTTAGACGTGCTAACCAGGGTGCTAAGTAGGTTAGCACCAGATTTCTCAATCAGATCGCGCACAAAGTTTTGTGCGCTAAGTCCCATAGGCTTTAATGGGCACTTCGCGCGGAGCGCCCTGCGCTCTGTGCAGTGCGCACGTAAAGCTTTACGTGCGTAAAATTTTACGGGCATAACGTTTTACGCGGGAAAAGCTTGTTTAGACGTGCTAAGGGGTTTTTTACAGGCGTGCTAACAGTTAGCACCGCTTTGTGAATCAAGCCCCATGTCTTACTGGCTCCCTAAGGGGGGGGTGGGGAGGGGCGGAGCTCACTGGTTACCTAAAGGGGGGGGGGCTGCAATTTACCAGCATTGATAATGTCTCAAACTACATATTGATTGTATTACCTTGTACTAGTGTTGCTGTGTTTCCTGATTGTACAGTGTGTCAAGCTACTCATGTGTCTATGCTCCCCATTATTGTCTGTTTTGTACTACTACTTGAACAGCACTACGGAAGATGTTGGCATTATATAAATAATACAAAAAAAAAATAATCTTGGAAATGGACCAGTTAAAATCATAAACCTTCTAGCTTTACATAACGTTTGCTTCAACTCAAAATGTATAGTATCTCATAGACCAACTCTATTCATTTTCAGCCCTTACACACCCTTCGCCCCCCCCCCTCACCCAGTGCCGTACTCCCCACTGGACAGGAAATACAGGCGAGCAAAGAAGGAGGCGGAGCGATGACACAATGTTGCCCTTGCATGCGGGACCACAGCTATGGTCTGCGGGCCGCATGGAATTAACAACTGTAGAGAACTCTGGGGGCCACCAGAAAAGGCTCGGCGGGCTGCATTTGGCCCCCAGGCCGGACTTTGGACAAGTCTGACCTAGGAGAAAACTTAGGAGAAAAGGGGGCTTGAATAAGAGGCTTTGTGAGAAACTATATAACAGGTCAACACACATTTTCTGTTTTAGTTGAAGGCTTGGCTCACTAACAACCATGTTTCTTCTGTAATTTATCTGAATACCCCCAGATACCCCAGGTGCTTTCCTTGTTTGTTTTCCCCACTTCTCTGGCAGTCCATCCCCAGCCCCGCTGTCCGGCCTCGCTGGCTCTCTCCTGCCCATCTGCTGAATTCCCCTCTTTTTCTTGCCATGTCGTTATATAAGCTTTGAAAGTTTTCAAACCATTGCCGTGGAAACCCTCAAATGTTTTCACTGTGTAATCCCAAATATGAGCGAGGCGGGAGGGCGGGGAGGGGGACTGTAATGGGAGAGAGGAAATTCTAAGAAAATGAAATAAGACAGGAAGGGGGGAAAAAAAAGATTCAGCAGCCAGATGACTGGAAAATAAATTCCAGCTTTCCCTCTCGCTTCATTATACAGGAATTTGCCTGCCCATCGCTCTGAAACATATTCTGGAGCTTGTGTACAGGCTGCGGATTCCAAATAGTCAAGCAAAACACATTCATACACATCCACAGAGCATAACATACAAACAAATGCAGTGCTGTCAAATGGGCTTTGCTTATCTTTATCATATATGACATCTAAATGATGCTCAAACCCTTTTAGTCAAAAGCTCTAATTGATTAGCTACATCATGAGAACCTCTATAAACAAACATGTATCCCTATGGATACATTCACACGTCAGCAGTTGCGATTTCTATTCATCGCAAACGAGCTGCATGCAGCATTTTGGGGGCGATTGCTCTGTGATTCTCATTCTATTGAACGAGATGTACAAGAGCAAATCACGGCAGAATCGCAAGATTTTAGTTAAAATTGCGATTGCGGAGCAGAACGCGATCACGGGCTAGCAGCGCTCCAAGTGCCGAGCGTGAACTAGCCCTCACTTACCTGGAGCTTCTGCCACCCCCCCTGCAGCCTCCCTGTGCCCATGCCATCTCCGGACAATCCTCCGGTCCCCCTCTGCAGGTCAGTTTCAGAGATGGCGCAGGCTCAGGGATGCTGCAGGGGGCTGGCAGGAGCCCCAGGTAAGTGAATCTCTTTTTTTTTTTTTTGGTGGGGGAGGGGGGCACTACAGCTTTCCATCAAGGTGGCCATACATCTAGAAATTTGGCTGTACAATCAACCATTGAGTCCAAAGAGTTGAGAGAGAATTGGGTGTGCTCCAGTATGAAAAGTGGACAATATCATGTCGAATCGACCAGCTTGACACCTAACACTAAAACCTCCCTTCCTGACGCCTAACCCTAAGACCCCCCCCCCCCCCTTCCTCGCGCCTCACCCTAAAACCTCCCTTCCTGACGCCTAACCCTGAGACCCCTCCTTCCTCACGCCTCACCCTAAAACAGGCCCGTTTCTTGCCCCGTGCGGAGCGTGCGGCCGCCCGGGGTGCTGTTGGGAGGAGGGCGCTATAACGGAGGTGGGAGCTGGAGCCGCGGGGAGGGCATCCCGACCTCTCCCTCCCTCTCCTCTCCCGGGCGCCCTCCGTGCTCCCCCCTCAGATGCAGAGTCCGTGAGCAGGCAGGGAAGCGCTGTTTACAGCTCACCTGCCTGGCTCCAAGCGCTGCTCTCTCGCCGCTGGTCTGTCTCCTCTCTCTGTATACGTACTGATACACGCTGCTTCCGGCTACAGGAAGCAGCGTGTATCAGTACGTATACAGAGAGAGGAGACAGACCAGCGGCGAGAGAGCAGCGCTTGGAGCCAGACAGGTGAGCTGTAAACAGCGCTTCCCTGCCTGCTCACGGACTCTGCATCTGAGGGGGGAGCACGGAGGGCGCCCGGGAAAGGAGAGGGAGGGAGAGGTCGGGATGCCCTCCCCGCGGCTCCCCCCTCCATTATTGGGGACAGCTACCTATCTAACCTATCCTGGGGGCACCTACCTAATCTAACCTACGATGGGGGGCAGCTGCCTAATCTAACCTACGCTGGGGGGCACCTACCTATCTAACCTACACTGGGGGGCACCTACCTAATCTAACCTACACTGGGGGGCACCTACCTAATCTAACCTACACTGGGGGGCACCTACCTAATCTAACCTACACTGGGGGGCACCTACCTAATCTAACCTACACTGGGAGGCACCTACCTAATCTAACCTACACTGGGGGGCAGCTACCTATCTAACCTACACTGGGGGGCAGCTACCTATCTAACCTATACTGGGGGCAGCTACCTAATCTAACCTACACTGGGGGGCAGCTACCTATCTCTAACCTATATTGGGGGGCACCTACCTAATCTAACCTACACTGGGGGGCACCTACCTAATCCAACCTACACTGGGGGGCAGCTACATAATCTAACCTACACGGGGGGGGGGGCAGCTACCTATCTAACCTACACCGGGGGGCAGCTACCTAATCTAACCTATACTGGGGGGCAGCTACCTATCTAACCTATACTGGGGGGCACCTACCTAACCTATACTGAGGGGCACCTATCTAACCTATACTGGGGGGGCAGCTACCTAATCTAACCTATACTGGGGGGCACCTGTCTAATCTAGCCTATACTAGGGGGCAGCTACCTAATTTAACCTGTACTGGGGGGCACCTACCTATCTAACCTATACTGAGGGGCACCTACCTATCTAACCTACACTGAGGGGCACCTACCTATCTAACCTATACTGGGGGGGGGGCAGCTACCTATCTAACCTATACTGGGGGGGCAGCTACCTATCTAACCTATACTGGGGGCACTTATCTAACCTGTATTGGGGGCACCTACCTAGCTAGCCTATACAGGTGGCATCAGAGAATGCAACATTTTTTTTTTGTGAAAATCGGATTAACTAGGTAATTTTACACCAATCACAAGACTTAGATGATTTGACATTTGAGGACTTCGGCCCATGATTAAGAGGGATCATAATGATACAGCAGCTGATATGTCAGTATCTGCCAGCATATTATTCCTTTTCAATAACAGGCATAGCGAAGCAATACCTCAAATAGCTAAACCTTGTGTGAATAGAACAGAGGTTGGCTGAAGGTTGCATAGCGTACATACTGTACATGAAGTAGAGCAAGGTCCTTGGACTAGGCATTTCTAGTTATGTTGACTGAGCAGATAAAGCTAGGTCAAGGTAGTGTTCTGTTCACAGATCCTACACGGGAACAGTCCCACACGGAGAGCCAGCTTGTGCTAGCCCCTTCTTTTAGCCAAAATAAAGCCTGGTTATTCATTAAAAGGAAGCTTGGACTTTAAAAAACGTAGTTATACATATTGTCTTTATCACAGGCAGGATAGCCTTTTGAGGTAAAACAGAGAGAGTATAAATAACCTGCCCTATTTTCAAGGTCTAACTAAATGTATTGAAGTAACACTGCAGACCAGACAAGTCCAAAGACCACCACTCTCAGCTGCAGGTGGACACCACCAGGATCAGTTAACTATCTACCTACTACTTTTTTCATGTGTATAGGTGCCTGAGTCATCTATCTTTCCAACCAATCAGTGTATCCTATACATCACTCGTAACAATTGACCCTGCAAGGGATGCATCGGCAGGGGGGCCCAGAAGCCACAGGGGGCCCGTTCTGTGAGACATTCTGCTCTCTGCACAATTGTTCTAATGACTGCGTCTGCTCAGCCACTGATAAGGAATCATACAAAGTTTTGCAGACAAATGTTTGTAGACAGTCCCTATTTAGTTTTCAGCAGGCTTTTGTTTTCAGCCTGTTCTACCCCAGCCTTTATACCCCTCTCCAAGTGCCGTGTCCTGTAGTGATGCTTGAAAAGTGTGGGCACGGAGAGAAGGTGGGAGGGGGCCCCATCCAAAGTTTTGCAGGGGGGGCTCATGATTTCTAGTTACGCCCCTGCTTTATATGCCTTTGTAAGAGACAAGCGGATTGTTGCTGTGCATTCAGACACTTATGAGGCAGCTGATGGTCTCAGCCCGTTTCTGCCCAGAACGCATCTAACTAATAATTATTCAATCATGTATCCTTGTGAAGTATCCGGCTAGGTATCAGTGATGCTGTTGCCATTTTCATTTAAGAGGTGGGATAACCGGCCTGATGCTGCTTTCTATCTTACCTTGTGAGTTACAGCAGATCTATTGCTCGAAACAGAAAAATCATTGGGAATATTGCATGGTGGGTACGGGCCTTAATACCTTTAGCCATAGACCCTGAACAAGCATGCAGCAGATCAGGTGTTTCTGACATTATTGTCAGATCTGATTGAATTAGCTCCATGCTTGTTTCTGGTTGGTGTTATTAGGACAGTACTGCAGCCAAATAGATCAGCAGAGCTGCCAGGCATCTGGTATTGTTTAAAAGGAAATAAATAGGGCAGCCTCTTTATTCCTATCACTTCAGTTGTCCTTTAAAGGACAACTGAAGCAAGAAGGATATGGAGGCTACCATAGTTATCTCCTTTTAAGCAATACCAGTTGCCTGGCTGTTCTGTTGATCCTCTGCCTCTAATACTTTAAGCCACAGACTCTGAACAAGCATGCAGCAGATCAGTTGTTTCTGACATTATTGTCAGATCTAGCAAGATAAGCTGCATGCTTGTTTCTTGTATTATGCAGACACTACTGCAGCCAAACAGATTAGCAGTGCTGCCAGGCAACTGGTATTGTTTAAAAGGAAATATAAATGGCAGCCTTCATATTTTTCTCTCTTCAGTTGTACTTCAATGAAATTACATGGCCTTGATGGCCTCGTATGTCACATATACTGTATAAATGAACAGGACAAGAAATATTTCCCACATCCCTGTGTAATGATCTGTGTCATCCTGCTGGTGGCAGCACTAGGAACTTGAGGTGGACTTCAGCTGTCTACCAGCAGGTGGCGATCATATTGCTGGGAGCAGTGCAATTCCTCGGCTCACCAGCAGATGGAACTGTGAAAGACTCTGGTCAGTCACCTGAGCAATGTGCTGCATATTTAAGGCCGGACTTCCTAGCAGCACATTGCTAGGTCATTGTGTCTTGTTCCTGCAGTGTTGTGACTCTGGCCATCTGTCCTGTATCCTGAGCTCCTGGTATTTTGACTCCTGCTTGTTCGACTAATCTCTTGTCTTCTGATTCTGTACTTCTGATCCATTCTGATTTCCTGGTATTTGATCCTTGCTAGTCTGACGATTCTTCTGTGTGCTGATTGTGTTGAGACGTGTCTGTATATATTGTATTATTGTATATATTCTCATATTGTGTGGGTTGCTGTATATATTTGTATAGATAGATAGATAGTCAGGGTCCTGGTATTTGTGGTGCACCACGCGTTGTTTGATTGTATATTGTATGTGTATGGTGATCTGCATTTGTACACTTGCATTATTGTAATAAAACACATTTATATTCTACTCTGTTGTGCAGACATCAGTATTTCTATTGTGATCTTCCAGTTTGTTAAACCAAAACGATTGCCATGCAGAGATCGTGGATCTGCCAGTCTAGTTCCAGTCACGACCACGATCTGCATGACCAATCGTTACACCCTGTAACAATCTTTTATACTGATGTATTTCCAGTTCCTGTAGGCCACAGTAAGTGTGCCTGTGTGCGCACATTAACACTCCAAAAAAACAATTTACAAAACAAAGAAATAAGGTAAGGATAACCATAGAGGAAAATATAATAACAGATAAAACTCCAGTCTACTTGATTGCACAATCAGCTTGATATACAGTATTTTGCTTTCCATCCATTTTTTTATGCTACTTCACTTATACAAGGTTTATTTTATGTGGACCCTACACTAGACTTTATTCTATGCTCATAAACGTTTCGTGTGTATTATTGTTTTTGTGTGTGTGTCTATATTTCCCCATTGCAGAGATTCCACTTCATTCCCTGGTGTATTTCTCCCAGTCAGGAAGTGAGACTACAGCTGCCCATTAATGGTACAATATTTAGTGAATGATCACATTTTCAATTGGATTATTTAGATCGGATTGTATAAAAACAGAGAAACTGGTGGGCCAAATTGATCCAGAATTATTATATGATTGTTTCCTAAAGGTGTAAGGACAAACATGAGGCAAGCACCGATCAAAGGTACTAAAAGCTTACTATATCAAAATGTCACAAACCATGTGTGCAGAAGAGGAAATGTATATTACATTACAACAAACAACAATAAAGACTTTTCCTCACAAAGACCGCACCACAAAGGATTAAATAAAGTAACAAAAAGCTTTATTGTATCACAAATATGTTCAAACAATAAAAACAATTAAAATATGATATCCAGGGTATAACACCATAATAAATGTATGTTTATAAATATATATCTGCAATATTCTATAAGATCCAAGAAAAAAACACTATAATCAATAATAAAATCAAAACCAATGGAATCAGTAAGCTAAGGTGCAAGTGCTAGTAAGCAAGGATGCCCCTCTATGTACAATGAAAATAAAAATTGTACACATAGAGGCATGCGTGGAACAAGAAAAAGTGTCGATATGCTGTGAATTGAGGAAGAAGAGAAAAGGGATCCCTTAAGGCCCCAACATGAATAGATACTGTAGTGACCAGAGGGCTGGACGGCGCCAGCTCAACCAAAAAACAAAGTGAGACCGAGTGCCAGTGGATGAAAGGCTTATCAAAGTGCAAAGGAGTAGAACGGAAGTGCGGTGTACCCTGGAAAGAGCCTTCGCGATTCGCCGCCGACTGGGCATGCAGAGACACCAGCTCTACCGGCCTATAAAGGGATTGCGTCAAAAGGGGGCGGGACAGGCAGTCAAAGTCTCGCGACGTGCGTGGCCACGCACGTAGGATCAGATACCACGCTGTTGGTCAGCGTGGTAATCCGTCCCACCGCCGGGGTAGTCAGAGAGAGAGGCTGGGCGCTGTCATGGCAACCTAACAGATACAAGTACGTAACTAGTAAGTACACCAGAGGGAGAGAAAGCGCACACAGGGGAGAGCCCGTGCAGCCCGCAGAGTGCACGCAAATCCAGGAGAGCAAACAAGAAAACAAATTCATGCAAAGACATAAACATGAAACAGCATCAAAAAGTTAATAGCAAATAAAACAAACAATAAGACCAATGCTAAATCATATTATGCAATGATATCACAATGGTGCAAATGGGATAATGACAAATGCAGAACTAACAGGCATCTAAAAATTACCAAAGCCATCTAGTGGCAGAAAACGAGAAGGCCAAAGGAAAGTACTGAATGGGTATAGTCTACTATGGGCTTGATTCACAAAGCCGTGCAAACTGTTTAGCACGGGTGTGCTAAACAGTTAGCACGTGAAGTCCCGTTCACAGACTTTTGCGCGCGCAAAGTGCAGTGATTTGCGCAATTGCGGACTTTTACGCGCGCAATTTGCCGCGATTCGCGGTGCACGCAAAGGCGCCCATTAAACCCTATGGGCGGTGCGCACGGAATCGTGCGGGACTTTGCGCGCGATAACCAGCACAAAGTGGTACTAACTCAGCGGTGCAAAGGTTATCACGCCTAAAGTCTTTTAGGCGTGATAACTGAGTTATCACCGCTTTGTGAATCAGGCCCATTGTCCGCAACTGGTAAGTCCCCAATAATTCATGAACTAAACAGATGAACAGAAAACAACAGAAATTAGAATGAGTCACCAGTTAGACCTAAACTTGTTGGTTACACAGAACACACCTCCAGCAAAGTAACCCCAGGTGTGAAAAAGTGCATAAACATCCAATGTCCGATAGTGACAAAGTGACATGAAGGGGTCTACTCACAAAATCTCACAAGAGACATCCCTCCAACACCAAATAACACACTGATACTAAAGGTGCTGATTAACGGCACAATCTCCAAAACGATCCAAAGCTCGCATACACGGAATCAGATACTGTACTTACCTAAAAAGAGGGAAGCCTCAAAAACCTATTGAGGCTTCCCCCTCTATTCTAATGTGCCCCGTTGCTGAGCACGGCCCCCCAGAAGATTAGCGACAAGGCATTGTCACTAATCAGATCAGGGCCACGCACCTCCTCTTCCTTATTCATGGCTGCGCAATAGCCGCCTGAGCCCGCCTGCGCATGCGCAGTGAGCCAAAGTCGCAAGCTCTGTGCTACTGCGTATGAGCGGACGGCTCACATGGCTACAGTGTGGCCGCTCTGCAACCGGGGATGCCAATAAGGGAGGTCAGTCTCAATAGGATACTGAAGCTTCCCTCTCTTCAGGGTAAGATCTTGTTTTGAACCTCAGCTCAGGTCCCCTTTAAATCTTGTTCACTGGAACACAGTCAACAATTCCACCCATTCACCAGTCTAGCCAAAAGAGAAATAAAATATTACTATGTGAATCCCACTAACTATATACTGTACATTAGAAAATGACTTGTATAGCACTAATCTACTGCACTTTACTCCTTTTCTTCCATTTAAACTGATTTTATTTTAAAAGGAACCCGAGGTATGAGACCTATGGAGGCTGCCATATTTATTTCTTTTTAAACAATACCAGTTGCCTGGCAGTCCTGTTGATCTTTCTGGTCAGTAGGGTCTACATCACACACCTGAAACAAGCATGCAGCTAATCTTGTCAGATTTGTCATAGACATCTGATCTGCATGCTTGTTCAGGGTCTATGGCTTAACCTATTTTAGTTCCTGGACGTAGAAACTACGTCCAGGAACCATGCGCGCTCCCACGCGCTCCCGTGGCCGATGTACGCGCGCTCGCGGCCCGCGGTTTGTTAGCCAGGCAATCAGTGTATTGGGCTATGGTGCCCGATCACTGATTCCTCTCCCCCGCTGAAAAAGCGACAGCTTCTCTCGGAAGCTGTGCTTTTTCTGGCTGTTGCCTCCCCCATGCGTCTCTCTAAGCGTATGTTACGCTTAGAGTGACGTCATGTAAACAAACTCATGGCCGCCATCTTGTGGCCAAAAAGTAAAACTACAACTAAAAGTAAAAAAAAATAAAACTCAAGACACATTTACATTATAAAACTATTGTTTACATCCCACCCTCCCAAATATACCCAAATAAAATGTTTAATATAAAAAAAACAAAAACATCACAATAAAAAAAAACATGTAAATATTTACCTAAGGGTCTAAACTTTTTAAATATCAATGTAAAGATGAAATATTTCTATTTTTTTTATTTTAAACTTGTAAATAGTGATAGATGCAAAACGGAAAAAATGCACCTTTATTTCCAAATAAAATATTGTCGACATACATTGTGATAGGGACATAATTTTAACGGTGTAATAACCGGGACATATGGGCAAATACAATACGTGAGTTTTAATTATGGAGGCATGTATTATTTTAAAACTATAATGGCTGAAAACTGAGAAATAATTATTTTTTTCCCGTTTTTTTCTTATTCTTCCTGTTAAAATGCATTTACAGTAAAGTGTCTCTTAGCAAAATGTACCCCCCAAAGAAAGCCTAATTGGTGGTGGAAAAAACAAGATATAGATCAGTTCATTGTTATAAGTAGTGATAAAGTTATACGCTAATCAATGGGAGGTGAACATTGCTCAAGTGAAAACGACGGAACGCGAATGGGTTAAAGGAGTTATCAGGCTTTTTAAAAGAAAATAAGTGCTACTTACCCAGGGCTTCGTCCAGCCCCAAGCTCCCAGCATGTGCCTCGCCGCAGCTCTCCATGCAGCCGTTCACTGCCGCTGCCTCCAGGTCCCCGGTGATGACGCCAGGCTGACCTGTCAATCACCGCCATGTGTACTGCGCAGGCGCAGTAGTTCTGCACCTGCGCAGTACGCTCCGGTCCACGTGGTGGTGATTGACAGTGCCGCTTGCACAGGCGCAGTACGGCCTGACCTCATCGTCGGGGACCGGGAGGCAGCGGCGGCGAACGGCTGACATGCTGGGAGCTTGGGGCTGGACGAAGCCCCGGGTAAGTAGCACTTGTTTTCTTTTAAAAAGCCTTGATTACTCCTTTAAAGTATTGGAGGCAGAGGATCAGCAGAACTGCCAGGCAATGTGCATTATTTAAAATGAAATAAACATGTCAGCATCCATTTCCCTCTCAAAAAAACCTTACAAGAAAATGTTTAAAAACCTTTAAAGACAAGAGGAAAGCTACCTTGGCCTCCTGTCACAGCCTGTGGTGAAGTAAGTGTAAAATGCAGACCCCCACGCAAAGTCCATGCATTATTTGGTCCTGGTGGAAGATGAAGGGCAGAGCCATGGTGCACTGTGCTAATGTTTGTACATGTGAACCAGGAATGAACAGCACTTTGTTTCTGGGTTTTATGAGTTCATCTACACTATGCAAACCCACTTTCTCGAAAAACTCAGTTTGCATAATTCATAAAACAAAATACATACTATAAAAGCATAAAATATGTATAAACTTGCTTGGAACATGCAAATATCTAGGTGAAAATACATGCAATAACAGGCATTACAAACGTGCATTCCTGCATGTATGCAATTCTTCCTGCAGTGGATTTATAGCTTTGGAAATATACTGCATGTAATGGGATCTAAGTTGTAGGGATCGCAGTTGTCGGAGATCTTAAAGGGAACCATAGCTGAAAAAAATAAAGATTTTATACATACCTGGGGCTTCCTCCAGCCCCATACGCGATGATCGATCCCACACCGCCTTCCTCCTCTTCCCGCAGCTACAAGAACCGGCTCCCCGCTCTGCCGTCAGTCAGAGCCAGTCTAAAGGTGGCCATACATGGTACAATTTTTCAATTAGATAATTTAGTTTGATTATCCCATTAGATCGAATATAAAGATTTTTCCAGCACGTCCGATCATTTTTCCAGAAAAAACGGGATAATCGTTCGAATTTCTTGATCAAAAAAAAAAATATTTTCAACTTTCATTCAATTCGATCATTTAGATCGAATAAACGGAAAAATCGAACGTTTTTATTGTACCGTGTATGGCCACCATCAGCGTAGCAGAAGTGCGCTCTTTGCGTATCTCTGCAGCAGTGTATAGAGAGATACGTAGAGGGCGCACTTCTCCTGCACAGTTTGGCTCCGATGACGTCAGCGATGGGAGCCCGTTCTCGTAGATGCAGGCAGCAATGGATGGCGGCGTGGGAGCGATCCAAGCTTATGGGGCTGGAGGAAGCCCCAGGTATGTATAAAAGCTTTTTCATTTTTTCACCTTGGGTTCCTCTCTAGTTCCCTTTAATCACTTCCCCCCCAATGTGTTTTTGTGTACCTCAGAGGAGTATACCAGCTATCTGGGGTATGCTGTGATAAGAGGAGGGTGTAGGAACCGACCTGGAGGGGAAAAAGGGAAGAGGGGGAATGCCGGTATAAAGGGAAGCCTAGGAGGTTAGCTCAAAGCAGCAAGTAAAAACCTCTGCTATTCAAGACGTGGAGAGGGCCAGGGGTAGGGATATGGCAGAGGAGAAGAGAAAAGAGGAAAGAAAGGTAGAAAAAGTGGGAAAAAAAAAGAAAGGTAGAAAAGGAGAAGAAGAAGGGGCCCATCTCACAGCCTAGTTATTAGTGTATCCTCAAGCTGGATCCAAGGTTCCCATATTTTCTCGAAGGATTTGTGAGTATCCCGGAGTAAACTCGTGAGTTTTTCATTGTAGGAGTTCATTCTAGCCTTAACTTCCTCAAAATTACCCCAATATGTTTTTACCCTAACGGACCACTTTTTTCACCAACAACTTTATTACTACTTATCACAACAAAATGATCTATAATTTGTTTTTTTGGCCACAAATTAGGCTTTTCCAACCCCTATAGTTTTAAAATAAGCAATGCTATTTTAAATAAAACCCACCCATTTCATTTGCCTGTTAGTCCCAGCTATCATAACATTTCTATTATGTTCCTAGTACAATGTATGGCAACAATATATTATTTGGAAATATAGGTGTACTTTTATTGTTTTTTGTGAGTCCAGGCCATAATAAAACTGTTTTTTTAACAAGTGTTTGGGGGGTGGGGGCCTTTGGAAGAGTTTAATTTTATTAATTTGTAATAATAAGTGTATGGTGTGTGTGTAATTTTACTTTTCTGCCACTAGATGGCGCTACAAACACTATCCTGGTTTACAAGGAAGTGTTCACTTTTTTTTTTTTTTTTACATTTTAAAAACTTTTACTACTTTGTTATGATTGGACATGGGCCCTAATCGGGGTCATGCCCATTCATTCCAGGCACTGCAATTGGCTCAGGGAATGCTTGTTCCCCTTTACCAATCACAGATCCCAACAGGTACGAGCGGCAGACTAGCACGTGTGCAGTGGCAAGCAACGCATTAGAACTTCCTGGAGCCATTAAGAGACAAGACACAGAACATTTATAACGCGCCTTTCCCCTGGCGGACTCATAGTGCCAGAGCTGCAGAGCTCTATAGGAAGTAGCAGTGTTAGGGAGTCTTGCCCAAGGTCTCCTATTGAATAGGTACTGGTTTACAGAACAGGAAGAGCCAAGAATGAAACCCAGGTCTCCTGTGTTAGAGGCAGAGGCCTTAACCAGTACACTATCTATCTGGCACAACATTTTAATGGCTTGCCGCCAACAGGTTAAAGATCCGATCCGCCATGATCATCGTTATTGCCGTGCATCGTCGAACATCATACACCAAATCACGTGCCTGTGCCCACTCGCCAGATCACGGAAACAATCGCTCAAAAAATTGCCGGTCGTCAGAAAAACTGTCTTGGAAATCGCGTAGTGGGTACGAACCTTTATTCTATCTATAATATCCATAAGCATTCTTTCCAATCACACGTTTAGTAAATCAGGCCAGATCATGCGTCACTTTTATAATGAGATATGAAAGCAGATTGCAGAAGCTTTTATGACAAATGACTATGGTAAACATTTGTGAAATGATGCAAATGCTAACTAGCGCTTAATGAACAAACACTGCCCTGAGCTACACAGGAACCTATGCAAATGAGCTGGTGTCACCTCATCCCAGGCATGGGTCATTTTTACTATGACATTCATAAACTGAAACCTGCAATTTGGAGGCTGTAATTGCCATGCCAGGGTGAGGCTGAGCGGCCGGATTCTTCGGTGTGTTCAAAGTTCACAATGCCTGAAGATGAAGTAACACACAGCATGACATAAGCAGCCAAACCGTAGTCCTGATTAGTGCCTTATTACATAAGGTGCACGGGAGGAGCCTCCTCCCAATCCTTACAACTGCCTGGATTCCAAGTTACTCCGGGATATACGCCCAAGCTTGTTAAATATTCTTTACACAGAATTTTCCCACACCTCCGGAATGCACCAGCGATGAGCAACGGCATGCAAAAGGGAGCAGTAAAATACACAACTGCCCTTCAATCTGTTTCATGTCATTTTATTCCACTCTGCGAGCTATAAAATCCATTACACCTGGCTCTGAATAATCAGTGTTTTAGTAACACTTTTATATGGCTGAATTCCATCACATATTAGTTATCTCTAGCAACCGCGATGCTGTAGTCTCTATAAAAAAGCATCAGTCTGTGTAAAGGGTACCTGCAGCTTATGCACAGCAGATCGTGAGGCGCGTGTGTGAAAAAGGGGTGCAAGGAAGTTTGGGTGCCCAATTTTGGCTAGTAAAATATTGGTAACATTTACTGATATCCTATGTTACAAAAGTGTAACTTGCAATAGTAAAATATCGTAAAATAATATTGATATTTTACTACAACTTAACCTAACACTATTCTCACACAGAACCCTCCCTTAGGGCTTGTTCACACTAAGATTCATTAAAGCGTAATAACTCAGTTATCAGGTGTAAAGGCTTTGCACGTGCTAAATATCACTATCACGTGTTAAGTATCATTATCATGTGCTAAGTATCATTATCACGTGCTTAGTATCATTATCACGTGAAGTCACTGCAGATCACGTGAACGGAATGTAGATCATGAATTATTACAGTATACAGTACATAAAGCGGCGCACGTTAAACTTTGCCATTGAAAACTACGGCACTTCGCACGATCAGAAGATAGCATTTGGTAATAAAATCAGCAATGGTGCTTACATTAACATGTGAGTTAATGTAATATGGCGCATGCAAAGTTTAACGCGCGTCGCTTTATGTACTGTATACAGTAATGAGTCATGATCTACATTCCGTTCGCATGATCTGCATTAACTTCACGTAATAATGAAACTTAGCATGTGATAATGATACTTAGCACATGATATCACGTGCAAAGCGGCTTATCACTGTCATGCTAATTGTTAGCACGCTTTAGTGAATCGAGCCCTAACAGCGATTTCGCTCTTTTTTTAGCACTGGCGATTTTAGAAATTGCCTTAAAAGTGCTTGTGCAATGTTGCTCTGTGGGAGTGTTCTCACATAAGCGATGAGCTTTCTATTCAATCGCAAATGTGGCTCCTGCACCATTTATTTAGTGTTTGCGATTCAATAGAAAGTATGAAAAGCGATTTCCAGTGCGCTTAAATGAATTAATACATTGTATTTATTCATTTCCAGGTCACAAAGTTCACTTCCTGACTGATGTCAGGAAGTGAAAAAAATCATCATTGCTCCACAAAAAGCTCTTAGGCAAGCGCTTTTCTAAGTGAAAATCACCCAGAAAGCGTTTGTAAAAGCGCTTTAAAAATGTATCTATAAATTGCTCAGCGCTTGTGATAGCGCTGGCGATTTATAATGTGAACAAGGCCTAAACGATGCCTAACCTCAACCACCCCCCAATGCCTAACCTTAACCAGTTCAGGACCATAGGCTTACACCCCCCAGTGACCAGGCTATTTTTTACAATTTAGTGCTCTGCAGCTTTCATAGCTCGCTGCAGAAACTAATTAGCACACAAATTAATCCCCACCCCCTTATTTGGCCACCAACAGAACTTCCTGTTTGTGGAATCTGATCGCTGCTGTGATGTTTATTTCTTTTTTTTATTAATTAATTTTTTTTTATTTTTTTTTTTAAATAAAATTGTCCAGTGGCTGCAAAACTAATTTCATGTAGTGTATGATATTCCTATTTGAAAGTTTGGGGAAGGTAAAAGTTGCCCTACCAAGGGAACCAAAACGGCCAGGAATGGACCTGCTCCTATTCTGGGTAACTCTCTGAATAGAATAAGGCTTGAGTCACACAACAACACACCAAGCTAGGGCAGGTAGCTTATCCGCTGGTGCATTAATGTTCTGACTGTCAACAGAGAGGAAAAGTATAAAGTATGTAAAAAGGTAAAAGTATAAAGAATATATAGGGTGTATGAAAATGTAAACACCATCCACAAAACTGTGCAAAACAGAATATCCATTGTAATATCTCAACGGACAAACTTGCCTACATTACAAACAGCAGAGGTGCCAGGCTACGTACCGGACCGCATTGGTGATATGCTCCTATTTATTGCCTGAGGAAGTGGGATATACCCGCGAAACGTGTTGCACCTTGTTCGGAGTATGTAAATAAACAGATTTTTGCTTAAAACGTCTGTTTTGGAGGGGTAAGTCCACCGCTACCTACTTCATTTTAAAGAAATATTGTTTTTATCCTGTTGGTGCCTCTGTACTACTATTACATTACAAACAGACTTTTTTAGGGCTCGTTCACACTGTAGGCGTTTTCAGGAGTTTTTTTTACACGCGGGCGATTTTTAAAATCACCCACCAAATGCTTGTGCAATGAATGTCTATGAGAAGGTTCATATTAGCGCGGGTCGTTCAGTAAAGTGGTGCGTGGACCATTTTTGAGTTGATTCTGCCTCAGTGGAAAGTATAGGAGAAACGCAAAACGTTCACAAAATTGCTTTGTGTGGCGATTGCGTTTCTCATTTTTAAGAAAAAATACACTGTATTTATTTTTTTCCGGGTCAAAGAGTTCACTTCCTGACTTGCGTCAGGGAGTGAATTACAAAACCGCTTTGAAAAAACGCTTAGAAAACCGCTAAGCACAAAAATGAATCGCCCATCCAAGAGTCAGGAATCGGAAAAGAAAGACGCCTCAAAAACAGCCCAACGCGAACTGGCATGCAAACAGACCGCAATGTGAACAAGGCCAGAGTCCATTTTATATGTTGTTTGGTCCACTGCCGTCCAATACGGAAAGGGTCCAGCAGAGGGCCTGATTTGAACCAAGCCTGAATCAGAGGGACACCTTTTAGCTTCACCTCTGCCTTTACCTATTGTGATTTTAATGTCTGCGTTAGACTTGTTTGTATATTCATTTACCTGCTGAATACAGCTTTAAGAAAAAATGCAGAAACCATTGTTGAATAAGACAGCATTCTGGTCCGCCGATCACATTATACAGGCACCATGCACCAGTTCTAATTAATTAATTATCTTAGGCAGGGCTAAATGACCTTTATTGTATACTAGTAAAAAGGCCCGTGCTAAAAAACAGGCGAAAAGCTGCGGCTGCTTAGCCCCCCCCCCCCTGCAATGCGCGCACAGACGCGTCCTGATCGCCCATCCCCCATCGCTGACTAAAGTATATGCACACAGGGAGATGCCGCTTGCTTGGCAGTTGGAAAAAGCTGTTATTTCCCACAATGAAATGAGGTTCACAGACAGCAAACTGTCAGTTCTGGAAGCACAGACACAGGGACACAGGAGGACGGAGAGACACAGGGGTTTTATTATATAGGACTAGTCCTAAGTCCCATTTAAAAACGGGCACTAGGCTGTGGCGGCACCCTTCCTCCCCCCCCCCCCCCCCCGCACTGGTTTCTCTCTTATCGGCGTGCATACAGCGTGCACCGCCCATGCTTGGTTTGCCATTATTTTAACATTTGAAAATAAAAAATACACTGTTCAAAAAAATAAAGGGGACACTTAAATAACACAATGGGCTCTATTCACAAAACCATGTGCGGTAACTCTTTTTTGGGGTGAAAAATTACCTCCAGTGATAATCCACTAAAAATAGTGAAAATAGTGAGTATTCACTAAAAATGTACCAAGTGTGATAAATGTTTGATAAAAGTGCGGTAAAACAGGTGATAAACAGGTGATAAAACTGTCAGTAATATGTACGGAAATAACGCTTTTTTGACCACTGTAGGGCAGCCCATATGGTTGCCACCCATTACTCAGAGACGGCCCAGGAAAGCCTGTCACATTTAAAGTGGGACCTGAACTCTTGCACAGGACGGAAGGAAAACATATAGAAATGCACACTCTATGTATATAATTTAGCCTGTCTAATCCCCCCTCATCTTTGAATAATCACAACTGTAATTTTAGCTCTCAGCTGTGCCAGCTGGCTGCCTCAGCAGAGCAGATAATGTGTAAACACAGGATGTTAACCCTATGTCTGCTTCCATGAAAGCAGGAAGTACATACACTGGAGATTTTTTGCTGGATTTGTATCAGCTGTAACAAAGAAATGTTTTTCTTTAAAGGTAATTATGCTGTTGCTTATCTTTTAGAGCAGAGAGGAATTTCCTCCTTGGCATCTATTAAATCATCCAAAAGACTGTACAAGGTCTGAGGGCTGGAACCCACAGGAGCGCTTTTGGCAGCGTTTTGGCAGCACTGCGATACGCTAGCAGTTTGCCAAAACGCTGGGCTAATGTTAATGGATGGGGCAACTTCCACAGGAGCGTTTGCGTTTCCCAGAAACGCAAACGCAGGACCTGCAGCATTTTGGGAGCGTTAGCGCTTCAATGTAAAGTATTGAAACGCTAGCAGAAACGCTCAGCAAAACCTAAACTGAGCGGTTTTGCTAGCGTTTTGCGGTTCAGCACACTGTAACAAAATGAAAAATAATTCACAGGACCAATCAGGATAAAAACGCAAAACGCAAAACGCTAGGCACCCGCTGGGAAAAAAACTACAATGTTGCAAAACACGACCAAAAACGCGCATGAATCCGCTTGCAAACCGCTCAGACAAAACGCTAGCGGTTGCGTTTTGCGTTTGCGGTTTTCAGTGGGTTCCAGGCCTGAAAGTGCGCCTTGAGATTAGACACACTCGTCTTTTCCGCCTTCTATGTAAAGTTGACATAAACTCCAGCAAACAAAGCTCAAAAGGCTCCATCCTGAAGGCCAAAGCAGAGAAGTGATAATTATCACCTACCATTTGTAGGTGATAAAAAAAATCCTTAATTAACACCAACTTTTCAATTGAGAATCTCAAATTAGAGATAAATTTTGAGGTAATTACCACACTTTTACCTCAATTTTACCGCATGAGGTAATTTAGGGAGAAAAAAAAAAGAATTTTAAAATGGAGATATTTTGGTCGGTGTTTATCACTACCTAATTTAACTCATGCGGTAATTCATTGTAAATAGAGCCCAATGGGCTCTATTTTCAATGACTTCACGCATGCGGTAAAATCAGTGTGGGAAATTTGCCACCAAAACATCGCCATGTTGAGATTCACTAAATTTTCCGCATGCGGTAAATGTGTGGTAGTAATGCGGAAAAAGTTCTGCAAAAGTCGGTATTTTCCGCCAAAAATTCCACATTCACAAAACTTTTCAGACGCATCATTTCAGCGTTAATTACCGATTTTTTATCACCTACAAGTAGTAGGTGATATATTTCACATCCCATTGATTTTAATGATGTCTGGAGGCTTAAGTGCTGTGCTTGCTGGACTTTGAAATTTTTTTTTATAACTATTTTTCATGCAACCTTTTTACCGCATGTTTACCGCATGTTTACCGCATGTTTACTGCACGCTTAATGGCTGTTTCCGCACTCTTTTTACCGCATACGGAAAACATTTTTAGTGAATACAGAAAAAATGCGGAGATTACCGCTGGCGGAAATTTTGCGGTATTTTTGCATCTTTGTGAATAGAGCCCAATGTAACTCCAAGTCAATCACACTTCTGTGAAATCAAACTGTCCACTTAGGTAGCATCACTGATTGACAATCAATTTCACATGCTGTTGGGAAAATAGAATAGACAACAGTTGAAAATTATAGGCAATTAGCAAGACATCCTTAACCACTTGCCGACCGCACACTCATACCGTGCGGCGGCAAAGTGGTAGCAGGAGGACCAGCGACGCACATCTGCGTCGCCAGGTGCCTCCCTAATTAATCAGGAAAGGCCGCTCGCGCGAGCGGCCGTTTCCTGTTAGATCACGGAGCGGCTCTCCGTGAATAGCCTGCGAGCCGCTGATCACGGCTCGCAGACTAAATGTAAACGCAGGAGACATTTGTCTCCTTTGTTTACATTGAACGGCGCTGCTGCGCAGCAGCGCCGTAAGGCAGATCGGCGACCCCCGGCCAATCAGCGGCCGGGGATCGCCGCCATGTGACAGAGGACATCCTGTCACAGGCTGCACAGGACGGATAGCGTCCTGTGCAGCCCCGATCACCAGGGGGGACAGATAGGAGAGGGAGGGGGGAATTTCGCCGCGGAGGGGGGCTTTGAGGTGCCCCCCCGCAACATGTCAGCCAGCAGGAGCGATCAGACCCCCCCTGCACATCATCCCCATAGGGGGGAAAAAAGGGGGGCGATCTGATCGCTCTGCATGCCACCTGATCTGTGCTGGGGGCTGCAGAGCCCACCCAGCACAGATCACAATTCACAAAAACTGGGGGTAAAGGCTGGGTCCTCAAGTGGTTAATAAAGGAGTGGTTCAGGCTGATGTTTTGGTTACGGATGGAGTCTACAACCCAAACAAGGGGCTCAGGTAGTGCAACTCATCCAGGATGGCACATCAATGCGAGCTGTGGCAAAGTTGGCTGTGTCTGTCAGAGTAGTGTCCAGAGGATGGAGACGCTACCAGGAGACAGGCCAGTACATCAGGAGATGTGGAGGAGGCCATAGGAAGACAACAACCCAGCAGCAGGACCGCTACCTCCACCTTTGTTCAAGGAGGAACAGGAGGAGCACTGTCAAAGCCCTGCAAAATGACCTCCAGTGGACCAGAAATGTGCATATGTCTGCTCAAATGGAAAAAGACTCCATGAGGGTGGTATGAGGGCCTGACGTCCACAGGTGATGGTTGAGCTTACAGCCCAACACCATGCAGAACGTATTGGCATTTGCCATAGAACACCAAGATTAGCAAATTCGCTCTTCACAGATGAAAGCAGGTTCACACTGAGCACATGGGACAGACATGACAGATTCTGGAGACACTGTGGAGAACGTTCTGTTGCCTGCAACATCCTCCAGCATGACCGGACAGAGGGATTTGGATCCCAAAGAGGGACTGTCCCTCGAAAGAGGGACAGTTGGGAGCTATGGACCACATACTGCTGCATAAGGCTAACATGCACCTAACCCCAACCATGGAAGTTCAGATAGGTGTCACACCTCTGTATTGGTGCAAGTATTTGTGCATTTGTATGTTATGCATCCAATGCTAAGTCCAATGTAGGTTACTTGCCTGCCTTTGCCAGTTCTTATTAAAGTGAACCTCCAGACTAAAAATCGACTCAGCAGCACTGAAAAGGCTTGGTGTTTCTATAACTGTTTCACAGCATCAGAACTTTTTTTCTCTTATACAAGCCTCATTTTTAGCTGCACAGAAGAAAACTGCCCGGGCATTTTTCCCCTAATGCTGTGCAAAGCATGTTGGGATTTCTGATGTTGTTGTTCTCGTTCTGCTGTTTTGGTGCAATTTTTTTTTTTTTTACATTTTGAATTTGACATTTTGAAGCCTAGCACATGCAGCTGGGAGGGGTTATCACTACACAGGACAGT
This sequence comes from Hyperolius riggenbachi, assembly GCF_040937935.1. NCBI lineage: Eukaryota > Metazoa > Chordata > Amphibia > Anura > Hyperoliidae > Hyperolius > Hyperolius riggenbachi. Next base: position 117,499,304 of record NC_090649.1, on the reverse strand, counting down.
TGGAACTGTGTCTCATGCTTCCTGTCACCTCCTTTCAACCAAAAAGATGGCTGCCCCCATGACAAAGATGGCAGCCCCCATGAATCACAAACATTTGCCTGTTCTTTTAAAACGGGGTGGGTAAGAGATTATATTACCTATCTATTCTAATTAACATAACTAATGTAACTTAATGGCAGTAAGTTTGTTTAAGCTGAAGTTCTCCTTTAATTCATTGTCTTAGGCAGAGCTAACTGCGTATGAGAGATATTGGCGGTGGAGACTTGGGCGCAGGATCTAGCTGGTATATGGCTGATCCTGCTGCTGCACAAGTTCCCGGCGATGTTAAATACTATTCCTCCTCCAGACCACCATGGAAGGTGGCGAATGAAATAATTTGGCTTCCAGCAATTGCTGAAAGCCAAATCATTGTGTTTTAAAAGTAACTTCAGCTCCGTCTTCTGACGGCGCCAAAGTTACTCCCTGTGCGCTGCTATAGTCGCAATTCCTATTACGGCCTATGGTGGAGCCGGCTGTGCCCAAGTCTCCAGCGCTGGAATCACAGTGTTCAGAGCTAACTGGCCTTTATACAGTACTTTCTCATTCTACCCATCAGCTTGATTTAAAGGACAACCAAGGTGACATGTAACATGATAAGATAGACATATGTATGCAGGGCCGAGGCAGAGGTGAGAGAGGCTCCAGCCTCAGGGTGCAATGTAGGAGGGGGCACACAACTCACTCAGCTATCATTCCCCTATTGTGTCTGAAGCAGAAATAAATTAGAAAAGGGGATACATGGCAGTGACTGCATGCCAGATAATGAGAGATTAAGGTGTTGGGGGCCCTGCTGGCTCTCTTAGTTTAATATATGGTGACCATACGTCCTGCTTTACCCGGGACGCGTCCCGCCTTCAGGGGGCGCTGTCCCAGGCTGCATGAGGTCCCGGGAAACGTCCCGCTTTTAGCAGCGGGACGTCCCGGCCTCGGGACTCTGGCCACCGTACAATGAACTAGCCGCAGCGTCTCCTAGACGCTGCGCTAGTTCATTCCCCGCAGCCCCGCTCCAGCAGCCTGCATTGTCCTCCTTCGGCAGGCACAGGCAGAGCAGGGCTACGGGAAGATGGCGCCCGGAGGCGGAGCCCTGTACTGAAGACTATTTGTGTCTCCAGTACAGGGCTCCGCCTCCGGACGCCATCTTGCCGTAGCCCTGCTCTGCCTGTGTGCCTGTGAGCCCGGGGAGCTGCGCACACAGCCACACACACCAGAGGCCGGCCGGCTGACTGACTTATGTCAGGTAAGTAAATGCTTTTTTTTTCCAGGTGAAATGTTTGCCCACATTGCGTACATTTTGTACTGACATGTTTGCCCGCAATGCGTTTATTTTGTACTGACATGTTTGCCCGCAGTGCGTTTATTTTGTACTGACATGTTTGCCCCCATTGCGTTCATTTTGTACTGACATGTTTGCCCCCATTGCGTTCATTTTGTACTGACATGTTTGCCCGCAGTGCGTTTATTTTGTACTGACATGTTTGCCCGCAGTGCGTTTATTTTGTACTGACATGTTTGCCCGCAGTGGGTTTATTTTGTACTGACATGTTTGCCCGCAGTGCGTTTATTTTGTACTGACATGTTTACCCCCATTGCGTTTATTTTGTGCTGACTTGTTTGCCCGCAATGCGTTTATTTTGTGCTGAAATGTTGCCCGCAATGCGTTTATTTTGTGCTGACATGTTGCCCGCAATGCGTTTATTTTGTGCTGACATGTTGCCCGCAATGCGTTTATTTTGTGCTGACATGTTTGCCCCCATTGCGTTTATTTTGTGCTGACATGTTTGCCCCCATTGCGTTTATTTTGTACTGACATGTTTGCCCCCATTGCATTTATTTTGTGCTGAAATGTTGCCAGCAATGCGTTTATTTTGTGCTGAAATGTTGCCCACAATGCGTTTATTTTGTGCTGACATGTTGCCCATTGCGTTTATTTTGTGGTGTCTAGGGTAACTGTTGCTGCATTTATTATTTAATGGTCATAGTCTGTGTTTGCTGCTTTGGAGTTATGGTATACTATTAAATAGCATCACACAGTTTCTGCACACCCATGATGCGAATCCTCGTTTGACCACATCACGGCGTAAACACTGCTTTCTTATGCCTCGCTGTTGCATCATTACGTTAGCTCCGCCCATAGAATGTTATGGTCATGCCCATTTTCCGGTGCGGCAGGCACCACATTTTTCGCCGCGCCCCCCTATTTTTTGGTGCGGCACGCAATAATTCATAGATTTGAGCTCTGGCATACTTCAATGAAGGAGTCATTGAGCAGAGACAATGAAACAGTAAAACTTAAAAAATATATTTAAATATAAAATAAAACTGTGGGATACATAAAAAGTGCCTTTTTAGGAGAAGGTGGATGGAAACAATTGTTTTTCTCAATAGTTTATTTTCAACTCGGAGGAAGGGAAGTCTGTGTGGCTGATATAATGGTGAAACCCCTCCCCCAGTGCGGTGTCATGACCATGGTCCTGACAGTTTTCTGTCTGTGAACCTCATTGCATTGTGGGAAATAGCTGTTTACAGCTGTTTCCAACTGCCAGAAAAGCCAGCAGCATCTCCTTCCATTGACATCACCTTCCAGCAGTAAAAATGTCACCATGTGATTAATGTCAGAATGTAAATCAGGGAGAGGAAATATTTTACAACTAGTGACCTTAGCCTATTTAAAAACGGGCTCTAGGTCTGTCATTGCCACCGCACACGTGGCCGCCGTGCGCACCCGCCCACCCAGCCAGCCCGTCCTACTCCTGTCCCAGCGGCACGCACATGCAGAGTAGCGCAAAGGGACACACACAGGGACCAGATGCAGAGAAACATGAGTTTTATTATATAAAATGGGCAAACACTGACTAAATCATTTATACATAATTATTGTAAAAATTAGGCACTTTTGTATTACATTATTTTCACTGGAGTTCCTCTTTAAATGTGTTGTATTTAGTGAGCATGCATATTCAATGCAGAATGCATCTGATGGAGCAGAGTGATCATGTTCATGCAGATAGGCACCCAGTATAGCAAGTTAGAACTCTTTTCTGAAGAAAAACATGCAGAGATAATCATACACCACCATCAGGTAATGCAGCTTACTTAGAACAGAGAAAATACAGAGAGAATACAGGAAGTTGGAACTCACAATACCATAGAGATCTTCACATCATTCTACAGACAGTGCCATCTAGTGGTTGCTTTACTATACTGCAGTTTAAAATGATAAGGTTGTTACTACCAACAGTATCCCTGGTATGAATCTACAGGCAGAAGTTGAACCCAGAAAGGTCACATTATACAGGTACTTATTAATGCATTGTCTTATGCAAGGCTAACTGGCCTTTATACTTCCTCATTCTACCCATATACTATATTTCCTATCAGATGACATTCCAGCTGCCAGTTTACTCAGATGGTCACAATGATATGCATGTCGGAGTTTCCTTTCAGGGACATCTAATAAGTCCAGGGACGAGAAGGAGTTAATATAACTGATCCCTCTGCAGAAGCAGTTAAGGAATGTGTTACATGTTAACAATGTCCCAGAACAGCCTAATAAAGCAGACCCAGCCCAGACTGAAATACCTGGGCCTGGAATCAGCAGCTTTCTTTCTATGGAGGAGTCCAGCAAAGGAGCCATTCCTACAGGCTGATTAATGCAGGAAAGCAGGTCATTGTATTCAGCATTACTGGGACTGCGAGCTGGGACATTATTGCCTTATTAATGGCAGCGGGAAATGCGGCAAATATCTCAGGAATGTTTGTTATCATTAATCACTGCAATTAATGGACTTGTAGCTTTTTTAACTGGAAATGAAGACACAGCCTGACCAGCTACAGTGACTATCTGAGCATCGGGCAGGTCATAAGGGAGACTCTTCTGCAATATCAGCTGTCATTTACTTAACTATCTCTTGTAAAAATAAATGAGTGGCTATTATGAAATGCTGAAGCCTAATGACAGATGAATGAAGCTATTAGATTTCATAATTTGCTATCAATGTGAAAATCCAATGTCTGTAAAAACTTCCCTCCCCCTTCCTGTGCAGTGGGCAATGTGTCTCCTCGCTCTCTACACACAGCCAGCAGTGAGTGAATGTGCAGAGCAGCAGGGTGAGTAGAGAGAATGATTGCTGTGCTGCAGCTGGGACATTAGCAGGGAGAGGTGGCAGGATGTGTTTAGTGCTTCAGAAGTTGCCTGTCATTAGTAGCCATGTGTACTGGCTGCTGTAATACCAGAGTGCCCTAGACTATTGATAATTTATCCTGATCAGAGTAATTAATCAATAATGCAAGACAGTTTGCCGTTGCAGAAGCCAGTAATACAGGTGCTGACAGATGACTTCTGTAGTGAGCAGAGAAGCAAGGTAATCTTATCTCTTTTCCCAGCTCCCTCTCCCACCCTGTTGTCTTCCCCCATTACCCTTTCCTCTTTTCCGATTTTAGTGGCTTCTTTTAGCAGCATGTCCCTGCCAAACAGCACTGGTGATGTCTGCAGTCCTGGCGAGAGTCTTTCCTGCCATTTCTCCTCTCCCACCAGGCTCTCTGTCTTGTGCCTCTACCTCTTTACCCCCCTCCTCTTGTGCATCCCCCTCTTTCATATGTCCCCCTTTTCTGACTGTACTGGCCTCAGAGGAGCTCACAATCTAATCTTACCATAGTCATAGTCAGTGGTGTAGCTATAGACTATGGGGCCCCATTGCAAACATTTTTATGGGGCCATCACATTTAGGAACTCTTGAGCAATGCTACTTGCCTCTGTCCCATCGACATAAGTTGACTGGGCAATTTCCATTTCCATGCAATGTGCACTGTGTATATTCCATGGGCACTGAGACCGTCAGAAACAAAGGAAAGTTAATAGAGAATACATCAAGTACCATCTGGGTCCCCTCATCTCCAGGGCCCCATAGCAGTTGCTATGGCTGTTATGGTTATTGCTACACCCCTGGTCATAGTCTAATGAACCACCATATTATTATTATGTATTTATATAGCACTGACATCTTCTGCAGCACTTTACAGAGTACAGAGTTCCATAAAGGTTAGCTCCGTCCACATTCTGATGACTCTTTTTCGCTAAAAATTCCCCAAAATTTGCAGCAACACACTCTGCGCCCCAACCCATCAACCCTCCCATCAAAAAAGGGGGGGGGGGGAATGTCTATAAATAATAAGCACCAGGTGTCAAATTTCCTAGCTATGCCACTGCCTCTGCATCACTTAGGTATTTTAAAAGCCCAGGCGAGTGGGAATCATGTGAAATGTTAGTCCAATTTATACATAAGAGATTATGAGAAGCTTAAAGGGAACCTAAACCTAAGGGGGAACAAAGAGTTGCACTTACCTGGCAGCCTGCCAGCCCCCTGCCCGCAAAGTCAATCAACGATTCTCCGATCCCCCGGCATGGCTAAGTTTCATTTTAACAGGACTGGCTAGTCGCTGGCCACTGCACCTGTGCGGCCCTGGCCATCCGCGTCCTCGTTCAAGCTTCCGTCGCTGGGATCATCCTGCACAGGCGCAATGGCCAGTCGGGGCAAGACTAAACTTAGCCGAGGCGGTGAATCGGAAAGTTGTTGATAGGCTTTGCGGGCACAGGGCGGCTGCAGGGGGCTGGTAGAAGCCCCAGGTAACTGAAACTCTTTGACCCCCTTCGGTTTAGGTTGCCTTTAAAAGTGAATGGTTTTGTTTTTTGTTTATTTTAGTGTTCTTTTTAACTGTTTATTTGGGTTAACATAATATACTGTATATTGCATTGTGTTTGACCTTCAATCTATGGATATATTACAGATCTGTCAACATACTGATGTTCCTCCACCAAGAGTCTTCCACTATAAATCACTAATATTGCTTGAACTCATCTTTCAGGCCCCTATTACTCTTGCATTGTAAACCTGCATTTTGCCAGAAGTGCCCGATCCACTGACAAGCTGACACAAAAGTCAACAGCGCTTTATCGCTCGACTTAAAGCGGAAGTGATGTAAACCCGCAGAAGTAATATAACTCAATGGGCGAGTCATAGTTTTTAAAAATGCTGGCGCCAGTGTTGCAGCGCGCATGGCAGGATGACAGAATATGATGGGGATTCCTGGGAATCCCAGTGACATATTTCCTGTCCAGCAGCACGTTTTATGTGTAAAACTGGCCTCAAATTATTGAGTACTTGGCGCCGCTCAATTCGGCACAGGGAGAGCCAAATGATGGCTCTCCCTGGTGCCGCTAAGGTAAGGTAAGGATGCCCCTGTGCCCTTCGAGAGCCCGCCCCATTGGAGGAGATGGAGATGGCGGGACTGAGCAACATGGAGAAGATGATCGTGGTATTGTAGAGACAGGTGACTGTTAAAGAACGCTCCACTCTGCATAAGCTCACCTAATACTGGGGGAACACCTGGCTATACTTTGGGAGGGGGGCTCGCCTAATACTTGGGGAGGGGGGCTGGCTAATACAGGAGCACGGTAAATATTTAAAATGCCTCCAAAACCCCCCAAAACGCCCCAAATCCCACAAGCATGCCGGTTAGTTGAGACTTTCAGTTGCCTGAATTCCGGATAACAGGGACTTTGCTGTACATGCTCTGAAGGGAGTTTTTTTTCTACAAAAAAAGAGTTACACTTAAAATTCTCCAAATCTATCTTACATTGCTTGGAATGGTTTGCTTGTACAATTTCTTTCCTGCTTGTACATATTTACAATGCAAAACAGAAGTAACACAATCGGCTATTTGGAGTCTAAAAGTAGATTCAGACAAATATTTTTCAACAGCTTATAAGTAAACTGTGTATTTTCTCCTGGAGTTCTTTATTAATTTATGTTCTGCACTGAAAGCAGTAAGCAATAAACTATGTTTGCAGTTGTAGACAGGTTATAAAAGCTCTTGGCTGCCCATGTCATGCGTATGGGTAATTTGGGAAGACGGCCAGCAGGGAGAAGCTGAACCCTCTAGGGTTACAAACCCGCCAAGAATGTTCCTCCTGAGCAGGGAAGAAGTATCTGCACCCTCGGCAGAGAATGTGTTTTCTCTACGGTTAAGGAGTAAATATAGCCTGATATTAGCGAGTCAGGTTGTCCTGATGACTAACCCCTGGCTTTGTGTACAGCATCAAGACTAGACTCATGCAACCAAAATTAGGTCAGGTCTCAATCCAGACATTGCTGAGATGCCCTCGGCTGGATTCCTGGCCACAGTCCAATGTCTTTATAGGAATCTTCAGGATATCTTGGTTTTTCCATCTGGCAGATTTGGTGCTATTTTTCCACCCAAGAAAATATTTATATCTAAATTATGTCATACCCATTTATTTCACATGTTAGGTAACAGCATGCTGAACACACTGAGAACACATAATATGGATGAGTGGTGCGCAATTTCTAGCTTCACCATCAGCCATCACACCTGGGCAAATTCTGAGGTGAGAAAGAGGGACCGGTTTCCGATTTTCTATTTTCCAATTTTCCGATTTTTCCAGTTCCAATTTCTATTTCTGTGGAGTCTTTTTTTTTGTAATTTTTTGCATTCCCTGATTGGCCAAATACTTCTGAATTGACCTGGAAGCATTGGACCAATGCCCCGCATTGCTATACAGATTTTTTTTCAGAGGGGGGTGTTATTCTGGGCCCCTGCTTGCAAATCTAATAGATCTGGTGCAAAGATGCAGTTCAGAGGACTTCACATTAGGATAAATGAAATCATTGGCAGAAAGGAAGTTCCAGGTGAAGTGCCAGTGTCAATGTACCATATAAGATTCAGGGGACTTAGAAGGAGCAGGGACTGGTGCGACCCTTGCAGGGGAGGCCAGACATAGGTTACCTGGGACCTGGTGAGTATCACCAGCAGATGTCACTGCAATGCACATAGCTGCAACAATGGTTATAGAGCAAGAGCAATCTGTGACTAAGACATATTTTCATTTATCAAATTACACTGGCTTCATTTATCACCATAATAACCCTAAACACTGACATTTATTGATTATATTAAAAATTGGACATTAAGTTCAGATAAGCATAAACAAATAAATAAATATGTTTCTTTACATACTGTAGAGTAGATTTATGGGGAGGAACTTGCATACTTACTGTAGTGGGAATCCTTTGAGCGGTTGAATGGCACAGAGGTTTCCCAGAGCACAGTGCATGCCTGGTAAATTGGGTGGCACCATAAGCCCTAATGCAATTAATGGCTATGGCAGTGCTTAAGGGGTAATTTGGGCACTAGAGGGGCATAGCGTCTATACATAGTGGTGGGAGTATTGCAGTGGCAAGAGTGGGCCTTGCGACTATAGATAGGGGCGGGCTTTGCTGCTATACATAGCATGGGTGGTAGAGTGACAGATACCTCAGAGGCAGGCATTGCAGCTATACATAGCAGCGATGATACAACAGCGCTGGGTGAACTGTAGCTATGGACAGTGGCTTTGCTTAGGGAGGAGAGGATTGTGGCTGTGAGTTTGGCTTCAGTGTTAGGTGTAGATAACGGGAGGTTAGAGTTAGGTGTAGATAGAGGGAGGTTAGTGTTAGTATAGGTAGGCGGGGTATTAGTGTTAGGCATACATAGGTTGGACATTAGTGTAAGAACAGGAAACAATAAGGCAACTTTACCAATATTCTGCTAAGTAACAGGTAAACCCCACCCTCATTTTAACATGCTGCACTTCTACATGTAACCAATCTGCGGAGCTTACTCGGGCATGTCCAGTACAGACATGCTTGTAAATGGCAAGAGCGCAGCCATGACAAACGCACTTAACAAACTTTTGTTTAATATGTTTGAGGGACCCGGCCCTGGAACTGTGGGTTGCAGGCAGGGGTGTAACAATAGACCCTGAAAGGGATGCAGCCGCAGGGGGGCCAAGAAGCTGCAGGGGGCCCCATGGGGCAAGACGTTTCTTGTCCCTGTCCTGAGAGACTGACAACTAAGAGCGTGGAGAGAAAAAGCTTTTTGCTCCTTGCATAATTGTTCTAATGACTGCATCTGTTTAGCCACTGATAAGGAATAATACAAAGTTTTGTACACAAAGATTTGTAGACAGTCCCTATTCAGTGTTCAGCTGGGTCTTGTGTACAGCTGCCCTACCCCCAGCCTCTCCACCCCCTTCCCAAATGCTGTGTACTGTAGTGATGCTGGAGAAGTCTGCAGAGCCAGTTCTGCCCCATCAGAGATGGACAGAGTGAGTGTAATAAGCTGATAATGGGTGTACACTCGTCTGTCGATTTTCTGTATGCTTTTTCTGCAAACCATGTGGGTGAAGGGGAGCCATCCAAATTTTTGCAGGGGGGGCCCAGTGATTTCTAGATACACCCCTGGTTGCAGGAGCAGCATGTTAACCTCTGGACTCTGCAGAGATTGCCTACTATTGAGTAACTACTGTCATTTCCCCCCTTCAAGCTCTATGCAGCTCATATTCTGATAGAAGACAAATGGTGTATATGAGGGCAGCTGCACCTGTCATAAGAAAAGTGTGGAGGCCAGCAAACTCCAGGGTTCCCAGCCTACCTGTGGCAGTGCTCTGACATAACCAGTCAGGCAGCATCTACACGTCTGTAAAATCGCTAATTAACTTGCATTCCTTCAGCTGCTGTGATTAACTAATTCTTCAGATTCAAATCCTGGTATCTAAACTATTGTTCTCTCCAATAAGCAGTATTTTCAGTTCGGCGTTGAACACATTTAAATTATGACAGTTATTTAGAATGGAATGTGCCTGAAACAGAATCCTTTCTTTGTGCCAGTCTAAAAAAAGAAATTCTACAGAAATACACACAGGCACCTCGAGATACATAAACGATGCCCTACAGCCAATCTGTCCCTTATGTAAGAAGTGACAGCTGTGCTCTCTCTATTCTGATGATTTAGTGAATGATATAAAAGGAAACCTTATAGCACATTACTCAAATCTGGCTTTAGTTTCAGAGGTGAGAAGATTTGCTCTAGGCCCACCAGTGTTGGTAAAAGAAAGTGATTAGAAAAGGATGGATATCAAGGCATATCTCAGCCACCTGGCACTCCAACTCTACAAAGAGACCAGCCTTTCCTTTCAAGTCTTCACATCAAAAGGATCGCGCTACACCTGAGGTCACATTCAGACATAAGATAGAGAAAGCAGCGCTCTGCTACATCCACACTATAGCAGGACTCAAGTCAGATCACAGAAGTAGACCGGCATATAGCAGACTCACAGCTTTAACACATTTGAAGGTTGTGTCCTTTAAAATGAAATATTTTATTTAGATAATGTTCATAAAAAAGCATAGGTGTGTGTGTTTATCATAGTTGTGACCTCTCTGCTACTAAGATTATGGGGTGTCAAGGTAAGCTTCCGGCCTCGTACCACCATATGGCTCTTGACAAGCATATGTGGCTTAAAGTGGATCCGAGATGAACTTTTATACATTGAATAATTGTGTTCCTTACATGTAGGGCATTCCTCAAGCCAAATACTTTTTTTTGTTTTGTTTTAATACTCTAATTCCCTATAAACTAAACAAGCCTCGCCCACAGCTTCTCCAAAACACCAAGGTACTCAGACCCATGTAGCAAGGGCTTATGGGAGCTCAGTCTGGGCAGGAGGAGGAGGAGGTTACTAGCCAGAGGGGAGGGGGAGTGCATTTTTCACAGGCCTAGGGGTGGAGGTGCAGTTGCAGATTACCTGTGTAATGATGACAAACAGAACATGGCAGCTCTCATTGTATCACAGGAATAAATCATCTTAAACTGCTGAAGCGGTTTGCAGCTAGATTTGCTGTGTAAACTATATAAACTGTAGATAAGATATATAGACAAGTTACTTGTTATAGTTTCATCTCAGATCCGCTTTAACAGCATTCGGTTGCAGGCAGTGGAGGAGCATGGATGCGACTACTACTGGAGCTGTACCGTACTCTGCTGAGCTACTCTACAGTTACAGGGCAGCATGGGAGGGGTCCCAGAGATGGGAATGAGAGAAGTGCCCCCCCCATTAGCCCCCGTGTCTCTCTGGACTGCTGCTGGAGCAGTACCATACTCTGCTGAGCTACTCTACAGTTACAGGGCAGCATGGGAGGGGTCCCAGAGATGGGAAGGAGAGCAGTGCCCCCCCCCCCCCCCCCCCATTAGCCGCCGTGTCTCTCTGGACTGCTGCTGGAGCAGTACCATACTCTGCTGAGCTACTCTACAGTTACAGGGCAGCATGGAGGGGGGGGGGTCCCAGAGATGGGAAGGAGAGCAGTGGCCCCCCATGCCCCCATGTCCCTCTGCACTGCCGCTGGAGCAGTACCATACTCTGCTGAGCTACTCTACAGTTACAGGGCAGCATGGGGGAGGGGAGAGTCTCAGAGATGAGAAGAAGATGTGTGCCTCCCCCCAGCCCCTGTGCCCCCCTGGACTGCTGCAGGAGCAATACTGTAGTCTGATTAACCGCTCTACAGTTACAGGGCAGCATGGGGGGGGGGGTCTCAGAGATGAGAAGAAGATGTGTGCCTCCCCCAGCCCCTGTGTCCCCCTGGACTGCTGCTGGAGCAATACTGTACCATGTTGAGCGGCTCTACAGTTACAGGCAGCATGGGGGGGGGGGGGGGGGGGGGGGGGTTTAGAGAGATGGGAAGGAGAGTATTGCTCCCCCCCCCCCCCCCCCCGCTCGTGTGCCTGTGGACTTCTGCTGGAGCAGTACTGTGTTACTGTACAGTTACAGGACTGCATACTAGGGGTCCAGTGATGTGAAGGAGAGGAGTTGTCTCCCCCCCCCTCAGCCCCCGTGTCACCCTGGACAATACCATACTCCGCTGAGATACTCTACAGTTACAGACAGCATAGGAGGGGGCCCAGTTATGGGAAGGAGAGCCCCCCATCCCCTGTGTCCCTCTGGACTGCCGCTGGGGCAATACCGCACTCTGCTGTGCTACTCTACAGTTATTGGGCAGCATAGGAGGAGGGGGGGGGGGGGTCCAGGGATGAGAAGGAGAGAAGTGGCCCCCCAGCCCCTGTGTCCCCCTGCCGTTGCAGGGGCCATGGGGCCCGGGGGCCATTACTATGCCCCTGCATTGGCCATCTTTGCTCACCACATGCAAAATCGGCTAAATCCATACAGTGCAGTGATGTGGAGCGAAGACACCACAAAATAGCTGCATATAAGTTTAAATGCTGATTTTGGATAATTACGGGCTATAACTGTGCTATAAATGAGCTCTAGATGCCTTTTCCTGACTCACACAATACCTTTCTCCATTGTCTACAAGTGATGTATTATAGGTGTTCTATTTCAGAGCAGGGGAAATGATCCTGATGCAATAACCTCAGCTTTAGGGAGGCAAAACTGTACTTGGCAAATAACAATCACTGATTAGCTCCGGCCTTCCATTGTTCTCAGCTGACATATACGGTCAGCTATTGTTCAATCTGTGCTCTCCTGCGGGTAATTGGCAATGCAAGGTTAATTGACTACTCGAGGAAAAGCTTCCCGATAAAAACGATGTAGAATCTTTAGATCCACTATTAAAGTGGACCTGAACTCATGAACAGGACACAAGGAAAACACAGATTAATACATCCTGTTTGTGTTTAGAGTGAAGAGCCTCTGTAATTCCCCCCCACCTGCAAGTAATCACTATTGTAATTTGAACTCTCAGCTGTGTCAGCACAGGAATCTTGGCAACCTCAGCTAATTTGTAAACACGGGGTGTTAACCCTTTGTCTGCTTTCATGAAAGCAGGAAGTAGACACACTGTAGATTTATTGCAGAAGTTTTGTGGGCTGTAACAAAGAAATGTGTTTTTTAAAGGTTATTATGCTGTTGCTTATCTTTTAGAGCATAGAGGAGGTTCTGAATTCACGTCCTCTTTAAAGGGGTTCTCTTGCCTATATAAAAACACAAAAACTGCCACTTACCTGGGGCTTCTATCGGCCCCCTGCAGGTGGAATGTGCCGGCGGTGGGGAACGGAGCATCTGAGGAGGACGACACGGGACATTCCAGCTGCCGGGGGCCGATAGAAGAACCAGGTTCGTGGCAGTTTTTGTGTTTTTATATAGGCAAGAGAACCCCTTTAAGTACACCATCTTTTAGCAATCTTTAATATATATAATACAGATACATAGTAAAGTATTTTATGGAAGGGCGGATTTGGGCGCGGGAGGAAGCTGCTAGTAGAATACCGGTTAAATTACTAATATTTCACTACTTAATTCCGATAGTAAAATATCTGTATTTTTACCAATATTTTACTAGCACCTAACCCTGTTCTCTCCACCGATGCCTTATCCTAACTGATCCTTCTGTTGCAGAAATCACCAATATTTATGCCTAAGCCTAACCTACTCAAACACGAGTCCTTCCCACACCGCAAAATGCCTATCTGACTGACCGCCTCCCACCATGGATGCCTAACCTCAACTGATTCCCTACTGCAAAATGCCTAACCCTAGCTGATCCTTCAACCAATGCCTAATCTTCCCCAGCCACAATCCCTGCCAATTCTGCAAACATTCACCATAGGTGCCTAAGTTTTGGCTAATATTGGCTAATTACATCTATTAAAATAAGTGGCGACGCCTAAATTACTATGGCACTTCCAGCTCCAAATTACCTTATTCACCCAGATGGCTTATGGTGGCCTTGAACTATTAGAAAGTTGTAAGGGGCTCAAAATGACCAAAAAAGTCCTCACACTAGAAAAAGCTTTGTTTAATATATCTGGGTACTCTGTACCACTTGGTTGCCAAGCCTTGTCCCATAGAGCCCTATAAATCCATGCCTTGCACTGATGACATGCAAAAACTCAGAAACCGCTGTATGCATGTTGGACAAGAATGACTTATCCTTATAAAATTAGTAAGCCATATAGACACACTATACACCAGCGGTTCTGCATCTTCTGATTATTCCTCCACATAATCACCTTCATTTAGGCATTTATGATATGTTTTTATTAGGTTCTCAATCCCTTAGTTGCAGTAGCATCACACTCTATGAGTTGGAGGGATCAGGGAGGGGGTTCATGTTAATGCTGGTGAACAAACAGTTACCGTCGTTACAGTCATGTAACAAGCAGTGCAGGGAGAGAAGAGGTTAACCTGACAGATGCAGGTTAAATTATACTGAAAGAATACCTTGCCTGACAGATAAAATCAAACGGCAGTTACTTTCTGGGAAGACGGAATTGACTGGGAGTGGGAAAGCTTCATGTTAATGCTGCTAAACAAACAGTTACCGGTATTCTGCAGTTTTGTGACTACTGGCACAGGGAGAGAAATGGTTAAAGTGACTCCGAGCTCATAAAAAAAATGAAAGTTGTACTCACCTGGGGCTTTCTCCAGCCCAGTGCTGGTCGGGAGGTCCCACGACGGCGTCCTGGCTCTTCTCCTTCTCCCCGCTCCGGAATGGCTGACAGGCCGCAGCCCGGGCGACACTCGCCCGAGTGTCGGGCTGCTCCTTCCGCGTATGATGCGGATTACGCCACACCCCGGCCGCCTCGCGTCATCAGGGCGGCCGGAGTGAAAGTACTGCGCATGCGCAATTAAAGCGCGCATGCGCCGTACTGCCACGCCGGCCGCCGTGATGACGCGAGGCGGCCGGCGTGTGACGTAATCCGCGTCATACGCGGAAGGAGCAGCCCGACACTCGGGCGAGTGTCGCCCGGGCTGCGGCCTGTCAGCCATTCCGGAGCGGGGAGAAGGAGAAGAGCCAGGACGCCGTCGTGGGACCTCCCGACCAGCACTGGGCTGGAGAAAGCCCCAGGTGAGTACAACTTTCATTTTTTTTATGAGCTCGGAGTCCCTTGACAGATGAAATTTAAATACCACAGAATTCTTTTTGTGGCAGATAAAAGCAAAAGGCTGGATGACCCTTGTATTTAGGCTGGATGACCCTTGTATTTAGGACCCCCACAATTCTGGACCCCTTTGCTCCCTCATTTAGCTACTCCCCTGGTGTGATGAAATTTCGCTTTTTGATAATCCAGATAGACTTCTAGGCAGGAATTGCTGAGATTTGCAGTTCTACCATAGCTGAAAAATCACTTTTTACTGCACTCCCAAGATCGCTCATTTCAGGACAAACTGGCAGTGCCATACCGGTTACACCAACTGATAATGATGCTCTAACTCACGAGTGAAACTTTAAGTGAATGTGAACCTAAAGAGATAGTGCTACGCAATATCTGGCCATATTACATAAGCAGGTGACTCAAGATTTCCAAAGAATGTAGGCCACATGCTGATTAGATCATGCGACTCATGATATTACCAATGCACAATCGTTTGGGGTTGTGAGGTGCAAGACGGGAGCCTCCCTTGTCACCTTGAGTCACTCACCTCTGCTGTCTGCTGGTATCTCTGCATTCCAGCTGTACAAGGCATGAATCACTCTGGAATCCATTATAGTACAATGAAAGCATTGAGGGAATGTGGGGAGCATAAGAAAGAAGACATATAATTGACTTCTAAAAAGAGGCTGGATATATAATTACAACAAGCATGTACATAGCAACTGGCCTGGGTTATTTCACTGAATGCTACTACAGAAGCAGATAATTGGGATAATTAGAACGTTAATGTCAAAATCAGCACATTAATATATAAAGTCAGCGCAGGTCTATAGTAATACAGCTTTCATCATTTTTTGGTATACAGGATCTTCGAACAAAAGGGTAAAGAAGCAAGGCTTACCATATTCCAACAACCCACATTATAAGGTTGTAAACGAGTTTGATAGGTGGTCCGCAGAACTTTCAAATGGTGTCGTTTCACCAGCGATGTTGCACACTACAGATTCCTCCGGAATATAGTAGATATCCTGAGATCGCAGAGACTCACCAAAGGGGAGTCCAGTAGGATAGTGACATGAAAGAGATGTACGGCACATCTAAGTGTAAACCGTCTTTATTACATAACAACAAGTAAAACAATTAAAAACAAGGATAAAGGAAAACTCACATACGGGGCCCGTGCACTGGGAACCCCGAAAAAGTAGCGCGCATAAAATGGTCAATAGAAGACCTCAAATAAAATGGTGCCGCCTGTCGCCTTCCCGACCGGTTTCGCAATCTTGCGTCATCAGGGGAGAAAAAGTTTTTTATTTTTTATTTTAAAATCAGCACATTGAGTAATACATAAAAAAGCTGAAACTTAACAGAGAGATAAAGGAGCAATGCACAGGGGGCGGTGATCAATAGCAACCAATCAGAAGACATTTCCCATGCATGCAGTCTGATTGGCTAATGTTGATTTCTGCATTTTGCATACTATTTTTCTTCCTTTTACTGGCACTAAATACAGGTAGTCCCCGACTTACGACCCGCTGATACGAACAGCATGGATCCTGTGTTTCCATGGGAACAAGTCAAAAAACATTTTTCAAATTGGACTTGTAGTTTTTGAGAAAATTGATTTAAAAAAATTCAAAGTAAAAATGGCTTTTAAACGTGTCCAAGCAGTTACAGAGGGCAGAGGTGACACAGAGGGGGACACTGGAGGCACAGGGGGGCACAGAGGAGGTGCAGGGGACAGAGATGGCATAGTGTTCCGACTTAAGAACAGAGTAAGGTTAAGAACGAACCTAGAGTCCCTATCTCGTTCGTTAACCGGGGACTACCTGTAAGCAGAAAACAACACTGAAGCACATATGTAGGGTAAAGTAACTGTATGGCTACATTCTGAGCTGTATTTCTGCTGTGGCCTAATGCTGGGTACACACCATGCGTTTTCCTGCTCGATCCGCAGGCGAATGGGATTGATTCGACTATTTCCGACGTGCTCGATTCGGGCTGCGAACGTTCCTGCCGTCGATTTTGCATACTTAACATGCAAATCGACGGTAGGAACGATCGAAGCCTGAATCGAGCACGTCGGAAATAGTCGAATCGATCCCGATCGACCCGCGGATCGAGCGGGAAAACGCATGGTGTGCACCCAGCATTAGGCAGCTGCTACCCCCATGGTCAGGGCCGCATTAATACTTTTTGTGCCCCTAGGCCAAGTATGGCTCCCCTTCCATGTACAGCAGTGCCCCTCCCATTCCATGTGCAGCCCCCTCTCCCATGTGTAACATCC
Source organism: Hyperolius riggenbachi (assembly GCF_040937935.1). Lineage (NCBI taxonomy): Eukaryota > Metazoa > Chordata > Amphibia > Anura > Hyperoliidae > Hyperolius > Hyperolius riggenbachi. Next base: position 117,482,251 of record NC_090649.1, on the reverse strand, counting down.
ATGTACTGCAGTCCCTCTCTTTCATGAACAGCTCCCTTGGGCATCATTTTTCCTTTTCCATGTGTTGATCCCCATTTTCAGCCTCCTCTTTCGTATGTAACAACCTGTTTTTCATGTTCAGGCACCCCATTGGTCTTCAACTGCCCAAGGCCCCTGCCTCCATGGCCTTTCCAGAAATCCGTCACTGCCCATGAAGGCTGGAGGGGTTGCTGCATATGGAAAGGGAGGTGGCAAATGAAGTAGGGAGGCTATAAATGGATAGCAGGGCATATAGAAGGATTACTCCTGCACTGCCTCCTGCTTTCTTATGAAGTGGGACTATTTAGCGGCATGTTCAGGGCATGTTGCTTTACATAACCCTCTGCATGATGAGATTGCTAAAGCAAGTGGGTCCCAAAACCCTTTTTATCTTTGTGTAATAAAAATGTAGGCACCTATGTTCTTAAAGAGAATCTGTACTCTAAAATTCTTACAATAAAAAGCATACCATTCTATTCATTATGTTCTCCTGGGCCCCTCTATGCTGTTTTTGCCACTCCCTGCTGCAATCCTGGCTTGTGATTGCCATTTGTATGCAGTGTTTACAAACAAAAGACATAGCAAGTGATACGCTGAGAGTAGCTCAGTGTGTGAGTCATACAGAGTGTGCAGTGGGCCTGGAGAGGGTGTGTATAGCTTCTATCCAATCACAAGCAGCACAGCACATTCCAGCCTGACTGCCTCAGCCCGACAGAGGAGAGAAGATTAGATCATATAACAGAGATAATACAGCCACTGTGCAAGTAGGAATGGCTGCAGTTAGACAGAGCACATTAGAACATGTATAGGAACTTATAGGATAGAATTAATAAGGATGAAAATGTTGTTACAGAGTCTCTTTAAGCTAATGCTCTGACCTGTGCACCAATGCAAAACCCTACCATGATGATCACATGACAATAGGAGACTGCCCAACAGTCAAGCCTCAATTGAATATACACAATCTCTGTGAGATGTAGTCTACCAGCTGAATAGTTCTGGTTTTTATTCTGCCAGTCTCTGTGACTTGGTTGCTTACATCTTCTTTATTAGTATCACCCATTTTTATAAGATGAGGTTGTTTACTTGCTTAATTGATCTTATGATCTGGGTGGGGAGGTGAGGTAGTTGAAGTTATGCCTGGTACACACCATGCAATTTCCTATCAGATAGACGGGTCAAATCGGTTATTTCTAACAGGTCCGATCTGATTTCAGATCTTTTTTTCTGATTAATTATTTGTATACAAGTGATTGGAAAATCCATCAGAAATCAGATTGGGCCTGTCCGAAATAATTGAGTTGACCTGTCTATCTGACGGGAAATTGCATGGTGTGTACCGGCCATTAAGCTCCTGGTAGGGCTCCCCAGACTTTTCTTTTTTTAATAAAACAATAAAAGAAAAACAGTTGTGTAAGTGATACTGTTTTTATTTGCACTAACAGTAGTTTCTTGAAGGATTACAATTGCCCATTGTCAGATCCATGGGGATGAGCCAGAATAAAGCCAGGTACACACAATGAATGGAAATCTATGAAGGCTCCATTTGACTACTGAAATGTTTCTCGAAGATGGGTAATCCGCCCTCTCCATTGAACATGTCACTCAGCTATAGCCTAGCAGCATGTCTGTGCATCTCCATGAAATGTCTCCCTAACAACCTATCAATGATTGTTTGGGGCAACATTGACTGACTATGCCAAGACCATACCATAGAGCAACATTTCCAATGGCCAAGCTATTGGGGATGCAGAGGTTACAACCACACCACGATGCCTGAACTACACAAGACATTTATATTGCGCTTTTCTCCAGGTGGACACAAAGCGCCAGAGGTGCAGCCACTAGAGTGCGCTCTATAGGCAGTACCAGTGTTAGGGAGTCTTTTCCAAGGCCTCCTTACTGAACCACTGGATAGTTTCCAAACCTGTCTTCAAGTCTCACCAGTAGTGCATGTTTTATAAGTAACCTCACACACAGGCATGTAGAGTAATAGTTGTCTCAGCAATATGGATTGCCATAACAGTAGCGTAGCAAGAGACTATGGGACCCTATAGCAAAATATTTATGGGGCCTTTAGATCTAGGAACTCTTGAGCAATGCCACCTGCCCCTACCCTATGGATATGAGTTGATATGAGCTGATTAGACAATTTATATTTCCATGCAATGTACATGGGCACTGAAACAAAGTCAGAGGGTGGAGAAAGAAAGGAAAGCTAATAGTGAACACATCAAGTACATCCTGTGCCCTCTTACTGCCAGGGCACCATAGCAGATGCTATGACTATAGCAGCCATAGATATTGCTATACCCCTGTGGCTTAGCTATGTGAACATTCACAAAACGTGAACAGTTTCTGGAACTGGATGACAGGATCAGAAAACACTACTAATGAGGAAGAAACTGCCAAAAGTCAGACATAATTAAGTACTGTAACCATACAAGTTGTGTCATATAAAATATTTTACCTTTCTCTTCAGTTAAGTTCTAGCTGTTTTTCTACTGGGAAATAAATCAGGGCTCCTAAATGGCTGCTGGTCTGCAGCAGGACTTGAATATGAAAAAATGCCAATAATAATCCAATGACTTCTGTATAAGTAGCAATTTCAGCATAATGACCATTGAACTTGTTTATACCTGGTTATTTAGCATGGAAACCAAAGGTAACAACAAGGGTAGTAACCTTGATGTGATGCATCATATTTAATCTCCCTGCTGCAGAAGCTATCATTTTGGTCAGCTGAGGCTACGCTATGCTGTCCATCTGCTAAAATATGTGTGTCTGACCTCTACTTGGCTGGAAAAATTAGCCAGAGGTGCCAGGAAAGTCAATCTGTACATTCCCTCCTTCAAGAGAGTTTCTCCAGTAGTGAGCCCAGATCAAAGTACGTCTTGCTTTGAGGAAACCTAGTGACTAAGCAGTGAAGTTCTTGATGTGCAGTTCTGTGATCTTGTTGTTCTTGTTGGAGTGTATCTTTATAGTATTCTCATGTTCTCACTTTTGTGTTGGTTACCTCCAGGTGCTCCAGTTTTAAGAAAAAGCTGCTGGTTGGTTGAGTGACCTCTGACCCAATTGTTTCTACTATCTGTCTGTATGAATATGGTAGGAGCATCAGAATAAGAGCACCAGTGGAAATTACTCGTCTCCATAGCATACATTGTAGCCCCCCCAGCAAAGTTGTGCTATGATGTTTGCAGACAGTTGATTGGATGGGACTCCCTCATAATGGTTGCATTGTGTCTTTTCTTTTAAGAAGTCAAAATTATGTTTAGCATTGCTAAATAGAGGGCTTTTTGGTTTCTTTTAGCTTCTTTCTGGTTGTGGGTAACTATGAGCTATCATTATGAGCTATCTGGGAAATCTTCAGTACATGTCCAAGCCCTATCCCATGAAACCATATCAATCCATACCATGCACTGACGAGGACCAGAAAATCCAAAACAGGCTGTATGCACGTTGGGTTGGTGTGGCTCTGTAAAATGTATAAGCTATAGGTTCACTATCCACCAGCGGTTCTGGATGTGCAGCCTTGCTTTCTAGGGCATAAAGAGATGATTTGCATATTTGGGAGTGATGCATCATGGGAAATCCCACCTCACTTAAAGGACAACTGTAGTGAGAGCAATATGGAGACTGCTATATTTATTCCCCCACAATACCGGTTGCCTGGCAGCCCTGCTAATCTATTTAGATGCAGTAGTGTCTGAATAACACCAGAAACAAGCATGCAGCTAATCTTGTCAGTTCCAACATTAGTGTCGGAAACACCTGATGCTTGTACAGAATCTGTGGCTAAAGGTTTTAGAGGCAGAGGATCAGCAGGACAGCCAGGCAGCTGGTATTGCACAAAAACAAAAAAAATATGCGTGCATAAAAAAAGGGCGCCGTGAAAAAAGGGCCCAGGTTATTAATGAATTTGGCGGCAGGTATTAACGAAATTTGCTAACGAGAATCCTCGTTGTCAAGCTTTATTAACGATAATTACTGTTCCAAAAACTAACGAGTAATAATAACGAGTAAATATTAACGTTAAATAATGTTTTTCGTCAATACTGCTGAACCCAACCCTACCCTCACACAGAACCCTCCCCTGGTGGTGCCTAAAATTAACCACTCCCCTAGTGGCGCCTAACCCTAACCCCCCCGGTGGTGCCTAACCCTAACCACCCCCCCTGGAGGTGCATAACCCTAACCACCCCCCTGGTGTTGCCTAAAACTAACCACTCCCTCTGCAGAAACACCCTTTTAGATATATTAACGATAATAACTTTGACAATGTAAAATCTGTACTTATTAACGAAATAATATGATAAAAACTATACCATTATAAACTTCTAAAATGATGCTTTTTTCGCCGTATTAGCGATAATTGCATTACAGTCTATGGCGGCGCTCTTTTTATCCACCCGCAGCCAGCACCCTTTTTTCCTGCTCCCAAAAATATGGCATCCTCCCAACAGTTGACCTTTAAAACTGAATTATCACAAATATCTTCTGTTTTACATTTTGCATCGTGTCTTAACATTCACATTTTTTCTGGATGTCTGCATGAATTTCTCCACCTATGGAATACACTAAGATAATATCCAAAATTCATGAATTGCAAAGGAATTTTCATAATCGGCATTTACAGATTTTATTTTATTTTTTTTTTACAAAAAACAAGGCTTTGAATCTTATATTCTTGCTCTTCACATAATGCATTTTTAAGCCTAAAATTTTTCTATTATGTTGCACTGATTGCAGGATTCACAAGACCTCTTGCCTCAGCCACGGTGAAAAAACAACCACATCCTATGGATATGAGTTGACCTCCAATGATTTTCAGCTTTGATGCAATAACAGGCCATGAATTTCCTTGTGAAAGCAGTTTAAATAATTATTGGAAACATCTCCAGTTTTCAGCAAAGATTTGATTTTGAAAAAGGACAGGATTATTTTATTGTTGTCTATTTGTAAAGCACCATCATCCTTCCTAGTGCTGTACAGAGTACAATAACAACAATAACAATAATATTTTTATAGCGCTTTTCTCCCTGGGGACTCAAAGCGCTGTGACCCTGCATTATGTAGTCTCAAAGGCTAGGGAAAAGTGGTGAGTTTTTAGCCTTTTCTTAAAGCTGTCCAGAGAAGGAGCCTCTCGTACTGATTGTGGAAGTGAGTTCCATAGAGTAGGGGCTGCATAGGAAACGGCCCGAGCTTCAAAAAGTGTATCCTGGGAATAACCAGATTCATCTTACTGGCAGAGTGGAGGGTGCGTGGAGGGGCATAAAGTTCCAATAGATCCGCTATGAATTTGAGTCCCATGTGGTTTAGAGCCTTGAATGTCAGCAGGCAGTTCTTAAAATGGGTTCTCCATTTTACTAGCAACCAGTGAAGAGCTTGCAGTACTGGGGAGGTGTGTGAGCTATTGGGGGGTATTGGTTAGGAGTCTGGCTGCTGCATTCTGAACTAGTGGTAAGGGGAGCAGAACCTTATCTGGGGATCCGACGAACAGGGCATTGCAGTAGTCCAGGCGGGAGGATACAAATGCATGAACCAGGGCAGGTAGGAATTCAGCTGGGATAAGGTGCTTGATTCTCGCTATATTTCTCAGATGGAAGAAGGAAGACTTGACGACAGCTGATACGTGCGTACTGAGTGTTAGCTTTCCATCCAGGATCACCCCAAGGTTTCTCACAGAGTCTTTATACTGAACGGTATCTCCTCCAATTGCTAGTTTAAAATGGGGAAAATTTTGAAATGTATCCATCATGTGTGGCCCGCCTACCACCAACACCTCTGTTTTGTCAGAGTTCAGCCTCAACCAGCTGGTGTTCATCCAATTTTGTAATTCCACTAGACAGGCATTGATAGATACTGATGGGTCTTGAGTGCCAGGCTTGAAGGACAGATACAGTTGTGTGTCGTCTGCATAGCAGTTGTATCCTAGGCCATAGTTCTGGACTATTTTGCCCACTGGGAGCATGTAGACTGCAAATAGTAATGGAGATAGCACAGAACCCTGTGGAACTCCATAGGCACTGGATTAGAGTAGTGTGAGCCAAGACATACTTGCTGTGTCCTGCGGGATAGAAAGATCTGAAACCAACTAAGAATTCTCTGGAATAGTATTTCATGATCCACAGTATCAAATGCTCAATGTCAAGAAGAATCAGAATTGAGCACTCACCCTTGTCTCTTGCAGTAAGTAGATCATTCATTACTCGGACTGGTGCCATTTCAGTGCTGTGCCTTTTCCTGAATCCTGACTGAAAGGTATCAAAAATGTTGTTATCTGAAAGCCTGGCTTCTAGCTGGTTGGCGACTGCTTTCTCGATAACTTTTGATAGGAAAGGTGAGTTCGCCACTTGTCTGTAGTTGATCACAGAGTCCGGGTGCAGTGATGGTTTAAGACTCCACACAGGAGTGGGAACCATAAATACATAGTTCATGCACAATACAACTAGACAGTACAAGCATACAATACATACAGAGTTCCTGCATGGTGTGATAACATCCAGCAACACGTGTGTGTTCATTTTATTAGGCGTGATCAAGTGCCTCTGGGACAAAAAACACTAGGGGAACGGCTAAGCCATTGCTTGCCTACAATCTAGACGATAATGGGAGTGAAGACATTATGTAAGGTGACAAAGCGGCTAGCAGATGTGGATATGTGCATGAAGGGGGATTATAAAAGATGACATACTTGTCTGAAGAGGTGGGTTTTAAAAGGTGGGTTTTAGGGTTCCATGTACCTGAAAGCCCTGAATTTTAACATTGTATGAATTTGAATGGAACTGTACTTACTTCCCCATTGTCTGAGTGCTTCTTTTTGGTAGGCGGGGATGAATCCACCTCTATAGACCCTTATTGGAGAAGGATCGTGTGACATGCTGGCCATGACCCTTTCCCATATTCTGATTGGGAGGGTTGGTGGACAGTTTATTGGCTACACCAGGGTTCTCTGTGCCTATTTTGGTGCCCTTGGCAAGAAACCCTTTTTTGACCCCCCCCCCCCCCCCCCCCCCATCAACATAAGTATATAAATGCGACACAAATTATTACCAGGCCAGCTAAACTTCACTGGCCAAAACTCACTGCCCCCACAACATACCCTTCCTATAACTGCTATGAGGGGTGTGTAGTCACTTTGTAAAAGCGCTGCATTGTTTAGGTACAGCCTGGATCTCGGCAGTTTAGAATATTGTCTTGGAAATCCAGTAGATTTACAACAATTGAAAAAATCAGTTGCAGTTTTATGAGGGCCTGAGCCCACTAACGCAGTTGAGTCCACTTCTGTCCACTTTTCAGCACCTGTAACATTGATGTGTAACTGAAAAGTGGACACAACTGCCTCAGTGGACTCAGGCCCTTAGCACATTAAAGGGGCACTATTGCTAAAATCTTCTTTTTTAGACCCTTTAGTGTAAATATGAGTTGTTGGAGGATTGATATTTCACATGAATCAGTCTTTTTGCAATGTATTTGTTTACTGGTAATAAACATATAAAGGCATGCATTCACGTCAGTACTTTTACCTTCCCGACGCCAATGCAGCCTAAACCATTCTGTAATAGGGATGCCTCTGTTAGTGGTTGGTGTGCTGTCGTTATTTTACACCCCTCTGTCCATCTCTTTTCTTATTTCCCAACTGTGTAACTGCACGAATGAGCAGTTACTGTGCGCACAGCAGCCGCCGTAAACTGAAGGACGCTGCCTCTCCTCCGTGCAGCGTAAGATATTGTTGTGTGCTCATTGATGCCGCCGCTACATTGCGCAGATCGGAAAGTCGGTCAGGTTACCAAGGAAACGGACAACAATAGGTGTCCGTTTCATTGCCAGCTCGGGAACAGGGGGTCCTTGGCGGCCGGGCTGGCGTATGTCTTGCAAGGAGCAAGGAGAACAAGCAAGTGCTGAACACTACAAAAACTGTCGAGCTAATCGTCGACTTCAGGAAGTCCGCACCCACCCCTCCACCAATTCACATTGACGGTACGGAAGTGGCCAGAGTGCCTTGTGCCCGCCTTCTGGGCACTACCATCTCCAGTGACCTCAGCTGGAGGCCTAACATCACTGCCATCCAAAGGAAAGCCCAGCAGAGACTCTACTTCCTTCGTCAGCTGAGGAAGTTCGGCATGGCCCCAGAGATCTTGACCAGCTTCTACTCTGCCACCATTGAATCGATTCTCTGCTCCTCCATCCTGGTCTGGTACACTGGCGCCACCACTAGCGACAGGCTCACACTTCAGAGAGTCATCAGGGCAGCGGAGAGGGTCATTGGGAGACCTCTTCCCCCACTTGACCTCCTTCACAAGAGAAGGCTGAAATCCAGGGCACTGAGGATCGCTAACGATTCCACTCACCCGGGCCACCGCTACTTCTGTCAGCTCCCACTGGGACGGAGGCTTCGGGCCATCTCCACAAGGACTTCCAGACACAGTAACTCTTTCTTTCCCGTGGCAGTCAGCCTCCTCAATTCCCTCCACATACTCCCATCTGCTCACAACAACTAATGTTAGGCCACTCTTTGTCTTCTTGTCCTTGTACGGGTATAACTGCTGCTCTTGCATGTAAGGCAAATGTTAGTGTAATATAATGTGAATGTATATGCTTTAGTGTAATGTAATGTGAATGTAAATGCTTGTCCTCTGTGTTATATAGTGTAATACAACTTCTGTTCTATTGCTGTCTCTTCGGAGCTATATGTACTGTGCCAAACCCAATTCCGGGCATGACCCAGTCATGCTTGGCGAAATAAAGATTCCTGATTCCTGATTCCTGATGTCTTCCACACGCAGCCGCACACAACAATATCTTATGCTGCACGGAGGAGAGGCAGCGTCCTTCAGTTTATGGCGGCTGCTGTGCGCACAGTAACTGCTCATTCGTGCAGTTACAAAGTTGTGAAATAAGAAAAAAGATGGACAGAGGGGTGTAAAATAATGACAGCACACCAACCACTAACAGATGCATCCCTATTACAGAATGGTTTAGGCTGCATTGGCGTCGGGAAGGTAAAAGTACTGACGTGACTGCATGCCTTTATATGTTTATTACCAGTAAACAAATACATTGCAAAAAGAATGATTCATGTGAAATATCAATCCTCCAACAACTCATATTTACACTAAAGGGTCTAAAAAAGAAGATTTTTGCAAAAGTTCCCCTTCAACAGTACCTGCTAAATCATTGATATGCTTTTCTAGTTTTCTATGTTATGCTAAGCAGCAGTGCCTATTTGGGTATTAAAATGACCATCTAAACCTTTCTTAATGGAACTAGCCTGTTGGGTAAAAGAATCCCATAAAACAGTGTTAAGAATAGCTCTGTGGTCCCCCCAAGGAATCTGCCTGGTTTGCCTATGTCTAAAAATGACCCTGGGCTACACCTCCCTTTGATCAATCGCAGTCCAAAGGATGAGGTTTTTTTTTCCGTAATGGTATTCAATAATGGCCATGTAAATGCCACTTCTCTGGGCAAAATGAAGCTGTTGGGTGGCTTATCTGTAGCCTTAGCATGATCTTGAGAGTTTAGTGGGAGAGAGAAAAACATAGGATAAAAATGTGCTTGCCAGGGGCTTTTAGTTTCACAAGAAAAGCCTTGTTTTTTCCTCCTTTATCGGTCTCTATTTATGTTTTTGCCTTTTCAGCACACACTCATGGTAGATCGCGTTATCACAGAGTAAATAGAGTCCCAGTGTCTCCTAGTGGGAGTGCAGAAATGGCATCCTAGCAGTGCAGATGAGGCCACTCTCATACAAGTATGGGGGGGGGGGGGGGGGGGGGGTCAGTGTATAGCAGAGGCAGGAGAGATTGCTGGGCCACCACTCACTATCACACTGCTGGAATGTTAGATAAAAGCAGACATAGGACACTGCTCCCCTTGGTCAGTAAGTTTCAAGGTCATGGAGGTTATGGGAAAGAATAGAATAGATTAGCCCAAAGAAACTACAGGGAATATGTGACCCTTCTTGAATTCTGGGAAGAGAAGAGAGAAAAAAATGAAAAAGAAATAGCCACAAGTATGTGAAGTATGTGAGGGGAAGAGAGAACTGTTTACTGTTTATATGCTAAGAATCCTGAGCTGGCAGGAGAAGAGGAAGGAGGAATGATATGATCTGCGACACCAGAGGAGGACTGCTAGCTGGCTGCATGTGTTGTGCAACTGTAAACTATGTCTTCTTCTAGATGCCAGGTACAAAGCCGTATATCTCACTCAGCCCGTCCTGATCATTGCACAAACCTGCGCTGCCAGGCATTCCATCATTTGACCATAAATGTTATTACTAAATACATTTTATTACTCAATGACTAAACTATAATACATGTAGTGTTACGGCCATTAGCACCGCGCTGTTAGGCTGTGGCTATATTTCGGTAAGAAGCAGATACACAGGGGCGTAGCAATAGGGGGTGCAGAGGTAGCGACCGCATCGGGGCCCTTGGGCCAGAGGGGCCCCATAGGGCCCTCCCTCAACTGCAGTATTAGCTCTCTATTGGTCCTGTGCTCATAATAATCACTTCTATAGATACTTCGAATGGTGGTAATCATAAACAAACTGCTCCCCACCCCTTTCTTGCACCTCTGACACTGTAGTTGCCATTGGCAGATTTTGGTGCTCCGTATCAATTGCTATGTATAGAGTGCTGGGGGGGCCCCATGTAAAACTTGCATCGGGGCCCACAGCTCCTTAGCTACGCCACTGCAAATACAGCACCACTTTATGAGATGGGGAATAGTGTTGGGCGAACAGTGTTCGCCACTGTTCGGGTTCTGCAGAACATCACCCTGTTCGGGTGATGTTCGGGTTCGGCCGAACACCTGATGGTGTTCGGCCAAACTGTTCGGCCATATGGCCGAACTAAGAGCGCATGGCCGAACGTTACCCGAACGTTCGGCTAGCGCTGTGATTGGCCGAACGGGTCACGTGTAGTGTTGGGCGAACGTCTAGATGTTCGGGTTCGGGCCGAACATGGCCGAACTCCGAACATAATGGAAGTCAATGGGGACCCGAACTTTCGTGCTTTGTAAAGCCTCCTTACATGCTACATAACCCAAATTTACAGGGTATGTGCACCTTGGGAGTGGGTACAAGAGGAAAAAAAAAATTAGCAAAAAGAGCTTATAGTTTTTGAGAAAATCGATTTTAAAGTTTCAAAGGGAAAACTGTCTTTTAAATGCGGGAAATGTCTGTTTTCTTTGCACAGGTAACATGCTTTTTGTCGGCATGCAGTCATAAATGTAATACATATAAGAGGTTCCAGGAAAAGGGACCGGTAACGCTAACCCAGCAGCAGCACACGTGATGGAACAAGAGGAGGGTGGCGCAGGAGGAGAAGGCCACGCTTTGAGACACAACAACCCAGGCCTTGCATGAGGACAAGAAGCGTGCGGATAGCAATTTGCATTTTGTCGCCATGCAGTCATAAATGTAATACAGATGAGAGGTTCAATAAACAGGGACCGGAAACGCTAACCCATCACAGATGTTCATTGTTCATGTTACTTGGTTGGGGTCCGGGAGCAGGGGCGTAGGAATAGGCCCTGCAGCCCCTGCGCCCGCGGGGGGGCCCGGCCCCCCCCCTGGGGCCCGCTTGGGGCCGTTTTGTGGGTGCTGGAGGGGTGGCAGCATGAGGGGAAAGCCTTGCCCACAGTCGGCGGGGAGAGGGGTAGTTCCCCCCCTCTCCCTCACCTCGGGGCTCTCCCCTCTGTGCTCCCCTCCAGCTCTTTAGTGTGTGGGGCTGTGGGCAGCGGGCAGCGAGCGGCGGGCAGATACATACCTGCTTCCGTGCGTTCCATCGACGACTTCTCCCTCTAGCGGCTGACGTCACTTCCGGAAGTGACGTCAGCCGCTAGAGGGAGAAGTCTCCGATGGAACGCACGGAAGCAGGTATGTATCTGCCCGCCGCTCACTGCCCGCTGCCCACAGCCCCGCACACTAAAGAGCTGGAGGGGAGCACAGAGGGGAGAGCCCCGAGGTGAGGGAGAGGGGGGAACTACCCCTCTCCCCGCCGACTGTGGGCAAGGCTTTCCCCTCATGCTGCCACCCCTCCAGCACCCACAAAACGGCCGCGAGCGGGCCCCGGGGGGGGGGGGGGGGGGGGGGGCGCTCAGAAAATCTGCAGGGGGGCCCGGTGGGGCCTAGTTACGCCCCTGTCCGGGAGTGTTGCGTAGTCGTTTCCAATCCAGGATTGATTCATTTTAATTTGAGTCAGACGGTCTGCATTTTCTGTGGAGAGGCGGATACGCCGCCGATCTGTGACGATGCCTCCGGCAGCACTGAAACAGCGTTCCGACATAACGCTGGCTGCCGGGCAAGCCAGCACCTCTATTGCGTACATTGCCAGTTTGTGCCAGGTGTCTAGCTTCGATACCCAATAGTTGAAGGGTGCAGATGGATTGTTCAACACAGCTACGCCATCTGACATGTAGTCCTTGACCATCTTCTCCAGGCGATCGGTGTTGGAGGTGGATCTGCACGCTTGCTGTTCTGTGTGCTGCTGCATGGGTGTCAGAAAATTTTCCCACTCCAAGGACACTGCCGATACCATTCCCTTTTGGGCACTAGCTGCGGCTTGTGTTGTTTGCTGCCCTCCTGGTCATCCTGGGTTTGCGGAAGTCAGTCTGTCGGCGTACAACTGGCTAGAGGAGGGGGAGGATGTCAATCTCCTCTCTAAAGTCTCCACAAGGGCCTGCTGGTATTCTTCCATTTTGACCTGTCTGGCTCTTTCTTCAAGCAGTTTTGGAACATTGTGTTTGTACCGTGGATCCAGAAGGGTATAAACCCAGTAATTGGTGTTGTCCAGAATGCGCACAATGCGTGGGTCGCGTTCAATGCAGTCCTAGGCCGAAGAGGTCATAGCCTAGGGTCACAAAACCTGTTTATTGGGCAATTTCAATGGTGGCGAGTCTGACGTACATAAATCGCAGCAATGGCCGTTAGCAACGTCTGAATCTCACGAAATGTCTCATGCAGGTAGAAGACATATTGTTAGACTTGGGCTCCAAAGATGGGTTCCCTACATCTCTGCAAACCAGAGTTACAGGGCTCCAAATTTGGTAAAATCCCCCATAGGCTTTCATTGGGCCTCCTATTTACAGTTCCAAAATCTCACATCTTTTCAAAGGGCAATTACTCAGCAGTGGCAAATTTTCTAGCATTGTAGGGACCCTTAGGGGGAACATGACTGGTGAGTTTCGGGCCCCTAGGCCGAAGAGGTCATAGCCTAGGGTCACAAAAACCTGTTTATTGGGGCTATTTCAATGGTAGTGATGGTGACGTACATAAATCGCAGCAATGGCCGTTAGCAAAGTCTGAATCTCACGAAATGTCTCATGCAGGTAGAAGACATATTGTTAGACTTGGATTCCAAAGATGGGGTCCCTACATCTCTGCAAACCAGAGTTACAGGGGTCCAAAATTGGTAAAATCCCCCATAGGATTTCATTGGCTCCCTATTTCACTTTCCAAAATCTCACATCTTTTCAAAGGGCAATGGCTCAGCAGTACCAAATTTTCTAGCATTGTAGGGACCCTTAGGGGGATCATGACTGGTGAGTTTTGCCACTGCTGAGCCATTGCCCTTTGAAATGGTGTGAGATTTTGGAACGGTAAATAGGAGGCCCAATGAAAGCCTATGGGGGATTTTACCAATTTTGGACCCCTGTAACTCTGGTTTGCAGAGATGTAGGGACCCCATCTTTGGAATCCAAGTCTAACAATATGTCTACTACCTGCATGAGACATTTCGTGAGATTCAGACTTTGCTAACGGCCATTGCTGCGATTTATGTACGTCACCATCACTACCATTGAAATAGCCCCAATAAACAGGTTTTTGTGACCCTAGGCTATGACCTCTTTGGCCTAGGGGCCCGAAACTCACCAGTCATGTTCCCCCTAAGGGTCCCTACAATGCTAGAAAATTTGGTACTGCTGAGCCATTGCCCTTTGAAAAGATGTGAGATTTTGGAAAGTGAAATAGGGAGCCAATGAAATCCTATGGGGGATTTTACCAATTTTGGACCCCTGTAACTCTGGTTTGCAGAGATGTAGGGACCCCATCTTTGGAATCCAAGTCTAACAATATGTCTACTACCTGCATGAGACATTTCGTGAGATTCAGACTTTGCTAACGGCCATTGCTGCGATTTATGTACGTCACCATCACTACCATTGAAATAGCCCCAATAAACAGGTTTTTGTGACCCTAGGCTATGACCTCTTTGGCCTAGGGGCCCGAAACTCACCAGTCATGTTCCCCCTAAGGGTCCCTACAATGCTAGAAAATTTGCCACTGCTGAGTAATTGCCCTTTGAAAAGATGTGAGATTTTGGAACTGTAAATAGGAGGCCCAATGAAAGCCTATGGGGGATTTTACCAAATTTGGAGCCCTGTAACTCTGGTTTGCAGAGATGTAGGGAACCCATCTTTGGAGCCCAAGTCTAACAATATGTCTTCTACCTGCATGAGACATTTCGTGAGATTCAGACGTTGCTAACGGCCATTGCTGCGATTTATGTACGTCAGACTCGCCACCATTGAAATTGCCCAATAAACAGGTTTTGTGACCCTAGGCTATGACCTCTTCGGCCTAGGACTGCATTGAACGCGACCCACGCATTGTGCGCATTCTGGACAACACCAATTACTGGGTTTATACCCTTCTGGATCCACGGTACAAACACAATGTTCCAAAACTGCTTGAAGAAAGAGCCAGACAGGTCAAAATGGAAGAATACCAGCAGGCCCTTGTGGAGACTTTAGAGAGGAGATTGACATCCTCCCCCTCCTCTAGCCAGTTGTACGCCGACAGACTGACTTCCGCAAACCCAGGACGACCAGGAGGGCAGCAAACACAAGCCGCAGCTAGTGCCCAAAAGGGCCCCTAGGCCGAAGAGGTCATAGCCTAGGGTCACACTCGGCAGTGTCCTTGGAGTGGGAAAATTTTCTGACACCCATGCAGCAGCACACAGAACAGCAAGCGTGCAGATCCACCTCCAACACCGATCACCTGGAGAAGATGGTCAAGGACTACATGTCAGATGGCGTAGCTGTGTTGAACAATCCATCTGCACCCTTCAACTATTGGGTATCGAAGCTAGACACCTGGCACAAACTGGCAATGTACGCAATAGAGGTGCTGGCTTGCCCGGCAGCCAGCGTTATGTCGGAACGCTGTTTCAGTGCTGCCGGAGGCATCGTCACAGATCGGCGGCGTATCCGCCACTCCACAGAAAATGCAGACCGTCTGACTCAAATTAAAATGAATCAATCCTGGATTGGAAACGACTACGCAACACTCCCGGACCCCAACCAAGTAACATGAACAATGAACATCTGTGATGGGTTAGCGTTTCCGGTCCCTGTTTATTGAACCTCTCATCTGTATTACATTTATGACTGCATGGCGACAAAATGCAAATTGCTATCCGCACGCTTCTTGTCCTCATGCAAGGCCTGGGTTGTTGTGTCTCAAAGCGTGGCCTTCTCCTCCTGCGCCACCCTCCTCTTGTTCCATCACGTGTGCTGCTGCTGGGTTAGCGTTACCGGTTCCTTTTCCTGGAACCTCTTATATGTATTACATTTATGACTGCATGCCGACAAAAAGCATGTTACCTGTGCAAAGAAAACAGACATTTCCCGCATTTAAAAGACAGTTTTCCCTTTGAAACTTTAAAATCGATTTTCTCAAAAACTATAAGCTCTTTTTGCTAAAAAAAATTTCCTCTTGTACCCACTCCCAAGGTGCACATACCCTGTAAATTTGGGGTATGTAGCATGTAAGGAGGCTTTACAAAGCACAAAAGTTCGGGTCCCCATTGACTTCCATTATGTTCGGAGTTCGGGTCGAACACCCGAACATCGCGGCCATGTTCGGCCTGTTCGGCCCGAACCCGAACATCTAGATGTTCGCCCAACACTAATGGGGAACCACCCCAGCTGTCATGACTGATGAGAAATACCCACTGGGCATACCCAAACTCTGGGCACTGGCATTGCAAGTACTGAATGTTATCTGTTTGTACTCCAGGGATTTCAGCACAACCATTGATTCGCAGCAGGGACCATCTTGATACAGGTATTACAGGGCTCTCTAGTGGAAGCACAATGAGGCTTTTCTTAAAATGTTAGTGTACTCAGGGCCAGATTTCTGGAACATTCACAAAGGCCCGGGCCTTGGGTGGCTGCAGGCCAAGGGGCACCTGTACATGAAGGAGGGGTTGCTGCATATTAAAGAGGAGGGTGAAAAAGGGGAGCAACACATGAAAAATAAAATGATGCTAAAGGGAGCTGTTCGTGAAAGAAAGTGGCAGCTGCACATGGGTGATACACATGGAAGAGGGGGCTGCACATGGAATGGGAAGGATGCTGCATATATGGATAATACACATGGAAGAGAGGGCTGCACATGGAATGGGAGGGGCACTGCAGTAAATGGATGTTACACATGGAAGAGGGGGCTGCACACGGAATGAGTGCTGCAGTACATGGATGTTACACATGGAAGAGGAGGCTGCACATGGGATGGGAGGGATGCTGCTGTAAATGGATGATACTCATGGAAGGGCGGGCTGCACATGGAATGGGAGGGGAGAAGCTGTAAATGGATGATACACATGGAATGAGGGGGCTGCAGATGGAATGGGAGGGGCACTGCTGTATATGGATGATACACATGGAAGAGGGGGCTACACATGGAATGAGAGGGGCGCAGCTGTAAATGGATGACACACATGGAGGAGAGGGCTGCACATGGAATGAGAGGGGCGCAGCTGTAAATGGATGATACACATGGAGGAGAGGGCTACACATGGAATGGAAGGGGTGCAGCTGTAAATGGATGATACACATGGAGGAGAGGGCTGCACATGGAATGGGAGGGGCACAGCTGTAAATGGATGATACACATGGAAGAGGGGGCTGCACATGGAATGGGAGGGACGCTGCATATATGGATAATACACATGGAAGAAGGGGCTGCACATGGAATGGGAGAGGCGCAGCTGTAAATGGATGATACACAGGGAAGAGGGGGCTGCACATGGAATGGGAGGGGCGCTACTGTAAATGGATGACACACCTGGAAGAGGGGGCTGCACATGGAATGGGAGGGCCACAGCTGTAAATGGATGACACACCTGGAAGAGGGGGCTGCACATGGAATGGGAGGGGCACAGCTGTAAATGGATGATACACATGGAAGAGGGGGCTGCAGATGAAATGGGAGGGATGCTGCTGTAAATGGATGATACACATGGAATGAGGGGGCTGCATATGGATTAGGAGGGGCTCAGCTGTAAATGGATGATACACAATAGATCCTAGAGAATTTCCAGCTAGGTGGGCCTTTAAAGCAATCTGTTTTGTTGAGGTGTTGATTATTTTCTATTAGGGGTGCATATTTACATGGGATTTCCTGCAGTTACAATCATTTCAGATATACTGTAACATATAATTAACTGCCTGGCATTCCATATCATTCTCTGTGTGGTGTATGTGACTGCTGAATACATATTATTTACTGCCTGTCCCTCTCATGTGTGTCACAAACCCCCCCCCCCCCCCCCCCTCCCCAAAAACAGAAAGTGAGATATCTTCTCAATGGAGGCACAGACAGCAAACCAAAGTAACTTTAAAGAGGGCTTTAAAGAGTAGCTGTAGTCATTCTGATTACATGCCTTTTGCCTTTGTGCATGTATGGGGAGAAGAGAGAGCTGTTAAAGTGTACCTGAGATGATGGGAAGTAAAAGTTTTATAAATACTCGGGGCTTCCACCAGCCCCCTCCACGCAGAATGCTCCCACGCCGGCATCCAAAGCCTCCTGGATCCTTCCGTTGCTGCCCGTTATCTTCGGCTAGTTGCACTCTTGGTGCAGTGCAATTTGTGTACAGCAGAAGAGCCTACCACAGTGCATTGCACCGCATCATTGCATGCAGATTTGTCCCTGCGGCAGATAGCGTTGACATGGAAATTCTGCATGCCCCGCCCTGCAAATGTGTATGCAGGTGACGTCAGATGTCAGTTGCGTCTAACGGCTCAGTCACATGCACACTTCCAGACAGGAAGTGCGTCACATGACTTTGACACTATGCGCATGTGCACCACTGTAATCATTATAGATTGTTGTGGTGTGACTCCAATGCCATCAGTTGCCATGCGGTACCGCTCGACAGCACGCTGCAGAGTCTGCATCAATCGAAGCACTTCCGTCATATGCGTCACACCGTGGGTACTGTGGCCAGTCTCATAGACACTAATGGCCACTGCGATGACAGGGGATAGTACTGCACTATAAATTACTTTTTCCTATGTTGCTGTCGCCTTCAGTAGGTAAGCAAAACCTGACAGATCTGACAGGTTTTGGATTAGTCGATCTCAATCCCATTGAATTAATAGTATTATTAATGTAAAGTATAGGAAAAGCTCAAACCGCTCTGAAAAATGTTAGATCAAAGCGGTTTTCTAGGCGTTGTTCAGTAACAGCTTTACTGTAACAATTTATGAAATCTGCTAAACAAAAAACGCTCCCCAAAACGCTAGGCATGTTTAGAAAACCTCTCTAAACATGCCTAGAATCGCTCTGAAAATCTGCTTCAAAAACCTCTAGCGTTTTGCGGATCTGCTAGAGGTTTTTGGTGTGCACTGGGCCATAGAGAAATTAAAGAAGTCCTACTTTGTCTCCTATGTGTTCTTCAGTTCAGGGGTCTAACAGAATGAATAGTTCTTCTTAAAACAATTTTCCAGCTGAAGGAGACATGAAGGGAAACATACAATACACTGTATAAAACTGATACTGAGAATGAGAGTCAGAATGTGCCAAAAGGCAAGATGAGTTGAGTCAACAGGACAAGTGGCCAAGTTATCCACTTACTGGAGAAAAGCCTTTTCAAGAGCACTTACAGGCTTGGAGACTCCGAGGGGACAACAAAAAGAAACAAGCTTCCAAAGATAGCTGCAGCATGAGAGAATGCTTATAAATACACAGCAACAGATGGACTCTATTAAATGAATAATGCGGTGTAGTATGCGATTGCTCTGCAGGCTTCCAAGTTTTAAATCTGCCATGTTCTATAAAAAAAATGCTAGCGGTGAAAATTATATTTAATTAGGGCTAAAATGGCACTGATATGTTAGGTACACAAGCCCATATCTGAGGACAGACAGTCCCCTACTTACAAACGACTCGATTTACAACATTTCAGAGAGACAAACAAAGTTGTCTTCGTGTACCAAATATACAATTCTGTTTATTTATTGTGAGAAAACGCGGAAATGCCGCCGCGTGTACTGACAGCAAGGCGGCTGGCTCCGCGTCCAGCGCGGCGGTTTGAACGCAGCAGCATGCGTCTGATACTATGATAGATCGCGGAAAAGCCGCCGCATGTACTGGCAGCAAGGCGGCTGTTTCCGCGTCCAACACGGCGGTTTGCACGCAGCAATGTGTGTCTGGTATGGCTGGCTCTGTTAGTGCACCTGGATGGAGAGCTACGCGCGCGCCCGCCAGAAGTCAGGACCTTTATGCCAGTTGGAGATGGATCAGCTGATCAGGACGATCAGCTGATTCCTGCTGGACTCCTGATTGGCTGAGTGGCTCGGGTGGGGCGGCAGAGTCCTGCAACTATATATACAGCTTGCTTGCCAGTTGCTGGTTGTCTGCCATTGCGAACACTTACGTGGAAGCATACAGACCTTAGTCAGATCCTACAGTGTGTTTGAACCAGGAGGACCTAGGAATTCACACTGAGCCAGATTACTTCTGTGTTATCATTTGTGTTATACTCCAGACTAGTTCCAGGGTGCTGAGACCACGGACCTTGCACCCAAGACTAGGGAAACTGTGTTATCATTTGTGTTATACTCCAGACTAGTTCCAGGGTGCTGAGACCACGGTCCTCGCACCCAAGACTAGGGAACTGTATTATCATTTGTGTTATACTCCAGACTAGTTCCAGGGTGCTGAGACCACGGACCTCGCACCCAAGACTAGGGAACTGTATTATCATTTGTGTTATATTCCAGACTAGTTCCAGGGTGCTGAGACCACGGACCTCGCACCCAAGACTAGGGAACTGTATTATCATTTGTGTTATTCTCCAGACCTGCTTGTGACGCCCATCTTCCAGGGGTCACTAGTCACCGGGTCTTCTCGCTATTCAGCCTGAGACTCCGCCCCTTGGATGTCTCAGGCTGCTGCACTTCCAAAGGGAGGTATTTCTCATACTGCCAAGGACCACCTGCTCCTCGGGTGGTCCTCAGTCAAAGTTATTACTGTTGCATCAAACACTCACACTATATATAGGTGTCCAGAGGTTAGTAATACATCTGTATTATCGGTGATTCTGCAGATCATCAATAATCGGGTATATATATGTATTCTTGGTGATACTGTAGATCGCCAATAATCAGATTCTCTCTGCGTGCTGACACCGATCGTTACATTTATTACATACATTTGTTGTTAATGGTTGTTAATGTTACATTATTGTAAAAACTGTTATAAGTTATTTAAAACACTTTAAAAGCACATTGAAAACAACCCAAAAAAATAGTTTATACTATGTCCAAATCCAGAGTTGTGCGAACGTAAATAACGTATCCACATTTCACCATGTTTAACACAGGACTCAACATACAAACACATCCAACTTATAAACAATCTCCCGGAGTGGAACTTGTTTATAAAAAGGGGACCACCTGTACACGGCTCTCCAGGGCATGTGGAATCAGTGGTCGTGCATGTGTTTATCAGTGTCATACTTACCACCACGTGAACCGGCGTCCTTCACTTAGGAGCATGCAGAGCACTTCTAAATAGCCCAGCCACAAATAAACCAGCTGACTCCCACATGATCTCTCCTTAGCCCTGCCTAGTGATGACTCATACTGTCTAGGTGGAGAGTGGACAGCATAAATAACCAAATAGGAGACGGTATCCTGTGGGATTCACCAACTAGACTTGCGTGACCTGCAAAATTTTTCATATGGCTGCATAAGAAAGTAAAAAAAATATGTTCAGGGTAAGAAAAGGTGTCTGTACTAAAGTGATCCAGTTTTCATAACCTTTGTTTCCTGTAACTTGACAAAATGTGTGAAGCAAGGGTCTAGTATACAGTGCAGGAGAGTATTGACGGGTATGCACGTCAGTACCGTTCACTGCATGTTTTGTATTGACGTGTATAACTGTCACTAACACTAGGGAGGTTAAACATTTCTGTTACATTATATAACAGTGGATTCATATGCATGGCTCCACTACAGGGCCACTTCAAAACTAGCTTAAAGCAGAATATAACCCTGCATTTCAACTTTGCTCTAAAACATTATTTACAGTATGTTATATGCAACCAGCATTTTTTTTTTACTAGACCAGCATTGGAAGGGTTACACAGGGCTTTAAAGTCCCTGGAGATTTCTGCAGACGAATCCGAACTTGAGTTAGATACTTTTTGTTTACAAATATGTGTTTATTGTGACTCATCTCTCTCACTGAGAAGGAGCTTGGAGGACAGCCAAAGAGATGTATCTATTGATAAACAGTTACACACTAACTAAATAGAATGTAACTATCTGAATGTCTGCACGGAACTTAAAACCTCTGTGTTTAACCCTTCCAATGCTGGTCTAGTAAAAAAAAAAATGCTTTTTGCATATAATATGCTGTAAATAATGTTTTAGAGCAAAGTTGAAATGCAGGGTTATATTCCGCTTTAAATAACAGTTTGAACATGAGTGGAAACTTCTGCTTACCAATAAGGCCTCTTTCAGGCGGGAGGCTGAACTCCACGTTTGCCGGGCAGTTCAACATCACGTCTGCTGCCCACAAGCGCCATTCAGATGCAATTAAAATGCAGCTGATTGGCAGCGTTTGTAACACCACACGGGTCAGCACTTGACATGACTGGTGTTACTTGGCAGCAGAGAACTGCAACATGGTGCATTAGAGCATGACTGACCATGACATGACCGCGTTCAGATGTAACTGTATGGGGGAAGGGAGGGAGGCAGTTTTCCACTGCCGATATCAAGTGCTAACAAGCACTCAGCCAATACAAGATACCAGCTGACAGTGACAGGCGGTGGATGCCCCACCTTCCGCTGCATATATGAAAAAGCCCTACATATAGTAATAAGCCTTCATCTGTGCCAGTGTTAGGTGTGGTTAGTACTAAAAACTAGGATTATTTATATAGCACCAGTATTGTACCTTGCACTGGTTGTCCTATGTGGTTTCCTGCACATCCCTGTTATCATATAGACCAGCAGGCCATTTGGTTATCTGCATGAAACATCAGCCCACTCAGGAGGGCGGGAACATGACTGCCACTGAAAACTCAGCTTCCTGTCATGAAGATTTCATTGTTTGAATTTGTTCCAAGGAATTTGCACTGAACTTAATTTTGAACATCCGCTGGCCTGTTTCTTGCCTTGGCTGTGGAAGAGAATTAATGAAAAAATGCACTGAGCTTAACAATTTAATCTTCATGGGTTTTTGATTCAAATACACTTTTTTTTTTCTAGAGAGAAGCAATGTAACTGGCAATGCAGAGTATAATGATGATGTGGGTGCCGGGTGTAATACATCCTAATGCTGTGCTTCCTATCCTATTCTGTTTACAAAAAGCTCATTGTTGGAATCATCTAACATTCTACCTGGATTAAATACACATTAAAGGCTCAGTTCCATCCACAACTGACCGAATTCCCTTCCCAGCTGCTTCTCTTCTTACAATATTTAAGAATATACCACCAACCAAAATCATCCAGACACCCACATGACCACACTGCTCCCACCCCCCAAAAAAGCAGCCCCCTTATGCAACAGCCTGGTTTCAGTTTGTCTCTATACTGACCCCTCCACAGGCAACACATTCCTCCCACAGATCACAATTAGGGATAGTCAATAAGAAGCAGATACTTTTTAGTTGATGTAGGATTATGCAAATTTTGTATGCAAACTTATGCAGCTTGAAGATGGACCAATCAAATTTTACCTCAGCAGCATTTGAATTGTTCATTGTCAAGCTACATATATTTGCATCAACTCAAATTCATTTGCATCTCAAAGTTGCTCTGGTCCCCTGCTATCGCCTGCAATAGCTTCCGGTATAGGTACCCCCCAGCCTTCCCACGCCGGCGCAGCTGCCCAATCGGCTCCAGCCTTCGCGATGACGGCGATCAGGATTGCGGATGACGTCATGACGTCATCTCCAATCGTCGCCATAGCAACACCGGTAGCCAATCGGGAAACTGCGCTTTTCGTGGGATCGTGGCGAGTTACATATAGTCGGCAGCAATCGGCGGGCATGGGGGGGACCGGAGCAACTTTGGACATATGCTTAGCTAGCGAAATGCTAGCTAAAGCGTTTAAAACATTTTTGGGGGACAAAAAACCTCCCGGCAGATGCAGCCTCTGAAACTGCGTACCGCCAAGGGGGTTAAATTTAGCCTTTCACCGGGTGGACTAAGTAGGCAGTGGCAGTGTTAGGGAGTCTTGCCCAAGGTTTCCTTACCGAATAGGTGCAGACTTACTGAACAGGGAGAGCCCAGGTCTCCTGTGTCAGAAGCAGAGCCTTTAACACTATCCAGGAGCCAGGGAGGTGGGGGACGACCCTACAAGACCTGATCATAGGTCTGAGAGGATGGTGAGTTTGAAACAGCGACATGGGCCCGTATGCAATTCACTTTTTCTCCTGAGTTTTCTCCTAGGGGATGTTTTAAACTTGTCAATAAAATGCATCTTGAGCCACCAGAAAGCAAGAAAATACTCAAAATAATTTTCATAGTACTTTTTCATTTGCTTTTTGATACTTTTTTAGTTGAAAAGTGCTGGCAAATTATTTTAAATAGAAGATGAAATATTATCTCCTAGGAGAAAACTCAGGTGAAAAAGAGAATTGCATATGGCCCCTGGTGCTGGATGTCCTATCACTTGAGTTCAAGAAAGCTGGGGAAACGGATCTATGTGGGATTATTGGAATTTTTAGTGACTAAAACACATTAGGACCTCATTGTGTGGTACATCCTCTTCAACATCAGAGGAAGCATAAATGCATGAAAAAGAGGCGCAAGGAAATTTGGCCGCCCAATTTCGGCTAGAAGAATATTGCCTAGCATTTTGTTACGATACAGTACAGTATAATACAATAAATAATAATACAATAACATAATACAATAACATTTGTAAAACACTTTTCTCCCATAGGACTCAAAGTGCATAGATATGTTGTTATTATTATTATTATTTATTGGATTTACAGTACAGACCAAAAGTTTGGACACACCTTCTCATTCAAAGAGTTTTCTTTATTTTCATGACTATGAACGTTGTAGATTCACACTGAAGGCATCCAAACTATGAATTAACACATGTGGAAGTATAGTACATAACCAAAAAGTGTGAAACAACTGAAAATATGTCATATTCTAGGTGCTTCAAAGTAGCCACCTTTTGCTTTGATTACTGCTTTGCACTGCTTATGCAGCACTGTACAATACATAAGACAATGATAACAGGGATGACCGATAACACAAAATAGGTAATAAGTAATAAGATACACAACGCAATGCATGTAATAATACAATGCCAGATCGCAAACTGGAGTGGTTGTCCCAATAGTACAAGTTCACATTATTCTGGGTAGAGTACACAATCAACTATAACACACAAGGAGAGATCAATAGGTTGCAGGCTGGACTGTGTTAAAGAGGAAATAGTCAGGTGTTCAGAAGTACCAGGCTAAAGAGTTGGCTTTTCAGTTTGGACTTAAATGCTTCCAGGGATGGAGCTGTCCTGATTGGGTGTGGCAGGAAGTTGTAAAGTGTAGGAGCAGCATGACAGAAGGCTCTGTCTTCAAAGGTTTCGGGGTGGACTCTGGGGGTGACCAAGGTATTACTTCCTTTTAATCTGAGATTGTGTGTGTGTGTGTGGGGGGGGCGGCGGGGGTTGATGCAGTTGCCTTCAGGTATCCAGGGCCCAGATTGTGCAAGAATGTGAATGTCAATAAGGCAATCTTAAACAGAATTCTCCATTTTATCTGTAGCCAGTGGAGTGAGCAAAAGGTTGGTGTTATGTGGCAATGGCAGGGTTGGCTAATTAATTTGCAGCAGCATTCTGTACAAATTGCAGGCTGTACAGGTCCTTGTTTAGCTGCATACCCACCTGGCGATTTTCCCGACGACCGGGGATTTTCAAACGACGGCACGAGGTGGGTACAGGTGCACAATTGGGAACGTCACCTAGTATCGTGCCGATGACGATGGACCGACACGGCGGATCGGATCTTTGAAATCCCTGATGACACCACGCAAAGTACCGCGAAAGTGGAAATCTCGCTCGCGCCTCCGTGTATGGTGCTTGCATTTTAACCCGCTGACAGGAAGAGGCGTCGCAGGAGCCGTCGGGTGGTGAGTATGCAGTTTAGGAAGGCCTGTATAGAGAACATTGCAGCAGTCCAGCCTTTATGTGATATAGGCATGAACTAGAGTTGGAGGATCCGCTGAGCCCTGCTCATTATAGAGCCCTCGTTACACTGGCTGATTTTTGCAGGACACGCATAAATCCGCTGGACTGCTCGTGGAAATCAGTCTGTGAGGCTTATGTTTCCTCTGTCTTCATGAATGATCTCCTGTATTCTGGAGAAGCCCTAGGTAATGATTGCACTTATGGAAATGTACCATGGTAAATGACCAGATTGCCATGGAACAGTGTAACAAGATGGCCATTTACCATGCTACGTCTTTCTTCTCATTTTTAGGAAGAGAAATAGACCACGGTGTGAAACCAATTTACTGTGGAATTTCATGGTCACTGTATAGTAATTTGTTGCCTTATAATATGGTAATGTTCCCTTTTTACCACAATACATTAATAAATGAGGTCATTATTTAATTGCTATGGATTATCTGATGGATGTGACACAAGCTCTTTATGCTATCCAATCAGTAGGCCTGATATACTAAAGCAAACCCTTGTTACCACTAATGTCAAACAATTTGTAGTAGGCCAATTTTGGAGGGTTCTGTATGATAATCTTCAGCCTGGGGATAGCTTAGTAAATCAGACCCAACATAGCACTTTTTAAATAAGGTCATTGCCCTACTTTGAGTGTTTTTTCAACCTTTTCAGGGCTGACCACTCAGTGGACCTGAACTCTTGCACAGGACAGAAGGAAAACAGAGAAAAATGCACCTGATTGTATTTAGAGATTTTAGCCTGTTTAATTCCCCCTCATTTGTGTCTAATGGCAGATAAGCAGATAAGCTTATTTGAAAGCACAGGCTGTAAACAATATGTCTGCTTCCATGAATCAGGAAGTAGAAACTATGCAAATTTATTTTAGGATTTGTATGAGCTGTAACAAAGAAATGTTTTTTTTTGTTTAAAGGTTATTATGTTGTTGTGTATCTTTTAGAGCAGAAAGGAGTTCTGAGTTCAGGTCCACTTTAAAGACCAGAGCAGTCTCCAGTTTACCACCCCTGCCCTTTACTATATAATCCCTGGAGATCTAGTGGTCCCCCCCTTCCCTAAACATTCCCCTGGTGGATTTAGCAAATTCTGTACCAAACTAAGAGACTCCCCGAGGCTGTAATCTAACTAAATCCCCCCTAACTCCCCAGGGGACAATCCCGGGATCGCTTCCGTGAGAGGCAGAGCTTTCAGCTACAGCTCTGCCTCTCCACGTATCTATCAGCGCAGATCGCCGACAACGCCCGCCCCTCTCAGTCTTCCTTCGCTGAGAGGGGCGGGGGAGAGGCGGAGATACACGCTGATTGATGTGTAAGGAGGAAGAGCTGCGGCTGAAAGCAAGCAAGAAAGTCGTGGATTTTGAGGGAGGGGGGGATTTAGTTAATTACAGCCACAGGGATGCAGCGTTCTAGTTAGGGCAATAATGTTAAAGACATTTTTGAAATAAAAAGATGATTTTTATGAGACTTCGGTATCTCTTTAACTACTTGACCACTGAGGGATTTTACCGCTTTAGGAGCAGAGCAATTTTCACCTGTCAGTGCTCCTCCCATTCTTTCGCCAATAACTTAATCACTACTAATGACAGCGAAATGATCTATATCTTGTTTTTCTCGCCACCAATTAGGCTTTCTTTGGGAGGTACCATATGCTAAGAATTATTTTATCCTAAACGCATTTTAATTGGAATAATAAGAAAAAAAAATTGAAAAAAATGCATTATTTCTCAGTTTTGGGCCATTATAGTGTTAAAATAAAACGTTCTACTGTGGATAAAAGCCACACATTTTATTTGCCCATTTGTCCCGCAAATTGCAACATTTAAAAAAGTTCCCTAGTACAATGTATGGCGCCAATATTTTATTTGGAAATAAAAGTGCATTTTTTCAGTTTTGCGTCCATCACTAATTACAAGCCCGTACATTAAAAATTAATAGTAATATACCCTCTTGACATAAATATTAAAAAAAGTTCAGTCCCTAAGGTAACTGCTTATATATATATACTGTATTTTTATGTACATTTTTTTTTCCAATACAAAAAAAAAGTTTAGGTACTATGGGAGGGTGTGGGATGGAAATAGTTAATTATAAAACCGAGTGTGGGGATTTTTATTAAGTAAAAATTAATTTCGGTGTACACGTTAATCGGAAGTAATGCATGGCACTTAACAACAGGAAGATACAATGAATGCCGGTGTCTCGTATACGCTGGTATTCATTGACTCAGGGACTTAGATTTATGAATGGGACCTACTCGTAAATAGTTAGCACTGTTTATTGTAAAACTAATGGATGTAAATGGAGAAATAGTGCATTTTTTCCTCCTTATTTTCCCTTTAAAATGCATAGAAAATAAGGTTATTACTAAACAAAAATATCACCCACTAAAAGCCTAATTTGTCCTAAAAAAAACAACAACAACAATATATAGATAATTTAAGTGTAATAAGTAGTAATAAAGTTATTGGCGAATGAATGGGAGAACCACTGATATTTGAAAATTGCTCAGGGGCTGAAGTTTTAACACCTGTGAAAAAAAAATTCAGGTTGATTCACGGTCCTCTTTCAAGTCTTAGGGGTATCTATCTATATATAAATAAACTCAGCTCTGTCGATGATGTCAGATGAACAACGCTTCTGCCCTTCCTAATGTGACTTGCCTGTTGCCTCCTAGGCTAAATTTGCAGCATTCCTAACGAGCAATTTTTATGCCAATGTTTAACTAAATTAGAAAGTTGGATTAGAACCTTCCCTATACGCTTTATTGTGGCATGCAAAAAGTGATCCGTTTGCTTTGACTATTTCAAGATGGCAAAAAAATGTAGAAGTGGAATTTTCTGAACAATGAATTGTAGCAGCAGCAGAATGAATAGCTGATTTCCCCAGCTTCTGCAGAGGAATGCACACCCAATGAGGAATTTACACTCAAGAGTACAGCCGCCACCCCCATCAGCCTTTCCCCGATTTATGAGTCTTGGGATATCTTTAGGATAAGGAGAATAAATCTGGCCCCCTATCTATGTGAGACATGAGGATTCAGCTGGAATTTGAGGCTGAAAGATAGAACTCCAGAGAATGCAGGAGACAGACAGGCAGGCTGGGCAAGAGTCAAAAATATTAACCTGTTGCCTGACAGAATGCACAGTGCAGCAGCGCCATGTGGATGGAGAGATAGCATCCCTATTTATTGTCCAGCGCTGCCTAATATGTTGGCGCTTTATAAATACAAGAAATAAATAGCATCGCTGTGCGACAACTGCCATTTACACAAAGCGCTGGATGCTAGAATGAAAGGGAGCTCATCATTACAGGGGCCAAACCAAATTCTACAGGGCTTCAAAGCAAATTTCTTGTTTTCTTAGATGCCAGACGACTCCTGTGCAAAGTGCTGCGATTGTTTGAGCTCTAGTTCGCCGTTGTGTGCCGTCAGTGTTCCTGCAAACCCCGTTTCCCCTGTTCACGTCTACCCCCCTCCGCTCTGGTGTAATGGCCTTCATAAGTTCCCGCCAGGTTGGCAAGGTGGCGCACTACTGAGTAAGCACTGACCCCGCAGCACGGGTCCTTCATCACGCCCCCATTGCCGGGAGCACTCTTGGCATACACACTATGAATTGTTACATAATGCGCATGTGCAGAACGGTCCCAGGCCACAGGAGCGCTATAAAGGACATGTACCGCCGGGCCAGTGCTTGTGTAGCAGTGCACGACCTGCATGACCTGGCTGGGAGTGTGCATTTGAAGTGTGCCTCACCATCACTGTGCACTGTTCTCTTCACTGTGGGTCCCCCTAATCTTCAGGTCAGTGAGTTTTAGGGATGGGAAGGCAGAAATAACCTACATACCACCCTGACATCAATGCCCTATATGGAGGGGGCACCTTGGCTACCTATACGGGCCTGGGGATGTCTACCTGTATTGGGGGGCTACCTACACTGGGGGGCACCTTGGGCTGTCTATATTGGGGGCGGCTACCTAGGGGGGACATATTGGTTACCTATACTGGGGGTGGCTCCCTATAATGGGGGGGCTTTGGCTAATTCTTTTTGCAGAAGGCACATTTTGATGGGGGAAGGACCACAAATGATGTGCCACTTGGGACCTCAAAGACCTTAGTAGCACCTCTGCTCTCAAGCAACCAGAAACTTCACTTATCCGGCATCAGCCAATCCTTGTCGGTGCCGGATAATGGGGGGTTTTCTGTAAATGCTTTTTATTTACCATTGTAGTCTGTGCTTCCTGTATAGTAGTAGCTGAGCATTGCCTGCTCTTTTTTTGGTACATTTTATCCACGTCACAGCAAATGCTTATTGCTTACTATAATGAGTGGGCAGTTGTTTACCAACATTGCAGAATATACAGAAGGGAATGCAGTGCAACCACCTATCAAAATAACACCCAGGATTGTGAAGGCCATTTCATACAGGACATCATGCTCTATTTCCAGCAGCAAAAGCCCGTAAACATTGTTGATGGTTTCTGCCGTGGCCAGGAGGAGGTTAAAGTTCAGCTGATGTAGACAGAGTAGAGAAAGGAATGGGGGAGGTGGAGAATTATTTATGGAATTCAGTTCTTAATGAATCACTTTGTTGAGATCACATGTCTCATTCTCTCTCTCTCTCTGTGGTTTTCTGCTATCAGATATAAATGATTCTGTATAAAGGGTGGGGAGATAAGAATGTTTTACACTTAAAGGACACCTGACCCGGACACAGCTACCTAAGGTAAGCACAGAGGTATGTTCATGCTGGATCCACACACCTCCGTGCATTGTCCGTTCCTCTCCTTGTTTACCCCTTGTCCCAGAAAACACTCCTTGAAAATGTTGATGTTTGGCTAAAGTGCAATTTTCAAACAGGAAGAGGCGGGCTTTAGGCAATGTTGCCTCCTATTACTGTGCCATTTCATCATCCTCCCCGCCTCATTCACTCTCCTAAAGGGACTCAGAATCAGAATAAAGGGGAGAGAATGTAAGGGTGATATGAGGGAACATTGCTGCAAGCCTGCCTCTTCCTGCCTGAAAATGTGACTTTAGCCAAACATCAACATTTTCAAGGAGTCATGGTGAACGAGGAGAGGAATGGACAAGGCACAGAGTTATGTGAATCCAGCATGAACATACCTCTGAGCTCACTTTAGATAGCTTTGCTCAGGTATCCTTTAAAATGACTCAGGTGTCACAGTCTGCTTGCTGTGTGGGCGGCACGGTGGTGTAGTGGTTAGCCCTTTAGCCTTGCAGCGCTGGGACTGCGGTTCGCATCCCGCAACGTCTCCAAGGAGTTTATATTTTCTCCCCGTGTCTGTGTGGGTTTCCCCCGGTCACTCTGGTTTCTGGTTTCCACATCCCAAAAACATGCAGATAAGTTAAATGGCTTCCCCTAAAATTGGCCCTAGACTACAATACATACAGTACACTACACAATACATACATAGATATATAACTATGGTAGGGACTAGCTTGTGAGCCCCTCTGAGGGACAGTTAAGTGACAAGACAATATACTCTGTACAGTGCTGCTGAAGATGTCATCGCTACATAAATAAAAAATAATAAAAGTAATTTTTATACTGATATTGGAATGTCTTCTGCCCCTGCCTGCCACACCAGGTCTTTTTTCTGAATGGTGTGTAACCATCTTCCGTGAGATAGTTTAACAAGGGACTTATAGCACAAGGTAGGCTGAGGCCGATACTTCCCAAACGAAAGGGCCAGATTTGTACTTTTTCACCACCCAAGGCCAACTGTCACCAGACGCCCCCTGACCAACAGCATCTTCACTAGCACTCCTCCCCTCCTTTCCCGCAACTTACACATACTTTTTTTCCCCCAGCAAACATACAGTCTTAAAGTGAACTGAAGCAAAATAACAAATAGATACTTACCTTAGTAACGCCTTCTGCTACCCACTGTACCAGTGCTGAGACCCTCTGTACATATTCACCACTGATGCCCGGGACTCTCTTCTTCTTCGTGACTGTACTCCCATCTGTGTACAAGCACAGCTGTACTACTACTGGACATGTGCGAGTATGGTCCGCACATGCCCAGTAGCACAAAGTAACACGTGCATGGCTTTATACTCTGTGCATGAGCGACTCCATGCTACTTGGCATGTAAGGACTGTACTCGCACATGCCCAGTACAGTTGTGCTTTTACACTGATAGAGCACAGCCAGGAGGACGATGAGGGTGACGGGAAGCAGGGCCGGTTTAAGCAACGATGGGGCTCCAGGGCAAAATAAACCTGGGGGGGGGGGGGGGGGGGGGCAACAGATACCCCGGAACAAAAATCGGCATTAAGGGACCTTTTTTGCAGCTGGTATAGTCAGGGTGTAAAGCCCCAATCAGTCGGAGCTCCACATTCTGGCTATCCCAGCCTGCATGGGGGACAAGGGGACATGGGGTTAAAAAGTTTCAGGAGGGGGACCCCACATACTTAAAAAAAAAATTCCCACTCTGTAAACATAAAAAAAATGGGAAAAAAAAATGCCAGGGATCTTCATACAGCCATATTGTGGCTGTATAGTGATCCCTGGCCAAAGCGCTGAGGCTGCGTATAGACCCCTGGAAACCCCGTCAGGAAATTTATTGTGCTTTCTTTTGGTACATGTAAAATTACACTACCGTTAGGTTTGCTACTAAAAGTGACATTTACCGCATTTAAAAGTATACTTTTTTCCTTTGAAACTTTAAAATCTACAGTATTTTCTCAAAGACTATAAGGTCTTTTTGAGAAAAAAAAATTATGTTATTCCCAATGATCTCCTTAACATATCCTGCAAATGTAGAGTTTCTAGCATTTAAGGTGGATTTGCTATTAACCGTTAAATTCGGCAGGTTTTTAAATGTGTATTTTTTTTCCTTTGAAACTTTGAAATCGATTTTCTCAAAAACTATAAGGTCTTTTTAAAAAATGTTTTTTTTCTCTTGTAGCCACTGGGGGCCCCTACAGGCTCTGGGGCCCTGGGGCAATTGCCTCCTTTGCCTCTATGATAGCGCCGGTCCTGCCGCCCGGTTCTTGGCACAACCATCAGTATTCACAGGTAAGTTCCCTATAGGGACATGTTTAGGTGAGTTTGATGTGAAAACAAACATTAAAAACCACAAGCCACTTTTAATGAATTCTAGAGAATACCTGTCTGCTTACAGAGGAATAATGTGGGAACTTATGACAGTTTCAATTGTTAAGGTGCCCATACATCTAGAAACTGTGCTGTACGGTCGACCATTCAATGCAGTAATTTTATCGAATCAAGAGAGAATCGAATTTTCTCCGGTATGACCAATCAATGAAAAGTGGCTGATATCATGTTGAATAGACCAGCTTAGTTGATCGAGCAGGATCGCACAGGAATTGGCTACTGTATACATATCATTTGATCAACTCTGAATTGATTTTTGCATTCAGAGCATGTAAATGCAACATAGACAAATAGACAAGACAAATAACATTTATATTGCGCTTTTCTCCTTGCGGACTCAAAGCGCCAGAGCAGAGCAGCAGCCACTAGGGCGCGCTCTATTGGCAGTAGCAGTGTAAGGGAGACTTGCCAAAGGTCTCCTACTGAATAGGTGCTGGCTTACTGAACAGGCAGAGCCGAGATTCGAACCCTGGTCTCCTGTGTCAGAGGCAGAGCCCTTAACCATTACACCATCAGCCAACTGCTCGTTTCAGAATTGCTAGATGTATGGCTATCTTTAGGGATCACTGGGCTTTTGCTATTGTGAGGTTTAGTGATGGTGATAATGTCTTTCCAGATGGCTCCTTCATCCACATAGCAAGAGATAAGCTTCTCACCTCAGTTCTACCCACCTCCCTCCTGAGTTTCTCAATACAGTGGGGGGAATGACGACCTAAATACCTGCACTTTTGTGTGTGTGGCCGGCCAGTCATCGTTCATCTTTTAACAGATGAACAAGGAATCTCTTGTGTTTTGTGACCACCTGGGATGAGATGAGAACTCTTTCAGTCTCACCTAACCACGCTCCATTCCCTGAACTCCTAATGATGGGTCCCTTCCTTGGTGGTCTGACGGCTAATGTCTTTTACCATTAGTAAAGTTGTCCTGTGCTAACACTTGGCTACAGTCTGCTCCAGCTTTTGTTGTAAAGGGAACACATAGTCTTTAATACACTTAGTTTAATCCATACATTATGCTTAAAGGGAATCTGAAGCTAGATATTTTTGGAGGTTGCCATCTTTTTTTCCTTTTAAACACCAGTTTAAAACACCAGTTAGTAAAATGAAGAAATACAGTGCCCTTTATTGCAATGTGGGTATACACAGGTACAATGGGGGGAGGGACTGCACCTGTGTATACCCACATCACAATAAAGGGCTCTTAAAGGAGCAGTGCCCTTGCTGTATTTCTTTATTTCGCTGAAAGGTCTTGTGAGGGGAACACTACCTGTGCCCCCAGCTGATGATATTGTCTCCTCACAGCCACCTTTTGGTGACAGTAATACATCTCTTCTACACAAACAATACCAGTTGCCTGGCTGTCCTGCTGATCCTCTGCCTGCCTCTAATACTTTTAGCCATAGATCCTGAACAAGCATGCAGATATTTCTGATCTAAAAAGATTATCTGCAAGCTTGTTTCAGGTGTGTGATTCAGACACTATTGATGCCAGAATGATCAACAGGACTGCTAGGCAACTGGTATTTTTCTAAAGGAAACAAATATGGAGGCCTCCATATTCTTATAGCTTCAGAATGTGTGTGTACATTATGTAGGGTGGGGATAGGAATATATACACACTGGTGCTCTTTTGTTGTACATGTGCAGTATATTATGGATTGAGAAAGGACATAGGTTTAAGGCCAAAACAGCTTCCTGTAAAGAAATCTGTCTCTGGGTATCCTGTACTGTAGATTTTTGTTTTAAATATTTTACTCCTTGTGCAGATTGAGCCTTAGGACTATTGCCAGGTTTTCTTTTTGCTGTCTGTGTCTCTATAGATAAAATGTTCTTAATTTCCTCTATTGGTGAAACTCAGCATTACATTGTTAAACCTCGCTTTAAACAATGTTTTGGCTTCAGTATCAGGACCGAGACACCATGTTACGGGGTGCAGGCTGTTTGCCGTAGCTGACCGATCTCACAGACAAGAGTCCAGAGCAGTTCTACCCTTATGAAACATTC
Organism: Hyperolius riggenbachi; assembly: GCF_040937935.1. Lineage (NCBI taxonomy): Eukaryota > Metazoa > Chordata > Amphibia > Anura > Hyperoliidae > Hyperolius > Hyperolius riggenbachi. Next base: position 117,447,633 of record NC_090649.1, on the reverse strand, counting down.
GTTTGAGATGGACTCACCCTTTAAGATCTACTCTCAGTTTGACCCTTGTCACTGGTCTCCCGCTCAAGTCAGCTTCATTCCCTCCCGTCTTCATCTCACTGAGGAGGAATGCTCATATGCTTGTAGTATGTATGCCTTGAAGCCACCGCGTCACTTCTGAGAACACAATGCAGGTAGATTCCCCAAATAACACAATATTTCTTTAGAAAGCATTTGTCTATCTCAAGCAAAAGTAACAAAGCCCTTTAGCAAAAGTGTCAAAAGTTAAAACTGCCGTAAAGAATGTTTGCATGGAGAACGGTGGTTTTGGGTCACTGGTAATAAGAATGATATGGTATGCTGAAAACCGGTAACAATACGTTGCATGTGATCAGATTGGTTTGCTCAGGTCTGAAGTGGACAGGGCGGTCCTTTCAAAATCCCAGACCTGTGATTAGTGGGGATTCGGCCCTGAAACAGGACCTCTTCTTTCAAACCTTTGTTCCCACCACTGGTCTCCTGCAGAGACGGGACAAGGTCCTCCAGCACCCAAGGCTCAGACACCAAAGTGCGCCCCTCAATCTCCCCCCCCCCCCCAACTGTCACACTCTAATTGCTATTGGACTAAGAGGAGGCCCAGGGCCACCAACCACCCAACACCTTAATCTCTACTTATGTGGCTTGCAGTCACTGCCATGTATCCCCTTTTCGTATGTCTCTCTGCTTCAAACACAATAGGGGAATAATATGTGAGAGAGTTGTGCGCCCCCTCCTACACTGCGCCCCGAGGCTGGAGCCTCTCTGGCCTCTGCCTCGACCCAGCCCTGGTCTCCTGAAGCACATAGGCCCAATGTCAATAAAATGCAAGGATTTTTATTTTTTAATTCTGAAGTCTCTAGGGTTCTTCTTCAGGACTCCATCATCAGCAGCAGCCTTAATTGCAGAATGGCTGATATTCTGAGTGAAGGCTCCTATGTAATTTTCCATCCTGCTTGAAGAGTCTCTGGAGGAAGTCTGTCTTCCTTGAGCTCTTTCACTTGACTAACAGCTTGTTGCCAATAGGGTTGGCCCTGTTTAGGAGAACTCATGGAGAAGCATGTGATCAGTTTGGTCAGCTGATAGATTTGTAAGGTCCTGATTTGCTGTGATGACTTCCTGGTTTAACACATGATCAGGACCAGCAAATCAGAACCTTACAAATCTATCAGCTGATCAAACTGATCACATGCTTCTCCATGACTTCTCCTAAACAGGACCATCCCTAGTTGCCAACTCCTTCCCTATTGACAGACTCTGGTGGGTCATTGCAACAGCTTGTTAGTTGAGTAGAAGAGCTCTGGAGCAGGAAGAAGAACCTCAAAGAATTCTGAATATAGGTGGTTCCTTACTTACAAACAGGTTCCATTCTAAGAGATTGTTTGTAAGTTAAATTTGAGTCCATAGCAACAGACGCATCAGCACTCAGCCCCAAACTATCGCTTAAGAAATTGAGCCCCAATTCTTTCAGACAAAGAGCTCTGATGTTTTTCTTGGGGTGTCTTGGCCCTCCGACCCCCCACATTATAACAGAACAAGTAATTAGCATGCGGGCCAACTACGTGTCTGTAAAGTCTCAACCCAGTGATGGCGTCTCGACCCTCACTTGACATCCATCTAGCGTGTGTATGAATCTTTAACCCTATTCTCCTCCACAACTTTTTGTGGAATCTCTCAATTGGACTTGGGAGGAAAGCTCTATCAGCTGATGCTCTATCTGTATCCAGCACAAGTGGGGATGGCCTGATGCTGGACACATGTGCTTGCCGTTTGAGCACCTGGCCAAAAATAGCAGTAACCCCCCCCCCCCCCCTCCCCGTGCAGCAGAAGAGCAACTCACCGATCCACCAGGCGCCGTCTTCTACACTTCCTGTAGCTCTCAACTGCTTTCCGGCATGCTCTGTGTACAGGTCAAGGCAGGCCTGGACTTACATCACTGGAGCCTATAGGCACAGATGTCCAGGCACCCTAGACTTTGCCCTCGATGAACCTGCAAACCCCCACTAAACCGCACCGCAAGTGTTCTGGCTGTCCCAGCTGTCACTTCTCCATTACTTACCTTGCCTGTCAAAGGTAACTACATGTGTTCCTTAGTATTACAGTAAGTAGCAAGAGGTGCCTCAACGTATTAGATAGCTAGAGGTGCCCCCGACTGAACAGAAATCTCATCAGTGGAATGCCGGGAGCTGGGTGAGTAACCTCTCATTTACGTTCTGCTTAGGACTCTGCATAGGGAAGCATTAAGGGAGGTACTAGGAGAAGAGTGAACCGCCTTTCCATCATCAGGCACCTGTAGGCGCATGCCTACAGTGCTTTATGGTAAATCCAGGCCTGGGTCAAGGCATGTCATGTGACCCAATGCAGGTCACATGCTATGCTGGGACCCGTACATGGATGCAAGACAGCCGCCGGAAGCTGCAGAAGTGTAGAAAACAGCGCCTGCAGGATCGGTAAGTTGCTTCTGTTGTGCCAAAAACTACTGTCCCAGTTGTCCACCTCAGGCATGCCAGTTAGTTGAGACTCTTGGATGCCTGAGTTCTGGATAACGGGGACTTTGCTGTGTTTCTGTACATAATGCCAGCTACTTGTCTACTTGTCAATACAGTGTATTCTGTACTGATCCTTCACTTTTCACCTTGCAGTTTCAGTACCTTTGTCAGTCCCCCCTGTCTGAGTATCCCCATTTGCCTAAACTATAAAAATATAAATATATATATCTGTCAGTTATATCGATATGTTCAGGTAGTTGGTTTCTGGCTGTTTGTGTGATATCCCAGGAATGTTTAGCCAGTTTGGGGTTTGGTATTTTAATTGGTTAGCTGTGGAATGCAGACAAACAAGGGGAATAAATACCTGCACAGCTATAAAGATAAAGCCTTCCTTCTTTCACCACCTGCTCAGCCTCATTGCTGGATATACAGCCCGGTACAGCCATGATAAAGCCGGTACAGCCATGATAAAGCCGCCACTCTCATTTCTCTATTGTATAAAGGTTTATGAGTACAGCACTAAGAATCCAGCATTTCCCTACCATGTTGTGCAACTGCGGCATGTTAATTAATCACCAGGTGAAATTGTTGTCCACATGTTGCTCAACTGACCCCATTCTACAATCGCACCTTTGTGAAATGTAAGTCAGTTACAGCCAAACTCCATAGGAGGCACATTGAGACCTTGTACACATTGCGTTCCGTTCGCATGTCCGTCCGCGTTGTTTTTTTTTTTTTTAGAGGCATCTTTTTTTTCCGATTCCCGGCGCTTAGGTGGGCGATTCGTTTTTGTGCTTAGTGGTTTTCTAAGCGTTTTTTCCTAGCGGTGTGGTAATTCTCTCCCAGACGGAAGTCAGGCAGTGAACTCTTTGACCCGGAAAATAATAATACAATGTATTTATTCTTAAAAATGCGAACGCAATTGCCTTAATGCGCGTTTTTGTACACATTCGCTGATTTTCCTATACCTTGCATTGAGGCGGAATCGCCCAGAAAATGGAACATGCACCACTTTCCTAGCCGCACCACGCATGACCGGTGCCGATATGAACCTTCTCATAGATATTCATTGGCCACGCGGTCGTATTTTACCATATATATCAGTGGGAACATTAGAGAAAACACCTACCCTACACTCTGTTTCATTCTTCACTGCTCAGCCTGCTTATCAGCCCTGATAAAATCCCTGACTGAGCATTCAGTCTGGCTTTGCTTAGGAATCATTATAGCCAAGTCTGTCTTCTGTGATGTCTTTACAAGCCCAAGCCTACCCCCTTGTGGCTCTGCTCAGGAATAATTATAGCTGAGTCATTATAGCAAAGCCAGACTGAATGCTCAGTCGGGGATTTTATCAGGGCTGATAAGAAGAAGGCTGAACAGTGAAGAATGAAACATAGAGCAGGGTAGGTGTTTTCTCTAATGTTCCCACTGATATATATGATAAAATACATGAGGGTGCTCCGTCTCTGGTTCACTTTAACCATAACCTCTGACAATAGCTTAGTGAGGAGAGCATGCAAATGTCTATTTTGTATCAAATGAGACATCTGCTGCTGCAAATCCTATGTCCAAAAAGAGGTTCATGTATACAAGTACTCCAGCAGAGGCTGGGGTAGAGGATGGTCCCATAGCAGATGTACATGACAGTACTATGCAATCTCTCTTCAACCAATGATTAACTCTAGGTGGAGTTCTTCTATCGATCTGAACATAGTAGTCAGAGACAATACACCAAGATAATATCACAAGACTAGGCCTCACTTCCACTGCAGGCTTGTGTTTTATGTGTGAAAGCTCGAATATGAATTTTCACATGAAAAAAAATGCACAAATTTTAAGCTAATTGTGCATTTATGTAAATTTAAATACTGTAGGTCTTACAAAGGAAAACTGTGGAGTGGATAACCTTACAAAAAAAAAACAAAAAAACACAGAGACACTGGGAGTCGGCATGGTGTAGTAAGTTCAAAGATAGTATAGGAAAATATAATTAGAGGCTGTGGTATTCACAAGGGTGGGTTGCAAGTCTGGGCAACCATACAACCAGCGCTTGTGGAGGATAACCGTCTCAAGGTGGGTACGGACAGGACACTTACCTTGGTCGCTCTCTGGAGAAAGGACTCAGAACCCAAAGGATTGAGGATGTCGCCCCTCAGGAGGGGGGGAGCGGGTGTCATATGAAATCACGAGGAAAGGCGGCCTGAAGGATAACAAATTTAAAATATTAAAAATGAAGAAAGACGAGGTAACTGATTTTGCAGATGACACCACTTACGGTACCGGGCAAAAAAGCTTATTTGCACAAGGCAACATGTTTCGTGAACCCAAACATCTCACTTCATCAGGCCTTCAGTTTGTGCCGAAGGTATTGCAAGAATAAACATCAGGCGCCTCAGAAGTGCCTCAGAGGCACCTGATGTTTATTCTTGCGATACACCCCGACACAGACTGTCGACCTGATGAAGTGAGAAGTTTGGGTTCACGAAACGCATTGCCTTGTGCTAATAAGCTTTTTTTGTCCTGCATCGTAAGTGGTCATCTGTGAGTTGTGACCTCATCTTTCTTCAATTTAAATATTTTAAATCTTTTATCCTTTTGGGCACCTCTCCCCCTTGTGATTTACAAAGGAAAAAAAACTGAAAAATACACACATTTTCTGTGCATGTTTGTATCCAGCTAGCATATATGACAACTTCCTTCTTCTTTGTTTCCTTTCCTCCTCACTTTACATGCAGAGTAATTGAGAATCATTATGCGCATATGGAATGCAAACAAGTGCAGCAAGCAGAAAAACATCAGTACAGTAATGGGCACCAGGGTGTACCCTTATATACCTTGTACAGTGATGTCATTGTGTGCATGGAATGAGCAGGGAACATAGAGAGCCATAGAGCAGCATAGAGAGCTGCTATAGCAACATAGAGGGAGCTACTGTTGCTGGGAACACAAAGAATCACTCGCGTTCCCAGCCTGTCGGGTCCTGACGGCGAAACCGTAAGTGGTCGCCGGCGGGACCAGGATCAGAGAGACACGTCGAGGGCACCGATCAGCTGCAGGGGGCTGAGGAAAGCCCCAGGTGAGTAGAACTCGTTTTTTTTTCACTTAAAGAGAAACTCCAACCTAGAATTGAACTTTATCCCAATCAGTAGCTGATACCCCCTTTTACATGAGAAATATAATGCGTTTCACAAACAGACCATCGGGGGTCGCTGTATGACTGATTTTGTGCTGAAACCCCTCCCACAAGAAGCTCTGAGTACCGCGGTACTCTGGGCAAACTGCCACAATGTAACAAGGTTCACAGACAGGAAATAGCTGTTTACAGCTGTCTGTAACAGCCAAAACAGCTAGGAGCAGCTACATAACCTGCCCACAGTAAAAATGTCACCATGTAATAAATGTCAGAATATAAATCGGGGAGAGGAAAGATTTTACAATGGGCAAACACTGACTAAATCATTTATACATAATTATGGTAAAAATGAAGCACTTTTTTTACTACATTATTTTCACTGGAGTTCCTCTTTAAGTGCCTCTTTAATCAGTTGCTCTCAGTTATAACTGAAAGAAAACTGATTTTCAAAGTAATGCCCATGTTTTCCTATGGCACAGTTCACACTTCTTCTCAATGCACTGCTATGGAAAAAACAAATACCAACGCGCCCTATCGCGTACTAATGCACACTAACGCATACCAACTGATTACGTGTAAACTGGGCCTAAGGCTCCTCAAATGCAGCATTGCATGCCCTGCGCGCTTGTTTCTGGAGCTCACCGGTCTATTTTAAGGTCACAATGCACTATACAACCTTTTTAATAAATACATATGAAAATCTTTTCAAGATGAAGGACATCCAGATTACTGTTCCATCATTTTTTCAAAGAACATTGGTTAAAGGAATACAGAATAAACATGTACGTACAATGCTGAGCGCACCAATATGTAAGCTGTGTTCCTTTTTTTATTTCTCTGCCTTAAAGAGAACCCGAGGTGTGTTTAAAGAATGTTATCTGCATACAGAGGCTGGATCTGCCTATACAGCCCAGCCTCTGTTGCTATCCCAAACCCCACTAAGGTCCCCCTGCACTCTGCAATCCCTCATAAATCAAAGTCGTGCTGTGAGGCTGTGTTTACATCTGTAGTGTCAGTCTCAGCTGCTCCCCCGCCTCCTGCATATCTCCGGTCCCTGCCCCCGTCCCTTCCCTCTAATCAGCAGGGAGGGAAGGGATGCAGGCGGGGACTGGAGTTCTGCAGGAGGCGGGGAGAGCAGCAGACTGACACTATAGAGATAAACACAGCCAGCTCTGACAAGCTGTTTGTCAGCAGAGTGGCTGTGATTTATGAGGGATTGCAGAGTGCAGGGGGACCTTAGGGGGGTTTGGGATAGCAACAGAGGCTGGGCTGTATAGGCAGATCCAGCCTCTGTATGCAGATAATATTCTTCAAACCCACCTCGGGTTCTCTTTAAAGAGTTAACATTCAAGCATGCAAGTGACAGTTTCTCTCAAGTCAGGAATTAAAGGAACACTATTGAATACCATGTTTTTTTCATTTGAGATAGGAATAGTTTGGGAAGTGCACATAAGTACTGGTGCACTGCTTACCTCTTTGTTTACTGTTATCAAATTCCTTTCACACTTCACTGACGGTAACGTTGAGCAGGGTGACGGGCTAGTAAATCATAAGGGGAGGGGGAATCCCTGTCCTTACATCTGTTAACTTTGTTTGTAAGATAAGTCTCACTAGCTTAACTGCAGGGGCTTGTGTCTCTGAATGAGCTGTCTGTATGGAGAGTAGAAGAAATGTATCTTGTTTGTAATTGTGTGTGAAACCTGACACCCAAGGCTTTTCATATAACTCTGTAGTCTCACATGCAAAGAACAGCACTGTGTGTGTACTATTAACCTCCCTGGCGGTAAGCCCGAGCTGAGCTCGGGCTATGCCGCGCAGGGGGAGATCTCAGCCCCTGGTGGGGCGATTTTCATTCTATAAATTGCTGTGCGCGCAGCCAGCACTTTGCTAGCCGCGCGCACAGCTTGATCGCCGCCGCTCTGCGGCGATCGGCCGCACGCAGCGGCTGAAGAGGCCCCCCCCCCCCGCCAGAGCCCTGCGCTGCCCGGATCAATGAGTTCCGGGCAGCGCTATGGGCTGGATCGGGTCTGCCTGACGTCAGGACGTCGGCTGACGTCCATGACGTCATCCCGATCGTCGCCATGGCGACAGGAGAAGCCAAACAGGGGAACGCGTTATATACGCGTTCCCCTGTTTGCTATAGATGCCGGCGACGATCGGACTAGAGGGCCACATGCGCCCTCTAGTGGTGTTTCATGTAGCTACCACTCTGGTAGCTTTACATGAAACAAAAAAAAACAAAAAAAAAAATAAAGGATTTTTTTAAAAAGGAAAAAAAAAATTAACCGCCAAGGAGGTTAAAGCACAGAAACCACCCCTTCGCCAATGAATTGTTCCAATACAGCTGCAAACTATACACAGTGAATCTTTTGCCTCTATTTAACATGAAAAGTAGGAAAATGTTTACACAGCTACTTAGACATTATGTGTACATTATCATTTTAGAACACTTGGTTTAATATTGTTCCTTTAATTGGACTATAGCATAACCCTCAGTGATAGGGAATTACAACTATAAAACTATTTCCTGGCAGAAAACAGCTTCTGAGTGCAGGAAATTACAAAGGCCAATAGTTCATAGATTTTAGCTCTGGCATATTTGAAATACATTGAACTCGGGCCATAAAACATTAAACATTTAAAAAGTAGGTTTAAACATAAAATAAAAATGTAGGATATCTCAAAAAGTCATTTTAGTAGTATAAGAATAGATACAATTGTGTATCACATTAGCATTCCTTTAAGAAAGGCTGTTTTTTAAGGTGGCCATACACTGGCCCGATTTGCGCCCGTTTCGACAGCAGATTCGATCACTGGGATTGAATCTGCTGCCAATCGTTCACGCTACACGCCGAATTTCAATCCATTCCATCCGATCCCGTCGATCGCGCCGTGCGGAAAATAACCATCGATCGCCCGCGGGTAAAGAGCGCATCGCTAGCGGCGTTCGAGTGCCCGACGACCGACGCAATAGAGCTGCATACATTACCTGCTCCGCCGGCGTGACTCCCGGGTCTCCGCTCTTCTTCTCCGTCTCCGCTCTGGTCTGGTCTCCGGCATGCTTCCCTTCTCCCTGTCCCGGCAGGAAGTTTAAACAGTAGAGGGCACTCTACTGTTTAAACTTCCCCCAGACAGGAAGAAGGGAAGCATGCCGGAGACCAGAGCAGACCAGAGCGGAGACGGAGAAGAGGAGCGGTGACCGGGGGCAGTCGCACCAGCGGAGCAGGTAATGTATGCGGGCGGGGGGAGCGGCGGCAGCACCACCACAACAGATTGTGATCGGTTTCAGGCTGAAATCGGTTCACAATCTGTTTGCAGTAAAGGCAGCCACACGATCCTTCTCTGATCAGATTCGATCAGATAGGGATCTGTCTGTTAGTCGAATCTGATGGCAAATCGACCAGTGTATGGCTACCTTTAATCTTATTGGGCAGGCAGAACCATAAAGAGACTATGGGCAGGAGCTGTAAATGAGCAACAGCTGCATTAGCTGCATACTGAGCTGAACAATACATAGTTAGCAGCAGCAGAGGTGTGATCAATATTACATCAGATATGTGCTGTGATCTCATCTAATAACTCGTGTTTTAAAGCAGTAGACAGCTATACTATCCAAGGAGAAAAACACATATATAAGTTGATAAATACTTGTTCTACTTACATAACAAATGTATTGTACTGTCCACGGTTTGATTTCAGTGAATTGTATATAGTAAATAAAGAGAAAACTCGTCTGGGCATTTTCCATCTTCACAGCCCATGACTGAAGCCGATCCTGATGTCATATCTTCCCTTACTTTTTTTTTCCTCCTGCTTGAAATGGTGTATGCATTGCCAGCTCTCCTCCCCACTAAGCTCAGTAGAAACTGCACTGTCATATCTTGCTGGCTTTGGAAACACATGTGAACACAGCTTAGATAGTATTTCAGCAGGGTCTGCAGAGGGGTGAGATGTATTTCCCTTCTCAGCTTCCTTTTACACTGAACTACCCTCAGCCAATCAGTGAGGAGCAAGAATGTGGGAGGGGCTATAATAAGCTTCCCTCTCCCTGGCAATGTACCAGAATAGAGCCAGGCTGACTGACATAAGACTCACTGTAGCAGAAACATTTATGATTATATTGGAATGCTTGCATTGCAGGGTCAGGATGAAGACTACATAACAAACACAGAGCAGTGGGTGAATGGAATTTGATTTTATGGCTGAGAATCCTGCTTTAAGGTGGCAAGCAAGTAAATGATTAACCAGGTAGGTATCATTTGTTTACTTGATCATAGTGTATGACGGTAGATAGATAGCTCAGATATGTGCTTCTGTTTTAGAACCAGATCCTCAGTTCCTCTTTCTTTCTCTTTTGTCCCTCTTTTAGTTCCATATACATATTGTATAAATACATATTTTTATCTACTGAAAAGTGTTCCTATCATGTTAAACCTTTATGGCCTACCTCTAAATTACTGCCTGGCATATTTTCAAAATGTAATATAAAGGAAAAGTAGTGATGACAGTCGATAAGACAGCTGAGTGCATCAAGAAAACATGGCCTTTCTTATTCCTGTATTATATATGAGATTTATGAGCAGTGAGCACTGTACTAAGAATGCAGCTTGTGGTTGTCTCAATACATTAGGCAGCTGTGAAGCTTTTAAGCCTAAGTGACCCCAGTCTAGATTTGAAGCTATGCAGCTGAAGGCCTTAAAGAGAATCTGTACTCTAAAATTCTTACAATAAAAAGCATACCATTCTATTCATTATGTTCTCCTGGGCCCCTCTGTGCTGTTTCTGCCACTCCCTGCTGCAATCCTGGCTTGTAATTGCCAGTTTTAGGCAGTGTTTACAAACAAAAGACATGGCTGCTAACCAGAGTGTGATAGGCTGAGAGGAGATCTTGGAGAGGGTGTGTAAAGCTTCTGCCTATCACAAGCAGTGCTGCACATTCCAGCCTAAGCCCGACAGAGCCGACAGAGGAAAGAAGATAAGATTTATTACAGAGATAGTGCAACTAGGAAAGGCTGCAGTAAGACAGACCATATTAGAACAGGTATAGGAACTTATAGAATAGAAGAAATAAGGCTCAACATTTTGTTACAGAGTCTCTTTAAATACACAGGCAGACCAATGGGCAACCTTTTGTTCAAGACAAAGAATATTTATATTGCACTTTTCTCCTGGTGGACTCAAAGCTCCAGAGCTGCAGCCACTAGGGTGCGCTGTATAGGCAGTAGCAGTGTTATTGAGTCTTGCCCAAGGTCTCCTTACTGAATAGGTGCAGGCTTACTGAAAAGGAAGAGCCTTTAACCAGTAGACTATCCAGCCACTGAATTCAGATGACCATGCCTAAGTATTTTCTGATTGGGAAGTGATGCCAAGAGGTACCAAGTCAGCATACACACCTGTACGATGGCTCTTCCAAATATTTTATTTGCACATCAGCACAGCCTAACATGAGTAAAAGTGTCCACACACGATACAATTAAATAATCCGATTTTATGGCAATTCAATAAATATGATTGAATCTTCCGAAATAATCGAAAGCTTTTTTTTTCATTCAACTGAAAAATCCGATCAGGTTTCCCATTTTTTTTACTATTCATCGATCCGGAATGCTGGAAATTTTTCTTCAATTTTTCTAAAGATAGTATGGTGTGTGTTAGATTGTCAATTTATTAATATACACACCCAAGCAATTTTCTCAGAGTTTCCAATGATTTTTATCAAAATTGGGGGAAAATTGAACATAGGTGTGTGGTAGATTGGTCATAATTTTTAAATGTTACAGTCAGAAAAATTGATAGCAATTCTTAAATTGAACAGATATTTAAAAAATGGTATGGTGTGTGGCCACCTTAAGACTGAACATTATATACCAGAGCATGCAAATGTGTAAGGACTGATAAAGTAATTGTTTATGGATTGTTTCCAGTTAGCAAGCAGAACCAGCAATTTACGATTAACAATCAATCCATTCATTTTCATCATACCATTTATCAATCAGAATATTGGCAACTTCTGTACAAGATCTTAACCTATTTCGGTTCCTGGACGTAGTTTCTACGTCCAGGAACCATGCGTGCTACCGCGTGCTCCCACGGCCGATCGCGCGCTCCCGGCCCGCGGTTCGTTAGCCAGGCAATCAGTGAATCGGGCTATGGTGCCCGATCACTGATTCCTCTCCCCCGCTGAAAAAGCGACAGCTTCTCTCGGTAGCTGCGCCTTTTCTGGCTGTTACCTCCCCCATGCGTCGCTCTAAGCGTGTGTTACGCTTAGAGTGACGTTATGTAAACAAACTCATGGCCGCCATCTTGTGGCCAAAAAGTAATACTACAACTAAAAGTAAAAAAAAATGAAAATCAACACACATTTACATTATAAACCTATTGTTTACCTCCCACCCTTCCAAAACTACCCAAATAAAATGTTTAATATACAAAAAGAAAAAAAACATTACAATAAAAAAAAACCATGTAAATATTTACCTAAGGGTCTAAACTTTTTAAATATCAATGTAAAGATGAAATATTTCTATATTTTTTTTATTTTAAACTTGTAAATAGTGATGGATGCAAAACGGAAAAAATGCACCTTTATTTCCAAATAAAATATTGTCGCCATACATTGTGATAGGGACATAATTTTAACGGTGTAATAACCGGGACATATGGGCAAATACAATACGTGAGTTTTAATTATGGAGGCATGTGTTATTTTAAAACTATAATGGCTGAAAACTGAGAAATAATGATTTTTTTCAGTTTTTTTCTTATTCTTCCTGTTAAAATGCATTTACAGTAAAGTGGCTCTTAGCAAAATGTACCACCCAAAGAAAGCCTAATTGGTGGTGGAAAAAAAAAGATATAGATCAGTTTATTGTGATAAGTAGTGATAAAGTTATAGGCTAATGAATGGGAGGTGAACATTTCTCAAGTGAAAACGACGGAACGCGAATGGGTTAAGGTGACCATATACAGTGCAAAAAAATGATCCAGTTTTACAGCAATTCGCTAAAAATAATCGGTTATACAGACAAATTAAAAGCTTTTTTTGTTTGTTCGCAAAATCTGATTGAATTTCCTTTCCTGTTATATATATATATATATATATATATATATATATATATACACTTACAGTATGTGAATATAATATATGTATGCATCTATTATTATTATAATTTATAAAGCATATACAAATGCTGTACAAAGTAAGACACAAACATGGGGTACATAAAAATAGAGACCATTGTCTACATCAAATATAGACACTGGTAAAAAAAAATGCAGAATATATATAAAAGAAGATCGTGAGTAGTGGATTTTTCTGATCAATTTTTCTGAAAATTTAATAGGGTTTGCTAGATTGCCAATTTCTTGATTCATAGAATCATGCAATTTATTTTTAGAGTTTTCAATCCTTCTTTTTTCCCTATTATTATAGAAAATTGAACACATGCGTGTGATACATCAGATTTTTGAATTATTATAATCAATCAGAAAAATTGATTGTAATTTTTGAATTGAAAACAAATTAAAAAAAAAATTGTATGGTGTGTAGCCACCTTTTACAACTTATCCCCACGTTACCATCAAGAGCAATTTTCACCTGTCAGCACTCCTCTCATTCATTTGGCCATAAGTTTATCACTGCTTATTATACCTAAATGCATCTTGTTTTTTCACCACAAATTAGGCTTTGTGTGGGTAATAGTGGGTAATACTTGTTTTCAGTAATTATTTTCTATGCATTTTCTAGAGAAAAACAAGGAGTAAGAATAAAAAACACACTATTTCTCCAATTACAACCCCTACAGTTTTAAAATACACAATGTTTCTATGGATAAAATCCACAAATTGTATTTTTCCATTTGTTCCTGGTATTAAAACATTTAAATGATATTCCTAAAAAAATGTATGGTGACAATACATTATTTGGGAATAAAGGTGTATGGTCTTTGTACCCTATCAATAATTAAAAGCCCTTAATTGCTAAAATAACAGTAATATACCCTCATGGCATATATATTAAAAAAGCTGAGTCCCTAAGGTAACAATTTATGTATTTTTTTAAAAATGCTGTTCTTATTTTTTGTTTGTTTTTTAACAGGTTTTTTATTTTGGTAACTACAGGGGAATGGGGTTAATAACTATATTACATTTATTTTTTATGTATTTTAATTTTTGGCCACAAGATGGCTCTACACACTATCCTGGGTTACCATGAAATGTTCAATCTCTTTTTAATACACTTTTTTTTTAACTTTCGTTATTATGAATGAACATGGCTCCTGATTGGAGCTATGTTCATTTATAGACAGGCACTTAGATTGGCTCAGGGAACACATGTTCCCGTTCAACAATCTCTCAAGTGTCAGTCCAGTTGTGAACGAGTGGTTGGAGCGTGAGTGTTGGAGCATGAGCACCTGTCACTGATTGATAGGACGTACCACCAGTATGTCCTGTTTGAATTACAGGAGCTAAAAATGGACGCATAAGAATGTCCAGTTTGAGTTAACAGGTTAAGACAGATAGAAAGACAAGCGATCATCTAAAATGTTCATCTGAACATTTTAAAATTATCTATTTGGTTCATAAGATTCTACATTTTCTGGTTCTCTCATTTGATAATACAAGCACATTTGATTAAATACAATCACAGTTAATCTATTGTTGTTAAAGTGGAATAAAAGTCCAATTTCATCTAAAAGCATTAAGCACAGCATAAAACTAATAGCAAAAAAAGATATACATGGTTTCAAACCTCTACTTCACTTAGGAGTTAGTTGATAAGATTGCACTTGCCTTCCAGAATTCTTAGATTAAAGGTGGCCATACACTGGTCGATTTGCCATCAGATCGACCAACAGATAGATCCCTCTCTGATCGAATCTGATCAGAGAGGGATCGTATGGCTGCTTTTACTGCAAACAGATTGTGAATCGATTTCAGCATGAAATCGATTCACCATCTGTGAAGCTGCCGCTGCCGCCGCCCTCCCCCTGCATACATTACTTGATCTGGCCGGTCTCCGCTGTCTTCTTCTCCGTGCTCGGCTCCAGGGCTCCAGCTTCACTTCACTTCCTGTCCGGGGAAGTTTAAACAGGAGAGGGCGCTCTACTGTTTAAACTTCCTGTCGGGACAGGAAGAAGTGAAGCCTGCTGGAGCCCAGCAGAGAAGGAGCAGCGGTGACAGCGGGGACACGCGCCGGCGGAGCAGGTAATGTATTGCCGCTAGCATCGGTCGTCGGACATTCGAACGCCCCTATCGACGCACTCCCGACCTGCCGGCGATCGAGCGAAATCTTCCGAATGGACGGATCGACAGGAACGATCGATTTCAGGCGGAAATCGATCGTTCGATCAGCGTTTGCACAACGATTCCACAGCAGATTCGATCACAGTGATCGAATCTGCTGTATATCGGCGGGAAAATCGTTAGGTGTATGGGCCCCTGAAGTTGAAGAGTATTGAGCTGTGTGTAAACAATACAGAAAATTGTCTTCTGTTTCTGGGGTGAAAGCAAAGCACTTTCTTTCCTTTATTTGCTCAGTAGTTACTTAATCAATCTGATCATTTGCCCTGAAACCGGCAATGTTATCAATTAGCTTTAGTGAAGTGGAAGCCTTCTTATGACTTGAAACCAGTATCTTCTTGTTTTCTTTGGTAGTTTTGTGCTGTGCTTGATGTTTTAATGCATAGGTGTCATTTTGAGTGTTATACTACTTTAAAATGCGTTTAATTTCTTTATTGAATTAATTGCCACTGACTGGTAGTACTTCATAGTACATGCAGAATATTAGATAGATTTCCCTGCATTGCAAACTTAGATAAACAGGTAAATACATATATAGCATCATTCCCTGTATAGAAAAACAAAAGTTTGCTTTCTTAAAACAGAAAGAATTTGCGATAATTCAGGTTGGAGTGAGCTTGAGATGTCTCCCAGGGCATCACTGCTGAATATATGCAAATTAACCATTGTACCCTTAGAAGCTAAACACACCTCCAGAACTTCTGGAATGCAATCATGTGTCAGCTTGTTAATTTGTACAGAGCCATAATAATCCAACATGCATACAGACTGTTTCAGATTGTTTGATCCTCATCAGTGCATGGCATGGATTAATTTGGCTCTATGCAGTAGGGCTTGTAACACCGAGAGGTACAGACTAACCAGAAAGCTCATGGTGACTAAGAACTCATTGGAGTGTGTAAGGGACTACAATGGTCCTAAAAGCCCCCTTACTAAGATGTTAAGAAAAACAAAAGTTTGCTTTCTTAAAACAGAAAGAATTTTCAATAATTCAGGTTGGAGTGAGCTTGAGATGTCTCCCAGAGCATCACTGCTGAATATATGCAAATTAACCATTGTACCCTTAGAAGCTAAACACACCTCCAGAACCGCTGGAATGCAATGATGTGTCAATTTGTTAATTTGTACAGAGCCATAATAATCCAACATGTATACAGACTGTTGCAGATTGTTTGATCATCATCAGTGCATGGCATGGATTAATTTGGCTCTACGCAGTAGGGCTTGTAACACCGAGAGGTACAGACTAACCAGCAAGCTCATGGTGACCCAGAACTCATTGGAGTGTGTAAGGGACTACAATGGTCCTAAAAGCCCCCTGTAACGATTGTGGAATTCTCTCCGTGATCAGCGCACAAGACGTGCGCTGACACTGCGGAAATCCTCCACAAGCGTATAATTTGAGGGAACCCAGCAAAAGGTGCAATGCACCTGTAGAGGGAAATTCCTGTCGGCAGGTGGAGCTGTGGAGTGCAGAGGAACAGATCCTCTGCCCTGCCACAGACGCCAGACAGGAATTGTACGAAGGGAAGAAACGCAGGGCAAGATAGCCCTGAAAGAGAGAGAGCAAAGCGACAGAGGGTATGTGTGTGCACCAATCTAGTCGCCAACCCGCGACAGTGCATACACAACAGCAGATATGAAGTAGGAACACAATCGCGAGAGAGGCGATTGCCAGAGGTGACACAAGGCTACAGCAAGGCAGAGCACGAGAGTAGCAAAGGCACAGCAAATCATACAATGAGAAGATAAGGAAAATAACAAACGCTAACTAAACGCGAACACCGCACTCATTCGCAACAGTGCACGCGTTTATGCTCGGTCTCCACGTGATAAGCACAACAGAGACAAGCACGCCTAGCTAACCACCGACAGACAAACATGAAACAGAGGACGCGAGCGCTTGCTTAACGGTTACCTCACCGAGTCTCCAGCAAGCGTTCGTAGCAGACAAGACAGATACACGAAAACAGGAATAAGTGAGAGATAGGATCCACAGCACTAGCGCAAGAGGCTAGTGTGATCCAGGAAGACAGAACAGAAGGATCCACAGCACTAGCACAAGGCGAGTGCGATCCAAGCTAGACAGGCAGATGAGATAGCTGGTAGCAACCGCTGCTCCAGCTATACTCCCAGAACAAAGATCAGAACGATCTCCTGTCGACCACCGCTGGGACAGGACAATCGCAACAGACAAACAAAACAGATATGCAATCCTTACTGCACTAGGGAACCTGCCTAGTGCAGTCCCAGAAACTACTCTAAGCTAATCTTCAAACAATGAGCAAGGCTGACACTCCAGGAGTGTTTCACAGGACAAACCCTTATGACCAGCCCAGATCTGTGATATCACATGGTATATATAGAGCAAGCCTATAAAGGATGTGGCTAGGCAATCTGCATGACAAACGTATGCAAATTCCTCAGCAGCAAGCTGCAAAACTGACAAAAGGTCACTCTTCCGGAGACTTGCAGAATGCAGACCTGAAAAGTGGTCAAAAAGCTGCCTGCCTGCGCAGGCAGCCGAGCGGATCCTCACACCCCCTTACTAAGATCTTAAGAAAAACAAAAGTTTGCTTTCTTAAAACAGAAAAATTTGCGATAATTCAGGTTGGAGTGAGCTTGAGATGTCTCCCAGTGCAGCACTGCTGAATATATGCAAATTAACCATTGTACCCTTAGAAGCTAAACACACCTCCAGAACCGCTGGAATGCAATGATGTGTCAGCTTGTTAATTTGTACAGATTGTATAGATTGATGGATTGATACACAGATAGATCATGTAGATGGGAAGAAGGAGAGGACAGGAGAGGAGAGGTATGCTAGTGAGGGCTCCAGCACATATGTAGGTCTTGTTAGTTTTAATTGCATTCTTGGAAGAAGCTTCCTTGAGAGATTTTCCAGAATATTTGGGCATGATGGCAGTTTTCCATGACTCCAGCTGAGCAGCACAGGGTCATGCTCTCTATCATTACTCTCAGATGTGCAGCCTTGTGTTACAGAATGACTCTTCCCTCTACATTTGTGTGCACTTGTGTTACCAGTAATGTATTAGGAAATGTTGGTTGTCCTCATGTTATAGAATGACATGGAGCACATTTGGAACCAAGGTACACACGACACACACACACGCTCACACACACACACACGGATAATAAGCCTAACTAGGAGGTTTGTAACTTTATTAAGGACTAGTTCAGTGGAATGGTGAGAGTGGAAGCCAGCAGGGCTGGCGCTCCCATAGAGGCAAAGGGGGCATTTGCCCTAGGGCCCCCAACCTTTGCATGGGCCCAGCGCCGCCGACCCTGCTGAATGCTGCCTCCACCCCCCGCTTGCACTGCTCCCCGGGGCCCTTGCTAGCAAGCTGCATCAGTAATTACTCACCTCTTCTGGCGGATGGCACAGTCCGGGCACTCTTGCCATGTTGCCCTCCACCTCCTCTATGACCCGACGTGTGTTTACAAATAACAAGCGCCGGATCATAGTGGAGGCCAACATGGCAAGAGTGCCCGGACTATGCCGTCCACCGAAAGAAGTGAATAATTACCGATGCAGCTCGCTAGCAAGGGCCCCGGGGAGCAGTGCAAGCAGGGGGGGAGTATTCGGGCATGGGGGCCCCATTCAATTTGCCCCAGGGCCTGGAGCCCATTAAGCCGGCCCTGGAAGCCAGACTGGAGGAGGTCTAACAAGGCATTAGTAGAGGGAGAACTAGACAGTTCTGGATATATGTGCCATTCCAGCAGTTTGGAAATGAGGGAAGGAAGTAAGATGGTGGTGGTAGCTAGAGAGAGCTGTAGGATTTAAAGAAGGTTTTTCGATTAGTGTTGTGATTACTTGTTTAAAGGGCACTGAGCACTATATGTCTTTAAATTTTTAAAAACAAACCTCCTTTATTGTGTGCCGCTGGGTGTGCGGGGGTCAAGAGGAACACCATTACTTACCAATGTGGTGCTGATTCTCCTCCATCTTCTCTCTCGTCCGCAGTAGTCCGCACCTTGTGTGAGAATTTGAACTTCCTGGCAGGGTCACATGTATGCCTATGCCATGATGCATGTTGTGAAGTTATGTTAAGTCTAACCGCCTCTAACCGGCCAGCATGCATCGCAGCGTGATATGACCCCACCAGGAAGTTCAAAATCCCACACAAGCTGTGGACTGCTGCGGATGGGAAAGAAGATGGAGGATCCAGAACGGGGCGAGTCCAGTAGGTAAGTATTGGTGCTCCCCCAACCCCCAGCGGCACACAACAATACGAACCTCTCGTATGGGGAAGTTCTTTTTTATTTTTAATTTATTTAAAGGCACAGTGCTCAGTGCCCTTAAAAGGAGGAAGGGGAAAATCTAGTAGAGATGGAGAAGTTGATAAGAAAAGCATGAATGGAAGAAGAGGAGGAGCGCTCGAGGAGGAGATAACAGGTACCCTTGAAAGAAAGCTGATTTGGAATAGATAGGGCAGGTTCTGCAGGAATGTTAGTGTCAGTAAATGACAGCTCACTCTCACCTGGTGATCAGGGCAATGAATGTTTTGTTTTCCCTAACTAGTTATCTTTCGAAAACAGGATCTACTTCATTACTGAACCTAAAGTCAACCTGATGATGACCAGCGAGGAACATGGTCAGTAAATGGACATCCTACACATGCTTTCATTGCACAAACACAACAAAAAGTTCACAAATGCAACTATGAAGCTACTTTATTGCCTCATTTCTAAGCTTCTTACCACCTGACCATGCAAAATTTTGATTTACTTTCTTCCTTATCCAATATGATTTTGCACATAGAAGAAATTGATCATCTCCCGATGCTTATTTGAAAGAACCCGATTTTGTGCACGCATAACGACGCACAGCATGACGGCAGGAAGTTGTGTTTCAGCACGAATCAGTGGCGTTAGTACTAATTAACTCAACAGGAAATCACTTACGTCATGCGATTAAATGTTCCCTGTGACGTTACATTGCAACGTACACTAATACATTTCTAGATGTGAAAGGTAAAATTAAAGTCTATGGACTTTCATTTTACCTTGAGAATCACGCACAATACTCATTGCGCCAAAATGGGCATAATCATGCCTGGTGTGAAAGGGCCCTAAGAAGCTGGATCCTGAATACTGCAGAGTACAAATCTTTGCCTGTGTATCTCCAGTCTATATTTTATTATTAGTGCTGCTAAACAACACACAGGTGCATTAGATTGCACAGATTCCTGGATCTGCTTGCCACAGTGTATCAGATTGCACAGATTCCTGGATCTGCTTGCCACAGTGTATCAGATTGCACAGATTCCTGGATCTGCTTGCCACAGTGTATCAGATTGCACAGATTCCTGAATCTGCTTGCCACAGTGTATCAGAGTGCACAGATTCCTGGATCTGCTTGCCACAGTGTATCAGATTGCACAGATTCCTGGATCTGCTTGCCACAGTGTATCAGATTGCACAGATTCCTGGATCTGCTTGCCACAGTGTATCAGATTGCACAGATTCCTGGATCTGCTTGCCACAGTGTATCAGAGTGCACAGATTCCTGGATCTGCTTGCCACAGTGTATCCGATTGCACAGATTCCTGGATCTGCTTGCCACAGTGTATCAGATTGCACAGATTCCTGGATCTGCTTGCCACAGTGTATCAGATTGCACAGATTCCTGGATCTCTTTGCCACAGTGTATCAGATTGCACAGATTCCTGGATCTGCTTTCCACAGTGTATCAGATTGCACAGATTCCTGGATCTGCTTGTCGCAGTGTATCAGATTGCACAGATTCCTGGATCTGCTTGCCACAGTGTATCAGATTGCACAGATTCCGGGATCTGCGTGCCACAGTGTATCAGATTGCACAGATTCCTGGATCTGCTTGCCACAGTGTATCAGATTGCACAGATTCCTGGATCTGCTTTCCACAGTGTATCAGATTGCACAGATTCCTGGATCTGCGTGCCACAGTGTATCAGATTACAGATTCCTAGATCTGCTTGCCACAGTATATCAGATTACAGATGCCTAGATCTGCTTGCTACAGTGTATCAGATTGCACAGATTCCTGGATCTGCATGCCACAGTGTATCAGATTGCACAGATTCCTGAATCTGCTTGCCACAGTATATCAGATTACAGATTCCTAGATCTGCTTGCCACAGTGTATCAAGAGAATTGTCACCTAGCTGAATTTGCAACTATCTATAAATTACTGAAATTCCTGCTAGCTCACAGATTCACACACAGCATATCTGCAGCAGTACAGCATGTCTAATTCTATGCATTCATTAGAAACGGACTTATAGAAGGAGGCTCTCTGAAAAATATTCTTCCTTTCTATCATGTTAGTACAGAAGAAGCATGGAAAGAGCTGAGTGACTTTACCACTGCTGATCAGCAGAGGCATGGTACATTTTTGGAAGTGAATTCAATTCAAGCATTTAAGGTGGCCACACACCATACAATTTTTTTAATATCTTTCCAATTCAAGAATTGCAATCAGTTTTTCTGACAGATTGTAACATTTAAAAAAGCTGACTAATGTACCACAAACATGTTCCATTTTCACCCAATTATGAAAAAAATGATTGAAAACTCTGAGAAAATTGCTTGGGTGTATATGTTACGGCCAGAACCCGTAGTGTGGCCACTTCGGGTTCTGGCCGGCCAATGTGCGAAGTGGCCGCAGCGCAGCGGCCAATGTTAGAAATGTAATGTTTACGCTGTCTCGCTGCGGCCAAATTCATGACAACTTGCATAATTTAATGAAATATAGCCGGCGGCAATGTAATAGATGAAGCCGCCGGCTTTCGCACTGCCTCTCTCTTCCCCGCCTCCCATACAATAAGTAGCAGCCGGGGACATGCAGCCGGAGAGTCGTTCGTCGCAGCAGAGCGGGGAGGCTGCAGCTGCAGACATTGCTTCTGCCAGCACCCGCTCTGCAGGAACGGCAGGATTCCCCTGCCGCGACGAACGACTCTCGGGACACGCGTGTCCCCGCCAGCTGCTACTTATTGTATGGGAGGCGGGGGGCGATCGGGGAGAGGAGATAGGCAGTGCGAAAGCCGGCTGCTTCATCTATTACATTACCGCCGGCTATATTTCATTAAATTAAGCAACTTGTCATCAATTTGGCCACAGCGAGTAGTGTTGGGCGAACAGTGTTCGCCACTGTTCGGGTTCTGCAGAACATCACCCTGTTCGGGTGATGTTCGAGTTCGGCCGAACACCTGACGGTGCTCGGCCAAACCGTTCGGCCGCAAGGCCGAACTAAGAGCGCATGGCCGAACGTTCCCCGAAGGTTTGGCTAGCGCTGTGATTGGCCGAACGGGTCACGTGGTTCGGGCCCGAACGCGCTCTGATTGGCCGAACGGTCACATGGTTCGGGTAAATAAATACCCGAACCACGTCATATCTCCGCCATTTGTCTGTGGGTTTAGCTTTGGGTAGGCAGGCAGGGTAGTTCGCTCTCCAGCCACGCTAGCCAGGGTCCCCCCCAGTCATTGTGTGTCGCTGCTGGGAACAGTAGTACACCGCTCGCTCAGCCACACTATATATAGCATTGTTTACTGCCACTGTGTACCTCGCTCAGCCACGCTATATATAGCATTGTGTTTTCTGACACTCTGTGTACACGGCTTAGCCTGACTAATATAGCATTGTGTGTACTGCCACTGTGCACCTCGCTCAGCCACGCTATATATAGCATTGTGTTTTCTGACACTCTGTGTACACGGCTTAGCCTGACTAATATAGCATTGTGTGTACTGCCACTGTGCACCTCGCTCAGCCACGCTATATATAGCATTGTGTTTACTGCCACTCTGTGTACACCGCTCAGCCAGACTATATACCGTTGTTTACTGACACTCTGTGTACACCGCTCAGCCAGACTATATACCATTGTTTACTGACACTCTGTGTACACCGCTCAGCCAGACTATATACCATTGTTTACTGACACTCTGTGTACACCGCTCAGCCAGACTATATACCATTGTTTACTGACACTCTGTGTACACCGCTCAGCCAGACTATATACCATTGTTTACTGACACCCTGTGTACACCGCTCAGCCAGACTATATTGCATTGTTTACTGACACTCTGTGTACACGGCTTAGCCAGACTATATACCATTGTTTACTGACACTCTGTGTACACCGCTCAGCCAGACTATATACCATTGTTTACTGACACTCTGTGTACACCGCTCAGCCAGACTATATACCATTGTTTACTGACACCCTGTGTACACCGCTCAGCCAGACTATATTGCATTGTTTACTGACACTCTGTGTACACGGCTCAGCCAGACTATATACCGTTGTTTACTGACACTCTGTGTACACCGTGTAACGAAAAATCTGCAACGCCGGATGGATTGCGGAAATATGGTCGCATCCAGTCCGGCAAGCGGACCTTCCAACGCGGGATGCGGAAATTCGTCCGCATCCGCTGCGCACACCCGTCCGAGCACTCTGCTCCAAACTCACCAACATGCTGTTCACCAGGGTTCTGCCATCTTGCCTCTAGGGGGTGCGGCCGCACACCAGACACGCCTTTATACTCTTAGAAAGCGTGTCAGCTGACCTGGAGGTCAGCTGACATTTTAGCCTGCTCTGATTGGTTGCTGCCTGGGGTGGAGACTTCTCTCCCAGGCAGTATATAAGGAAGTGCTTTTCAGTCACACTTTGTCTGTGTTTGCGATACCCTGTGTCAGCACTCAGACCTTAGACTAGATCCCAGGTGTTGAAACCAAGGACTTCACACCTAGACTAGGAGATTATTATTATTGTTATTGATTCTCTGTGTATGATTCTGTGCCTGTCTTGACTTCTCTTCTGCTTCCTGATTCTGTACTCTGCCAGCCCGTACCGTTAACGACTATTGGCTTGGTTCCTGACTATTCTCTCGTCTCACGTCTCTGTACTGTTGCCGCCTGTACTGTTGCCGAACCTCTTTCTGTCTGACCTTGCTCCCTTCAGTGGAACGTCTCCTACTGTTGGGTTATTATCTGAGGCTTGCCTCCCTGAGACGCCGGCCCTAGCAGACCGTTACTGCCAGAGGCTGAGATTCCTCCACTGCCACTTTGGGGGATCTCACACACGGGGTTCCCATTCAGAGGTAACCACACCTCTGAGGAATTGCCGTGTGGTGGATATTTCCACAACTTTGTGAATATTTACTGCTTTGTATATTTTCATGTTGTTCGTGTGTCCACTGCTTTACATCTACCCGCATTATTAGCAATTCCGCAGATTGCTATATAATCGGGTCTATCCTTGTATTATTGGCGATACTGCGGATCCCCAATAATCAAGGTTCGGGGTGTGACACTGGTCTGAGTAGATCATTTCAGGCACTTACCGTGTTAGTGAGCCTTCCGCTGATTTACCATCAGGAAGATACTTACTATTTCACTCTAACATATCTGCATTAGTGGTGATTCTGTATATCACCACTTAATCAGATATTTGTGCCTCTTGCTGACACCAATCGTTACAGAAACACAGACCATAAAGAAGTAAGATGGAGGGGGTGATAAACCAGCTTCAGACTGTAAGGGCAGAGTTAGAACAGCTGAAGATTACTGTAACTGCACAGCAGGCTCAGATTACTCAGTTAAATGAGACTGTCCAAAGGTTGCAATCACCACTTAACGTTCTACCTCCCCCGGCTCTTAGCGAGCCTAAAATGAACATTCCTGAGAAATTTTCAGGCACAAGGTCAGATTTCCAGAATTTCCGTCACAGAGTGCTGTCTTACTTTGAGATGAAACCTGTGTCCTCGGGAACCGAGGCTCAGAAGGTCACTCTTATCAAGACTCTATTGCATGCAGATTCCCAGACGTGGGCTTATGGCTTACCTGATGAGCATCCTGCTCTGTCTTCTGTCCAGGAGTTTTTTAAGGCCATGGCGGTCATCTACGATGATCCAGATAGTGCCGCCACGGCCGAACGTAAGCTCAAAAACCTTAGACAAGGACGCAGTACTGCTGAGGAGTATGCGTCAGAGTTTAGGAAGTGGGCTGTGTCCTCTAGATGGGAGCGATATGCACTCTTGGATAGATACCTAGATGGGTTGTCAGAAGCAGTAACTGACGTGATGGTTAGTCATCCGGAACCCAAAGATCTAGATGAGGCTATTACGCTGTCTATTAAAATAGATAGGCGTCTGAGGTACAACAAGAAGGGCAGGTACCCCATGTACTCTAGGACTTCTGGGGCCAGTAGCTCGGCAGCAGTTGAGACTGAGGAGCCGATGCAGTTAGGCCACGGGCGCCTCACGGAGGCGGAAAGGTCAAGAAGACGCAGAGAGGGTCTTTGCATGTACTGCGGGGAAAAGGGCCACATTGCACAAAACTGTGGTAGGAAGTCGGGAAACTCCTCGGCTTAGGTGTGGTAGGGGGTACCACCCTAAGCGGAATTGTTTTACCTCCAAAACAAGAAAAAATTTTATTGCCCTGTTCCCTAAATTGGGAAGGGAAGAACTTTCCTACCACAGCATTTGTAGATTCCGGGTCAACAGCTAACTTTTTAGATTTAAGCTTTGCTTTAAGTTTAAATATCCCTGTACTTCCGGTAGGAAGACATTTATATGTTACAGCGATTGATGACACTCCTTTGCAAGGAAAGTCCCCACTGTGTCAGACACCTCCCCTCTCGCTGCAAGTGGGAGCTCTGCACAGGGAGGTCATACAGTTTTTCGTTTTAAAGATGTCTACCTCTACGGTGATACTAGGGTTGCCCTGGTTACGATTACATTCTCCTCAGTTTGATTGGGGGAATGGGCAGTTGACTACTTGGTCGCCTTATTGTACACAACATTGTTTACAGAATGTAGTTTTGTGTTCTACTAAGATTCAAGTGGAAGGAGTACCTCCACAATATCAGGAATATGCTGATGTCTTTTGTCCTAGGGCAGCAGATCAATTACCCCCCCATAGACCTTTTGATTGCCCAATAGATTTGAAACCAGGAACCATGCCACCCAGGGGCCACCTATACAACCTCTCGTCCCCGGAAAAATTGGCCATGGACGAGTACATTCAGGAGAATTTGCAGAAGGGTTTCATCCGCCCTTCAAGATCTCCTGCAGGAGCGGGATTCTTTTTCGTTCAGAAAAAAGATGGTGGTTTGCGCCCCTGTATTGACTACAGGGGTCTAAATAAGATCACGATTAAGAATCGGTATCCACTACCGCTAATCGACGATTTATTTACACAGGTTCCCGGGGCTTCTGTTTTCACTAAGTTGGATCTAAGGGGGGCCTACAATTTGATCCGTATCAGGGAGGAAGATGAATGGAAGACGGCATTCAACACTCCCAAGGGGCATTACGAATACTTGGTGATGCCCTTTGGGTTGTGTAACGCTCCTGCAGTTTTTCAGGAGTTCGTCAACGAGATTTTTAGGGAGGTACTGGGTCGCTTTGTAATCGTCTACTTAGATGATATCTTAATATTTTCTAAAAATATCACGGAACACCGCCAACATGTGAAGTATGTGTTACAAAGACTCAGGGAGAATCAATTGTTTGCGAAATTAGAGAAATGTGTTTTTGAGGTAAAGGAGATTGCCTTTCTTGGTTACATTATCTCTACATCAGGGTTGTCCATGGATCCCAAAAAGGTCTCTGCTGTAAGGGATTGGCCACAACCATCTGGGCTTAAAGCACTACAGAGATTCTTGGGATTCGCAAATTATTATAGAAAATTTATCAAGGGGTTCTCTTCGGTGGTGTCTCCGCTTACTAATTTGACAAAAAAAGGGGCTGATGCCACTCATTGGTCAGAAGAAGCAGTTGGGGCATTTTCCTCTCTGAAAGAGGCATTCTGTTCTGCTCCCATATTACGTCATGTAGATGTTGCTTACCCATTTATAGTGGAGGTGGATGCCTCGGAGGTTGGAGTAGGAGCAGTATTGTCTCAACGTTCAGGACTTCAGGGCAAGCTTCATCCCTGTGCTTTTTTTTCCAGAAAATTCTCTCCTGCCCAGAGAAATTATGATGTTGGAAACAGGGAATTATTAGCCATCAAGCTTGCTTTTGAGGAGTGGCGCCACTGGTTAGAGGGGGCGGAGCATGTAATTACTGTGTACACGGATCATAAAAATTTACAGTACATTGAAAAAGCTAAAAGACTCACCCCCAGACAGGCTAGATGGGCTCTCTTTTTCTGCCGTTTTAATTTTATAATTACATTCACACCAGGGAGTAAGAACGTTAAAGCGGACGCCCTTTCTCGTTGTTTTGAACCTGAAACTGCTCCATCTCCTTCCTCAGAAAGTATTCTGTCGAAAGAGATCATCCTGGCAGCCACTGAGATAGTTGAAGACCTTCCTAGCCTCTTAAGTCCTTTTCAATTAGAAGTGCCAGAAGGGAAACCAAGAGGGGTTCTTTATGTCCCTTGTACTTTACGTCCCAAAGTGCTGCAGTTGTTTCATGGACACAAGAATGCTGGACACCCTGGCATTACCCGAACCCAAGAATTGTTGTGTAGATCTGTCTGGTGGCCATCTCTACAACAAGATTGCAAGGAATTTGTTAAGACCTGTACCGTCTGTGCCAGGAGCAAACCCTCCCGACTGGCTCCAGTTGGAACTTTGCAGTCTCTGCCCTCCCCTCAGGAGCCATGGACACATATTTCCATGGACTTCGTGGGAGAACTTCCAGATTCCAATGGAAAGACTGTCATATGGGTGGTCACAGACAGATTCAGTAAGATGGCCCACTTTGTGCCTTTGAGTGGTTTCCCTACTGCTCAAAAATTAGCAGATCTTTTTATTCAAAATATCTTTAAATTACACGGCATTCCAGAGAATGTTGTCTCAGACAGAGGGGTCCAGTTTGTCTCTAGGTTCTGGCGGGCCTTCTGTAAGGGGATGGGTATGTCGTTGTCCTTTTCATCAGGTTACCATCCACAGACCAACGGCCAGACAGAGAGGACCAATCAATCTTTGGAACAGTTCCTGAGATGTTATGTGGCGGACGCCCAACACCAGTGGGCGGAGTTTCTACCATTTGCTGAGTTCGCACATAACAATCTCAGGAATGAGTCCTCTGGTTATGCGCCTTTTCAAATTGTCAATGGGAAATCTCCCAAATTTTCTCCTTTGCCAGTGTCGACCTCTCCATTCCCTGTCCTGGAGGAGTGGCAGGAATCTTTCAAGAGGATTTGGGCTAATGTCGGAGAAAATTTAAAAAAGGCTTTCATCATACAGAAGAGGCAGGCAGATAAGAGACGGTCTGCGGAGTGGGAGTTTAAACCAGGAGACAGAGTTTGGATATCAACTCGTCATATAGCTCTGAGGCAGCCATCCGCGAAACTGGGGCCCAGGTATATTGGACCATATCCAATTTCCGAAAGGGTTAATCGTGTTACTTACAGAGTCAGGTTACCGCAGTCTCTAAAGGTGGGGAAAGCCTTTCATGTGTCACTCCTGAAACCAGCTGTTCAGGTGGATTCCCCCCCTCCTCACCCTGTCATGGTTGATGGTGAGCCTGAATGGGAGGTTGAGGAGATCTTGGACTCCAGACGAGTTCAGGGTTCAGTGCAGTATTTGGTGCATTGGAGAGGGTACGGTCTAGAGGAAAGATCCTGGGTCAAAGCAGGTGATTTACATGCTGATAAACTTAGGAGACGGTTCCATGAGCTCCATCCTGACAGGCCAGGTGGGACGTGTCCGGAGTCCACGCCTAGAGGGAGGGGTACTGTAACGAAAAATCTGCAACGCCGGATGGATTGCGGAAATATGGTCGCATCCAGTCCGGCAAGCGGACCTTCCAACGCGGGATGCGGAAATTCGTCCGCATCCGCTGCGCACACCCGTCCGAGCACTCTGCTCCAAACTCACCAACATGCTGTTCACCAGGGTTCTGCCATCTTGCCTCTAGGGGGTGCGGCCGCACACCAGACACGCCTTTATACTCTTAGAAAGCGTGTCAGCTGACCTGGAGGTCAGCTGACATTTTAGCCTGCTCTGATTGGTTGCTGCCTGGGGTGGAGACTTCTCTCCCAGGCAGTATATAAGGAAGTGCTTTTCAGTCACACTTTGTCTGTGTTTGCGATACCCTGTGTCAGCACTCAGACCTTAGACTAGATCCCAGGTGTTGAAACCAAGGACTTCACACCTAGACTAGGAGATTATTATTATTGTTATTGATTCTCTGTGTATGATTCTGTGCCTGTCTTGACTTCTCTTCTGCTTCCTGATTCTGTACTCTGCCAGCCCGTACCGTTAACGACTATTGGCTTGGTTCCTGACTATTCTCTCGTCTCACGTCTCTGTACTGTTGCCGCCTGTACTGTTGCCGAACCTCTTTCTGTCTGACCTTGCTCCCTTCAGTGGAACGTCTCCTACTGTTGGGTTATTATCTGAGGCTTGCCTCCCTGAGACGCCGGCCCTAGCAGACCGTTACTGCCAGAGGCTGAGATTCCTCCACTGCCACTTTGGGGGATCTCACACACGGGGTTCCCATTCAGAGGTAACCACACCTCTGAGGAATTGCCGTGTGGTGGATATTTCCACAACTTTGTGAATATTTACTGCTTTGTATATTTTCATGTTGTTCGTGTGTCCACTGCTTTACATCTACCCGCATTATTAGCAATTCCGCAGATTGCTATATAATCGGGTCTATCCTTGTATTATTGGCGATACTGCGGATCCCCAATAATCAAGGTTCGGGGTGTGACACTGGTCTGAGTAGATCATTTCAGGCACTTACCGTGTTAGTGAGCCTTCCGCTGATTTACCATCAGGAAGATACTTACTATTTCACTCTAACATATCTGCATTAGTGGTGATTCTGTATATCACCACTTAATCAGATATTTGTGCCTCTTGCTGACACCAATCGTTACACACCGCTCAGCCAGACTATATACCATTGTTTACTGACACTCTGTGTACACCGCTCAGCCAGACTATATTGCATTGTTTACTGACACTCTGTGTACACGGCTCAGCCAGACTATATACCGTTGTTTACTGACACTCTGTGTACACTGCTCAGCCAGACTATATACCATTGTTTACTGCCACTCTGATTCTGCTGGAAACAGTAGTACACCGCTCGCTCAGCCAGACTATATAGCATTGTGTTTACTGCCACTCTGTGTACACCGCTCAGCCACACTATATAGCATTGCGTACTCTGCCAGTCAGTGTGTATATTGCTGGGATCAGTAATACTCCACTCACCGTCAACCACTATATGAGCTCAACATGAGTTCCCCAGAGACCTCCGCTGTGAGCAGCACTCCCAACAACAGCAACAGCCAACGCCCCACGCAAGCTATAACATCCACCCCAGCAGCCAGTGGTCAGCAGCAGCCCTCCCCGGAGGAGAACGTTGTGTCCATCGGTCCGTGGCCAGAGCGATTAATGAGGGCTGCCATTGAGGAGATGATGGGGCCTGATGTGGAGGAGGAGGTCTGGCTCAGGCCAGCATCCCAAGTTAATGTTGAGGACGATGAGGGGTCTGTGTCTGGGGATGTTGGGGTGGCAGAGGTGGTGGGTGGGTCAGACTCAGGAGAAGAGTTGTATGATGAGGATGATGATCGGGACCATCTGTATGTGCCTCAGAGCCCGACCCCGGAAAACATGTTGTATCGTGTGTTTAGGTACTAAAATCTGCGTTCCCAGTAGTGTTGGGCGAACAGTGTTTGCCACTGTTCGGGTTCTGCAGAACATCACCCTGTTCGGGGTGACTATATAGCAGACTATATAGCATTGTGTTTAATGCCACTCTGTGTACACGGCTCAGCCACACTATATAGCATTGTGTTTACTTCCACTCTGTGTCTGCTGGGAACAGTAGTACACCGCTCACCCGCCACTGTATAGCATTGTGCTCTGTGTCGCTGCTGGCAATAGTAGTGCACCGCTCACCCACCACTGTATAGCATTTCTGTACTGCCACTGTACTGCTGCCAGTCAGCGTGTACTTTAAGGATAAGTGAAATGAGGAAGAAATCCGGTGAAAGAGGGAGGGGCAAGGGAAGAGGTGTTTCCCCTGACGGTTCACGTACAGGCCACAGGGGAGCACCCAAGAAAACCCACTCAATGCCGCCCATGTTGTCCAGGACAACAACCCTCACAGATCCAAAAGAACAGGACCAGATAATTACTTGGATGACCTCTCAAGCGTCCAGCAGTGGGTTAAGCAGCACCAGCACATCACGCACGAGGTCCGAGTCCTCAGCCAGTTACAAGGAGCCAGTGGGCACAAAGCTGACACAACCGGCAGCGACACCAAGCACACAACTGCCAGATAACCAGACGACGTTGGAGTGAGCTGCGCAGAGGTTGTTCTGGGGAGCTCTACTCCACGGCGGCGGCCCCCCACAATGACATATGACGAGTTTGAGGAGATGGAAGAGGAGGGTATGGACAATGTGGACATAGACCCAGATTTTGTTTGTGAACGAGAA
Organism: Hyperolius riggenbachi; assembly: GCF_040937935.1. Taxonomy (NCBI): domain Eukaryota; kingdom Metazoa; phylum Chordata; class Amphibia; order Anura; family Hyperoliidae; genus Hyperolius; species Hyperolius riggenbachi. The sequence goes on along the minus strand of NC_090649.1, from coordinate 117,416,274 downwards.
CATCGCCGTCGTAGCAGCAGCACAGATGAGTCTGTTGAGGAACCCACTGCTGCACGAGTTCGCCTTGTGCCACAAGGTAGGCGGCGCGCAATTTCAGGCACCGCAAGCATGGAAGTTCAAGTGAGAGGCAAAAGAGGCGCAAACAGAAATCGCCAGCAAGGCAGGTGCTCCAAAGTCTGGGCTTTCTTTGAAGACTGCACTGAGGATGTTACCATGGCGATTTGCAAGGTGTGCAAGACCCGCCTGAGCAGGGGGAAAAGTATTAACAACCTCTCCACCACCAGCATGAGCCGCCACATTCTATCCAAACATCCCACTCTGTGGGCAAACGCGGCAGGACAGGGTACCACCAGCAACACTGCCTCCCTTGGGTTCACCAGACTCACCACCAGACCCGCCTCAGCAGCAGCAGTAGCCCAGCCATTGCGTGGTTCACAACATTCACAAACATCAGACGATGCTGACACTGTCACTTTCCGGACTAGTGCTCTTGAGGTCTCCCAGTGTTCATCAAACACAACAACCAACAGCCCTTCGGTGTGCAGCCCTACGGTTGAGTTGTCTGTCTCTGAGATGTTTGAGCGCAAGAGGAAATTGCCAGAAAATGACCCCCGGGCCGTGGCAGTAACAGCCAGCCAGCATAGCCAAGCTTCTGGCCTGCGAAATGCTGCCATATCGAGTGGTGGAGACAAACAGCTTCAAGGGCATGATGTCAGTGGCCATCCCACGTTACGTGGTTCCCAGCAGTGCCTGAGTTGCATGAGCACGTGGTCAGCAAAATAACCCGAAGCTTGAAGAATGCCGTTGCCTGCAAGGTTCACCTCACCACTGACACCTGGATGAGTGCGTTCGGCCAGGGTCTATACATCTCCCTTACCGCGCACTGGGTGAACCTTGTGGAGCCTGGCAGCGATTCCTCACCTGCTACGGCGCGGGTGCCGCCCACGCCGCAAACAGCTGCACCGCCGTCCCTCCCACTGGATAACAACAGCAGCACCTACCTCTCTGACTCCTTCTCCTCCAACGCATCTCAAAGCTGTACCTCAACGCTAACCCAGCACCAGCAGCAGTAGGATCGTGGAAGCAGTGCAGCACAGCTGTTGGCATGCGTCAGCAAGCGTTGCTGAAGCTGATCTGCCTTGGGGATAAGCAGCACACAGGGGAGGAAATTTGGAGGGGAATAAAGGAACAGACGGATTTGTGGCTGGCACCGCTGGACCTGAAACCGGGCATGAAGCTAGACACCTGGCACGAACTGGCAATGTACGCAATAGAGGTGCTGGCTTGCCCGGCAGCCAGCGTTATGTCGGAACGCTGTTTCAGTGCTGCCGGAGGCATCGTCACAGATCGGCGTATCCGCCTCTCCACAGAAAATGCAGACCGTCTGACTCAAATTAAAATGAATCAATCCTGGATTGGAAATGACTACGCAACACTCCAGGACCCCAACCAAGTAACATGACCAATGAACATCTGGGATGGTGTAGCGTTTCCGGTCCCTGTTTATTGAACCTCTCATCTGTATTACATTTATGACTGCATGGCGGCAAAAAGCATTGCTGCTATATCCGCACGCTTTTTGTCCTCATGCAAGGCCTGGGTTGTTGTGTCTCAAAAAGCATGGCCTTCTCCTCCTGCACCTGTTCCTGTTCCATCACGTCTGCTGCTGCTGCCGCGTGGTCCCTGTTTATTGAACCACTTATTTTTATTACATTTATGACTGCATGGCGGTACAAAGCATGCTATCCGCACGCTTTTTGTCCTCATGCAAGGCCTGGGTTGTTGTGTCTCACAAAGCGTGGCCTTCTCCTCCTGCGCCTCCTCCTGTTCCATCACGTCTGCTGCTGCTGGGTTAGCGTTGCCGCGTGGTCCCTGTTTATTGAACCACTTATCTTTATTACATTTATGACTGCATGGCGGTACAAAGCATGCTATCCGTGCGCTTTTTGTCCTCATGCAAGGCCTGGGTTGTTGTGTCTCACAAAGCGTGGCCTTCTCCTCCTGCGCCTCCTCCTGTTCCATCACGTCTGCTGCTGCTGGGTTAGCGTTGCCGCGTGGTCCCTGTTTATTGAACCACTTATCTTTATTACATTTATGACTGCATGGCGGTACAAAGCATGCTATCCGCACGCTTTTTGTCCTCATGCAAGGCTTGGGTTGTTGTGTCTCACAAAGCGTGGCCTTCTCCTCCTGCGCCTCCTCCTGTTCCATCACGTCTGCTGCTGCTGGGTTAGCGTTGCCGCGTGGTCCCTGTTTATTGAACCACTTATCTTTATTACATTTATGACTGCATGGCGGTACAAAGCATGCTATCCGCACGCTTCTTGTCCTCATGCAAGGCCTGGGTTGTTGTGTCTCACAAAGCGTGGCCTTCTCCTCCTGCGCCTCCTCCTGTTCCATCACGTCTGCTGCTGCTGGGTTAGCGTTGCCGCGTGGTCCCTGTTTATTGAACCACTTATCTTTATTACATTTATGACTGCATGGCGGTACAAAGCATGCTATCCGCACGCTTCTTGTCCTCATGCAAGGCCTGGGTTGTTGTGTCTCACAAAGCGTGGCCTTCTCCTCCTGCGCCTCCTCCTGTTCCATCACGTCTGCTGCTGCTGGGTTAGCGTTGCCGCGTGGTCCCTGTTTATTGAACCACTTATCTTTATTAAATTTATGACTGCATGGCGGTACAAAGCATGCTATCCGTACGCTTTTTGTCCTCATGCAAGGCCTGGGTTGTTGTGTCTCACAAAGCGTGGCCTTCTCCTCCTGCGCCTCCTCCTGTTCCATCACGTCTGCTGCTGCTGGGTTAGCGTTGCCGCGTGGTCCCTGTTTATTGAACCACTTATCTTTATTACATTTCTGACTGCATGGCGGTACAAAGCATGCTATCCGCATGCTTCTTGTCCTCATGCAAGGCCTGGGTTGTTGTGTCTCAAAGCGTGGCCTTCTCCTCCTGCGCCTCCTCCTGTTCCATCACGTGTGCTGCTGCTGGTGCTGGGTTAGCGTTACCGGTCCCTTTTCGTGGAACCTCTTCTCTGTATTACATTTATGACTGCATGGCGAAAAAAAGCATGTTACCTGTGCAAAGAAACATGACATTTTCCACATTTAAAAGACAGTTTTTCCTTTGAAACTTTACAATCAATTTTCTCAAAAACTATAAGCTCTTTTTGCAAAAATTTTTTCCTCTTGTACCCACTCCCAAGGTGCACATGCCCTGTAAATTTGGGGTATGTAGCATGTAAGGAGGCTTTACAAAGCACAAAAGTTCGGGTCCCCATTGACTTCCATTATGTTCGGAGTTCGGCTCGAACACCCGAACATCGCGGCCATGTTCGGCCTGTTCGGCCCGAACCCGAACATCTAGATGTTCGCCCAACACTAACAGCGAGACAGCGTAACATTCCATTTCTAACATTGGCCGCTGCGCTGCGGCCACTTCGCACATTGGCCGGCCAGAACTAGAAGTGGCCACACTTCGGGTTCTGGCCGTAACATATATACTGATAAACTGACAATCTAGACTATCACACACCATTAAATTTTCATAAAAAATTGATCAGAAAAATCCAGCACTCCCGATCGACTTTTATCAAATAAAAATATGAAATCCGATCTTGTATTGCATCTCTTGCTTTTGAATTTTCAGGAAATCCGACCGTTTTTATTGAATTGCTGTAAAATAGGATCATTTTACTGTATCGTGTGTGGCCTCAAGATTCACCGCTCTTCACTATTAAAATGACAGTGATAGAAAATTCTCTGTCCACATCCCGGATTTCACCTCTACAGATGAGGAGAGGAAACTACATCCTTCTGGGGGAAAAGGAGACGATCCAAATACTGTAGCGGCCCAATATGTTACTACCTATCACCAATTGAGAGGAACATGATACCTCTTGGACTGTATACCCTTCATACCATTCCCCTCCCCATGCCTATAATACCACCACCCCTCCCATGCTAACACTAATGTTTTGCTTTGGCAATGCTAAATACAGTATATTTGGTCCTGCCAATAAAGCTTTTTTTGGATTTTGGAAAACAGCTTGAATGAGCAAACAGAAGGTATGAGAGGAATTGTCTTTATGGGCTGAGCTCACCAATTGCTTTTGTTAGTTGTAGCTGGGCTGGTAACCATCTCTTCTTCCCCGTCCCTCTTTCCTTCTCAGTGGTTCCTATTTTATGCTTTATGTACATATCTGGAGAACTGTATATGCTATTTAACTATTAGAATTGTGTAAACTTTAGGTGCAACATTACTTTTCAATTCTATTGTGTTCTCTTGTTCTCTTCTTTTGCAGATTGAGATTAAGCTAGACAGCTATAAATGGGCAAAATTTATTGTAATACAGACATCTTGCTGGATGAATAACTGAGCTGTGTCTGTGGCCGTGGCGTGTCCTTTGCTTTAGGCCCCTTTTCCACCTTTTGTTACCCTTTCTGCATGCAGAGTAATGCAACAGCAAAGAAAGTGTATGGGTCCCAGTATACTAATCACATCGCATCATGTCGGAAGTATCCAATTTGCTGATGACCCGCCACAAAGACAGCATCGCATTACTGTGCGACTTCCACGTCGACGCAGTGACGGTGGAATGCACTGAAGAAATGTTAAATTTGTTGCTGGCGGACTCAGTGGCATGGCTAAGGAGCTGTGGGCCCCGATGCAAGTTTTACAATGGGGCCCCCCCAAGCACTCTCTACATAACAATTGATACGGCGCACCAAAACCTGCCAATGGCAACTACAGTGTCTGAGGTGCAAGAAGGGGATGGGGAACAGTTTGTTAATGATTACCATTATTCAAAGTATCTATAGAAGTGATTATTATGAGCACAGGACCAATAGGGAGCATATACTGCAGTTGAGGAAGGGCCCTTCGGGGCCCCTCTGGCCCAAGGGCCCCCGATGCGGTCGCAACCTCTGAAACCCCTAATGCTATGCCCCTGCTGGCGGTGCAAATGCACAAAACAACGTAAATACGATGGGGAAGCCTGGGAATGCCAGTCACATACTTCCGGTCCAGCAGTAAGTACATCACTAGGCAAGGGGCGGTGACAGGCAGCGGAGGGGGGTGGCACTATGCAAAATGACCCTGTTGGCACACTCTGCTGCAGGGTCATATGAATCTACTTTTTCTTTTTTTGTTTTGTTTTATTGAAAGGCTCAAAGATGTACAGTATAACATCATGCAAGAAGATATGTCAATACATATTATAAGATGATAAACAGCAAGCAGATTGCTAAAAAATAATATACTAGAGAGGCACCATACATTAAGATAGTAACATATAACCAGTATCAATCAAGGGGGACGTGGGTTCATTATCTCTTCTTATGTCCCCTACTAGGTGACTCTCACATATAGACAAGAACCATGACACTCCCAAGGTTTTATCCAGTTTAAGACAACTAGAGTGAAGAGAAGAAAGAAGAAACTGTAAAAAGAAAAGAGATTAATCTCCTTTTTGCCGTTGAGGTGTGATGCAGGGAGTCTTCCTTCACTGAGAGGGGCGGGGAGAGGTGGAGATCCACCGCTGATAGACAGGCATGGAGGCAGAGCTGCGGCTCATAGCTCTGCCTCCAACAGCAGCAAAATCCACGACCAAGAAAGTCCAGGATTTTGCAGGGGAGAGGGAGGGCAAGTTTGGGGGGATTTAGATAGATTTCAGCGGTGGGAATGCGGCGGTTTAGTTAAGGCAAAGACGTTAAGCACATTTTTTAAATAAAAAGATTGTTTTCAGGAGACTTCAGAGTCTCTTTAACTGTTGTTCACTTGCAGGTGCCCCTCTTTTCCACCCCTAACCGTTGAGTGGAATGTGAAGGTTTCCAGCTTTAGCAGTTGCTCAGTGAGTGGCTTGGCTGGAACGACCTATCAAAAGCAGCAGCAGCAGACCTGTCATGTGACCACTGCTTCAGGATCTTCAGGTTTGTTTTCAAGATAACAACAGATCAGCGGTAAGGGGGTGATGGGAGATAACCTGACCTGATTTCACCTGAGCTCAGAGTTCAGCTTTAATAAACACATTCTAAGCACCGCTATAGTGTTAGCTTAGTTACCCAAAACTGCCTATCAGATTTCACCTGAAATGGTGTATGGTTACTGCCTTGCAATCCTTTCATGGGAAAAGAATGTATGACACACAGCAAAATAGTTGTGGCTGATAAAAAAACAGAGTCATTACAGTATGTGTCAGAAAAATATTGCCTGCTTCGTGTGAAAACAGTGCGCAGTTGACAAGGTTGATGAGGCGAAGGGACATCACTGGTCCTTCTACAGATACTTACAGACGTCAAACCTTGGTTGGGTGGAATGGCGAATATTAGCTGCGTCAGCCACCAGCGTGTGGTTTAAATCAGCAGCATGGTGATGTGGTGGATAGCACTCTCACCCTGCAGTGCTGGGTTCATGGTTAAACTGTGGGCCAAGGCAATATCCGCAAGGAGTTTGTATGTTCTTTCTGTGTTTGCATGGGTTTCCTCCAGGTTGTGTGGTTTCCACCAACATCCAGTAAGCATACAAGTTAATTGGTACTCCCCAAATTTGGTCTTAGTCTGCAACAGGGATGTAAGCGCTATAATATAGGTATTATTATTGCCGCACATACAATCGACCATGACGGCCTGACATCTTGCAGCATGTCCAATCGATACATGCAACCAATCTCAGCCTCAGGCATGCTCGAGGCACCACTAATTCAGTCAATCGGCCGCCAAGTCAATAGATGTAGGGCCACCTGTACTCTGTGGAAGAGGTTAGTGCTATGTAAATACATCATAATAAATAAAGGATGACGTTGCATCCAACAAATGTTGATTGTGGCTAAACACCGGGTCCGCCACAAGGCTTTCTGATAATCAAGCTTTGGGTAGCCATCAACTATCAGTCTACATTCATCACATTGCATCTCTACTGCAGTACCAAATGTATAACCAAAGTTAGCCATTGAATTGAATAATGGTTTTAAGGAAGAGTGGATTTTTTACTAGGATTTTACCATCATTTTAGTTCTTTTAAACCGGGAAAAACTTCTGCACAAAATCAACTCTGCTGCAAAAAAAGAAGAGATCCTCTTTCACAAAAAAACAAAACAAAAACATTTGCACCAGTCAAGATATCCAAACAGCAGTAGCCCTATTAATATCCAGCATTATACATCACTAAGGTGCCCATTCATTTGGATGACAAATATTGAAATTAAAAACTAAGAACTACATAGCTTCCAACTGTCCCTTTTTTGCAGTGAAAGGAACACCCAGACAGCTCACGGTGACCCAGAACCACCAGGAAGGCATTAAGGGCTTAAAGTGACACTTAAGTCTGGAAAAAAAAGTTGTACTCACCTGGGGCTTCTACCAGCCTCCTGCAGGCATCCCAAGCCCTCGCAGTCTCGATCAGATCCTCCTGTCCCTCACTGCCAGGTACTTTTGTTTTCGGCAACAGGCCCGACACGCCTGGCCACGCATCTGCTTCTACGCGTTCCTGTCCGTAATAGCGCCCTCTATCCTGCTATTGTGGATCGCTCCCACGCTGCCGTCCTCAGCCTTCTCTGTCACCGGTACCAGGTCCCGTGGCTTTGGCGAATCGCTGCAGGTTTTACTCATGCGCAGTGACTCCCTCCGTCTCTCCGGTGCCTGCCTTACACACGCGCCTGCGCAGTATGGGGGAGCGCACTGCACTTGCGTCGACTGACCCTGACTGGCCGAAGTTACAGGACCCGGTATCGGCGACAGAGAAGACTGAGAATGGCAACGTAGGAGCCATCCATGCAGATGGGGCTGGAGGAAGCCCCAGGTATGTATAAATCTATTCCATTATTTTGTCTCTGAGTCCGTTTAAAGAGACCAAAAAGCCCTCTATTAAAAAACAAAGCTAAAGATAATTCTGCTGTACGAATGGAACTGTGGGGCATAAACAGATGATTTGAATATACTGATGCATCATGGAAAACCATAGTTGCTTACTTGCTGAATTGTCACAAATACCATCTGTTTTAAGAAGGCAAAATTATATTTAGCATTTTTGGGGGAGTGACATTCCCTTTTTGGGAATGAAATCCCTGTCCCTCTTTCTTTCCCATTTGTCCCTCTTTCAGGACTGATATACAGATCCAGGAAAATATATATCTTTTTCTATTGAAAAATGTATCTAATTGACACAAACTTCATTCCCTTCCTGTAAAAATGATATGTTTCTTGTTTTCAAATGTTAATATGACGGAAAACTAATGATGATAAAAAGTACCAGCTGGTTTGAATTATAAAACTACCTCTTTTGTTTTATGAATTGTTCTTGGTATATGTGGCTAAGGGTGTGTCAGGGGCGTGCCTGGAGGTGTGACAGGGCATGCCTTAAAAGTGTCCCTCTTTCCAACCTCAGAAAATTGGGAGGTATGCAACTACTTTGGGATACTCGAGTCACCCAAGTCTCTTATTGAGTCTAACCCTAACATCATGTCCTGCCCCTTAGCCTGACCTTGACTTGCCCCACACCTGCCAGTCCCATTAACTTTTTCCTTACTGTTTTCTCTCCTTCAAGTATTGTTCTAACTTTAACCTGATGATTGACCTTAACCTTTCTCTATCTGATGCCTAAAATAACCCTCGCCTTTCGCTATAGACTGACCTTCACTTCACATCTATTACCTATTTACCAATCTAATGTTCAACTATCTACGGTATATATTTTTGACCTAATCTTAATTCATAACTCTTGTCGAAGTCCAAACCAGAGCATTAAGCATCACAAGACCCTGCCGCCAAGTGCACCTAACCATAACTTCCCCTGGTGTTGTTAATACTACCGATGCTTACCTATCAGCATTGGGACTGCCAGTGTTTACGATATTGGTGACCCAAATGAAGGGCTCCCATTTTATTGAGTACTGAGGTTACCAGGTTTGCTACAGATACCTTTATTGAGGGTAGTTTCAGAACATACAGTAAGAATTCTTTAATATTTTGTCATCATTTAGCTATCTCCGACCATGGGGTGTTTTCTACTTTCTACATTGATTGCAATTCATTTTATTTCTGAATTACCAATAAAAAAATTATTTTTGGGAAATCCTTTGAGTTTTCCATACAGCTTTACTCATCCCTATAACTCAGACATCCAGGTGGGTAATGCTGCAGGGTAAGTGAGGCTGACTAGCTGTGTGATTCAGTGCAGTGCAGGTAGCCCAGGAATAGAGTGGGAGCTGAAGTCAGGAGGAAGAGAAGCAGACGAGATGGTGAATAAAGATCTGGCAGACGGGGAAGGGCACTAGTGCAGGAATGTGTAAACACATCTCGGCATATTTGTTCACTAATAGCTTGTCTGATTATGAAAGGTTGGAATTTTTGCTTCGTTTTCTTCCATTCAGCTGTTAAAACTAGGAGTGGAGATGTCGCGTCACGTTTTCTCGCTCCGTAAATAGCAGGGCAGGAATTTTCTCAAGTGGCTAACTGTGAAAACACAGCGCTTTGTACGTCTCACTCGCCTGTTATTTGCTAATAAATCAGAACTGTTACTGATTTGTTAATGTCACCGTACCTTTCCCAGAGAAGTAACACGCATCCAAAATATGAAAGTGTCAATTCGCCATATGGAGTACTCTCACCTTGCCTCATGTTCAGTCTCAGCCTGGACACTCTCTGCATGAAGTTTGTATGGTCTCACCATGGCCCTTATTCAATTAACGTTTTCTCCTGACTTTTCTCCTAGGAGATAATTTTTCATCTTCTCTTTAACCCATTCGCGTTCCGTCGTTTTCACTTGAGAAATGTTCACCTCCCATTCATTAGCCTATAACTTTATCACTACTTATCACAATGAACTGATCTATATCTTGTTTTTTCCACCACCAATTAGGCTTTCTTTGGGGGGTACATTTTGCTAAGAGCCACTTTACTGTAAACGCATTTTAACAGGAAGAATAAGAAAAAAATGGAAAAAATCATTATTTCTCAGTTTTCAGCCATTATAGTTTTAAAATAATACATAATACATAATCCATAATTAAAACTCACGTATTGTATTTGCCCATATGTCCCGGTTATTACACCATTAAAATTATGTCCCTATCACAATGTATGGCGACAATATTTTATTTGGAAATAAAGGTGCATTTTTTCCATTTTGCATCTATCACTATTTACAAGTTTAAAATAAAAAAATAGAAATATTTCATCTTTACATTGATATTTAAAAAGTTTAGACCCTTAGGTAAATATTTACATGTTTTTTTTTATTGTAATGGTTTTTTTTTATATATTAAAACATTTTATTTGGGTATTTTTGGGAGGGTGGGATGTAAACTATAGTTTTATAATGTAATTGTGTGTTGTTTTCAATTTTTTTTACTTTTAGTTGTAGTTTTACTTTTTGGCCACAAGATGGCGGCCATGAGTTTGTTTACATGACGTCACTCTAAGCGTAACACACGCTTAGCGTGAGGCAGTGGGGAGGCAACGGCCAGAAAAAGCACAGCTTCAGCGGGGGAGAAGAATCAGCGATCGGGCACCATAGCCCGATACATTGATTCCGTGGCTACCGAATCCGCGGCCGGGAGTGCGCGTGCATGCGTGCGATCGGCTCCGGGAGCGCGCGGTAGCGCGCATGGTTTCTGGACGTAGTTTCGACGTCCAGAAACCAAACTAGGTTAATATATAACTTTTCAGCACTTTGCATTTGAAAAAGTGTCAAAAAGTTGGTAAAAAAAAAGGTACCGTCAAAATTATTTTAAGTATTTTATTGCTTGCTGGTGGTTTAGAAAGCATTTTATTGACAAATCTTGAAAATATCAACTGGGAGAAAACTGACATCATTGGTCGCTTCTTGCATATGAAGGGTGCTGCATGGGTACTCTTTCGTTGGCGCGGATTGGAGGTCTGTGAGTACAGTTCCCCGCCCTTCGCCTGACCTTGGAGTCGCCATAGACATAATGTTAAAATTTAGTTCTAAAAAAGACCAGGCTCGTGTTTTGTAAAGCAGAGTTCACTTCTTCAAGAGCTAATCCTAGATTAATAGGAAGACATGCTGCTGGACTATTCCATAAATACATATGAACAATATAAGTGTAAGCCACCTCTCTGTGCAGGATAGATACAAAATAATGTCTGTTCCTGTGTTTATCAGATACTGTGCTCTAGCCTGGTTGATGTAAAATGGATATTTACATCATTGGTTGTTCGGAGTGTAATCCTCTGGGTGGCGCCATGGTGGTGATGCTCCACCTCAAAACCTGGGGACAATCCCTCCACTTCTGTTGTACATCATTTGTAACAATTATTTTTGACTAGCACATTGTATATACTGACTGTATGTATACGTAGAAGAATTGTGCTTGTAAAGGAGCTTTGTATTCCATTTTCCATATGTAATTATGGGTGAGATATCTGTTCATGAAATTTGACATTTTTGAAAAAATAAAAATTAACTTTTATTGAAACATACAAACTCTGTTGTATACTAATTTTGCCCATAAGTTCAGCACACCAATTTATCTACTTGAGTAAGCAGTTCTTTCCTTTAAGAATGCTGAAAAGCCAGGCTCACATACAGAACTGCTGAACACCTAGAGTCTAGTCCTTTTACAGAGTCATGTACAGTAATCTAACTTGTAGATGGCTGTTTTGGGCAGTTGTTGTCATCATCAGTGCAAGGTATGTACTGATATGGCATTATAGTATGACGAGTGGAGTAGAGTTGTTACAAAACACCCAGTTAAAATATGTACTAGGATTTTTTTGAAGAGCCAAAAGAAACAAAAAGAGCTACACCAAGTACCACTATGCTTTCTTAACGTACACCTGAAGTGAAAAAACAAACAAACACAAAACATAATATGGCTGTACCGTAGGTCCTTCCAGTCCTCCATAATCTTTGTGGCCCCTCAGATTCCCTGGCCTCATCTCCATTGTGGTTCTGCTCCCCTCTTTTGGGCCCAGTCTCCGCTACAGCACATACTCTGTCCTGTCCACGCGCCTCCTCAATCGTGCTCCAGAATGGCTGACTCAGCAGCCGTAGGCCGGGAGCGTCCTGCCATCCACGGTTACAATCGTTTCCGAACCTTTAGGCCTTTGAAATCTATAAATGTATCGGTATATTAACCACATATATCACCCCCACCGTATATCTTGAACTAAAGGCCACAACTTCAGAAGACTCCTAGCATAGTCAAGAAGTTCTAATGCAGACATTTATAATACAACATGCCTGCAAGCAATTATGGAACAATGCTGAATTCTTAGCCTCACAAGCCCGAGTCTTCTGACTCAAATTCTACACATTTCAAGCTATTTCCATCTTCTTTGTGGCTTTTCTTGTCGAATTCTTGCAGCAAAAATATGCAGTAATACCTCCATATGTGGAAATAACTCTGGAAAGGTGCCGTAACTTCCTAAACTGGTAATTTAAAACACATGAGGTCAAATATTCATGGAATTGATACTTTTTTTTTTAAATTGATACCATCAACCACCATTCCTACATTGGAATTGCATATTTTGTACCCAGACGCAATACTTCTTCTTCTACTATAAGGGGGACAGGATGGTGTAAAATACTAGATAAGTCAGTTTTATTTAAATAGAACTCTGTGAAGTCTAGAAATTAAACTAAATATTGGTAACATACAGGTACATATTAAATGGTATTATATTTATTTATACGTTTGTACCTTATTAATGGGTTCCCATCCGTGTACATAAACGGTTGGTTATTCATTAGTGCTTTGTGATGTTACTATATTTTCTATTAGTGTAGTTTTGCACCCGATGAAGCCGGCTGCATTCAACGAAACATGTTGTGCTTGTCTCCATGAAAAGCAAAAAATGAAAAATCAATTTGCTGCTCACCCTCCAACTGATCAGATCAATGCTCCTCTTCTGGCACGTGTGGCCATGCTAAGGCTGCGTGAGCATGGCTGCGCCTGCACAGCAGCTCTGGCTCTGCTTGAAGAGGAGTGTGGCCCGATGAGCAGGAGGGTCGTGGGCAGCAGCAAGAACTGGAGGACAGGGTGGGAAGCCTCTATAGGATCCATCTTAGGTAAGTATGTGGCAATTACTCTTTGGGGGGTTTGCGAGCAGCATTGGGAGACCGAAGGACACAATGGAAAGCCTCTGTAGGATCCAGAGACTTCTCTCTTCATAGGTAAGTATGTGATTTTTGATCCAAGCTTGGGTACATTTTAACTGTCCACAATGAGAAGGTAAATTCACCACCTTGAGGTGCCTCTTTTGTTTCACGTACTCCAAGAAGCAGGGAAGTAAGGCATGGGCTCCTTTGTGAAATTAGCATGGAGCCCCTGGGGATAAAACTCTACCTCTCCCTTCCCCCTGTAAGTGCAGTCAGTAGTCGAAAAACAAACACACACAAACTTTCCCCACTTCCCCCTGCAAGTGTGGCCAGCAGCAGGAAACCCCCCCCCCCCCCCCCCAGACATATATACACACACACAAACACATACACACACACACACACAAACACATACACACAGTACACACACACACACTGTACACACACACACACTGTATACACACACAGACACACACACGCACACTGTACACACACATACACACACACACGCTTTCCCAAACACCTTCTCCCACCTTACAGAGTAGCACAAGGGGTTTGATTCACTAAGACAAATAGCATGCCTTATTCGAATTAACATGCCTTATCAGAGATAACACGCCTTATCAAAGTTAACATGCCATATTAGAGTAGCATAGCGAGCCCTACGAACTTTTGCCTGCTAATTGGCAATGACAAATGCTCCACTCATCCTGCCCTGAACACCTGCGGGTTCATAGCGCTCGCTATGCTACTCTGATAAAGCGTGTTAACTTTGATAAGGCGTGTTATCTCTGATAAGGCAGGTTAACTCGGATAAGGCATGCTATTTTTCTTAGTAAATCAAGCCCAAGGAGTGGTGTAAAATTAACTTGCTCCAGTGCTGCAGGTTTCCTCCTTTCCCCGTGGCAGCTGCATGCTCAATGCTGCAATCCTCTGGCTCACAATCACATGGGCTGCCCAAAGATGGCAGCATAGAGCGTGTGGCTGCGATAACAGGAAAAGCTGTTTGCATTACGACTCCCAAACTGTTTCTTTGAACACAAGAGGATGGCAAACAGGAATAGTTTATCAGTCTTTACACAGCAGGAGATGTAAAAAGTATCTTCACGGACATTAAAACTTGTGTTTTGAACATTTTCGATGAGGACACCCAGAAATTTGACGAAGTACTTCTAACAGAAACTTTATTCGCTGCTCAGCTTTGTATTGCTTTCCGGTGGCTATCCACTACTTGCCCCACAATAAATGACCGGAAAAACAAAGTTAAAGGGGAACTTCATCCTAAACAAACATACTGTCATTAAGTTACATTAGTTATGTTAATTAGAATAGATGGGTAATATAATTTTTTACCCACCCTGTTTTAAAAGAACAGGCAAATGTTTGTGATTCATGGGGGCTGCCATCTTTGTCATGGGGGCAGCCATCTTTTTGGTTGAAAGGAGGTGACAAGGAGCAGGAGACACAGTTCCAACCATCCTGTGTCCTGATCACCCCTCCTAGCTGCACACGCTAGGCTTCAAATGTCAAATTCAAAATGTAAAAAAAAAAAAATTTGCACCAAAACAGCAAAACAAGAGCAACAACATCAGAAATCCCATCATGCTTTGCACAGCATCAGGGGGAAAAAGCCCGGGCAGTTTTCTTCTGTGCAGCTAAAAATGAAGCTTGGATAAGAGAAACAAAGTTCTGATGCTGTGAAACTGTTAAAGAAACACCAGGCCTTTTCAGTGCTGCTGAGTCGATTTTTAGTCCGGAGGTTCACTTTAACCGCTCGTTGCCATACAAAAAGCTAGTTTATTAGCATAGAAATTGTCCAGGTAAATACCTAAAGGTTTGGGATAGCTGGTTGTCTAAAGCTCTAACTTAGTGTATTACCAGTTCTTTCTATTGTACCTTCATTGCTGTCCGTTATTGCTACATTTTTTGTCTTCTGTTGCTTCCTTATGTAAAGGACAACAGAGGCGACATGTAACATGATGAGATAGACATGTGTATGTACAGTGCCTAGGACACAAATAAATGTGCTGTGTTCCTTTTTTTCTTTCTCTGCCTGAAAAAGTCAGGTATGTAAGTGACAGTTTCTGTCTGGGTCGGGACTGGGTCGGACTGGGTCAGACTATAACTGTAACCCTCACTGATAAGTAATTACAGCAATAAAACACTTTCCTGTCAGTAAATAGCTTCCGAGAGTAGGAAAGAGATAAAAAGGGTCAATAATTTATAGATTTGAGCTGTGGCATACTTCAATGAAGGTGTCATTGAGCAGAGACAATCAAACATTAAAAACTAGACTGTGGGATATCTAAAAAAAAAGTCATTCAGGAGAAGGACAGATACAATTGTTTTCCTCAGTTTATTTTTACCTCGGATGTCCTTTAAATATGTAATGTAATGTTACTATGACCTGTTCTTAAATACCATGTAATATCTATTATTATGATACTATGAGACTGTATTCTACTGTGTCCTTTTGGACTTTTTGTATTATTTTGTCTTTTTTCCAATAAACCTTTGGTTGACGAAAAAAAAAAAGTATCTTCACTATTCATCTCACTAAATGATCCGCAAAGTTTTATGCAGAAAAAAAATACTCTTTTCAGTAGTCCTCCAAAGTACAGGAATAACAAGGGAAAGCTGTATTCAAAGATTATTTGCAATATTGATATCACTCACACTGAAGTTCTGATTCAAAGCAGTCTTGTAGTGTTAGGGCCCTTTTCCACTAGCGCGTTTGCGCTGGCCGAATCGTGAAGTCGCAAACCGCTAGCGATTTTACAATCGCTACGGTTTGCTTTTTAACATAGGAATCGCGGTAGGTCATTTCCACTACCGCGATTCGTTTTTGACGAGAACGCGAACGCGCGGCGGAGCGATATTTGTCGCGATTTTGCTATGCAGTGCATAGGATAGCAAAATCAGGGCTGCAAACGTCGTGAAATCGCCAGAATTGCGATTCAGCAATCGCTAGCGTTCAGCGTGAACGCTAGCGATTGCTAGTGGAAAAGGGCCCTTACAGCATACTGTTGTTGTTGTATACAGCATACTGTTGTTGTTATTATTATAACTGATATATGTAAACTATACATCCTATTATTATGAAGATGAGTTTATGCCATGTGCCTTGCTTTGTAAGTTACATAGCATGCATAACATGCACGTTTTAAAATGCAGTGCACGCTCTCTGTTAGGGATGCTCATTCGGATTCCGCGGAAATGCAATTTCCGAAATTCCGATCGGAAATTGTATTTCCGCATCGGAATGCGGAAATCGGTAATACAAGTGCAGTATTCCGCCGATTTTAAAATCGATTTTCTCAAAAACTATAAAGTCTTTTTGAAAACTTTTTTTGCATCTTGTTCATAAGATTCAGTTTAATAAACCCTGAAAATTTGGTGTTTCTAGGACTTACGTGGGCTTTGCTATTAACCACTAAAGTCAGCAGATTTTTACTGTAATGTAAAATGCAGAAAATCTGCATTATCCAGTATGCAGTAATTTTAAGCCAATCAGAAGACTCAGAATGAATAAACCAATCAGAGAATGGGGATTTAGGCGGAAATTTCCACATTCTCTGATTGGCTTATTCATTCTGCGTCTTCTGATTGGCTTAAAATTACCGTATATCTATTCATTCATTATAGTATGATGTACAGGATTGGAATTATTTAGGACTCTTGTAACCAGATACCTTATGCAGGAATGTATCTTGATAGCTCGTTCTTTCCCTTTTTTTTTTTTTTCTGTCTCTTGTTTTTATGTATGTTGTTCTTTTTTTTTTTTTACCTTTATGTATGTGTTAGAGGGAGCAATATAATCTTATATCAAGAACAGATAGGACGGACTGACCCCTGGGATCTCAGAAGGAGGTACCAGATACCCCATTTCCCAGGCCGGACGGCCCAACTATCTATGCTATGTCCTTCAGATGCTCCCCCATATTTTCTTGATGTTCAGTTGGTATGTTAATACCATTTGTTTTATTTGTTCTGCTTTCAAAAGCTTTGTATATTTGTTGATCTGCTCAATAAAGCTTTTAATACAAAAAAAAAAAAAAAAAAATTACCGTATATCGGATAATGTAAAAATCCGACGACTTTAGCGGTTAATAGCAAAGCCCCCGTAAGTCTTAGAAACACCAAATTTTCAGGGTTTGTTAAACAGAATCTTGTGAACAAGATGCAAAAAAAGTTTTCAAAAAGACTTTATAGTTTTTGAGAAAATCGATGTTAAAGTCGGTAGGAAATTTCCGTGATTTTCGGCGGAAATCCGCAGCGGAATGCGGAAATTGTTAGCGGAAAGCGGAATCGGTAGCAGTAGCGGCAATTGGCAATGGCGGAATGCGGAATTACCGCGGAAACGGAAATTGGAATTTCCGACCAATCCTACTCTCTGTTACACACACACACAATATAATGCATGCATATTGCAACATACATAGACCCTGATTCACAAAGCTATGCTAAGATTGCCGTGCACAGGTAGTACATGTAAATTTTACCATTACAGTGGAATCTTGGTTAGCGAGCATAATTTGTTCCGGAAACATGCTTGTAATCCAAAGCATTGTAATCAAAGCAAATGTACCCATAATAATTAACGAAAGATTATTTGTTCCACAATCCAAAAACAGTTATGGTAAAATTGTATAAAATAAAAATGGAAGCAAGACTTTCACTATCACTAACAGAATTATTGCTATCTGTTGGCTTGCCTCAACCTTTTTCTTTTTGTGTGGCTTTAACAAGGAGCTTATTCAATGACAGTTACTTTTGAGGATTTGGTGGAAATGTGACTTTGCACAGTCTCTAGACTCAGATTAAGTACAATTAGATACAATCCTCCAGTGTCAAAGGGAGAAGAACTATCTGCTCAATTCTGCTGACGTGACGCATGTATACTTTTTTCTACTTGTATTTATTTATTTATTGTATTTATAAAGCGCCAACATATTACGCAGAGCTGGACAATAAATAGGGTATTTCAAGATGTTGCTTGTACATCAAGTCCAAATTTCACAAACATTGTTGCTTGTATTGCAAAGCGTTCCCAAACCAAGTTACTCTCAATCCAAGGTTTTACTGTTCTACCAATGACTACTTAGAGTGCGTTGCCTAATAAGTGCTAATATGCACTATCCACAGCATGAACCCATCTAAGTGTGGATCCGGCTAAAAACTGTATTGGTCCTCCTTGTGTCTCCACAGTAGATCTGATCTGTAAGGGCATGGACTGCTGTGAACCTTGGGAGGTGTCCTGTAGTGTCTGGCAACAAGACGTTAATAGCAATTTGTTTTAATATGGTAAGTTGCCAAGTGGGGCCTCCATGGAGCCAACTTGTTATTCCAGCACATCCCACTGGCTCTTCTGATTTAAATCTGGGGAATTTGGAGGGCAAATAAAATGTGACCCATTAAACCAGAGCACCATCATCTGTTGTTCCATGTCAAGTTCTGCTGCTTACGTGCCCATAATGGCCAGTGGACATGGGTCGGCCTGGGCACTCTGACTACTGTTGGTTAGTGGCTAGGCAGTACCATATGCAGCAAGCTGAGCTGCATCGTGTTGTCAAACCTTCCTCATGGCCAAAATTAAAGGTTTTTGCAATTCATTGTACAGTAGCTCTTCTGTGGGATTGGACAAGACAGGCTATCCTCCGCTACCCACAAGCATTAATAAACCTTGGGTTGCTATGACCCTGTTGCCAGCGCATAGTTTGTCCCTCCCTGGACTAAGTTTGGTAGGCTCTAACCACTGCATACTAGGATCATCTTCCAAGATCTAACACAGTTGTCTAGAAATTACATTCTTGCCACAGCTGCTTAGATTCTCATAATAGCCCACTTTTCCTTCTTCCAGCACATCACCTTGATTATTTAGTATTTATATAGCACTGACATCTGCAGTGCTGTACAGATTATATAGTCTTGTCACTAACCGTCCCACCTCAGAGGAGCCCATGAAGACAGATCACAGTATTTTTTGGGAGGTGTGCAGTCAGGTAGAGCAGGGAGGGTCATATCCGATGGTAGATTTGCTAGCGTAACAATAGGGGGAGCAGTCCCTGCAGCAGCAGTGCTATAGAAGATGTTGGGCACTATAAAAAAAAACATATTTACAACTGAAGTACATCTTGCTCTCCATCCTCTGTGGATCCAGCTGCTAGATGGGTGGGTCAGCAGTGACTATGTGACATCAAAATAGGAAGAACAAGATACCATACTAAATTTCTCAGAATCCCACCGACCATATCTACACAAAAGGGTGGGGCTTTGTATTTGACAGAAAGTAGGTGCGTGCACCTTTAAAGCTATGCACATACACTATATGGAACTTGGCTAAGATAACCGTTTGGGGCTGCCTGGGTCAAGAATCCCCCATGTGTACAAGCATCACCTTAAGGATTGGCACAGTTGACCCCTGAGAGCATTTTTCCTCACCCCACCTGCCAGAAGCTACTCTAACGTGTCGTCTTGTCCCTCCTCTCCTTCATCATAGCAACAGTATGTGTTGCTACGGTAATGTGCATGATGTACATATCGTAACAAGCATTACCATAGCAACAAATCTATTACCAAAGTTCAGTGGATTGCGCTACTCAAATGGCGTACGTTCTGGTAAACATGCCATGCACTATGTGAGCACAACAGATTTACCAGCTTATAGTGCAGCAACCCTCTTATCTCTATTAACTCATCCATGTAGCTCATGAATTAGAGTTGAAGTAAAACTAAGAAAGGTGAGATAACTCAAGAGAATAAACTTTTAAAATCAACTTCCATATATGCCCATAAGTAGCAGCATAATAACCTTTAGGCTGGTTTCACACCAGGACGTTGCGTTTTAGGGGACATTATGGTCGCACAACGTGCCCCTAACGCAACGCCTTGTGCTCTCTGCTTTGGACGTCAGAGTGAGCCGCGTTGTGCAGCTCACTGTGGCGTCCGTGATGCCGTGATGCGTACTCTTGGACGCATGCGGCATCACGTGGTCCCGCCGGCCAATCGCCGCGCAGAGCGGCCGCTCCAGGAAGTAAACACTGCACGTCACTGAGTGCAGTGAATATTAATTAGCCATGTGCCTGGCCGCTCTCCGCTCCTCCCCAACGTTACTGAGCATGTGCAAACAGTCTAACGCGGCTCTGCCGCTTACAAAGTACTGCATGCAGTACGTTATATTATGGCGCAGCGTTACAATGTAACGCAACGTGGGCACTGTGAACAGCCCATTGATTTTTCATTGCTGTGCGGTGGGCTGCGTTACAGGCTGCTCTAACGTGCGCCTGTAACGTCCCACTGTGAAACCAGCCTTAAAGAAAACAATTCTTTGTTACAGCTGATAGGAATCCTGTACTAAATCTGCCATGTGTCTACTTCCTGCTTTCACGGAAGCAGACATATTGCCAGCATCCTGTGACTTCAAATTAGCTGCTCTGCCGAGGCAGCCAGCTGAGACATCTGAGAGATCAAATTACAGTTGCGATTAGTCAAAGATGAAGGGAAATTAGACGGGCTAAACTCACTAAATACATACAGGGTGCATTTCTATATTTTCCTTCTGTCTTGTGCAAGAGTTCAGGTCCACTTTAATGCAGTGACAAGTTTACAGTATATAGTCACATGCGGTCCTTCATGATAAGTGTACTATGTACATTCAAATAATAAAAAAAATCATTGATCACACAAAGATAATTTTAAAATTTATTTATTAATTTTATATTTAAAATAACAAAATTCTGTTCTGCAACAGCAGAGTCAGATTGCATCCAGGCAGCATAATAATAAAAGCCGATAATAATATTAAGAAACAACAGCCACGCTTACATCTTTAAATACTTTCGATAACTTAAGTAAACTCACAGAAAATATAGATATATTTCAGATTCATACATCTTTGGAATAGAACACAGACTTTCACAGCGCAGAGAGGCAGAAATAACAAATACAAAAAAAATATATATATATTACATTTATAAACCCCTTCCTTTCGTCAGCAGGGAAATATTATTCTTCCTCGCTTGGCAAATACGGGGTACAGAATGGGGTGACCATTTCTAAAGAAAAAAAATCTTTAGTAAACTGCTCGAGGCAATTTTGTGTTGATCTAATTCTGTAAACAACACACAGGAACTGAGTAACTGCTGTTGTCCAGCAACAGCAGTATAGAAGAAAAGAAGAGCAAGAGTAGGGGTGAATATTAAAAGATAAATTAAATATAGTAAGGGAGGTGTACAGGAAGCAGTATTATGCTTTGCCTACTGCTTGCAGGCCTCATTTATGCCTATTTTGAAAACTTAGTCCCACAGCAACCAATCAAATTTAAGCTGTTTTTGAAAACATCATCTCATTGGTTACTGTGGGCAACACCTCCAATTCAGTATGTATATGAGGCCATTTGCATGTTCTAAGTGTCCCGGTGGGAATTCTGGAATCTCGTATCTTGATAAAAACATCAAAACACAGAAGATCGGGGACCGACTCAGCAAAACAGTATGTTGTCCATAAATAGTGAAGATGGGGGAAGGGTGAATTATAAAAATAAACACACATACGTATTTGCATGAAAAATGTTTGGGACTAGAGTCCAGTAACTTTTAAACCACCTCAAACCCCTACAGTTTTCCTGTAGGTATTTCTAGCAGCAAAAAGGATTGATTGGCCCTTGGCTCTCCAAAGCCAAAAAGTAGACACAATGTTTCTTCCCCCAGAATATGTGTCCATGTGAATCTTTAGCCTGAGCTGTATTTCACATTCCACAACCACTTTAAATCACATTAATTGATGCTGGCAAGTGTCAATGGCATCTGTTGGTGGTGGAGACATCCAGTAAGGTCATCTTATGTCTTCCAACCTTCTGCAAGCTTATCAGCTCAGATCTGTGTGCTGGACGATGTTCAAAGTCCATCTGAGTATTGCGCTGCAGATGTCCAGCTTTATGGTCGCCTTGTCCCAACTCCAGGAGCATCTCATAGTTCCAGAAGGAACACGGCATCCTTTGTCTGTAGACTACAGTTGTCTGACCAGCTATGAATCTCAGTCTTGTAAGACTTTCTCAAGGTTTGAGAGTTTGACCCCAGGCAATGCAAAGCTCAGATAAGGATCTCAACCATCTCAGAAATGTTGGAACTTTTAGAAGTAGACACTGTTTCTGTAAAGAAAAGACAAGAGCTATAAATACACATATTCAGATCCAGAGAAGAAGCTAAACAAGTCTCAGACAAGCACACGATTAATACCCACACAAAATGAACACTACTTGAAAACAAATTCCAGCAGTTACTATTCTGAGATGGATTATAAATGAAAAGTCAGTTCTGATTGGTTGCTGGACCACACGCCCTCTTCACCCAATTCACAATATTCTACACACTATCTTCTGAGGTGATCTGGATTATTTAAACAAAATTCTAGTCAGTTTTACCTCCTCATTACTAAGCTGTCTGTCAAACTTCTGAATCCCTTAACTGCTGTACGATCACAATAACAAACTGGTCACAGTTAAACAATAATCATAATTCAAAGTATTTAACTGGTGTTCCCATTACAGGCAGTATTGGCATGTCAAGTGTTTTTTGACACACCGTATTGTAATATTTGAGATGCCAGCATATGAACAGCAGCAGTATGACAGACATTAATATATAGCCTCAGAAAACCCTGTCAGCCTTATGGCAAATTGTATCTGCATGACTGGATTATGTTTCTAGCTGTAGCTTTGCACCCGAGTTATGTCTTCCTGTGATTCAGCCTTCACAAAGGCTCCTGAATACATAAGTGATGAAACAATCATGTGACCCGTCTATGTGTGGCTGATGGAATTCCACACAATGAACAAGTGCAGACAGTGGGTTTGCTGTATTTGCCATACTGCTAAAAATGTTACGATGGTCGGTGATAGGCAGAGTGATGCATCTAGTGCTTCTGGTCATTTACTGTTATCCAGCTATGTAACATAAAAAGAGTATGTGGGGTCACAATGGCTTGGGTTCATTGGCTGGCTCATGCCGTGAGGGGGAGGACATTCCAGACATGCCTGTGGCTTTGGATAGTCAGCAGATACGCTACATCTCCACGGAACAAAACAAATGGTGATGTGAATACACGGTGGTGGTTGAGCAACTAGGGCAATGAGTTGGCCAAAATGGTTACAACATCTGAGCTTTTAAGGTTGGATACTGTGGAAACCATTTTTAGATGGAAACATAAGTGTGATAGGTCTCAGAAAGGGGAGAGCACTTAATGGATGCTTTATACGATGAAGGACAGTGTGTACGAGGGTGGTTTAACAGGTTAAAAAGGTAAAGGCTTACTAACTTTACTCATCCTCCAGCACACAGCCTAACTGATCAAAAATGACATAGTGGCCTATTTATCAATGGTGGGATTAGTTGATCACCATAAAATAACGTCTCTTTTCTGCCAATCTGTTTTTCGCCACATTTATAAAGCTGACAATCAGTTGCTTCTTGAGTGATGGTAGCCACTTCATGCTTCTGACACCCATCCGCATTCCCTTCCACAATCGTTATATTATATAGGGGTGATCAGTAGTGTTGTTGTTCAAATACAGGACCTCATGGTTCAGAACTATTTCAACCACGAACAAAAGGACGGAGCGCATTGCATTAAACTCCCATACTTCCTGCTTCCAAACAGGAAGGAGGAAGTCTCTGAGTTTAATGGAATGCACCCCATCCAGCTGTTCGGTGCTGAAATAGTACTGAGTGTTCGGGTTTTGAACCATGCATTGCCAGAGTTGAACATTAACACTAGTGATCAGCCTAACGCTCTCTTTACAGATTGCCAAATAAGGTTAGTCACTTTGAAAGTAGAATATGCTATAAGATTAAATAGAGAACATAGGTGTTTGTTTCAAAAACACTGTTCACTAGAGTGAGGGCAAGGTCCCTTTTAAAGGGAACCAGAGAGGAACGAGGGGTTAAAAAGGGCAAAGATTTTATACATACCTGGGGCTTCTTCCAGCCCCATAAGCCTGAATCGCTCCCACGCCGCCGTCCTCAGCTTCCTGGATCCGCCGATACCGGGTCCGTCACTTCCGGCGGACACGACGAATTGTCCGCATCACAGGGGCTCCCTCCATACATGTACGCATGCGGCTGTGCAGTAAGCAGCCACATGCGTATCTGTATGGGGAGAGCACCCTGTGATGCGGAATATTGGCCGCGTCCGCCGGCCGACTTGCCGACTCGCGGCAATGACGGGACCCGGTGGCGGCGGATCCAGGCAGCGGAGGACGGCGGCGTGGGAGCGATCCGTGCGTATGGGGCTGGAGGAAGCCCCAGGTATGTATATCTCATCCTCTCTGGTTCCCTTTAAAGGTGGTGATCCGCAGCCTCACTATAGGTCAATATGTTTTTGTTTTTTTGTGGACAGACATTTGCCAAATTTAAGCCTCCATTCAAGGGTGGGTAGTTATTTTAGAGTAATTATCACAGACAATCAAACTACTGATAGCCTCAGATCGCCCCTTTATAAAGATTAGATCAGTATCCAAATAAATAGGCCCCATAAAGTTAAAAACTTTAGAAAGAAAAAAACTTTTCAGCACTCCGCAATTAAAAAAGTACTAAAAGGTAGGTGAAAAAGTAATGTCAAAATTATTCTGAGTATTTTCTTGCCTTCTGGCAACTTAAAAGTCATTTTATTACAAAGGTGTGAAGATTTCAGTGAGAAAAATCAGGACAAAAGGGGAATTGCATATGGCCCAATGGCCCTTATTCGATTTACTTTTTCTCCTATCTTTTCTCCTAGTTGATATTTTCACACTTTATAAATATTATGCCCTTTAAGCCACCAACAAGCAAGAAAATATTCAGAATACTTTTTGGTACTTTTTCAATTGGGGAGTGCTGAAAAGTTATTTTAAACAGGAGATGAAATATTATCTCCCAGGAGAAAACGTAAGAGAAACCAGGGAATTGAATGAGGGCCATTATGTCTGAAAACATTAGTGGCAGTGTTCATCTGGTAACACAGTTTTTCCAGTGGATGGTTGCAGGGGAAAAGTGTGATTAAACACAAGGGGGTAACACTATTTTCTTGAATTTGTTGCCATATGATACATATCTGGCGGGTGGACTGCACTATGGCATATGCTAGATCTCAATAAGTCCCATGATCATTCTTTCATATGCTAGCTATGCTCCCTCCCCCCCTTCCTCTCAGTCTCTTGGCCTCACACCTGCATTATGTTCCCAGCTGCATAGCTGAGATTCATTGAGATTAGTCATCACCAAGGGAGGCCAAGCCTTGGCAGGGATTGTGAAGGAGAAAGCTCTCAGCTATGCAGGGCTCGGCACGGGCTCAGCCTGGGGGAGGGGAGGTGAAGGAGTGCAGCTTCTGCCATTGCGAAACTCAACCTAGCTCGCTAGGCGAGAAAAGGGCGCTCAACCTAGCTACACATCCTCCAGACTTGTTTTAGTCAAGAATCAGTGATGGGACGATACCTGGAGGCAGTGTGTGAAGAGCAGATTTTAATGGGAGAGTATGCAATGTTTATCATAGTGTTTACATTGCTTTAAAATTAATGTGTGGTCAGAACACACCCTCTACTTATTTCCATACGCCGTTTCGTGGGAACTGACATTTCTGGCATGCGGCATCGGTAACACCATAGCCACCAGCTAAAAGTGTTCAAGAAAACCACCATTCTCAGTTTTCTTCCAAAAATGCAAATTCACAGTAAGGGATGAAGATCATTTCTATGAAAGCCTGGTACAAACATCCAATTTTAACCCTTTCATGTAATGTGAAAGATTACTTAATCTATCTGTTCATACTATTCAAAAACCTCTAGGCCCTCATACTACATGGAGGTAATAAAATTGGCTAGTGATGGGCCAATCAAAATTGGATATATGTATGCACCTTTAGACATTGCACCAATGAATCCATTTCATGACAGTATAAAAAAACAAAACCTAAAATTGTGTGTTGGGTGTACAAGCCAATCAGATTCCAGCTATGAAATAGCTGTCAATGAAACACAGAATACGGTTGTGAGACTTACCTAACGAAGAAGATGTGTTCCTGTCCAAGATGGCACCTGTCACTGCTGATAGGTCGCTAAAACAGTCTGTCTGGGTGCAGCCATCTTTACTGCCATGTTTGGAGTGAACGGGCAAGATGCCCACGTTTGCAGATGGTGTTCTGTTTCCTGAAAATGTCAGAGAACAAATACGTATTAAAGACAACAGCATATTTCTGTTTGATTGAATGTAACCAAAAAGTGTCTCCTACATTTGTTCCTGAAATACATATATTAGGAATATCTACCTGCTGCTCCTTGTGATGTGTTGTTCATTTGTCTTTCCCCAGATACAGAATTTGGGCTTGGCACAGATGGCGTGAATATAGAGGGCACTGACTTGGCCGGTCGCAGGGGGCCTTGGTGAGGTTTACGCTGCTGTAAGACTTTAATGACTGCATCTTTCTCCAGTATCTGGGCATGGAGAGCTTTTATCCTGGATAGAGAAAAAACACAAAATACAGGTTATAAAAGAGAAATAAATGCAGAGTTCTTCAATGTTTTTTTTTCTTTAAAAAAAAGGAACAAAACAAAAAAATATAGAGGGCTACATTAAATTCAAAAAATAAAAAAAATTAGTACAAAAATTATAATATGGCAAAATGTATTTTTTCCCCCTTTTAACCTTTATGGCATTATTATTCTTTCTGGATTGTAGGGTCTAAAAGAGGTGCATTTTTTTCTGCTTTTAAACCCTAAAATACAGAAATAATTACCTACATACCACAGTTTTGGCAAACTAACCAAAGATTGAACACTACTCGACATCTGAATTGCTAAAACTTCAGCAGACCCACCTGTTCTCCATTTCTTGGTGTCTGTGGTTGACCATCAGAAGATCTTCATTGAAGCTGTTGTTTGGCGAGTGGCGTGGTGAATGGTTGATGATGGTTGTGTCTCGTTGAGCAGCGGCAGTGGCAGCAGCATCCATGGCAAACTGGCGCATGGTCCGTTCTTCCAAATATTTCTGCTCCCACTTAGTCATATCAGCCTCCAGAGCCAATATCCGTTCTTCTTTCTCCCTTAGTTGCTCGGCCAAAACTTGGGCAGATAGTTCTGGAGATTGGCTGCCATTCTGACTCATTGGTTGTCTCTGTTGGAAGAGATAGTAAAGTGAGTTTTTGATTTACATGGGCAGAGTGAATTTAGAAAAATACATGTGATTGAACAAGACCCAACTATCACGATCCTCACCTGCTGAGTCCTTAAGTTCTTCAACTCCTGCTCCAGTCTTGTCCGCAAACGCAGTTCCAGCTGCTCCCTCTTTTCACAGGCAGCCTGGAGTTGGCTCAGTGCTTGCTGTAGCCTTTCCACCTTTTCTACATATGCCCTCTTCTTACGTAGCTCATCCTCTGTACGAGCAGCAGTGGACTGGGCATTACTCAGGGCCTTCTCCAGCAGCTCTGCCCTCCGTCGCTGGTCCTCATTGGCACTTCGCAGAAGGCAGACTTCTCTTTCCAATTTGTCTTTCTCCAGCTGCTGTTCTCGACCTGTACAAAAGAAATGGAAGGTTATTCATAAGCTCACACTGCTACGGGCTTTTACAGTTATATGGTCTTTGGAGCAAACTTTTTTTATCAGCTCTTGGGTAGCTCCAACCAGGCTTGGCTGGAAGCCTATTCGGGAGACTGTGCATGGAGAATTGGAGTATCAGTTACTACGCCAGCTAACATTCCTCATTGCACATGCTCTAGATTTTATTTCAACAGCGGTCTGCATATTAAAGTGCACCTGTCACACACACAGCAGAAAGTCAATTATTTATTACTAGTGATGCGGAAGAAATTCTCCTAACATGGCAGCCCCAGCTTCGAATCTTGGCTAGAACACCCTCTGCATGGAGTGTGGATTTCCTCTGGCTACCTTTGTTTCCTCCCATGTCATAAAAACATACTGTCAGATTAACTGGCCTCCTTAAAAAGTATCCTTATAAGCTTTTGATTTGCTAATCCTGGTTTCAGCTAATAAAGTAGATGGGTATTTATTATTAAATTATGGTGAAGATACTATTGCTATGTGTGGTCTTCTTTAAGTCAAATGATAATTCATGTTTTAACCTAGGAAGTTTTTTTTTCCTGTGGGAAGATCTTTTCAGAAACAAACACACCCGACAAAGAAATACCACAACGGCTACCAACAGATGAAGGACAAGGTGCCTAAAGAGTTTTGGAATGTGCTATGATGGTTTTTGAAAGCTCCACAAAGGAACAACCAAGCAGGTATGGAGAGATCAGCAAACACCAAGAGGAGACCTGTGTAGTGAGATAAGCTTTGTACACAAGCGAGAACTCAGTGGGATTCTGATGTGTTTGCAGGAGCTTTGTGTGTAGGTGAAGTGACCTCACAACCGGCTTCCTAAGTGTATGTTAAACTTGACTGCTGCCGCACTGTTCCATGAGAAGGTTAAGCAAACATGTAGGTTCTCAAGCCTAGAGCAAGTCAGATAGCAGGGACATGACAGCTCAAGGATGTATTTCCTGGTAAGACCAGTTCTCCCTGACAATGCTTCCAACTATCCCAGTATGAGAGTGTGCCAGAAAAAAAAAAAAAATAAAAAAAAAAGATACCATCCAGCTTCCCTATTCACTTTTCCACTATACTGTGAGTAAACCTTAGCAATTACTATTGAGGAAATGCTTTTGAAAAAAAGGTCACCCTGACAATGCCCCATGAGGAGATGGACTAGTCCAAAACCTGTCGGTTCTGTCAGATATCAACTGCTTACTTTTTTCACTGGAGTGGTCATTTAAGATTTTAGTGTGACAGCAATATACATCCATCACCGCTTTTCGCTTTCTTTTCAAAATACTGGCCTGTGTCTCAAATATAACAAATGTGTAGAGACCACATCAGCCAAGAAAAATGTTCATTTCTGTGGTGAGAGAAAGTTTGGGGAACTCTAATATTTCTTTGTAGCTTAAAAATGAAAGCCCAAATAAACCTGCATGTAGTGATAGTCTACGAGAGGCAGGACCATTAGAAACTGCAGAAATGTGAATTATTATGCTGCACTCCTGGGAAAATATATTAAGCATAATAGTTTTTTTATGATTAGTGAGCTTGTGCCAATACATAACTTAGATGATATATGGCTTGCGTTCTCATAGTTTTACTACTGCATGAAAAACAATAGTCTTGTCCTGTTAACACTTTAAATGCTATTGTCCACTGACACCCCAAAGCCCTCCCCCCCCCCCCCCCCCCTTTCCACTCCTTCCTGTGAAGGAAAAAACTGGGGATGGGCAGAACAGCTACTGGAATGTGAGGAATTCAGGTCACATTGAACTCTTGTTTGTTTGCTAAAGCAACCTAATCTTTTCTTCAGGAAGCAGAGAGCGGACACACCTCCTCTGGATTCTTAAAAGTACGTTTGGCCAGATCTCACGTACACAACGCAGGCTCAAACACGGTTGTTTATTAAGTCAAATAAAGGCAGTACAAAGACTGTAAAGGTGTAAAATGTCTGGTAGGCTGACCAGCACCGTATTCTAAGTATACCATATTCTTATCTTACGGGGTTTACTCAGAAGCTGCTACAAAGCCTTTTAAGGATTGCGGACTGATAAATAGTACCCTGGCTAAGATGGAATTACTGCAAGCTGCACTGCCATTTAAAGGGGTTCCATCATCAAGCTATATGATGGGACCTGCCATTATCTAACCCACAATCACAAAGGTATTTAGCTTGGCGAGACCTCCCCTTTAACAGGAAATGCGGTGGAAGCAGGGCAACATGATTTTAAGTGCTCTGGTAACATCTCTGCCATTATAACTTACACTGAGCCAGCAGTTTGGAGACAGCCCCCTGGTTGTCTTCTCTTTGCTCCACACTTCGGATTGCCAGCTGTTTGTTTGCAGTTTCAAGACGTTCTGCACAAAATAAAGCAATGTAAAAATTAACACAAATTCAGGTAAGCACATTATCTTACATTTCTGCTCTGTATCCCCAAATCCTTCTTGACAAGAGTCATCAATATTAAATGTACCATAACAGAAGCCTTCCTCTATCACGGTGGCATGCGTTCCTAAATAATTGCCTTAAAGTGACCCTATAGCAAAATAAGTACGTAGGCTGCCATCTTTGTGTACTCAAAAAAAAGCCAGGTGCCAAGCTATCTTACTGATCTATTAGTTACGCACCTAGAAAATCATGCAGTTGAGGTAACCATAGTTTAGTCACATGACCTGAATACTGGATCGGGGTCCATGACTCGAAAAGTGCACAGGAATGGCACACCAGCCAGGCCAGCAACATATTACCATATTAAAGATGCCAGCCTAAAATGTCCTCTGTACAGGGTCACGCTGAGTAGAGAATTCTGGAATGTCTAATTTAGAATATGTCTTCAGAGGCAGCAAAGAACACAGTTCGGGCGACCTACATAGGTGAATGAGTTTTGTCACAAGCTTCCACTAGAGATCAGCAGTAACCTAATTAGTACAATGCAGACACACAGCCTGTGGGAGACAGCGGCCAAGCTGCTATCAGTGCTCTTAGAAAAAGATGGTTATAGGAAACGGTGATTTACTAAAGGATTGTAAGCCCGACGAAGGCTGCAAGGCTGAAAGATTGCTTATTCTTATTCTTTTTAGTTAGCCAATAAATGGTATCATGCGGATTTAAAACTTCTTGCTTTTACTAAAGTTTGTGTGTTGTGAAGAGAAATCTCACCCTAACCTATTCATCTACCTCATCAGAGGCATATGATTTTCTTTCAAAGAATTTCTCAGTAAACTATTGGATGTTTACTGATCACCCCTTCAAAGTCTTGCCTCCTGCTCCTCCCTGACACATAGAAGGGTAGCAGCAGGCAGACAGTCAGTTATGTGCCTGGGGCAATGAATTTGTGGTATGCTAAATAGGCTACTGAAGGCCTTTATCTAGCTGACTTTCCTGTCTCTGATCCTCTATTGTCTGTTTTCACTGGCTGCATGGCATTTTATCAGCTCTCTGCTAATGAATGCAGCTCAACTGTCTACAGGGCTCAACATTTTGGTACACACCATGCCCTTTCCCATCAGATAAATGGGTCTTATTGATGATTTCCGAAAGGTCAGATCTGATTTATGATCATTTTTCTATCAATTTTCCAATCAATTCTTTAAAAAATTGATCAGGAAGAGGATCGGAAATCAGTTCACACCTGTCAGGAATAATCGATTAGAACCATCTATCTGACGGGAAATTGCATGGTGTGTATCAGGCATTAGAGTTATTTTTACTGTATTATTGTATTTCATGTACAGATCTCCCTCTCGTAGCTGTCTGTATGTCACAGTTGCTCAGGTACCGCTACCAGTATTACAGCTTAGCCACTGTGTACTGAAGTGCTAGAGCCACCGCACCTATGTCATAGTTGCTTAGATACTGCTACCAGTATGGAAGCGTAACCACAGTGTGCTGTCCTGCTAGAGCCACCGTACCTCTCAGGTCGCGATTGAAGTCCTGCATGCGCCTCATTTCTCCTTCCATCTTAGTCCTCATGGCGTTCTCAAGGGACTCCCGCTTGGATGAGGCTTTCATGAGATTCTCATAGGCTTCGGAAATTCGCTGAATCTCAGTCTCCAGCTAGAAAAGCACAAAGAACAGGTTAAGGTTACTGGACTGTTTAAAAGCACTAAATACAGAGAGATTCAGTCAAATAGCCAATCAGCAATCATTTCATAAGACAAAGCGCTGTATTGCACAGTGTGGTTCAGAGGTAAGTAGCATACGGTGTGTAATGCGCAAGGAACAGTGTCCTCTGCCTCACTCCGTCCCTCATCCTGCTTGGTCACCACAGGGCAGAGCTACCTACGCACTATAGATTTACATCACCTGAAATGCTCATTCATGACCATTTTAGGTGAAAATCAAGCGCTTCCCCTGACGTCACTGGCCTCCGCTCCAGTGACAACTCAGACATATTGTTCTCACCCGACCACTATTATAGTCACGGGAACATCCTCTGTAGTTCCCGCAGCGGGATTGGCTCCTCCTCCCCCATACCCTTTCCAGAGAACAGAACACAATGCTCAGCCAGCGTGTCTGCACAACTTATCTTTCAAAACAGTCACCCCAAACAATCTCTAATGTTCATGCAAAACAAAACTATTTAATTTTTGTTCGTATTGTGTGTGTTTTTCATATTATGCTATCAAATATGCCCCAACGATCGTAACGGCGGACTGACTCCCAACGATCTTGCATTCAAATATTTTACCAAAATTCCATACTTACTGTCTAACTATTGCTGAATTGTAATCCTAATTAATAGATAAGATAATCTTGGGGAAATGCCAGTAAGCATCTATTTAGTTTACATCTCATTATTAGTATTAATTGGTATTTATATAGCGCCGACATATTACGCAGCGCTGTACAGAGTATATTGTCTTGTCACTAACTGTCCCTCAGAGGAGCTCACAATCTAATCCCTACCATAGTCAGATGTACATTTATCGTGTAGTGTATGTATTGTAGTCTAGGGCCATTTAAGAGGGAAAGCCAATTAACCTATCTGCTTGTTTTTGGGATGTGGGAATAAACCAGAGTGCCCGGAGGAAACCCACACACACATGGGGACAACATACAAACACTGTGCAGATAGTGCCCTGGCTGGGACCCAGCCCTGCAAAGCGCGAGCGCTAACCACTACACCACCGTACTGAACAAAAGAGCTGTAACTTGCCGAATGGAAATGTAGTATGACCTCAACAAGGAATTCTCTTAAATAGTTCATTTTTCGCTAAGCGATGGCATCGCTCCTATTAGCGCCACATTCTGCAGTCTCAGTGCCACCTGCCTGTCTGGATTCCACATTAGCTGATGGCTGAATCCCCCTCCCTCCCTTCTCCTTACAGCTGAGGCCTTCCTAACACAGGCACCTTTTCATCCGCACACAATGGCTCATTGATGCCACATCAGGTCAGCTCAAGCAGAACACAAAACCCGAGCAACTGTCAGCGGCCTTCAGCTCTACGTGTGCCTCTAACAAATGTCTCATAGCAAGCCCATTGTGCGAAGATCCCTCGCAGCTGTTAAAGGGGAGACTATAGAAGGGGGGGGGGGGGGGGAGGGAGCACAGAAAGTGAAAGGGATGATAAAAACGAAACTGAGCGGGGCAGACACCCCACCCTCTGTGACCAGCTGGGCAATCCACTACAATAACCTGCTTGTTGGGAGGAATCGTGTTTTGGCCTCAGATGTGTTTTCCAATGTTTGGGGACTGATGAGGCATTTAGGAAGAGGCAGCAGCTGAACCACACTTGTTACGTGTTCCTAAATGACAACTATAGCACCTACAAAGTGATGATATTGTAATATATTACAGAAAGGGATCACTGTTCAGAGTTATTCACTTAGAACTTTGTCCACTCGAGCCAATACTCCTATTGATGGACAATATAATATTATGGGATTGTCCATTGATCTGAAGAGTATTCTTTTGCTGACTGACCGGAAATGACCAATAAACGATTGTTCAATGGAGGCGGTAAATATCTAATCAGCCATGCATACATGTGTAGAAAACTGATCGAAATATCACAACGGGATCAAGAAACTCACTGGGACTTTACAAAGACAAAAGATCTGAGGGAAGAACCCTCATACAAGACAAATAACATTTATATTGCACTTTTCTTCTGTTAGGGAGTCTTGCCCAAGGACTCCCTACTGAATAGGTGCTAGCTTACTGAATAGTTCAATCAACTGCAAAACAGTAAATCGATCAGAACGATCAACTGCCTGAAAGGTTGCTAATGGATCTGCTTGTGTGTAGAAGGCCTACACTATTTCTGAAAACGGAAATAAAAAATGAAGGTGTAGTGCATCTTAACCAATCATGTACTGTCTTATGTTTGCAAGCCTCCTATAGGAAAATAAAATTTGGACTCTGATTGGCTGCTGTGAGAAACACCCCTAACATAATCCCAAATGGGTGCCCTGCTCTCACCTTCTGGATCCTGACGGCTTTTTCACTGTAACTCTCAAGTTCTCGACGTAGCTTCTCGTTCTCTCGTAGTAGGGCGTCCATGCGGACCATGTGTGTGCCTGCTGCGCTGAAAGAGGCCATCTGCCCATAGTGTAAGTTTGGATCCGGCATTGGTCTGCAAGAGATAAACACGGAAGGTTAAAGCGGACCTGTTCTCAGAACTTCCTCTCTGCTCTAAAAGTTAAGCAACTACATTATAACCTTTAAAGAAAAACATTTTGTTACAGCGGATACAAATCCTGCAACAAATCTGCTGTGTGTCTATTTCCTGCTTTCACGGAAGCAGACGTACGTTTAACATCCTGTGTTTACAAATTAGCTGCTCTGCTGAGGACTGCCGAGATTCCTCAGCTGAGAGATCAAATTTCACCTGTGATTAGACACAGGTGAGGGGGAATTAGACAGGCTAAATTCTCTAAATACATACAGGGTGGATTTCTCTCTGTTTTCCTCCTGTCCTGTGCAAGAGTTCAAGTCCACTTTAAAAAGAGCTTCATTACCAGAAGTGGCTGATTTTAAGTTTAACCTAAAAACAACAGGGCTGTGGAGTCGGAGTTGGAGTCGGGGCAATTTTAGGCACCCGGAGTCAGAGTCGTGGTTTCAGAAACTAAGGAGTCGGAGTCGCATGATTTTTGTACAAAATCCACAGCCCTGTTAAGTATTAGACTAAGGAGTCGGAGTCTGAGTAATTTTGGGTACCCGGAGTTGGAGTCGGAGTCGTGGTTTCAGAAACTGAGGAGTCGGAGTTGAAAGATTTTTGTACCGACTCCACAGCCCTGAAAAACAACTATCGGCCCTTGCATTCTAAGTGAAGTCGATGAATGAAGATGAGCCTGAAATGAACCATCTGGCTTAGGTGTACATCGGACATATTTTATAGCACTTATTGAAAGATTAACTTTAGAGATGAATATGGGGCTTGTAGAATCTTGCACTGCCCTTCTTAAGAAACATCTTTCAGTGCGTATCCAGAAGCATCAGGCACATGTCCAAAAATAATGCTCTAACTTCTAAAAATAGCTAGTCATTCCAAGATCATTTCGTATTTTCCGCTAAGCCTTCACCCTGTGCTGCTAAGGCGGTTGTGAATGATGGAAAACGAGTGTTATCTGGGCACAGCGGCCCAGGAAATCAATCACTATAATTAGCTCAGGTACACACCATCGACCTTCGTTATCCCGTATATCTGCACACTATGATCAAAATGCCATTCCACAACTACTCCACATGCCAAGATCTGGAGAGGAAGCTAGGTGAGCTGCCTGCAGCTAGTCTCACAGGCCTTCCCTTCAGTCTCCACTTCTTGGAACTTTAGGAATTCATAATGACCAATCACAATGGAGCTGGTATTTCCGTTAATGGATGTTGTTGCTGCCAAAGGGGTTTCGAGAATTAACAAGGGAACAGATTCTTTCATTGTGAGACTGAACATATTTCTTAACCATTATCTCCCCCCACTCCCTCTA
The DNA here is from genome assembly GCF_040937935.1 of Hyperolius riggenbachi. Classification (NCBI taxonomy): domain Eukaryota; kingdom Metazoa; phylum Chordata; class Amphibia; order Anura; family Hyperoliidae; genus Hyperolius; species Hyperolius riggenbachi. The sequence continues at coordinate 117,380,730 of NC_090649.1, read as the reverse complement.
CAGAGTCACTTCCTGTTTCTGTTCAGTGTCTCTTCCTGTGTGAACAATACAGAATTGTCCCAGCCCCTCCAGACCAATGTTTATTGTCAGGGAACTCTTAAATGCCAAATACACCAGAGTTTAAAGGGAATTATTTTACACCCCCTTCTGAAGCAGCTATAAATACCAAGTCAGCCTTTCTACGTGCGTCAATGAATCTGTATACAACTTTGAAGAGCAGAATTCAAACTGCTAATTGGATGCTGTCTCCGGAATTGCGTGTACAAATGCATAGTGTGAAGATTCCAGACTCACTTACAATGTTTACATGTCTAGCTTGCATAGTAAACAAAGGTGCACTGACTGCCTAGAACTAGCATGACTATACTGTATTTGTGACAATCTCCTGTGGTGATCCCTAATTATGTTCTATGAAAGAGTAGATGTGCCAAGATCTTTCAATGGTCTCCATCTTGTGCTGGTGAAAAATTGGAAAAGTCACATGGGGCAGAAGAAACACTATATGGTTTGGATTCACAACAAGAGCACTGATCTACATCTAATGAATAACTTAGTAAATTGTTTCAAGTGTAGCTAAACAACTGTGTAGGGAATAGTGATCCGTCAGAGATGGACCCAGGAGACAGGTGGACAGAACTCCTTTAAGATTTCAGTTGGCAACTAGCAGTCTTTCTCTGGAACCAATTCTTACAAATATCTTACAGGTTTAGACAGACCGGCATCTGAATTCCATATTAATGTGTTCACCCCTGCTGTAGGCAAATCTAACATTCTATAAGATCTGAATATGTATGACATGTGACACTGCATTCCTGGATAACCAAAGCTGTAATCAACCATCCTTTCTAGTATATCCAAGCACAACAGTCCAATTACCCAAAAGCTGCTTTATTGCAGAATTTGAAGGCCAGCTAGACAACAGGACAAAGTATTCATCCTCACCTGACTTCAGGCTGATTGTACAAAGGGAGGTCTCCAGAATAGCGTCTCTGTTCTGAAGCATAAGCACTGATTGTAGGGTCGGGTTGGTAACTTGGATATGCAGGGGGTGCATTCCTATATTGTACTCCTTCTTCTTGTTGTCCACGAGCTACTGAAAGCTGGTACTGCCTTGTGAGCTGAGGGAAGCTATGAGAAGAGGTCATGAGGTTCTGCGGTTTGGCACCATTGCGCTCCAGAGACATCTGCAGCAACCTTTCGCTCAAAGACCTGACATGACCATGCTTCAACTCCATTAGTGACTGATCTTGGCAATGAGGGGGATGTTCCACCTGATGGATATTTTGAGCTGCATAGTACTGAGACAAGGCAGCTTTAGCTTCTTCGTAGGTTGGAAGCTCCTCACCTTTATGATGGTACTCATGAGCTTTATACATAGGATTCTCCAGGTAGAAATGGTCACAATGGTGTTCCTGCCCTTGAGGCTCCTGCCTTGTAGAGGGGTTGCCCTGCATCTCCTCCTGTTCTAGGCTTTCTAGGGAAGATCTGGGGCTTCCACTGCCCCCACCAGCCCTCAAAGCTTGTTGCTGGATGGCCAACAAAGTACGGTTTTCACTCAGGTTTCCATATCTCAGCTGCTCCTGGATAAGTCGGTGAAGAACCGTTCCGGATGAATCCTCTGCGGTTCTCATCCTTGTTCAAAAGATAAATATAAATTCCACCAGGGATTAACAAAGTTTTAGAATAGACAATAATCCTTTCTCCCAGTCTTCAAATGTTCTATGGAACTGCTGCGAAGAACCTGTGAAGGAGAGCAAAGATACTTTTAAGACATTTAGAAAATGAATTTGTTTAGTTTAATGAATGCAAAACCACCGTGACGGTAATTTTAGGTATTTTTGGTAATTTCAAATTGATTAACATTAATATCTTTAGACTTTTCCCCCCTTGTAAAACATTTTTGCAAACTGCACAGGTCCTGATAACATCAGAGACATCCTGGGGTAGAGCTTGGGGCTGGAGGATGTTCATTTATTACTATGCATTCAAGTGAAATTGAGGTGAAAAGATTGACCTTGGTGGCACCTTGCAGTTAATTGCACATACCTTTCTACTGCTCCTGTCCCTCTGCTCCCTCTCTGTAACTTTTGCCCTGGTTTTGTTTTCAGAAGGGGAGGGGGGTCATATTAATGGCTGGAATTTTCCCTCCTCTTTCTAAAGGGATAAAGTCCAGAATTTCTCTGGTATGCCCCCCTGCTGGTCTATTTGGAACACTCCTCTTGATCTAGCCAAATTTTTTCCTAGTGGACGTTTAACAGGAATTCACATTATAACGTGGATTCTGCAGTGACGGACAACTGCAGAGGAAGTTGTTAAATCCTAAAACATGGAAATATTTTTGCGCTTTTCTACCAAATATTTTCTATTAATTAGAAAGGATCGGCATCACAACCTTTTATTGGTTTGCCACATCTTTGTCAGCACAGAGTTAAATGCGGTTGAACATACACAAGATTTTCCACATTCTACAAAGTGCTGCGTAGAACATCTTTACAGGATGACTTTATTGGCCACAGACCTGTGGCTTTCCTGCTCTCTAGAACGCACAAAGACATTTTTTTTTTCCTCCACAGCGTAGGAGATGCTACCACCTCGCGAATATCTAAGACGTGACATCACTGGCCCTTTGTGTTGCAATTGACATTCTTTGTGGATTGCTGCCCTGCCACAAGCATACAAAAGATTGTGCTCAAAACAAGAACAATAACAAAAATACCCCAGGAATTCTTTTGCCATTGCCAGGGGTGACCAGACACCTGCATAGCTGCTCATTCAAGAATGCACCAACGTTAAACCCTATGCTGGCAAGCCGCGAACAAAGACACAGCATATTAGCTTTGCGTTAAACTATGCAATAAACCATTTACAAGGACAACGCGCACGCATAGTATTCGAATAAAAGCTACATGTCAGCAAGCCGCCAGTCCTGTCAATAAACCAGGTACTGTGTGAGTATATATATATATATATATATATATATATATATATATATATATATATATTGTAAATACACACAGCATATAGATGTATACTACACAAACGTGCATAACAGGTGATGATCACTTATAAATGTGGATAAAACTATAATATACAACTGACACAACTGAACAGAACCCATGCCTCTGAACTGTAAAGTCAAGAATGCAATCACAATATAATAATAATGGGCAACTTTGCAAATCGTCAACGTAGCATATGTTCAACACAAGGCAAGTATTTTCTAAATTTGAAAAATTATATATATATATATATATATATATATATATATATATATATATATATATATATATATATATATCATATTTTAAATCACTGAATTCAGCACATTATACAACTTTAGCTGTATAAATGTCACACTTTTCTATCTGGTTCCGTTTCCTAATTTACATAGACATGTTAATTCTGTAAAGAATAGAGGCTCTGCACCCCTATGAATGCAGTGTGTACTGTTGAATTGCCAGTATAAGATTAGAATGCATGTTATTATCTAAAACATACTCCAGCAGCTGTGCTGCTAAATTGACATTTCTGTCCACAAATAAAGTGCATTCAGTGAAATTTGCACTGATGATCAGGAGATCCAGAAGCAAGGTGACAGCAGCCACTCACCAGGTCATATCCAGTGTGTGCAGCAGCGAGTCTGGGATCCCAGCATGTGACAGTGTCCCTTAGTAGCGGAGGGAGAAGGCTGTGTTCAGCCTGAGAGCTCTCAGCAGAATGACTCCAAGCTGATCACAGCAGTCACACTGCCTCAATCGCTGCGCTATGCCAGGAATGTGAGAGTTTCAGGCTCCCCCTGGGATAAAAGCTAAGCACACATACTAACCTTTCTCCTGCCCCGCCTCCGCCCTCCCTCTCCCGGGACTGTGCTCTCCGCCCCCTCTCTCTCCAGGAGCTGCACACGCCTAATCTCACCATTGGGGGCAGCAGAGTACTCGACCGTGCAACAGCGATGCTAGTATGGAAGAGTGAAGCCTGGACAGGCGAGGTGAGATCGCAGCTCAGCAAGATGCTGTAATATCAGTCCTGCTGAGTGCTGAATGTCAAATACATAGGGACTATTTGTAAGGCTGGTGGACAGAAAAAAAAGTAAGTGTTATTTCAGCTGGTAGAAAATAACAAGATATTGTAAAAATTTAAAAAAATGTTTAAAGGCTACTAATAAGAGTTTCCTAAGGCCACTAAGGACCACTATCACGAAAAAAATAGGCAGGTAAAATCTGACAGAACCGACAGGTTTTGGGGCAGTCCATCTGGGTACATATTATTTCGGCGCTGCTCAGTTCGGTGCAGAGAGAGCCGAATGACGGCTCTCACCGCTGCCGCTAAACTCCGAGGCGGTGTTAAATACTATTCCTCCTCTGAGTTGTCACAACTCGGAGGGAGATGTAATTCAGGGTCTGGCAGCTGCAAGAGCCCGAATTATTGCTACACGTGGGCGCACAGGGCCGGCCTTAGGTTTCACAGCGCCCTGAACGTAACCAGATTTTGGTGCCCCCCCCCCCCCACATTTATCCTCTTCGCGTGTGAGCGCACCACACACACACACACACACACACACACACACACACACACACACACACATACATACATACATACATACATACATACATACACTAATGGGGGGGGGCAGATCCCCCCTTTAGTGTATATAGGCTTAGGCTACTAGTCTTGCAGTCGCAGATCCCCTTTTAGTGTATTTAGGCAGCAGATCCCCCCCGACCCCCCCCCCCCCCCATTTGTGTATCTACTCTAGCAGCATAAGCATATTCCCCCTTTAGCGTAGGGAGGTTGGGGAGCCTCACTTCTTGCTGGTCAGTCTTCTCTTCTTACTGTCTGCAGAGCAGTCTGCAGACTTAGTGCCAGTGTAGGTGCCAGGATTCTGGGAGCAGGAGAGAAGGACTCGTCACTCAGGACATGCTGCACGCTTCTCTGCAGCACGCTTCTCTGCAGCAGCCTGAGGCTCAGCGCGCCTCCGTCCATCCTGATTCCTGACATATAGCTATAAGTCCCCCCAGTATAGGTAGCCAGGCATAGGTGACCCAGTAAAGGTAGCCAGCTATAGATCCCCCCAGTATAGGTTAGCCAGGTAGGTGCCCACAGTATAGGTAGCCAGTATACTTGCCCCAGTATAGGTTAGATAGGCATTTGTCCCAGCTATAGGTTAGATAGGTAGGTGCCCCCAGTATAGGTTAGATAGGTAGCTGCCCACAGTGTATAGGTTAGATAGGTAGGTACCTGCAATATAGGTTAGATAGGTAACTGCCCCAGTATAGGCTAGATAGGTAGGTACCCCCAATATAGGTTAGATAGGTAGCTGCCCCCATTATAGATTAGATAGGTAGCTGCCCCAGTATAGATTAGATAGGTAGGTGCCCCCAGTATTGGCTAGATAGGTAGGTGCCCCCAGTATAGATTAGATAGGTAGCTGCCCCCAGTATAGGTTAGATAGGTAGGTACCCGCAATATAGTTAAGATAGGTAGCTGCCCCCCAGTATAGGTTAGATAGGTAGCTGCCCCCAGTATAGGTTAGATAGGTAGCTGCCCCCAGTATAGGTTAGATAGGTAGGTGCCCCCAGTATAGATTAGAGAGGTAGGTGCCCCCAGTATAGATTAGATAGGTAGCTGCCTCCAGTATAGATTAGATAGGTAGCTGCCCCCCAGTATAGATTAGATAGGTAGCTGCCCCCCAGTATAGGTTAGATAGGTAGCTGCCCCCAGTATAGGTTAGATAGGTAGCTGCCCCCAGTATAGATTAGATAGGTAGGTGCCCCCAGTATAGATTAGAGAGGTAGGTGCCCCCAGTATAGATTCGATAGGTAGCTGCCCCCAGTATAGATTAGATAGGTAGCTGCCCCCAGTATAGGTTAGATAGATAGGTAGCTGCCCCCAGTATAGATTAGATAGGTAGCTGCCCCCCAGTATAGATTAGATAGGTAGCTGCCCCCAGTATAGTGTGTATCAGTAACAAATGTAGAAGAGGCGAACAGCGGGAAGTGAGAGGCGCCGACAATCGGAACCAGGGAGATGAGTTGTTCTCTCTGCATTGCCGAGTCTGCATCGGAGGGGGGAGCACGGAAGGAGGCCCGGAGAGGAAGGGAGGGAGAGGTCGGGCTGCCCTCCGCGCGGCTCCCCCCTCCATCACGGCGGCCACATGTTTGCCCCCCATCATCCCCAGCAGCGGCACCAGGGGGCGGAGCGAGACGGACCCAGTCGGGGCCCACAGCAGCCACATGCAGCCAGGTGGCAGGAGCGCCCCCTGGAATCCGGCGCCCTGAGCGATCGCTCCGGTCGCTCAGGTCAAAGGCCGGTCCTGGGCGCGCATCATAGCATTGTTCTCAGAGCCGTGCACTAAAATGAACTGATCCGAGTCCATCTTCTCATAGGGGATTCTCAGGGTTTTCTTTGTTTTCAACAGCATTTCCTGAACAGCAGTTTAACTGGCAAAATAGTAAGATGCCAGCCAGCCAGCCTCCCTACTCACTTGCACACTATTTTGTCAGTTAGACTTTGCAACTGCTGTTCAGGAATTTATGTTGAAAACAAAGAAAACCCTGAGAATCCCCCATAAGGAAATGTACTGACCCAAAACCTGTCGGTTCTGTCAGATTTTAACTGCCTACTTTTTTCGCGATAGTGATAATTTAAAGGGTATACATTTTGTTTTTTTTTGTGTTTTTTTTTACAATAGGGCCTATTTATAAACGTTACAATTGAATAGCTGATTGCAATCAAAGTGCTTCTATCTCTGTACAATTAATAGTAGTACTTTTCTGTCAACCTGCTGATCACCACATTTATAAGAGCGTCAATTAGCTGTTTCCTGTGTTGATGCCCGGCTTGCCCGCTTTCAGTCTCTGCATCCCGTCTGCATTTCCTGTCACCTAATATTGTTGTGTGCTGCTATCTAATTCTAATTCTGACATCTAGGGGGAAGGGAGCTCCCAAGGGCTTTTTCACACCACAACGTGCGAATTGCAAATGCAAACGCGTTTTTGAGATTTTCACTATGTTGGCCTCAATAGAAATGCAGGAAACATGCAGCAGAACTATGATTGCCTTTTTAGAAAATCGGAAACGCATTATGTATGAGAGCATTCCCACCAGTCATCCCAGCATACTTTCTACAGGGCATTTCTGGATAACATCTGCAAAAATGTACACATTACATAAATTGTTCATGTTACAGTAATTGTTCATGTTATGAAAATAATGTGCACATTTTAAAGCATACCCAAGGCAAACCTGGGGTGAAAAATCATATACTTACCTAAGGAGAGGGAATACTCTGGATCTTTAGGAGGCTTCCCACACTGTCCTTTGGACACACTGCCCAGGACCCTCGGGGCCGTACTCCAGTTCTGGCACAAGTGCAGCTGTGCTGCACCCGCATGAGCATGGACATGCCTGGATGCGCAACAGCATGGAGATTGTTGTGCACACGGCTGAAGAGGAGCCCAGCCCAGATGTTCAGCCCTTGTCGGAAATTTTTTTTTTTGGGGGGGGGGGGGGGGGGGGGGGGGGGGGAGTGCACTCGGCAACATGGGACCAGAGGATGGCATGGAAAGCTTCTATAGCATCCTTCCCGCTTCTTAAATAAGTATTTGGTTTTGTACTTGATTTTAACCGTGGGTACATTTAGCAACTCACACAGGGTAACTTACTTGCAACGCACACAGGGTAACTTACTTGTAATATTTGTTGTTTATTTGAGGTTGAATACTATTTACAGAATTTTCAGCCTTGTTAAGAATCAGACGATTATTTTATAATGTTATACCCACTACTATTTACCGGTAAGTTGGTTACAGAAACTATGAAGTGAGTTTAAATTTCCGTTTTTAACTAGTATTTATGTAAAGCACTATAGTTAATGCTAAACCGACCCATCCCTGCGGCTAAATGAGGAGTTTATACCCCTCAAATCCCCTCTGCAAAATCCACGATTTTCTTGGTCGTGGATTTTGCTGCTCATGGAAGCAGAGCTTTGAGCTGCAGGTCTGGCTCTTGGTGCGTCAATCCACCGCAGATCTCCGCCTCTCCCCGCCCCTCTCTGTGAAGGCAGATTGAGAGGGGCGGGGAGAGGCGCGATCAGCGGGGATTGATGTGCGAAGAGGCAGAGCTACAGCCATAAGCTCTGCCTCTATGAGGAAGCGCTCCCCGGACACAGCAGAGGGGATTTGGGGGGTATAAAATCCTTGTTTTGCCACGGGGATGCAGCGGTTTAGCATTACCTATAGTGCTTTACAAAAATACTAGGTAAAAACGGGAGTTTAGACTCACTTCAGAGTCTCTTTAAATCACATTTTACCTTCTTAAAACAGAAGGTATTTGCAATAATGCAGCTTTAAGGGAGTAACTTTGGTTCCCTATAATGCATCACTCCTATTTATGCAAATCATTTATGCCCCTGAAAGCCAACCAGACATCCAGAACCGCTGGCATATTGTGAGCCTATAGTTTGTAAATTTTAAAGAGCCACATAAATCCAACACACATTCAGCCTGTTTCTGACTTTGTGCTCCTCATCAGTGCAAGGTAGGGATTGATAGTTCTGGTGCAACTTCAAAGAAATGCAAATAAGTCCATATGAATCCGGAAATTCATACTTCCGGAAAAGTAGTCTGGACACAGCAGCAGGTGGCGGAGAGGTAAAGTATTAATGCAGGGGCACCTGGGTAAGGGCGAATACATGTAAACTAGGGGGGATCAGCGGCACACGTTTTTGTCATGTTCTGCTGCGCACCCAATCAAGCATGTTGGCCTCTTGCGGCATGTCCGATCGATATATTTGACCAATTTTAGGCAGTTTCAATTGGGTATGCTTTTCGTGGCACTGATTTTTATCCGATTCGATAATAATTGAATTGTATGGTGGGTCGGCCACCAAATGCATAGATGTATGGTCACCTTAAGGCTGTGTTACCACTTGAGCTGAGAAGTGTGATTTTAGTTTGGCTTTACCCAGGAAGCCAAAACTTGACTCTCGAGATATCATTGGAGGGTGGGGAGCTGTGACAGTCGATGGGTGGGAATGGGAGGAGTAAGGTTTAGTTTCTGGTGTAACATTCAGCTACCTACTTGACGAATGAGACAGGTGAGGTAAGGCCTACTCTAAAAGATTGAAAGTGTTGCCATATTCTCTTGATAAACTGTCATCCCCACCAAATATGTAGTAGTGAGTCTGTCTTTAGGCAGTTTTTCTAGCATTGCCCTAAATGGTTAGGAGAGAACAAGGCTAGTTTGGATGGGGTGTAGTACCATCCAAGAAGAAGTTTTTAAATTAAGTTCTCTATGGTTGACACAAGGGTCTTGATTCACAAAAGGGTGATAACTGAGTTATCACGCCTAAAAGCTTTTCACGTGCAAACTAGGGTGCTAAGTAGTTTGCACTCTAGTTTGCACGTGCAAACTAGGGTGCAAACTACTTAGCACCCTAGTTTGCACGTGCAAAGCTTTTAGGCATGATAACTGAGTTTTTAGGCATGATAACTGGGTTATCACACTTGTGAATCATGCCCAATGTGTGAGGTTAGGCAATAGTTTAATCGCATTCTGCATCTGTGAACCGAGTCTCCCATTTAGACATAAACGTAGGTCTTTGTAATTCTTCACCTACCAATATATGATAAATGGCTGAAATTCCTTTAAAATTTGGGAATTGGGGGTTTAAAAGTCTTTAGAATGTCTATGTGAATTAGAGAGGCCCATAGGTTTGTTTTTTGAAAGAAGTGTTGTAGTCTGTGATAACTATGTTTTTCGGATCTAGGGAAATGGTAGCGGTCGCATAAGTGAGCAAAGGTCATCAATGATTCTTGAACAAACAAGCAGTGTATATTTGTAAGAGATAGAGACAGGTTATTCGTGAAAAGCAGTATCAAGACATCTTATACTGTTTTTAGTTTTATTAAGTTTATCCATATTGTAATATTTACTTGTCATATAAGGTTTGTTCCTTTGCTATTTATCACTTAAAATTGGCGGTAAATTTCCATTGTTACTTGAAAATAATACTGTATATATAATTTCCACCTAATAAAAATGTTTTGAAAACAAAGATTGAAAGTGCAAACTGTCAACCAACAGGTCTTCTTCAAACTCTGCACATGCTTGTATGCAGTGTTGCTCTCCACGGCCTCGCGATTACAGGTAACCCGTGATCACGAGCTGTTTTTCCTGATCACGAGGTCGAATTCTGAATTCATAATCGCCTCTCGATCACGGATTTAGTTCCGAATGCACCCGTGATCGTGCTTTAAATCCGGCTCGTGATCACCGATTTAGCCGTGATCACGGGCCATAATTATTACCTGAAAACCCAACGACTTTAGCGGTTAATAGCAAAGTCCCCTTACATGCTAGAAACACCAGATTTTCAGGATATGTTAACATCCTGGGCGTTACGGACGAGCTCAGCTCGTCCAGTAACGCCGCGCTGGATTGCTCAGGCCCTGGCAGGCCTATTTGCATATTATTTTTTTTTAAACACGCAGCTAGCACTTTGCTAGCTGCGTGTCTTACCCGATCGCCGCCGCCAATCCGCCGTGAAAGAGGGCCCTCCCTGCAGACCCCTTGTGCAGCCTGGCCAATCACCGCCAGGCTGCGCTATGGGGTGGATTGGGACTCCCCCTGATGTCACGACGTCAATGATGTCATTCCGTTCAGAACGGGAGTTCCTGATGGGTTTGATCGCCGGCGGTGATCTGAAGGGTGGAAGGAAGGGAGCAGGGAGGGGTTAATCATGTAGCTAGCGCTAGGCTAGCTACAGTACATGATAAAAAAAAATTAGATGAAAAAAACCACTGCGAATCCACAGGGATTTAAAATGCCAGGGAGGTTAAGTAGAATAGTGGGAACAAGGGGAAACACCCACATTCTGGTGCATGGCCACACCCATTTTTTGTCTGGAGTGCCCAAAAGTGCCCCAGATTTCTTAGGATCCTAACAACGCCCTTGGGCATGTGCCTACCCAACAGGCATCTGATGATGAAAAGGTGGCTCACCCCCCTCCCTGAGCGTCTCCCTCCCTCCTATGCAGAGTCCCGAGCAGAGTGTAAATGAGAGGTTACTCACCCTGCTCTCAGCATTCCACTGATGAGATCTCCCTTCAGTCACCACTTAAAATTGAGGGTACTTCTGGCTACCTAATGCTGAGGGGCACTTGTAGCTACCTATGGCAGGCAAGGGAAATAAGGGCCTTTTTCCACTACCCTGCGATTTGCGATTTGATTCTGATCGCAAATCGCAAGGTATATTAAACTAATGGAAACTGCAACAGCAATTTCCCTTAATAAGATCCGATTGCGATTTTGGTCAAAGCACAATGGTCGACCTGCTGCGTTTTGTATACGATTTAGCTTTACTATAATGAGTATAGTAGCTCAATCGCAATCGCATGGTGGATCGCATTTCATAGTGGAAAAGAGCCCTAAGGGAGGAGTGACAGCTGGGCCAGGCAGCACCCGTGCGGTGTGGTTTGGTGGGGAGTTGTAGGTACATAGAGGGTGAAGTCTAAGGTGCCAGAACATCTGTGCCTATAAAATCCTGGAAGGTAAATCCTGGCCTGGTCGGCACTGCACTGTTGCTCAAGGGATTGAGTACCCATCCCTGCTCCATGTAGAAGGGCCACCACAAAGAGACAACATAAAGTGGACCTTACACCTGCTTTTGTCACATCCAAGCTGGATGTTCTACAGTGTATGTAATGTACAAAAGGGCACATTGGCTGATGATTGTCCTTTCTGCCTCGTCTATCTTCCTTCTGCATACTTTGCATTCCTCTTCCTTTGTTGCTGTCATCATAGATTTATCTTCCATCTTGGGTGCAGGAGAATGTTTTGACACATATATGGACAAACATGCATACTTATGTTATTGATTAGGAGGAGGTTAACCTATAACAGATTTTCACATACAGAGCATGGTTTCATAACACTACATTGCTGTTGTATAGAGATCAGCCAGCTTATCATGCAGTCAGTTTTGTAGTGAAAATTGGCTTTTTTTCTGCAAAAGCATTTTTCCAGTGCTTGAAAATGCACACAGCAACAGAAGCTACCGTCAGCCTATAATTATCACCGTAGTTCTGTAACCATCACTTGCTTGAAGGCACTATTTACAGGAAACCTGAACTGAAAATAAACTTATAAAATATTTTATTGTATGTGTAGTAGTAATGGCTATGGGAGCACAATCGAGGAGGCACTTAGTCCTCCATGAACCCATAAGTAATACTGAGGTACACCTGGGGCTACCAAAGTCGCGCTGGGTAACTAAGGGAGAGGTGACAGTTGGGCCAGCCAGCACACTTGCGGTTCTGTCTGGCGGGGGTTTACCCCTACCAGACAGAACCACAAGTGTGCTGGCTGGCCCAACTGTCACCTCTCTCTTAGTTACCCAGCGCGACTTTGGTAGCCCCAGGTGCACCTCAGTATTACGTAGCCAGTAAGGATGAGTAAGTGAGATTTGTACGTTCGATCTTGCAGCAAATAGGGCCTTTCTCATCTAACAAACGTTCCTGTGAGACAGGGCTAGTGATTCGCCATGTGGTCGCTTTTCATTTGCTTCCAAGATGGGTGGGTCCCTCTTTCAAATCCCAGCCCGGGCACTATCTGCACAGAGTTTGTATGTTCTCTCTGTGTCTGCGTGGGTTTCTTCCGGGCAATCCATTTTTTCCCACATCCCAAAACCAAAAGTTAAAGAGACACTGAAGCGAGAATAAATCTCGCTTCAGTGCTTATATTCAGCAGGGGCATGTGTGCCCCTGCTAAAACGCCGGTATCCCACGGCTAAACGGGGGTCCCTTACCTCCCAACTCCTCTCCGTGCAGCGGGGGATCACTTCCGCATTGAGGCATGGCTAATGGCCGCAGCCCTGCCTGACGCGCGTCTGTCGGCGCGTATCTCCGCCTCTCCCCCGCCCCTCTCAGTCTTCCTTCGCTGAGAGGGGTGGGGTAGAGGCGGCAATGCGCCGCTGATAGACGGCGCTGAGAGGCAGGGCTGCAGCCGTTAGCCCTGCCTCAACAGCAGCAAAATCTACGACCAAGTTGGTCGTAGATTTTGCAGGGGGGGGGTTGGGGGGTAAGGGACCCCCGTTTAGCCGCGGGATAGTGGCGTTTTAGCAGGGGCACACATGCCCCTGCTGAATATAAGCACTAAAGCGAGATTTATTCTCGCTTCAGTGTCTCTTTAATTGGCTTCCCACTAAATTGGCGCTAGACTACGATGGACATGAGACTATGGTAGGGATTAGATTGGTTATGGTGGGTGCAGTTATATTGTTATGGTACGTTCACATGTATGACAGAGTGTGTCAGAATAACGCAAGGCTTGCTGTGCCGTACCGTTGTATAAACGCACAGTGTGTGCGTTTACAGTTGCACTTTTATGCACTGTATGTTTTACTGTACGTGTCACATTGCATTTGTAACAAAATGATGCAACTTTTTCCCTGGGCTGCAATCCTAAATTTTATTTTTTGCTTGTTTTTTGTAATAATCTTTTTTTGTTGAAGAAAAGTTGTCATATACAATTAAAACATTTCAATATAAATTTTCTCCTGAGGCCCTGTTAACCACTTCCCGACCGCCATATGTACAATTGGCGGCCGGGAAGTGCACCCCGCAAGGACCGCCGTATTGACAATTGGCGGCGGTCCTTGTAGGGGCATGGGCGGAGCGATCGCGTCATCAGTGACGCGATCCTCCGCCTCCGCCTGGCGCCGCTCACCCGCCGCAACATCCCGCCGGCTATACGGAAGCGCCGGCGGGATGTTAACCCCGCGATCGCCGCATACAAAGTGTATAATACACTTTGTAATGTTTACAAAGTGTATTATACAGGCTGTCTCCTGCCCTGGTGGTCCCAGTGTCCGAGGGACCACCAGGGCAGGCTGCAGCCACCCTAGTTTGCACCAAGCACACTGATTTTCCCCCCCCCCTGCCCCAGATCGCCCACAGCACCCATCAGACCCCCCCCTGCCCACCCCCCAGACCCCTGTTTGCACCCAATCACCCCCCTAATCACCCATCAATCACTCCCTGTCACTATCTGTCAACGCTATTTTTTTTTTTATCCCCCACCCTGCTCCCTGCCCCCTCCTGATCACCCCCCACCCCTCAGATTCTCCCCAGACCCCCCCCCCCAGACCACCCCCCCTGTTTACTGTATGCATCTATCCCCCTGATCACCTGTCAATCACCTGTCAATCACCCATCAATCACCCGTCAATCACCCCCTGTCACTGCCACCCATCAGCCAGCCCCTAACCTGCCCCTTGCGGGCAATCTGATCACCCCCCCACACCAATAGATCGCCCGCAGATCCGACATCAGATCACCTCCCAAATCCATTGTTTACATCTATTCTCTCCTCTAAACACCCACTAATTACCCATCAATCACCCATCAATCACCCCCTATCACCACCTGTCACTTTTACCTATCAGATCAGACCCTAATCTGCCCCTTGCGGGCACCCAATCACCCGCCCACACGCTCAGATTGCCCTCTGACCCCCCCTTATCAATTCACCAGTGCATTAATTACATCTGTTCTTCCCTGTAATAACCCACTGATCACCTGTCAATCACCTGCCAATCACCTATCACCCATCAATCACCCCCTGTCACTGCCACCCATCAATCAGCCCCTAACCTGCCCCTTGCGGGCAATCTGATCACCCACCCACACCATTAGATCGCCCGCAAACCCGCCGTCAGATTACCTCCCAAATGTATTGTTTACATCTGTTATCTTCTCTAAACACCCACTAATTACCCATCAATCACCCATCAATCACCCCCTATCACCACCTGTCACTGTTACCTATCAGATCAGACCCTAATCTGCCCCTTGCGGGCACCCAATCACCCGCCCACACGCTCAGATTGCCCTCAGACCCCCCCCCCCCTTATCAATTCGCCAGTGCATTAATTACATCTGTCCTTCCCTGTAATAACCCACTGATCACCTGCCAATCACCTGCCAATCACCTATCACCCATCAATCACCCCCTGTCACTGCCACCCAACAATCAGCCCCTAACCTGCCCCTTGCGGGCAATCTGATCACCCACTCACACCAATAGATCGCCCGCAGATCCGACATCAGATCACCACCCAAGCGCAGCGTTTACATCTATTCTCTCCTCTAAACACCCACTAATTACCCATCAATCACCCCCTATCACCACCTATCACCACCTGTCACTGTTACCCATCAGATCAGACCCTAATCTGCCCCTTGCGGGCACCCAATCGCCCGCCTACACGCTCAGATTGCCCTCAGACCCCCCTTTATCAATTCGCCAGTGCAATATTTACATCTGTTCTCCCCTGTAATAACCCACTGATTACCTGTCAATCACCTATCAATCACCCATCAATCACCCCCTGTCACTGCCACCCATCAATCACCCCCTGTCACTGCCACCCATAAATCACCCGCTGTCACTGCCACCCATCAATCAGCCCCTAACCTGCCCCTTGCGGGCAAACTGATCACCCACCCACACCAATAGATCGCCCGCAGATCTGACATCAGATCACCACCCAAGCGCAGTGTTTCCATCTATTCTCTACCCTAAACACCCACTAATTACCCATCAATCACCCCCTGTCACTGCTACCTATCAGATTAGACCCCTATCTGCCCCTAGGGCACTCAATCACCCGCCCACACCCTCAGAATGCCCTCAGACCCCAGCCCTGATCACCTTGCCAGTGCATTGCTTGCATCTATTCCCCCCTCTAATCACACCTTGAGACACCCATCAATCACCTCCTGTCACCCCATAGCACACCTACCCATCAGATCAGGCCCCAATTTGCCCCGTGTGGGCTCCTGATCACTCGGCCAATCCCTCAGATCCCCCTCAGACCCCCTTCCGATCACCTCCCCAGTGCATTGATTGCATCTATTTTCCCCTCTAACCACCCCCTGAGACACCCATCAATCACCTCCTGTCACCCCCCTAGCACTCCTATCCATCAGATCAGGCCCAATACAACCTGTCATCTAAAAGGCCACCCTGCTTATGACCGGTTCCACAAAATTCGCCCCCTCATAGACCACCTGTCATCAAAATTTGCAGATGCTTATACCCCTGAACAGTCATTTTGAGACATTTGGTTTCCAGACTACTCACGGTTTTAGGCCTGTAAAATGCCAGGGCGGTATAGGAACCCCACAAGTGACCCCATTTTAGAAAAAAAGACACCCCAAGGTATTCTGTTAGGTGTATGACGAGTTCATAGAAGATTTTATTTTTTGCCACAAGTTAGCGGAAATTGATTTGAATTGTTTTTCTTCACAAAGTGTCATATTCCGCTAACTTGTGACAAAAAATAAAATCTTCTATGAACTCGCCATACACCTAACGGAATACCTTGGGGTGTCTTCTTTCTAAAATGGGGTCACTTGTGGGGTTCCTATACTGCCCTGGCATTTTAGGGGCCCTAAACCGCGAGGAGTAGTCTAGAAAACAAATGCTTCAAAATGACCTGTGAATAGGACGTTGGGCCCCTTAGCGCACCTAGGCTGCAAAAAATTGTCACACATGTGGTACCGCCGTACTCAGGAAAAGTAGTATAATGTGTTTTGGGGTGTATTTTTACACATACCCATGCTGGATGGGAGAAATTTCTATGTAAATGGACAATTGTGTGTAAAAAAATCAAACAATTGTCATTTACAGAGATATTTCTCCCACTTAGCATGGGTATGTGTAAAAATACACCCCAAAACGCATTATACTACTTCTCCTGAGTACGGCGGTACCACATGTGTGGCACTTTTTTACACCCTAAGTACGCTAAGGGGCCCAAAGTCCAATGAGTACCTTTAGGATTTCACAGGTCATTTTGCGACATTTGGTTTCAAGACTACTCCTCACGGTTTAGGGCCCCTAAAATGCCAGGGCAGTATAGGAACCCCACAAATGACCCCATTCTAGAAAGAAGACACCCAAAGGTATTCCGTACGGAGTATGGTGAGTTCATAGAAGATTTTATTTTTTGTCACAAGTTAGCGGAAAATGACACTTTGTGAAAAAAAACTATTAAAATCAATTTCCGCTAACTTGTGACAAAAAAATAAAAACTTCTATGAACTCACCATACTCCTAACGGAATACCTTGGGGTGTCTTCTTTCTAAAATGGGGTCATTAGTGGGGTTCCTATACTGCCCTGGCATTTTAGGGGCCCTAAACCGTGAGGAGTAGTCTTGAAACAAAAATGACCTGTGAAATCCTAAAGGTACTCATTGGACTTTGGGCCCCTTAGTGCAGTTAGGGTGCAAAAAAGTGCCACACATGTGGTATCGCCGTACTCGGGAGAAGTAGTATAATGTGTTTTGGGGTGTATTTTTACACATACCCATGCTGGGTGGGAGAAATACCTCTGTAAATGACAATCTTTTGATTTTTTTACACACAATTGTCCATTTACAGAGGTATTTCTCCCACCCAGCATGGGTATGTGTAAAAATACACCCCAAAACACATTGTACTACTTCTCCCGAGTATGGCGATACCACATGTGTGGCACTTTTTTGCACCCTAACTGCGCTAAAGGGCCCAAAGTCCAATGAGTACCTTTAGAATTTCACAGGTCATTTTGAGAAATTTCGTTTCAAGACTACTCCTCACGGTTTAGGGCCCCTAAAATGCCAGGGCAGTATAGGAACCCCACAAATGACCCCATTTTAGAAAGAAGACACCCCAAGGTATTCCGTTAGGAGTATGGTGAGTTCATAGAAGATTTTATTTTTTTGTCAAAAGTTAGCGGAAATTGATTTTAATTGTGTTTTTTCACAAAGTGTCATTTTCCGCTAACTTTTGACAAAAAATAAAATCTTCTATGAACTCACCATACTCCTAACGGAATACCTTGGGGTGTCTTCTTTCTAAAATGGGGTCATTTGTGGGGTTCCTATACTGCCCTGGCATTTAGGGGCCCTAAACCGTGAGGAGTAGTCTTGAAACGAAATTTCTCAAAATGACCTGTGAAATTCTAAAGGTACTCATTGGACTTTGGGCCCTTTAGCGCAGTTAGGGTGCAAAAAAGTGCCACACATGTGGTATCGCCGTACTCAGGAGAAGTAGTATAATGTGTTTTGTGGTGTATTTTTACACATACCCATGCTGAGTGGGAGAAAGATCTCTGTAAATGGACAATTGTGTGTAAAAAAAATTAACAAATTGTCATTTACAGAGATATTTCTCCCACCCAGCATAGGTATGTGTAAAAATACACCCCAAAACACATTATACTACTTCTCCTGAGTACGGCAATACCACATGTGTGGCACTTTTTTGCAGCCTAACTGCACTAAGGGGTCCAAAGTCCAATGAGCACCTTTAGGCTTTACAGGGGTGCTTACAATTTAGCACCCCCCAAAATGTCAGGACAGTAAACACACCCCACAAATGACCCCATTTTGGAAAGTAGACACTTCAAGGTATTCAGAGAGGGGCATGGTGAGTCCGTGGCAGATTTCATTTTTTTTTTGTCGCAAGTTAGAAGAAATGGAAACTTTTTTTTTTTTTTTTTTTTTTCACAAAGTGTCATTTTCCGCTTACTTGTGACAAAAAATAATATCTTCTATGAACTCACTATGCCTCTCAGTGAATACTTTGGGATGTCTTCTTTCCAAAATGGGGTCATTTTGGGGGTATTTATACTATCCTGGAATTCTAGCCCCTCATGAAACATGACAGAGGGTCAGAAAAGTCAGAGATGCTTGAAAATGGGAAAATTCACTTTTTGCACCATAGTTTGTAAACGCTATAACTTTTACCCAAACCAATAAATATACACTGAATGGGTTTTTTTTAATCAAAAACATGTTTGTCCACATTTTTCGCGCTGCATGTATACAGAAATTTTATTTGATTTGAAAACTGTCAGCACAGAAAGTTAAAAAAATCATTTTTTTGCCAAAATTCATGTCTTTTTTGCTGAATATAATAAAAAGTAAAAATCGCAGGAGCAATCAAATAGCACTAAAAGAAAGCTTTATTAGTGACAAGAAAAGGAGCCAAAATTCATTTAGGTGGTAGGTTGTATGAGCGAGCAATAAACCGTGAAAGCTGCAGTGGTCTGAATGGAAAAAAAGTGGCCGGTCCTTAAGGGGTAGAAAGCCCTAGGTCCTCAAGTGGTTAACATTGCGTTCGGCGCTCGCGTGTCCGTCTGAGGTTGGCATTTTTTTCCACATTTTTTTAAAGTGTTTTGTGGCGATTCTCTGCGTGTTTGTTCATTTTTGTGGGCGTTTTTGTAAACACTTTTGCACAGCGCTTCCGTCTTTTGATCCGGAAAAAAATCTGAAAAAAATAAATACAATGTATTTTTTTTTTTTAAAAATGCTCACGCAAGCGCTTGCCAAAGCGATTTTTGTGAGCGTTTTGCGTTTTTCCTATACCTTCCATTAAGGCAAATCGCCTTTTCTAAGCGGATCGCAAACGAAGTGCTCAGATATGAACTCTCTCATAGAGAATCATTGCACACGCGCGATTTTGAAAATCGCCCGCGCTTAGAATTTTACAAAAAAACGCCTATAATGTGAACAAGGCCTAAGGGTGTAAATGATAAGCAGATCTTCACAGTAAATATTTAATCACAAACAGAAACATATAAAATGTTAGACTGCAAATAAAAGTGAAGATCAAGGCTAATACGTATATTAATGATATATACTCGAATAATGTTTTGCATAACAATGTGTAGAGGTAAATAGTGACTTCATTCATAAATGTTACATGCCAGAGGCCCACATTGGAGAATATTCAATCCATGGTGACCATGTTTTATTAAATTGGAGCATGCGATCTGAACTTATCGCTAAACATTTTTTGTAAATCATGAATTTATTGAGACAGTTTTTGACCATTTCAGTAGATAGGTTAGATTCTTGCCACATGGTTGCGAGATAAGATTTGTCTACCATACAAACAATGTTCTGGATATTTGGCACTATACAGTAGTTGTTATTACCTAAAAGAAAGACGTTTCTGCCTTCTACTTTTCTACCAAACATATTCCTGAAAAAAAAATCCTGTTTTTTCACAAGATGTGCTCTGTACTGCCCCAGTAGGAAACTAGCTTAAAAGCCCAGGTTCCACTTTTGTGTTTTCTCCAGGGTTGTGGAGTCGGTACAAAAATCCTCCAACTCTGACTCTTTGGTTTATGATTCCATCGACTCTGACTACTCCAATTTGCATATTACAATCTTGATGGTTTGTAACATAAAAGGCATTTAATCGCTGCCAAAGCTTAAAAATTATAAAGCTATATTAAGATCAGTGGCGTAGCAATAGGAGTTGCAGAGGTAGCGACCGCATCGGGGCTCTTGGGCCCAGAGCAGGGACAAAGTCCTCCAGCACCCAAGGCTGAGACACCAAAGTGCGCCCCTCCATCCTTCCCACCACAGCTGTCACACACGGATTGCTATTAGACTAAGAGGGCCACAGGGCCCACAACCTCCCCAACACCTTAATATCTAGTTATATGGCTTGCAGTCACTGCTATGTATCCCCTTTTCTTATTTCTTTCTGCTTCATACACAATTAGGAATGACAGCTGAATGAATTGTGCCCCCCCCTCCTACACTGCGCCCTGAGGCTGGAGCCTCTCCAGCCTATGCCTCGGCCCGGCCCTGCTTGGGCCCTCCCTCAAACACAGTATTAGCTCTCTATTGGTCCTGTGCTGGTAATAATCACTTCTTTAGATGCTATAAATAATTGTAATCATTAACAAGCTGTTCCCCTTCTT
Organism: Hyperolius riggenbachi; assembly: GCF_040937935.1. Lineage (NCBI taxonomy): Eukaryota > Metazoa > Chordata > Amphibia > Anura > Hyperoliidae > Hyperolius > Hyperolius riggenbachi. The sequence goes on along the minus strand of NC_090649.1, from coordinate 117,359,963 downwards.
GCACCTCTGACACTGTGGTTATCCTTGGCAGGTTTTGGTGTGCTGTATCAATTGTTATGTAAAGAGTGCTTGGGGGGGGGGGGGGGGGGGCATGTAAAACTTGCACCGGGGCTTATAGCTCCTTAGCTACGCCACTAATTAGGATGGCATCTGCTTTTGGGAACAAAAAGCTCCTGGCCAAGAAGCTGACACTCCACCCTGTCAGCCATCCCAGCCTGTCATTGTAAACAAACAAAAGATCTGCTGTACATATTGAAAGGGTTCCATTTAGCCCCATCCACACGATACGATTCTTTATACGATTCAATTACGATTCTATTTATGAACCGATTAAATCCGACATGTCCGATCAGGATTTGATTCGATTCAATTCGATTTGCCATTGTTTTGCACTGGCAAATCGAATTGAATCGAATCTAATCCTGATCGGACATGTCGGATTTAATCGGATTGTAAATAGAAACGTAATTGAATCGTATAAAGAATCGTATCGTGTGGATTGGGCTTAAGTCAGTCAGACAAAGACACCATACAGATGCCATCTTCATTGTGTCTATAATGCTAGGTACACACCATACAATTTTCTGAGTGATTTACCTGCCCGATCGATTATTTCCAAAATTTCCGATTTGAATTTTGATCAATTTTCCGATGGCAATTGAGATTGGACATTTTGGAAATAATCGATCTGGCAGGTAAATCTGTCAGAAAATTGTATGTTGTGTACCTAGCATGGTGTGTACCTAGCATAAGGGGCAGACAAATGTGTTATAAACAATGCCGGTTGCCTGGCTGTCCTGTTGATTTACTGGCATACGTAGTGTCTGAGTCAAAACCCTGGAACAAGCATATGGCTAATGCAGTAAAACCTAGTCAAGAGTACCTAATCTGCTACCTGCTTGTTCAGGGGCTATGGCTTAAAGTATTAAGGTGCGTACACACATGCGACTATAGTCGTTTGAAACGATCGTTCCCCGAACATTTCAAACGACGATCGTTTAAAAAAAAAGCAGCCAACGACCATTAAGTCTAACGACGGACGAGCTAGATCGTTAAAAATGAATGATCTGTCTTGGCGGATTTTTCCCAATGACGATCGTTTGCAAAAGTAGTACATCATTGGAAACGATCGTTCGTACTAGGCTTGACATGCGCATTTCACTATTTCTCCATGGAACTTTTCATTTTTATGCGCAAGCGCAATAGTTGCTTTACGTGATGTAACGTTCCTTCTAACGATCAGATCGTTACACACCTTTAAAAGCTAACTTTACTTAGGTCGTTTTTTAGTCAATTAAAAGTTTGTTCATCGTTCACAATGAACGATTGTTGTCGCATGTGTGTACGTAGCTTTAGAGGCAGAGGATCAGGAGGACTGCCAGGCAACTGGTATTGTTTAAAAGTAAATAAAAATGACAGCTTCCATATCCCTCTCACCTAGGGTTCCCTTTAAAGGGGAACTGAAGAGATAGCTATATGGAGGCCAGAGGCGGGACAAGGTCCTCCAGCACCCAAGGCTGAGACACCAAAGTGCGCCCCTCCATCCCTCCCACCCCAGCCGTCACACACTGATTGCTATTAGACTAAGAGGCACCACAGGGCCCACAACCTCCCCAACACCTTAATATCTAGTTATCTGGCTTGCAGTCACTGACATGTATCCCCTTTTATTCTTTCTTTCTGCTTCAAACACAATTAAGAATGACAGCTGAATGAATTCTGCGCCCCCTCTTACACTGCGCCCTGAGGCTGGAGCCTCTCCAGCCTATGCCTCGGCCCGGCCCTGATGGAGGCTGCCATGTTTATTTCCTTTTAAGCAATACCAGTTGCCTGGCAGCCCTGCTGATCCTCTGCCTCTAATACTTTTAGCCATAGCCCCTGAACAAGCATGTAGCAGATCAGGTGTTTCAGACTTTAAAGTCAGATCTGACGAGACTAGCTGCATGCTTGTTTCTGGTGTTATTCAGATACTACTGCAGAGAAATAGACCAGCAGGGCTGCCAGGCAACTGGTATTGATTACAAGGAAATAAATATGGCAGCCTCCGTATACCTGTTACTTCAGTTCCCCTTTAAGCCTTTGGAGTGTGCACTGAAAATGTCAGTATGCCATTCCTCTTTGTGGAATAAGAAAAGTAATTACTCTTGATTATATGAGAATTCTGCATTTGCCCCTCCATTATACCCCGCATGTCAGCAGACAGTAATCTCCCATTATAGGTGTAACAGACACCACAGCAGTCATGGATGATTTGTGACACCATCCCAGTAAAGAAGCTTGATATCCACTTTATGGGCTAGTGCAGTTATAGCCGACCTGTTATTGTATCAGTGGTGTTTTTCTTTTTTCAGTAATGGGTTTTGCAGCCTGACAGTCCCTCAGCAGAACACTTACAGATGCTACTCAACTGGCATAGCAGATGTCAGCTTTAACAGTGTCCCATTCATTCTGCAGGGACCTTCTGTGTCCACCCCGCCCCACTCCCCATATACAGCATGGCCGGTGCAAGAATCTGTCATTGTCTGTGACATCAGCGCAGCGGTACAGTTTAGGGGTTAAAGACATGTGAAATCAGCAATTGTCACCTGTTTATTAGATGGAGAAAGCCATTTTAAAACACTCTCCCCTTGTATATCATTGCTGACAACAGCGGGGTCTAAGGACAGTCACAGGCAATAAAAGGTTGTCTTTCACATTATTTCTTAGCAGCTGTCTATATTTTAAAAATGGACTCATTGTTCTGTAAAATCCAGGGATGTCTCTGTATTTAAAGGGAATGCTAATATTGCTTAAAACTGATGCCTTTCATAATTGTTACACAAGATATTATTCTGCAGTTTTTATAAAATACTCTTTGATTTCCCCCTTAAAAGGAATCTAAAGTCTAATAAAAAAAATCAGTTTAACTTACTTGGGGCTTCTTGCAGCCCCCTAGAGTCATCCTGTGCCCAGCACGTCTGCCCGGGTCCCTCCGGCCAGCAGAGATGCTTCCTGCAAACCTGGTTGGCCATGCACCTCCTAATCATGTTCTGCACATGCACAGTATACATAAATCGCTACTGCGCATGTGCGACTAGTCACATGACGAGGAAGAAGACAGAAGATGTAAGCCTGGAAGAAACCCACTCTGCCGCCCGGCTGCAATGAAGACGCCTGGGTAAGTTTTGCTCAGGTGTGGCCCAGTTCACGTTCCCACACTCCCCCAGATCTCCACCCCCAGTGGATTTTGGCCTCCGAACGGTCTGTTTCTTCACTAGTGTGAAGAAACATTCCATTATCTTATTGCCCCCAATTGCAGGGCTTCATCTGCCGTTTCTAGTCCGCTAGGCTTATCGGCCCGGAAAAATAGGTGCTGCAGCAAACTTGCAGTCCATTCCACAGATTGGATCCGTTCAAACGTACTCATGTGAACGGTTCCACAGGTTACCATTGAATCATTCACATCCAATCCATTTGTACAGTATCCGTTCTGATCTGGGAACAGACCGTTTTTTAATGCCAGTGTGAAACAGGCCTAAGAGGGGCTCATAATCTATTCCCTACCATAGTCATATGTCTATATGTATTATAGTTTAGTGTATGCATCATAGTCTACAGCTTCACACTGCGGGCGTTTTTGGATTTTTTTCGGCCGCGTGCGGTTTTTAAAAACACCCCCCGACTGCGTGGACAATGAATGTCTATGAGAAGGTTCTTCTCAGCGCAGGTCGTGGGCTGTGCGGCTAGCAAAGCGGTGCGTGTATCATATTTGAGGCGATTCTGCTTCAATGGAAAGTATAGGAGAAACGCAAAACGCTCACAAAATCTCTATGTGTAGTGATTGCGTTTTTAAGAATAAATACATTGTTTTTATCCTTTTGCGGGTCAAAGAATTAACTTTCTGACTTGCTTCAGGGAATTACAAAACCGCTTGGAAAAAACGCTTAGAAAACTGCTAAGCACAAAAACGAATCGCCCACCCAAGCGCCGGGAATAAGAAAAAAAAGACTCCTCAAAAAAACGCGGACGGACATGCGAGCCGAACACAATGTGAACAAGGCTTAACTTTATGCTTTTTGGGGATGTGTGAGGAAACCAGAGTGCCCGGAGGAAACGCACACAGACATGGGGAGAACATACAAACTCCATGCAGATAGTGCCCTGAATGGAATTTCAACCAGGAACCCAAAGCTGCAAGGCGAGAATTCTAACCACCGTGCTGCCCATGCTACTTACTTAGAGGCACTAATGTTTTATTTTTTATAACAGCGCTGGGGCTGAAGGCAAAATTACACTTATTTTGGAATTTCCCTATTCCTATTTTGGAATTTCTGTATTTCACCATTTAGGGACTGGAAACATTGAAATGTCTGTCTGTTCTTATCATCAAATAATGTAACAGCAGCGCTATTTTATTTGTAATTCTGCGTGTGTCATTCTCCACAAGCAACATGCTGCTTCATAGAAAGGGCTGGCAGTAAAGGACTCAGGATCCCAATATGTCCTAGAGAGGTCTTAACCTACATTAGCTGTCTGCTGCACCCTGAGCCTGTTCCCTCCACCTCCTGCCATATGGAAAGTCATTAACAATGACAGCACTGTGCACAGATCCTACAATTACAGGTGACCGGCCCTCCCCTCCCCCTCCCCGCCTGTACCAACTGAACCCACCTGCTTCTTCTTCTACATCTGCCACTCTAATTCACTGTCCTGAGAGGGAAAATACAAAGAGCCTTTATCAATGCTACCCAGCAGACGCTGCTCCCATCCCATAAACACTTTCTTGGAGTTATATTTGGATTTATGCCCCCTACTAAAATGGAGTAATGGCTTCACCATTCATTTCTCCTCATGCAGCTGTGTCTGCATTTTCCCATAATGTTTCTTAAACATGGGCTACACTATGCATTCACATGATTAAATCTAATTTGTACAGCTTTAAAGAGGAACTGTAGTGTAAATAACATAATGAATACAATTGCTTATTTTTTACAATACTCATTGAGGGCTTACTCACACTACGGTCGTTTTCGGCCTTTTTCAAGCGTAGGCGATTTTTTAAATCGCCCAAAAAACGCTTGTGCAAATAATCTCTATGAGAAGGTTCATATCAGCGTTGGTCGTGCGCTGTGCGTGCAGCAAAGCGGTGCCTGTACCATAAGCGCTTTGAGTCCTATGGGAGAAAAGCGCTATAGAAATTTTATTGTATTGTATTGTATTGTATTTTTGAGGCGATTTTTCGCGCGGTACTTTGCGTGCAATCTTATTCGGCTTGGTGCGTGCTAAATACTTAGCACCCTAGTTAGCACGCCCAAAGCCTTTAGGCGTGCTAACTAGGTTAGCACCGAATAGTGAATCAGGCCCATTGTATTTATTATTTTCCTGGTCAAAGAGTTTACTTCCTGACTTGTGTCAGGGAGTGAATTAAAAAAAAGCTCAGGAAAAGAGCTTAGAAAAGCACTTTTCACAAAAACGCAACACCCACCCTAGCGCTGGGAATAAAAAAAAATCACTTCAAAAAAAGCTTAACGCTATCGCGAGCGGAACGCAATGTGAACGAGGTCTGATAGATTATTTAGTCAGTTTTTGCCCACTGTAAAACCTTTCCTCTCTCTGATTTATATTCTGAAATGTATCACTGGTGGTGGCATCATTAGTTCTGTCAGGTGATCTGTACGAATATTCGCTACTGAGAGTTCTATGCACAGAGGGAGATATTGCTTGCTTGGCAGTTGGAAAAAAGCCGTAATTTCCCACAATGCAACAGGGTTCGCAGACAGCAAACTGAAAGGACCATGGTCATGACATCACACTGTGGGAGGGTTTTTTACCACAATATCAGCCATACAGACCCCCTGATGATCTATGCAAGAAACAATTTGCTGTTGCATTCTAAGCGAATTTGGGACCTAATAATAATTTCAGCCATATGTTATTTAATGTGTGTACAAGGCTTAGGAGTGAATAGTATTATTATTATTTTTTAGCTTTTATATAGCGATGAAATCTTCAGCAGTGCTGTACAGAGTATATAGTCTTGTCACTTAACTGTCCCTCAGAAGAGCTCACAATCTAATCTCTACCAGTCTTATACAGTATATGTATATATTGTAGTCTAGGGCTAATTTATTGGGAACTTATCAGTGGGATGTAGAAGGAAGCCCATGCAGACACAGGGAGAACAAACAAACTCGGTGCAGATAGTGCCCTGGCTGGGATTTGGACTGGGGACGCAGCGCTGCAAGGCGGGAGTCCGAACCACTACACTACCATGCTGCCCATAGCTAACCCTAAACTGAGGTAGAAGTTACCTATAACTATTCCTAGCGTTATCCTTCCTAAGCAGGTACAGCAGGGGGCAGAAGACCTGTGCCCAAATAAACAATCAGGATAGACAAACAAGATTTTGTATAAACACTATTCCAGATTGAAAAAACTTGAACATTTGGAGTGGCATAGTGGTTAACGCTCTCGCCTTGCAGCGCTGGGTCCCCGGTTCCAATCCCAGCAAGGTGAATGTCTGCAAGGAGGTTGTATTTTCTCCTGGTGTCTGTGTGGGTTTCCTCCGGCACTCCGGTTTCCTCCCACGTCCCAGTAAACCTACAGATAAGTTAATTGGCTTCCCCCTAAAATTGGCCCTAGAGAATGATACATACAGTACATGATACATACATAGACATATGACTATGGAAGGGATTAGATAGTGAGCTCCTCTGAGGGACAGTTAGTGACAAGACAATATAATCTGTACAATGCTGCGTAATATGTTGGCGCTATATATATACTTAAATAAATAAAAATATTTACTTTAAATTGATTATGCCTACATATACAGTATATGCTTCAGTGTTCTCCCCAGAATTTTTTTCCAGCCGGGTGGTATGAAAAAGTAGCCGGGTGGGGCAAGATGAGAGAATGCAGGGCCGGTGCTTCTGTGTGCAACTCTGCTTACAGCAGAGACGGAGGTGAGCCAATGACAGCCAGGTACTCACAAAAGGGCCTGGGGAGAACACTGTGCTTCCTGGGCAGATGGTGAACCATGCATTGCTGCCTCTTATGGTAGGTCTTCTAGTCTCAAGCCTGGTACACACACCAAAGCTTGATTGGTCAATGATTGCAATGCATTTCTGACATTGATGTTGAATAAAGAATGGAAGGCAACTGATAAAAAATGCTTATGCTTGTGTTGTATACTTTTATAATTCCAAAACAATCAATAAAACTCTTTATATACCCAGTAACATTATTATGGTTGATTGATTAAAAAAATAGACCATTAATACTAAATCAAAATGCGATATCCATATATTGTACTGTAGCAATACCACTAAAATGCAATATCACAAACAAAACTCTTTCACTGTTCTTGAAGGACAGCTGACGTGAGAAGAATATGGAAGCCGCCATATTTATTTCCATTTAAAGTGGACCTGAACTCTTGCACAGGACAGAAGGAAAACAGAGAAAGGCACTCTGTATGTGTTTAGAGAGTTTAGCCTGTCTAATTCCCCCTCATCTGTGAGTAAGTATGTTGTAATTTGATCCCTCAACTGTGTCAACTGACTGCCACGGCAGAGAGCTCATTTTTAAACACAGGATGTTAACAATATGTCTGCTTTCATTAAAGCAGGAAGTAGTCAAACTGCAGATTTATTGCAGGATTTGTATCAGCTGTAACAAGGAAATGTTTTTCTTTAAAGGTTATTATGCTGTTGATTATCTGAGATGAAGTTCTGAGAATTCAGGTCCGCTTTAATCAATACCAGTTTCCTGGCAGCCCTGCTGATCTATTTGGCTGCAGTAGTGTCTGAATAACACCAGAGACAAGCATGCAGCTAATCTTGTCAGATCTGACAATAATGTCAGAAACACCTGATCTGCTGCATGCTTGTTCAGGGGCTTTGGCTAAAAGTATTAGAGGCTGAGGATCAACAGGATAGCCAGGCAACTAGTATTGCTTAAAAGGAAATAAATATGGCAGCCTCCATATCAGGGGTGTAACTAGAAATTATGGGGCTCCCTAAGAGTTCACAACCCTTTGCTTGCCTCCCCTTGGTGACCCTCACAGCCTGGGGGCCCATATTACATCATAAAACAAGTGTGACCATTGGGATCATCACACCCATAATATGTGTAGCCACAAAACCACCTGATCTGGAGTGTCAGAGGGAGGGGAGGTTAGAGGTTGGGGCCGCCACATCTCTGGCCCCCCCTTCAGTCGCAGTGCCTGCTCCTCTATTCTTACTCCTCTGCTCCACACCCCCCTCTCTTCAGTTACGCATTAAGAAACAGTCGGTCTCTCAATCTGGCAATTTAGCAGCATGGAGAAAATGATGAAACACAGAGCAAGAAATCCCTGGCATTGCTAGGAAACCCGAGTGCAGCTTTCATCATTTAGCGCTGCATTTTCCACACTGCAAAGTAGGTTTTCCATGCTAGAGAGCAGCTTCCCACAACCCCCTGCGGCACTTCATTTCCCACACTGACTTCAAACAACGTAGGGGGAATAATATTCCAACTACTGAACAGCAATATATCCTACCTAATAATATACAAGTGTCCCTGCGTCCTGTCCCTGTGTCAGTGCTTTTGCACTACGGCGCATGTCCTGCACTGACAGCCGCTGGGGCAGGACAGGCCGAGCGGGCGGACGTGTGTGCGCTCAGCGGCAGGCGGGTGCGTGCGCGCAGCGGTGACAGACCTACAGCTTGTTTTAAAACGGGCTTAGGTCACTAGTGTAGCTAATAAAAGCCCAATGTATTAGCTCTTCTTACTGGATCAATAGACTTGTGCAGCATCACCAGTATGAAACTACACAGTGCTGCCTGCAGTTCCATGGAAGACCAGATCCCCCGGCCAAGATCATTGGTGCTGATTGGTGAATTAAAGTACACCAGAACTGGGAGGGATATGGAAGTCGGAGATGGATTAAAGAGACACTGAAGCGGAAAAAAAATGACGATATAATGATTTGTATGTGCAGTACAGCTAAGAAATAAAACATTAGCAGCAGAGACATAAGTCTAATATTGTTTCCAGTACAGGAAGAGTAAAGAAACTCCAGTTGTTATCTATGCAAAAGAGCCTTTGAGCTCCACGACTTTCAAAGTCGCAGAGAGCTCTGTCTTCTGAAGCTTTTTATCTCATCTGTCAGTCACTGTGTTTTCCTTTTCTCTGCAGAGGAAAGGTCAATAGTTCAGTGGGCTGCTCTGTAAAATCATTTAAAATGCTGAGTAGTGTGTAAACTGCAAATATTAGAGAATGATGCAATGTTGTAAAAAACACTATATAATTGAAAATACAAATATGAGAATATTTTCTTTGCTACTAATGTTCTAGTAATTATCCGTACTACACAACCAATTCATTATATCAATTTTTTTTTGCTTCAGTGTCTCTTTATGATGTAATGGGGCCCTTGGCAAAGTAGTAGATTTGGGGCCCCCTTGTGGTCTTTTTGGTAAGCTGAAGTGCTGAAGTGACGAGAGGTCAGAAAGGTGGTAGGTGGGCCCCTTGACCCTCACCAAGCCCCAGGCACCTACCTAGGCTGCTTGGTGGATTATCCTGCTCTGATGGAGGCTGCCATATTTATTTCCTTTCAAACAATACCTGACTAATTATCGGTTCAACCTGTCAGTCTGACACGAAATTGCATGTGGTGTACCTAGCATTAGCCATAGGCCCTGAACAAGCATGTACATCAGATGTTTCTGACTGAACTATGACTGGATTAGCTGCATGCTTGTTTCAGGTGTGATCCAGATACTACTGCAGCCAAAGGGATCAGCAGGATGCCAGGCAAATGACATTGTTTAAAAGGAAAATAAAAATATCGTACCCTCCATATGGAGCAGATAAAAATGGCGCACAGCGCGGCCGCTATAATAATGGTACCGCATTAAGATACATTGTTAAACGCTAAATAGCGTTTTAAATGTTAAAAATGGTGTGGTGTATTAGGTTATATTGTAAGCCTAAAAAGATGAAGCACTGCATTAAGTTTAATTGTAAAACGATATTTAGCATTGTTGGGGTTGGGAGGCAGCGGGACACTGGTGTTAGACAGCGGGGGTCGGAAGGGAGGCAACCGGACACTGGTGTAAGGCAGCGGGAGTCAAGAGGGAGGTAGCGGGACACTGGTGTTAAGTAGCGGGGGTCGGAAGGGAGGTAGCGGGACACTAGTGTAAGGCAGTAGGAGTCTGAAGGGAGGTAGCGGGACACTGGTGTTAGGCAGCGGGGGTTGGAAGGGAGGTAGCAGGACACTGGTGTTAGGCAGCAGGGGTCGAAAGGGAGGTAGCGGGACACTGGTGTAAGGCAGTAGGGGTCAGAAGGGAGGTAGCGGGACACTGGTGTAAGGCAGTAGGGGTCAGAAGGGAGGTAGCGGGACACTGGTGTTAGGCAGCGGGGGTCGGAAGGGAGGTAGCAGGACACTGGTGTTAGGCAGCGGGGGTCGGAAGGGAGGTAGCGGGACATTGGTGTAAGGCAGTAGGGGTCAGAAAGGGAGGTAGCGGGACACTGGTGTAAGGCAGTAGGGGTCGGAAGGGAGGTAGCGGGACACTGGTGTTAGGCAGCGGGAGTCGGAAGGGAGGTAGCGGGACACTGGTGTTAAGCAGCGGGGGTCGGAAGGGAGGTAGCGGTACACTAGTGTAAGGCAGTAGGAGTCGGAAGGGAGGTAGCGGAACACTGGTGTTAGGCAGCGGGGGTTGGAAGGGAGGTAGCGGGACACTGGTGTAAGGCAGCGGGGGTCGGAAGGGAGGTAGTGGGACACTGGTGTTAGGCAGCGGGGGTCGGAAGGGAGGTAGCGGGACACTGGTGTTAAGCACCGGGGGTTGGAAGGGAGGTAGCGGGACACTGGTGTAAGGCAGCGGGGGTCGGAAGGGAGGTAGCGGGACACTGGTGTTAGGCAGCGGGGGTCGGAAGGGAGGTAGCGGGACACTGGTGTTAGGCAGCGGGGGTCGGAAGGGAGGTAGCAGGACACTGGTGTTAGGCAGCGGGGGTCGGAAGGGAGGTAGCGGGACATTGGTGTAAGGCAGTAGGGGTCAGAAAGGGAGGAGGCGGGACACTGGTGTAAGGCAGTAGGGGTCGGAAGGAAGGTAGCGGGACACTGGTGTTAGGCAGCGGGAGTCGGAAGGGAGGTAGCGGGACACTGGTGTTAAGCAGCGGGGGTCGGAAGGGAGGTAGCGGTACACTAGTGTAAGGCAGTAGGAGTCGGAAGGGAGGTAGCGGAACACTGGTGTTAGGCAGCGGGGGTTGGAAGGGAGGTAGCGGGACACTGGTGTAAGGCAGCGGGGGTCGGAAGGGAGGTAGCGGGACACTGGTGTTAGGCAGCAGGGGTCGGAAGGGAGGTAGCGGGACACTGGTGTTAAGCACCGGGGGTTGGAAGGGAGGTAGCGGGACACTGGTGTAAGGCAGCGGGGGTCGGAAGGGAGGTAGCGGGACACTGGTGTTAGGCAGCGGGGGTCGGAAGGGAGGTAGCGGGACACTGGTGTTAGGCAGCGGGGGTCGGAAGGGAGGTAGCAGGACACTGGTGTAAGGCAGCGGGGGTCGGAAGGGAGGTAGCGGGACACTGGTGTAAGGCAGTAGGGGTCAGAAAGGGAGGTAGCGGGACACTGGTGTAAGGCAGTAGGGGTCGGAAGGGAGGTAGCGGGACACTGGTGTTAGGCAGCGGGGTCGGAAGGGAGGTAGCGGGACACTGGTGTTAGGCAGCGGGGATCGGAAGGGAGGTAGCAGGACACTGGTGTTAGGCAGCGGGGGTCGGAAGGGAGGTAGCGGGACACTGGTGTAAGGCAGTAGGGGTCGGAAGGGAGGTAGCGGGACACTGGTGTAAGGCAGCGGGGATCGGAAGGGAGGTAGCGGGACACTGGTGTAAGGCAGTAGGGGTCGGAAGGGAGGAAGCGGGACACTGGTGTTAGGCAGCGGGGGTCGGAAGGGAGGTAGCAGGACACTGGTGTTAGGCAGTGGGGGTCGGAAGGGAGGTAGCGGGACACTGGTGTAAGGAAGTAGGGGTCAGAGGGGAGGTAGCGGGACATTGGTGTAAGGCAGTAGGGGTCAGAAAGGGAGGAGGCGGGACACTGGTGTAAGGCAGTAGGGGTCGGAAGGGAGGTAGCGGGACACTGGTGTTAGGCAGCGGGAGTCGGAAGGGAGGTAGCGGGACACTGGTGTTAAGCAGCGGGGGTCGGAAGGGAGGTAGCGGTACACTAGTGTAAGGCAGTAGGAGTCGGAAGGGAGGTAGCGGAACACTGGTGTTAGGCAGCGGGGGTTGGAAGGGAGGTAGCGGGACACTGGTGTAAGGCAGCGGGGGTCGGAAGGGAGGTAGCGGGACACTGGTGTTAGGCAGCAGGGGTCGGAAGGGAGGTAGCGGGACACTGGTGTTAAGCACCGGGGGTTGGAAGGGAGGTAGCGGGACACTGGTGTAAGGCAGCGGGGGTCGGAAGGGAGGTAGCGGGACACTGGTGTTAGGCAGCGGGGGTCGGAAGGGAGGTAGCGGGACACTGGTGTTAGGCAGCGGGGGTCGGAAGGGAGGTAGCAGGACACTGGTGTAAGGCAGCGGGGGTCGGAAGGGAGGTAGCGGGACACTGGTGTAAGGCAGTAGGGGTCAGAAAGGGAGGTAGCGGGACACTGGTGTAAGGCAGTAGGGGTCGGAAGGGAGGTAGCGGGACACTGGTGTTAGGCAGCGGGGTCGGAAGGGAGGTAGCGGGACACTGGTGTTAGGCAGCGGGGATCGGAAGGGAGGTAGCAGGACACTGGTGTTAGGCAGCGGGGGTCGGAAGGGAGGTAGCGGGACACTGGTGTAAGGCAGTAGGGGTCGGAAGGGAGGTAGCGGGACACTGGTGTAAGGCAGCGGGGATCGGAAGGGAGGTAGCGGGACACTGGTGTAAGGCAGTAGGGGTCGGAAGGGAGGAAGCGGGACACTGGTGTTAGGCAGCGGGGGTCGGAAGGGAGGTAGCAGGACACTGGTGTTAGGCAGTGGGGGTCGGAAGGGAGGTAGCGGGACACTGGTGTAAGGAAGTAGGGGTCAGAGGGGAGGTAGCGGGACACTGGTGTAAGGCAGTAGGGGTCGGAAGGGAGGTAGCAGGACACTGGTGTAAGGCAGCGGGGGTCGGAAGGGAGGTAGCGGGACACTGCTGTAAGGCAGTAGGGGTCGGAAGGGAGGTAGCGGGACACTGGTGTTAGGCAGCGGGGGTCGGAAGGGAGGTAGCGGGACACTGGTGTAAGGCAGTAGGGGTCAGAAGGGAGGTAGCGGGACACTGGTGTAAGGCAACGGGGATCGGAAGGGAGGTAGCAGGACACTGGTGTTAGGCAACGGGGGTCGGAAGGGAGGTAGCGGGACACTGGTGTAAGGCAGTAGGGGTCAGAAGGGAGGTAGCGGGACACTGGTGTAAGGCAGCGGGGATCGGAAGGGAGGTAGCAGGACACTGGTGTTAGGCAGAGGGGGTCGGAAGGGAGGTAGCGGGACACTGGTGTAAGGCAGTAGGGGTCGGAAGGGAGGTAGCGGGACACTGGTGTTAGGCAGCGGGGGTCGGAAGGGAGGTAGCGGGACACTGGTGTTAGGCAGCGGGCGTCGGAAGGGAGGTAGCGGGACACTGCTGTAAGGCAGTAGGGGTCGGAAGGGAGGTAGCGGGACACTGGTGTTAGGCAGCGGGGGTCGGAAGGGAGGTAGCAGGACACTGGTGTTAGGCAGCGGGGGTCGGAAGGGAGGTAGCGGGACACTGGTGTTAGGCAGCAGGCGTCGGAAGGGAGGTAGCGGGACACTGGTGTAAGGCAGTAGGGGTCGGAAGGGAGGTAGCGGGACACTTGTGTTAGGCAGCGGGGGTCAGAAGGGAGGTAGCGGGACACTAGTGTTAGGCAGGGGGGGTCGGAAGGGAGGCAGTGGGACACTGGTGTTAGGCAGCGGGGGTCGGAAGGGAGGTAGCGGGACACTGGTGTTAGGCAGCGGGGTGGAGGGAGTAGGATTAGGTGGAGGGAGGATGTGTGCATAGGCAGCATACATTACCTTGTCCCAGCCGGCGATCTCTCCTTCACTTGTTCAGTTAGTTTGCTGTAGTCCTGCATCCAGCCAATCACCATGTGGCTTCAGTCCCCGCATGGTGATTGGCTGGCTGCAGGACTCCTGCAAACTAACTAGGAAGTGAAGGAGAGATCGCTGGCCGGGACAAGGTAATGTATGCTGCCTCTGCACACATCCTCCCTCCACCTAATCCTACTCTCTCCACCCCGCTGCCTAGTGTCCCGCTGCCTCTCTCCCCAACCCCCACTTCCTAACACTGCCTCCCTGCATTTTTAATGGTGCACCGTTCTGCCGATAAATGTATCTTAAAATACTGTTTACCATTTTAATGTATTTACATTAAAGCGGTAAATAGCGTTTTATGATAGATTTATCGCCATATTTATGCGCCATTTTTCACCCTGCACCATTTTTAACTGAACGCCCCTCCATAACCCTCTCAGTTCAGGTCTCCTTGAAGGGCCCTTTTCCACTGGAGGAGATTGTGATTGCTGAATCGTAAAATCGCAAATCACTAGCGATTTTAAAATCACTAGGGTTTGCTAAATAACATAGGAAGGTAATTTCCACTACCGTGATTCGATTTTTACAAAAGCGCGATCGCGCCGCTGAGCAATTTTTGCAGCGATTTTGCTGTGCTATGCAATGTCAATGTTATTGCTGCTGTGCATAGCAAAATCGCAATCGCCGGGAAAAAATTGGACTTTACTGAATCGCAATCGCTAGTGTTTAGCGCAAACGCAAGCGCTTGCTAGTGGAAAAGGGCCCTAATAGCGACTCCCTGATCCATGTTCCAGTTGTGAAGTATTGATCTTTCGTCTGATTGGGCCGTGATCAGATATGTATGGATTTATTCTATTTCTCTACATCCACAGGAAATAAGGATAAGCTGGATGGTGCCACAGAGTAATCCCAAGCTTTATGGGTATTTTACACCAAGGTGCTAATGTCTGCTGTCATTATTCCCCAGTCAGTGATGTCTGCAGTGAGTCTGCACTTTTCATATGCACATTGCTAAAAGGTGGAATTGGGACTCAGTGTACTCCACTATTATAATACAGTCACCAAACCTTTGTGTGTGCTCTTTATCTTTTACCTAATGATCTAAATCAGATATAACTACATGTGGTTTTCCAGCATTATTATTACACTTCCTGTTACAAAGTAATGCAATAAAGGATACCTGCCCTAGGGAAAGTGAAGATAAGGTTCTCATCTCTTCCTGCACTCAGTGTATGGAAAGTGAATGAGATAACATTAGCAATGGGCCTTTGTCTCCTAGGATTCTGTGCTCCCTGGTACTGCACTTACCAAAGATGCTCACTGTCTGATATGCTAGATTTTTTTGTTGGAAATTTGTTGCAAATGGATTAGAGCTTGGAATAGGATAAATCTGGCCATATACTATTCAGATTCCATTGGAATCTTGTTTTCGAAAGATATTACAATCAATTACATTACACCCGTCTAAAGACCAACATTGCGGATCAGTCTTTAGATAGATTCTAGCCCTAAATATATATTGTAATATTGAACTGAAATGTTTAACCTCCTGGGCGATAATCCCGAGCTGAGCTCGGGGTAAGCCGCCGCGGAGGGTTTCTCAGGCCCTAGTGGGCCGATTTGTATATTTTTTGTTGTTACACGCAGCTAGCACTTTGCTAGCTGCGTGTACATGCCGATCGCCGCCGTTCCGTGCCAATTCGCCGCTACCCGCCGCGTTAGAGCCCCCCCAAGACCCCGTGCGCAGCCTGGCCAATCACCGCCAGGCAGCGCTAAGTGTGGATCGGGACTCCCTCTGATGCCGTGACGTCGATGATGTCAACCCGATTGTCACCATGGCGACGGGGGAAGCCAAACAGCAAATCTTGTTTGTTCTGAAGGCCGGAAGCGATCAGAAGGGGTGGGGGGATGCCGCTGCACAGCGGCTATCATGTAGCTAGCGCTAGGCTAGCTACATGATTAAAAAAAAAAAAAAAAAAAGTGCTGCTGCGCCCCCTGGCGATATTATTGTATCGCCCAGGAGGTTAAGTCCACTTCAATTTACAATATTATATACTTTTGTATCCTGAATAACTTACTGCATTCTACAATATGTCGTTAAAGTGTAATTGTCGGGGCATAAAATCAAAAATCAATTCTTTCTTTTTATCTGGTAAACAAGTAATAAGGATGCTAACCAGGCAATCCAAAACATAAAATTACTATTACTTTTCTTGTTGACAAACGATCATTCCCCAGTTTACCTGACTCTTATTTGGTACACACAAAATTTGGTACGCAAAAAGGAAGTTGCAGGGAATGCTGGGTTGTCTTTTTTTTGCTTCTCTACTTCCCCTCAGACTTAACTAATGCAGCCTGATGCCTCTTTCCCTCCTGTTTCCCCTCCCACACCTCTGTTCTTCTCTGATTGGCCAATATTTCTCATGCTGAGACAATGCACTTTCTATAGTGAAGGGCGGGCAAATCAGGTAGAGGAGAGTAAGGGAGGAAATTACATCAAAATTGGCTTCAAAACAGCCACACTTAAAATGGGAAATGCTAAGGAGGATTTTCTCTTTTTTTACAGTAGAAAAATCACAAAAATCAAAACACGGACAGTGCAATACATTTGTTATGTAAGTAGAGCAAGTATTTATCTACTTATATATGTGGGGTTTTTTCTGAGATAGTATGGCTGACAGCTCCTCTTTAAAGGACCACTATCGCAAAAAAATGTAAAATACATGTAAACACATACAGTACATATAAGAAGTGTGTTTCTTCCAGAGTAAAATGTACCATAAATGACTTTTCTCCTATGTTGCTGTCACTTACAATAGGTAGTAGAAATCTGACAGAACCATCAGGTTTTGGACTAGTCCATCTCTTCATGGGGGATTCTCAGCATGGCTTTTATTCACTCATAAAGACACTCCCTGAAAAGCATTTATACAATGATGCTGGCCAGCCTCTCTGCTCGCTACACCTTTTTTTTTGACAGTTGGACGGAACAACTGCCATTCACTAAGTGCTTTTGAAAATAAAGAAAACTCTGAGAAACCCACATGAGGAAATAAGCTACTCCAAAGCCTGTCGGTTCTGTCAGATTTCTACTACTTTAATTACTGTAAGTGACAGCAACATAGGAGAAAAGTAATTTATGGCTCATTTTACTCTGGAAGAAATGTACTTCTTATTTGAATGTGTGACCATTGTAGCCCCTTACACACTCCAATGAGTTCTGGTTCACCATGAGCTTGCTGGTTAGTCTGTACATAAACCCCACACTGTACTGTGACACATTGGTGAGTATGCTATGGTGGGATTGCTATGTAGAAATGTGTGCACTTGTAAATTTCATGCATTTCAAAAAAGTGTGAAAATATACCAAATGGGAACAGGTCGGAATTTGGTCTGTGAAAAAGGTAAAGGTCATAGCAGAAGTAGATTTTTTTTGCACTCCTTCCTGTTGAAGAGACAGATTAATTCCACCTTTTCTATCCTGACATTTAGTATAAACAGGAAGTGACTATAAATCCTAATTAGCCAATCACTTCTGTATACTATCTTGACTGATCTTCATCTGGGCTTCAGCATGTTCAGTCTGGGGCTTGATGTGAAAACATTGGCGGAAGCTATACCTTATAAACAGATGTGTTCTCCTACTCCTCCAGACACTGGTACCTCACCTACCTACTGAGGCCTGTCTTCCGTCTCCTCATGGACTATAAGTGGGAAAAGACCATTTTCCTCTCCAGTGTTATGTTTGTTGTAATTGTTCGTCTCATATTTGTAATCAACACCTCTTATTAATTTATTGTATAGTGCTTTGTATTATAATTATTCATAATTTATTGGGCAGCACGGTGGCGTAGTGGTTAGCGCTCTCGCCTTGCAGCTTTGGGTCTCCGGTTTGAATCCCAGCCAGGGCATTATCTGCAAGGAGTTTGTATGTGCTCCCCATGTCTGTGTGGGTTTCCTCCGGGCACGCTGGTTTCTTCCCAAAAACATAAAGATAAGTTAATTGGCTGCCCCCTAAAAATTGGCCCTAGACTATAATATATGCACTACTCAGGGTTCCCCAACCCTGTCCTCAAAGCCCACCAACACTGCATGTTTTGTGGAAATCCACAGAGGTGGTTAATCAGCTCTGCTAAGACACTAATTACCCCACCTGTGCATGTGTGTGGTTTTCTGCAAAACATGTACTGTTGGTGGGCCTTGAGGACAGGGTTGGGGAACTAGGCACTACATGATACATACATAGACATAGGACTATGGTAGGGACTAGATTGTGAGCTCCTCTGAGGGACAGATAGTGACAAGACAATATACTCTGTGCAGCACTGAGTAATATGGTGGTGCCAACATATTCTGTGGCGCTGTACAAAGTAAGAAACAAACATGAGGTGCATAATACTACAAACAATCAACACCTCTTATTAATTTATACACTAATATACAAAATATAGAATTGGTAATTACAGTGACAAAAGCAACATGAATAAAATATGTAACACATTCCAAGATGCAAGAGGGTAAGAGAGCCCTGCCCTTGCAAGCTTACAATCTAATGGGGGGGGGGGGGGGGGCAAGAAATGAGGGGTAAAGACAGTGTGTTTGTGGGTTATCTAGTAGGAGTACAACTTGGCCAGAGGTCATTGGGGGAATGGCCTAAGGTAAAGCATATGCTTGCCAGAAAAAGAGTGTTGAGTGAGGACGTTTTTATGGCGCGTGTAAAGATATCAAAGGTTGGAGAGTGACGGATGTGATGTGGCAGGGGATTCCAGACGAGGGGTGAAGCACGTACAAAATCTTGTACACGTGAATGCGAGGAGGTGATTGTAGAGGAGGACAAAAGAAGGTCATGTGATCTGAGATTGCAGTTGGGTTGGTATCTAGAAATTAGTGAGGAGATGTACAGGGGAGAGAGATTGTGGAGAGCATTGTAGGTCTGGGTTGAGAGTTTGAACTGGATCCTCTGGTTAATTGGTAGCCAATGAAGAGCTTGGCAGAGAGGAGCTGCAGAGGAAGATCAAGAAGAAAAATGAATAAGTCGAGCAGCTGAGTTCAGTACCGATTGATGCGGTGCTAGTCTATTAGTTGGTAGTCCACAAAGCAGTATGTTACAATAGTCCAGACAGGATATTATAAGAGCATATATTAACATTTTAGTTGGAGTCCTGAGTGAGAAGATGTCGGATGTGAGATATGTTCTTGAGTTGGAGATGACAGGAGCTGGTTAGGGAGTGAATGTGAGTAATAAAAAAGAGAGAAGAATCAAATATTACCCCTAAGCACCGTGCTTTGGGCACTGAAGTTATAGGGTTGAACATTAATTGTTATATAAGGCAGAGAGGTAGACAAAGAAAAATGGTTCGTTTTGTTTTATTTATATTAAGTTTTAAGAAGCGAGAGGTCATGCTTTTTTAAATCCCCACAGGGAAGCATTGTATGAGAATCTCGTGATTCTCATAACACATGCCAAAATAATACATTTGCTGAGCGTTTTTCTCCTGCAACTAAAAACACACATCATTGCGGTTTTTGAGCAGCCCATAGAGTAACATTATATGCGTTTCTGCATGCATTTTCCGCTCGGAGGCAAAATGCATGTGATTCAAATAAGCGTGACCCCTTCCTTACTGAATAGGTCAGACTGGAGGTTTTGGGCCATCTCAACCGGGACCTGTGGAGTCTGGGCACAGAAAGTCTTTTTTTTCCCCTCTGCTGTCAACCTCTTGTGCTCTCTCCATGCCCTTCCCCCTTTTTTCCACAGCATCCGCTGGCTGTTGTTATAACTAATGGTTTATTAAATCACTGGCTCTTCAACGTATTTTGGGTGTACATTGTAGAGACTTGTATCTTGTGTCGACATTGTATATTGTAATGCATGTTGTGTTTTTGGCCTATATTTGTCTTACTTTGAGTCCTGTTTGTGCCAAACCCAATTCTGGGCACAACCCAGTAGTGCTTAGCGAATAAAATGATTCTGATTCTGAGTTACTATCCCCAGCCAGGATTCGAACCCTGGTAGCCTATGTCAGCAGCGGTGCCACATTAGCTGTTGTGAAAAAACTTGCATGTTTTTTTTCCACATACACACATGCTGTGCAGAAAATGCACAGAGAAGTGTGCTCCTAGTCTGACTGGTCAGTAAAGCGTTAACCATCTAAACGCAATAATATCTTAATGACCTGAAAACCACCACCAAAAAAGCATTTCATGGCTCTGGGGAACTGGCTGTTAGTAATATTTGCCTAATGTGTCCATATTCGTGTGTGTTTTTAGCTGGAGGGTGTTTGGCTGTGCTTGCCAGCTGGCTCTGTGAGCAGAATTCTCCCCCCACCCCCTTTATTTAATCAGAGTGTGGAGAGGGTCTGTCTGCTGAGACGTTTTGTCATTAATTCCCTGCAGCACCTGAATCTGCCATCTGCTCTCTGTCTTCCTCACATGTGCCTCCTCCTCCCATCTCCGCATACACATAGAGGAGAAACAAGACCTGTCAGGTTCCTGACTAAAATCATTTGTTGGATTTAATTACTGAAATTACATTGAGATGGTCCAAAACACACATAGGTACTTTTATTATTACCGTTTTAATGTCCTTTTAATCCAGACCATGTAAGAAGCAGGGGAATAAGAGTTTGCATTGGATGGATATTGGAGGTTGTTAATTCATGGAGTAAATGCCCCAGTGGGTAGTATTGAGCCTACCACAGTGCTATCTAGAGCCTAGATAGGGAGAAAAGATATTAAATAAATAATAAAAATATTATTGTTATTGTTATAGTTAGCCAAATGAGCCCCCCTTGTTCTACTGCTGTTAACACTTCTGCACTCCTCTGTAGAGGGAGTGAGAGAAGCAGAGGCACTTCGAGCAGCCAGCGAGCTGCCTCTCTCTCACTTGGGGGTGCGGTGGCTATGCTCTGCGCCCCCTTACAGTGCTGTGCCCGGGGACATGTGGTCCCCCTTGCCCACCCATAGCTACGCCTCTGCATACATGCTCTGGGGCCCTGGGGCCATTGCCCCCTTTTCCTCTATGTAAGCGCCATAAGGGATTTCATCTCCTGTTAAAAAATCCATGGTGATGTGTTTCTTTCCGTTCTACGCATTTATAATTAGCTTTAGTCTGCATTGGTAATTTAAAGAGCATATTCAGTCTAAATTTAACATCCTATGGGTCCCCATCTAACGAAAATATGTTAACATTAAAAATCGTAACGTAATTCAACAATACAGCTTAACCCAACCCTACCCTCAAACAGAACCGTCTCCTGGTGGTGCCTAAAGCTAACCACTCCCCTGGTGGTAGCTAACCCTAACCACCCCCGATGGTGCCTAACCCTAACCACCCACCCAGTGGTGCCTGACCCTAACCCCCTCAGTGGTTCCTACCCCTAACCACCCCCTGGTGGTGCCTAACCACCCCCCTGCCCCGTGTTGCCTAACCTTAACCGCCCCCTGGGTGGTGCCTAACCCTAACCTATCCCCCTGATGGTGCCTAACCCTAACCACTCCCCCTGCAGAAACACACTTTTACACATAGAAACAATAAAATTTTTTGATAATGTAAAGTCTGTGCATACAAACGAAATAATATGACAAAAACGTTGAAAGCTTCTAAAATGATAACAAACTTCAAAAACTTGAATGTCCTAATGTTGTTAACGATATTTATCAGGTATCCTTTTTTCTGCTTTTTATTAATGATAATTGCATTAGAGTCTATAGCGGCACCCTTTTCGTTCACTAGCCGCCGGCGCCCTTTTTTTCCTGCTACCCTATTATCGAATTGCTTAATTTAAAGTGCAATTAATTAAAAAGAGGCAACGCGCACACATGTCTCTAAAGGTAACCAAGAATAAAAGTCTCACAGTTCCACCAAGGATTTCATCCAAAGATGTGCTCCACGGATCCAGCCGTTATAGCAAAACTGTTCCCCTGATGAGTCATATGAGTGACGAAATGCATAGGGCGGAGCGCTGATGCACGTGATTGGATTGAGTGAGGAAGTAACGCCGGCGAGAGAAGGAGCGAGAGGCGATCTTATGTCAGAGCAGCTGAGTGGTGTCCGGGACCCTTACTGCCTGTTATGCGCTTATACCCTGCGAGGCTTGTGAGTGCAATTTGTTTTTAAACCTTTTTATTAAATTTTTACGGAATTACGCTATGTGTGGCTTCTTAGTTTGCAGCCTGAAAACTGGCTCCTATATGAAGCAGTGAAGCATCTTTACCCCCTCTATTATTAATCCCACCTCCGGAGAGTTAGGAGGTCAGCGCGGTGAGTGCGGGCACTTAGGGGGGTGTCCTGGCACTGGTGCTGATTAGCTCACTTTCTTTTATCACAGTTTAAAACATCTTGGTGATGGTTTCCGCGGCAGGATTCAACTGTTATTAGCAGTATCACACTATATTCTTCTTCTCTGTATTTTTGCATGTGTGATTGTCCAAGGACCAGAGACCAAAAGAACAGTTTTGCTATAACGGCTGGATCCATGGAGCACATCTTTGGATTAAATCCTTGGTGGAACTGTGAGACTTTTATTCTTGGTTACCTTTAGAGACAAGTGTGCGCGTTGCCTCTTTTTAATTAATTTCATTGTCTGTCTGCACCTGACATTTGTTGAACGCGAACCACGGAGTGCTTTTCTCCTAAAGCGCATATATATAGATTTGTATTTAAAGTGCAATGTCATTGTTTTTTTCCAGTGTTTTTATGTGATCATTGTAGGCATTTGTGAAAGAATGAAAATGTCTTTTCCTAATGAATTCTTCATGGTCCCCTTAAATATAGGATTTAGGGCAGTGGTCCTCAAACTAAGGCCCGCGGGCCGAATGTGGCCCCCTGAGGCTTTTTTACCGCCCCCCCCCCCCCCCCCACACACACACACACAAAATGTATTACAGATGTGGTCAGCTACATCTATAAATATTGGTGGTCTGCATACAGAATGAAGCTAGAAATCAGTAATTTGCTGGTTTCTAATCAAATTCCCCATCAGGTGACACTGCTGTCCAATTGGGCTGCAGGTTGTCACCTGGGTAAGCTTCACTTTCTGGTGCAGAAAGACTTCTACATTATTTTATGTATACTCCGGCCCCCCAGCAGTCTGAAGTATGTTGACCCGGCCCTCGACCCAAAACGTTTGGGGACCCCTGATTTAGGGGGTTGCCTAGTATTTTTTTCACCCTAAAAAGACATTCCACTTTTCCACTTTAGAGGGTGGAGAGGATGCTGGGTAAATCCACCCATGACAACACTTTCCAGAGGCAGTTATAAGCTCTAACATGATGAAGAAATGGAGGGATTTGTAGCACTGACAGGATGTGTTCTGTGATGTCTCCTCACCCCACCCCCTTTTCTGCTCCACACACCTCATTGTACTCCTGTGTGTGTGTGCTAATGTCAGGAATGCAACCATTTCCTCATAAACCCTCCATCCTCATTTGTAGCCCAGAAGCCTGGACCTTGGACACACAGCTAGCTTCCATCATTGCTCAGTCAAGCTACGTACCCACGTTGCAAATTTTCAAGCATTTTTCCCCTCGACCCGCGATATTTTTTGCAGAATGAGCTATCTTTCCACAATTTTGCGACGTGGGTCCCTGACCACTCCCGCACAAAGTGCCACAATCATTGGAGACTTGGGCGCATGATACAGCCGATATACAGGTTACCCTGCCCCTGCACAAGTCCTGGCGGATTTAATTACTATTTCCCCTAAAGGTCGACGTGGATGGTAGGGAATGATGTAATTCGGCTTTCAGGCTCCAGCTAGTTTTCCAGCTAGTTTGCCAGTTTTAACAGTGCTCTCTTCCAGTGAGTACACGGAACCTGCAATTCAGTAACGGTGCAATTATTTATTTTAGTATTTATATAGCACCAATATATAACACAGCACTGTACAGAGTATATTGTCTTGTCACTAACTGTCCCTCGGAGGAGCTCACAATCTAGTCCCTACCATAGTCATATGTCTATGTGTGTATTGTGTAGTATATATCATAGTCTAGGGCCAACTTAGGGGGAAGCCAATTACGGTAACTTATCTGTATGTTTTTGTGATGTGGGAGGAAACCAGAGTGCCTGGAGGAAACCCACACAGACACGGGGAGAAAATACAATCTCCTTGCAGATGTTGACCTGGCTGGGATTTGAACCAGGGACCCAGCAATGCAAGGCGAAAGCACTAACCACTACGAAACCAGAATGGAATTCACAATTCTGAGACTTGTGTGAATTATTCTTTAGATTAGTGGGCAGCATGGTGGTGTAGTGGCTAGCACTCGTGCCTCACAGTAATGGGTCAGCGGTTTGATTTCCAGCCAGAACACTCTCTGCACAGAGTTTGTGTGTTGCGTCTGTGTGGGTTTCCTCCGGGCACCCTGGTTTTCTCCCACATCCTTAAAACGTACAGGTAAGTTAATTGGCTTCCCACTAAATTGGCCCTAGACTAAGATCGGGTACTAAAAAATGAATAGAAAAGCACAAGGACACAGGGAGCCCCTTCTGGTGTTATATCACCTTGTAATTGGCAAAAGACATGTAGTTCTTTATATACTCACAAGTATAGGTTGCTCCAAGATGGCGCCCAGGAGCACTTCACAATTTATTGAGCAATATACTTGACCTGAGGAAGCGGTGTAAGCAGCAAAACGCCGTGTCTGAAGTGCTTATAGTCCTAATAAACTCTTCTTTTACTATATACCTGCGCAAGTCTTCTTGTTGAAGGTAGGCAAGAAACTTTTATCTGTTCTGTGTGTCATTTACACCAACGGTATCCTGGGGCACCTCCTAAATAGCTTGTAGTTCCTAGACTATGATGGACATTATGATTGTGGTAGGGATTAGATTGTGAGCTCTCTGAAGGGACAGTTTGTGACAAGAATATATATACTCTGTTAGGTGCTGCAAGATATCAGCGATAAATAATAATAAGATCAGTATTTTAGTTGTCTGTGCACAGTGTGAAAAACGAGTAAGTGTACCTTACTGTTGGCTGTGGAAGGGATCAAGGAGTGTATTATTTATAATGATCTAGTATTTATAATGTGCAGATAATGTTTTGCAACGCTTTAAGGTCTGTACACACACTAGCCTGAACTTGGCCATGGAGGCCACTAAGGAGCACCTCTGCCACGAATCTTGTGTGTATATGGTGGTCCCAACACATGGATGAGTGATCCGGCATGCAGAATAATCTCGCCTGAATGCTGCCTGACTGCAATGCTTTCGCTGGTACTCCACCCCCTCCATGGTGTGCCACACATGGGCCGCCCGTCATAGTGACAGAGCACGTCGTTAACCTTCAGCCTCGTCCCCAAAATTTCACCCCGAGAGATGGTGCCCCTATCCCTGCTGCTCCGTGCCACTCCATTGTGTGCTGCCCTCCTCCCCGCATAGCAACAAAACACGTTCCTAACCTGTAGGCCAGGGACAAATCTGTACATAACTCGGTCCCAAACCGAAATTGTGCATTTGTACGCAAGCCAATATTAACTCACAGCTGAAGAGTACCATGTACAGCGCTAAAGAATATGTTGGCACTATACTATTCCAAAATAATAATGTAATCAAAATTATCATATAGACTGTTAATCCGAAGTGAATCATTACGTTGACCAGTTGGAAACGACCAATAATAATTGTTCTATAGGTTGTTAAAGTGTACCTGAGAAGAATGGACAAAAGGATTTTTACTTACCTGGGGTTTCTCCCAGCCACCTGTAATCCATCTGCTACCTCGCCATCCTTCTGGTTCCCTCGGCTTTGCTGCTGTAGCCCCATAAAGTCCACCACTCAGCTGAGGTCACAGACAACTGAGCATGAGCGGTCCCGACTGCACGCCCCACTCGATCTTGCTCCTGGAGCCAGCAACGTTTTGTGCATGAGCACTATTAAGACTGTAAGGGCTAGTTCACACTTGATTTAAAAACGTATCCGTAGCTACGTTTTTTGTCCCGGACGAAAAACGTAGCCACGGATACCAATGTTAAAAATAGGAACAGTACACACTCAAGTTAAAAACGTATCCGCGTGCGATCCGCGGAATACGTTTTTAAACCCGGAACGCTGAGTCCGGACTTGCAGCATTTTTCACGGACCCGTATACACGTACAGGTAGTGAAAATCAATGGGGAAACGGGCCTCCCTCTTCACTGACATTTTGGGACACTGGAAACGGATCAGTTTCCAGTGTCCCATGGTGAAGGAGGGGGCCGCCATGCTGGAGGGGGTAGCAGCCAGGACGGGGGGCTGCGGGCAAAGCGGCGGCCAGGGGGGGTCACATCCCCCCCCCTTGC
Source organism: Hyperolius riggenbachi (assembly GCF_040937935.1). Lineage (NCBI taxonomy): Eukaryota > Metazoa > Chordata > Amphibia > Anura > Hyperoliidae > Hyperolius > Hyperolius riggenbachi. The sequence goes on along the minus strand of NC_090649.1, from coordinate 117,333,688 downwards.
TCACCTGGGTGCCCCCCGTCCCCGCTCCCCCTCCAGCTCGCATATAATGTAATAATTTGTACCTAAGGAAGTTCGGCGAGCCGGGCACTTCCGCCCACACCGCTCGCCGTCACTCCCTGCGATGCCGCCCACTGAAATACAGAGGGCGACATTGCAGGAAGTGACGGCGAGCGGTGTGGGCGGAAGTGCCCGGCTCGCCGAACTTCATTAGGTACAAATTATTACATTATATGCGAGCTGGAGGGGGAGCGGGGACGGGGGGCACCCAGGTGAGCAAGGGGGGGGGGAAGTGACCCCCCCTGGCCGCCGCTTTGCCCGCAGCCCCCCGTCCTGGCTGCTACCCCCTCTAGCAAAAAAAAACAAAAAACACGCAAGCGGATCCAAAACGTGTGCTGCAAAAAAGGCAGCACGGATCCGTTTGCGTTCCGGGTTTTGAAAATCGGAGCCCGGACCGCGGATGCGTCCCGCACCCGGAGCTAGTGTGGCCCTAGCCTAATGCTCCAGGCCTCAGGAGCTCAATGGAGGAGGTCTGCCTTAATATGTGACAGTGACAGAAGCCGCAGGGTGATTGGCTAGCCACACGGCACTTGTAAACTGAAGAGAAAGTGAAGACAACCTGTACCGTTGCCGGGAGCAGGTAATGAGGGCAGGGATCATGTGGGCTATTATAACACCCCTGAGTGTGGTCACCGTGATGCTTCCCATCTTCAACAGCTACTGTGAAGTGGCAGCCTCATTTTTGGAAATAGAGTGGGTAAGAAGCCGGGGTGCCCCACAGCCCTGGGCCCTGCTATGGCTGCAGGTGCTGCTTCCCCATAGTTGGCCTCTGCTCCACACTAGTAAAATTATATATATTTTATTTGCCATCAATATTCCCATTTCGGCATCCTCCCGACTATCAAAAAGACCAAGATCATGACAACAGTAGATGACGGCAATATCAAGAGAGCAGTTGACAATGAAAAGATAGAGTGCGTGTAGAAATTCACCTTCCTCAGCTCTCGAAATGGTGATTGTAGTCATGAAATAAAATGTCGGATAACTCTTGGCAGAAACGCGATGGTAAGCATGAACAAAGTGTGTAAAAGCAAAGACATTTTGCATTATGACCAAATGTAGACTGGTTCATGCCATCGTTTTCCCCATAACCATGAATGGCTGCAAAAGTTGGACCCTAAGAAAAGCAGATAGAAGAAAAATCGACTACTTCGAATTGTGGTGTTGGCGACGCTTGCTTCACGTTCCATGGACAGCAAGAATGATGAACAAAGAAGTATTGGAACATATAAGACCAGACTTGTCACTGGAAGCCAAGATCATCAGACTCAGACTATTTCAGCCACGTGATGCGAACAAATGCCTTAGAGAAAGACCTAATGCTAGGACTGATCAGTGGCAAAAGGTGACAAGGCCACCAGAGAACGCGTTGGCTTGACACCATCAAAGCTGACACAGGATTGAGCTTATGGCAACTGGCAGAAATGGTACAAGATCGAACAGCATGGAGAGAGCTAACCCATAGAATCGCCAAGAGTCAGATACGACTGAATGGATAACTTCATCATCATTCCCAGTTCACCTATAGCACAACAGGAAGTAAGGAGAAACCTCCCAGGTGGTGACACCAGCAGCATTAAAGAGGTTTAACTCATATCTAAAACATAAAGCTTTGCATGAATTTGTACTTTAATAGTAAATGAACATACACATGTATATATATATATATATATGGAACACTAGATGGTAAGAATAAAAACTATGCTTTAACTGCTCCTAAAAACAGCCCGTGAGTTGTGACCTGCAGTAAAAACCACCAGTAAAAAGTCAGCTTCCCTGGATTTTACTGGGGCCAGTCAGATGTGATCCGAGGAAGAGATTTGTTGGCACGTAGCTGGAATGTGCTGTTACGTCAGGAAGTGGGGGGTGTTCTAGGAAATGTTACAGTTACAATGTGTAAATAGTCTACTAAAGTACCTGATTTGTAGCTCTAAAGGGAAACACTTGTGTGTGGAACTTGCTGCTCTCCAGTGATGTCTGTGAAGCACTTGGGTTCCTCTGTGTTCCTCAGCAGCAGGTTCAGGAAATCTCTGTGTCTCCAGCTGTTGTGGAAGTACTAATCCAAACGTCTGGTCAGCCATAGTTTGCAGCTATGAATGGCTAATGGGCAGCATATTAGGGCAATGCTTGGCATTGCTGCCTTATGGACTAAAGCCTGGTACATACATCCAATGCTGGCCAATGAATGGACAATTTTACCCCCTCCATGTAGAATGAGGGCCAATAGGAGTGAGAAAAGTCCGGGGACCCCTGGTCTAGATGGTATTACTATTATTGTTCATTTATAAAGCACCAGCATATTATGCAGAGCTGTACAATATATAGGGGGTGCAGGTGACAAACTCACATACATCAGAAGTATAAACTATGACACAGAAGAAGGAGTGGACCATGTCTAACCCAACCAAGGCTCAGATCTCTGGTGCTGCTACCTTTAAAAATACTTTTGGGTTAACTAGCCAAAAGAAAATATGCACCAAAATGCACAATGTGGTTGCCTATTCCATAAAGTGTAACTGAGACGAAAAAAGTCTCAGGTTTTATACTTACCTGGGGCTTCTTCCTGCTCACTTGATGCCGATCGGTCCCTCGCCATCTTCCTGGGCCGCTCCTGTCCCCAGGTTCCTGAGATTGTATTTAGGAAACATAAGGAAATTATTGCAACAATGTATGAAGATGCTGGAAGTAATTAAAAAATACAGCTAAGAAAAAAAAATATATGCTAACTTGTAAGGACTGATTTATGTCAGAAAATCCTTCCTTAATGACTCCAATCCACTACCCTCTGGATTGTAAGCTCACAGGGACAAAGGCAGGGACCTCCTCCTAGTGTTCCTGTTGTAATTTATCATATGAACATGTACCGGTATTGGTGACATCTCATCCATGTATGTATTTGTACTTGTATTGCTGAATGTCCTGATTGTCAGGGCCGGTTTAAGCAACAATGGGGACCCAGGGCAAAATAAACATGCCCCCCCCCCCAACAGATACCCCGGAGCAAAAATTGGTATTAAGGGACCTTTTTTTGCAGCTGGTATAGTCAGGGTTTGAAGCCCCAATCGGTTGGAGCTCCACATTCTGGCTACCCCAGCCTGCATGGGGGACAAGGGGTTAAAAAGTTTCAGGAGGGGGAACCCCACATAATTTAAAAAAAACAAATTCCCACACTTTAAACATAAATTTTTTTTTTGGGAAAATAGGAAAAAAATGCCAGGGATCTTCATACAGCCATATTGCGGCTGTATAGCGATCCCTGGCCAAACCGCTGCGGCTGCGTATAGACCCCCAGGAAACCCTGTCAGGAAATTGATTGCTCTTTCTTTTGATACATGTAAAATTACACTACCGTTAGGCACTAAAAGTGACGTTTACCACATTTAAAAGTATACTTTTTTCCTTCGAAACTTTAAAATCGATTTTCTCAAAAACTATAAGGTCTTTTTAAAAAATTATTTTTTCCTCTTATTCCCAATGATCTTCTTAACATATCCTGCAAATTTAGGGTTTCTAGAATTTAAGGTGGATTTGCTATTAACCATTAAAGTCGGCTGGTTTTCAAATGTGTATTTTTTTTCCTTTGAAACTTTAAAATCGATTTTCTCAGGAACTATAAGGTCGATTTGCAAAAAAATGTTTTCCTCTTGTAGCCACTGGGGGCCCCTACAAGCTCTGGGGCCCAGGGGCAGCTGCCACCTTTGCCTTAATGGTAGCGCCGGCCCTGCTGATTGTACAGAGTTTTGAGCATCTATTTGCTTTATTCTATGTACAGTGCTACAGAAGATGTTGGCATTATATAAATACAAATAACAATACATAATAAAATAAATGGAGCAAGAGACATTTTATGTTTTTTTTTTTCACATTGGAACCCGAACCCGTAGGCGATACTGCCTTTCCACGAAGCTGCGGTACTGAGGACCTGAACAAACTGTCGCTGATCGTTGTAGCATTGTCATACGTCACACATTCTCGGGGTTATTGCTATGTCCTTTGTTTTTTCTGGCTTTCATAGATTCCACTGTCCTATTGTGTGCAGTTTTGTGCATATGACTCTGATTTACATGACCTGACTGGTAATTAGCTGAGAGGTAACCATTAATCTTCACTATTTATCACCTTCAAAGCCACGTGGTACAGTAATGCATTCAGTGATTGATAGAAATGGCAATAAAGGCACAGTGAGACAGAGAAATGCTGGCCATTGAAGCTTGCAATTCAAGCTGAAAAGTCAGCGAACATTCCATGCTAATTGGGAGTCAGCAGTCTGAAACAATCTGGTTCTGTTGTACTTAAAGTCAATCTGCTCTTCTCTTATGTCCATTCTGCTGGAAAAAGGGGGGAAGGGGATTGGGCTGCTTCCTCTTTGTCCTGCAAGGACCATGTTTTCTGAAGATGATCTTATATTTGCTGATTTCCCTTTGATCATATAAAATACCTGATACTGGTTTTTCTTTGTCATGTAAGATAAATGCAGTTTTTTTCCTGATTAAAACAGAGGTAATTTGGAAGATATCATGTCCATCAAACATTATATAAAATAACCTAATGCCCACTGCAAAGAAAATCCAAGTGGTTCTACTTCACCATTGAAGTCGGTGCCCAGGCGGTATCCCTGCTCTCACATGTTCTGTACATAGCCCATAGCTTGGGCAGCACTGTGGTGTAGTGGATAGCACTCTCTTGTAAAAAAACAGAAGAAAACCGAGAGCCAAATACGGTGTAGTACCTTTTATTATTATTATTATTTATTGTATTTATAAAGCGCCAACATATCACACAGCGCTGCACAATAGATAAATGGGTTAACATGCAAGGTAGGACATACAGGAAACTCACAACAAAACAAGGTCATGCAAATGATCTGATAACAATACAGTGTCATAGGTCAAAATAGAGACTGTTCTAGTCCACAAGAAGGGTGATTGACAGTAAGATTGCATAATCAAGCGCGGAACACTAGGGAGGAGGGCCCTGCCAGAGGCTTAAGCTGGCCATACACTGGCTCGATTTGCGGCCGTTTCGACAGCAGATTTGATCACTGGGATCGAATCTGCTGCCAATCGTTCCTGGTAAACGCACCCGCCGATCCGATTTCCTCCCGAAATCGGATCGGTCCGTCGATCGCGCCGTGCGGAAAAATACCGTCGATCGCCCGCGGGTAGGGAGCGCGTCGCTAGCGGCGGCCGATCCGATCAGGTATACATTACCTGTGCTGGCTCCCGGGCATCCTCTCCGCGCTGCACTGCACCGCTCTGTTCCTGCTTCCATCCCGGCGTACATTAACTTCCTGTGTCACTGCAGTGACCAGGAAGTTCAAATAGAGGGCGCTCTATTTGAACTTCCTGGTCACGGAGTGACACGGAGTGACACAGTGTACGCTGGGATACGGTGCGGGGTACAGCACGGTGCGGGGTGTTCATCATGTTCCATTTAAATTGTCCAGGGCTGTTTCTTGGGCAGTGCGGCAGGGTGGCTGCTCTGGGCGCAGACCAACAAGTAGAAAAAGGGGGCGCTGGTAGAAGGACATAATCGCTAGGGAGCTGGTAACGTGCGGTGAGATTACCAGCTCGATCACCTTCCTGGACTCCTCCTGGGCTGCCTGCGTCCGACGTCGGTCATCATCACGTCACCTCCGCGTGATGACACCTGATGTCCTGTAGCGGTACTGCAGGCTGTCAGTGTGCGGCGCCCATGGAGGAGTCGGCTTTCTGGGCTCTCTCCACCTGTGTGTTTTCCTAGTCCCTGCTTCCTCCTGGATGAGCGGCTGGTCACTAGTAAGTAGGCAGATCTACTTGTGACCTGTGGCTGTGTGACTGTCCCTAAAGAGGAAGGGTTCCCGGGTCCATGGGGGTTGGGGGGAAGGAGGCGCAATTCTTACACCCTCGCCCTGGGTGCAATTTAGCTTAGAAACTGCCCTGAAATTGTCCCTGTAGTTACTATGTCTACAGACTAACCAGCTTGCTGGTTAGTCTGTGCCTCTCGGATTCACAAGCCCTACTCCATAGAGCCAAATTAATCCATGCCATGCACTGATGAGGATCAAACAATCCGAAACAGTCTGTATGCATGTTGGATTATTATGGCTCTGTACAAATTAACAAGCTGACACATCATTGCATTCCAGCGGTTCTGGAGGTGTGTTTAGCTTCTAAGGGTACAATGGTTAATTTGCATATATTCAGCAGTGTTGCTCTGGGAGACATCTCAAGCTCACTCCAACCTGAATTATCGCAAATTCTTTCTGTTTTAGGAAAGCAAACTTTTGTTTTTCTTACTATGTCTACTAAATCTGTATTATGTACCAGTGTCTATAGTTTGTGTTTGCCATTGTCTGTATTATGTAGTTGTACCCCATGTTTGTTTCTTACTCTGTACAGCAGCATGGAATATGTTGGCACTCTATAAATCAATAATAATAATAGTAATCCCTGTGGGTGACAGTACATGTGTGACTGTACGCACCTTAAAGGGATCCGTGCGCTAAATTAGAACTGCGGAACCAGCAGGCTCTCCACTGCAAGTACAGCTGTGCATGTGCAGTAAGCTGAAGACACTCATACATGGTCTTCCAGAGGTTCTTGGGCAGCAGCAATGGTCTCCGTGAGGACGTGGAAAACATCTGGAGGATACATAAGTAGCTAACTTTTTTTATTTGAATCCATCTCAGGTTCTCTTTAAAAGAAAAAGAGTCAAGCCTCATACCCACCAGGCGATACTTGCGGCGATGTTACCCGAAGTCGGGCAACATCGTTTAACATAAGCATGTTTAACGATATTGCCCCCTGCAGCCATCGCGCATCATTAACCAGTTCACCCCCAAGGGTTTTTATCCTAACGGACCAGAGCAATTTTCAGTTGTCAGTGCTCCTCCCTTTTATTCCCTAATAACTTTATTACTACTTATCACAAGAAAATGATCTATACCTCGTTTTTTTCGCCACCAATTAGGCGTTCTGTGGATAGTACATTTTGCTAAGAATTTTTTTATTCTAAATGAGTTTTAATGAGAAAAACTGAAAAAAAAAGAAAAAAAATCATTATTTCTCAGTTTTAAGCCATTATAGTTTTAAAATTAAACATTCTCCTGTGGATAAAACAAACACGTTTTATTTGCCCAGTTTTCCCGATTATTAAACCGTTTAAATTATGTCCCTATCAAAATGTATGGCGACAGTATATTATTTTGAAATATAAGTGTTATTTTTTTGTTCTGTTTTTTTTTTTTTGTTCTGGCCATAATTACAAGCCCCTATGTAATAAATAAAAATTAATTTTCCCCCATAAAATATAGATTAAAAAAGCTGAAGTTTTTTTTGAGGGGGGGGGGGGGGGGGGGGTTTGAAGTGTAATTTTATTAATGAAGTGTATGTACTTGAAAATGTATGTATTTTGTAGATGTAATATACTTTTTGGCCACAAGATGGCGCTAGTGAACACTCGTTATAGGAAGTGTTCACTTTTTTTTTTTTTACATACTTTATTTAATTGTTACATTTCCTGTTTATGTGAATGGACGTAGCCGCTGTACGGGGTCACGTCCATTCACTCCAGGCACTGCGATTGGGTAGAGGACCGTTCGGTCCTCTTCCCCAATCACTCAGCACAGGATCCCGACGGAAACAGCGGCGGTAGCGGCGCGCACACGGCGGTAGCAGCGGCGGGAATGCGCGACGTATTAAAATGTCATGTTGCCGTTAATAGAGGTAAGCATGACGTTTTAATACGTTAGGATGGCGGTAAATTTTTAAGCGACAGACGCGGCGGACCAGATATTTTAGATCCCCGATGAGTCCGTGCACAGTACCGCAATAGTTTACTTCTTGTTTGCGCCCGTCATGAAGTCGCGTGACATAGCGAGCAGGAAGAGGCGTCGCTTAATGACCGTCGTCAAGGGGACGTCACTGGACCCGTTCGGTGGTGAGCACGTAGCTTTAGATTTTGGTAATAAGCCTTCTTCAGATTAAATTCCTAAAGTTGCAATACAGTAACCCAATGCTTTTCCTGAATAAAGAATAACAACAATAACAATAATATTTTTATAGCGCTTTTTTCCCTGGGGACTCAACGCGCTGTGACCTGTGTTATACAGTCTTAAAGGCTCGGGAAAAGAGGTGGGTTTTTAGCCTTTTCTTAAAGAGACTCTGTAACATTTTTCAGCCTTATTTCTTCTATCCTATAAGTTCCTATACCTGTTCTAATGTGCTCTGTCTTACTGCAGCCTTTCCTAGTTGCACAGTAGCTGTATTATCTCTGTTATATAATCTAATCTTCTTTCCTCTGACAGCTTTGTCGGCTCAGGCAAGAATATGCTTCTCTGCTTGTTATAGGCAGAAGCTATACACACCCTTTCCACGCCCCCTGCAGGCTCTGTATGAGTCACAGACTGAGCTCCTCTCAGCCTATCACATGCTATGTCGTTTGTTTGTAAACACTGCCTAAAACTGGCAATTACAAGCCAGAATTGCAGCAGGGAGTGGCAGAAACAGCACAGAGGGGCCCAGGAGAACATAATGAATAGACTGGTATGCTTTTTATTGTAAGAATTTTAGAGTACAGATTCTCTTTAAAGCAAAGTCCAGTGGTTCATTGATGTTGTTGGTGTAATGCTGACCAGGATGGCGGTCACCTTGTTAGTGAAGAAGGCAGAACATTCTTCACACCTTTCCCAGGAGAACGTTGTTGGGGGTTTTAGGCAAGAAGGATTTCAGAGTGATTCCACTGTGTGAAAGAGTTGAGCAGCTCTGTTGTTGGCTGTAGATATTTTGTGCGAGATGAAGTCTGATTTTTTTCTTGGTAATTGCCTCTTGGTAATGTTTGAGGTGCTGGGCTAGACAAGATTTGTGCTCTTCAGATCCTGATTTATGCCACTGTCTTTCTAGTCTGCGCCCTTCCTTTTTTAGATCCATGATGGTTTAGTCAAACCAATTAGCTTTCTGTTATGGCCCATACTCACGGGCATCAAAAGTGGCCTGTCGCCAGCACACGTGAGCGTGCGGGCGACAGGCCGGCGACAGCTCCTCGCCAGGTCCCTCCGCGTACACACGCGGAAGAGGGACCAGCGGCTCGACGGAAACTGTCGCCGACGTTCCTCCTCCCCCCGCTGGAAGCTCTGCATACCTCAATGGAGGTTGCTGTTGCTAGTCCGCGTACTCACGCGGACTAGCGACAGCTGCGGCGGAGTTGCGGCGGCGACTGTCGCCAGGCGATTGAACATTTCAATCGCCTGGCGACATCAGCGACGGGCGACAGTTCGGGGTGCACGCCCGTTCAACGGCCCATACTCATGGACGACCTGTCGCCGCAACACGCGCGCGCCGCGTGTTGCGGCGACATTTGTAGCCCGTGAGTATGGGCCATTATACAGTCTCAAAGGCTCGGGAAAAGAGGTGGGTTTTTAGCCTTTTCTTAAAGAGACTCTGTAACAAATTTTCAGCCTTATTTCTTCTATCCTATAAGTTCCTATACCTGTTCTAATGTGGGCTATCTTACTGCAGCCTTACCTAGTTGCACAGTGGCTGTATTATCTCTGTTATATAATCTAATCTTCTTTCCTCTGACGGCTTTGTCGGGCTAATGTTTGAGGTGCTAATGTTTGAGGTGCTGGGCTAGACTAGATTTGTACTCTTCAGATCCTGGATTTATGCCACTGTCTTTCTAGTCTGCGCCCTTTCTTTTTTAGATCCATGATGGTTTTGTCAAACCAATTAGCTTTCTGTTTTTTGGTTGCTGATTTGATGCGTCATGGGACGATATTGTCAAATGTTTCATATATCATCAATTTGTTGTACTGGCTTTCTAGGGTGTTGGAGTCCATTGGGCTATGGAGCAGATTTGTAAAATCCAGGTTGGCAGTTAGCCTCTCCGGAGTTAATTTATTCAGGGGACAGTATTTGATTGTTTCCTTAGGGAGCTGCTTGATAGGGTGATGTTCAATAGTAAACTGTATTATGTGATAGTCTGACCATCCATGATGGTTTTGTCAAACCAATTAGCTTTCTGTTTTTTGGTTGGAATTGATGAATAAATACATGTGAAAACCCACACTGGAACAGGAACTGGAAAGTAAGAGAGGAAAATGAAGGTATGCTGAAATATTGCTCTTTTCTAGAAAATGATATCCTTACTGTATTTTTATCTTATGTTGTGCTGGCTTTATGTTTTGTGTCTATTTCATACACTATGCTTTAACCACAAAATAAATTGATCCCATAGCTTACAATGCTGTATTATGAGCATACAAACACATCTAGTACAAAACATGCAGGAAGGTGAACTATGTGCCTTTACTGGTGTCACGGCATTCAGGTCAGCTGCTACGATGGATTGCTTTTGCCGTGAAAGCATTTCTTGTATTTGCTGTAGGGAAATTCAGTTCAATCACATGTTAAGCCAATTTACATAGCTCACATTTTATGCAAATCTTAGACATTTTTCCTGTGTTTGGATTTCAGTTGGTGCTCAGCTCAGAAGGGTAAAAACATTCACAGCTTAGCAACTAAAGGACACATTAGCACGTTAGTTAACTGGAAGGTTTCTTACTTTCTGCTATTTGTATTATCTGGGTATTAGATTATTTCATCAGATCTTCCTTGCAGTGATGGGTCCCTGGTTCAAATCCCAGCCAGGGCACTATCTGCGCAGAGTGTGTATGTTCCCCTGTGTCTGCGTGGGTTTCCTCTGAGCACTCCGGTTTCCTCCCACACTCCAAAAACATTCAGATAAGTTAATTGGCTTCCCCCTAAATTGGCCCTAGACTACGGTACATATACTACACGAACACACATATAGACATATGACTATGGTAGGGATTAGATTCTGAGCCCCTCTGAGGGACAATTAATGACAAGACAATATACTCTGTACAGCGTTGCGTAAGATTTCAGCGCTATATAAATACTGAATAATAAATACTGTAGATCTTTCTTGGATTTAATCACTTCAGCCTTCAGTGTTTTTTCACCTTATGCATCATTTCAGCCAAATAAATTTATTCACCAATAACTTTATCACTACACAACAAAATGATCTATATCTTGTTTTTTACTCCACCAATTAGACTTTCTTTGGGTGGTACATTTTTGCTAAGATTTTTTTTTTCTAAATGCATTTAATGGGAATGTTAAGAAAAAAATGGAAAAAAATTAATTATTCCTCAGTTTTCGGCCATTATCTTTTAAAATAATACTTGATACCATAATTAAACCCATGTATTTTATTTGTCCTTTTGCGCCGGTTATTACACCATTTAAATTATGTCCCTATCACAAGGTATGGCACCAATATTTTATTTGGAAATAAAGGGGCATTTTTTCAGCTTGCGTCTATCACTATTTACAAGCCTATAATTTAAAAAAATAATAGTAATATACCCTCTTGACATGCAGATTAAAAACGTTCAGACCCTAAGGTAACTATGTTTTTTTTTTTATTATCTTTTTTTTTTTTTAGCAAGTTTTATTTGGGTATTTTTGGGAGAGTGTGGGAAGTAAGGAGTTAATTTTAAAATATGTGTAGGTCTGTTTTATAAAATAACAGGTATGTAAGTGTAATTTTACTAATTGGAAACAAGATGTCCTCACACATTACTTTCTGTTGTGTACTATTAGTACGCTAAACAGGAAGTAATGTGTATATGTGTTACTTCCAACATCACAATGACGCAGGCATCTCATTGATGCCGGAGTTCATTGACACGGGGACTTAGATCAATAAATGGGTACTGCTTTCCCATTCATTGAGCTCCGTGCTAATGGGCAATGACGAGTACCCCCACGGGTGAATGTAGCTCCTACATCTAGCATGCATTTTTGGACGTAGGAGCTATGTCCTAAAAGCTAAACTAGTAAATCTTCTCAGGGTTTATCTATGGTAGCCACACATCTGCACACATATCTCCAAAAGATTTCAGCATGAAATGCATGCCTCCCCCACCGTGTCTTTCTCCATTGCCACTAGGGGCGCTGTAACCCCGCCGCATGTACAGTATGTGATGTCATGATGGGGTCATGAGGACACAGGTGCCCCTGGCAGCAATGAAGAGAAGACACGGGACACAGGAGGAGGCGTGCCAGCGGTCATGTCAACCAAAACTACACTACAACACTCACCCCGGGTCTTGGGGTTACACGTTACTTATGGGGTGAGAGCAACCAGGGGTCCATTGGTCAGTGGGAAATTGAGCGCCCCTACTGCCACACAACCGAACAAGCTCTTTCAAGCAAGTTCTTTTAATTGATTTTGGCTTGCAATTGATTAAAACGATGGCCAGATTCGATCATCGTGACCGAATCTGTGGGATATAGATGCAGCAAATTGAGTTATGCATGGGCACCTTTATTCTATAGTTAACACTAATCTCCCCATCATAATACCACGATTTATAACTGATCGTCTGCAATGAGATGATCAGCTACAATCTCTATTTCCTTTGTAGCAACCAATTGGCTACTATCCGCACTGGCAGCCCAGTTACCGATAATTTGCATTGCAGTCTATAAGACGCCCGCCAATCCCTGCGCCTAAATAACCTGATCCGTTCAAACATATCGGTAGATAAAGAGAAGAATTTGAAAGCCCAAATAGGGCAGCATATTAAAACAATGAGTTTTAGTTTTATGTGACTGAAATTGTGCTCGCAAAGGTGGGTTACCACTGAGGCAATTACTGTAATTGCAGGTGGGGAGATTAGACCCGACGCCACTCAGGTGAAAGGTAGCCATACACTGGTCGATTTGCCATCAGATCGACCAACAGACAGATCCCTCTCTGATCGAATCTGATCAGATAGGGATCGTATGGCTGCCTTTACTGCAAACAGATTGTGAATCGATTTCAGCCTGAAATCGATTCACAATCTGCTGAGCTGCTGCTGCCGCCTGTCCCCCCCCCCCCCTACATTACCTGAGGCTTGCTCCCGGGCGTGATGTCCCCGTCATGTGGCAACTCCGGCTCCGGCATCCGCATAGAACTTACGCTATCACACCAGTGACAGCGGAAGTTTAAATAGAGCGCTATCTATTTGTACTTCCGCTGTCACTGGCATGACAGCGGAAGTTATACGAGGATGCCGGAGGTGCCATGACGGGAACAGTGACAGATGGGATGCCCGGGAGCCAGCCTCAGGTAATGTATACATGCGTTGAAATGTCCCGAATCGTACGCTGCAAGTGACGCGCTCCCTACCCGCAGGCGATCGACGGTAATTTCCCGCACGGCGCGATCGACGGACCGATTGATATCAGGAGGAAATCAATCGGTCTGATGCGTTTAGCGTGAACTATTTGACAGCAGATTCTATCCCAGTGATCGAATCTGCTGTTGATCGGCGGGAAATCGGGCCAGTGTATGGCCAGCTTAAGAATGTCACTCTCCGTAGAAATAGGAACACCCTTCCACCACGGATGGAATAAACAATGTTAGAATAGAGGCCCTTATACCTATAAAGCTGCTCCCTGTACTACCTGATTAAGTGGGTTGTAGCCCATGAAATGCATTGCAAATTTAATGTAAAGTAATTTGATTAAAGAAAATATTTTCAATGGATCATTGACTATCGAGTCTATTTTGGGGAGGTAGGTCCACCACTACCTCCTATTCAGCAGTGGCTGAATACTGTACTGGTTAAGGGCTCTGCCTCTGACACAGGAGACCTGGGTTCAATTCTGGGCTCTGCCTGTTCAATAAGCTGCTCCTATTCAGTAAGGACTCAGGAGTTTCTTGGGCTAGACTCCATAACACTGCTTCTGTCTACTGATTGTGCTCTTGTGGCTGTCTCACAAGCACTTTGAGTCCAACAGGAGAAAGGCGCTATACAAATACTGGAATTATTATTTTTGTTTTTAAACTGTTTTATCCTCCTCTGGCGCCTCTGTTCTAAAGTTGTTTAAAGAGACACTGAAGCGAAAAAAAAATTATGATAATATGATTTGTATGTGTAGTACAGCTAAGAAATAAAACATTTAAGGGGCCCATACACTCAGCCGATTTTCTGGCCGACCGATCGATCCCGATCGATCGATCGATTGATCGATTGAAAATCGGTTGGCCAATCGACCGATCGATGGCCGATTTCGATCGATTTCGATGGATTTCCATCGAACTGGCAGGGTGGAAAATTTAGGTCGATCTGATGAGATTGCTTATCAGTTTGCATTGGCCTTAATGGAAATCTGATGGCAAAAAAATGCCATCAGATCGAATTTCAAATAGATTTCAAACTGAAATCTATTGGAATTCTATCCTGGTAAAAAATGTTCGAAAAACGCATCAGATAGATCATCAGATGCATTTCTTATCTATCTGCTGCCAATCTGACGAGTGTATGGGCACCTTAATTACATCAGTCTAATTGTTTCCAGTACAGGAAGAGTTAAGAAACTCCAGTTGTTATCTCTATGCAAACAAGCCATTAAAGCAGCGTACACACGCCGGACTTTAGGCAACGACGGGTCCGTCGTTGCCTCCCGCTGGGTGGGCGTGCCAGCGACAGTCCGGCGTGTGTACGCTCTGTCGTCAGACTGATACGGCTGTTTCTGAGCGATCCGCCGGGCGGATCGCTCAGAAACAGCCGTATCAGTCTGACGACAGAGCGTACACACGCCGGACTGTCGCTGGCACGCCCACCCAGCGGGAGGCAACGACGGACCCGTCGTTGCCTAAAGTCCGGCGTGTGTACGGACCTTTACTCTCCAACCAAGTTTAGTTGTGGAGAGGGCTGTTATCTGACTTTTATTATCTCAACTGTTTTCTTTTCCTCTGCTAGAGAAGAGGTCATTAGTGCACAGACTGCTCTGAAAGACTCATTTTGAATGCTGAATGTTGTGTAATCTGCACATATTATAGCATGATGCAATGTTAGAAAAAACACTATATAACTGAAAATAAAAATATGAGAATATTTTCTTTGCTGCTAATCTTCTAGTAATTATTCATAGTACACAACCAATTCACTATATCATATTTTTTTTTCCGCTTCAGTGTCTCTTTAATATCAGTAGATAAAAACATTGCTATGCCACTGAAAGCCTCTAAACTAAAGGACTAAAGGTGGCCATACACTGGCCCAATTTGCGCCCGTTTCGACAGCAGATTCGATCACTGGGATCGAATCTGCTGCCAATCGTTTACGCTACACGCCGAATTTCGATCCATTCCGTCCGATCCCGTCGATCGCGCCGTGCGGAAAATAATCGTCGATCGCCCGCGGGTAAAGAGCGCATCGCTAGCGGCGTTCGAGTGCCCGACGACCGACGCAATAGAGCAGCATACATTACCTGCTCCGCCGGCGCGACTCCCGGGTCTCCGCTTTTCTCCGTCTCCGCTCTAGTCTGCTCTGGTCTCCGGCATGCTTCCATTCTTCCTGTCCCGGCAGGAAGTTTAAACAGTAGAGGGCGCTCTATTGTTTAAACTTCCCCCAGACAGGAAGAAGGGAAGCATGCCGGAGACCAGAGCAGACCAGAGCGGAGACGGAGAAGAAGAGCGGTGACCGGGGGCAGTCGCACCAGCGGTGCAGGTAATGTATGCGGGCGGGGGAGAGCGGCGGCAGCACCACCACAACAGATAGTGAACGGTTTCAGGCTGAA
This sequence comes from Hyperolius riggenbachi, assembly GCF_040937935.1. NCBI lineage: Eukaryota > Metazoa > Chordata > Amphibia > Anura > Hyperoliidae > Hyperolius > Hyperolius riggenbachi. The sequence continues at coordinate 117,318,047 of NC_090649.1, read as the reverse complement.
ATCGGTTCACAATCTGTTTGCAGTAAAGGTAGCCATACGATCCCTCTCCGATCAGATTCGATCAGATAGGGATCTGTCTGTTGGTCGAATCTGATGGCAAATCGACCAGTGTATGGCTACCTTAACCCTCAACTGTCCCAGGAGCTGGCCTCTGCATTTCTACAGTCCAAACTGTTTGCTATCATTGAGACACTACTCTATTACTGTAGAAAAAAATGTCCTACCATTTAAGTTTTCATGACCAGGTGAGATGTTTCCACTGTTGGAGGCTTTAGTACTAATAGTATTAGAAGTAATGATGATACAAGACAAAATCAGGGATTAGTGGAAGAGTGGAAAATCCTGATGTTGCTGCAATGCAGAATTACAAAGAGAGTGACCGTCTGCTTGTGACGCCCCAGAAATGTCTCTCTATTGCTCTAGCAACCGAGAATTGGGGAAGATTTAAATAAATGAAGCAGCAATTTGCTTTACAACAACTCAGGCATGGCTTCTGCGCCATCTCATCCTGTAATTAGCGTCTTTGTTGCTCTGTAATAAAGGGTAATGGGATAACATGCATTATGCAAATGCCTGTAATCAGTTCATTTGTGCAATTAGGGAATTCTTTGGAATTCAGCTAAATAGGGTGGGCTGCTCTAATGGTTTGGGAAGAAGTAAAAATGCCAAATATGTCAGCTACTGGGAACTGCTGGGCATAGCTAATGCACTATGCAAGGGATGCTGTATGAAAAATGAGGCGATAGGAAATAACTCCGCTGCAGATTCAGAATAGCGCCCAGTGTTAACATCTTCCTGTCGTCTACTCACTGTGGTCATCCACAGAATGGCCATCATGAACAGACTGGTCATCAAAACAAATTTGTGTTACCAGCATTTTAATGAACAGGGTATATAATTTTGGATCCATTGGATCAGATGAAGTACTGGCAAAAGCAGCTTCATATTCTGTGAACTGGTAAATGGTTCCTTGGACTGATCCAAAGTGACTAGATATATAGATGGCTCTTTTACTTGGTTGTTGGAGCTTGCATTCTCTTCAACCTTCCTAATACCTGCCTCAACCTTATGTTTTATATACTGTATATAGATCAATAATAATACAAATAATTTTAGCATGGATTCTGCTTGGATTATGAACCCTTACTGTCTCACATATCATGCATGATACTGATTCTTCAAAGGATAATTTATGCTCTCTGCCCCCCATGCCACCTATTTTATGATGACCCCCACCCAATATTCAGCCTCACCTTCCATGTACAGAACATCCATCTCTGTTTTCAATATACAGCAACCCCCCCCCCCCCCTTCCATGTGCCGTCCCCCTTTTCTGTGTAAAGCAGCCCCTGTTCCGTGGGAAGCCCATTCTTTCATGTACAGCCTTCCTATACAATTTACAGGCTCTTCATCCATATGCAGCCTTTCTGTACAACCCCTTCTTTCATGATCAGCAGATCCCCTCTTCTATGTGTGTCAGCCTCCCTATACAGCATCCTCATAGACCACAGTCTCCATGGCATTTGCAAAAATATGGTCCTGTTTCTAACAAGGCCCAAAAAAAAGATAACTGATTTTAAAAAGTTGGCGGTACACATGAGTGGGTTTTAGTCAATTGCAACTTATCCTAGTCTGGTCAGAAGGACAGTGAATGTTTTTGCTTTTTTTCTTAACTACTTATCTCTGTAAAACAGGGTTCTCTGCATTATTGAACCTGAGATCAAAGTGGGTAAATCAACCTGATGTGTCAGATGACCTGTGGGTAACATTGTCACTATCTGTACTCCTGAGCCTATTCTGGCACCTGGTGATATCTAGTGAAGAATGAGGTATGGGGTCATCATACTGGACAATCCATTGGGGTTCTGCAATGGTAAAAATGTTAAAGTCCATCTCCAGGCATAAATCTAAAAATTCAACATTAGAAAGCTCAAATATTATTTTTGTATGGGTGTGTGTGGATTGAGGCTTCTGTAATTACAACATTTTGAAATTTTGATCACATAACTAAAAGTAGATCAGTACAAGGAGTTAGTTTAAAGCTATATTGGTGTGGCTGCATCACCCTGCTGTTCAAACTGCTATGGGAAGACACAGACTGAATATCTGTGAAACTATTACTGCCTACAGCATTGCAGTAGCTGTAGAGTATTGGACTGTGTTTGCCATCAATTAAAGCAGGAAGTAGACAGTCAGGATGATACCATTTAGGCTCAGTTCATGCTACAACATATGAAAGCCAGCTAGCCGAAGCCCACAGCACATCTGTTGAATGATACTGCTTTAGTGACGTTCACACTCCATCTGAAGTGGCTCTGTTCCACAGAATATAATCTATGGAGGACGTTTTCACACTGGAAGATTATCGTGCAGGTCCGATCGCACTCCGATTACCGAAGTGGATGCAACTGATCCACTGGTAAAAGACAGATGTGAATGGATCCTATGTTTAAAATAGGATTGGTTGACAGCTTAGGTTTTGGCTCCAATCCGGCAAAATGGTCAAAAAGTGGCAGTTTTGCATTGGTGAGTGACTGGGACCTTAAAGGGCCCATACACTGGTCGATTTCAGCCATCGATCGATCGGAAATCAATTCTATCATATCTATCGATCGATCGATTTGCAGCTGATTTCGATCTATTCCGATTGATTTGATCTATCTGATAGGATGAAAAATCTAGCCGCAGATCGATAGCCCATAGAATTGCATTGGATCTAATTGGCCCAATAATGCATTTAAATCGATTTCCAATAGATTTCATTCTGAAATCTATTGGAAATCTGTTCCTAGTGTGTGGCACGCATCAGATAGATTCCTGTCAGATTTGACTTGACAGGCATCTGACAGAAATCTATCGGATGGTCGAATCTGCTGCAAATCAATAAGTGTATGGCCACCTTTACTTCCATTTCCAAAAAAGTAGCAAATAAATGGTATCATCTTGATTCACAACTTCCAGCCTACAGCAATGACAGCCCGAGGTCTAGGAAGTCCTTTATCAGATAATCAACTTGCTAATACACGGATAAAAACAAGCTCTGCGACTGAGTGGCTACAATGAAGGAAGAAAGCATCTGTACCTTCACCAATCCATGGATGTAATGTTTTCTGAATCTGTAACCAAGAACAATTCATACATTTTCATAATTGTTGAATTATGGATTGTGAACCCTTGTCCTATGGAAATGTGGACTTATGTAGGATACTTGGGTGTCTTCGTTGGGCATTATAAAACATATGTACAGTACAACACACCACCCTCAGACTTTTTAATTAGGTGTGTAAGATCTGCAATTTCTTGCCCAGGGGACAAGAAAAAGCAGCACTGAGGGATCTCCCGTTATTAGTGACCATCACATAGAGTCACTTTATGAGGGTCGCGGCCGCGGATTGCCCAGCAAGCTCGTGGTGAACCAGAACTCCTATGGTCACTCCAACCACTGCACAATCTGTTATTAGTATTAGTAAAATCTGTTGGCCCTCGTACTACATGGAAGTGGTAAGATTGGTAAGTGATTGGCTAATCAAAATTGGATGTGTGTATGCACCTTTCCAATTGTTCTCCAATTAACTGGACAACCTCTGTGCACAGTGAGACTTAAGCCTGGTACACACTTTTAGTTGTCATTGACTAATCATTGGCCAATTTCACCACCTCCATGTAGCATGAGAGTCAACAGATATTGAATACTATGCACAGATTGTGTAGGTAAACCCTCGTACTACATTTACGGGGCAAAATTGGTCAGTGGTTGGCCAATCATAATTGAAGGTGTGTAACAGGCTTCAAAGGTTAGACCATCATGTCCTGGTCCAAGTGTGTATGTGTACTGTGCTTTGCAACGTGGCAAATGAAATGATCCCTAACCCTGCTTGCCCCACCTGTTAGCATAGCAACTCCTGCACATCGGATCATCACATAGCCTTCTTCTGTCATCCTGTACTGCATGCTGCATAACTGAGACACCATGTGACACACGCAGTGGTGGGCCGAAACTTTGCATATGCCAAATTTTGCATCGAAATTTGCAACTACGCATCGTAATTGTAATGCGAAATTTCTGGGAAAATCGTAATTAATTTCCTAGGAAATAGTAATAATTCATAATTTCGCTTAATTTTTGCAAAATTTTGCATAATTGTGTGCCGACCTTAGTGGTTAATAGCAAAGCCCCCATACATGCTGTTGCTACTAAAATTGCTACATGTGTTAGGGAGAATAGTGGGTACAAGTAAAAAAAAATGTTGTAATTTTTTTTCTTGTCGTTTTAGAGAAAATCTCTTTTAAATATGCGAAAAATGGTTTTAAACTAATTTTTCTGAGTTTAAAAACCATATTTTCTTTGCATTTTTATAATATATTTTCTCAAAAACTACAAGGTCTTTTTGACTTGTACCCTTGTACTGTTCTCCTTAACATAGGTAGCAACTTTGGTAGCAAAAGCATGTATGGGGGCTTTGCTATTCACTGCCAAAATTGGCACAAAATGACACGAAAATGACACGAAATTTTACGCAAAATTATGAATGGCTATACGAAATCAATTACATGTACAAATCGTAATTACGTATAGGCGAAATTATGAAAACGTAGGTAAAAATTTGCGTAATCGTAATTAGCTGATTACGATTATCACTAGACACGTCAAGCAGGAAGAAAGCTTCCAGCAATGTGCTGTGCCACATGGGTAGATTTAAGCTGGGTGAGAATTTGCTTTAATGATTGTTGGTACCTGACACAGTGGGCCAGATTTGTCCACGCATTACCGACTGTTTTTTCTTCTAAAACTGTTCTAACCAGCAGAAGAAAAGTTCTGCATGATAGAAACTTCCCAAAGCCTATGTAATAGCGACAGTTTAGCGTGGATTTCTAGAGCTACACTACAGTTAAGAAAAGTGCAAATCCATTCCTAAACTGCAGCAGATAAGAAGTGCTCATTAGCAGTTCTACAGATAGTGCAGGCTAGATGTGATTTGTGAAGGGCTCCTCCCCCCTCACTCAGAGCTTGCTGACAGCAGGTGTGTTGGTTACCTCAGCAACAGGAATTCCCTTCACACACTGTACTGTCTGAGAGACCTTCCTAACTCCTTCTATTCCTTACAGTTTAAGAAGGAATCTGCACTAGCTAGTGATTTGATTTCTTAGGACGTCTGAGACAGTTCTGCATGGATTTCTAAAAACCTACTAATATTTTGTCTCAGACACTCTTGATAAATCTGGCCCAGTGAACTCAAATGACATGAGACTGAAGTAAGGCCTTGTGAGAACTGTATTGGAGAAACAGTCACAGTCAGTGATGATCGTCATTAGCTAATTACGATAACGCTGTAAATTTTGCGTAAATTCTCACATTTATGCTTATACGTAATTACAATTTGTAAATTCAATTGATTTTGTATAGTGATTCCTAATTTCGCCTTAAAAGTTTGCGTAATTTTCCTGTAATTTCAAGCAGACTTTGGCAGTAAATAGCAAAGCCGCCATACATGGTAGTGACAACAAAATTGCTACATATGTTAAGAAGAATATTGGGTATAAGTCAAAAAAATAATTTTCCAAAAAGACCTTGTAGTTTTTGAAAATGGATTTTAAAAATGCAAAGAAAAAATGGTTTTTAAACTAAAAAATGAGTTTAAAAACCATTTTTTCTTTGTATATTTTCTCAAGAACTACAATGTCTTTTTGAAAAATTCTTTTTTTGACTTGTACCCACTATTCTTCTTAACATATGTAGCAATTTTGGTATCAATAGCCTGTATGGGGGCTTTGCTGTTAACCGCTAAATTCGGCACAAAATTTTGCGAAATTATGCAAAAATGACATGGAAAATTAAGCGAAATTTTGAAATATTACTATTACATACAAAATCAATTATGATTTTCCCTGAAAGTTTGCATTACGTTTACGTATTCAACGACGTGGGAATTGGCTGTAGTAAGGCCCTGCAATAACCTCTATAGCATGGACACAGTCAAAGTTCCAAAGGTCTTGACCCCAGATCCTATGGCATTGTTTCAGAACTTGTCAGTCAAGGAAGGATAGAAACATGGGCCCATATGCAATTCACTTTTTCTCCTGAGTTTTCTCCTAGGAGATCATTTTTCATGTTCTGTTTAAAATAACCTTTAACCACATTGCAATTTCCAAAGGATTGGTGAAAAAGTGCTGTCAAAATTATTCTGAGAATTATCTTGCTTGCTAGTAGCATAAAGGCACTATTAATAAAGTGTGACAATATCACAAAACAAGAGAAAAAGGTCATTGAATAAGGTCCAAAGTGTCTGATGCAGCTGAATGATGGCCACAATTGTTACTGCCAGGGGTGTTGCTAGTGTCCTAAGAGATCTGGGGCACTTTTGGGCACTTCACCCAGAAAACAGATGTGGCCATGCACCATAATGTGGATTTGGTTATGGGTGGAGCCAAATTTACATGAACTTAACAGTGTTCTAAGTCTGCTTGCCCAGCAAAATGTTGGATGAAGCCCCCTCTCCATTAATACAAAAAAAAAACTATATGCAGCATATCACATAAATAGACATAGTCATTTAAACATGACTAAGCAGAGTTACGTGGCTTCTGTGCTGCTGGCTAGTCTGGCTTTCTGCTGGGCGGGCTGGCCTGCTGCCAGGTTATCTGGCAGTCACCCCATAGCATTCCCTGACCTTCTAGTGGACCCCCTCCTATGCTCCCACAGGCCTGTCACTGAGGCACTCCAACTCCCAGCATGCCCCCCATGGAAGAACCACAGCTCCCTGTATGCCCCCATAAAGGCATCAGCATGGCACCACAGCACTCAGTATGCTTACATAGAGACGCCACAGCACCCAACATACCCCCGATTTATGCACCACAGCTGACTCTGCCAGGGGGACATCTGGGGCTCCCCAGAATAGATCCGGGGCACGTGCCACTGATCGTTGGGGCTAGCAATGCCCCTGGTTATTGCCATTCAGACGTTCTTTTTTCTATTTCAATAAAATATATGTTTTAAGTTTATCCCAGGAGAAAATAAAAAAGGATACAGCAATACAGGCTACAAAAAAGAATATTGAACTTCAGCGAATTTGGGGCAACTTACAGTATTTAGTCCTTTATTGCTTACAGGAGGCTGAAACGGTATTTTATCCGTAAAACAGTTCCCAGAAAGACCAGGAAAGAAATATTGAATCAGGGCTCCAGTTTGCTATGTGAGGAAAAAGGGCTTTTTTTGTGGAATCCAACCCCCCCCTCCCCCAAGAAAAAAAAGTGAGTACAAACCAGGCTTGCTTTGGGTGGTGGATTATAGATAGAACTGAAACATATGGATTTAAATTAATCCATTGGATTAATCAATACACAACCCACGTTACGGTTATAAACAGCTTATCTCTACCACCCTCACTCTCAAGGACACGCCTAGTCCCCGAGTGAAGTGTCTAAGGGCCTCCTCCCATGTCAGCAGGTGGATCTAACAGCCATGACCTAATCCACCTGCTAATGACAGACACACCTGCCAATTAGCAGATTTCCAACAGGAATATTAGATGGAGGATCCTGAACATAATTTTCTTAAAACACACCTCTAAATGTTTTAATTAATAGAGAATTAGTATGAGATAAACATCTCTTACCTCTGAGTCACAACCCTTTGACAGCTATGACCAACCTGTCCCTTGCAGTGTCCTTTTCAATTAATACAGGTGAAACTCAAAAAATTCGAATATTGTGCAAATATCCATTTATTTTAGTAATTCAACTTAAAAGGTGAAACTAATATATAAAATAGACTCATTACATGCAAAGCAAAATACTGTATTTCAAGTCTTTGTTATATGTTTTGATGATTATGGCTTACAACTTATGAGAACCCCCAGGTCTGGATTTACATCACAGGAGCCTATAGGCACAGATGTTCTGGCACCCTAGACTTAACCAACCATGAACCTACAAACCCCCGCCGAATGGCATAGCAAGTGTGCTGTCTGTCCCAGCTCTCACTTCTCCTTTACTTCATTCCCCCGGTGTACATTGCTAGCTGTGCCCCCAAGCATTAGGTAGCCAGATGTACCCTCAGTATTAAGTAGCTAGAAGTTCCCCCAAGTATTAGGTAGCTAGAGGTGCCCCTGGCTGAAGGGAGATCTCATCAGTGGAAAGCCAAGAGCTCTCATTTTTACTTTGCCTGGGACACTGCATAGGAAAGGAGGCACTAGGGGAGGGAAGTGAACCGCCTTTCCATCATCAGGCGCAAGTAGGCACATGCCTACAGTGCCTTATGTTAAATCCGGCCCTGAGAACCCCAAAATCAAAATCTCAGACCATTAGAATATTGTAAAAAATGTTCAATATTCTAGGCTCAAAGTGTCAGACTCTAATTAGCTAATAAGTCCACAACACCTGCAAATGGTTCCTATTTCATATAGTAGTAACACATTTGAAGCTGAATTACTGAAATAAATGGACTGTTGCATAACATTCTAATTTTTCGAGTTTCACTTCTGTGCCGGGATTTTTTGTCATCAATGTGACTCACAAACCTCTCCTACTCAAGGTTGCTAACCCCAAACTTTTGTTTTGCTGGCAACATCCTGAAAAATTATACAATTAGACGTTTTTACAGATGCACTAGGGATGGACAATGAGATGCAAATAATTCTAAGTTGATGCACTTTTTTTTATACTAAATGAATGCAAATGTATGCAGCTTGAAAAAAGGACCAATCAGATGTCACTGCTGTGGAATTTGATTGGTCAATTTTCAAGCTTCATAAATTAGAATTAAATGAACATAAAAATTAACATCAACTTGGAGTTAACTTATTTGCATCTCATTGACCATTTCTAAAATTTACCAAGTCTGATTCACTAAGGTTTTGCAGGCCTGAAGAATAAAGATGATTATGTAAAGCAGTACTTATGTTACAGCATGCAATGACTTTGATCACATGATTGATTTGCAAGGCTCTGATTTGGTCATGTGCTATGACAGGTGTTTATCACAGCAAATCAAAGCCTTACAAATATATCATTTGATAACACTGATCGCATGCTACTCCATCAGCTCTTCTATATAAAAACCATTTTAAAACTCTTAAAAGAATAAATGACCCAGCAAAGCTATCTGTAACGGTTGGGTGTCGCAACTCAGATGTCTGATTATTTGGTGATCTGCAGAATCACCAATAATGCAGACGCTATATTTGATTATGTGTGATCTGCAGAATCACCAATAATACCAGTATAGCAACACAAAGAGCTGAGTGTGTAGTGTTTGGTGCAACCGTAACTTTAATAGTTTTAGGAGACCTCACCAGAGGGGCTGGTGAGATACTATCGGTACACTGACCGTGTAATGGAGTTCAAACTCCAGCAAGCTGGAGATACAATACTGAAGAGACCGAATCTCCCGAGGAGCGGGTGAATCAGAGTGTACTGCAGCCGAATGATCACCCGAGGAGCGGGCGACTCAGACTGTACTGCAGCCTAAGAGCAGGAGACACAAGCAGTACTGCACTAATGATCGCCTGAGAAGCAGGTGATTCAGACCGTACTGCAGCCTAGGAGCAGAAAACGCAAACAGTACTGCGCTAATGAATAACTTCACCAGAGGAGCTGGTGAAGCTAGCACCTCACCAGTGGCGTGGGCCCACTGGTGAGTAGAATGGTCTGACAGGCAAGGTTCGGCAACAGAGAGATAAGTATTGGTACAGAATCGTGAAGCAGGAGAGTAATCGGTAATCAGGCAGAGGTTCAGCAACAGAGAGATAAGTATTGGTACAGAATCGTGAGACAAGAGAGTAATCGGTAATCAGGCAGAGGTTCAGCAACTAATAAGGCAGATAGGCAAAAGTACAGAATCAGGAAGCGAGATCAGAGTCAGAGTTAGCCAAGAGTCATACACAGGTAATCAGTACAATAACAATATCCTAGTCTAGGTGTGAAGTCCTTGATATCAACACCTGGGATCTAGTCTAAGGTCTGAGCGCTAACACACGAGGCATTCACGACAGCAGACAGCACCAAACTGAAGCCCGAAGGCTTAAGAAGCAGAGGAGACCTCACTGGCACGCCCCCCTGCGCACAGCCAATCCTGGACGCCGTGAGTCTCCTCTGCGATCAGCTGACCAGCAGGTCAGCTGATCGGCTTCCTCCCCGCATAAAGATCCCGTCTGTGCGCGCGCCTGCGCGAGACGGTGACCCCCCTACTAAACGAACGTTCCATCCTCGGAGTCCTAGACGCCGGAAGGACGGGTGGCAGCATGGCGCCAGCTGCGGCGGTGCTGTTCGCCGCAACTGCCCCGTTCATGACACTAGCATGGATTTACTGTAATACAAGGGTTTGTGATAAGTTCCTGGCTTTGCCAAGAAAGAAGAGCCAGACCTATGAAAGAAAAATTCCTCTGGTTGGGCCTCAAAGCAGCTCTTAGCAGCATGTTTGAGATCATAAATGTCCTCAGAACATTCCCCCTTCAGGTGGGAACTCCTTCTACCTGCAGTTTTGTGGTTGGAAGCGCTTCAGTTTTTCTCTGATTGGCTCAATCCTTGAGCCAACATATATGTGTGTGTGTGTATGTCAGGTCAGGTGACACGCCTGGAGCTGTGCACAGACACGGAAAGCTGCTTGGAGCTACAGGACATCGCCGGAGACTTGGTGAGTATTTTAAGGCCGGCAAATCTCCCCAAAACCAGTCCCTGTTAGCCCCTCAGGCATTCCGGTTAGTTGAGACTTCCAGTTCTCTGAATTCCGGTTAATGGAGATTTTGCTGTATATATACTGTATATTGCAGTTTGAGAAGAATACTTTGATGGAGCAAGCTTAATAAAGAAAGAATGTCCTCTCAATACATTGCCGAGTGGTTTTGTAACGTACAGTATGCCCCATTTGATACATGCTATCTCCAGAGCTATTGTATCGTGCAATAAATGAAAAGTGTTTGATTGATGTTATACAGACGTTACTGGATCTTATTTCTTGCTCTTCGGTCAGCACCAGCACATGCACAAATCACTTTTTCACTTAACTTCTGGGAACATTTGCTGTGGTCTGATATAACTCAGGCTTGTAAACTTTGGCCAACATTTTAAACAGTGGCTGCACAGTGTATTGGTTAGGGGCTCTGACACAGGCGACCTGGGTTTGAATCTCGGCTCTTACCTATTCTGTAGGAAACCTTGGGCAAGACTCCCCAACACTGCCACTGCACGTCTTAGTGGTTGCAGCTCAAGCGTTTTGAGTCCGGCAGGAGATAAACGCTATATAAATGTTATTTGTCTTAAAAATTCAGGTCATGTATAGGATCACTGATGTTCTGCAAAGATCTCCAGCTATAGAGGACTGTTAGTAGGTCAAGTCCATTGTCTTAATATTAAGGTCACATGGTCACATGGCCGGGGGATACGCATAATGGTCACATGGCCGGGGAAAACGCAGCAATGAACAATTGTTCCCTGATCAGTGTTCCGCAATTGCAAACGTGGGAACAAACGACGGGTACGAACACATCGTTGAGTGATCACCGTAATTAACGCGGCAATCAATGGCAATCGGAACGACCGCCCACGATTGGATCTGTCATGATGGTTGTTCAGAGCGAACGATTATCAAACGCAATCGGCTGTCATTAAACATTGTTTAACAAGGTTTCATTAAAGAGTATTGCGCAATATCGCTGAAAAAATTGGTTGTCTCAAAAGATCGTTCGGGAAAATTGCTTGGTGGGTATGGACCTTAAGACATTGCATGATCTTGTGTTTTGTTGTAAGCTCCTTGTATGTCCTACCTTGTATGTTAACCCCATTTATCTATTGTGCAGCACTGCATAATGTGTTGGCGCTGTAAAAATACGATAAATAATATCCATCCATTACTGAGATACCCAATGTGCACTTAGGCACAAATTCTCTCATTTTATAACAACAACAAAACAACAACAAATAACATTTGTAAAGCGCTTTTCTCCCGTGGGACTCAAAGCGCATAAGCATGGCTCCGACTATCGTGGTACAGAGGAAGAATTTTATAAATCTGGAAATGCCAGGCTAAACAGGTGGCTTTTCAGTCTGGATTTGAATAGCTCCAGGGATGGTGCTGTCTTTACTGGATGTGGTAGGGAGTTCCAAAGAGTAGGGGCAGCATGACAGAAGGCTCTGTCTCCAGATTTTTTGAGGTGCACTCTGGGAGTGACCAAGTTTATAGAACTTGCTGATCTGAGGTTGTGAGAGGTGTGGTGCAGCTTCAGCAAGTCCTTCATGTATCCAGGGCCCAGATTGTGCAGGGATTTGAATGTCAGCAGTCCAATCTTGAAGAGTATTCTCCATTCTACTGGTAGCCAGTGCAGTGAGCGAAGGATCGGTGTAATGTGACAGTGGCGAGGCTGGTTTGTTAGCAATCTGGCAGCAGCATTCTGCACTAATTGCAGGCGACGCAGGTCCTTTTTGGGGAGGCCAGCATAAAGGGCATTGCAGTAGTCCAGCCGTGATGTGATGAAGGCGTGGACTAGGGTTTGAAGATCCTCTGGGGGAATCAGATGTTTAATCTTTGCAATGTTCTTCAGATGAAAGAAGGAATTTTATGATATATGCTGCAGTTAACCTCGGCTTCTTGCTGTTGACTGGCTCCTAGTGCTGATGAGTCAGGAATGATTGTTGATTCCACTCAGCTAACAGGCCGCCTGTAGTGTCTCTGGTGGCTCCACACTGCAATTAGCTATTTGTTGCCCCCCTACCACCTGACAGACTGCCTAACTGCTAATATCCCATAGCCTGGAGCATGAGCAGAGGTGGAAGGTAGAGTGCAAGAGGTCATACCCAGCATCATTCTTCCCATTCTGTCTATAGCAGTCTGTGGACAGATGTGCAGTATAATGTTACCAAACACGTTCACATTATCACTCGTTTACCTTTATGTTGTGCTGGTTTCATCTCCAGTCTCTAGTTCATTTCAGTTTTCTTGTGACCTTTTACTGGACACTGTTTGGAAACCTCTTGGTGGTCTACATGATAAGAATTCCTTTTACATACTCTCAAAATCCCTGATCATACTCATTAAAATCGAATGAATAGTACGCGTATTTGGGTATCTATACGCATTACTTACGCGATTTTGACGCATTTTGTCCATGTAAAGGCACTTATGCATGATTTATATGCATTAACGCGTATTTGTGCACATTTATACGCATTGTGGAAATTATTGTTAAATTAATAAAATTAAGCAAATATTATGTTAATAATCTCTGTACTATGCATAAAATTACCTTTAAAGTGAATGGGAACCGCATTAAAAAAAAAAGGAAGCAAATACTTACCTAAGGAGAGGGAAGGCTCTGGATCGTATAGAGCCTTCACTCTCCTCTCTCAGTGCTCTCTATCCTGTGCTGGCTCCCCCCCCCCCCCCTTCCGTTTCATTCCCCCGTCAAAAGGGAATTTGGAAGTCTTCGGGAGCCGTGTCCTCCCAAAGACCTGTGGCTCCATACTGCACAGGCGTGAGCGTGCAAGAGAGCGTGCTTGCGCAGGCGCAGTACAGGGCGGCCCTTCTTCAGGAGCACTCGGGCTCCCTGAAGACTTCTGAATCCTCCTACGGCTGGATAAAGCAGTATTTGACTAATTTAGTCAAATACTGCTACCGGGCGAGCCAGCACCGGAACGAGGGGACCAGGAGAGGAGCCGGAAGGCTCTATAGCAGGGCTTTTCAACCTTCGGTACGCGTACCACCAGTGGTACTTTGCTGTTGGCCAGGTGGTACACACCAGGTTTGCCTGCCACTTAATTGCCCTCCTGCGCATGTCTTGGTCCCGTCCTGCCTCCACAAAGTTTGGCTCGCTCCTTGCTGTGAGGCTGTGCTGCATACTTCAAACCTCATATTAGCGGAGAAGAGACTAGACGTCACTGCCCACTTCCTGTATTTGACGTAAAAGCGCCATCACTGTGCACCGTTTGCCTGGCTGTCTCTTCACCGTGACAGGGTTACCGCTGACCTGATGTCTGAACTATTCCTCAGGGCAGCACAGTGAGGAGCGAGCGAAAGGGATACAAATTTTGTGGTGACTTGGACGCTACCTATATTGAAGCTCTGGATCATAAAGAGGTTTCCTCCTTCCTCCATGGTAGAGGTGATCCAGTGCTGGGGCCCATTATAGATCTCCTGGGTCTACATGAAAAGGGCGCCGGTAAAAAAGGGCGCCTGGTGGAGCCCATATATATACCAACTTCGGCTACAAAAAAGGCGTCCGGGTGTAGCCCATATAAACTTCGGCTACAAAAAAGACGCTTGGTGTAGCCCATATAAAAACTTCGGCTACAAAAAAACTCCGGGATGTGTTAATTACTATTCCCCCTCCAGGCCGCCATGGATAGTGGGGGAATGAAATAATTCGGCTTCCAGCGCTTGTAGCCCATATACAAACTTCGGCTAGAAAAAAACTCCGGGATGTGGTAATTACTATTCCCCCTCCAGGCCGCCATGGATAGTGGGGGAATGAAATAATTCGGCTTCCAGCGCTTGTAGCCCATATACAAACTTCGGCTAGAAAAAAACTCCGGGATGTGTTAATTACTATTCCCCCTCCAGGCCGCCATGGATAGTGGGGGAATGAAATAATTCGGCTTACAGTGCTTGTAGCCCATATAAAAACTTCTGCTACAAAAAAAAGTCAATAATATGGGCTACAGAGGGGCACCTTACTGTAGCCGAAAAAAATATGGGCTACAAAGGGGAGCCCGCTTGTAGCCGAAAACCTTGTAGCCGAAAAAATCTGGACTACAAAGGGGAGCCTGCTTGTAGCCGAAAACCTTGTAGCCAAAAAAATATGGACTACAAAGGGGAGCCCACTTGTAGCCTATATCAAAACTCGGGCCCCCTTTTCTACACCTTGTAGCCCATATTTCCAGAAATAACATTGATGTCTATGGCGGCGCCCTTTTCATACAGGCAGCTCGGGCGCCCTTTTCAACCGATCCGATCTCCTTCTCAGGGCTTATTAGTGTGTGCGCATGCGCAGTAGTGGCCCTTCACTAGGGCTCCTGGAGAAACAGCTGAGCCTGATCGGGTCTGATCTACCACCAGGCACACTGGTGGTACTTGAAAATTTTCAGGCAATAAAAGTGGTACAGTTAGTGAAAAGGTTGAAAAGCCCTGCTCTATAGGACCCAGAGCCTTCCCTCTCCTTGGGTAAGTATCTATCTCATTTTTTTAAATACGGTTCCCATTCACTTTAAGAAATGTATCTATGTACAGGTTTTGTTACATTGTTTTAACAAAATAAGAATGTTATTATGTAAAAAGTACCTTGTTTTTTCTTAAGATATGTCAAATGACGTATATGTTTAAAAATTTGAAATTTCCAATAAAAATTAATGAAAATGGTTCACTGCTCGATTTCTCATAGAAGTGAATAGAAAAAGATAGAAAGAAAGAAAGAAAAGAAAATCGACTGCAGAATTGAGCGGCAAAAACGATGGAGCGAAGAATCAAGCGGCAGAAACGAACTGTGTATTCACAGCATGAGATCCCTGTTCAATGGAGCTTGCAATCTATGTTATATGTGTTGTGCGGTGTAACCGGAGCTGGGTGTTTACTGGTCACATTTGGTCATTTGTTTGGCTATAGAAAGTCAGCGCAAGTGTGGAATATGTAGAATGTGGAATGTGAAGCAGCCAGTTCATCTGTCAGTGCATTGTGTGGCCAGGGAGATAGGACTACAAAGACACTGAGGAGACACCTAAGGACCTCAGCTGGCTGTTTAGGAAGCAGATGGTCAGGTTGGAAGAAAGGGGGGAGGATGAATGGGAGAACAAAAGCAGTGGTATTAAAGGGAGGCAGGTGTGCAGGAAACTGGAATGGTAAATCTATAGCACTCATAATACACGGAGAAGACTTATTATTGATCACAGCCTGCCCACAACTGAATAGCAAACATGCTGCTTAAGCTCGGTAGTTGTTGTGTGGAAAGAATGTTAATAATTAGCATTAGAGATCTGCTAATTCATGTGAAATAAAGACATGGCGAGGAAAGATCCAGGTCAGTCCTGAGTAAACAAGACCTTCCTGCTTACATGAAACAGTCAAGAAATACTCAGAAATTCACCAATTATATCACTTCATCCAAGCAAAACAAATGTTTAGCCCCACATAACTCATGATGCAGATGTTCATTTTTCAAGTTTCTTGGCTGAAGTTTTGAGTTGTGTTGAACGCCAGAGTGGAGATGTTACCCACTACCCCTAAGGACCAAACAGTGGTGTAACTACAAATCATAGGGTCCATCGAGCAAAACTTTGACGGGCCCCCCAAAGATTCACACCCTTTCCCTTGCCTACCCCTGGTGACCCTCACAGCCTCAGGGCCCATCATTCACACGCTTTCCCTTGCCTACCCCTGGTGACCCTCACAGCCTGAGGGCCCATCATTCATAGGTTCATTTTGTGGGCAGCATGGTGGCGTAGTGGTTAGTGCTCTCGCCTTGCAACGCTGAGTCCTCGGTTCAAATCCCAGCCAGGTCAACATCTTCAAGGCGTTTGTATGTTCTCCCCATGTCTGCCTGGGTTTTCTCCGGGCACTCCGGATTCCTCCCATATTCCAAAAACATACAGATAAGTTAATCGGCTTCCCTCTAAATTGGCCCTAGACTACAATACATACACTACACTAGACATATGACTATGGTTGGGATTACATTGTGAGCTCCTCTGAGGGACAGTTAAGTGACAAGACAATATATACTACTGTACAGCGCTGCATAAGATGTTGGTGCTATATAAATACTAAATAATAATAATAGGATGAGTGTAGGCATCGTAATCCTCACACCTATAACAAATGTAGCCACAAAAACATCTGATCTAAAGGATGGACCCTTTCATCAGAGGGAGTGAAGTAGCAGTTGGGGCCCCCTTACAGCTTTGGGCCCCCCTGCAGTTGCAGGGGCTGCTTCCCTGTAGTTACGCCCCTGACAGGCCATTGGTGGTGCCCAGGAAGCACAAAACACATGCAAAAACACACTGACATTAAAAAAATATACAATGCAGAAAACTCATAGTTTTCCGAACTGCTTAGTGTGATTCTAGCCTCAAAGAGTGTATTTGGTTCCACAGAAAATACTGCCTATCATCCCTACCTCCCCAACGACCTCACATTGCTTCTTAGCCACTTAAGGACCAGAGACCGCTGGTCCAATCCCGACGGAATCCCGACGAATCGCCGCACATACCCGCCGCAACCGCCATCATTGCCGCTCGCCAGGACCCCCAGGACATAGACTCTGCCGTCTCTATGACGGCAGAGTCATGTGAGCCGGTCAGGAGCTGCTTTCATTGGCTCCTGACCCTGTTTTTCAATGTAAGCCAATGGGAAAGGCTTACATTGAAAGACTGGGCCATGAGCCAATGAAATCGGCTCCTGACCGGCTCACATGACTATGCCGTCATAGAGACAGGCAGAGCCTGTGAGATGCGGTGAAAATCGTCGGGTTTGAGCGGCGCGATCGGCGGGGAGCGGCGGAAACGGCAGATGTGTGCTGCGGACAGTGATTGAGATCTACGTCCTGCCAGCCAAAAGCCCACCAAAACAGGGCGTAGATTTCAATCACTGCGGTCCTTAAATGGTTAATAGACTTCACTTTACACATTTGGTTGGGCTGCCCTGTTGTATCTCGTGTATAGACTAGATTGGCCACCCTGTTTTTCAGAGTCACTGGAGGCCCTTTTGACATGGGCCTTAAAGTCAATCTTTTGGGTTTTAAGTGGGATAGAATGAAACAAACGACACATACATGAATCCAGCATACAATATCCTCAGCCAAAGTTCACAGTGTATAACAGCAGACAAAAAACTGATCTTAGCTTTGAAGCTATCCTCAGTTGCATCCATAGGAAAATGATTTATGAATGAAGAAATGCCAGAGTCTCTGACTCCATGCACCACTTTGAGAAAGGTTGGCAGCCCTTGGTAGTCTGTAGGGTTGGTCTTAATATGACCCCCATACACAATGGATAAGTTAACTTAAAGGACACAAAGGCCCATATGCAATTCACTTTTTTCTCCTGAGTTTTCTCCTTGGTGATATTTTCACAACTTGTAAATAAAATGCCTTTTAATCCGCCAGCAAGCAAACAAATACTCAAAATAATTTTGACAGTACTTTTTCACTTACTTTTTGATACTTTTTTTAATTGCAAAGTGCTAAAAAGTAATTTTAAATCGAAGATGAAAAATGATCTCCTAGGAGAAAACTTAGGCGAAAAAGTGAATTGCATATGGGCCCTGAAAATTAACTTTTTCTCCTGAGTTTTCTCCTAGGGAATATTTTTAAACGTGTCAATACAATACCTTCTAAGCCACCAGAAAGCAAGAACATTTGATAGTACTTTTTCACCTGTTTCAGTACTTTTTCAGTTGAAATGCTGGAAAGTTATTTTAAATAGAAGATGAAAAATTATCTCCTATGAGAAAAGTTGGGTGAAAAGGGAATTGCATATGGGCCCTGAAGTGAGAGGGATCCTGAGGCTGCCATTTCCTTTTAAACCATGAAAATTGCCTGGCTGTCCTGCCGAGCCTGTGCCTCTAAAGCCGGGTCTACACGGAGCGATCCGGCGGCTCGATTAGACGCCGGATCGACTCTGCTGCATCCCCACGCGTACCCGCTGCGTCCCCGCTCGTCCGCACATGCATCGGATTCGATTCCCCCCTCGTCCCCGCCGGCGCCGCTTATCTTCCGCTCGATTCCCCGCTATTGTTCGCTCGCGGGGAACGAGCAGGGAATCGGCCGCGCCGAGATCGACCTGTCGGATCTTATCAATCGAGCCGCATCAGCGGCTCAATTGAAAAGACACATTGTGCCGTGTAGACCCGGCTTAATGCTTTTAGCCATAGACCCTGAACAAACATGCAAATCAGATGTTTGGCTGAAGTTTGACTGGATTAGCTGTTTCAGGTGTCTATTTAAGGCACTATTGATGTGTGTACGATCAGCAGGACAGCCAGTCAACTGGTATTGTTTAAAAGGAAATAAATATGGCAGCTTCAATATCCCTCTCACTTCAGGTCTCCTTTAAGGTGCGTACACACGCCGGACTGGAGGCAACGACGGGTCCGTCGTTACCTCCCGCTGGGTGGGCGTGCCAACGACAGTCCGGCGTGTGTACGCACTGTCGGCGGACTGATACGGCTGCTTCTGAGCGATCCGCCGGGCGGATCGCTCAGAAGCAGCCGTATCAGTCCGCCGACAGTGCGTACACACGCCGGACTGTCGTTGGCACGCCCACCCAGCGGGAGGTAACGACGGACCCGTCGTTGCCTCCAGTCCGGCGTGTGTACGCACCTTTAACCTCACTCCCATTACAGGTCTAATGTGACTTTATCTTTCATATTAAACGTTTCACTGATTTTTTTTTGGGGCCTTTTTGGATTTTATAAATCTCATAAATGTTATAGATCACAAAAATCCTAAATGTTACCATGTCTATATCTGTGCCTAACAAAGTGCTTCCTACACTATAACAGTGATTCCTGCCTTAATACTTACCATATGTTTATATGTTTGTATTCTCATTCAGTGGTGTAGCTAGGTATTATGGGGCCCCATAGCAAAACGTTTATGGGGCCATCAGATGTAGGCACTCCTCAGCAATGCCACCTGCCACTGCCCCTATCCTATGGATTTGAGTTAATTGGGCAATCTACATTCTCATGCAATCCAGTATAGTCCATGGACCTCGTGACAAAGTCCGGGGATAAATGAACACAAGAATGTTAATAGTGAATACATCAATTACCATTGGGCCCCCTCTGTCCAGAGCCCCATAGCAGCTGCTATTGCTATTGCTAAACTCTAATCTCATTGTTTATGAGTATAATTTCACTTGCGATGCAGCACCCCATATCTCTAATATCACTATTGTAGTAGTTTATATGTTGCTTACTTGTTTTGTTCTATGAAAAGAAACGCTGTACAGTATTGTAATTTTTGACTATTCTTCAATAAAGCCTCTTTTGAACATTAAAACATTTATTTGGGAAGCTCCAGGAAATATACTGGTGTTAGTGTATATGTAATAATAATAATAATAATAATAATCCAAACATTTGTATAGCGCTTTTCTCCTATCGGACTCAAAGCGCTCAAGAGCTGCGGCCACTGGAGCGCGCTCAAGAGGCCACCCTGCAGTGTTAGGGAGTCTTGCCTTGAACTCCTTACTGAATAGGTTCTGACCCTAACCAGGATTCAAGCTCTGGGCTCCCATGTCAAAGGCAGTGCCCTTAACCAGTACACTATCCAGCCACTATGGGCTTGATTCACAAAGCGGTGCTAACTGTTAGCACGCCTGTGAAAACCCCCTTAGCACGTCTAAACAACCTTTTCGCGCATAAAACTTTACGCGCGCAAAACTTTATGCGCGTAAAACTTTACGCGCGTACTGCACAGAGCGCAGGGCGCACCGCGCGAAGTGCCCATTAAAGCCTATGGGACTTAGCGCGCGTAAAACTTTGCGCGCGTAAAACTTTACGCGCGCAATGTTAGCGCGCGATCTGATTGAGAAATCCGGTGCTAACCTACTTAGCACCCTGGTTAGCGTGTCTAAAGACTTTAGACGTGCTAAGTAGGTTAGCACCGCTTTGTGAATCAAGCCCTATATGTATAAATACAAATTATAAATGACTATTGGCTCTGTATTTGCTGTTTTGGTATTCGTCAACTTCAGTATTTGCAGCCTCTTGCCTAGAACACTATCTGCCCCAAAAGTAACTTTTGATTATGGTAGGCTTCAGAAATGTGCTTTTTTAAATAACATAGATGATAGAATGGATAGTTATTTATATGTGTTTTGCTCTACAGTAAAAATGTACAAAGACTAGCCCTGGGCCAATTAGTTCCACAGACTGCTTTCCTTAATTATTATGCAAGAATGAACTCTACTCTCTGCATGCATGGCCAGTCAAGGAATGACAATGTGACATATAAATTCTCCACTAGTGTAAATCAAAAGCACATTCTTGCACAGCAAATAAATAACACAAAGGATTCAGAGAAGCCATAAGAGTTTGTGAAGCATTAAGTAGAGGCCAATTAAATCAGAGGAAACTAAAACCACCAGGTTTTTCTAAGGAGCTATTAGGAACCTAAAACACCCTTCTAAAAACTTGGACTAAATACAGGTTGGTCTTCTTAATAGAGAAACTATTTGCAGTTATGCTGGGAATACACGATGCGTTTTTGCGTTCGTTTTTGCCGTCGTTTTCGCTTTCGATCGATTCTACTCTCGATTCACTGCTCGATTCTACTCTCGTTTCCTTATCTTTTCTTATCAATTACATTCACTTGAATGAGGAGAATCGAAACGAAAGTAGAATCGACCAGATCCAACAGGTTGGAATTTATCTATCGAACCCATCTGTCTAAAGTAAAAACTTAACGTGTATTCCCAGCATTATTCTGCTTGAGTAAGGAGGAACTCCCATGATGCATCACTCCTGCTCAGTGAGTGGATATACAAAACACTGCTCTGATGAAGGCAAATTTAAGCCTGAAACAGCTGTCTGCAAACTGAACTGGTACGATTCTGTAAAATAAAATGAATAGGCTGTTTGTTTAGTGTACAGGAGAAGCTTTGGATATACGCTTGGCTTTTAGGGACATAACGAAATTATTTGTATATTCACTCATTAAACAGAAGTCATGCATCATGGGAGTTCCTTATAGCTCACTTAAAATTGTTTTAAGAAGGCAAATATATATTCTATAAAAGTTGACCATCATTTAGGTCATGGTCCATATAAGAGAGTTTCAGTGACCTGGACTTACCTGTTGGCCAATGAAGCTATCAATCCCAATAGAGAACCAGTGGTAATGGTGGATGCCAGTACATGACCCTTTCGATCCTGATGAAGATTGCCGGATTTGCAATCGAAACATGTCGATCGGAGAGCAAAGGGGGCACCCCAGAGGTTGTATGATTGACACCCACCAATCTGAGCAAACTGCGGACACAGACTTATGCTGGAAGCAAAAAAGCAGAAGCGGAGAAGCTGTGGAACGCAAGCGCAACCACGGGGGACGCCTGTGGGAAGTGATGTCACTGCCGGGTACTGCCGACACTCCAGAAAGCTGCTGCATGGGTTGCAGAGAACGGCGTAGGCTAACGGGGCACTCGCAGAGGACAACGCGGCTCGCCCCAAGGACGCTGACACACAGGCCACCAGCCGGGGCCTGAAGGAAGGCATACTGAACATGCAGGGGAACCGTGAGTGAACGGAGGAACCCTTCCAGGGAAGGGAACACTCTGTCAGATACGTGCATTTGTAGATAGATAATACGTTTTCCTCTGGACTTTCTCAATCTATATAAAAAACGTGCCCCATGTATATACTGACCTTAAAGGGAAGGTTCAGGGAAACGTTTAAAAAAATAAAAATCCATATCCACTTACCTGGGGCTTCCTCCAGCCCGTGGCAGGCAGGAGGTGTTCTGCGCCTGCGCAGTAAAGCCCGGAGGACGTCCGATGATGTCAGCGCGCCCGCGTGGGACGCAGAAGAGCCCGTCCTTGGAGCGCAGAAGAGCCCGACCTGGCAGCCGGCCTGGCCAGGTCGGGTCGGCCACCGAAGACGACCGGAAGCCTCTGGAGCAGCGGCGAGGGCACCTCCTGCCTGCCACGGGCTGGAGGAAGCCCCAGGTAAGTGGATATTGATTTTTATTTTTTTAAATGTTTCCCTGAACCTTCCCTTTAAAGAACTGAGTATGCAGTTACAGTATCACTGATCCACTTGAATTAATGTAGCCTGTATGGAATATGGTGCATTTGTATATTGGCTTTCAGGACTTATCTGTAGGACCTGTTCAGACATATCCGTTTTCAATGTATCTGTTGTATCAGTTGCGGTAGCAGATCGCTAAGTTTCGACCTCAGACTCTTCCGGACACCGCATATGCTATGTATGCCAACGGAAACAATGAAAGCTTATGGAGATGGACTTCATCTATTCTCATTACTGCTTTCCAACTGTAAAACTTTTCAAACACATTTCTCACTGATTAAAACTTTGCAAACCATTGTGGTACATTAATGAAACAAAGGAACGAATATTGTACACACACTGACCAATATATTTTCTTTTGTTTTATTTTTGTAAAATATCACATCATTTTGATGAGCATTTGGCAGGGCTCCATGGGCCTCACCTGGAGTCCGCTGCAGTGGATACCAAAACAGAAGTGGACGGACACAGCAAAACCTGTGTGTATGCGGCCCGGGGGGTAGGTTGAGGGTTTTATGATAATTTTAAGTTGGAAAGACTGGAGTGAGGGACTAGTGTAATAAAATATGAAGTGGATGGATTGGGGCCTTAGGACATGAAATGGTGATCAGCTTTATGGAAATATAACATTTATTTCAGTTTTTTAACAGTTGTAAAGAAACGTGCTGTGAGCAGCATAGACACAGTAAAAAATCGGGGGTTCTAAATCTTCTCCACTCTCTTAAAAAACTCTCTTTAAAAAAAAAGTTTTATTTGCTGACACCCCCATCAGTGCTAGAGAAATTCCCTGCTTCCTTCCTAAACAGGAAGTGCTGGAAATTCTCACAGTTGGGGAGCAATACAAATCAGGAGAGTTTCTTACACCTTACTACACTATCCAAATTTTAAAAAAGTAATACAGTTTGGGTAACTTCTGGATCTCTGCATCTATCTCTGTATACAGCTAGAGGCCTCCACGTTCCTGGAGGTTGTTCTGTACTGTCCCATCTCAGTAAGACCTCCTGGAAAGTGAACAAGTTTCTAATTATTTCATGCTGTAGATATTCTGCACAATGTATCTGACATTCCTCCATATCCACTGCTTCTTGTTTCCCCTCAGGGATTTGCATCAGAACTCCGGTCCCCCCTCCCATATTCATTCCTGAAATACCAAGAACAGACTGTTCTGCAGCTCTGTAATGAAGGACACACATTCACACACTCACGTATTTACATTCATACTTTCACAACTTGCTAGCAACTTATGCTTGTTTAATAACGCAAATTAGATTGTTATGAAAATAAGAGCAGGAAGTGTACAGTGAGTTCCATTTGTTAAATAGTACTTAGAGTAATAGATTGCCCTGCAAGCTCATGGTGAACCAGAACTTCTAGGAGTGTGTAAGGGGCTACAAAGGACCAAAAAAGCCCTCTCACTAAAATGCTATGCAAAACAAAAGTTTGCCTTCTTTAAACAGAAGGTATTTGCGATTATTCAGGTTGGAGTGTGCTTCTGCGGTGTACCACAATGCATCACTGCTGAATATGCAAATCATCTTTTGATCTCCATGAAAGCTAAGCACACCTCCAGAAACACTGGAATGCAATGATGTGTCAGCTTCTTAATTGTACTCCAACGTGAATAATCGCAAATACCTTCTGTTTAAAGAAGGCACATTTCTGTTTTGAATGGTACTTGTTGGCTATCCACAGTAATATGGTTACACAGGATATAAAACTGCAGAGGTGGGGTTGTTTGGAAGGGACATTACATGTATAATTCTCTATCTAAGGGGAGGCATACACCTATGGCCAGATTTCGGGCAAGGCCACAAAGGCCATGGCCTAGGGCATTAGGAAGCAAGGGGCGGGTAGCGGGCTGGTACACTCATGCAGTCAAGCTGCCAAACATGTGAACTGCAACAGTCGGGCAAGTGTCTGGGACTCAGGGGATGAAGGGGCAGCAAAAGTGGGCAACTTATTGTCTGTGATCTGCGCAGTCACTCACCTTCACCGCTGGCCGCCCTTGAGTCTAACTCCACCCTCCACTTAGATCCAACCTATTAGAGCGGAAAGCATGGATTTGTTCAGAAGAAGGAGAGAGAGCAGAGGAGGCCGGCACTGCAGTCAACTATTTATTCCATGGTGCAGAAAAATGACATGCAGAAAAATACATTTAATGCAGACATGTGACATACCAATCTTGAAGGCTATGTGGGTAGCGGTGGGTGCTGGGCACTGTATGCCTGACAGCCGTTTCACGCCAAAATGCGCTTCCACGGAGGCTCTAATGCGGGCTGGCTGCTGGCCGGGTATTAAATATACTCTAAAGCCAGCATTCGGCGTGTCCGTGCCGATAAAGTCTGCCCACTTCCTGTAAAGACTCCCAATAGTGAGCTGGGACGCGTATGCGTACCAGCTGGGACTTCCTGGCCATCGACACTTCCTTAATACGGATCCCCGAGCAGACCACACTTATTAGGTGGCTGCTTGATACCATTGTATGCAGAGGAGAGCGTAGGGCAGGATATGCGCCATCTAGTGGTCAGATGCGCCATCTAGTGGTTTTCTGACCACTAGATGGCGCATATCCTGCCCTACGCTCTCCTCTGCCCTACGCTTTCCTCTGGCCAGGAAGTCCCAGCTGGTACGCATACACGTCCCAGCACACTATTGGGAGTCTTTACAGGAAGTGGGCGGACTTTATCGGCGCGGACACGCCAAACGCTGGCTTTAGAGTATATTTAATACCCGGCTAGCAGCCAGCCCGCATTAGAGCCTCCGTGGAAGCGCATTTTGGCGTGAAACGGCTGTCAGGCATACAGTGCCCAGCACCCACCGCTACCCACATAGCCTTCAAGATTGGTATGTCACATGTCTGCATTAAATGTATTTTTCTGCATGTCATTTTTCTACACCGTGGAATAAATAGTTGACTGCAGTGCCGGCCTCCTCTCCTCTCTCTCCTTCTTCTGAACAGTACATGGATTTCCTATCGACCAGAGCACGCAGCCTCAGCCAATGGTGTGAAAGGCATTGTGGGTTCTACCAGCTCCTTGCTTAAGAACAATCTCTTGCTGCAGTGCCAACCTAAACAACCTCCTCACCTAGAAAGCATGGATTTGGCCTATCAGTGGAATAAAAATTATGACCATTCCATTCATTTCAGATGTAATCGTCCCACAAAACAGATTAGTAAAGCGACTGGCAAATTGGTAGTTTGTAGTCGATTGACACCATTAACACTGGCCAATCCAATCAATCGGAAAGGTTGATCGTTCATTAAAATTGCATCATTATTAAGCATCTTTAAATACATTGATTACTGGGACCAATAAATGTGTGTGTGTGTGTGGTACAGGGTTTGTTGTTTGACCGGGGAGCGGCTAGTGATAATGGCCTTGGGCGGTAAAAAAGTACAAATGATTAATGTCGGTCACTGTGAAGTTGCCCCACCCCTCTACAATCAGCACAAATAAAAATGATATCATGTTTGGTTAGTGCTACATTTGTGCTGCAAAAATTAAGATTTGTGATGCTTTCATTTGAAGATACAGTATGATCTCAGTATAATAAACTCGGTGTAGTGGTTAATGTTCTCGCCTTGCAGCGCTGGGTCTCCGGTTCGAATCCCAGCCTGGTCAACATCTGCAAGGAGTTTGTATGTTCCCCCCGTGTCTGTGTGGGTTTCCTCCAGGCACTCCGGTTTTCTCCCACATCCCAAAAAAACATATAGATAAGTTAATTGGCTTCCCCCTAAATTGACCCTAGACTACAATAAATACGCTACACAATACATACATAGACAAACGACTATGATAAGGATTAAATTGTGAGCTCCTTTGAGGGACAGTTAGTGACAAGACAATATATACTCTGTACAGCGCTGCGGAAGATGTTGGCGCTATATAAATACTAAATAATAATAATATAGTAAACATTTGGGTATAGTAAACTACCTCTCCATGTCCAGGCCAATCTCAATTATAAGTCTATGGGAGCCACACCTGGTATAGTAAACCCAGTTATAATAAAACTTCTGTTATAGTAAACATGTTTTTTGGCCCCTACGTGATGCTGACTCTGGATATAGTAAAAAGTGGGCGGAGCATGCGTCACATGTGTGAAACCCATGGTCATCTGCTCTCTTCGGGCTGGTTGCAGGTGAGTTGATGCCTAATAACATTATAAGACTAGAATGGCACCGACGCTCGATATACAGTTATGTACAATCAAGCAGCGGGGGGAAAATGTAAATATAAAATGCAGGTCACATCCCAAAATCATCACTTCTCTACTGTACTATCTAGCTGCACACCAGAATCCTGCTGTCAGCTGCTGTGTTGCAGCATCTGGAAGATGTCAAGATGTAAGTGATATAATGAGTGAATAACCAAGTGATTATACTACTCTCTCTTGTCTTAAATATGTAAAATATCCCTCTAAACAGATTAAAATTCATTCATTCCACTTTCTGACCCTGAAGTCTTTGAAGTTCACGGGAAACGTTGCATAAGAGTACAATATAGAAACCAGCTTGAAATCTGTTTCATGTAAATTGTTACATATTTGCTGAGGGCTGCGATACGATGCTCGGCTTATGAATTAGTATATATATATATACAGTGGGATGCGAAAGTTAAGGCAACCTTGTTAATCGTCATGATTTTCCTGTATAAATCATTGGTTTTTAAGATAAAAAATGTCAGTTAAATATATCATATAGGAGACACACACAGTGATCAGGAGCGTAACAATAGACCCTACAAAGTATGCAGCTGCAGGGGGGCCCAGAAGCCATGGGGGGCCCGTCCTGAGAGACTGACAACTAAGGGCAAGGAAAGAAAAAAACTTTCTGCTCTCTGCACAATTGTTCTAATGACTGTATCTGCGCAGCCACTGATAACGAATCATACAAAGTTTTGTAGACAAAGATTTGTAGACAGTCCCTATTCAGTGTGCAGGGGGATGGGGCCTTCTAGTTACGCCCCTGACAGTGATATTTGAGAAGTGAAATGAAGTTTATTGGATTTACAGAAAGTGTGCAATAATTGTTTAGACAAACTTAGGCAGATGCATAAATCTGCCAGGGTCGCCTCAATCCTCTACTGATGGTTTTGGGAAATCCTCCAGTCACACCACCAGTAGGTGCGTACTGCGCATGACAGCCAGGCCGTGCAGGAGCCCCCATCATGCTGCCGTCACGGGGGGGGGGGGGCAGTATGCTCCTGGCGACAGTCCTGCGATGGGGGTGCATGGATGGCCAGGCCGCGCTCTGTACGCGATGGAGGATTAACCTTGCCGGCCAGCAGAGGATCGAGGTGGCCGGGGAGGATGGCGAGGCAGTCCACGGCCTGAAGGGTTCTGGAAGAAGCACCAGATATGTATAAATGCTTTCTTTCGTTTAAGTCTCAGGTTTCCTGGGCTATAGTCGACCAATAGATCGTAATATTTTTATTTTGTATTTATTTATGTATGTATTATGCATTTTTATGGAAAATCCTTGTTTTCATCTAACATGTCTTCATGGTGAGAATTGGCTGCTGATCTTGTGAGAATTGCACTAAGAAGGCAACAGCAAAATTATTATGGGGTCCCTGCAGGTTAACACCCCCCCCCCGCAAGGTAGCGGGTAGGCAGTCCCCCCCCTTACACATACATACACGCACACACACACACACACACACACACACACACACACACACACACACGCACATGCTAGCACATGCTAGCACACACGCACATGCACGAACACATGCACGGACACACACACGCACACACATATGCACACACATATGCACACACACGTACGCACGCACATACACATGCACGCACACACACTCACGCACACACACATGCACACCCACACACATGCACGCACGCACACACACACACATGCACGCACTCACGCACACACACATGCATGCACGCACGCACACACACACGCATGCACGCACACATATGCACGCACGCACACACACACATGCACGTACGCACGCACACACACACATGCACGCACATACACACACACATGCACGCACGCACACGCATACATGCACACACACGCACGCACACACACATGCATGCACACACACGCATACATGCACACACACGCATGCACATGCACACACACGCATGCACATGCACACACACACACACATATGCACGCACACACGTGCACGTACGCACATACATGCGCACGCACACACGCAGGCACACGCACACATATGCACGCACATGCACGCATACGCACACACACACGCACACCCACGGGCCAGTCTTCTCTTTTTCTGGCAGATAAGTTTGTCTAATGGTGGGATTACCATTAGTGATGAGCACAAATTTTGCATAATTGTAATTTCACATTGTAATTCGCAATTACCATGGGAAATTGTAATAGGAAATTTTGGGTAAAATCTTACTGTAATTAAATTTGTTTGTTAACATTATCAGGAAACGTAATTTTGCATTTCCCCTTAATTTTCATGTACTGTATATACTCGCATATAAGCCTAATTTTTTAGCACAAAAAATGTGCTGAAAAGTTACCCCCTCGGCTTATATGCGAGTCAGTGGAGCAGAATAGATGGTGGAGGAAGGTTTGTTACTAGCAGAGGAGCGTAAGGATTGTGCACTAGTGATCCTGCTCTTGCCAGCTGGCTCCC
Source organism: Hyperolius riggenbachi (assembly GCF_040937935.1). Classification (NCBI taxonomy): domain Eukaryota; kingdom Metazoa; phylum Chordata; class Amphibia; order Anura; family Hyperoliidae; genus Hyperolius; species Hyperolius riggenbachi. The sequence goes on along the minus strand of NC_090649.1, from coordinate 117,288,674 downwards.
TGCTGTGTCTGTGTCCCCCCAACCCCTAGTAACATGGTGTGCAGAGTGCACTGCTCAAGACTACCTGTGTCCCATGGCTTGTGGAGTGGAGCGTGCCAGAGGTGCAATGATCGGGGATTCTTCCTGTGTTGCAATCGCTGTGTCTGATATCTATGACGCCATCTAGTGGGGCCTTGAGACACAGCTGTATCATCCTTGGGGCACATCTGGCTAAGGAGAGAGGGAATTACTTCTACTGGGGGCACATCTGGCTACTATGGCAAGGGGTTAGCCTGGGGAGGGGGCTTATATGAGAGTCAATTACTTTTTCCTGGTTTCTGAGGGAAAAGTGGGTACCTCGGCTTATAAGCGGGTCAGCTTATATGCGAGTATATACGGTAATTCCGTGCTGAGTTTAGCGGTTAAAGCGGACCCAAACCAAACATTTTTTTTATTAAAAATATTTAGTTGCACCACTCCGACACATACAAAGATAAATAAACACTCCTTCAAGCCTATGAGCATTTCAGTGCATGCTTTTCACCCTTCTCTTTTTATATCTAGGGTTATACAGGGGGCAGACATTAGCAATTCCTCCATTGCCGGACACCATCTACTCCACCAGTTTGCCGGAAAAATCCCGGAAATATGAAAGGAAGGGAGGGGTTCCTCCAATAAATGTAAAATATTTTATATTTGTCATCATGCAGCTGAAAAAAGGCTGCTATTTATTATTATAATTTAGAAAATAGGTTTTATTTCTGAAATTGTAACGATGGCGGGGTCGTTTTCGTGGTCAGCGCTCAAGACGCGCACTGACACAACGAAAACCCTCCACCAGCGTATAATTTTGGGAAACCCAGGCTAGGTGCTATGCACCCGCAGAGGGCAATTCCCACCGGCAGATGGCGCTGTGGAGTGCAGGCGAACACCGCCGCTGCACAGCCACAGATGCCAGATAAGAATTGTACAGAACCCGATAAACGGGGCTGAAGAGCCCTTAAAGAGAAAGAGCACAGGGACAGGATGTATGAGTGTGCACCAAACTAGCCGCCACCCAGCGACAGTGAACACACAACAGCTGAAACAAAGTGGGAACGCAATCGCAAGATTGGCGATTGCCGATAGAGACACAAGACAGAGCAGGACAGCGCACAAGGGTAGCAAAGGCACAGAAAATCATACAAAGAGAAAGATAAGGAAAATAACAAACGCTAGCTGAACACGAACACCGCACTCATTCGCAACAGTGCACGTGTTCGTGCGCGGTCTCCGCGTGTTACGCACAACAGAGACAAGCACGCCTAACTAACCAAAGACAGACAAACATGAAACAGAGAACGCGAGCGCTTGCTTAACGGTTACCTCACCGAGCCTACAGCAAGCGTTCGTATCAGACAAGACAGACACACGAAAACAGGGACAAGCGAGAGATAGGATCCACAGCACTAGCGAAAAGTGGCTATCGCGATCCCAGGAGACAGAACAGAAGGATCCACAGCGCTAGCGAAAAGTGGCTAGCGCGATCCCAGGAGACAGAACAGAAGGATCCACAGCCGCTAACACTAGGGCTTGTGCGATCCAAACACAAGACAGACGGAACAGGCAAAACAGATAATGCAATCCTAACTGCACTAGGGAAACTGCCTAGTGCATTCCCACGAATTACACTAAGATAACCTTAACAAACGGGAATGGCTGACACTCCAGGAGTGTCCATCAGGAACAGACCATAAAAGGGAAATGTCCAGCAAAGCATTCTGGGAGCAGAATGCTTTATAGTGCCAGTCATCAAAAGAAGGCAGGTAAGGGATTTGCATGACTAATGTATGCAAATTCCTCAGCAACCCAAGCTGCAAAACTGACAGAAGGTCTCTCTTAAAGAGACCTGCAGAATGCAGACGTGAACAGTGGTCAAAACGCTGCCTGTCTGCACAGGCAGCTGAGCAGATTCTCACAGAAATCTTGTATTTTTAATTTGGGTCCACTTTAATAGCAAAGCCCCCATACAGTATATGCTATCATCACCAAAACATGGTGTGTATGTTAAGGGGAATATTGGGAACAAGACGGAAAAATTATTTTCCAAAAATACCTGATAGTTTTTGAGAAAAAAATCGATTTTAAAAATGGCTTTTAGACTGTCAGTTTTCTGCAAGGTCTTTTTTTTTTTGCCGTTTTCCCACCGTTCTGCCTAACATGTGTAGCAATTTTAATGACAATAGCATGTATGGGGGCTTTGCTATTAACCCCTAAAGTCAGCAATAAATTATACAAAAATTACACAAAATTATGAATGGACTACACAACATCAGTGGAATACCAAAATCATAATAATGTATGGGCGTAATTGCAGAAATACACGCAAAACTTTGCTTTATTGTGATTGGCATATTATGATCATCACTAATTACCATCAAGCTCTAGAAAGAAGTCAATGCATCTAGTGAAAATATGTTTTTAATTTTTTTTTAACAGAAGGCAGAAGCTGCAACAGTGAGTAGCAGGAAAAAAGGGCGCCAGCAGCTAGTGGACGAATAGGGTGCCGCCATAGACTCTGGTGCAATTATCGTTAATACGGAGAAAAAAGCAGAATAAAGGGTGCCCAATAAATATTGTTAACATTATAACATTAAAGTTTTTGAAATATGTTGTTTTAGAAGCTTGCAAAGTTATAGTTTTTGTCATATTAGTTTGTTTGTATGTACAGATTTTACATTATCAAAGATATTATCGTTACTATGTGTAAAAGGGTGTTTCTGCAGGGGGAGTGGTTAGGGTTAGGCACCACCCAGGGGGTGGTTAGGGTTAGGCAACACCGAGTGGGGGTTAGGGACCTATGGGTGGAGGGGTTAGGGTTAGGCACCACCGGGCAGGTGGATAGGGTTAAGCACCACTAGGGGAGTGGTTAGTTTTAGGCACCACCAGGAGAGGGGAGGGAGGGTGTGAGAGTAGCGTTGGGTTAGGGCCCGTTCAGACTGCACGCGTTTCCAGCCGCGTTTTGGAAACGCGTGTAGGAGGCAGACACGCACGACATCAGACAGTGAACTGTCTGATGTTCACACTGCATGCGTTCCGGACCAGTGCGGTCCGGGAACGCATGCTGCACGCAGATTTTGCAAAAACGCGCGGCTGTCCCATTCACTTTTCAGTGATGGGATCAGCCACGCAACATATACAAACGCGGATGGCGTGCGTTCGCATGCGTTGCGTTCCGCATGTGTGGCCGTCCGCGTTTTGTAATGTGAACCGGCCCTTAAGCTGTATTGTTGAATTACGTTACAATTTTTAACATTAATATATTTTCGTTATCAACTCTATTTAAACTGTATTTATAAATAACCAATTTCGTTAATGATGTTTATCGTTATTGAGATTGTGTTAACCACCAGCACGCCAACAGTGATGTAAGTGCCAACACTGAGCAGTAATTGCCAGGGGCACCTGACAGCATCCCAGAAGAACGTGGACCACAACAGCTCACATTACATCATATCTCATTGAGTGTTTTTAAGGTACTTTTTCAAGTGTTTTCCACAACTTTCCTAAAGACATAGAAGAGATTAAAGTCTCGCTCCAGGTTCAGAAAAAAACATTTACCTCTCGCCTTTAGCATTGCACATAAAATTCTTCTGACATGCAAATCTCCAGTAACCCAAGGACGGTATTAATTGTAGCCAACCATAACCTCTATCTGATGTTTGTTTGATCAGCTGCCAGCCAACTGATCGGTAATTGCCTGTTTTGGTTGGCCCAGTTTCTTCCTCTTCTTGTGTCAAAAGGATTTTTACTTACCTGGAGGGGTTTTTTCTGCCCCCCTGTAGTCTGTCAACCTCCTCTATGTCCTCCCAGTCCCCTCCGCTGTTCCACTGTCAGCCCCAGTAAATGCACTGTCCAAGCTGCTTGCCTCCCCAGAATTCTCCAGGCTACAGGAGCGCAATGAAGGAAGCATGTGGCTCGAAACAGCGCATGCGCAGTGGCTGCAACCCAGCTGGATCATAGACTTCACAGAGCACAGCCGAGGGAACCAGGAAGACATCGCATGAGCTGACGGACTACTGGGGGCTGGAACAAGAAGCCCCTGGCAAGTAAAAATCCTTTTCCTCCATTCATCTTAGGTTTACTTTAACCACTTGAGGACCCAGCCTTTACCCCCCCCTTAAGGATCAGCGCTGTTTTTTGTGATCTGTGCTGGGTGGGCTCTGCAGCCCCCAGCACAGCACAGATCAGGTGGCATGCAGAGCGATCAGATTGCCCCCCTTTTTTCCCCCCTATGGGGATGATGTGCAGGGGGGGTCTGATCGCTCCGGTCGGCAGGCATGTTGCGGGGGGGGCACCTCAAAGCCCCCCTCCGCGGCGAAATTCCCCCCCCCCCCCCGGTGATCCCCGCTGCACAGGATGCTATCGGCAAGTGGTTAAAGACTCTGAAGTCTAAATTCCCTTTTTTAACTTGTAGTTATGTTCATAACTATAACCCCTGCTAACCTGCTAAAACGCAGCTATCCCGCGGCAAAACAAGGGGTTAATACTCCCCAAATCCCCTCTCCTGGGTCCGGGGAGCGCTTAATGCTTGAGGCAGAGCTAATGGCTGTAGCTCTGCCTCTCAGCGCGTCAATCCTGGGTGATCGGCGCCTGTCCCCGCCCCTCTCAATCTGCCTTCACAGAAAGGGGCGGGGGAGAGGCTGAGATCCGCCGGCAGATAGACGCGCATGGAGGCAGAGCTGCAGCTCATAGCTCTGCCTCCATAAGCAGCAAAATCCATGACCAAGAAAGTCGTGGATTTTGCAAGGGGGATTTGGGGGTATTAACCCCTCGTTTTGCCGTGGGATGGCGGCGTTTTAGCAGGGGTTATAGTGATGAACATAACTACAAGTTAAAAAAGGGAATTTAGACTCACTTCAGTGTTTCTTTAAGAGAGTTGTCTTTTTTTTACCAATCACCTCTTACAGTCACCTCAATCCCTGTACTAATCTATCTTTGTAGAAACTAATAATAAATCCAGAACTTGTGTATTGTGACAGTTCCCTGTCGTTTATGCATACTGGAGCACAACACAATAGCACACTGGCTGGCTGTGAGTCTGTGACAAACTTCTCACCCTCAGCCACTCCATTTTTCCTCAGTCAGGACAGCAGAGCCACTTCCTTCCTTTTGGCTGTGCAAGTGAAATGAAACACTGCTGCTCCCCTCCCCCCTCCTCACTCACTGTCAGACTCCTCACACAGCACAACAAGCTGCTTTTCCCTAATGATCACCTCACTCACTCTCCTCTTGCTACTCCTGCTACTCTGACTGCATGCTGTTAGTGTAAACACAGTACAAACATGCCATCCCTGTAATCTCTGCACCTGATGCAAATGTTTCACCTTGCTTCATGAGAGAACCGGCCCTGCGCATATGACTGGGTAAATACTGAATATAGGCCTTTGCCCTTGGTTCTCAAACTGGTGCTCCATGACCACCTTCCAGGGGTGTCTTGGCATTCATCCTCCTACCTTGTACATTGCCTTCAGATAATGCAACTGCACATTTACATACAATGTGTGGAGATGGGATGCTGTCTAAGGGGGGAGGGGGGGAATCATTGACTACTTGAAGGGGGAATATGGCCTAATAAGCATCACTAGCTACCTGAAAGGAAGGGAAAGCTGCATAATGATCATCACTAGCTACTTGTAGGGGGGTTGCTACCTAATTGGGGGAAGGGGGGTATTCCTAATAACCATCAGTAGCTACTTGGAGGGGGGTGCTACCTAACTGGGAGAAGGGGGGGGGGCACCTAATAACCATCAGTTGCTACTTGGAGGGGGTGCTACCTAACTGGGAGAAGGGGGGGGGCGCCTAATGACCATCAGTAGCCACTTGGAGGAGGGGAGGGGGGTTGTGCTGCCTAATAAGAGTCATAAAAGCATTTCGGAAGTTGTTGCCCAGGGGTTCCTTGAAAAATTGTCAAAGCCATCAAGGGGCTGTCATCCCAAAAAGTTTGAGAACCACTGACCTACACTATGTGGTGTTTTCAGAAGATTGGATGACTGATTAGACAGGTGCAGGGGGCAGCGATGGGGACGACCTGTGCCCCGTCGTATGCAAACCTGTACCTGGGGGAGTGGGAACGGTGGCTTTTTGCCAATGATGGCCTCTCGATGTACCTGTGCCACATTCTGGCGTGGCACAGGTACATCGATGACATCATCATGTTTTGGACAGGGGGTGGTCCCCTATTGGAGAAGTTTGTAGGGACGTTGAATGAAAATTCCAGCAATCTGAGATTTACTATGGAGTCTAGCACCTCGGAGGTCCCCTTCCTTGATATCTCCATCCGGATAGATGGGGATGGCCAGTTGGCAACACGCCTATACAGAAAAGAAACCGCAACTAACTCACTCCTTAGGGCGGACAGTTTTCACCCCTCGCACACTTTAAGGGGTATTCCTACTGGCCAATATTTGCGAATAAGACGCAACTGTTCTGAAGATGCGGCTTTCAGGGAAGAGGCCAACATCCTAAGGAGGAGATTCAGGGAAAGGGGATATCCGGAGGGCACCCTGAAAAAAGCTTTTAGAAGAGCAGATGCCAGTGCGCGAGCTTCTTTGCTCGCGACTGGCACCCGTGTGAGGGACAGTGGTGGACAAACTGTGCGTTTTTGCACCAGATATTCAGCTCAACACTCCAAGATTGCCCACATAATTGAGAAACATTGGCATATTTTGACCAATGATTCCAGATTAAACAAAATCATTCCTACCAAACCTTTATTTTCTTTTAGACGGGCTCCTTCACTGAGAGATAGGGTGGTTGGTAGCCACTTTTCGGATCCTTCTATTAGATCTAAACATTGTAAAGTGACAGGCACTTACACCTGTGGTGGCTGCACCATGCACTACGATCAGCATAGATAGCATATGATTGATGACACCTCACTTTCCTTTAGCCTTCTCCTTGTATGTTCCTCAGAATAGAAAACAGCAGTACATAGCATAATACTGTTTCAATAACGGGTACAGCACACCTTCACCCATGCAAATGATCACCCGTGTGATATGTGGCATATACACCTCAACCCCGGTGCATAAAATTGTTAAGGCTGCGGGCTCACCAGATCTGAACGCTGATCAAATGACAAATCAGCTCTCTGCACATAAACATTCAAGTCCTCTCCTCTGGCAGAATCTTCTCCCCTAATAGACTCAAGGACAAAGTCTCTATAGTGTAATACCGTTTAATAAAATCCGTAAAAACAAAGTAGTGCACTCACATTTTCTGAATAAAATCATGCGCATGTAATCATAACACCGCCGGACGTCCTCTATGCTGCCTGTCTTGCGTCTCCACTCCGTGCTGCGAGTTTATGTGCAGAGAGCTGATTTGTCATTTGATCAGCGTTCAGATCTGGTGAGCCCGCAGCCTTAACAATTTTATGCACCGGGGTTGAGGTGTATATGCCACATATCACACGGGTGATCATTTGCATGGGTGAAGGTGTGCTGTACCCGTTATTGAAACAGTATTATGCTATGTACTGCTGTTTTCTATTCTGAGGAACATACAAGGAGAAGGCTAAAGGAAAGTGAGGTGTCATCAATCATATGCTATCTATGCTGATCGTAACTAGTCAGCCATCAAATCTGGTAAGCGTGATACCTATTATCTGTATTGGAGATCTGAGATTGCAGACTTCAGAGTGGACTCTGGACTCTTGTTCATGTAACTTATGCCAAGGAAGTGTGTTGTGGGAATTTGAGACTTACCAAGGCTGGTGTTGAGCGCTGTACTTAAACAGGAAGTGTCATACCTCCAGAGGAAGCCGGAAGTCCGGCGAAACCGGTCGAGGACGCATGTGCTGCGTCCCGGCCTCCCCGCACCACGCACCTGTGATTTGCCTGGCCACTGGCCGAACACCTGGGCATCTGGCTCACCCGGCAGCCTCATCCAGCATCCACCAGCCCCAGTCGAAGACCAGCCTGCAACGACTATCCAGCCACAGAGTATTGAGGCCATCCAGCGGGCAACTTCTGGTTGATCCCAGAGAGGAACTACAACATATGTAAGAACAATCCATGTTGCTTAAGGCTTGCTTGCTCTCTTCTTTTTGTGCTGCTGCTAAACTGGTTGAACTGTGCTGGCAGCCTGCTTGCTGTGGTGCTTGTGCTGCATTAACCTGATTGAACTGTGCTGAGGCAATGAGAATCACATACATTACCCTATGAGGGGGAATTTGTACGCATGGATGCCTATCTTTGCTGCTTGAACCAGAGGCTTATGCTACTGTGGCTCACTACTCTTGTTGGATTTCCTTGCCTTACCATTCTCTATTGGATAAGACGATCTTGGCTTATACATCTGCTGGCTTAATGTCCCTATCTGTGGCTTACACACTGGGAATATATGAACCAACCCACCATTGAGATTATCCAATGACCGGACATTAGGAGTCTGAGATCAGACGGGTACACCGGTGTCTGAACTTTTGTAGTGGGGCAGGTGCACATGCTTCACTTCATTTTTTGATTACAGGTCAAGTAGGGGCTAGCTATTGGATGAGGGTGATTGAAGGCTGTAGGGGAGGGGCTTGTCGGGTGGGGTGGGTGCTTCTTTGGGGAGGCTTGGGAGGCTCACATTTTTAAATTGTTTTGTCTTGATACAGTGATTAATAAAAGTTTTTTGTAGATATTTTCTTAAAAATAGTCTGAGCAGTTTTTGTTTGATTTGGACCATACCCACCCATATATATCTCACAGTGTTTGATTTGAAATGAAACACTGCTGCTCCCCTCCCCCCTCCTCACTCACTGTCAGACTCCTCACACAGCACAACAAGCTGCTTTTCCCTAATGATCACCTCACTCACTCTCCTCTTGCTACTCCTGCTACTCTGACTGCATGCTGTTAGTGTAAACACAGTACAAACATGCCATCCCTGTAATCTCTGCACCTGATGCAAATGTTTCACCTTGCTTCATGAGAGAACCGGCCCTGCGCATATGACTGGGTAAATACTGAATATAGGCCTTTGCCCTTGGTTCTCAAACTGGTGCTCCATGACCACCTTCCAGGGGTGTCTTGGCATTCATCCTCCTACCTTGTACATTGCCTTCAGATAATGCAACTGCACATTTACATACAATGTGTGGAGATGGGATGCTGTCTAAGGGGGGAGGGGGGGAATCATTGACTACTTGAAGGGGGAATATGGCCTAATAAGCATCACTAGCTACCTGAAAGGAAGGGATAGCTGCATAATGATCATCACTAGCTACTTGTAGGGGGGTTGCTACCTAATTGGGGGAAGGGGGGTATTCCTAATAACCATCAGTAGCTACTTGGAGGGGGGTGCTACCTAACTGGGAGAAGGGGGGGGGGCACCTAATAACCATCAGTTGCTACTTGGAGGGGGTGCTACCTAACTGGGAGAAGGGGGGGGGGGCGCCTAATGACCATCAGTAGCCACTTGGAGGAGGGGAGGGGGGTTGTGCTGCCTAATAAGAGTCATAAAAGCATTTCGGAAGTTGTTGCCCAGGGGTTCCTTGAAAAATTGTCAAAGCCATCAAGGGGCTGTCATCCCAAAAAGTTTGAGAACCACTGACCTACACTATGTGGTGTTTTCAGAAGATTGGATGACTGATTAGACAAAAGTATTGAAAAAATTAGGGCACACTTTTTGCTTGATGCATTGACCAAACAGTGATTAGTACAAACTGTTGGGGAAGAAGTTGCCCCCTCTACAGGAGTTATTGGATGTTACATCCCTGCTCTGATACAACATCTCTCCTCCAGTGCCAAAGGCTTTCATGGGGAACAGTCGTGTGATTTCAAGATGAATTCAAAATTAGACGTACATTTTCTTCATTTTATATAAAGTTACATCAGTACCAGAGTGGTCAGAGCCTGGAGTTGGCCTTTTAAAATAAAAACCCTGGGACCTTTTTCAGAGGTAAACATATATTGAGACCGACTCGAGACAGGTCTAACTATCTGGAAAAATATCATGTCACATCCACAAGTACCTGATTAATGCATGTTATAGTTTAGTTATTTGGAATAACTTTTTTTCTCAGAGCGGTTATATATATAATTAGAGCCAACTAACAGCAATGGGAAAATCAGCGGAAGCACGCAAAATGTTTACTTTCTCTACAGCAGAAGAATGTTACAGACTGCTTCATCATTTTCCACTACCACACATGAAAAACAAGTTTGTAATCTCATCTCGTCAATGGTTCCAGTCACATGTGTGTCTGTAAATATTTCAGTACATCACTGAAGATGTGGAATGGCCTATTTTTATGCTCTGACTGACCCATCGTCAGCAAGATTCAGTGAAGCCTCACAAACTCTACACAGTTCAATTCAGAAGAGTGAGTGAAAGCTAAGAGTGCTTACGGTATGCTTCCTTAGTGATCTTTGGCGCTTTTTTGCATTAAGCATTAGCGCCTTTGGGGCGTATAAATGGTCCATTAGATCCAGGCACCCAAAATTCCTGATTCCGTGGAGCTATAGCATTACAGCTATAGCAGTAAACAGTGGGCACTGAAATAAACTGCTTTGTGCAGATCAGATGTTTCTGACAAAAATCTGACAAGATTAGCTGCATGCTTGTTTCAGGTGTGTGATTTAGACCCTACTGTCCAGAAAGATCAGCAGGACTGCCAGGCAACTGGTATTGTTTAACAGCAAATAAATATGGCAGCCTCCATAGGTCTCTCACCTCTGGTTCCTTTGAACATTTGTTTGAATGTGGATCTTAGCGATGGCCAAGTTAGACAAATGACTGCATGTATGTAAGGAAGTCCATATCATAAATGGCAAATTTGAAATTCTTCTCGAGAGACACCACTGCCTGTTACTGGAAACTATTAAAAAGCGACAAATGTGGTGAGTGCTAATATTCCTAAATATATTATTAAGCAGCAGTTTCTAAATCAGGGGCATAACTAGAAATCACTGGGCCCCCCTGCAAAACTTTGGATGCTCCCCCCCCCCCCCCTTGCTTTCTGCACAGGTAAATTGAGATCCAATGTTATTCAATTGGCTAGTGCACACACGAATGTGTTTTCCCCATGCAGATAAAAACAGACCCTACTGCAAACTGAATAGGGACTGTCTACAATCTTTGTCTGCAAAACTTTGTATGATTCCCTATCAGTGGCTGAGCAGATGCAATCATTAGAACAATTGTGCAGAGATAAGAATTTGTTTTTGTCCGTGCCCAGACTCCTCAAGCATCACTGTCATACAGAGCACTTCGGGAGGAGTAGAGAGGTTGGGGGCTGGGCACTGTACACAAGAGCCTGCTGCACACTGAATAGGGTTTGTCTACAAATCTTAGTCCGCAAAACTTTGCATGAATCCTTATCAGTGGCTGAGCAGATGCAGTCATTAGAACAATTGTGCAAATAGGAGAATGGTTTTTTTCTCTGTGCCTTTAGTTGTCAATCTCTTATGACAGAGAAAAGAAACTTCTCTCCCATGGGGCCCCCTGCGGCTCCTGGGACCCCCTGTGGCTGCATCCCTTACATGGTCTATTGTTATGCCCCTGTTCTAAATACATTATTCCATGAGACCAGCACTGGATTCTTAAAATAAAAGTAATTTATGTGTCATTGCTTCCACAAATCCAAAAAGCAAAGGGGTTAATTGCCCTTTCAGGATGGTACATTTTATGCAAATCATTTTCTGAAAATGTAAATCATTTAACAAAATCAAAATTTAGATTTTCACAAAATTAAAATACATTGAAGTCTATTCTCCATGAAGGTCTGCCATAGAAGGTCAGTAAATAAGATTACTTTAAGAAGTTTAAGAAACCGGTAGCTTATTTTTTTCCCAAGTCTTCTTCAATTGTATCACTAAAGATGGACTTAGGCGCTGTGTCTTGTTCCTGACCAAATAAGCTTGCTCCCAGTATTGTTGCCCGATGATACGGGATGTAGACTCGCGAAACGCATTGCAAACACCTTTGTGTTTTGGAGTAATTGAAAAGATTATTGTTTTATTGATTTCCATTCAGTCATCTGTGAGGAGGTAGGTAAGTCCATCACTTATCCCCCCTCCCATTTTTTTTATAAATTAATTGATTTTACACTTACTGGCACCTCTGTTATTTAATGAACCCACAAAGACGTAGTTCACTACTGTTCATGTGGCAGGAAAGGCCATGTTCTGATTGGCCAGTAAGGTCTAGCCAATCAGCACCTTAGTTTACTTAAGATCTGGTCAGAGGCACGTTTACCTACCGTGTGAGGAGCCTCTTTCAGCTTAGTATTATCAACTTTGGAGGGCAGCCAGGAGACAGTAGTTACTGTCGGTGCAGAATCTCCTGCGTATAGATCAGGAAGGGACTGATGAAGTCCTCTGTACCTATGCAAATTTCTAAGAAAAGTTTCTGTGAAAATGTGTATTTTTGCAACAATGTAAACAATTTTGTGTTTTCACATGAAGCCAGTTTTGGCAGTGTCATGAGCCCACGTCAATCCACCGTAACCCTTCTTCATAAATGAGCTTTGAACTTCTCATGTATCTTTGCTCGACACTATTTGTTTTGTACAGCGCTATGGAAGAAGCAGGAGGTTTCGGGCAGCAATGCTGTAGTGCGCGGGTCCGTAGGGGTAATTCAGGGTCCCGAATTACATCTTCCTTCAAGTTGCTATGACTCTGAGGGGGAATAGTATTTAACGCTTCCGGGGATTTGAATCGTTCGGCTCACCCTGCGCCCAGTTCAATGGCGGCGTACTAATATGTATGCAATGTTGGCACTATATACAGTAAATAAAAAATAATAAAATAATAACTTGACTAATTTACGGTATCTTACATGGAAATTGTGTAGGGTTGGCTAATCCAGAATCACGTAACACACATTGCAGTTTATGTCAGAATGAGCCACAGAGCATTCCAGGCTAAGGAGACATCAGATTTCCTTGAGACTTGAGGCGATGTTACGGATGATGGTGTGTTTACTTCCTGTGTGAACATTCAGTTAGTCAGAGAGAAGCAAGTACGTGCAGCTTTTACTCTGGGAATGCAGAAAACACCGTCGGCTGTGTACTGTGGCTCCTATCAGAGACGCCTGGGACAGGAATTAGTGAACACATTAGCGTATTACTGTAACATAACAAGGGATTCTTCTGGTAATGTGAGTGTCTACAGTAAATATAATGGGGAACTATGGAAGTAGTCCATGCCAAACTCCTCGTCCATGCCCTCATCATCTGCCCTCATTAATGTTATTCAAAATTACATGTGCATTTCAATCGGCAGCCAGTTCATACTTTTTAAAACATACTGTAAGCGCATACAGCAATTATTTTCTAGCCTGTAATCTGTACTCTGTGTTACGGTGTTACGGTACAGACAGCCTATGTGTTTTATTTTCTCTCATGAGTAATCATTCATCTGCACAAAGCAGGAGGTCCTGATTGTTATTTTCCACACCTGAACTCAGAGCTAGATCATTCACAGTAATACGTACCAGCCTCGGACTGACCCACCGAACTGCCGATGATTCCATCGGTGGGCCCCGCCTCCTGGGGGCCCCAGGGGGCCCCAGAGCCGGCACAGCGCAGGAAGGGGGGAAATTGGGCACACAGAGCGGCGGGGAGGGGGGAAGCTTCCCCCCCCTCCCTCACCTAGGGGTCCCCCCTTCCGCGCTCCCCCTTCCGCACTCCCCCTCCCTCCACAATGTCAGCCAGCGGCAGCGAGCGGAGAATAGCTTTACCGGCATAAAGACATGTCTTCAGAGGAGATCCATCGCTCTGCGTGCCGCTGGCTGGTCTGGTCTCCGTCTCTCCTGCAAGGCTGCAATGCACTGACCAATCACGCTCTTACAGGAAGTACTGTAAGAGCGTGATTGGTCAGTGCATTGCAGCCTTGCAGGAGAGACGGAGACCAGCCAGCGGCAAGCAGAGCGATGGGTCTCCTCTGATGACTGATGTCTACAGTCTATGTCTTCATGCCGGTAAGCTTATTCTCCGCTCGCTGCCGCTGGCTGACATTGTGGAGGGAGGGGGAGTGCGGAAGGGGGAGCGCGGAAGGGGGGGCCCCTAGGTGAGGGAGGGGGGGGAAGCTTCCCCCCTCCCCGTTGCTCTGTTTGCTCATTGCCCCCCTTCCTGCGCTGTGGGACACCTGTGACCTGCGGCCTGCCTACCTAAACTGGGGGGGGGGGCTCCAGGTGAGGGAGGGGGGAAGCTTCCCCCCCTCCCCGCCGCTCTGTGTGCCCACTGCCCCCCCTACCAAGCTGGGGGGGGGGGTCGGGGGGATATTAGACCTACCTAACTGGGGACACCTGTGACCTGCCTACCTAAACTGGGGGGGCTCCAGGTGAGGGAGGGGGGAGCTCCAAGTGAGGGATGGGGGGAAGCTTCCCCCCTCCCCGCCGCTCTGTGCCCACTGCACCCCCTTCCAGCATGGGGGCCCCCACTAACAGGGGACCTGACTTTGTGGGGATATCTGCCACCAATTTGATTGCATTTTGTGGGGATATCTGCCGCCAATTTGATTGCATTTTGTGGGGATATCTGCCGCCAATTTGATTGCATTTTGTGGGGTTATCTGCCGCCAATCTGTTTGCATTCTGTGGGGATATCTGCCGCCAATTTGATTGCATTTTGTGGGGATATCTGCCGCCAATCTGTTTGCATTCTGTGGGGATATCTGCCGCCAATTTGATTGCATTTTGTGGGGATATCTGCCGCCAATCTGTTTGCATTCTGTGGGGATATCTGCCGCCAATTTGATTGCATTTTGTGGGGATATCTGCCGCCAATCTGTTTGCATTTTGTGGGGATATCTGCCGCCAATCTGATTGCATTTTGTGGGAAAATCTGCTGCCATTTGACTATTTGATGAATTATCATGAGGCATGTAACTACTTGATGATTTTATCTAAAATGTATCTGGTCGGACCTAATCTCTGTGAATAAAACCGCTACTTATTTTGTGTGGTGCGTGGCGACACCCATTAATTTTTGCTGCGGCGCGCTGCGCGCGCCGCATGTGGACATATCCCTATTGGACACTGTCCTCAGAAGTGTTTAGAATCTATTCCCTACCATCAAATCATGCAACATTTCTAGAGTACATGTATATGTGAGCCCAAAATGGGATGGGGGGGGGGGATGTGGGGGGAGGGGGGGGGGGTGGGAGGGGGGGAGGGGGGGATGAGGGGGGGGATGTGGCGGGGGGGCCCTAGGCTGAAACTTCCTCGGTGGGCCCTTAGTGTCCCAGTCCGACCCTGATACGTACAGTTAGGGTATCTGTGCTATCGGGCATGGCTTCATACCAGAAGTAAAGTAAAACTATCGGTAATATACTGTATTATAACATTACTAATATTTTACTATAGACATACCTGGTCCCCTATTTTAACACTAACCTTCCCTCTAATACCGAGCATTAAACGCCCCCCCCCAGGAGTCCCGAGTTGAACAGGTATGCTTTAAATGGAAGCTACAGGGGTGTGGATTACCGCTCCTCCCAATCACTCCTATGATCCTCTGTTCCTGTGTAACATGCCCCCTTAGCATCTGCAACTTGGCTGAGTCACCAACCTTTAACCTGGACGTACTCGGCCGCACATGCATAGTATGCCCGATTCACACCTCTTGTGACCATGCCTCCTAGCTCCTGCATTCCCAGTGCGTGTGTTCCCATCCAGACCGCAGTACAAGGGGGGATGGTTCGGACATACAGTACTGGCATGCACAGCAGAGTACATCCAGGTAAAAAGGTTGGTGACTCGGCCAAGTTGCAGCCGGAAACGGGAGTCTTTTTGCAAGGGAACAGAGCATCACATCAGTACGCATCAATGGTAAGCCTCAGCCCTCATGCCTAGCATCATCCTCACTCCTAATGCCTAACACTAACACCCTCCTAATACCCAACACTAACCATCCATCATATCGATGTAACATGCAGGATTGGTTCAAGCTATATGAGGGCCCCGAGGCAAATGTAACCTGGGCCCCCAACACCAAAGTCAGCTCCCAGAGGCCCTGATCTGGCCCGCTGCAAGTCCGCAGTTATAATCCACTTGCAATGTATGGCATTGCAGCCCTGGATAGGGGTACGGAGGCCACACATGTCCACACTACAGCCCCCACAATTATCCCTTGCATTGCCTACTGCTCATACACGGTGATTGCTCCTAGCCAATGAGTGATCACCTGGTACGAGCTGAAGGCGATGCAAGGGATTGTGGGGGCTGTAGTGCGGATGCGTGTGACCTACGGATCCCCCTACACTACGCTGCAATGCCGTGCATCTAGCTACTCATATTGCACGGGAGCAGTCAGGGGGAGAACGCCTGGAGTTCCATCGACGCAGGGCGCCCGGTGTTCCAACATTTTTGCATACCCGACAGAATAGCATACAAATGCTACTGAGCATGTGCAAAGTGATGCAGGTCATACATTAAGACTATAATGCCCATCAGCAGCATTAACCTTGCAACCCGAGTTAGCTTCCTGGATGCTGATGTGCAATCTCCACTATCCAAGTGGACATAGAGTTAGAATAAAAAGTTGTCCGAGCGAAGCGAGGACCGTGTCCGCAGCCCAGCGAGCGAAGCGAGCGGGCAAGGGGACACTGATTCTACTTAAGAGGACTATATCACTTTAAATGTATGCTATTCTGTCGGGTATGCTAAAGTGTTGGAACACCGGCAGCTGTCAGATTCTCTGGGGCAATTACCCCCTTTACCTTAATGGCAGCAGCGCTGGCCCTGGTAATATGAGGGACTAACTAAAGTATCCATTCAAACTATATTCACTCAGTTTACTCTTCTACTACATAGATTTACTAAGATTGTACAGTAAAGATTGTACTGTAAACCTAAAAATGTCCACAGACTACTTAGCCATTGCCCCCCCCCCCCCCCCCCCTACCATGTCCCCCTTTTACCCTTGCTTCTGCAATACCTGTATGAATCTTGGTCATGCCAATAAAGCTATCTTTGATTTGATTTGATTGTATCATTAGTGGCCAACTTAACACCATTTCAACAGCACCTATAAAATACGTGTATCTATACTGGGAGAAATAAACATATAAAACACGGGAATTCCAACAAGCTACTGAGAAGAAAAAGCTACTTGGGCACAGCAGTTACGTACTCATGCTAATATGAGTTATTTTATGCCTGAATGACAGGTAATGCCAACATAACACGATATTTCATTTAAGCAGGGAGGGAGTCGAGTAAAGTAAACTGAGCAGATGATGTCATTCTGCAAGAAATAAAGGCTCTTTCAGTGTGGAAATACATACACATTCCTGGACACATTTACCACACCACTCATCTTGTGATTTATGAATGTGCCCCTGCCCAGTGTGGAGGCAGCCATGTTGTGGCCTGAGACAGTTAACCCTCTCACTGCTAGATATGTGTGCTAAAGATTCAACTTAAAGGGAACCTGAAGCGAGTAAAATTATTTAAAATACATGACACATGACGTACACGCAAATGAATATCACATACTGACCTCACTGTCAGTTCCTCTCAGAAGCTCACCATTTACTTCTTACAGTGATCCCTTCTAGTTCTAGACTGCAGGGGCAGCTCTCTTGAAAACTACTTAGAGGCCAAAACCCCTGTATGGCTGTGCACACGCTTCTCATACTGAGATAGTTCTGAAAGGCTAATTCGCTTATAGTTTCTGTTTGAGATAGCTGATTGAAACAGATTTTTCGTCATGCTGAATGGCTGCTGCTGTTTACTATTCAGACTTTGAATTTCAACCCTTGGCTTGAAAATAAGAACCTGGGTCTCCGAGGACTACAGATACAATTATTTATCACATACGTTTATTTTCACTTTGAGTTTGCTGTATTGTTTTTACACTAGGCCTCTTTCTTTGCATTGCATTACCCTTTCTGCATGCAGGGTAACGCAGGGGCTTGTACTCTTACCCTGCCTCATCTTGCTGGAAGTTCCCAACCCACCGCAAAGTCAACAGCGCTTTACTGTGTGATTTATGTGGCGAACAGGACAGGATTTATCATAAGGTAGAGTGTAAATGAGAGGTTACTCACCCAGCTCTCAGCATTCCAATGACGATATCTCCCTTCAGTCAGGGGCACCACTAGCTACTTAATATTGAGGGTACCTCTCTGGCTACCTAATACTAAGGGTCACCTATGACAGGCAAGGCCCTTTTCCACTAGCAATCGCAATCACAAACGCCAGTGATTGCAATTTTTCATTAATTCTGTTATGCGATTGCGATTTTTCATTTGCATTGCATTATCGCTCTAAAAATCGCTCCAGAAAGCAATTGCATTTTGCGATTTCCAAGTTGAATCACTATAGTGGAAAATACTTCTTATGATTTCTATGCTAAAGTAACAACCCTAGCGATTTAAAAATCACTAGCGATTTGCGATTCAGCTGTTTAGTGGAAAAAGGCACTAAGGGAGAAGTGACAGCAGGGACAGCCAGCACACTTGGAGTGCAGTTTGGTGGGGGGTTGTAGGTTCATAGGGGGCGAAGTTTAAGGTGCCAGGACATCTGTGCTTATAGGCAACCTTGTGAGGTAAAACCAGGCCTGGTGGCGACACAGCCGCAACAAAATGCATGCAAGTCAATGGGCGACACAGAAATTTTTAATTTGTTGGTCGTGGCGGTGCACGGAATGACACACATTCGATGAGGAAGCCGGGAATCCCAGTGACGCACTTCCTGTCAAGCAGGGAGTACGTCACTGGGCGAGGGGCGGGCGACAGGTGGCGAAGGGCGGCAGGGGGCATGCAAGGGGGCACTATGCATAGGACACTGTTGGTGCACTCTGCCACAGGGTCATATGAATGTAGTTTTTATTGCTCCGGTAATGTGAAATGGCGGTGCCGCATCACACCGCAACACTTGCTTCAGGTGTAAAACCGGCCTAAGGGCTCTTTCACACTAGGCAACGCGTGCACGAACACTATTTTGTTTACACGTTATGACCTACGGCGACCTGCAGTTTGACGATGATCAGTGACGCTAGTTCTAATCCACCCGATGGGAAAATGCTTGCGGCTGACGATTAAAAATTCCCAGAAGCATTACAATGTAACGGGTCAGTGAATAATGGCGCCCAGCGCCTATGCATAAAAATGGCGCCGCATTAAAAAGATACGCTTATCGCTATTTATCGTTAGTACTGCATAATAATGGCGCACAGGGAAAAAAGAAGAAAAACGGCACACACTAACGTTATTTATCAATAGTGGCACACACTAACGTTATTTAACAATAGTGGCACACACTAACGTTATTTATCAATAATGGCACACACTAACGTTATTTATAAATAGCGCCCTACATAAGCCAAACTGCAGACGTTATTTAACTGCAAAGCGGTGAATGGATTTAATGTAACACTGTCAAGGTTAGGGTTGGGCACCAAGGTTAGGGTTTCTGGCCATCTTAGGGTTAGGCACCACCAGGGGGGTCTTAGGGTTAGGCACCACCAAGGGGGTGGTTAGGGTTAGGTACAGGGAGGGTTCTGTGTGAGAGTAGGGTTAGGTATAGTTACAGTACAATATACACCACCAGGGGGGTGGTTAGGGTTAGGCACCACCGGGGGGGGGGGGGGTTTAGGGGTTAGGGATAGGTACAGAGAGGGTTCTGTGTGTTAACGCTAAATAACGATAAGGCTTTAACGCTAAATAACAATAAGGCTTTAACGTTAAATAGCGATAAGCGGCAAACGGATTAGCGGCAACACTGTGCGCCATTATTCACAGGCGCCATTTTCAGATGGATGCACAATGTAATGCTCAGAAACTCTTTGTCTTATGTAAAAGGTAACATGAAAGTCAATAGACTCTCATGTTACCTTGCTTACCGCATCCTAGGAGCGATCCGCCAGAACGCACGGATCAGATCCTAGTGTGAAAGAGCCCTAAAGGAAATTCCACTTTTGCTGAGAAATATCTAGAGCTTTCTGCTTGTTGCTATATATCTGCCGGCCCTATGGCAAACATTGTTGTGTGACGTCAGTGGGAGCGAGGACACGGCTGCGCAGGCGCAGTGGTTTTCTGACTTTAAAGTAGGAAATTCCAGAGGTGAACCGGAGGCGAGGACCAGAGCATCAGTGAGTGGCTGTGCGGGCACAGGACTTCTGCAGGAGACCATTAGAAGAAGGTAATTTAGCAGAGGTGCTAAATTCACTGCACATTGATTGCTGTGTTTGTTGTCCCCGTTTTATTGCCTGAAGAAGTGGGTCTGTTCCCACGAAACGCGTTGCAGATTTTGGGGTACTATTGAATACATGTATTCGTTTGATTTGATGACAGACCTTGGTGTCTAATTATTGAGGGGAAGTCCACCACTTTCCCTCTCGGCAATTTTTAACAATTTTATATCAATTTTATTCTGCTGGCGCCTCTGATCACCTACCAGTATACTTGAGTCCACCCCAGGTGGAGGGGTGATCCTACCCCATTTTTTCTGATCTACAGAGAGCGACTTCTTAATCCTGAGTGAGGACAGGTCTAATCTCCTCACCTGCCTATACAGTGGTTGCCTGAGCGGTAACCCATGTTTGTGAGTATAACCATCTCACTTATTCATTTCCCTTCGTATCTCTGACATACTACACCATATTGGGCTCTCGATTTCTCTCTTTTCTACATTAGAAGAAGGTAATTTCAACTCTTTTTCCCCGTACCCCCTACAGTAGTCCTTTAATGCCCAGCTGTGTCTCCATCGGGACACCCAGGTTTGCATATGCCACCGGCCAGCTGACTTTAGATCAGAGGACATACTGGGAATATGGGAGAAGTTTACCCCTGGTGAGCCGGATCAGCTTATTTCGGCACGCGTCTCTAAGAGCCGAGCGACAAAACTGGGCGCCCCATAGCAGCAATGCTATGCTGCGCGGGGTGCGTAGTGGTAATTCGGGGCTGCCAGACCCCGAAATACATTTCCCTCCGAGTTGCCACAACTCGCAGGGGGAATAGTTTTTAACGCCGCCTCGGAGTTTAGCAGCAGCGGTGAGAGCTGTCATTCGGTTCTCACGGCGCCTAAATAATATGCACCCCTGGCGAGCCTATATCGTGGCAAATACTATCCCTACTTTCAGGGCCCTAACTACAGGGGAGCAGCCCCTGCAACCACAGGGGGACCTGTGAGGGACCCCAACTACTAATTCACTCTTTCTGATAAATGGTCCATCCTTCAGATCAGGTGTTTTGTGGCTACACTTGTTACGGCTGTGAACATTATTATAGCCACACTTGTCTTATGACCCTTGCCTATGAGGGTCGCCAAGGGTAGGCAAGAGAAAGGGTGTGAACATTGGGGTGCCCCATGAAAGTTTTGCTGGGGGGCCACATGATTTGTAGTTCTGCCCCTGTCTGTTTCTGGCATGTCCGATAATGCAGTACACAGTCAGTTTAGCAGACGTATGGGGGGGGGGGGGGGGCTGGGATTGTCCTCTTATTCAGCAGAAATCCGTCCCTACTTCTATTGGTTGCCAGAGTCTCCATGGCAGACTCTAATTTGGACTTTGGTGGGGTGGAGAATGGTGGGAGTGTCAGATGGAGAATTGGTGTGCCAAGTGGGTAATAGGTGTGCCGGGTGGGGGACGGATGTTCTAGGGAAGGGTTGAGAGAGCATACAGTACATGGCAAGCTAGAACCCTCAAGTCAGCCCAAGTCATAAATAAGATTCTGAGCCAGAAGAAGGGCCATTGTTGACCTTAATCTCCCTCAGGATTGTTTCTGAGCCTGAGGCTGTTCTCTTGCTGTGATCATTGTTACTATTATTATGTATCTGTTATGTGTTATACGTTATGTGTAAAGTACCAACTTATTATGCATCCCTGTACGTTACATAATGAAACTTGCATTACAAACTTGAGACAAACAATTACAGCAATGTGATACAGGAATAGGAGAAGGAATCCGGGAGACGCTATTTGGCAAAGATGAATGCTGGCTGGGCAAAACACAAGAATTGTCCTGCCATTCTGACAGCTATTGGCCATGTAGAGAGCAGTGACCTGGCCATGGGACATTAAAGATACAGTGACAGGGCGCCAATGCTACTTAGACATGATGACGATGGTACAGTTACCTATTCTCTGGTGGTGTGGCTGTGTGGTGAATAGGGCTCCTGGGACATAGCCATGGGTTCTAAGGCTCTGGTCACCTTTAAATCTATTGTCACATGACTGAGGTGCCATAGTCATGGGACACTAGATCTATTGTGTCTTGGGTGTAGTCACTCAGGTTTCCCTGCTCCACTCTACTGTGACATGACTTTAGCCACTCAGCCTCCTAGAACATGGCCATGGGGCAAATAGTCTAATGCGACATGTTGTGGTCACTTAGGTTGCTGTGACACTGTAGCAGTCACCCACATATTTGTGACATGGCTGTGTTGACTTGGGCTCTTCTGACATGACCTCAGGGCACTAAGTCACTTGAGTTGCTGTACCAAAAAAAACCAGACTCATGTGTCATAGTTATGTTCACTCAAGCCCCTGTGATATTATTTTGGTAGCCAATTATTAGGGGTTGTCCAAACAAAGTTGGCACCTCTGGTTGAAGTGAGAGAGGTAGAGCGGTGTTTTCTCACACAAGCAGTCACCTGTACCATGGGAACATATTTACTGTCACCTTCAATACGGATGTAGTAGACACATAGCTTAGTTTGCATATCTGACTGTAGAAACTTTGCATTCTAGTGAAGTTAAAAAAGTTACATAAGTTGTAGCTACAAGAAGCAGACTTCCTTAGCCCCTTCGAGGCCTGAATGTATGTTACCCAAAATGCATGCAGTTCTCCCATCCAAAAAAATGCTGGACAATTCTGGTTTTATAACTAGAACACCAGAAAGGAAGATTTCCCGAAGTCAAACAAAACATTGTGAAGGCATGAGCAAGAGATCTGGGGCTGTCTAGGGATGGTGGAAATGCTGATTTCTGATTCTGTAGAAATTCCAATTTCTGCCAATGCTGTGTTTTTTTTGGGTCATGTTTGTGCATTCTCTGATTGGCCAAATACTTCCAACTTTACTCTGCACTCTCTGATTGGTCCAATGCTTCCGAGTTCTGTGATTGGGCTGAAATGACCAAAATATCGGCAATGCAGTATTTCCGCAGAAACCTTTCTTCTGATTTATGGGTTCCAATCAGAAATGTCAATTTCAGATCAAAAGTGCAGAAATTTAAATTCCACAAAATCCGAATGAGCATCCCTAGTGGTGTCCTTATCTGTGGGTGTGCGATACTACCAGAGGTACTGCAATTAAGGGTGGATCTCTAACTGAGTGCACTGGATTGGCTGCTGTAGGGTCCTGGTGGAAGAACTAATAACTTATTGCTGCACATTGAAAGAAACTTGCGATGGGCTGAAGTACTGGAAGACTGGGTCAGAAAGTCTAAAGGTGCGTACACACGCACTACGGCCGCCAACGACAGGTCCGTCAGACCCTCCCGCTGAGCGGACTTTCAGGCGACAGTAGCGCGTGTGTACGCGCTGTCGGTGGACTGATAAGGCTGTTTCTGTACGATCTGCTCAGTCCGCGCTGTCGACGGACTGATAAGGCTGTTTCTGAACGATCGGCTCAGCGGATCGCTCAGAAACAGCCTTATCAGTCCGCCGACAGCGCCTACACGCTACTGTCGCTTGAAAGTCCGCCCAGCGGGAGGGCCTGACGGACCCGTCGTTGGCGGCCGTAATGCGTGTGTACACACCTTAACACTTTCATACATGGTCTGAAGAAGGCTCTAAAATGTAAAGAAACAGGGACAGTCTTACAACAGGAGTTCCAAAATCAACTCTGAGAAAACAAAAGAGTGGGAGGTGGTAGAATTGACACCTAGTAGGTGAAATTATAGAATGTTCCGGGTTTTATGCTATTTTAAAACCTTTACTTCATCATACTTGTAGCAGATGATCAGGCTATTTCACTTCTGTCAGCCACATCACTCATCAGGATGTTTCAATGTTTTACCAATGAAATGACGTGAGCTATTTTCATAGGTATGTTCGAATTTTTCCATTTTGATTTTTTTCTTGTTTTTGTTTTTATTTTTAATTCTGCTGAACCGTGAAATATTTTTTCTATGAATTTAAACATATTTATAAAACAGACATAAGGGTTATGAGCAGACCACAAACAGCCTATATGCAAAGGACAAATTGCCATTCTTTATATAGAATAGTGGCAAACTGAAGCTCTATCCACGAAGTCCTCCTTGATCCACTAGTTTTCCTCCAGGATTACTTCCTTGCATTCACGTATACAAGATTTCTCATGAGCCCCACCCCTCCTCTGGAATCCCCTTCTAAAACACCATCACATCCATCACTCTGAAAACTTTGAAATTTTTAAAGTGTACCTGAGTCTAAGCTCGGGTACAAAATAAGATACTTACCTGAACAGAGGGAAGCCTCAGGACCCTATTGATGCATTCTTCTGTATTCTGATGTTCCCCGTCACTGAGCGCGCCCCCCGGAAGATTAGTGACAAGGCATCGCTGCTAATCATATCAGGGTCGCGCTCCTCCTCTTCCTGTAGCCGTGCGAGCCCACCTGTGCATGTGTAGTAAGCTGAAGTCACTCGTGTACAAGCAGCTCCATGCTACTGCGCATGGGCGGGCTCACGTGGCTACTGCACAGCCACGCTCACAACGGAGGAGGACCATGGCCCTGATCTGGAGGGGAGCTGCACTCAGCAACGAGGGACATCGGAGTACCAAGGTAAACCTCAATAGGATGCTGAGGCTTCCCTCTCCTAAGGTAGGTATCTCATTTTGATCCAAAGCTCCGACTTGGGATCACTTTAAGGGCTCCCTCATAACTCACTTTTTCAGACAAGCAAACACTCTGACTTAGGCCATTCCTCTTCCGCTTATGGCTAAGTGGTGCCTCCTTACTAAATATAAGCTAAAAACACTAGTACACAAGACAGGATAGTCCCCTTGTTTGGACAAAAGACTTTTACTTGTCCACAAGAAACCATGTATGGTATACTATACAGTACAGTATGTTCACAACTCTACAGTGTAACCCTGGTAATATCTAGGGACTATCCTCACCTCCATAATACCATAATACATATACATGTTTAAAGGTCAGACTGTACTTATACAATACATTTGACCAGCCCCCCCCCCCCTTTCCCCTGGTGGGTCTACAACCTGCGTATTATTCTTTGGATGAGGTGCAATGAATAGTTTGTGATTAAAAATAATTATGTGGTCAACTGTGTAAATCTAGTATTTAATCAAACACAAAAGTCTTTATCATGTACTGTTGTATACAGTATATGCATAGTGTGTATTATATTAATAACCATCCACCCATAAGTCAAGCCTACTGGTCATAAGAACAAGGTTTAAGACACAAGAGGGAAGACGTCAAGGATTTAAGAAGTTCCCTTATTTGCCGTCACATTCTGTGTTTTTCATGGTGAGTTCAGAGGAGATGAAGACCTTGCTGTTAAATGAGACTTCATTAACGACAGACTAATTTCCTGAGGAGCAGGATGTAATAGGTGGAGCATCCTGTCACCTCCACCCTCCATCAGTCAGGCACGAGATGTCACACGACTTTCTCAATCATCAGCATAGCTGAGGACAGCCAGGCTTGGAACAGGTGGTCCTCTTATCTCGTATCATCTGACTGGCAACCCTAGGCTCCCTCCAGCCTGTCGGATAGTAGGCACCTGCAGAGTAAGAAAGCAATCCAAACCAGTGTATATTTATAAGGACTTCTTGGTAGGTCGGTTGTCTTTAAAAGTCTCACCTTTTATAATGACATACATTTAAAGATTTTGACCCAAGAAATTATGACCAGTTTTCAGCTACAGAAACAACATTCAAAACAGTTTCATTTAACCACTTGAGGACCCACCCTTTACCCCCCCTTAAGGACCAGCGCTGGTTTGATTGATCT
This sequence comes from Hyperolius riggenbachi, assembly GCF_040937935.1. NCBI lineage: Eukaryota > Metazoa > Chordata > Amphibia > Anura > Hyperoliidae > Hyperolius > Hyperolius riggenbachi. The sequence continues at coordinate 117,262,809 of NC_090649.1, read as the reverse complement.
GTGCTGGGTGGGCTCTGCAGCCCCCAGCACAGATCAGGGTGCAGGCAGGGAGATCAGATTGCCCCCCTTTTTTCCCCCCTATGGGGATGATGTGCTGGGGGGGTCTGATCTCTCCTGCCTGCTGTGGGTGGCGGGGGGGGGGCACCTCAAAGCCCCCCTCCGCGGCGAAATTCCCCCCTCCCTCTCCTACCTGCTCCCCCCCCTGAGATCCGGGCTGCACAGGACGCTATCCGTCCTGTGCAGCCAGTGACAGGACGTCCCCTGTCACATGGCGGCGATCCCCGGCCGCTGATTGGCCGGGGATCGCCGATCTGCCTTACGGCGCTGCTGCGCAGCAGCGCCGTACAAATGTAAACAAAGCGGATTATTTCCGCTTGTGTTTACATCTAGCCTGCGAGCCGCCATCGGCGGCCCGCAGGCTATTCACGGAGCCCCCCGCCGTGATTTGACAGGAAGCAGCCGCTCGTACGAGCGGCTGTTTCCTGATTAATTAGGCTGCAGCTGGCGACGCAGTACTGCGTCGCTGGTCCTGCAGCTGCCACTTTGCCGACGCACGTTATGAGTGTGCGGTCGGCAAGTGGTTAAAAAGGAAGGACTTAAAACATTGAGGTTAATGCACAAAAAAGGAACTCATAAATTAAATCTTATCTGTCTTCACTTATGGTTCACTTTACTTGGGCTTGATTCACTCAATGAGGGTAAAATGGATGTGCGCAAACAGTGCATGTCAATTTGACCTGTTGCAACTGCTTTTGCCTGTGGCATGGCTAAAGCAGCAGAGCAGAGGGATAGACTGAAAACAATCAGCTCAGTGTAGAACTGATGCCGCCGCCTACAGGACGCCACCATGAATCATGTGATTTAGTCGGCTTCATGGTAGGGCTGGCCCTGAGCATGAATGTGCCTGTCTTGGGGACACACGTGCTTCTGAAGCCATCCAAAGAGTCCTGATGGCAAATTGAAAGGAGGGAAGCAGGGGACGTTGGAAGGCACAAAGGGATCAAGAGACTTCTCGCTTCTTAGGTGGGAATCTAATTCTTTTTTTCTGTTTAGGTTGCTTTAACATAAAACATATATTTGGTGGAACTGAGTATAGATGATTTTGAAGAGCTCTAAAGTATTTAACAGCCTTGACAAGTTGCACTGGTCACCCATATTCGATCACTCTTTACTCCCTTTGGGTGGCCCTAAGGTGCACACACAATCCTTCAGGTGATACTTCAGAGCTGAGTGCTGTACAGAGGCGTTGCAAAGCTACACGTGAGTTACATATTCTGTTCATACGTTATGTTGGGGGGAGACGAGATGGCCGTGCATGACAGAGTGGTTTCCAGCAGGGCAGGGTAACAATGAGCTAAAATAAGGTGATCCAGCACTCCGGATCTCTTGGTGATGTATTGGAACTGCTTTACACATGCTAGATTCTCTGCAGAGATGGCTCTGACCTGCTGCATCTGCTAAGTATCAGAGCAGGATCAAGCACCAGGCATCCTAGGCAGGGGCTTGGGGCCTAGTGGATGTCAAGGGGCCCACCTGACACCTTCTTTGACCTCTCTTCAGCTTACCAAAAGAACCACAAGGGGGGCCAAATATACTACCTTGCCTACGGCCCATTACATCTTAATCTCTGGCCTATGTACAAGACTTAAGTGTATTGGGGTGGTGGAGCCGCGTCTGACATCATATTGCTTAACCTTGGAAACATGTCTGATGCAGTATGCTCCCGTCTATATGTAGAGAATGCAAAGACATTTCACTAGGCTTGATTGTGTCACTGCAGCCAGCTCAGCCATCACAAACCAGGAAAAAACATTTTTATATGAGCATTTTCCTCAAAACATGCTGAATACCTTTCTATTTATGACAGCGCTGCATTGTTCAAATAGCGACAGTAGCGATAGTGAGCGGCTAAGATAACTGGAAAAAGTGTAGGCATGTGAGATATGTGAAAGTCCTCCATGTGGACAGGAATGTCACCCTGGGTATGCTGGTAAGTGTGTCTCTGTTGGGGGCTTCTGTTACATGTATGTAGGACTGTACTCAGCTATACAGAAATTCCACAGTACTCCATTAAAGACATAAAGCTTTTTACAACAGGCTCTGTCCCAGGAAATTTCCAGTCTAATGTTACTAGCACAGTCTTAAGGCCCATATACACGGCGTACAAATGTCTGTACAGACACGTGTTGAGCGACGGTTCGTGCAACGGTTTGTTCGTGTGGACACGGCAAGCGACAGCAGATTGTCTGCAGACACGGCCATGTTTGAACGATTCATCTGGTGAATCGCTTGTGACTTTTGTCTCACAAACCGTCGCTTAATCTGTTGGTGTCCTGTCGTGTCTACGAAAGTCTTCTACAGACAGCAGAGGCGTTACCATAGTGCTACTACTATACGTAGTCTGTGGCAGACAGCTTCCGTTGTGTCTTCACTCTTTCTGTTGTCACGTGTGTACAACTGTCGCTGCCATAAATATGCTGTCTCGTCTGTTTGTTGTTGCCTCACAACTACAGACAAATGTATGCCGTGTGTATGGGCCTTAAAGAAACACACTTCTCTAATGCTGGGAATACACAATGGGCTTGATTCACACAGCGGTGCTAACTGTTAGCACGCTTGTGAAAACCCCCTCTTCACGCCTAAAGTCAGTTTGGTCATGCTAACTAGCGCTCACGCGCAAAGTCCTGCACGCGTTGCGACGAAACCGGCACACCCGATACACATATAAGGTCGCACCCAATGCGACCTTATAGGCGCATACGGCGCGCCGTTTTCGTCGCACCGCGATGCGACGTTTCGCGCTCAATGCACAAAGTTTTGCAGGCGGGACTTTGCGCGCGATCTAAATTTCACTTGTGCGTGCTAAGTACTTAGCATCCTAGTTAGCATGCCCAAAGCCTTTAGGCGTGCTAACTAGGTTAGCACTGCATAGTGAATCAAGCCCAATGAGTTTTTCGGCAGATTTACTGGCCGATCATTTTTCCGATCGTTTTTCTGATCGATTTCCAATCACTTCTATGAGAAAATCGATCAGAAAAATGATCAAAATCAGATCGGACCTGATGGAAATGATCTATCGAGCCATCTATCTGCCCAAAAATCTCATGGTGTATTCCCAGCATAAGTCTGTGTGGAGGCTTCAAGAGACGATAAAGTAAAAACTAAGCATTAGCTGATTTAACTTGTAATAAAAATGTATGATGACTCTCTGGGCTTTTGCTTTGAACTCCCCACCCCAAGCCTTTATGCACCAACTTCAGAAGAAATGTAGGTGCCCGAGGCTTCGGCAACCCAGCGGTAATAAAGTTACATTTGGGTGCCCAAGGCTACCGATAAAAACGCAGGTTTGCATAGCAAGTAGGCCCGGGGTCCACTTTTTTTATAAGTAGCCTTGGGTTCCCAAATGTAACTTTATTACCCCTGTGTTGCCTCGGGCGCCCATCATTGCCGATAATTGCAACCCCAGGTGCCCACATTTTGCTACACTGGTGCATATTGCGGCTTTCCCCATTATTTCCTATGGCGGCACCCTTTTTTCCATATCGCTGCTTGGAGATGGGGGGGGGGGGGGGGGGGAGGGGATTAAGGGAAATTAAGGGTTAGGCACCACAGGGTTAGGCATCAGCAGGGGAAGGTTAAAGAGAACCTGAACTGAAAATAAAAAGTCAAAATAACCATACACAGGTCATACTTACCTCCTGTGTAGTCTACTCCTCAATCCCTTTCTCCTCTCCTGCGTCTCATTTGTCCACTGTGGTCACTGGATTTCTCTGTCCTCCCTTTTAAAAATGGCTGTGACACCATAACAGCTTCCTGGTCAGCACACTGTTAAACTGTAATATCGGCCACCTGAGCCATAGTGAAACATGGATATCACCTTGCACATTCAGTTGTAACTGACAGCTGCTGATATATAACTGAAAGCAACTGGTATATTTCAGTTCTGACAAAATATTGTCAGAACTGGAAGGGATCACTGTAAGAAGAACATGGTGAACTTCTAAGAGGAACTAATGGTGAGGTTAGTATGTAATATTCATTTGCAGCTACGTTATGTGTTTATTTTAAATAATTGTACTCGCTTCAGGTTCCCTGTAAGGATTAGGCACCACTGGTGGGGGGAGGGTTAAGAGGGTTCACCACTCGTGGTGTTATAGCTTAGGCATCGGTAGAGGGAGGGTTAAGCGTTAGGCATGGGTAGGAGGGTTTATGTGAGAGTAGTTGAATATCAGTAACTTAACCAATATCCTACTAGTGGCAATACCCTGCACCCTTTTTTCTAGGTGCCTTTTTTAAGGCCTGGTTCACACTGGGCAATTTTTCAGTGTTTTGCTGATCACTGGCGATCAGCAAAATGCTGCTGCTAATCCAAGTCAATGGTAGTGTTCACACTGTAGCAATTGCCAGTGATTAGTGATTTGCTGATGGTGCATGCAGCATTTTTGGAGCGATTGCATTTCAATGTTATAGAATCACAAAACACAATCACTCCTGAATTGCTTTCCTGTACAGTTAAAAAATAGCTTTTTGCTGTTCGCCGACGATCAGCAAAACTCTACCAAAGCGCCCAGTGTGAACAAGCCAACCATAGAAGGCAACAGAAGGTTGCAGCAGCTCAGTATCGCCAAACTCTCTCATCAGCCCTAGAGAAAGCTGCTCCTCCAATATTTCGCCGCAACCGACCCCCTAACCCCCAGCCCTGGCGCACTACCCATACTCGCAACCTCCAGAGGGAAACACGCGCCACTGAACGGAAATGGAGGAAATCTAGACTTAACCAGGATTTCCTACAGTACAAGACCAACCTGCTGCAGTTCCACACTGCCCTTGCTCATGCGAAGCAGGAATACTATACCAAGCTCATCGGAGCACAAGCTTCCAACCCCCGGCGTCTCTTTGCCACTTTCAACTCCCTGCTTAAACCCACCCCCCCACCCTCCGTTTCCTCCCTCTCTGCCACAGATTTAGCCACCCACTTCACCAACAAAATTGTCTCTATCCGCCAGGAAATATCCAATCTCAAACCTTCACCTCCCACCCCCTCCCAACCAGCTCCTCCTCCACCCTATCCTCCCCTCACATCCTTCACTCCTACTACCACCGAGGAAGTCATCCACCTACTGCAGACTTCCCATACCACTACTTCCCCCTTTGACCCCATCCCTTCTGATTTACTCCAGCCTCACTTCACGGAATTGGCCCCAGTCCTCACTACCCTGTTCAACCTCTCCCTATCCACAGGCACCTTCCCCTCAGACTTCAAGCAGGCCACTGTACTACCCCTGCTCAAGAAACCCTCCCTCGTCCTCTCGCTACCCTCCAACTACCGTCCTATCTCCCTCCTCCCCTTTGCCTCAAAACTCCTTGAGCGTCTGGTTCACAAACGCCTGACCCAGTTCCTCAATGCCAACTCACTGCTAGACCCACTGCAATCTGGATTTCGGCCTGCCCACTCAACCGAAACTGCTCTCACCAAAGTGGTCAATGACCTTGCCTTAGCTAAAGCTGAAGGTAAATACTCCATTCTCCTCCTTCTTGACCTTTCAGCAGCTTTTGACACAGTAGATCATCCCCTACTCCTCCAGTCCCTCCAGTCCATGGGCATTCACGATCTTGCCCTGTCCTGGCTTTCATCCTACCTCTCCAAACCGCTCCTTCGCGACCGCCTTCAATGAGTCCTCATCCACCCCCAACCACCTCTCGGTGGGAGTCCCACAAGGTTCGGTCCTTGGCCCCCTACTGTTCACCCTATACATATCCTCCATTGACAAGGTTATCTCCTCCATGGGTTTTAACTATCATCTGTATGCAGATGACACCCAGATCTACCTCCACACCCCTGACATATCCACCACTACCATGGACAAGGTCTCCTCCTGTCTATCAGCCATCTCCTCCTGGATGTCCGCTAGGTTCCTGAAACTAAACCTAGACAAAACGGAATTTATGATCTTCCCACCCCGGACATCCATAAACCTCCCAGATGTGCATGTCACTGTTAACCACACTACCATTCACCCTACCTCTCAAGCCCGCTGTCTGGGTGTCACCCTGGACTCCGCACTCTCCTTCACTCCCCACATCCAAAACCTCACAAAGTCCTGCAACTTCCACCTTCGTAACATCTGTAAGATTCGCCCTTTCCTGACCTCTGCCACCACCAAACTCCTCATCCATGCCCTCATAATTTCCCGCCTTGACTACTGCAATGCCCTGCTGTCTGGTCTCCCTATGACCCGAACAGCCCCACTGCAGTCCATCATGAATGCAGCAGCCAGAATTATCCACTGCTCCCATCGCTCCACCATGGCAGATCCCCTCCTTGAATCCCTCCACTGGCTTCCTATCCAGTCCAGAATCAGATTCAAGATACTGTGTCTGACCTACAAATCTGTCCACAAAACCTGTCCAACCTACATTTCCGATCTTACTCAGAGGTACACACCTAGCCGCTCACTCCGCTCTTCCAATGAACTTCGCCTAACCGCCCCCCGCATCACCCAGTCCCATGCACGCCTCCAGGACTTCTCAAGAGCTGCTCCAACACTATGGAACTCCCTACCTCCACCCATTAGGGCAGCCCCCTCCTTCAACATCTTCAAGAAAGCCCTCAAAACTCACCTTTTCACTCTGGCTTACTACCCCTCACAAGTGCTCTAAACCCACAGCTGAACTCTGGTCTCCTACCTCTCGTGTCCCTACCTCTCTCTTTAGATTGTAAGCCTTTGGGCAGGGTCCTCCTCCTTTTGTGTCCAACCTGATCATGCACCTCCATTACTGTGAACCCATGCTAGGCATCTGAGTGAACCTAACTTGCCTAATCTCCATGCTCCATCCAGTGACTGACTAAGCATTACCTGGTACTCATACTATGGTGTGTGATCTGATAACAACAATAACAATAACAATAATATTTATATAGCGCTTTTCTCCCTGGGGACTCAAAGCGCTGTGACCCTGCATTATGCAGTCTCAAAGGCTAGGGAAAAGAGGTGAGTTTTTAGCCTTTTTTTAAAGCTGTCCAGAGAAGGAGCCTCTCGTACTGATTGTGGAAGTGAGTTCCATAGAGTAGGGGCTGCATAGGAAAAGGCCCGAGCACCAAATGTTAAGTGTATCCTGGGAATAACCAGCTTCATCTTGTTGGCAGAGCGGAGGGTGCGTGGAGGGGCATAAAGTTCCAATAGATCCGCTATGTATTTGGGTCCCATGTGGTGTAGAGCCTTGAATGTCAGCAGGCAGATCTTAAAATTGATTCTCCATTTTACTGGCAACCAGTGAAGAGTTTGCAGTACTGGGGTGATGTGTGAGCTGCGGGGGGCATTGGCTAGGAGTCTGGCTGCAGCATTCTGTACTAGCTGTAAGGGGCGCAGAACCTTATCTGTAGATCCGATTAACAGGGCGTTGCAGTAGTCTAGGCGGGAGGATACAAATGCGTGAACCAGGGCAGGTAGGTCTTCAGCTGGGATAAGGTGTTTGATTTTCGCTATATTTCTTAGATGGAAGAAGGAAGACTTGACGACAGCTGATACCTGCTGTCTGAGTTTTAGATTTCCATCCAGGATCACCCCAAGGTTTCGCACAGAGTCTTTATACTGTACAGTATCTCCCCCAATTGCTAGTTTGAGGTGGTGAGCGTTTTGAACTTTATCCATCATGTGTGGACCACCTACCACCAACACCTCTGTTTTGTCAGAGTTCAGCCTCAGCCAGCTGGTGTTCATCCAATTTTGTAAATCCACTAGACACGCATTTATGGATGCTGATGGGTCTTGGGTGCCAGGCTTGAAGGACAGATACAGTTGTGTGTCATCTGCATAACAATGGTATCCTAAACCATAGTTCCGGATTATTTTGCCCAGTGGGAGCATGTAGACTGCAAAGAGTAATGGTGATAGTACAGAACCCTGTGGAACTCCATAGGCAAGTGGATTGTATTCAGGTATTGTCATTTTGCTGTATGTCACCCCTAAATATTGTATGTATCCCTATTTATTGTCCAGCGCTGCGTAATATGTTGGCGCTTTATAAATACAACAAATAAATACATAAATAAGGTGAGTTTTTGTTAGTGCTAATGGCAAGGCATAGTTACATTATAGCAGATTGCTTCTTTTGGTAAGTCTTCATTTAACTATTCAAGATGAAGCTCCCCTCCTAATGTTTGGGACAGAAGAAAGTGGAATGTGGCTCTGGGAAGGGACACAATGAGGCACTTTAGTAACACAACACAAACAATAGTACTGGGCACAGGACAAAGACTGTGGAGAATGCTGATCCATGAATATTCAGAGAGACATTCTTGTAGTGATCTATTTCCCATCATTGTTATCCTCCAAGGAATTCCAGTGGAATGTCTGCTTAGTGAAACACACAAATAACCTGCCACAGAGGCAAACAGGAAGCCCAGCACATTACTACTGGAACCCAGATATCTTTAAGGAAAAGAATTGTTACACCGTCAGCATTCATTAGGTGGGGAGAAAAGATATAAAATATATAGCTTAAAATAAATCTGCTCGAAAGGAGAATGGCCTGCTGGGCAAATAGCTTATTGACATGCAGGCCAGGGAGCAAATGCTTTATCCACTTGGTAAAAGAATTACAGACTACCCAGCAAGCTCTCGGTGAACCAGAACTCCGTGGAGTGTGTAAAGGGCTACAAAAGACCAAAAAGCCTCCTTAGTAAAATGATATGCAAAACAAAAGTTTGTCTTCTTAAAGAGAATCTGTATTATTAAAATCGCACAAAAGTAAACATACCAGTGGGTTAGGGGACATCTCCTATTCCCCTCTGTCACAATTTCGCCGCTCCCCGCCACATTAAAAGTGGTTAAAAACAGTTTTCAAAAGTTTGTTTATAAACAAACAAAATGGCCACCAAAACAGGAAGTAGGTTGATGTACAGTATGTCCACACATAGAAAATACATCCATACACAAGCAGGCTGTATACAGCCTTCCTTTTTAATCTCAAGAGATCATTTGTGTGTTTCTTTCCCCCTGCAGCTTTCATCCACTGAAGTGACAGGCTGTTTCTTCCTGCAGAGTGCAGACAGCTCTGCCCATCTGTAATTCCTCAGTATGTGAAAGCCCAGCCAGCTCAGAGGAGGATTTATCCAGCTTGTAAAAGATAAGAGAGCAGAGAGAAGCTGCCCTAATCTAAATAACACACAGGCAGTGTGCATAGAGGGGCCAGGAGGGGGGAGATGCATCACAGAACCACAACACTGAAGAACTTGGCAGCCTTCCAGACACAGGGTGACAAGTCTGACAGGGGAAAGATAAGCTGATTTATTACAGAGATGGTGATAGTAGAAAGTGCTGCAGTAAGCCAGAGCACATTAGGATAGGTTTTGGAACTTGTAGAATGGTAGAAACAGGATGAAATTTTTGTTGCGGAGTCTCTTTAAAACAGAAAGAATTTGTGATTATTAAGACTGGAGTGAGCATATGATGTCTCCCACAAAGGCAAATTTTTGTTTTGCATAGCATTTTAGTAAGAGGGCTTTTTGGTCCTTTTGTTGCCCCTTACACACTCAAAGACATTCTGCTTCACCATGAGCTTGCTGGGTAGTCTGAAACTCTGGGTGTTTCGAATCCTACATCATTGAGCCACATTAATCCATGCTATGCACTGATGAGGATCACCCAGTCAAAAACAGTCTGTATGCATGTTGGATTATTGTGGCTCTATACAATTTGCAAGCACATCATTACATTCCAGCGGTACTGGAGGTGTTGTTAGCTTGCAGGGATAACAAAGGATGATTTGCATTTGTAGCAGTGAAGCATTGTGGGAGACACTACAACAAACTTTTATTTTCGGGAAAGGAATCACATAGTTTTTGCTGGACCAAAAAAGAATATAGTACGGTACTGGTCTCTGAGCATCATAAGCACAGGCCTAGAGCTTATCTATTATTTCTATGAGCATGACTCGCGCACAGATGCTGATTATGAGATCCAGAGGCGGAAAAATATGTATTTTCTGTTTTCTCACAGTACTGATATATCATACCTCCCAACTTTTTGAGATAAGAAAGAGGGACACTGCCACACCCCTAATCATGCCCCCGGGCACACCCATAGTCATACATACCTTAATGATTTCATGAGAAAAATATGTTGTTTTATAATTCAAACCACACTGGTCCTTCCTATCCTGGTTCACTTTCCTTCATATTAACATTTGAAAAGAAGAAATATATCAATTTAAGGGATGAGAATAAAGCTTAGAGTCAATTAAACACATTTTTTAGCAGATAAATTACATACATTTACATAGATCTGTACAGGAGTCCTGAAAGAGGGACAAATGAGCGAGAAAGAGGGACAGAGGGACTGGGTTCCCAAAGATGGATTGTCCCTCCAAAAGAGGGACAGTTGGTTGCTATGGATATATGATGCACATGTAGAACTACTCATACCTAGTGACCTAGCCACAGGCCTCTGTCACCAACCTCCCTCTCCCCTAAGTTGTGTAACTAGGGAGCTAAGAGCCCTAGTGCAAGTTTTCAGGGATAGTTTTAGGACTTCTTCAGAGCAGTCCCTACTCTTTGGAACTCCCCCCCCCCCAACAGGCTCACCCCCACCTTCAACTCATTCAAGCAGGTATTAAAGACCCATCTATTCACCGCTGCTTATTATCATCTTCACTGCTCCATCCCCCTCCCTTGGACTGACACCCCACACCCCTCATGTGTACCTCTCCCCTACCCATTAGATTGGAAGCCTGTTTGGCAGGGCCTTCATTCCGATGTGCTCTCCTGTGTCACCATATGACTTGTGTGCTATATTTATCCCTACATTGTTATGTAACTACTGTTGGATGCTGTTATGTCCCTATGTAGCATTGTTTAATGTCATAATGCCTTCATTATCTGCATAGTGGCTAGATAGGGTAATGGTTAAGGGCCAGCCTCTGACCCAGGCAACATGGGTTCAAACCTTGGCTTTTCCTGTTCAGTAAGGCAGCACCTATTCAGTAGGGAGACCTTGGGCAAGACTCCCTAACACTGCTACTGCTTATAGAGAGCACCCTAGTGGCTGCAGCTCTGGTGCTTTGAGTCTGCCAGGAGAATAGCGCAATATAAATGTTATTTGTCTTGTCTTATTGTATTATTTAATCTGAGGTTTTAGTAAGAATTTAGATTTTGTGACTGGTTAACAGTATTTTCTCTGTTACAGAGGAATCCAGAAGAACTGCATGACACTCAGCAAGGAAGAAGAGGACATAAAAACTCCATTCAGACACAGTTATGCCTTTGGTCAGACTCCAATGTGGTGCCCAAAGTCATGGAAGAGTAACATCACTGCTCACATCACAGAAGAATTCTCTTAAAACCAGAAAGGAGTATAGGAAGGTGCGCTTGCAGAACATCGAAAGCCCAGGGGGATTACAAGGTGAGGCCACACATAACCCACTGAGCAGGGCCTGGATACAGTATGGTTCTCCAGAATTAGAAGCAGAGATTCCAAAGTGCATCCCCACTCCCCAAATTGTGCCCAGTATAGGTAGAAAATTTGCAACCAGTAGTAAGTAGCCCCATCCCCTCCCAGTTTAAGTAGCCAGATGTCCGCCTAGTATTGGGTAGGATATTCCCCTGTATAGTTAGCCAGATGTGCCCCCAGTATTAGGCAGCCCCCTCCCCAGTATAATAGCCAGATGTGCCCCCAGTATTAGGCAGCCCCCTCCCCAGTATATTAGCCAGATGTGCCCCCAGTATTAGGCAGCCCCTCCCCAGTATAATAGCCAGATGTGCCCCCAGTATTAGGCAGCCCCCTCCCCAGTATAATAGCCAGATGTGCCCCCGGTATTAGGCAGCCCCTTCCCCAGTATATTAGCCAGATGGGCCCCCAGTATTAGGCAGCCCCCCCTTTAGTATAATAGCCAGATGTGCCCCCAGTATTAGGCAGCGCCCTCCCCATTATAATAGCCAGATGTGCCCCCAGTATTAGGCAGCGCCCTCCCCAGTACAATAGCCAGATGTGCCCCCGGTATTAGGCAGCCCCCTCCCCAGTATAATGAACAGATGTGACCCCAGTATTAGGCAGCCCCCTCCGCAGTATAATAGCCAGATATGCTCCCAGTATTAGGCAGCCCCCTCCCCAGTATAATAGCCAGATGTGCTCCCAGTATTAGGCAGCCCCCTCCCCAGGATAATAGCCAGATGTGCCCCCATTATTAAGAAGCCCCCTCCTCAGTATAATAGACAGATGTGCCCCCAGTAACTGCAGAGAGTCATAGCTGATGCAGAGAGAATCATCGGGTCCCCTCTTCCACCTCTTGACCTCCTCCACTCCGCTAGGATGAGGAAGAGGGCCACTGTGATCTCCCGTGACCCCTCCCACCCAGGCAGTCGCTACTTCAAGCTGCTCCCACTGGGCCGCCGCTACAGGTCCATACCATGCAAAATCACCAGACGGATGAACACCTTCTTCCCCCAAGCGGTTCGGCTGCTCAACTCCAACCTTCCCCCACCGGGCCCGCCTACCAGCATGCCCTAGCGGGGTCTCTCCATCAGCACACGCCCCTGTTCTCACTGTCCAGAGACTGTACTGGGGCCACCATCATCTTTATTATTATTACTACTACTATTAGTATTATTGTTGGACTGCTCCTGCACGGCAGGAACGAACCCTTACCGACGACCCAGTTTGTCATGTATATCATTACTGCAGTTGTAAACTGTCTGTGTTTGTGATTCTTGTCCTCCTGTACTATGTCTATGCCATGTGTACCACAAAAAATTCCGAATATAGCGTGTGCTGTATTTGGCGAAATAAATCAGATTCTGATTCTGATTCTGAGTATTAGGCAGCCCCCTCCCCAGTATAATAGCCAGATGTGCCCCCAGTATTAGGCAGCACCCTCCCCAGTATAATAGCCAGATGTGCCCCCGGTATTAGGCAGCCCCTTCCCCAGTATAATAGCCAGATGTGCCCCAGTATTAGGCAGCCCCCTCCCCAATATAATAGCCAGATGTGCCCCCAGTATTAATCAGCGCCCTCCCCAGTATAATAGCCAGATGTGCCCCGGTATTAGGCAGCCCCCTCCCCAGTATAATGAACAGATGTGACCCCAGTATTAGGCAGCCCCCTCCCCAGTATAAAAGCCAGATGTGCCCCCAGTATTAGGCAGCCCCCTCCCCAGTATAATGAACAGATGTGACCCCAGTATTAGGCAGCCCCATCCCAGTATAATAGCCAGATGTGCCCCCAGTATTAGCTAGCCCCCTCCCCAGTATAATAGCCAGATGTGCTCCCAGTATTAGGCAACCCCCTCCCCAGTATAATAGCCAGATATGCGCCCAGTATTAGGCAGCCCCCTCCTCAGTATAATAGACAGATGTGCCCCCAGTATTAGGCAGCCCCCTCCTCAGTATACTAGCCAGATGTGCCCCCAGTATTAGTCATCCCCCTCCCCCAGTATAATAGCCAGATGTGCCCCCAGTATTAGGCAGCCCCCTCCTCAGTATAATAGCCAGATGTGCCCCCGGTATTAGGCATCCCCCTCCCCCAGTATAATAGACAGATGTGCCCCCAGTATTAGGCAGCCCCCTCCTCAGTATAATAGCCAGATGGGCCCCCAGTATTAGGCAGCCCCCTCCTCAGTATAATAGCCAGATGTGCCCCCGGTATTAGGCATCCCCCTCCCCTAGTATAATAGCCAGATGTGTCCCCAGTATTAGGCAGCCCCCTCCTCAGTATAATAGCCAGATGGGCCAGGTTATTCAGTTATTGATTGGGTAATGCACGGATCCTGAACTTACTGCCCTGAGGCAAAGTATCTGCAGTCTCCATTGTTTACATCTCCTTCCCTTTATGGGTCAATATTATTTTGCAGCCCATATACTGTAGGTGATATAAGACTGAGCAGTATAGGGACCAGCATAGATCAGAGCTCTGCTGTCCCCCCACCCCAGGTCTCTCTGGATATTTCTCCAAACAGCATTCAGATTTGACTAATTATATTGATAAAATTCATAGAATGTGTCGTTCTGGTACGTTAACCAGATTACTAATAATGAATTGAATATGCTGCAATGTTAGTCATGGCTTTGGAATGACATACATCTGCATAGCTGGATTGTCTCTTTTGTCTTTTGTAGGCTGGAGAGTTACAGATTCCATAGCAATTTTGCGATAAGGTCTACTGATTTATTATTAACCCCTTTTCAATCCACTATCGGCCCCACGCCATGCAAAATAAATATTACATGGGCCCATTTGGGCTCTGCACTATCTGTGCCACTGGCAAATCGAGTTTGGCACAGCGTCAGACTATTCGCACTACTAAAGTCTGACAAATTGATCCCTTTCAGCATCATGCTGCACCATGTAATTAACAATACTATGCAGGCCAGAGTGACAGCACGCAACTTGGCACCGCCGCCTCCACCCCACTGATTGACGTGTCGCCTCCTTGCACTAGTGCAAGTAGGAATAGACCCAACTGGCACCCAGTGCAGCAGAACAGGTAGGTCACACATCCATCAGCTATTGCGCACTGAAAGCAGAAATTTGGGCACCCAATAAATACTGTATCATTTAGAAAATTAGAACGTTATAGATTTTGAAGTTTATTTTGATTTGAGAACATTAGAATGCTATAATTGTTGTAGTTTTTATCGTTTTGAAAATTAGAACATTATAGTTATTGAAATGTTAGGTTTTTTGTATTTAACAATTTTTCTATTTTGAACATTATTGTTTTCAAAATTAGTTAGAAAGTTATAGAGATTTATTTATTTCTATTTTTTTTACCTTTTTGGGGATTTAAGTGTTAAGCATAAGGAAGGGGGGCTTTAAGGTTAGACATCAGGAAGGGGGGTTTTAGGGTTAGACATCAGGAAGGGGTTTTTAGGGTTAAACATTAGGAGGGGGGGGGGTAGGGTTAGGCATCAGGAAGGGGAGTTTTAGGGTTAGGCAACAGGAAGGGGGGTTTTAGGGTTAAAGGGAACCAGAGACGAAGCACCCTTGTGTATTTTACCATATATATCAGTAAGAACATTAGAGAAGACACTTACCATGCTCTCCGTTTCATCCTCACTGCTAAAAGTGTCTGTTATCAGCTGTGATAAGAATCCCGGACTGAGCATTCAGTTTGGCTTTACAGGGAATAATTATAGCTGAGTCATTATAGCAGAGCCACAAGGGGGCAGGCTTGGGCTTGAAAAGACACCAGAGAAGACAGACTCAGCTATAATCTTTCCGTAGCAAAGCTAGACTGAGTGCTCAGTCGGGGATTCTTATCAGAGGTGATAACAGTCAGATTAAACAGAGAACAATGAAACAAAGAGCAGATTAGATGTTTACTGTCATGTTCCCACTGATTTATAAGGTAAAATACAAGAGGGTGCTTTATCTCTGGTTCTCTTTAAGCATTAGGAAAGGGGGTTTTAGGGTTAAGCATAAGGAAGACGGGGGGGGGGGGGGTACGGTTAGGCATCAGGAAGGGGGTTTTAGGGTTAAGCATCAGGAAGGGGGGTTTTAGGGTTAGGCATCAGGAAGGGAGGCTTTAGGGTTAGGGGTCAGGAAGGATTTTTTTAAGGTAAGCCGACGGGGTGGGGGAGGGGTGTCTGTGTGAGTGTAGGGTTAGGTTTAGCTGTAGTAAAATATCGGTAACATTTACCAATGTTTTGGTAATTATTGACCATTTTAATTCGGCGCCCAATTCATGACGGTAGTTATTGTTTACTTGTATATCGGGTTCATCCCGTGCCCATTTTCCCTTGTGCCTCTATTTCATGCACGCAGTGGTGGCACCCGAATGACAGGTTTTTCTGGGAAATTCCTCCAGTCCTGCTATTGTCGTGATAACATGAGGTCTATGGCGGCGTAAGCAGGTGGTGCATGGCTTGGTGCAGGCACCAAGAAGACCTGTCTCGCAAATCAACGTCCCTAAAACACCTCCAGTACCTTTAAATCAGCCCACAGTAGGTTATTATAGCCTGTTTCCCGGGTGGTGACTGGAATAGAGCTCCATTCAGTGGCTCTGCAAATCTTCGCTAACATGTACATAAATGAAAAGTTACAAAGAACACGATTTATTTAGGGAACATTGCGTCCCCCTGCCACACAAGTAACATGAATACCCCAAATGACTGCCCACGTGCCCTGTAAGAAGCAAATGCCTGGCTTCCTTTCCTGCGATCCGTGCCTGAGTGCTGTGTATACTGTAGAAATATTGCAGGCATTTCATCGACAGGCAGTTTGTTTGTTTTGGCAACATAACCTTACATTTTATTTTCTTTCACAATCAAAAGTATGTTAACCTCTTGCATTCTTGATGAAAGCTAAACAGATCAGCCTGTGCTGCCTGTAAGCACTACTCCAGGGTACAAAATCAATTTGGCCTGGTGATGTACGTCATCGATAGCCAGCTGTGAATTCTGCTCAGGTTTGTGGGTCGGTTAAGAAAGACTTTTTATTTTGTATACCGATATACTTAAAATAGAAGCATGATTGCATTGTCTTTATTTTTTATTGACGTTCGCTGAGGTCACAGATACATCCTCATCTATTGGACCAGCTGTATATGGTGCAAACATGTTGAGATTGGTTGAATCACTCCAGGTGTACACAAGCAACCTGATCGTGGCCATAGAGACTTCATAATTATGATTATCCTCTATTTATAAATGGCTAATTAGTCATGGGCGAATTTTACACTTAGTAATTCTAGCACTAATACGTATGATCATTTCCAGTACAACACTAGTGAAGGGCTTATTCAGCCGCTAGGAGGACCCCTAGGTGGCATATCTTCCTTATCGGCACTATGGTTTTTTGGTGCAAGCTGTGCCAATAGTTTGAATATAGGTAACATAGTGTTACTGATGTTCTTCAATGGTTAGTGGCGGTTCTTTATCAATCAGCTGTATCCTGATGGTGCTATTCTGACCTTCCCCCTACCCTATCCTCTTACATTAAGCCTCCTACCGATACGCCTAACACTAACCTTCCTTTCGATACGTCTAACACTAACCTTACCAACGATATGCTTAACACTAACCTTCCCACCGATATGAATGTGAAGGGAGAGTAGTGTTGCCTGGTGTAACAAACCTGGATGATGCCGCGGCCGGCAGCTCCGTCAGCGATTCTGGGCAGCGGCGGAGGCCGTCTGCTCCGTCTTCCTTTGGCGGCATCCCTGGCTCTCCTCTAGATGTGGATCGGCCCTGGTCCCAGGCAGGCGCGCGCGATCCACAATAGCCTTTATAGGCTGAGGAGGCGGGTGTGAGGCAGGTCAGCTGACACAGCGGGCAGCTGACACTAAGGAAGCTGCTGATTGGCTAGAGGTTAGGGGGCATGCTTGCACTTTACTTACTATTTAAGACTTGGCTTGTCAGTTCCACAGTGTTCGTTATAGTTATCAGTTCGCTGAACGCTGGACCTTGTCTTGCTATTGTGCCTAGGCAGCTAGTTTACAGAGCTATATACAGTATATATATGCAGACACTGCCGATATATACAGGTCCTTCTAAAAAAATTAGCATATTGTGATAAAGTTCATTATTTTCTGTAATGTACTGATAAACATTAGACTTTCATATATTTTAGATTCATTACACACAACACACAGTAGTTCAAGCCTTTTATTGTTTTAATATTGATGATTTTGGCATACAGCTCATGAAAACCCAAAATTCCTATCTCAAAAATTTAGCATATCATGAAAAGATTCTCTAAACGAGCTATTAACCTAATCATCTGAATTAACGTATTAACTCTAAACACCTGCAAAAGATTCCTGAGGCTTTTAAAAACTCCAGCCTGGTTCATTACTCAAAACCGCAATCATGGGTAAGACTTCAGACCTGACTGCTGTCCAGAAGGCCATCATTGACACCCTCAAGCAAGAGGGTAAGACACAGAAAGAAATTTCTGAATGAATAGGCTGTTCCCAGAGTGCTGTATCAAGGCACCTCAGTGGGAAGGAAAAAGTTTGACAGAAAACTCTGCACAACGAGAAGAGGTGACCGGACCCTGAGGAAGATTGTGGAGAAGGACCGATTCCAGACCTTGGGGGACCTGCGGAAGCAGTGGACTGAGTCTGGAGTAGAAACATCCAGAGCCACCGTGTACAGGCATGTGCAGGAAATGGGCTACAGGTGCCACATTCCCCAGGTCAAGCCACTTTTGAACCACAAACAGCGGCAGAAGTGCCTGACCTGGGCTACAGAGAATCAGCACTGGACTGTTGCTCAGTGGTCCAAAGTACTTTTTTTCGGATGAAAGCAACTTTTGCATGTCATTCGGAAATCAAGGTGCCAGAGTCTGGTGGAAGACTGGGCAGAGGGAAATGCCAAAATGCCTGAAGTCCAGTGTCAAGTACCCACAGTCAGTGATGGTCTGGTGTGCCATGTCAACTGCTGGTGTTGGTCCACTGTGTTTTATCAAGGGCAGGGTCAATGCAGCTAGCTATCAGGAGATTTTGGAGCACTTCATACTTCCATCTGCTGAAAAGCTTTATGGAGATGAAGATTTCATTTTTCAGCACGACCTGGCACCTGCTCACAGTGCCAAAACCACTGGTAAATGGTTTACTGACCATGGTATTACTGTGCTCAATTGGCCTGCCAACTCTCCTGACCTGAACGCCATCTGTGGGATATTTTGAAGAGAAAGTTGAGAGACACAAGACTCAACACTCTGGATGAGCTTAAGGCCGCTATCGAAGCATCCTAGGCCTCCATAACACTTAGCAGTTCCACAGGCTGATTGCCTCCATGCCACGCCGCATTGAAGCAGTCATTTCTACAAAAGGATTCCCGACCAAGTATTGAGTGCATAACTGAACATAGTTAATTGAAGGTTGACTTTTATTGTTTTAAAAACACTTTTCTTTTATTGGTCGGATTAAATATGCTAATTTTTTTAGATAGGAATTTGGGGTTTTCATGAGCTGTATGCCAAAATCATCAATATTAAAACAATAAAAGGCTTGAACTACTTCAGTTGTGTGTAATGAATCTAAAATATATGAAAGTCTAATGTTTATCAGTACACTACAGAAAATAATGAACTTTATCACAATATGCAAATTTTTTGAGAAGGACCTGTATGTACTCTAGTTAGTTTCAAACCGTTTTATTACCTCAACCCACACTGATGGCCATACGCTTGACCTTGTATTCACTCGTCTCTGCTCTGTCACTGACTTTACTAATGATCCACTATCACTTTCTGACCATAACCTACTTAGCTTCTCTCTCTCCTCCTCTTTTCCTATCACCCTGGCACAAGCACGCTCACATACTCGAAGAAACTATCGCAATCTAGACATTCAAACTGTCTCTGATGCCCTGGCACCTCTCCTCACACAATCCTTCACTGGCCCAGACTCGGCTGCTATACACTACAACAGCTCCATTACAAAAGTCATGGATGACTTCACCCCCCTCGTCAATGTCCGCCCTCACCGTGTCTGTCGCCAACCCTGGATGACCAAAACCACTAAACAGTTAAAAAGATGCTCTAGAGCAGCTGAACGGCGCTGGAGGAAAAGTAACACAAGTGAGGACTTCATCTCGCACTCTCTGTGGCAAAAAAGTCCTATTTTTCTTACATAATATCCGCCCATTTACACAATCCAAAACGCTTGTTCAGCACCTTCAACTCCGTTCTCCATCCCCCTCCTCCTCCTCCTTCATCTTGCTTATCAGCTGAAGAATTTGCAACATACTTCACTGATAAAATTGACAAAATCAGAAGTGAATTCTCCATGCAGCCCTCAAATCCCACCTCCACACCTCTCATTGACTGTTCTCTAACTGCCTTCTCTCCACTCTCTGAACACTCTCTTTCCTCTATAATTGCCAAAGCTAATCTAACCACCTGTTCTTTGGATCCTATTCCCTCCCATTTCATTCCGCAGCTATCCTCATCTCTCTTGCCTGCACTAACAACTCTATTTAACCTGTCCCTCTCTACTGGCATCTTTCCGTTCCCACTCAAAAAAGCTGTTGTGACACCACTACTTAAAAAACCTTCTCTAGATCCTACCACACTTGCCAACTACCGCCCAGTGTCACTTCTCCCATTTGCATCCAAACTACTTGAACGTCATATACATGCAGAATTAAGCCATTATTTATCTGCTAACTCCCTACTTGATCAGTTCCAGTCTGGCTTTCGCTCTAACCCCTCCACGGAAATAGCCCTTACCAAAGTGGCCAATGACCTTCTTACAGCCAAATCCAAAGGTCAATTTTCGCCTGTCATCAGCATTTGATACTGTCGACCACACCTTACTCCTACAAATACTTTCAAATGTCGGAATAAAGGGCCTTGCTCTCACATGGTTATCTTCCTACCTCTCTGGAAGGTCCTTCACAGTCTCCTACTCAGATCAGATCTCTTCTCCTCATGCTTTGTCTGTCGGGGTTCCCCAAGGCTCTGTCCTTGGTCCCCTCCTCTTTTCCATCTACATGCATGGTCTTGGTGATTTAATCAACTCATTCAGGTTTCAATACCACCTCTATGCAGACGACACACAACTGTACCTCTCTGCCCCAGACCTTAACTCCCTCCTTAAACGTGTTCCTGACTGCTTGTCTGCTATATCCTCCTTCATGTCCTCTCGCTTCCTAAAACTTAATATGTGTAAGACAGAACTAATAATTTTTCCACCATCTCTGTCCACCTCCCTGCCTGAAGTTACAATAAATGTTAATAACACTCCCATAACTTCAGTTCCCAAAGCTCGGTGCTTGGGGGTGATATTCGACTCATCTCTTTCTTTTATTCCACATGTTCACTCCATAACCAGCTCCTGCCATCTCCAACTCAAAAACATATCTCGCATCCGTCCCTTTCTCACTCAAGACACAACTAAAATGTTAATACATGCTCTCATAATTTCTCGTCTGGACTACTGCAACGTACTACTTTGTGGACTACCGTCTAACAAACTGGCCCCGCTCCAGTCGGTACTGAACTCAGCTGCTCGTCTCATTCATCTTTCTTCTCGATCTTCCTCTGCCGACCCTCTATGTCAAGCTCTTCACTGGCTGCAAATTAACCAGAGGATTCAGTTCAAACTCCTAACCCTAACCTACAAAGCTCTCCACAATCTCTCTCCCCGGTACATATCCTCACTAATCTCCAGATACAAACCCAATCGCTATCTCAGATCGGCACATGATCTTCTGTTGTCCTCCTCTAGAATCAACTCCTCACATTCACGTTTACAAGACTTCGCACGCGCTTCACCCCTCCTCTGGAATGCCCTCCCACAACACATCCGTCAATTGCCAACCTTTGTTACCTTTAAACGCTCTCTAAAAACACACTTGTTCTGACAAGCATATGCTCTACCTTAGGCCACTTCCCTTTGTACTAAGACCAAATTGCACTCCTACTAGGTATCCTAAAACACAAAGTCTCTCTATATCTGCTGCATACTACCCCTCCTCCTGTTCCCCCCCCCCCCTTCCCATTCCCTTTAGATTGTAAGCTCGCAAGGGCAGGGCTCTCTCCCCCTTTTGTGTCTTGGTAGCCATTATACATTTTATTCACCATGTTAATTTTATCACTGTCATCACCAATTTGATAATTTGTATTTTGTATCATTCTTTGTATTTTGTCACTAATTATGTATCTTGTATATTGGTGTACACCATTGTCTGTATTATTATGTACCCCATGTTTGTTTCTTACTTTGTACAGCGCCACGGAATATGTTGGCGCTTTATAAATCAATAATAATAATAATAATAATTAATCTTGCAAACTGTATGTACTCTAGTTAGACCATATATATATATATATATATATATATATATATATATATATATATATATATATATATTGTAATTTGTATATTATCCTGATTGTTATTCTGTGTATGACCCGGCGAGCCCCTCACTTCTCTTCCCTCTGTACTACTCATCTGATACCCGGTATAGACCTTGACCAGCTTAACGACTGTCTCTGTCTCATCCTTGTTTGTACCCCAGTCATCTGATCTTACGTGTATGACCTCAGCCTGTTATTTGACCTAGCTTTGCATTAGTCCTTTTGTACCACAGACTATCTGATATTACGTGCATGACCATAGCTGACCATCTGACCTCGATTTACTGTGTACTCATTCAGGGGCGTAACTAGAAATCACTGGGCCCCCCTGCGAATATTTGGATGGGGCCCCCCCCCATAGGTGCCAAATAATCGTAATGGGGCAGCGTTTCACTGTAAATTAATTGTAAAGTGGGCAGCATTTTACCAGACAATCGTAATGTGGGCCAGAAAATCGTAATGTGGGCAGAGTTCACCAGAAAATCGTAATGTGGGCCTTTAGAAAATCATAATGTGGGCAGAGTTCACCAGAAAATCGTAATGTGGGCACCAGTCACCAGAAAATAGTAACGTGAGCAGCAGTCACCAGACAATTGTAACGTGGGCAGCATTCACCAGACAATCGTAATGTGGGCAGCGTTCACCAGAATATCGTAATGTGGGACAGAAAATCGTAATGTGGGCAGAGTTCACCAGAAAATTGTAACAAGGACAGCATTCACCAGACAATCGTAACTTGGGCAGTGTTCACCAGAAAATCGTAATGTGGGCCAGAAAATCGCAATGTGGGCAGCAGACACCAGAAAATCCTAATGTGGGCAGCAGACACCTGAAAATCGTAATGTGGGCAGCAGACACCTGAAAATCGTAATGTGGGCAGCAGACACCAGAAAATCATAATGTGGGCAGCAGACACCAGAAAATCGCAATGTGGGCAGCAGTGACCAGAAAATCGCAATGTGGGCAGCAGTGACCAGAAAATCGTAATGTGGGCAGCAGACACCAGAAAATCGCAATGTGGGCAGCAGACACCAGAAAATCGCAATGTGGGCAGCAGTGACCAGAAAATCGCAATGTGGGCAGCAGTGACCAGAAAATCGTAATGTGGGCAGCAGACACCAGAAAATCGCAATGTGGGCAGCAGACACCAGAAAATCGCAATGTGGGCAGCAGACACCTGAAAATCACAATGTGGGCAGCAGTGACCAGAAAATCATAATGTGGGCAGCAGACACCTGAAAATCACAATGTGGGCAGCAGTGACCAGAAAATCACAATGTAGGCAGCAGACACTAGAAAAAAAAATGCACCTGTGAAAAAAAAAACAATTCACTTACCTGACAGAAGTCTTCTCCTCTCCCGGCATCTGGCTCGCAGCTCCCCGAGTCCTCCTGCAGCACATCTCCCGCGCTGACAGGCAGAGTGCAGGGCTACGGCAAGATGGCTGCCGAAGCCCTGTACTAGAGACACAAATAGTCTCCAGTGTAGGGCTTCTTCGGCGGCCATCTTGCCGTAGCCCTGCTCTGCCTGCCGGAGACTATACAGGCTGCTGGTGGAGCGGGGCTGCGGGGAATGAACTGGCGCAGCGTCTATTAGACGCTGCGGCCAGTTGAGCACCTTGCTGGGGGGTCCAGAGCAGCGCTCCCCCCACGCACAGTGAGCGGGCCCCAGAGCAGCCGGGCCCCCCTGCGGCTGAGAGAGTCGCATCCCCGGTAGGTACGCCGGTGGTGACAGCCTTTCCTCCTCCGGGCCCCTGACTTGCTAGGGGCCCCCCTGCAACTGCAGGGGCTGCAGGGTCTATTCCTACGCCCCTGTACTCATTTGTACACATAATTACCCAGCGTTACACCTGGAGATCCCTACATTGGTAATAAGTATTATTTGTTATGGTACAAATAATATAGTAAGCCTGTTAAGCAGAGTTAGGGGTTGAGGACTTGTTTGATTTAGTTGTGGAATCGAGGTAAGCCTAACTGAATGAGGAAAAGAATTCCATAGAATTAGGACCCCTGTAGAGAAGTCTTGCAGACATGCATAGTTTGGATGGACTATTGAGTGACGAGGACAATAGTATGGCAACTAGCAAGAGAGTGTAGAAGAGTATGGCAATAGAGCAAAGTTTGTGTTATATTTACTTACAGTACGAGGTCAAACATTTAATTAGGAACTGAAGGGCATTGGAGACAAGCCACAGTTACCTGAATCGCAGGACTTTGGAGGCCTCAGGTCTTAGGGGCATATTTTAGAAATGTTGAGCAAGTAGATGAATCAGGGCTTGGTAATGATTTGGATATAAGGAATGTAGGAGAGACTAGAGTGAAGAATAGCCCCAAGCCAGGAAACACGCATGAGGCAGAATGATTGTACCACCAGCTTCATCAACATCATCAGCTTTCCAGGAAATCATGCTGGACACCAAAACTGCTGAACCTGAATTATATATAGCAGGAAAAGATGAAATGCATTCATGAAAAATAAACTGAACAGCAAAAAGCGCCCTTTTCAGTGGAAATTTTCTTTCTGAGCAAAAAAATGAGAAAATTAGATATAACATCAAAATAGAGGCTTTCAGGACTGTTGTAAATGTTAATTCAATGATATATATACACCGGTATATTGTAAGCCTCTGGTAGGGCCCTCCCCTCTAGTGTGTCCAACTTGATCATGCACCCCTACTCAGGGGCGTACCTAGAAATCCCCGGGCCCCCCTGCAAAAAAAAAAATCCGGACCCCCCCAAGGGCCCGCTCAGGGACTTTCGGGGGCAGGAGGGGTCGCAGCATAAGAGGAGAGTGTGGCAGATCGGTGGGGAATTCCCCCCCCCCCCCCCACACCTCGGGCTCTCCTCTCAGCGCTCCCCCTCCTGCAATCATTGGTGGCAGCGGGCAGCAGCAGCGGCGGCAGGCTGAGTACATCACCTCCTTCTCGCCGGAGCTCTTCCGTTCTTTAAGAGCAACTTCCTGTTTACACAGGAAGTTGCATGAAGCTCTTAGAGAACGGAAGTCCTCCAGCGAGAAGGTGGTAATGTATTCAGCCTGCCGCCGCCGCTGCTGCCCGCTGCCACCAATGATTGCAGGAGGGGGAGCGCTGAGAGGAGAGCCCGAGGTGAGGGATGGGGGGGGGGATTTCCCCCCTCCCCACCGATCTGCCACACTCTCCTCTTATGCTGAGACCCCCTATTGTTACGCCAGTGCCCCCACTGTTGAACACCCC
Source organism: Hyperolius riggenbachi (assembly GCF_040937935.1). Classification (NCBI taxonomy): domain Eukaryota; kingdom Metazoa; phylum Chordata; class Amphibia; order Anura; family Hyperoliidae; genus Hyperolius; species Hyperolius riggenbachi. The sequence continues at coordinate 117,237,795 of NC_090649.1, read as the reverse complement.
TCTAACAGACTAGAACAGACTTTATCTATTTTTACCAAAGACACTGAACTACTGTTACCTAAAGCCCTGTACTCACTACTAGATGGATTGGGGAAAGTTCAGCAACGCGGCCCGACAAACGAGTGTTCCCTGATCCATTTTCCTACCTGCGGGAATGCGCAATGTCACGCAACAGCACATGACAGGCGCGACAAGAGTTCAAACAATCTCAATACTTCGCGTGGGAGTCGTTGGGGATCCTAAAGATCCAATACGCAGTGATGGTCGTAATCACCGCACGTCGCAGAGCGGCGTTTGCTTAATCACGCACACATACCCACGTCACAAGAACGTGGAAACGATCTCTCGTCGTGCAAAAATATAGCTGGTTGCGGGAAAATCGTTTGAAAAATCGTGATGTGGGTAGGTAGCTTAAGACATTTGCATGATCTTGTTTCTTGTGAGCCTCTTGTATGTCCTACCTTGTATGTTAACTGTATTTATCAATTGTGTAGCGCTGTATAAATACAAGATCTATATATGGTACATTATATATATATATATATATATATATATATATATATATATATATATATACGTGCGGTAGTGTGCGCGTGCGGCGGGGAGCACGGCTTGCATGTGCGCTGACATGCAGCGGATGTCTGTGGTGACAGGAATGGAGGGGAGGGGGTTGTGAGGGAGGCCTAGAGCCCCTTATTTGTAATGGGCTTAGGTCTGCTAGTAGTGTATAACACAGGAGTTATTGGTTGGAAGCTGGCTGTATAGACAGTCTTAGAAATCCCTAGGGATAACATGATCCTTAATGCGGCCTCCAATATACTCCTAAATATAGTTTATAATTAATTGACCGGAACCCCATGAAGTCTTATAGACCATATAGGGCTTGATTCACAAAGTGGTGCTAACCTACTTAGCACGTCTAAAGTCTTTAGACGCGCTAACCAGGGTGCTAAGTAGGTTAGCACCAGATTTCTCAATCAGATCGCGCGCTAACTTTACAAAGTTTTACGCGCGCTAAGTCCCATAGACTTTAATGGGCACTTCGCTTGTTTAGAAAAGCTTGTTTAGACTTGCTAAGGGGGTTTTCACAGGCGTGCTAACAGTTATCACCGCTTTGTGAATCAAGCCCATAGTCTAATACACAGCCCAATCAGAGAGTTGTGACTTGATTTCCTCCTCATAGTTCCTAGTGTCCATGACAACAAGGTCACCGCCATTGTCAGCTGGTTTCACTGTAATATTTCCCTCACTGCTAAGGTTCAACAGTGCTGCGCGTTCAGCCTTATCCCAAAGATTCTGTGTATAGTCTCTGGGCCCCAGTAAATCTTTACTATCCAGGGGCATAGCAATAGGGGTTGCAGAGGTTGCAACCGCATCAGGGCCCTCGGGCCAGAGGGGCCCTTCCTCTGCTACAGTATTAGCTCTCTATTGGTCCTGTGCTCATAATAATCACTTCTATAGATTCTTGTAGATAGATAGTGGTAATCATTAACAAACTGTTCCACAACCCCTTCTTGCACCTCAGACACTGCAGTTGCCATTGGTAGGTTTTGGACAACAAGATGGCGCCGGACTCGGACGCCTCGGCCACAGGGCTCCGGCCTTTTTTATATTTTCATAGGGCTATCCCTCCTCCACTCACCTCTGGCTTCACCACTCGCTTAGGTAGGAGGCGGAGGACATGGCCACTGCCGGTCCGGCTCTCTATCAGCCACTGATCGCAGCAGAGGACGGCCGGCAAGAGGATCAGCTGCTCGCTCGGGGACCCGCGTGCAGGCATGATGAGGCATCATGGAGCTCTGCTGATCTGCCGCCGGACCATCAGTGACACCACCTGCGCTGACACCACCACAGTACTGAGGGCTCCCAGGGGAGAGGCACCCGTCCTCCATACGTTCCAGCCATGGAGGATGATGCCTGTGCAGGCCACCGGCTCCTCTGCTGGTCGGGTGCGCCCGCCTCACTCAAAGGACCAGCTGCTCGGGTGGATCAGCGCTCCTGCACGGGCATCTTAGTTGCTGCCCGACTGATTCCCTGAGCCAGCCCCTCCAGCCACCGCTACGACAGAGGCCTCAGGGATCGGCTCCCACACCTAAGCAGGCAAGGGAGAGCTGCCGACCCAGAGCTCAGCGGTACCACGGTACCCTGCTACCCAGGGCGACCAGGACGCCACCGGCACTGCAGGAGCAGCCTTCTTCCGCAGCCCGGGTTTGAGGAGGCTACAGGATTCCCCTCCACCACGTGGGCCGCTGCGATGGGGCCTAGGAGTCCAGGAAGCCAGCCGGAGCATGTGGGACACCCCACATGCTGGAGGCCTGACCACCACCGCTTCCTGCGGGGCCTCCCACGTGGAATTCAGAGAGGGCCTTCACCAGCCACAGCCTCCACCAGCCGTAGCCCAGCCTGCTCGGCCACCCTGGGTCTACCCCTGCCACTGCCGCGGACCAGGCCAGCCTGCACCACCTCCCAGTCCTGAAGTTCAGCGATCAGCCTGCTCCACCACCCAGCCGTGAAGATCCGCGTGGGGTGGGCCACCTGGCGATTTTCCACAGGGATGGCCACTACTCGGACTGACTGTTTATCCTGAAGCCCAAAAAAGACTCTGCCTCTGTCTCTCCCCCTGCCTTGGCTCTCTTTCTTCTACACTCTCTCTTAGCTATCCCTTCTCTCTTTCTCTATCTCTATACACTCTGTTCCAGGACACACTGCGGGGATCTGGGACTGCTGCGGAGCTGAGCGAGCGCCACCGGTAGACTGCAGGCTGCTCCCCTCACACAGCACTCCAGACTTCCCCACGCATCCTTCACTAGATTAAAGGGGAACTGAAGAGAGAGGTATATGGAGGCTGTCGTGTTTATTTCCTTTTAGACCATACCAGTTGCCTGGCAACCCTGCTGATCCTCTGCCTCTAATACTATTAGCCATAGCCCCTGAACAAGCATGCAGCAGATCAGGTGTTTCAGTGGTTCAGACTTATAAGTCTGATCTGACAAGACTAGCTGCATGCTTGTTTCTGGTTTTAATCAGATACTACTTCAGAGAAATAGACCAGGAGGGCTGCCAGGCAACTGGTATTGATTAAAAGGAAATAAACATGACAGCCTCCATATACCTCTCTCTTCAGTTCCCCTTTAAGGGCTCTATGTATATATAGGTATATGCTTACTGTACTACTGTACCTGATTGTATGAGTTGGATTGCATGCATGTGTTTGTACCATCTCCGACCCTGTTGTGCCAAAAATAATTCCGGGTACAACCCCCGTTGTACTTGGCGAAATAAATATGATTCTGATTCTGGTGCGCCGTATCAATTGTTATATATAGAGTGCTTGGGGGGCCCCATTGTAAAACTTGCATCGGGGCCCACAGCTCCTTAGCTACACCATAGATATAAAACAGGAGATTACCGCTCTCTGACCATGAAAGAGACAGTGCTGGAACACAGGCGGCCAAGCCCGACTGAAAATGCACAAAGGAAGAGGATGATCCGCACAAATGTCTCTAGAAGATCAACATTTATTTGGGACAAATTCCAGTACAAAAAACAAAGCACAAGACTAACATATTTTGGACCCTGGGTCCTTAATCATAGTCTATTCTTACAGCACACAATTTAAAAGGGAGTGACAATCAAAACGGGGATAGGTCCATCCCAAAAGGGGGAGGGCACAAGGCCCCACAGGCTACCCACCCCATCTGATTGACTCCTCCTCAGTGAACCTTATCTTACATAATTGCTAAAAAAGGTATAGATCTGGCAAACAGATAAAATAATGTAAAATAACACAGGAGCAAAGAATGCAGACTTGATAGTGAGAGAATAATAAAACATGTTTAGTTCTAAACACCATAAAAGATACCACAATGTACAGAAAACGTATATATGACCAATACGTCCACGACTCCAGTTAAGGGTTGGATTAAATTAGTCCGTAACAAGGGCCAGATCCCACCGTGCATTTAATCCATTAGGAATTCTTGTTCCCAAGCGAAAAATCCAAAATGCTTCCCTTTTGCGTATGAGGGCCTGTAGGTTACCACCCCTTTTCGGTAAACAAACTTTTTCGATACCCTGGAACAAAAAAACGGACATGTCACCACCGTGTACGGTGTGGAAATGTCTAGCCACATTAGATATGTTGGTGGTAGACCAACCCGCTCCAAGGTAGTGCTCAGAGATCCTAGATCTGAGAGGCCTAGTCGTACAGCCTACATACTGTAGAGAGCATTTAATACATGTAACCAAATAAATTACATTCTTGGAACCACAGTTGACATAGTGGGGATTCATGCCCATTCACAAGAGACTTTATCTTCTGCGTCTTGTTATGAAATATACAGTAATTGCAAGTTTGTATTCCACATCTATAAGAACCTTTCACAGAAAGCCATGTAAAATGATCTGGCTCTGAGTGGAACAAACTTGGTGACAACATGCTACCCAGTGTAGGGGCCCGTCTACTGGCAAAGCCCACACCCTCACGGAGAAAAGCCCGCAAGTCACCATCACTCTCCAAAATGGGTAAATATTCCTCAATAATACGTCTTACATCCTGAAACTCTGAGTTATATGTGGTGACAAAAACAGGTCTCTCTCCACGGGGACACCTCGCAGGGGCTCCCTGTACCAAATGATCTCTGGAAACTGAGAGAGCCCGACGTCTACCCTTCTCTATGATGCACCCGGGATACCCCCTTTCCACTAAACGTTGTTCCACTATGGAACACTCCAGGTTAGGCCCGGTTCACATTAGCGGTGGCCGTCCGGAATCGCCGTGCCGGAGCCGGACCGCTTGCAGAACGGACGGAACGGACGCACGGCAAAGCAATGAAAGCCTATGCGTCCGTTCACATGCGTCCGTTCTGCCGGACCGGAGCCGGACCGGATCCGGACCGGATCCGGACTCCGGCATCCGTTCCAACATGCGCTATTTTTTGGTCCGGCTCCTCCGGCAGCCGTATCCGGGGCGGAGCCGGACTGCACCATCCGGCCAATACAAAGCTATGAGAACCGGAGAGCGCACAACACACTGGCTAAAAATCCGGATGTTCTACCCCACTTCCTATGCGTATTGAAGCGGCGATTTTGGATGGGGACACATGGGCAAGCATTTTGGAGTGGAGCAGCAGTGATTTTAAACGTGCTGGAGATGTTGGCAGTATGTCGGAGGTGGAGGTGAGTGCTAAACAGCGGAGGGCCTGATTCCACAGGTCCACCTTATGCTGACCTCCCAGACCCCAACATTTTTATTCCTTTTCTACTATCTTTTGCCAAACGGATCCGGATCGCATCCTGATGAACACCTGATGCAAACTGACCGGATCCGGATCGGATCCGGATCAGAACCGTACGGTTCCGATCCGGATCCGGATCCGGTCAGGTCATCCGGTCCGTTTGGCAGAGAACCGCAAGTGTGAACCGGGCCTTAAACTCGGGTGCATCCAAGCAATTCCGGTGCGCCCTGATGAAAATCGCCCACCGGAATTGCCCGGATGGTGTGCCGTGGATGACAACTATTAGCCCGCAGGGTTGAATTGCCCGCACATATTTTCCTATATGTTATTGTGTGGATGACACCATGGATATTATCGCCCATTAAGGTAAGATCCAAATAGTCAATAGAACTATGTTGCCAGGAGTGGGTAAGCTGAAGGTCACACTTGTTGTTATTCAGGCCTTCCATGAAAATTGTAACCTGACTCGGATCACCCCTCCAAATAATGAGTACATCATCAATAAATCTCCCGTACCATACAACATGGTCCAAATGGCGCCCCCCACCCCCAAAGATGTGGAACTCCTCCCACCAACCCATGTAGAGGTTGGCCAATGACGGGGAGAATCCTTAACTACACCACTGTTACTATCCCTCAAATCTCTGGTCAGAAAACTTTAGAAAGCATATGACCGACTATGTTAATCAGTTGGATAAAGGGTGAGAACACCGGAAACTGTTACTGTAGCTGTAAATCGATTTGCTCAATAAAGTGAGTGCAGCAACCCTAATGTCTGGTACATACAATGCAATTTTCCATCAGATCAGATTGACGGTCAAATCGATTATTTCCACCGGGGCTGATCTGATTTCCGATCATTTTTCTGATCGTTTTCCAATCACTTCTATCCATAATCAGAAAAATGATCGGAAATCAGATCTGACCTGTTGGAAATAATCTATTCGATTTAATTTTTTATTACAAGCATTTGTGGATTGCCAAACTGAATTTTAATTCATTTTACAGTGCATGTTCACAGTGAGGCTAGGTCTCTGGCATATCGGAGAGTGACATTTACAAAAGAAAATATACACATATACTTGTCCCTCCCTTCTGCCCTATAATGTGACCTGTATCAGTCATACATGAACATGATGTAGCGTAAGCAGGCGTATGCGGGTCCCATAATTCACTTTTGCAGTACAAGGCTAAGCAAACACTATGCAATGTATGCTTGATACAGAGAAGAACTGAAACTTCCTTGATCAAAAATTGATATGGGAATGTTGTTCATTTTACCTTTGCACCACTCCTGTTTGCCTGTGCTTGATCCCTAGAGCCCATGCAAACCTGATTGCAATAAGCTATAAGAACATTGGTTAGTGGTGTAGCAATAAGGGATGCAGAGGTTGTGACCACACAAGGGCCCCTGCTTCTTTATCCATCTCATTAGCTTTGCATTGGTGCTATACTGGTAATGAACACCTCTATATGTGCATTGCATACTAGTAATTCTTAAAGTGGACCTGAACTCTTGCACAGGACAGAAGTAAAACAGAATGAACCCTGTATGTAAAAATGCACCCTGTATGTATTTAGAGAGTTTAGCTTATCTAATTCTCCCTCTTATCACAAGTTGTAATTTGATCTCTCCCTGTGTCACCTGACTGTCACGGCAGATGTCTGCTTCTATAAAAGCAGGAAGTAGACACACTGCATATTTATTTTAGAATTTGCATCAGCTCTAACAAAGAAATGTTTTTCTTTAAGGGTTTTTATGCTGTTACACATCTTTTGGAGCAGAGAGGAAGTTCTGAGTTCAGGTCCGCTTTAACAAACTGTTTCCGTACTCAGATTACACCTCTCTGACTCTGCAGCTGTCCTTGATAGGTTTTGGGGCTTCATATCAATAGAGTGCTTGGGGCCCCATGTAAAACTCCCACCAGGGCCTGTAGCTCCTCAGCAACATCACTGACATCGGCCATCATTTATTGTTGGATTAAAAATGTAGTCCTGGTTTGCTTTAAATCGTACCTTGGCAGGCAAGCATGCAATCTATAAGTCCTAGTTCAGACACATATCCACTTTGGCAGCAGAAGCCAGAAGACTGCTTGTTTCATTCTCTAGGTCTGTTGTCACCTTCTCTAGAGTCTCTTGAACACCTTCTTCCACAGTGTCCTCCCCTAGCGTTTATCATTCCTCCTGTACTTATTTTACCAAATGAAGACTTGATGAGCTCCTGCAGAGCATTGTTCATTAACTGCTTCTGGCTGCAGTAAGGTCCTCCTCACTCTTCCTCAGTGTACAAGCGTCATACAGCCAGTCACCATGCAAGTTCTGTAGTTGCATGGTGATTGGCTGTACTGTGTACACTGAAGAGGAGGAAATTCCCGCGACCAGAAGCCGTTAATCTACAGTATAACACTTTACTGAGTGGTGTAGCTAGGGATCACGGCGCCCCATAGCAAAACTTTCACGGGGCCCTCATGTAGGCACTCTTAAGCAATCATTCTCATGCAATCAACACTGCGCTTTGTTCATGAGCACTGAGACAAAGTCAGAGGGTGGAAGAACACAAGAAAATCAATGGTGAATACATTAAGTTCCAACTGGGCCCCATAGCAGCTGCTATGGCTGCTGTGGTTATTGCTACGCCCCCTGATTTTACTGCCACTGGTGCTCTGGTCCCTCGCAACCCCCACCATTGTTTTTGTTAAGCCCTATCTGTATTGCTGGATGTTTTTATACTACGCATTAGCTATATATCTATTTTTATACTTGTATTGCTGGCGGATGTTCTGGTTGTAATGTGTACAAACGGAGTGAATATATATATTTTTGGAAACAACTATTGTCTACACTGACCAGGTAATTTTGGGCGCAATATGGGATGGGACCGTGATGGCTTTTACCTTATTTCGCCTTACAGGTTCACTTTAAACATTGTACTCCTCCAACCCAAAATATAATTAGACAGAATCTCCCCACATATATAATTAAGAAGTGGGAGCCCACCACCATCACACATTTAAGTATGCTGCCCAGAAACAGCTAAGTGGGGAACACAAAAGAAGAATGATCACAGATGCAGCCCACCCACAGATCAGCTACATCTCTGCTCTGTGGGCGGGCCACTATTCTAAGGAGGCGGGCACAGAGCATGGGAACCAATGGTACTGCCACAGAATGCAGTGGAGGGGAGATCCGGTGGCCCACCTGGGACATTTGGCAGCCCATCTGGGACATCCAGTGGCCCACTTGGGACATTGCCTGGGACATATTTGTGCCTGGGATGGGGGACCCTAATTCTGGGACAAGTCTCAGGTAAACTCGGATGTCTGGTCACTGTATATTACAAGACAGGCAAAAAGGGCCGCCATGAACTGTAATGTGAATTATGGCTGTAGCAGCGCTCAGAAGGTAATTTGGGTGTACCAAAATATGGAGCTGAAATTACAAAAAAACGATGCAATTTAGCCGCCAGCAGTAACATCTTACCCCTGAGTCCATGGTGGCCTGGAGGGGGAATAGTAATCTACGACGCCAGGGAATTTACAGTAGCAGGGTGAGCCATTTTCTGGCTTCACCCAGCTCCCGAATTTCCTGGCGCCCTTTTTGCATGTATGCGTATATTATTGTACTCTGTACAGCGTCATGGAAGAACATAGCATTATATATATATATAGTAGTAATATTAATAATAACCATACATGGGCAGCACAGTGGCGTAGTGGTCAGAGCTCTTGCCCTGCAGTGCTGGATCCCTGGTTCAAATCCCAGCCAGGTCAACATCTGCAAGGAGTTTGTATGTTCTCCGTGTCTGCATGGGTTTTCTTCGGGCACTCCGGTTTCCTCACATATCCCAAAAACATACAGATAAGTTAATTGGCTTCCTCCTAAAAATTGGCCCTAGACTATGATACATGCACCCTATGATTTATAGATAGATAGATATGGTAGACACTAGATTGTGAGCCCCTCTGAGGGACAGTTAGTGAGAAGACAACATACGGTACTCTGTGCAGTGCTGCCTAAAATGTCAGTGCTATATTTTTTTTATTTATTTAAGTATTTAAATAGCACCAACATATTCCGCAGCACAGAGTATATTGTCTTGTCATTAACTGTCCCTCAGAGGGGCTCACAATCTAGTCCCTACCATAGTCATACGTCTATGCATGTATCGTGTAATACCTGTACCATAGTCCAGGGCCAATTTTAGGGGGAAGCCAATTAACTTATATATACTGTACTCTGTAAAAGCAAGAAGTTTTAAATCAGGATGATACCATGTTAAGAAAAACAAAAGTTTGCTTTCCTAAAACAGAAAGAATTTTCAATAATTCAGGTTGGAGTGAGCTTGAGATGTCTCCCAGAGCAACACTGCTGAATATATGCAAATTAACCATTCTACCCTTAGAAGCTAAACACACCTCCAGAACCGCTGGAATGCAATGATGTGTCAGCTTGTAATTAGTACAGAGCCATAATAATCCAACATGCATACAGACTGTTTCGGTTTGTTTGATCCTCATCAGTGCATGGCATGGATTAATTTGGCTCTATGTACTCTGTAAAGTAACATGTTGATGTAGTATAAATACAGGAATCATCAGTGTGGGGGTTTTAGCTGAAATATGTTCATACTCAGTAACATGCTTTTAATGTCAGCAATTGCTCAAGAACATTATAAAAGGAAGTCAGCCTTGTGGTCCGGGCAGATAAGAACCTCAGCTATCTTTGTGGCATTCATGGAATTTTTTAAAGGGGGAAGTGATTCTGTGCTTGTACAAACCTTTGATCTCTACAGATTCATGGGCTGGTGAGAAATTCCTCTGTTTTCAGGCCTTTCCTGGCTCCAGAGAGTAACAAATTCTAAACCTAAAAACAGGCTGAAAATGTGGTTTTGGAAAGTAGCAAAGTATATAGAAAAGAAGGTTACATACACAGCGGTGACGTAAAGCACATCCATCAACCCAGGCATGACAGCACTACTAATTGCGGCTGAAGCAAACAAATTCCTCTTCATCCAAAGAGTGATCAAATTGATGGAATTTCCTCACACAGGAAGTGGTGATGGCCAGATCCAGAGAGGGAATGTGAAGGTGTAATTGGAGAGGCCTCTTGTGAGCAGGAGAGTTATAGGAATGTTAGAGAAAAATATGTTACTCTGCCACACAGCTAAACGATCCATTACAGCATCCCTAAACCAGCTTTATTGGCTCGTAATCCACGCTTAAGGCCTGGATAGAATTCTTGGACTAAATATTTGTAGTCATCCTTAGTGCACTTATTGCACAACATCTATTTCAACTCCATAGCCACCAGAGCAATGCTAACAATTTTTATGGCAGCCATTGTTTCAGTAGAAGAGATAACAGCGAACCTGGGTCATTAGAAAGAGTAATGCCCTTTTAGACGCTATTATACTTAAATGGAACCTAAAGTAAAAAAAAAAAAAAACGCAGTTTAACTTCACTGAGGCTTCATCCTTGGCCCTTGTCATGGCAAGTTACCTGTTCAGACGAGGCGGCGCGTGCACAGCGTTACACCAATGGCCTTAACCGCCAATGTTTACGTGGCATGCTTGCATGCCATACCCCCATGCCTGGGGCCCCACTGAACTGTGCCAAGACATCTGCTGGCATCTGTGTGTACCAGCCGTGCCTTCTGGACTGTGAATTGTCCGTGACAGCCCTGCGGTCCTGCTGTGCCCTTGCTGTCACTACGCAATCCTCCAATCAGCCACAGCACCTGTCCGCTGTATGCGTGGCCCTGGGGCCCCGGGCTTTCTGATAACTCTCCTATAAATGGCTACCATGCGCTTCTGCGCTTGCGCAATATGTAAATATTGTTACTACGCATGCACAGTCTCTTTGACAGGCTTCATTGAACTGTACGAGCCCTTTTCCACCGGCCACATGTGCAAACACATTTTTGGATTGTGTCCAATCGTAAGGGCACCGCGATAACATGGTAATCCACTGGTGCGTTTTGATTTTTGCCCATATTGCCCCGTATTAGGTTTTTCCGATTCGCTGCCACCAATCGGCATTGAAAATGCACTTTGAGAATCATAATCGACATTGCAGCATGTTTGCCATGCTGACTGCGATTTTCGGTGCAAAATGGTAATTGCCACTTAGTTTACACTTCTGTTATGTAAGTAGTTTCAAATAACATTACAATGAATGCAAGGAGTGTGCATGCGTAGAACCCTGAAGAGCTGGAGCCGAGCATCCATCATTATTACTATTTGGTGTAAGGATGATCATTCGGATTCTACAGAAATAAAAATCTGATCGTGAATCATCGTTTCCAATTGGAAAATGGAAAACGGATTTCCACAGAAATACCGCTATACTGCAACTCTGTAATTTTAGCCCAATCACAGAACTCGGAAGTATTGGACCAATCAGAGAAGGCAGAATTTTTAATCGGATTACCACAGTAATTGTCAACCAATCACAAGACTCGGATATTACCGAGTATTCCCCAGTCTTGTGATTAGCCTAAAATGTATGTGGCTTCGATTACAGTGGTAAAATTCTCTATCTCTGATTAGTCCAATACTTCTGAGTTCTGTGATTGGCCTAACATTTCTGTGGTATTCGATTACCATGGTAAAATTCCTCACGAGAATGCAGAGTCAACTTGGAAGTATTTGACCAATAAGACGATGCAAAAAATTACAAAAAGGGACTCATTCGAGATCCATGGAATTGATAATCGGCATTGGCGGAAATTGGAATTTCCATGGAACTGGAAATTAACATTTCTGACCATCCCTAATTTAGTATTTATATGGCACCAATATCTTCCGCAGTGCTGTACAGATGATGTAGTCTTGTAGGCTAACTGTTCCTCAGAGGGGCTCACAATGTAATCTCTACCATAGTCATATGTCCATCATAGTCTAGGGCAACATTTTTAGGGGGAAGTCAATTAACGTATCTGTATGGTTTTTTGTTTTTTTTTAAATGACCATACAGCAATGTTCCCTGTGAGGGAGGGCACGGTCCATGTTCATTCTTATTTAATTCATGTCTAGACCGGTATCTGTCTCCTCCATGACTGTGTAAATATCTCGTTTTTGCATTTTGGAGGCTGGATTTATTAGCAGAGAGAAATTCCTCAGCTATTCTTCAAGGGAGGTTTATCAAATTGTCCACAAGATTCTCCCAGTCTGATAAATCAAGTGCAAGAAATAATACCAGACATAGAGAGAATTCCTGCTCCGAGTCTGCATTCCTTTCACACTGTAAACACGATTCCAACCATTTCGGTGAATTAGGGAAAACAGAAAGCCATTAGTGAGAAGGTTCTGCGTGTCCTCGGCCCTTCTGTCTTCTATGGTTACTATCTTTTTGTGGAAAAATATTTGTGTTTGTAGTTTTGTTGGCCTTCTTGCTTTCAGAGAACATTAAAGAGGACTTGCAAGCAAGACTATATGCTTTGTAAAGCGCTGGGGAAGATGTCAGGGCTATATTAATACTAAATAATAATAATGTTACAAGTCCACAGCAATGTGCCTGATACTATGGGGGATTGGGGTCATGGGGCGCCCTGGTACAGCCGAACAAGTAAAGCTGAGTACTTACCTGAGGATTGGGGAACCCCACAGTGGCGCCCAGGGACAGATTTGAACTGTTTACCACTCAAGACTACTTTCACCAGCCGCCCCCTTCTTCCTCCCCCACTGCTCTGATAGGTTGGAGCTGGATGGAGACCGCAGTTGGACTCGAAGTGCAGCCAGCGGTAATAGATGTAATTAGATGTACAATGAACATTAATTCACAAAAATGCATATTGCACACAATTTCTGTGATGTGTGAAAGGGCCACTAACCATACAATCTGCCAAACAATCATTTACAAATGATTCTTAGTGTGAACGATCAGAAATGATCATTTGGGACCACTACTGGACAAAAATCACCGAACAATTCCGGTCAGATTAGTGAAAATGATCTGATTTTCCAAAATCTAAAACATAGTCTAAGTCGCGGGCCAAATTATTAAGATTTAACATCTACTTAATAGTTTCAAACTAAGTGGAGTAACTATAATAACCACCACTGTAGGGGGGCTGCTCGGAGCTTCCCCTTCTACACAGTAGCACAGTGGAATATTTCCCTGCTTCAGTGTGCTATAATCCTCCTGTCAGACGCATGCTCTATGCTGCATACCTCTGGCTAGGAATGCATGTCATGTGATCAGTAGCTGGTGATATGCAACATAAAGCATGATGCGGCTGCCAGGAAGAACAGAAGAAACACGACACAGCGCTGGAGCAGGTAAATAATACACTGCTCTGTTGTGCTCCTCTGCTATGTGGGGAGAGGGTGTTGGGGTTGGGAAGGTGTGTAGGTTTGTGTGTTTCACCAGTCATATGGGGGGAGGGGTTAGATTCCAGGAGGCAGGGCCGGAGCTACCATAGGAAAAAATGGGCAATGCCCCAGGGCTCCAGAGCCTGTAGGGGCTGCAACAAAGGGCCTCTAATGACACTTTTTGTCCGGGGGTGTCTGTTGGGGGGCCCCCAGGCTAATTTTGCCCTAGGGCCCAATTGTTATTTGAACCGGCCCTGCCAGGAGGGATGGGGCCTTGAGGGGTCCCATGGGTTGTTGCATCACAGTGGCTCAAACTGAGTATGTTTCAACCAAAACCCCATCACTGGTGTGCTCTTCTACATGGGAAGGCAGTGTGATGTCATTCTTTTACTTGCAACAATGCACAAAAATGTTCATAAGGCCACATAAAATGGTTGGGTTGACACCTGTGCCATAAAGTAGTCATACACTATCCGAGACAATACCAGGGAAAATTAAACAATCACTAGGTCCTAAGACCAGCCCTATAGGTATGATTGATTAAGCAATAAGCTCAACATAAAAATAGGTAAAAGATTGCTGGATGATATGTGTTGTCACCAGCACAACTGCAGACGTGAGCGTATATGCTACTACAGCCTCAATGTGGAGGTTGAGTACAATGGTAAAATGGAGGTCTTTGCTTATCCCCCACACTTGCAAGGTGTGGTGTAGCTATTCCATTTAATTGTAATAGTCTGTAGTTGTAGCTTGTGGGGAGTCGTACCGGCTGCCCTGGTTTGTCCTTAGGCCGTGTCTCCCAGGGAGCCCTGAGTCTAGTACCTACTCAGCCCACAGTAAGGAGGAACATATATATACAGTGAGAGTGCCTATATACAAAGTGCTAGATATATGAGTCTCATATATCTAGCTAGTTGTGCTGGTGACAACACATATCATCCAGCAATCTTTTACCTATTTTTATGTTGAGCTTATTGCTTAATCAATCATACCTATAGGGCTGGTCTTAGGACCTAGTGATTGTTCCATAAAGTAGTCATAACAGATTTGTTCTTTTCTCTGTGGCTTGTGGCTCATTTGTTTTTGCAAATAACAAAAACCCTGTAAAGCTGGCTGAAGACTTCTGATGTAGTGAAATATATATGATCCAGCCGTTTTAATTTTTTCTTGTGAGAATCCTGCTAAGCCATGCAATAGAAAGCTTGTCAGGTACTATCCTAAAGGTGGCCACTAACAATACAATTTCTTGCGAAAAATAGTTCGAGCGATCAGATAATTGTGATCGGAAAAAAAAAATATTTGCTACACCATAACAAACCAATCTTTGCACAACCAACAAGAAAATCCAAATTCTGGTTTGACAAAAATCCAATCGGACGACTATTTTTATAATCGTTCGTAATCGATTGAGTCCTTCAACTGAGATTCCGATCCGAATTTTTCAATCCGATCCGAATTTTTGATCGCTCAAACGATTTTTCGCTAGAAATTGGACCGTTAGTGACCACCTTAAGACTCTATCTACTTCAGCACTTCAGGAAACGGGAGTGCAGTCACAACGCACAGCAGTTCTGTTTCCATGCAATCTTCGGCAATGTGATTGCGATTCCACTCATCATAATTCATGGAAATCGCAATACTTTCGCATATTTTCATTATCAACCATGCTTTCCGATACCGTGGATCGTGTTCTGATGTCCCCTCAGATCGTTCTGCATTGCATTCCAGAAAACACGGCAGAATTTATGGCATGTGGGTAAGAGGGCTTTGTCTGCTTTGTCTCCTGTGCTCGAATACCTGAGTCATGAGGCTTCTGTAGCCAGCCCAATGTCTACCAATGTACGAACTTTCCACCTGATCTGACTGAAAATTGATCAGGTGATGAAGGGGGTGGAGTTTTGTGTTGAATTCTGGGATGGAGAGCCTGGTCATCACTGTGGTAGTGTTCAGCAGCAGGGATGTGACCATGATGTGTCAAAATAAAGGTATTTAGAATGATTACATTTTACGTATGTGCCTACAGGAAGGAGTAGGAAGGCATTCAGTGTGTACAGCTGCCCTATGATGGTGAGTAGCCGTCTGCCATGGTGGACTGCTACACGACTAATGAGTGCATTTTCTACATTATCCCACATGCTGCAGGATGCCTCCTGCATGTTTGCTGCCCATCGTCCATCCTTCTCTCTCTATAGAGCAGTGCTTATTTACACATCTGTTAAAGGGAACCTGAACTGAGTAAAATTATTTAAAATAAACACGAGTTAACTTCAAATGAACATTACATAGTTACCTCGCCATCAGTTCCTCTCAGAAGCTCACCATTTCCTTCTGACAATGATCTCTTCCACTTCTGACAACATTTTATCAGAACTGAAATATATCAGTTGCTGTGAGTTATATATCAGTTGCTGTCAGTTATAGCTGAGAGGACAACTGATGAGCAAGGTAATGTCCATGTTTCCCTATGGCTCAAGTGGGCAATGTGACAGTTTAACAGAGTACATTTGAAATCGGCGCCGGTAGACTTGGGCGCAGGATACAGCGGTATATGGCTGATCCTGCTTCTGCACAAGTCCGGGCCGATTTAATTACTATTCCCCCTCCAGGCCGCCATGGATAGTGGGGGAATGAAATAATTCGGCATCCATCGATTGCTGGAGGCCGAATTATTGTGTTTTTTAAGCAACCTCGGCTCCGTCTTCTGACGGCGCCGACGTTACTCACTGAGCGCTGCAATAGGAGTGATTCCTATTATAGTCTATGGAGGCGCCGGCTGCGCCCAAATCTAGCAGCGCTGAAAAGCACTGCTCCGGTTTAACAGTGTGCTGACCAGAAAGCTGTTATGGGGTAATAGCCATTTTCAAAATGGAAGACCGAGAATTCCCTTGATCGCAGTGGACAAACAGGATGCAGTAGAGGAGAAAGAGATTGAGGAGTAGACTACATGGAAGGTAAGTATGACTTGTGTTTGCTTATTTTGACTTTTAATTTTCAGTTCAGGTTTTCTTTAAACAAGGTTAATAAAAAGTTTTAAACAGGGGCTTTCATTCGGTTCTCTGAAACAAACTGTAGTAGTAAAGACAGATAAGTTGTGAGAATCCGCTTAGCTGCCTGCGCAGGCAGGCAGCCTTTTGACCATTGTTTAGGTTTGCATGCTGCAGGACTCTGGAAAGGAGACCTTCTGTCAGTTTTGCAGCTTGTTCTTGCTGAGGAATTTGCATACGTTGTCATGCAAATTGCTTGGCCACATTCATTGGAGGCGTGTACTATAAGTACTATGTGTTTCCCACAATGCTTGGCTGGTCATAAGGATTCCTTCCTGTGAAACACTCCTGGAGGAGTGTCAGCCTTACTCTCTGTTTGAAGATCAGCTTAGAGTAATTCCTGTAAACTGCACTGGGCAGGTTTCCCTAGTGCAGTTAGGATTGCTTATCTGTTTTGTTTGTCTGTTGCGATTGTCCTGTCCCAGCGGTGGTCGACAGGAAATCGTTCTGTGTGTTTGGGTGCTAACCAGAACAGCGGTTGTTACTGGTAGCCCCTTCTGATCTGTCTTCCTGGATCGCACTGGCCTCTTTTCGCTGGTGCTGTGGATCCTTCTGGTCTGCTACTCTGTACTTGGATCGCACTAGCATCTTGCGCTAGTGCTGCGGATCCTTCTGTTCTGCTACTCTGTAACTGGATCGCACTAGCATCCTGCGCTAGTGCTGTGGATCCTTCTGTTCTGCTACTCTGTACCTGGATCGCACTAGCATCCTGCGCTAGTACTGTGGATCCTTCTGTTCTGTCTTCCTGGATCGCGCTAGCCACTTTCGCTAGTGCTGTGGATCCTATCTCTCGCTTGTCCCTGTTTTCGTGTGTCTGTCTTGTCTGCTACGAACGCTTGCTGGAGGCTCGGTGAGGTAACCGTTAAGCAAGCGCTCGCGTCCTCTGTTTCATGTTTGTCTGTCGATGGTTAGTTAGGCGTGCTTGTCTCTATTGTGCTTATCACGTGGAGACCGCGCATGAACGCGTGCACTGTTGCGAATGAGTGCGGTGTTCGCGTTCAGTTAGCGTTTGTTATTTTCCGTATCTCCTCATTGTATGATTTGCTGTGCCTTTGCTATCCTCGTATTCTGTTCTGATCTGCCTTGTGTCACTTTTGGCAATCGCCTTTCTTGCGGTTGCATTTCTGTTTTGTATCTGCTGTTATGTGTGCGCTGTCGCGGGGTGGCGACTAGATTGGCGCACACACATACAACCTGTCCCTTTGCTCGTTCTCATTCGCAATCGCTTCTCTTGCGATTGCGTTCTGCGCTTCGTACAATTCCTGTCTGGCATTTGTGGAGGTACAGAGGATTGATTCCTCTGCACTCCCCAGCGCCATCTGCCGACAGGAATTTCCCTCTACGGGTGCGTAGCACCTTTTGCTGGGTTTCTGCAATTATACGCTTGTGGAGGATTTCCGCCGTATCAGCGCACGCGTTGTGCGCTGATCACGGAGAAAGTTCCACAATCGTAACATAAGTATTAGCACACCACTGTATAATGTAATTTAACTAGACACCGCGGTGCGGGCATTATATCTACGCCCCGCAGGACTTGCCAGGGAAGACCCAGGGAAGTAGATATTAGTCTCTAGCCACAATCGCCGCTGTGCACGCTTCCGATGGCTCCCGCACGCCATTCTTGCCGCAATCTGTTAGTGTACAGATCAGTGAATGGAAACACAGTTTCCATTCACTGATCTAAGTGCCCGATATCAATGAATTCTGGCATCAATGAGATGCTGGAATTCATTGAAATAAAATCAATGTATTGCGTACACCCGTTTCTTCCTGTAACCTGTGTCGGCCTTCAAAAGTAAAATCAAAATAAAGTGTGGGGGACAACTAGTGGGCAAAAAGTGAAATTACACCTTAAAACTTCAGTTCTATTTTAAATACGTTTAAAATAGCATTGGTTAACTCCTTACCTCCCCTCCCAAAATTTTTAATAAAAAAAAAGTGATATAAAACATAAATATTGGTCAGGCTGCGTTGCACAGTTTCAGTGGAACTCATCCAACCCAAGCATCCAGGAGGACACGAAATGGCTGTCGCTTGTTCCACCGCATCTCCCGACACCCCCCCCTCCACTCCAATAGCCGACTTTGCTACACTGATCCACATGTAAGCAAAATGCATTCCCTCATGGAATACTGATGTCTTGATGCAATAAACCAATCCATGACTAGGACAGATGGTGCACGTGCCTTTGTCTTCATTTTCATTCACAATCTTAACATAACCTCCTGGTACCACACACCACAGCCTTCAGTCAAATGATGCGATATTAATTAAGATTCAATGCTTATTTATAGTATAATTATATTTGATCAGGGTAATCTTTAAATGTTCTGTCTGTATACTAGTGTTCTTTAGCCATGGTTCTACCTGCCCTGGAAAGCTTAGTAGGCAAATAACGAGCTGATGAACAGCAATGTAGTAGTGTGTCTGTCAGAAAGACCAGAGGCAGTGCACTGGCGCCCTCTGCTGACTGATTCACAAATTAGTATCAGTTCATTTTGATGTGATAGGCACCTTATAATTTTGGTCTGGGAAGCTGTTCCCCATTTTTTCTTAAAGTACTTCTGAAGTGTAAAAAAAAGGCTTCCTGGATGTATCTGCAGCCCTCTGGTCCAGCATAGGAACCCTTTTTTACCTTTCTGACTATAACGGCCCACTATAATAAAGCTACTTGTGCTCAGCTTTTTTTCCTCCATACATTAGTGCTTCATTCTAGTGGGCATGTGCCTGAGCCCACTGACGCAGTTGTGTCCGCTTTTCAGCATCTCTAACATTGATGTTTAAAGGGACACTATGGCGAAAAATTGTACAATGTAAAATATGTGCAAACATAAACAAATAAGAAGTACGTTTTTTCCAGAGTAAAATAAGCCATAAATTACTTTTCTCCCATAATGCTGTCACTTACACGGGGGCGATTGATGGGTGATTGATGGGTGTTCAGTGGGTGATTAGAGGGAAGAACAGATGTAAACAATGCATTTTGGAGGTGATCTGAGGGTGGGTCTGCGGGCGATGTGATGGTGTGGGTGGGTGATCAGATGCCCGCAAGGGGAAGGTTAGGGTCTGATCTGATGGGTGGCAGTGACAGGTGGTGACAGGGGGTGATTGATGGGTGATTGACAGGTGATCAGTGGGTGATTACAGGGAAGAATAGATGTATATAGTACACAGCGGGGAGGGGGGGGGGGTCTGGGGAGGATCTGAGTGGTGGGGTGGGGGGTTGATCAGAAGCCCCCAGGGGGCAGTTTAGGACCTAATCTATAATATAGCGTTGATAGATAGTGACAGGGAGTGATTGATGGGTGATTAGGGGGTGATTGGGTGCAAACAGGGGTCTGGGGGTGGGCAGGGGGGGTCTGAGGGGTGCTGTGGGCGATCAGAGGGCAGGGGAGGGCAGGATCAGTGTGTTTGGGTGCTTACCTGGGGGGCTGCAGCCTGCCCTGGTGGTCCCTCGATCACTGGGCACCAGCGTGCGATCACCGGCCAGCCAGCACATAGCGAGCCGCCGCCGATGGGCGTATTGCGATCGTTTAGGCCCAGTCTTTGCCGCCGCCCATCGGCTGAAGGCGGTTGTTATGTGGTTAAGAACAATTTAATCTGCTATGAAGCTAAGTGCTTTACAGAGTACACTGAACAGTTCATGCCACAGTCCAGTGGTAAAGCAATAGGGGATGCTGAGGTTGTAACCACACCAGGGCCCCTAGACCTGGCGGGCACTCATGAAGCCACCCTCCAGTCACTGCAGTAGTACTACATTATTGGTGCTGTGCTGTAAAATCTGCTCTGTGGCCCATGGCTCTGGAACTACACCATTAGCACCACAACCTGATGTCCCCATAACCGTTATCAGTTTACGCATAGCTCTCAACAGTACTTTTTTTTTAGTTTGCCCTTCTGGCTTATATCTTCTTTTCCTACCATATCCGCAGAGGCGTAACTATAGTAAAGAAGACCTTGTGACTGCATGGGGGTCCAGGGCTGTGGGGGCTCCAACTGCTGACCCTAACACCAATGCAGGAGCCCACCCCTTACTCCTGATTGTTGTAGGTGTTGTTGTGGCCTTCCTTGTTCCAGATGGGGGACAGTCAGATGAGTCTGTAGGCTGTGGGACGCAGCACATCAGTGGAGGCGAAAATGGCTGTGCACAGGGACGGATTTCAGGAAAAGCCACCTAGGCCCAGGCCATGGGCCAAGGGGCAGCTGGGCATGGAAGAGAGATTGCTGCATATGGAAGAAGAAGCTGCAAATGGAATACAAAAGTTGCAAATAAGGAGCAACAAATGTGAATAGGGAGCTGCTGCCTAAGGAACCTGTATAGAACTGAAGGAGGCTACTGTAAGTGCATGTTAGACATGGAAGAGGGGGCTGCACAAGGAAAGCTGGCCTAGGGGCAGAAAAAGTATAAATCCGGACTTGGCTGTGCATGATGGGGGTCCCTATCAAAGTGTGGCTGGGGGTCCCTTGATTTGTAGTTATGCCTCTGTGTATCCTGTGTTCCTTAACCATTTATATTGTAAACTATATAGGGTAGTTTTAGGGCCAACTACCATTTCATACTGTACAGACAGTAAACTTGAGACTTCTAAAGTCCCTGACTTGTGTGGCCACTAAGTAGCAAGGGGCCCTGAGCAATTGCCCAGTTTGACCCCATGGAAGAACCGGCCCAGCAGGGTCCCCTACAAATGTCCTTTTTGTAATTTTCTAAACTTTTTTAATCTACATCAATATTTTAATCTCTTATACTGTGAGGTAAAAATATTGTTGCTTTATAAGTAAAGGAAAGGAGATTTATTATTTTTTATTTATATAGCGCCAACATCCGTAGTGCTCTACATTGTACAAAACAAATATTGGGGAACATACAGTGGGTTGCAAAAGTATTCGGCCCCCTTGAAGTTTTCCACATTTTGTAATATTACTGCCACAAACATGCATCAATTTTATTGGAATTCCACCTGAAAGACCGATACAAAGTGGTGTACATGTGAGAAGTGGATCGAAAATCATACATGATTCCAAACATTTTTTACAAATAAATAACTGCAAAATGTGGTGCGCGTAATTATTTGGCCCCCTGAGTCAATACTTTGTAGAGCCACCTTTTGCTGCAATTACAGCTGCCAGTCTTTTAGGATATGTCTCTACCAGCTTTGCACATCTAGAGACTGAAATCCTTGCCCATTCTTCTTTGCAAAACAGCTCCAGCTCAGTCAGATTAGATGGACAGCATTTGTGAACAGCAGTTTTCAGATCTTGCCACAGACTCTCGATTGGATTTAGATCTGGACTTTGACTGGGCCATTCTTACACATAGATATGTTTTGTTTTAAACCATTCCATTGTTGCCCTGGCTTTATGTTTAGGGTCATTGTCCTGCTGGAAGGTAAACCACTGCCCCAGTCTCAAGTCTTTTGCAGTTTTCAAGAGGTTTTCTTCCAAGTTTGCCCTGTATTTGGCTCCATCCATCTTCCCATCAACTCTGACCAGCTTCCCTGTCCCTGCTGAAGAGATGCACCCCCCGCGCATGATGCTGCCACCACCATATTTGACAGTGGGGATGGTGTGTTCAGAGTGATGTGCAGTGTTAGTTTTCCGCCACACATAGCGTTTTGCATTTTGGCCAAAAAGTTCCATTTTGGTCTCATCTGACCAGAGCACCTTCTTCCACATGGTAGCTGTGTCCCCCACATGGCTTTGGGCAAACTGCAAACATGACTTCTTATGCTTTCTGTTAACAATGCCTTTCTTCTTGCCACTCTTCCATAAAGGCCAACTTTGTACAGTGCATGACTAATAGTTGTCCTATGGACAGAGTCTCCCACCTGAGCTGTAGATCTCTGCAGCTCGTCCAGAGTCACCATGGGCCTCTTGACTGCATTTCTGATCAGCGCTCTCCTTGTTCGGCCTGTGAGTTTAGGTGGATGGCCTTGTCTTGGTAGGTTTACAGTTGTGCCATACTCCTTCCATTTCTGAATGATCACTTGAACAGTGCTCCGTGGGATGTTCAAGGCTTTGGAAATCTTTTTGTAGCCTAAGCCTGCTTTACATTTCTCGATAACTTGATCCCTGACCTGTCTGGTGTGTTCTTTGGACTTCACGGTGTTGTTGCTCCCAACATTCTCTTAGACAACCTCTGAGGCCCTCACAGAGCAGCTGTATTTGTACTGACATTAGATTTCACACAGGTGCAATCAGGCAAAGGGAGCCGAATAATTTTGCACACACCACTTTGCAGTTATTTATTTGTAAAAAATGTTTGGAATCATGTATGATTTTCGTTCCACTTCTCATGTGTACACCACTTTGTGTTGGTCTTTCATGTTTGTGGCAGTAATATGACAAAATGTGGAAAACTTCAAGGGGGCCGAATACTTTTGCAATGCACTGTATATTCATGAGAGGTTCAAGACACTGTACAATTATGATATCCAGTAGTACAAGTGCAAACATAGTTAATGTGTGGCTTGAGACATCACTAAAATTAGTACACGTTCATATGGCAAATTACAGCAAAATAAGAAACAACAGGAGGAGGTCCCAGCCCTTGCCAGCTTACAATCTAGAGGAATGGGGGTGGAAACAATAGGGAAGAAGCAGGGGTGTAACTAGAAATCACTGGGCCCACCTGCAAAATTTTGGATGAGGCCCTATCTACTCCCCCTCGCTTTCTGCACAGGTAAACCGGAAAACTGAGAACCAATGTTCTTCAATTGGCTACAGACAGCAGTGAAGCACTGCACACATTTTCTCTATCAATTACATTAGCTTCTGTGATAAAACGTGCATGTTTTCACACATGTAGACACGTGGTGTGCAGAAAACGCATACAGAAAAATGCTCCCAGTCCCAGCTTCTTATATCACTCACAATGTTCTCCTCTGATAGAGCAGAACAGGTTCTGCAGACTCCAGAATTACTACAGTATTGAGCACTTGGGGAGGGGGTGGAGAGGCTGGGGGCAGGGCACTGTAGACAGGACCTTGCTGCATACTGAATAGGGACTGTCTACAACTCTTTGTCTACAAAACTTTGTTTGATTCCTTATCAGTGGCTGAGAAGATGCCATCATTAGAACAATTGTGCAGAGAGCAGAAAGCTTTTTCTTTCCATGCCCTTAATTGTCAGTCTTTCAGGACAGGGAAAATAATCTATTCCTCCCATGGGGCCCCCTGCAGCCTTCTTAAAGAAGAACCTTTAAGGCAGTGGGAATCGTAGAAAACAAAACAAAAGAAGAGATACTTACCTAAGGAGAGGGAAGGCTCTGGGTCCTATAGAGCCTTCCCTCTCCTCTCCCAGTGCCCTCGTTGCAGCAGCAGCTCCTCCGTTTGAAACCCCCGCCGCGAGGGATTCCAGAAGTCTTTGGGAGCCGAGTCGTCTCGAAGACAGTCCTATCGAGTGTGTGATAGAGGGCGCTTGCATGTGCGCAGTATGTAGTGGCCTGTCTTCGGGAGCACTCAGTTTCCAGAAAACTTCTGTAGCCTCCCTTTGGCGGTGGAGCAAGCAATATTTGACCAAATGGTCGAATACTGCTACAGGGGAGCCAGCGCTGGAACAGGGACCGAGAGAGGAGCGGGAAGGCTCTATAGGACCCAGAGCCTTTCCTCTCCTTAGGTAAGTATCTGCCTTATTTTTTTTTGGGGGGGGGGGGGGGGGGCGATTCCCATTCACTTTAAAAGCCACAGAACAGGAACACAGATAAGTCATTGAAACCTAAAAACATACTGTAAGTCACAAATTCAACACAAAAAGTATCTGTATTTAAACTTTCAACAGAATGATGTACATGGGACAGAGAAAATACAAAAACAATTAACCAAAAAAAAAGCTCACATGAAGAATAGAAAACTAGAGCTGAACGCAAGTCGTAAACAAGTATGTTTTAATTGGGCACAATGACTGCAATAAACAGCGTACTTCATCCGCTCCTCTCTTAGGGCTGGTGCACACCGAGCGGCTTTTTCAGCGTTTCTGCAGCCGCTTGAAAACGGCAGTTCAGAGCGGTTTTGCAGGCGTTTTTGTTACAGAAGCTGTTCAGTAACAGCTTTACTGTAACAATATCTGAAATCTACTACACCAAAAACGCTTCACAAAACCGCAAAATGCTAGCTGAAACGCTACAGAAAAATAACAAAAAGCGTTTCAAAATCTGCTAGCATTTTGCGGATCTGCTAGCGGGTTTTGGTGTGCACCAGGCCTTACTCTCCGGAATTTTTTGGTATAGGAGTTTCTCTCTCCTCTCTCTGCTTCATTCCTATTTTTAAATTCCTCCTGCCTTTTCCAGCCCCTCCGAGACCTGCTCATGAATTTAAAGCATTCATTTCCACCAATGTTTGTTGCCATCCCAAAATACAGTTGTCATGGCGATCCGAATTCCACGCGTGCTGGACTGGATCCCAGATTCATTTCGTAATACCTCGAACGCCAGAGAAGGATAAAGGAGAAGGGAAGGCGGGTGGTAGAGGGGAGAAAATATTTTAAAACATAATAAACAGGAGAAATGAATAAATGACTCCTGGGACCTTCTTCCATTTACTGCTGGGTTCTGGGTATAATTGCACAGAGGATAAGTTGCAGTCTCCCTGGCTCTGCAGTATCCCATCATTCTTCTCATTGGTATGTGTACATACAAGGCACATATGGGACAAATTAAAATACCATTTTCTGCTCTCTCAGTATTAACTCATTAGGAGCGTTAAGGGAGAACACAGATTTTTTTCCCTCAAGGCGGTAAAAGCATAGACCTTGGGATTTTCCACTCATTTTTAAAAAGGCTTACAGTTAAAGTCTAACCGCCACATTACACTTCTTAAAGGACCACTCCAGCTAAAAAAGTAAGCAGTTAATATCTGACAGAGCCAACAGATTTTGGACTAGTCCGTCTCCTCATGGGGGATTCTCTCTTCTTTGTTTTCAAAAGCATTTCCTGAATGGCAGTTGCTAAGTCTAACTGACAAAATAGTGTGCAAGTAAGTAGGGAGGTCGGCTGGTAACTTACCTTTCTGGCAGTAAAACTGCCGTTCAGGAAATGCTTTTGAAAACCTATAGAATCCCCCATGAGGAGATTGACTAGCCCAAAACCTGTCAGTTCTGTCAGATTTAAACTGATTACTATTTTTCTGGAATGGTTCTTTAACCACTTAAGATTCCAGGACGTGGCGGGACATGGGTATCTCCTTCAGTGATAAACAATGGAGAAAGATTTTGTTATTCTCACATAAATTTTCCATCTCCTCGAAGTTTCAGGCGGGATACAAAATCTTGACGAGGTGGTATCTGACCTCCTCCAGGCTGCATTTCTCCTTTTGTGTTGGAGATGTGGGCTGGAACCTGGAATGAAATTGCATACTTTTTGGTCATGCAGTAAACGTACTCAGTACTGGACAGACGTGAGAGACATGCATGAACTTACTGATTTTCTACCACCTGACTCACCAGCTTTCTTTCTGCTACACCATAATTCATGGTCCATCAAGAGATACAAGAGAACCCTTACTAGACATCTGGTTAATGCAGCTAGGGTCCTAATTGCTAGATGGTTGAAGGACATAGACCCTCCTTCTGTGCAGGAGTGGCTCAAGGAGGTGGACCGGTGCGATATATGGAGGATCTCACGGCCACTATTCAGGATAGACAGGAGCAATTTTGGAAAACCTGGTTTGGCTGGTTTGAATTCCAGGAGACTCAGCAGTATCAGTCTCTCTTGTCTGGCTAATGCTGGGAATACACGGTTCGTTTTTGCCTTCGTTTAAACCTTCGTTTCGATTGTGCCTTTTGTCCTTTTCGATCCCGAAATAATCGGTCATACGGTTAATATCACCACCCACGGTTTCGTTTTTTTTTTCGATTCTGATGGTTTCGTTTTTCCAATGATCGAAGGCTGCAAAGAAACGAAACGAAAATCCCTTTTTACAGGGACGGACTAGCATAAACGAATATATAATCGATCTGAACAGCCATCAAGCCTACCAATGGCTCGATTAGATGGATAAAGAGAGATAATATCAAACATGTTCGATCACTAGTCGTTCGTTTTTGGGGTCTATTAATCGAAACTATAATGAGATTATGACTATTTTCACATACGTTTTCAACACTCGATTCGTTTACCGAACGAATCGAAGGTTTAAACGAAGGCAAAAACGAACCGTGTATTCCCAGCATAAGAGATGGGTTCTGAGTAAGAACATAAGAGCCTGAGTAGTTCTATGCGTTATCCTCTGAGGCCTTTTCCCTCTCATTTTTATTTTTTTGCCGTTGGGGTTATATAAACCGGTTAAGCAGCTATTACTACTTTTTCGAAATTTAGAGGCTTTTCAATAGGCGGTCTTTTTTGTTCTCTATATGTTATTTCAACACTATTAGGTTCCTTGGTGTATGATCCCTATTGGGCCCAAGGTTTCCGCTCAGGTTTTATTGAGACCTTTAGAGAACATGAGATTCCGATCCTGAAATATCCACGGACTTAGATCTGTGATTTTACTAACATTCCTCATTGTTATACTACTTATGTAATTTTCTTTCTCTGCTATTTTCGGTGGCACACTGGCTTGTGTTCCCTTTTCATATGTCTGTAATGTATGCAATTGATTACTATATGCCAAGCCTTGTTACGTGCACAATGTAAGTATTTTGCCTCATGTTTTCTGCTCCTTTATATTCTTTCTCTCTTTTTGAAAAATAAAAGAATCTAAAAAAAATAAAATAAATCCAGGACGTGAATTTTATGTCCTAATTGGCCCCCCTGTTCATTCCAGGATGTGAAATTCATGTCCTGCACTTAAAAGGCCGCCAAACACTCTCGCACGTGCATGTGCGCCCCCGGCAGTCCCGCACGTGCACATACTCGTGCACGAGCGTGCATTCATTTAACTGTGAATGAATGCTGCTAATAGCAGCGCTCATTCATGAAACCAAGAAAAACAAAGTATTAAAGTGACAGTATTCCCATTAAATAATAAAGTGTTCCTTTTCCCTCCCAAAGTAAAATATTAACTCCTACCTAACTAATTAACCCCTTGTGTAACCTAAACTTAGCCCTAATATTAGCGGATACCTGTAATGGCTGCCGCCAGTAGCGATATGGCGACGGCTCCGGGACCCAACACCGTACATATGCATTGCTGTGCTGTGGCCTAGCAATGTATCTGTACCGCACTGAGGTTCCCAAACTGTGCACCATAGCGATTGGATCCAATCGCTACAAACGCACAAGCTGGCAATAATGGTATGCAACATTCCCAACTGATGATGAAATATGTCGTGTAGGGTATCGACTTAACTGGAAAAAGACAAGTAACCTATTATAAAGAGACTCTGTAACAAAATTTTCACCTCTATTTCTTCTATCCTATAAGTTCCTATACCTGTTCTAATGTGGTCTGTCTTACTGCAGCTTTTCTTAGTTGCACAGTCGCTGTAATATCTCTGTTATCTAATCTAATCTTCTTTTCTTTGTCAGGTTTGTCGGCTCAGGCAAGAATGTGCTGCTCTGCTGTGATAAGATAGAAGTTATGCACACCCTCTCCAGGCCCCCTGCAGGCTCTGTATGAGTCACAGACTGAGCTTATCTGAGCCTATCACAAGCTGGTTAGCAGCCATGTATTTTGTTTGTAAACACTGCCTAAAACTGGCAATTATAAGCCAGGATTGCAGAAGGGAGTGGCAGAAACAGCACAGAGGGGCCCAGGAGAACATAATGAATAGAATGGTATGCTTTTTATTGTAAGACTTTTAGAGTACAGATTCTCTTTAAGATGTTTTATAGCTGTGGCCATTTTCATGTAAAATTTGTGAAGGGTGAAATATGAAAAAAAAAAGTGACCTAAAGGAATGATTTGCATATTAAACAGTGATGCATCATGGGAGTTCCTTCTTGCTCACATAAAGTTTAGAAATGTACAAATGTGTATTTAGCATCAATAATAATGTGGTCTATCTGTTCTGTGCCTCCCGGAGTTCCTCCCAGCCTGATTACTGAATGCTTCCTCTTTGATGTACCCTGTACTGGTGTGTGTATGGAAGCTGGCAGCGTTTCAGTTTTGGGTATAACATCTTGCCCCAGGAACAGTGATGACTTCTCTTGAAAGCTTGCATCTGAGAATATACTGTATTTAGTAAGCTCATTACATTTATCGCCTGCAACACCAATTTTCCTTTTCATCTTCAACCAAAAATAAAGGAAGCTTAAAGCAGAACTAAAGTCAAATAAAGAGCACAGCGCACCACATAAGTTTCTATAACTGTTTAAAGTCATGCCATTTAAAATTAAATTATTATGCTGATACTGTCCACTAAAGTGTGGTGAGGATGTCTAAACCAGTCATTGGGCTTGATTCACAAAAGGGTGCTAACTTAGTTAGCATGCCTAAAAGCCCCTTAGCATGCCTAAAGCCCTTTAGGGCGCGCAAAGTTTAGCGCTGCACAGTGCGCACGGAACATAGCACCGGGTGCGATCAAACCGTCGCACCGGGTGCGCCCAAAACGTCGCACCCGGCACGCCCAAAACGGCGCATGGTGCGATGTTTCGGGCGCACCCGGTGCAACGTTTTAGGGACACCCGGTGCAACGGTTTCATCGCACCCGGCGCAACATCGATTCACAAAAGGGTGCTAACCCAGTTAGCACGGCCAAAGCTTTTATTGATCACGCGCAAAGTTTAACACTGCGCGGTGCGCGCGATCAATAAAAGCTTTCGGCGTGATAACTGCTTAGCACCCTTTTGTGAATCGAGCCCATTGTCTCCTGTCCCTGGACTTCCCTGTACCTCTCGCTAGGCAGCCAGAGAGTTTTAACACAAAACTGAAACAAAGAATGGAAAAACATCTCACGTCTCACATAACCTCTTGAGGACCACAGGTTTACACCCCCCAAGTGACCAGGCGATTTTTTACAATTCTGCACTCTGCAGCTTTAACAATTTATTGCTCGGCCATACAACTTAGCAGCCAAATGAATCTAGCCTCTTTTTCTGCCCACCAACAGAGCTTTCTGTTAGTGGGATCTGATTGCTGCAGCGATTTTTTATATAAAAATGGCTATTTTTTTTTAAATTCCCTCCATCCCACCTTCCTCCACCCATCCGAGATCCAATCAGTGTGATCACCTCTTATAGGGATCAGTCTATGAGAGGGATCAGATTGTGAGCCACTTGAAGGGACAGCTAAGTGACAAAGCTGTCCCCTGTACAGTGCTGCGCTAGATCGCAGCGCTGTACAAACTAAAATAACATTTTTTTTCTTCCCTCACAGCCTGTCAGCCCAATCCCGGCTGGCACTGCAGGCTGTCTACGGAGCGGGGCTCCGTAACTCAGTGGGGAATGCATCCCTCGCTAATGTCCGCCCACCGCTCTTGACGCCAATCGGCGTTAGGAGGTCCTGGGGGAGCCACTCTGCAACTGCCCATCGCCCTTAGGCGGTCGGAGAGCAGTGAAAATTCTGTTTTAAAAAGACAAATTTATATTTAATTTAAACTTTTTTTTTATGAATAAAGTAGCTACTAGGTTCATTTTAGTCTTTTGCAAAGTTCTAATGGTTCTAACTTGTGTACATGTAATACTGACTGGTCGCGGTGAGCTGGGCGCAAGGTGAGCCAAATCACCCTGCTGCCACTCAAATTCCCGGCGGTGTTAAATACTATACCCCCTCCGAGTCAGAGCAACTCAGAGGAAGTAGTAATTCGGGGTCCGGCAATTGCCGGTACCCCAAATTACCCTTGAGCGGGGTGTGCACCACAGCATTAGTGCTATGGAAGTGCCCAGCTTTGGCACTCGGCGCTGAGTGCCAAAACCATCTGCTTTGTCTAACAAACCATGAAATAACTAAGACTGTAAAACTCCTACTACCCAAGCCCTACCAATAGACCTATATGGATATGGCTTGCTCTGATAAAGGCTAGTTAACCTGAACAGCTGCTCTCTGAAAGCTGGTATGGCTCTATAAAATTAATAGGTTATAGACACACTGCACACCAGAAGTTCTGGATGTCTCTTTGGCCTTTCAGGGACCTAAAGGAATGATTTGCATATTAAACAGTGATTCATCATGGGAGTTCCTTCCTGCTCACATAAAGTTTAGAAATTTACAAACGTGTATTTAGCATCACTAATAATGGGGTCTATCTGTTCTGTGCCTCCCAGCCTGATTACTGAATGCCTCCTCTTTGATGTACCCTGTACTGGTGTGTGTATGGAAGCTGGCGGGGTTTCAGTTTTGGGTATAACATCTTGCCCCAGGAACAGTGATGACTTCTCTTGAAAGCTTGCATCTGAGAATATATTTAGTAAGTTCGTAAATTCATTGCCTGCCACACCAATTTGCCTTTTCATCTTCAACTGAAAATAAAGGAAGCTTAAAGCAGAACTAAAGTCAAATAAAGAGCACAGCGCACCACATAAGTTTCTCTAACTGTTTAAAGTCATGCCTTTTAAAATTAAATTATTATGCTGATACTGTCCACTAAAGTGTGGTGAGGATGTCTAAACCAGTCATTGTCTTCTGTCCCTGGACTTCCCTGTGCCTCTCTCTATGCCAGACGGAATTTTTTTACTGAGGTCCAGCTAAAAATAATCACTGTGTTAGAATATGGTATCACTGGGCAGCCATTGTTCTCCCTGAAAAGCTATTGATTTTTCTCTGTTCCTGTGAAAAATCTATTTTTTACTCACCTGAGGCTTCTTCCAGTCCTGAGCAGCAGTCTCAGTCCCTTGCCACAGCTCCGGTGGTCCTTGGTGTCCCCGCTGGCCGCCTGCAATGATGGGGTCGGGTCTTCTGCGCCCTCTCGAGCGCACGTCCAAGTCATCGGGCGCATTGTGTGCAGGCGCAGTATGCACCAGATGACGTGGAAAGTTGACTATAGAGTCAAATTATATGGCCCTTATAAGGCTCTGTTCCCATTTTGTCCATTTTACTGCATTGCAAAACTGACAGTGAACAGCTTGAATTTTATATATAGGAGCTGCTCACAGTCTGCATTGGACTCGTTGCAGTAAGCGAACCGCACTTCTGTGGAATCTTCGATAATCCCGGGCAGGCAGAAGCATTCCCCCTTATAGCCTATGGGGGTTCCGCATCTGCCCCATGTTCCAACCGCATCACAGCAGACCATCGGAGCGGACATTACACTGTCCACTCCCGCTGGCCACACTTGGTTCGGGGCAAGTAAAGACCAAGCCTAAAGCCCCTTTTACACTTAATCAGTTGCTCTCAGTTATAACTGAAAGAAAACTGATTTTCAAAGTAAGTCCCATGTTTTCCTATGGCACCTTTCACACTTAACGCGTTTTAACTTAAATCTTCTTCCCAATGCACTGCTATGAAAAAACCGCGTACCAACGCGCACTAACGCATACTAACTGATTAAGTGTAAATGGGGCCCAGAGTCTGTTTTTTTTTTTAATTTTTGAAATGCTGAAGAACAACTGATGTTAGGCAAATATTAGTCAGATTATAAATAGTCCTTCCTTAAACATGTTCCTGCATTCTTCCAGTGTACATCTCTTGTGTAGGGACCAACAAGGGCTTATTCACATGGAGGGATACAAGTGGACATTCCAGATGCCAGCAGACCACCCTTCAAATACCTGGTGCAGGGCAATGAAGTGAGCTGAATGCCTCAGGATACCTTTCAGAGTTTTACAGTTTGCCTGGTTTGTTACAGGTGCCCTAACATGTCATCACATCCCACTCAGCCAACCAGGTGTGACTATCATTAGACCAAAATGGATTTGCATTGACTTTTAACTGCAACATCATCTGAGCAGTCTCCTGGCCAGAGGTGTATCTAGGGAAAACAATGCCTATGGCAAAAACTGAAATCTGCCCCTAGGTAAGGGGTGCACCTCCAAAGATTAAGTCTTGGTAGAATTGGTTGTGTCCAAGTTGAGGTAAAGCATGGCCTGTAAGAATGAAGTATTGCAATATGTCACCCTATACATATCCCCCAAATAACAGGCAGCTTGTCCCTGCAAAATATGTAACCAGGCAGCAGAGTGTCCACCAGATAAAAAATAGAATCTGTATGGAGAACACAGGATGCCACGAAGCAGCACCCCCAGTAAGTGGCGCCCATGGCACATGCAGGGCCGTTTCTTGGGCAGTGCGGGCAGGGCGAACTCCCTGGGCACAGATCGGCAAGTAGAATGGGGGCAAAGGCAGAAGGACATAACCGCTAAGGAGCTGGTGACATGCAGTGCAGCCAATTAGAAGAAGATTACAAGCACCAACACCTTCCTTGACTCCTCCTGCGCTGCCTGTGCCAGACGTCAAGTCATGATCACGTATAACGTAAATGTAAGGAAAAAGGGAGGGTCGGGGAGCATATGTCACAAATAACGAAATCCAAAAATAAGTGAAAATTTACAAAAATTTATTAATATCATAATTAAACATATTAAAATAGCACCAATGTAACCTGCCAAAAAGCCACACTTGGTCACCAATCACACCTCAGACACACCACTGCCTGCGACCACCTAGTGTGGTCGGGGATCCCAAAACGAGGATAGGCCTAAACAAGTGTCTGATCAAAAAACTGAGGGTAATAGGAAAATGATGATGAAAGCAAGCCGGTACAAGTGACAGAAGTAAAATGAATCAATGCATCCAGCAGAGGCTAAAAAGCCAATATGGCATCTGCAAATCAATAGTTCAGATGAAACAGCACAGCCAGCATGAAGAGATGAAATGCAAGTAGCAACAAGCACAGATCAAAAGGGATGGCATGAAGCGTGAGCCATACTATACCCAATCCTGGTACAGCGATGCGGAGTCCAGTTAGCTCCTGGAGATTGTCTGGTCGCTCAGCCCCCTGTGTAGAAGCCCCAGGCTGGGGGAGCGATTATGGATCCAGTAGAGAAGTCAGGTCCAATATGCTGGTATAGCAGGCTGTAATGGCTGTGATGATCAAGCAGAGTCCCATAAGCCAAAGTCCCATGTATGCAGGAAGCTGGATAGCCTTTCCGGGTGAAGACCAAAAAAGTGCCTCAGGCCAGCAGAGGGTGGATGCGGAGGGTGGGCAGGTGGCGGAGCAAGGCAGTCAGGTGCTAGCACCACGCCGGCAGCCCTGACATGTTTCACCGGGTCTACCGGCTTTTTCAAAGGGAGGCGTGGCTAGAAATGTGTGCCGCCGACGGCTCCTTATAGGGCCGCGACATCAGCCGCGCGCGAGCACGCATGCGTAATTACGTACGCGTCAACAGACGCGCACGCGTACACATGCGCACTAACGCGGCGACGGACACGCAGCTGCAGCCTCGCCCCCACCAGAGCCCAATAGGCAGGCCAGACAAAAAGGTCGGCCTGGTGCGTAAGATGGACAGAATACGTGAAAGGGCAAGGTGGGGGCGAGGGGCAAGGAGGTCATACGGCGGCACACGAGTACACAAAAAGTTTCTCCATATATGTATAAACAAACAAACCAATATGAAAAAATAATACAAAACCATGCAAACACAAGCAAACCAGAAAAAATATATATAAATGTAACCTAGCTCAGAGTCAAAAAATATTAGCTTACTAACATCGGCGACTAGAGAGGTTGGGTCAAGGGAGACTGTGAAACACAGTGCCAAGATCCAAACCGTGCGAGAAAACAGCGCACTCAAAGAGCACGAAAACTGAGCAAACGTATGCTAGCTATAAACGGCGAATGTCACAGGGGAGAACCCATGGAGGCGACAGCTCGGAGCATATGCGAGCCCGCAGACGCAGGGGGCAGTGGAGGAACAGAGCAGCGGAAGGGGGCAGGGAAAGGGGACAGCAGGACCAATAGGAAGAAAGTAATAAGCATCAGTTAGGTAGAAAGGCCGCAAAACTGACCGTTTCATTAAGGCCAGGATATTCAGTGGCCTCTAACTCGTAGATCCACCTGGATTCTTTCTGTAGCAATAAGCGATCGAAGTTGCCCCCTCTGATCGTGGTATGTATACGGTCGAGACCGACAAAGCGTATACCAGAGGGCCTACCGCCGTGTTCAGTTCTAAAGTGCCTCGCAACGGGTGTGGTGGATGCAATGCTTTTAATATTGGCGATATGTTCGCCAATTCTAGACTTCAATTCACGTCCGGTCTTCCCTATATAGAATGCGCCGCAAGGACACAATAGGAGATAGACCACGAATTTGGTATTACAATTCACAAAATGTTGTAAACACCAGTGATGACCATTAGGGAGGACGACCTCCCTCCCAATAGATAAAAAGCGGCAAACAGTGCATCCACCACAACCGTATGTCCCGGTAACCGTGCAATGGGGACGCGTGATCTCAGTGCCCCGGAAGTGGCTCCTGACGATTAGGTCGCGGAGAGACGGCGCACGCCTGCACGTGATCTTGGGTTCCGGAGTCACTAATGGTTCAATTTTGGGGTCATTGGTAAGAATATACCAATGGCGTTGTAAAACGCGTGTGATTTCTTTAAACTGCGCAGAATAGCGCACGCAAAGGCGTGCACATTCCGCCACATCTCTCCGAGACCCGCCAGAGGCCAATAGGGCACTTCGGTCAGCCATCCGAGCCCGTTGGTACGCCTGTCGCAAAATGCGATCGGGGTATCCCCGATCCCTAAAGCGTGATCTTAAGGTCACAGCCTCCTCCTCAAAGTTCTCAAGAGAGGAACAGTTCCTCCTAACGCGGAGGTATTGGCCCACAGGGATGCCCCTGACGGTATGTCCAGGATGGAAACTGTCGGCCCTAAGAAGGGCATTCGTAGCAGTCTCCTTCCTGTACAGGCCCGTAGACAGACAGCCATGATCATCAATGATGATCCACATATCCAAAAACGAGATCCTACTACAGTCAAAAGTCATCGTAAAACGTAAATTCCTTGTGTTTTTATTAAGGATATCGACGAATTGTCTAAGTTCGCAGGAGGTCCCCGTCCAGACGATAAAAATGTCATCAATGTACCTGTGCCACATCAAAACGTGGCACAGGTACATCGAGAGACCATCATCCGAGAAGGTGACACGTTCCCACTCCCCCAGGTACAGGTTGGCGTAAGAGGGGGCACAAGTGGTCCCCATGGCCGCCCCCTGTACCTGGAGGTAGTGCGACCCGTCGAAAACGAAAATATTATTCAAAAGTAGAAATCTCAGTAGATCCAATAGAAAGATATTGTGGGCCGTCTGTCTAATGTCGAGCTCGCACAGGAAGGTCTCAACAGCAGCAATGCCAAGGTCGTGTGGAATGCTAGAGTACAGCGCCCCCACGTCCAGAGCAACAAGGTATGCATCAGGGGGAACGAACACCCCCTCCAAAATCCTCAACAGATGCATGGTATCCCTGACATAAGAGGGCAGAGCCTGCACATGAGGCTGGAGATGCCGATCAATGTACACGCTCGCCCGCTGCGTGATGACTCCTGATGTCCTGTAGCGGTACTGCAGGCTGTCAGAGCGCGGGGCCCATGGAGGAGTCGGCTTTCTGGGCTCTCTTCGCATGTGTGTGTTTCCTGGTCCCTGCTTTCTCCTGGATGAGCGGCTGGTCACTAGTAAGTAGGCCGATCTACTTGTGACCTGTGGCTGTGTGACTGTCCCTAATGAGTAAGAATTTGTGAGTTCACGGGAGCGGGGTGCAATTTTTACACCCTTGCCCTTGGTGGAATTTAGCCTAGACACTGCCCTGGGCACATGCCATACCTGCACCCCATGCCTCTGCTCCTGGCCCAGGCTTACCAATGACAGACCTAAGCTGTGATGTTCCCCTTGATGCCGAGACTGGAAGAATGCCCAGCATGTATCTGGCTTTCTGCTGCTATGGACAGGAGATCTGCTCTTACGGCTGACCTTA
The DNA here is from genome assembly GCF_040937935.1 of Hyperolius riggenbachi. Lineage (NCBI taxonomy): Eukaryota > Metazoa > Chordata > Amphibia > Anura > Hyperoliidae > Hyperolius > Hyperolius riggenbachi. Next base: position 117,201,418 of record NC_090649.1, on the reverse strand, counting down.
CAATGAGAAGCCCGGTCACTCGCTAGGTGATCTAGACTGGCACATGTAACATGCAAGCATCAACATTCCAGCTCTACAAGGTTAATATTTAATTAAGCTAAGGAGGGGATGACTGGACTGACATGGAAGCATACCATTCGTGTTTGAGAGGTCACAGATTTTCTCAAGCACAAACAGGCTTATTTCACACCGGAGGTGCTGGAGATGCTGTTAAGTAGGAATGTAAATTGGCACACATTGCAGCTCGCTAGCAGTTGTGCACACTGAAACGCAATGTAAGTAAGAGATCACACTGATATGCCTAACATGTGAATCCAACACATCTTTCATAACATCTGTTTCCAAGCTGGGCCATTACTGCAAGAGAGCTATTAGAAGGCATTCACGTGGTATGGTGAGTTATTAAAGTGTGCCGACCAAAGAAAAGAGGTGTAAGTCTGTCATATATGGTGGCTGGATGGTGTAATGGTTAAGGGCTCTGCCTCTGACACAGGAGACCAAGGTTCGAATCTCCTGTTCGGTAAGCCAGCACCTATTCAGTAGGAGACCTTGGGCAAGACTCCCTAACACTGCTACTGCCTATAGAGCGTGTCCTTGTGGCTGCAGCTCTGGCGCTTTGAGTTCGCCGGGAGAAAAGCGCAATATAAATGTTCTGTGTTTGATATATATCCATGTGATTAGCATTGTCGTCACAGTCTCTGCAAAACAGACCCAGGGTCTACTTTATTATTGTCTATTTTATGCATTAACCTCTCTGGCGGTCTGAATATTCTAGTATTTCTAAACTTAAAGAATGCATTGTCTACCGCTTTACATTTAGAAATACAAAATAGCTAGAGAGAGTCTCCCCAGTATAGATAATCAGAGCACGCCCCCCCCCCCCCCCAGAATAGGTAGCCAGACAGTGCCCCCCCCCATATAGGTAGCCAGAGAGAGTCTCCCCAGTATAGATAATCAGAGCACGCCCCCCCAGAATAGGTAGCCAGACAGTGCCCCCCCCCCCCCCCCCCATATAGGTAGCCAGAGAGAGAATCTCCACAGTATAGGTAATCAGGTAAAAGTATAGGTAAGTGCAACCTTTACTCCAATATAGGTAGCCAGAGAGCCCCCCCCCCCCCCAGTGTAGGTAATCAGTGAGTACCCCTCCTTCAGTATAGGTAGCCAGAGAGGCAACCCCAGTATAGGTAGCCAGAGATTGCCTCTCCCTTTAGTATAAGTAGGCAGATAGTGCCCCCCATGCAGTTCAGCTGATGATTAGCCGAGGAATGAGCGACACCCAGCTTTAGTGAATGGCAGCTGAATGACAGGGCTTATTTGTAAGCACAATAGAAAACCACTGCATGTAACATCTAGCGAGCAGCTACACTCTCTTCAGATATTCACAAGCGAACAGGCACCACCTTATCACATGTGACGCTTTAAATACAATAAATAATAAGTAAAATTTTGCAGGCAGTGCAATGGCTGATTTCAAATTCTTTTGTGATCTTTTGAAATCCCTTATCACAATATTAGCTGCTGCAATCTTCTTTCTTAATGCCTCATACAGCTCTTTTGATCTCACCTTGGTGTTCTCTCTCTCTCTCACCTCAACAGTCAAGAGCGTACCAAACTCAGGCCTGTTTTCCGCAGACTGTTGAACTGTGTGCTCAGCAAGCTGTTACCAGGCTGCGGTGTGCAGTTACCAGGCAGCAGTAAGCAGTTGTCAGGCAGCAGTGAGCTGTTGTGAGAGTTTGAGAGGCATTTCACTGCCTATCAACAGACCTTGTAAAAGAGGCCTAAATATCTGAGGTTTAAATAGGGCACCAAACCTCCTCCAAAATGCTGGGTAATGATGTTCTAATCTATTACACCTGATGTACACCTGTGTGTGATTTGAGCCATTTAAGTGGAAATAAAAATGGGGAGTCCTGATTTATCCCTGACTAGAAATATCATTTTGTAGAGTTACATTTTACAGACGATTTTGGAAAATACTTTACTTCAGTTTTAATTGTTAAGTTATATTAGTTGAATCTCCCATAATTGTTAAAACTGAGATTAAATATCCATTTGTCCAAAAATGCTTTTAAAACACACAGGCTTTCATAGGATGTCCTCATTCTTTCATAGGGCATCAGCTGTTACCTGGGTTGACTACAAAACCAGGAAGCAGTTATCAGAAAATATAGCACACCTCCAACAGTCTGATTTTCCCACAAGGGAGTAAAGGGTCGGAAGGCTTGTGTTTGAAGTGGTTAAAGCACAAAATTGTGCTGTGCCTTTACTTCATAAAACATTGATTGTTGTTATTAAGGAAAGGGTTCTTTACAGTAAGAGTGATTAAAATGTGGAATGTATTGTCACAGAAAGTAGTTATGGCAAATTCTATATCTGTGTTTAAAGGGGGCTTAGATGCTTTCCTTGCATTGAAAGACATCCATGGCTATAATTACTAGGTGATGCCCAGTGATGTTGATCCAGGGATTTTATCTGACTGCCATCTGGAGTAGGGAATGATTTTTTTCCCTTTTGGGGCTAATTGGACCATGCCTTGTAAGGGTTTTTCGCCTTCCTCTGGATCAACAGGGATATGTGAGCAGAGGGTGCAGGCCGGTGTTGTTATTTATTTTCTGGTTGAACTTGATGGACGTATGTCCTTTTTCAACCCAAATAATTATGTAACTATGTGATTTTTCCATATTGAATTAATCTCAAATAAAGAGGAGCACATCCTTAAAGTTCAAAAAACGTTATTCAAATTGGCATTAAAAATCATACACATTAAAGGGGTTCTTCCGCGAATGAGGAAAAAAATTAAAAGTGGTTTATGCATATACTATTAAGCATCCTTCTAAAATAGTGTAAAAAGTTTTTTTTTTTAAATGAATGGTTTCATCAATACAGCATGTAATGTAACACAGTGACGTATGAAGGACTGGGAGGCTAATCCATTGGTTAGGGGCGTTGTTTTTTTACTTCCTTTTCACAACCATAACTCCTGCCTACGTAGTTTTCAGTGGTATAACCCACTTCTAGCAGGAATCGCCGTTATAGCCCTAACCGCTGAGCTGCTGAATGTGTTTACATTGTTGCTAGGCAACCAGAGGCCGTGCAGAAACTCATTTGTGAAAAAGAGTCATAAGCTGCTGGGAGAATGAATCAGTCCCATCTACACCATATGATTCTTTGTCAGATTCGATTCAATTTGATTTGATTCATTGATGTGAGTCAATCTGACATGTCCGATTCATGGTTTGATTCAATTTGATTCAAATTGAATCGAATCATGAATCAGACATGTCGGATTGAATCAAATCAAATCAATGAATCAAATCAAATTGAATCGAATCTGACAAAGAATCATATGGTGTAGATGGGACTGATTCATTCTCCCAGCAGCTTATGACTCTTTTTCACAAAGGAGTCCCTGCACCGCCTCTGGTTGCCTAGCAACAATGTAAACACATATTCAGCAGCTCAGCCAGTAGGGCTATAAGGGCGATTCCTGCTAGAAGTGGGTTATACCACTGAAAACTACTTAGGCAGAAGTTACGTTTGTGAAAAGAAAAGAAAAAAAACACCACCCCTAACAAATGGATTAGCCTCCCATCCGTCATCCGTTACTATTTACATTACATGTTGTATTGATGAAACCATTCATTTTTTTTTAAAAACTGTTTACACTATTTTAGAAGGGTGTTTAATAGTTTATGCATAAACCACTTTTTATTTTTTTCCTCATTTGCGAAATAACCCCTTTAAATACAAAGCGGTACATAGGTTTTAGACTCACACCACCAATGATAGCTGTAGGAAAAAGTGTGCAGTGGTCGACAGCTGTTTTTTGTTTAGTGTTAGGCACTTACATGGATAGGGGGAGAGGGAGGCACTTACGGGAGGTGGGGGTTGGTTAGGCATTAGGTAGGGAAGTCTTCTTTCTATGCACTTATGGCAGAGTTTAGGCATTAGGTGGAGAGGTTAGGGTTATGCACCTACGGGAAGGTTAGGCATCAGGTTTGGCACTTACCGGAGGGGCGGGGCTGGTTAGGCATTAGGTGGGGGTGCTTCTTTGTAGGCACTTATGGTTGAGGTTAGGCATTAGGTGCAGAAGTTAGGGTTAGGCACCAACAGGAAAGTTAGAGTTGGGCATCAGGTGTGGGGGTTAGTGTAAGGCACTTAGAGCAGAAGGTTAAGATTAGAGTAGGTACCAGGAAGTATATAGTAATATACTGGTAAAGTAAATTACTAATATTTTATTAGTAGCGCCACCACCTTGCGCCCACCTAATGCGGTGCCACAATATGTTCTCTCACCATCCACCTGCTAGACGAGCGTTCTGGCCTAAGCTCCAACATTTCAGGCAAACCATGTGAAGGGGAGCAGGCCACACACCATTACACAATGCGAGGTCACTGCTCTAAGAGGTAAGAGTACTAAGGCAGTGTTATACTTAATGCACTAGCCCTGCTTTCACTTTTTAGATTTTGACTTTAGATGAAATTTACAAAATATTTAGGAATTTCTATTGCTATTAGATCAAGCAGGTTAAAAGAAAACTGTAGCCAAACTTAAAGAGGAACTGCAGTGAAAAAAATGTAATCGAAAAAGTGCTTAATTTTTACAATAATTATTTATAAATGATTTAGTCAGTGTTTTCCCATTGTAAAATCTTACCTCTCCCTGATTTACATTATGAAATGTATCACATGGCGACATCTTTACTGCTGGCAGGTGATGTCTGTGGAAGGAGTTGCTGCATTTTTGGCAGTTGGAAACAGCTGTTATTTCCCACAATGCAACAAGGGTCCCACAGTGTGATGTCAGTATCTAGATGCTGACATCACACTGTGGGAGGGGTTTCACCACAATATCAGCCATACAGAGCCCCCTGATGATCCGTTTGAGAAAAAGAAAAGATTTCTCATAAGAAAGGGGGTATCAGCTACTGATTGGGATGAAGTTCAATCCTTGCTTACAGTTCCTCTTTAAGCAGTTGCCCTGCGGATATCCTCCTCTCCTTTCAAAGCGGGGTTACGCCCGCAGAGCATGTGGGACCTATTTTGAGGGGATCCTCCGTCTGACCTAGCCAATTTCCTGCACCATACTACCCGGCTAACTACAGGTAGCCCCCGGTTTACGAACGCCCGACTTACGAACGACCCGCCGATACAAACGGCCACCGACCCGCCGAGATGACGTCATGCAACCGGGGACTACTTTTTCTGCTGCCGTTTTTAAAGCAGAGTAGGCGCAGCGGAAGGCAGATAGGGGACATCTCACCTGTTCCACGGTGGTAGAAGGTCCCAGCGTGCTGCCTGGAAGCTGCGCGGCCCGTCCTCTCTCTTCGTTTACTGTCCCCCCGGCGGCTTCACATGCGTCGCATAATAACGCAATCGGGAAAAGCCCCCTAGTGGCGGCGCCTCCTGATGAGTCATTATGCGACGCATGAGAAGGCGGCTGGGGGGGACAGTGAAGAAAGAGAGAGGACGGGCCGCGCAGCTTCCGGGCAGTACGCTAGTACCTTCTATCACCGTGGAACAGGTGAGATGTCCCCTATCTGCCTTCCGCTGCATCTACTATGCTTATAGCATGGGGGCAAAGGTGGCTGTCCCGACTTAAGGACGGATTCAGGTTAAGAACGAACCGGCAGTCCCTATCTTGTTCGTTAACCGAGGACTACCTGTATCTCCTTTGTTTTGCACTCGATATTGCTCCTGACTTTTCTCACTAGACTTACTACTGTGTAAATGACAGTTTTGATAGCACTGTTTGCACTTTAATATTTATTTATATTTATATATACCTTTTGCACATCCATGGTTTTGGAGAACATAATGTATTTTTTATTAATGTTTTCACAAGTATTTTCATGTTTAAGTGAGTGATTTATTAATTACCGTATATACTCGAGTATAAGCCGACCCGAGTATAAGCCGACCCGCCAATATTTACCTAAAAAAAGGGGGAAAAGTGCTTGTCCCGCGTATAAGCCGGGGGTAGGAAATGCCACAACCACACCACCACTCACATCCATGACCAGCCACAACCATACACAGGAAAAGCAGAACAAAATCATCAGCAGATAGCAAGAAATAGGTTTACAGAATGAATGTAAACTTTTTATTGCTAATGACATCCAGAATGCCCCCTCCACCATATGCTGGTGGTATTATGGTGCAGGTGAATCATGTATATATTAGCATGCATGACATATGTGCCCCCTACACCATATGCTGGTGGTATTATGGTGTAGGTGAATCATGTACACATATGTCAGCATGCATAACATGTGCCCCCAGTGCCTGCTCGACCCCTGCCTGTGTCCCCTGCCATAAATGGGTAGAGTCATCGTGTTCCTTCAATTTACTAGCATCCTAGCACCTACTCCAAGTCCTTCGCCTGTGTCTCCCAGCCTGAATAATGCTGAATAATGTTGCGGCTATATAGCATGTCACTGGCTCAATTCCCAGCATGCCAGAGGCTGCGGCTACCCCCCCCCCCGCATCTTTTACTCCCCCCCCCCCCCCGCGTCTCAACCTCCCCGCTGGATCGATGTGGTCCGGGCTGGCATAGTGGTACATGGCATCCATTCACAGGACCACGCTGCCCGAAGGAGTCTCAGCTCTATGACGTCCTGCAGCGGCGCTCGCAGTTAAAGGCGCCACTAGAGGGTGTCATATACATGAGATTCCTTCAGGCAGCCTGATCCTGTGAATGAATGCCGTGCACCGGCGCTATGCCAGCCCGGACCACAATGCTCCAGCAAGGGGGGGTAAAAGACGCGCGGGGGGAGCCGCAGCTGCTGACATACTGGTAAATGAGCCACTGACGTGCTATATAGCCACAACATTATACAGCACATGCTGTATATGGCGGGGGTCGAGCAGGCACTCGGGGACACTTGAGGGGGCAGATGAAGTGACTCGAGTATAAGCGACTTTTTTGGACCCAAAATCTCGGCTTATACTCGAGGATATACGGTAGTACTTGTTATTTACAGTCACTTTATAGCTCTTTTGCACAGCTCTCTTGCACAGATACTGTACATAGTGAACCCGGGTTCACCCATGATGTGGCTCATTATCTGAACCCCTCACGGGATATATTATTACCTAGGATAAAGGTTGTATTACTAATGATTATTATATCTTGCAGGTTTACATGATCATATTATTACATTCTGGCTAGGTCATTATTGATATCAGTGTGTTTGTGTGTGTTTTTTAGATGATTTTAAACTGTTTGTGCTGTGTTAGTATGTTGGATATCTATGATATTGATATTTTTGTCTTGAGTGGTGCTTTTGTAAGGGGTTTCTGTCCTCTCCTTTTTTTTTGCATTATATTTATTACCCCAGCACACTCACCAGTGCAGGTGTTGCGGACAAATACTGTGAGTAAGCAGTTGCCCTGAGCAACTAAACAGGATCCTTGTTTCACCTTGCACCTGATTGGCTGCTGCTCTATTCTTTGTTCCAGCTTTCCTCGTACCTCATTGAATAAATCATCGAGTCTGTCTACTGCAAGTCAGTGTAAAGCAGCCTTGATCTTGGTGCGGTGTTCTGCTCATCTTTAGTGCCAGGCATACCTTGGACTGTCACATGTTGCTGTAAATGGTATTAACAGCTCTTTTATACAAGCCAACTTGTTTTTACGTTACTGATCCTTTCACAACAGGCTTTTGGCCTTTTAAAAAATGTGTCTAATGTAAATATACAGTTAAAAAGTAAATAAGACGGTTAACATTCTTGGCCGCAACCAGTTTCAAAGTCTTTGTAACAAATGGTCTGGAAGGCAACAGGTTACATACATAGAGACCGAAATTCCCCGCATATCTTCCATCTTTCTACATAATATTTCTACATTCCTTCAGGCGGATGGAATGTTTGCAGATAGCACAACTCGCTTCTCATGGCAAAGCTTCATTCAGGCCCAGAGAAAAAGATTTCTCTGCTTCTTGTAAGATGGACGCTTTAATTACCTTTCTTATCCTGGAATGTTTGATGATTGTTTAAAAAGGTAACATTTAAAAATGCAGTAAAGAGGAACATAAAGAATCACTGAAGTCTTACATTATTTTCATGTCAGTTAAACTCCAGGCATTAATCTGTGTAACTAATGACTGAACGCCTTTTATGCACAGCCAGGAGTAAATACCTCATTCTGTCTTGAGATCAGTTCATGTAATCCTTGCGCATATAAACTGGAAAGAGGAAGGGCTACAATGTGGCCCTGATGCTTTCTTTGGTATAGTTTAGGGTAGAGCAGAATGATGACTCATTGCTGTGCCACTGTTCCACACTGTCCAATCAGCAGGTGGTGGAGGGTGTGGCTTTATCCAACCTATATTTCTCAAATGCAGATACAGAACTGATGAGACCACCAAAGCGAAAATGCTGACATTCTGTCAATAGTCATTAATGCAATAGCAGCTAATCTTTATCATAGTTTGCTTCAAGAACAGCTCTTCATCTACATATACAGTGGCTTGCAAATGTATTCGGCCCCCTTGAACTTTTGCACATTTCGTCACATTACTGCCACGAACATGAATCAATTTTATTGGAACTCCACGTGAAAGATCAATGCAAAGTGGTGTACACGTGAGAAGTGGAACGAAAACATACAGGATTCCAAACATTTCTTACAAATCAATAACTGTAAAGTGGGGTGTGCGTAATTATTCAGCCCCCTGAGTCATTACTTTGTAGAACCACCTTTTGCTACAATTACAGCTGCCAGTCTTTTAGGGTATGTCTCTACCAGCTTTGCACATCTAGAGACTGAAATCCTTGCCCATTCTTCTTTGCAAAACAGCTCCAGCTCAGTCAAATTAGATGGACAGCGTTTGTGAACAGCAGTTTTCAGATCTTGCCACAGATTCTCGATTGGATTTAGATCTGGACTTTGACTGGGCCATTCTAACACATGGATATGTTTTTGTTTTAAACCCTTGCATTGTTGCCCTGGCTTTATGTTTAGGGTCGTTCTCCTACTGCAAGGTGAACCTCCTCCCCAGTCTCAAGTCTTTTGCAGACTCCAAGAAGTTTTCTTCCAAGATTGCCCTGTATTTGGCTCCATCAATCTTCCCATCAACTCTGACCAGCTTCCCTGTCCCTGCTGAAGAGAAGCACCCCCAGAGCATGATGCTGCCACCACCATATTTGACAGTGGGGATGGTGTGTTCAGAGTGATGTGCAGTGTTAGTTTTCCGCCACACATAGCGCTTTGCATTTTGGCCAAAAAGTTCCATTTTGGTCTCATCTGACCAGAGCACCTTCTTCCACATGTTTGCTGTGTCCCCCATATGGCTTGTGGCAAACTGCAAACGGGACTTCTTATGCTTTTCTGTTAACAATGGCTTTCTTCTTGCCACTCTTCCATAAAGGCCAACTTTGTGCAGTGCACGACTAATAGTTGTCCTATGGACAGAGTCTCCCACCTGAGCTGTAGATCGCTGCAGCTTGTCCAGAGTCACCATGGGCCTCTTGACTGCATTTCTGATCAGCGCTCTCCTTGTTCGGCCTGTGAGTTTAGGTGGACGGCCTTGTCTTGGTAGGTTTACAGTTGTGCCATACTCCTTCCATTTCTGAATGATCGCTTGAACAGTGCTCCGTGGGATGTTCAAGGCTTTGGAAATATTTTTGTAGCTTAAGCCTGCTTTAAATTTCTCAATAACTTGATCCCTGACCTGTCTGGTGTGTTCTTTGGACTTCATGGTGTTGTTGCTACTTGCTCCCAATATTCTCTTAGACAACCTCTGAGGCCATAACAGAGCAGCTGTATTTGTACTGACATTAGATTACACACAGGTGCACTCAATTTAGTCATTAGCACTCATCACGCAATGTCTGTGGGCAACTGATTGCACTTAGACCAAAGGGGGCTGAATAATTATGCACACCCCACTTTGCAGTTATTTGTAAAAAAAAAGGTTGTAATCATGTATGATTTTCGTTCCACTTCTCAAGTGTACACCACTTTGTATTGGTCTTTCACGTGGAATTCTAATAAAATTGTTTCATGTTTGTGGCAGTAATGTAACAAAATGTGGAAAACTTCAAGGGGACTGAATACTTTTGCAAGCCACTGTAATCTTACCTACTTTAACCACTTGATGACCCACCCTTTACCCCCCCTTAAGGACCAGCGCTGGTTTGATTGATCTGTGCTGGGTGGGCTCTGCAGCCCCCAGCACAGATCAGGGTGCAGGCAGGGAGATCAGATTGCCCCCCTTTTTTCCCCCCTATGGGGATGATGTGCTGGGGGGCTCTGATCTCTCCTGCCTGCTGTGGGTGGCGGGGGGGGGCACCTCAAAGCCCCCCTCTGCGGCGAAATTCCCCCTCCCTCTCCTACCTGCTGCCTCCCCCTGGTGTTCCGGGCTGCACAGGACGCTATCCGTCCTGTGCAGCCAGTGACAGGATGTGGTCTGTCACATGGCGGCGATCCCCGGCCGCTGATTGGCCGGGGATCGCCGATCTGCCTTACGGCGCTGCTGCGCAGCAGCGCCGTACAAATGTAAACAAAGCGGATTATTTCCGCTTGTGTTTACATCTAGCCTGCGAGCCGCCATCGGCGGCCCGCAGGCTATTCACGGAGCCCCCCGCCGTGATTTGACAGGAAGCAGCCGCTCGTACGAGCGGCTGCTTCCTGATTAATTAGGCTGCAGCTGGCGACGCAGTACTGCGTCGCTGGTCCTGCAGCTGCCACTTTGCCGACGCACGTTATGAGTGTGCGGTCGGCAAGTGGTTAATCTCACTCCACGTTCATCACCTATTGTTTGTAACCCTTGAAGGCATTTCAGCACTTAATGAGTAAAATATATAAAACAAACAAAATAGTATGGGCCGTTGAGAGGGGGAGGGCTTCAGTTGGTGGGCGGTGACAGACCTTCCAGGGGCTGCAAACAGTTGGCTATAGCGGTCCTTTAAAACTACTTCACAAGACATTTGTATACACTGTATTTCTTTTTACATCCGTTTTATTAGGATTTACTGTACAATTATCTATATATATAATAGACTAAGTGCCTCAACCTTCAAACAAGAAGAAGAAGTACTTTGCATGAGAAAATGTATGCGTGCTCAAACACCAAGTTTAAGGCCTCTTTTCCACGGACTGTTGAGCTGTGTGCTCAGCAAGCAGTTACCAGGCAGCAGTGAGCAGATACCAGGCAGCAACAAGCAGATACCAGGCAGCAACAAGCAGTTACCAGGCAGCAGCAAACAGTTATCAGTCAGCAGCGAGCAGATACCAGGCAGCAACAAGCAGTTACCAGGCAGCAACAAGCAGTTACCAGGCAGCAACAAGCAGTTAACAGGCAGCAGCAAGCAGTTAACAGGCAGCAGCAAGCAGTTAACAGGCAGCAGCAAGCAGTTAACAGGCAGCAGCAAGCAGTTAACAGGCAGCAGCAAGCAGTTACCAGGCAGCAGCAAGCAGTTACCAGGCAGCAGCGAGCAGTTACCAGGCAGCAGCAAGCAGTTACCAGGCAGCAGCAAGCAGTTACCAGGCAGCAGCAAGCAGTTACCAGGCAGCAGCAAGCAGTTACCAGGCAGCAGCAAGCAGTTACCAGGCAGCAGCAAGCAGTTACCAGGCAGCAGTGAGCAGATACCAGGCAGCAACAAGCAGTTACCAGGCAGCAGCAAGCAGTTACCAGGCAGCAGCAAGCAGTTACCAGGCAGCAGCAAGCAGTTACCAGGCAGCAGTGAGCAGTTGTGAGAGTTTGAGAGCCATTTCACTGCCTATTCACAGTCCATGTAAAAGAGGCCTTACCCTAGCAAGTCTGACATTGCAAATCTGGCCTAATTGGCTATTCATGAGGCAATGCTCATGCAAATGCATGCACAAACCAATACCACAAAGCAGTCACCCTGCTACATGCTACATTAGCACTATCCGGCTTAGTGCACACCAGAGCGGTTCGGCAGCGTTTTGCGATCCACTTGCGGCTGCGGATACGCTTGGGTAATGTATTTCAATGGGCTGGTGCACACCAGAGCGGGAGGCGTTTTGCTGAAACGCATACTCCCGAGGTGAGGCATTTTTTGGATTGCGGAGGCGTTTCTGCCTCCAATGTAAAGTATAGGAAAAACGCAAACCGCTCTGAAAAACGGCAGTTCAGAGCGGTTTTGCGGGCGTTTTTGTTACAGAAGCTGTTCAGTAACAGCTTTACTGTAACAATATATGAAATCTACTACACCAAAAACGCTTTACAAAACCGCAAAATGCTAGGTGAAATGCTACAGAAAAATAAGAAAAAGCGTTTCAAAATCTGCTAGCATTTTGCGGATCTGCTAGCAGTTTTTGGTGTGCTCCAGGCCTCCAGGAGCGCCACGGGGAGGATTCCCAATGCCCCCTTTTTATACAACTGGGGGGACCGCAGGGTCCCAGGCTCTCTCACTGCCTGGAAACCACAGCGGCACCCCGGAGGGGGAGGCTGGGTGACGTGGACGACCCCCCCCCCCCCAAGTGTGGCCAGCGCCGGGGAGAGCCGCCTGCACCCACCTCCCAATATTAAAAACAGGCACTTACCTTAACGTCCATTGCGTTCTGCTACATGCGCATTAATTTGGGGGCACCACATGAGAAAGGAGAGAAGCATGGGTCTCCAGAGGGACTCCAGAGGGGGGGGGGCACTCACTCCAGGGTTCACACCACTGGAGCAAGCCATCCACCACCACCTGCCTCCAAAGGATACAAACTGCACAAAATGCTTTCCATGAGAAAATTAATGCGCATGTAGCAGAACCCAATGGATGTTAAGGTAAGTGGCTGTTTTTAATATTAGGAGGTGGGTGCGGATGGCTCTCCCCAGCGCTGGCCACGCTTGGGGGGGGGGGGGGGCGGCTGCGCCACCCAGCCTCCCACTCCGGGGTGCCGCTGTGGTTCCCAGGCAGCGAGAGAGCACTTTGCAGTATTGGTTTTTTGACCCTGCATAGTTTGGCATGCGAAAGCAAATGCATATTTGCATGAGCATTGCCTCATGAATAGCCAATTAGGCCGGATTTGCAAAGCCAGACTTGCTAGGGTTAAACTTGGTGTTTGAGCACGCATACATTTTTCTCATGGAAAGCCTACTTCTTCTTGCTTCAAGGTTGAGGCACGTACTCTATTAGATAGATAGATGCGGCGTATGCTACGACGCGGGTTGGCTAGTACAGAACTACTGGACCGAAGCCCTTTTAAAAATGGGCTAGGTATGTCCCTAATGCGCCGCGCCCGCCCACCGCACACATGCCCGTCCCTTCTGGCCCCATCCTCCTCCGGCTCTCAGCAGTGTCTCTTCGTCCCTGCACATGCGCAGTGCACAAAAAGCACTGATGGACAGACATGGGACGCAGCGACACTTGCCTTTTATTAGGTAGGATAGTTCAATCAGTGTTTACAATAAATACCAGCAATCATTCGAAGCTCTATGTGCCTTGATGTAATTTGGAATAAAAGAATATGTACGTTATTCCACAATTGTTTAACAAAGGGGCATTCAAAAAACTTATGTAGCATTTTTCCTAATTGACCACAATTCATCCAACCTAATCCATTTTTATTTTTTTTTTGTAAATAACACTATTGAAATTGTTTTATCAATTGTTACAACTGGACATATAATCTATCATCATAGTCTAAGTAGTCATACAGAACTAAACATACAGTATTTAGAAACATAGATAACTTCTACCATTATACAGTATATATATATATATATATATATATATATATATATATATATATATATATATATATATATATAAAAACAAACAAAAAAAACCAGAAGACCATCAAGTACCAGGCTTAATCAGTAATACATAAGATCCTTTGGGCTATGCCAACACCATAAGCACAATTATTACCTAGTTTTGAATGATGCGGTGTTGCTACAACCTATGTCAACCATTAAAGAGGAGCAACAGACGACAAAGCTATAGCTGAAAACCTAATCCATTTTTAGTACTGTCTATTAGAGCCATTCTAAATTGAGAGTAACGCCATACATGTTTTTGGATAGTTTCCCAATGGCTTACACAGCTTCCCAAACTGTCTCTAAAAAATAAATGTGAAATTTATTTCCCGTTTTCTTATATGTATGGAAGTAGGATCAAAATTGATCATTAAATGATTAAAAGTGAGATTCCTTTACCTGTCTGCTTATGCAAAGAGACAGAGCCTCTAAAGTCATCATACACTGTGTTTCTGAGTATTTTGTAGTCTGTGTGGAGTTCCTGTTTAGCAACATCCCATGATCAGTAATGCAATTATGTGACATTATTGACTTTCATTCTAGACGTAGATATGACAACAGAGGTCCATTGTACACAAACAGCCAAAGCACAGAGCCGAGTCTTAGCTTTGTCTGCAGCTTCCTATATGTAACTCCAGGATAGTGACAGGTATATACTGTACAATCCCCAGCATAGGCACACAGAGAGGGAGCCTGATGGTACAGCAGCCCATCTAGGGGGACATGTTTATTTGTGTTGCTGTTCATGCTAGTATTTGTGGGCTGCCCCATAATTAGTGTTGGGCGAACAGTGTTCGCCACTGTTCGGGTTCTGCAGAACATCACCCTGTTCCTGATGGTGTTCGGCCAAACCGTTCGGCCACATGGCCGAACTAAGAGCGCATGGCCGAACGTTCCCCTAGCACTGTGATTGGCCGAACGGGTCACGTGGTTCGGACTCGAACGCGCTCTGATTGGCCGAACTGTCACGTGGTTCGGGTAAATAAATACCCGAACCACGTCATATCTCCGTCATTTGTCTGTGGGTTTAGCTTTGGGTAGGCAGGCAGGGTAGTTCGCGCTCCAGCCACGCTAGCCAGGGTCCCCCCAGTCATTGTGTGTCGCTGCTGGGAACAGTAGTACACCGCTCGCTCAGCCACACTATATAGCATTGTGTTTACTGCCACTCTGTGTACCTCGCTCAGCCACACTATATAGCATTGTGTTTACTGCCACTCTGTGTCTGCTGGGAACAGTAGTACACTGCTCGCTCAGCCACACTATATAGCATTGTGTTTACTGCCACTCTGTGTACCTCGCTCAGCCACACTATATAGCATTGTGTTCACTGCCACTCTGTGTACCTCGCTCAGCCACACTATATAGCATTGTGTTTACTGCCACTCTGTGTCTGCTGGGAACAGTAGTACACCGCACCGCTATCCACACGCTTCTTGTCCTCATGCAAGGCATGGGTTGTTGTGTCTGAATGCGTGGCCTTCTCCTCCTGCGCCTCCTCCTGTTCCATCACGTGTGCTGCTACTGCTGCTGGCCTGGGTTAGCGTTTCCGGTCCCTGTTTATTGAACCTCTCATCTGTATTACATTTATGACTGCATGGCGGCAAAAAGCATTGCTATATCCGCACACTTTTTGTCCTCATGCAAGGCCTGGGTTGCGTCTCAAAAAGCGTGGCCTTCTCCTCCTGCGCCTCCTCCTGTTCCATCACGTGTGCTGCTGCTGCTGGGTTAGCGTTGCCGGTCCCTGTTTATTGAACCTCTCATCTGTATTACATTTATGACTGCATGGCGGCAAAAAGCATTGCTATATCCGCATGCTTTTTGTCCTCATGCAAGGCCTGGGATGTTGTGTCTCAAAAAGCGTGGCCTTCTCCTCCTGCGCCTCCTCCTGTTCCATCACGTGTGCTGCTGCTGCTGCTGCTGCTGGGTTAGCGTTGCCGGTCCCTGTTTATTGAACCTCTCATCTTTATTACATTTATGACTGCATGGCGGCAAAAAGCATTGCTATATCCGCACGCTATTTGTCCTCATGCAAGGCCTGGGATGTTGTGTCTCAAAAAGCGTGGCCTTCTCCTCCTGCGCCTCCTCCTGTTCCATCACGTGTTTTGCTGCTTGTGCTGGGTTAGCGTTACCGGTCCCTTTTCCTGGAACCTCTTCTCTGTATTACATTTATGACTGCATGGCGACAAAAAGCATGTTACCTGTGCAAAGAAACATGACATTTTCCACATTTAAAAGACAGTTTTTCCTTTGAAATTTTACAATCAATTTTCTCAAAAACTATAAGCTCTTTTTCAAATATTTTTTTTCCTCTTGTACCCACTCCCAAGGTGCACATACCCTGCAAATTTGGGGTATGTAGCATGTAAGGAAGCTTTACAAAGCACGAAAGTTCGGGTCCCCATTGACTTCCATTATGTTCGGAGTTCGGCGCGAACACCCGAACATCGCGGCGATGTTCGGCGAACGTTCGCGAACCCGAACATCTAGGTGTTCGCCCAACTGTGCTTCTGCAGAAGCCAATCAGTAGGCAGGACACTTTACTTTTAACATCACAGCTTACTAACAGTAAGGCCGGTTTCATATAAGCAGCCTGTGTTTAAGTTGCAGTGCGATATGACCGCATTACACCTCAATGCTAAAAACAGGCTTTGTAGATACCTGCTGCGGTAAAAAGGGGTAATGTAACGTAATGAAAACGCTCTAGTGTGAAAGGGACCTAAGGCTCTGCGTGTATAAGAGGCTTTAGATTTGGTCTGCATTGATTATTGCAACTCTCCTGGATTTCCAGGACAGTAATCCAACCTGTGAAGACACAAGAACAGTATAATGTTTTTGTTTTTTCTTTCCAAATTGAATATACAGTGCTTATAACTCTAGAAAAGGTTTGTTTGTGGGTTCGGTGAATTTGGAACAGTGAGGTATATCTGGAATGATAATAATTTGTATTTGTTGTTTTGAGTAAATTAATCAAATTTATCCATTTGTTATTAGTGCACAGAAATCCAATTAATGTAGGCTACAATTTTCAAAGATGGGCGAAGGTAAGGGGAGATGAAGTCATAAGGTACGATGCTTGGGGCACCAAAACGGTCAGAAACGGCCATGCTATCACCTCAGCTGCACTGACTTGATAATGGAACTCTACTGAATAATTTGAATGAACTTCCTAGTCCAGAAGTGTCATCCCAGTCATAACACAACTCTGCCTACCCTGCTACACCTCTTTTTTGCCGTCCATGTCATATATTGGCCTCCTGGCTGTGTTGTAGCCAGGCCTCTAGCCATCAGTCAGGCAGTTGTCACATGGAAGGTGCAACAAACTTGCAAGTCAATTGTTGGGTTGTGCTGTGACTGCATGGATTTGCTAAGGTGTGGTAGAGCCGTGTTATTGACAATGGCCATTGTTGCCAAGTTGGTAAAGCTACATAGTTTAAGTTATAGTTAGAAACAGGATATGTTTCTAACTATCTTATGGGTTTCCTTGGAAGAAAGATTTTTGGCAGCACCATTGTGGTATATCCTACCTAATAATTGGCAAGTGTCCCTGCATCCTGTCCGTCTGTCAGTACTTTTGCGCTACTGCGCATGTCAAGCACTGACAGCCGTTAAGACAGGACGCAGGGCGAGCGGGCCGGTGGGCGAGCGGGTGCGCGCATGCCGGCGGTGGGGGCGCATGCGGTGATGACAGACCTAAAGCCCGTTTTCAAACGGGCTTAGGTCGCTAGTTTGGCATACAAGCAGTGTCATTTGGTATATTTGGCATATAAGCAGTGTCACAAAGGGCACCACAGAGCTGTTCTTAAAGGGATACTGTAGGGGGGTCGGGGGAAAATGAGTTGAACTTACCTGGGGCTTCTAATGGTCCCCCGCAGACATCCTGTGCCCGCGCAGCCACTCACCGATGCTCCGGCCCCGCCTCCTGTTCACTTCTGGAATTTCAGACTTTAAAGTCTGAAAACCACTGCACCTGCGTTGCCGTGTCCTCGCTCCCGCTGATGTCACCAGGAGTGTATAGCACAAGCCAGTATGGTCTGTTCCTGCGCAGTACACTCCTGGTGACATCAGCAGGAGCGAGGACACGGCAACGCAGGCGCAGTGGTTTTCAGACTTTAAAGTCTGAAATTCCAGAAAAAAACAGGAGGCGGGGCCAGAGCATCGGTGAGTGGCTGCGCGGGCACAGGATGTCTGCGGGGGACCATTAGAAGCCCCAGGTAAGTTCAACTCATTTTCCCCCGACCCCCCTACAGTATCCCTTTAATACACTGTGCTTTATAGAATTCCTATACCAGCTGCTTTGCTTTGGATAGTATAGTATTAGGTACAGTTGGGTATGAAGGACCCACCACAGGGTTGCTTAAAGAGATCCCAAGGCGTCACAAAGCTATAAAAGTAAATACTTACCTAAAGGTGCGTACACACGTACTACTATAAGGAACGATCCGCTCAGCGGATTGTTCAGAAACAGTGTTATCAGTCTGCCGACAGACTGTACACATGCTCTACTGATCGCTGGAATGCTGGCCCAGCGGGAGGGTCTGACGGACCCGTCGTTCCTTATAGTAGTGTGTGTGTATGCACCTTAAGGAAAGGGAAGCCCCTGTATCATAATGAGGCTTTTACACTGTTCTCTGGCCTTCCGCCAATGCCTGGAACCCCCTGTAACATTGGCTGCACTCATTCAAGCATGGCGACGCCTGTCCAGTAACATGGAGCAATTTGTGCAAGAGAAGCTCCAGCTCATGCAGTATGGCCACGCTCGTGCCTGAAGAGAAGCAAGGCCCCGATGTTCCTACTGACAAGCAGGGCTGGTTCTAGACTTTTTGCTGCCTGAGACAAACTTGTGAGGATGCCCCCCCTCCCTGAATTTGAATGATTGCACAGGTGCAGGGAGCCCCCCCCCCCCCCAAAAAAAAACCTCTCAGTATAGGTAGGTAGCCAGGCACAGGTGCCCTCAGTATTGGTAGCTGGGTACAGTTGCCCCCAGTATAGGTTGGCCAGACACTCTCTTCACTCTATTTCTGCCTGGTGCTGCGCCCAGACTTCTGCAGTCTGAGGAAGTCGCCTCACTTGGCATCATGGGTGGACTGAGCCTGCTGACAAGCCCTTGTCAATAATCTTCAGGGGGTCTGCGCTTGGCAATGGGCGACTCGAAGGATGGCGTAGTAGATAAAGTAGTAATGAATGAATGAAATAGAGGACAGAGAAAGGAGAAGGCTGAGGAACTGGGGACAAGTAACATAGGCTTATTCAAGCTAGTCACAGAGCTCATCATTAAATAATATAAAGTCCTGCCCTGACACAGCCTTTTGTCTGTATTTAGAGGTTTAAATCACATTTACATTCCATTAGGGTTATTTCCGCCTCAGTTCCTTCTGAAGCTGTCTCTCTGTTTCCTGGTAAATTCAGAACATGTGAAGCCACTTCTGGTGTCCAAATTAGATCTCTGAAAAATGACAGACTAACTATTATGGGTTTCACCGAATTATTTCCCTCTAAGTGGGCGAATGATTGTATAACGCTCAGAAAATAGCACTACCGTCAGACTAACTGCTGTTTACAAACTAAATTTAACCCAACAGATTCAATTATAAGCACATGCTCCTCACAATCAAAGCCTAGCACTTTGGCAGATTCGGTTTCCATAAGAATAGGTTCCTTCCCTAACTAGTTTACATTTGATTAAATCCAGAAGGCAAAGATTGAAATGCGTGTAATAAAATTTTGTGTAATGTAATCGTGTGTTAAAAATTTCTTAAAAATGGACTCCAGCTAGTTCAGGCTCACGAGGGATGAGTTCTGCCCTTTGGCTGGGATAATAATAAGTGGACCTCTAGACAGAAGAATCTGACACTAAATGCACTTTTATTATGTCTATAAATGCTCAATAATAGGAAATAAGGACATAGGCCACAGGCTCAGCAAGAAAAAGCTCAGCTATCGGGTTAAAAGGAACCTGAGGTGAGAGACATATGGAGGCTGCCATATTTATACCCTTTTAAAGGGAACCCATGGTGAGAGGGATATGGAGCAAGGGCGTAACTAGAAATCATTGGGCCCCCCTGCAAAACTTTGGATGGGGCCCCCTCCCGCCAACTACAACTGAACTTACCCCCCGCTTTCTGCACAGGTAGGCTGAGAACCAGTGTTATTCAATTGGCTAGTGCACACATTGGGCTTGATTCACTTAACCGTGAAAACTGATATCACGGTCGCGCTAGCATTTTGTGCGCGTTATAACTCGTGTAACTTTTTTGCGTGATCCGTTTTTAAGTGAAAATTTGCTTGTGCACGTGAAAACGCAAAAACGTTATGCGTGTTATAACGTGCGCAAAACAGCGTACCGTGATTTCAGTTATAACAGTTTAGTGAGTCAAACTCTTATCTCTATCAAGTACATTAGCTTCTGCGATAAAACATGCATGTTTTCATACAAACAGTCACACCATGGGCTTGCTTCACGAAACCGTGATTACTCAAATATCACACCTTATCAAAGATATCACACCTTATGAAAAGATATCACACCTTATGAAAAGATATCACACCTTATGAAAGATATCACACCTTATCAAAGTTAACATGCCTTATCAGAGTAGCATAGCGAGTGCTACGAACCTGCAGGGGCTCAGGGCAGGAGTGCCATTGCCAATTAGCAGGCATAAGTTTGTAGGGATCGCTATGCTACTCTGATAAGGCGTGTTACCTTTGATAAGGTGCGATACTTTGAGTTATCATGGTTTAGTGAATCAAGCCGATTGTGTGCAGAAATCGCATATAGAAAACCGACAGACGAGTGTGCTCCCAGCTTCAGCTTATTACACTCACTATGTCCATCTCTGATGGGACAGGACTGTCTCTGCAGACTTTTCCAGCATCACTACAGTACAGAGCACTTGGGGGCGGGTAGAAAAGTTGGGGGATGGGCACTGTACACAAGAGTCTGCTGCACACTGAATAGGGACTGTCTACAAATCTTTGTCTGCAAAACTTTATATGATTTTTATCAGTGGCTGAGCAGATGCAGTCATTACAACAATTGTGCAGAGAGCAGAAAGTTTTTTCTCTCCTTGCCCTTAGTTGTCAGGCTCTCAGGAGGGCCCCTCTGTGGTTGCATCCCTTGCAGGGTCTATTGTTCCGCCCCTGATATGGAGGCTGCCATATTTATTTCCTTGTAAACAATGCCAGTTGCCTGGCAGCCTTGTTGATCTTCTGGCATAAGTAGTGTCTGAAACAAAACACTGGAACAAGCATGTGGCTAATCCAGTAAAACCTAAATCAGCTGAGTCAGAGTACCTGATCTGCTGCATGCTTGTTCAGGGTCTATGGCTAAACGTATTAGAGGCAGAGGATCAGGAGGACTGCCAGGCAACTGGTATTGTTTAAAAGTAAATAAATATGGCATCCTCCATATCCCTCTCATCTCGGGTTCCCTTTAAACAATACCAGTTGCCTGGCATTCCTGATGATCTTTCTGGTCAGTAGTATCTGCACCACACACCTGAAAAAAGCATGCAGCAAATCTAGTCAGATTTCTGTAAACAACATCTGATCTGCATGCTTGTTCAGGGTCTATGGCTTAAACTAAAAGTATTACTGGCAGAGATCAGCAGGACAGCCAGGCAATGCACATTGTTTAAAAGCAAATAAATATGTCAGCCTCCATATGTCTCTCACCTTGGCTTCCCTTTAAGAACTCCTGAAGGAAAACTAGCAATGGGTTCCCCATTCTATAAAAGCACTTAGAGGCCTGGAACCCACTAGAAGTTTTTTTGAGCGTTTAGAGGGCACTTTCAATTGCTAGCGATTTCCCTAAACACTCTGCCAATGTAAATGGATGGTACTGATTAAACTAGAGTGATTGCGTTTAAGGAAATAGCAGTTGAGGAACATGCAGCATTTTGGGAGGGTTTCCATTCTAATGAATTGTATAGGAGCAGGGAAATCGCTCCCAAAATCGCTTGCAAAATGCTATCACAAATCTCTAGCGATTGCGATAGCGTTTTGCGCGTTCTAGTGGGTTCCAGGCCAATGTCAGGTTATAGCTGTGGAGAAGCCCCTTAGCTTGTGCTGAAAAATCGTTTTCGAAGTGCCTGGTCAGGAGCCCCTATACCAGCTACTGCGTGCGATCAGCTTTTTGTAGCGAATTGCAACCGGTGGAGAAAGGCCCTAGATCTGTTCACATAAGAAAGTAATTGCATTGCCCTATAAACAGAGCTCCACAAGCAAACATTATAAGCTTAGATCAAGCCAAGCCACACAATTTTATGAGCTTTCATATTTCCTCACCACATTCTAAACTTGCGAGGAGCTCTATCACACTGGAGTTCATTTCCGCTCCCAGACATCTCTTTCTTTTCCTCATGCTTCTTGCTGGAAAAACCCTAATACAGTAAAACACATTGAGCAAACATGAAGCCTCCAGCCCCACCTCACCTCATCAGATGGCAAGCAAGGGGAACCAAAATTGTAACCTTGTCAAGAGTCTCATATCACTTTCATTCATCTTTGACAACCAGTTCTGCATTATAGTACAATAAACATAATGGCCTCAAGTGTGGTAGCTGTGTGCGGTAATTTTTTGTTGTTGAGAAAATACCGCAATCAATATTTTTCATTTTTTTGGCAATTCTGATCAGTTTTTCGGTAATTTTCCGAAAATAAGTGCGTAAAATGAGTTAAAAGTGCGGTATTTCAGCAGTAAGCATGCAGTAAACAATGATAATACTGCAGTCTATAATTGTCTTCCATAATGCTAGGAACACACCATACAATTTTCTGCCAGATTTTCGTTCAGTTCTATGAAAATCGATCCCAAAAATTTTTTTTTGCAAAATCGATCGAAATTCAGATCGGACATGTTGGAAATAATCGATCTGGCAGGTAAATCTGCCAGAAAATTGTACGGTGTGTACCAGTATAAGTTAAAAGTCTTTGAAAGGCGGTGGGGGGGGGGGGGGGAGGGGAGGTGTATATGATTATGTAGCAACCTATAGAAAGTATATTTATAGGCATCTCCCCTATAAAAAAAAACTCCAGTAAATATTTTGAGTTTTCAACTATTATTTCCTATTACACATTCCATTAAAACAACAATAGGAACTGAGTAGGAACTCCACTAAAAATTGCAAATTACACACAAATTGACTTTACTAGTTGCCAGGTACAGGCAGGTCTTAACCATGATCGCTAAATTATTTGCTAAAATGCCTCCTATTTTCAATGAGAATTCCAATTTCCGGTAAAATAATGTAAAATACTGCACATTTTATGACCTGATATTCCGCATTTGGTAATTTATGACTAAAATCTATCAGACTTGCAAACTTTACCAAATGCGGTTAATTACTGTGTATGTGGTAAAATCGACGCTAACATTACCAGAATTGACTGATATATCAGAGGTTGGCGCTCACAATATTGTGCTGCAATCCACCAAAATAGCAGATCAAATGATATACAGTATATTACATTCAATTCACAGCACCATGTACCGTAAGTGTGCAATACTCTTCCCATTATACACCATATACAGTGGTGTGAAAAACTATTTGCCCCCTTCCTGATTTCTTATTCTTTTGCATGTTTGTCACACTTAAATGTTTCTGCTCATCAAAAACCGTTAACTATTAGTCAAAGATAACATAATTGAACACAAAATGCAGTTTTAAATGATGTTTTTTATTATTTAGTGAGAAACAAAACTCAAAATCTACATGGCCCTGTGTGAAAAAGTGATTGCCCCCCTTGTTAAAAAATAACTTAACTGTGGTTTATCACACCTGAGTTCAATTTCTGTAGTCACCCCCAGGCCTGATTACTGCCACACCTGTTTCAATCAAGAAATCACTTAAATAGGAGCTATCTGACACAGAGAAGTAGACCAAAAGCACCTCAAAAGCTAGACATCATGCCAAGATTCAAAGAAATTCAGGAACAAATGAAAACAAAAGTACTGTAATTGAGATCTATCAGTCTGGTAAAGGTTATAAAGCCATTTCTAAAGCTTTGGGACTCCAGCGAACCACAGTGAGAGCCAATAACCACAAATGGCAAAAACATGGAACAGTGATAAACCTTCCCAGGAGTGGCCGGCCGACCGAAATTAACCCAAGAGCGCAGAGAAAACTCATCCGAGAGGCCACAAAAGACCCCAGGAAAACATCTAAAGAACTGCAGGCCTCACTTGCTTCAATTAAGGTCAGTGTTCACGACTCCACCATAAGAAAGAGACTGGGCAAAAATGGCCTGCATGGCAGATATCCAAGGCTCAAACCACTTTTAAGCGAAAAGAACATTAAGGCTCGTCTCAATTTTGCTAAAAAACATCTCAATGATTGCCAAGACTTTTGGGAAAATACCTTGTGGACCGACGAGACAAAAGTTGAACTTTTTGGAAGGTGCGTGTCCCGTTACATCTGGCGTAGAAGTAACACAGCATTTCAGCAAAAGAACATCATACCAACAGTAAAATATGGTGGTGGTAGTGTGATGGTCTGGGGTTGTTTTGCTGCTTCAGGACCTGGAAGGCTTGCTGTAATAGATGGAACCATGAATTCTACTGTCTACCAAAAAATCCTGAAGGAGAATGTCCGGCCATCTGTTCGTCAACTCAAGCTGAAGCGATCTTGGGTGCTGCAGCAGGACAATGACCCAAAAGAAACCAGCAAATCCACCTCTGTATGGCTGAAGAAAAACAAAATGAAGACTTTGGAGTGGCTTAGTCAAAGTCCTGACCTGAATCCTACTGAGATGTTGTGGCATGACCTTAAAAAGGCAGTTCATGCTAGAAAACCCTCAAATAAAGCTGAATTACAACAATTCTGCAAAGATGAGTGGGCCAAAATTCCTCCAGAGCGCTGTAAAAGACTCGTTGCAAGTTATCGCAAACGCTTGATTGCAGTTATTGCTGCTAAGGGTGGCCCAACCAGTTATTAGGTTCAGGGGGAAATTTCTTTTTCACACAGGGCCATGTAGGTTTTGTGTTTTTTTTCTCACTAAATAATAAAAAACATCATTTAAAACTGCATTTTGTGTTCAATTATGTTATCTTTGACTAATAGTTAACGGTTTTTGATGAGCAGAAACATTTAAGTGTGACAAACATGCAAAAGAATAAGAAATCAGGAAGGGGGCAAATAGTTTTTCACACCACTGTATATAGTTATATATGGTGTATAATGGGAAGAGTATTGCACACTTACATGGTGCTGTGAATTGAATGTAATATATATCATTTGATCTGCTATTTTGGTGGATTGCATAATACCGTGAGCCCCAACCTCTGATATATCAGTTATTGTCAATTTATGCAGAGGGGGCGACCCAGTGGAAGATTCAGATATAGGTACACTGAGAGGCCATCCTAGTATCAGCGCGTGGTGTGTTTGTATATAAATACTACCAGAATTGAGGCCAATGACAGTGGTGTCTAAACATTCATGTTCACAAAAACAATTTGCCAAGTGATTATTATTATTTAGCATTTATATAGCACCAGCATCTTCCGCAGCGCTGCTCAGAGTATATTGCCTTGCCACTAACTGTCCCTCAGAGGGGCCTACAATCTAATCCCTACCATAGTCTTGTGTCCCTCATAGTCTAAGACTTATTTTTTAGGGGTAAGGCTAATTAACATTTCTGTATGCTCATCTGATGTGGGAGGAAACCAATGCAGGCACGGGGAGAGCATACACACTCCATGCAGACAGTGCCCTGGCTGAGATCTGAACCAGGGACCCAGCACTGCAAGGCATTATGATACCGTGCTGTCCAGGTTACAATGTATCACTAGTAGTAGTATCTCTTCATATCTAATGTCTTAGTCCAAGGGTGCCCACACTTTTTCGGCTCTCGAGCTACTTTAAAATTTGCCGAGGCCAGGAGATCTACCAACGTCTAAGCCCCCCCCCCCCGCGTAGGTTAGCCAGGTATATGTGCCTGCAGCATAGGTTACGTGCCCTCAGTATAGGTTAGCCAGGTATAGGGGCCCCCAGTGTAGGTTAGCCAGGTATATGGGCCCCCAGTGTAGGTTAGCCAGGTATATGGGCCCCCAGTGTAGGTTAGCCAGGTATATGGGCCCCCAGTATAGGTTAGCCAGGTATATGGGCCCCCAGTGTAGGTTAGCCAGGTATATGGGCCCCCAGTGTAGGTTAGCCAGGTATATGGGCCCCCAGTGTAGGTTAGCCAGGTATATGGGCCCCCAGTGTAGGTTAGCCAGGTATATGGGCCCCCAGTGTAGGTTAGCCAGGTATATGGGCCCCCAGTGTAGGTTAGCCAGGTATATGGGCCCCCAGTGTAGGTTAGCCAGGTATATGGGCCCCCAGTGTAGGTTAGCCAGGTATATGGGCCCCCAGTGTAGGTTAGCCGGGTATATGGGCCCCCAGTGTAGGTTAGCCGGGTATATGGGCCCTCAGTGTAGGTTAGCTGGGTATATGGGTCCCCAGTGTAGGTTAGCCGGGTATATGGGCCCCCAGTGTAGTTAGCCGGGTGTATGGGCCCCCAGTGTAGTTAGCCGGGTGTATGGGCCCTCAGTGTAGTTAGCCGGGTGTATGGGCCCTCAGTGTAGTTAGCCGGGTGTATGGGCCCCCAGTGTAGGCTAGCCAGGTATATGTACCTGCAGGCAGTCAGAGGAGAAGAGGCGGCGAGGAGAGACTCTGGCAGGCCAATGGGATGCAGGGGAGAAGCGGCGGCGGAGAGAGAGGCGGTGCGGCGCCGAGTACGTTACAAGCATGCACGTTGCAGGCTGCCCGTCGCCGCCCCCAGCCATGTTGTAGCGGCCGCGCCGCCTCTCTCCTCCCTCTCTCCTCGCATGCATCCTTATTGGCCAGCAGCTAAACACGAGCTGCTGGCCGCAACAAATTTTACGAGACGCGGCCGAGAGTCCGCGATCTACCAAGAAGGCGGTCGCGATCTACCGGTAGATCGCAATCGACTTATTGGGCAGCCCTGTCTTAGTCTGTAGTTGCTTGCTGGTGCAGGGCATGGACTCCCATTATGCCAGTGTACATGGTCGGTACCCACACTTGGCTTCTTTGTGTAACCGTATCCCATAATAATTGACTCTAAGAGGCCTTGGAGGAAGCGCTGGGCCAGTGTGAGACAACCACTAGGCTTTATTGGCCACACACATTACTGTCATTTGTACCATATGAGAGAATTACATTTTGTGGTTCTGGCTTTTTCTCAGTGAGGTTGATTTAGGCTACTTGTGCCACCAATGAGCATGGTAATGGCATCTGATTCATGTATTGTGCAGGTCCCCAAGCAGGGGTCAAATCATGAGGGCCCCCTAGCAAAACTTTGATTGGGCCCCCCAATGTTTACACCCCTTCCCCTTGCCTCCCCCTTGTGACCCTCACAGCCTGGGAGCCCATCTTACAAGGGTCATTAAACAAGTGTGGCCATCATCATCCTCACACCCATAACAAGTGTAGCCACAAAACACCTGACCTAAAGGATGGACCCTTTATCAGAGGGAGTGAGGTAGTAGTAGGGGCCCCCTTACAGCCCTGGGCCCCCCTGCTTCCCTGTAGTTACGCCCCTGTTCCCAACTTCATCGCATGCGTCATGATGGAGCTGCTCAAGGCAGTTTCTAGGCTAAATAGCCCTGAGGCGATCGATGTGATCCTGAGGTGTATATCCTCTCACATAGGAAGGTCAATGCATTATCCTATCAGGGCCGGTTCTAGACTTTTGGCGCCTTAGAGAAACTGATGAGGATGCCGCCCCCCCCCATGTAGTATAATAGCCCCCAGTATAAGTAGCCTGGAGGGGGTAGCAGCCAGGAAGGGGGAGCAGCGGGCACAGCAGTGGGGAGGAGGGGTCAGACCCCCCCCCCTCCCTCAGCTGGGGCTCCCCCGTCTGTGCTCCCCCTCCAGCTATTTGCACTGCATTTAATTTTTGTCAGGCAGCAGGGGAAGCAATTACTCACCTACTTCCATGATCCAGCGCTGCGTTCCACCGCTGGCATCACTTCCTGCAATGCCACCAACTGTACTGCAGAAGTACCGCTGTGCCTGCTGCTCCCCCCTCCAGCTTGGTGGCCCCCCACCCATGGAGAGGTGGGCTCCGCCCCTGCACTTCCGCCACCTGAGGAACCTGCCTCACCCCGCCTCATGGGTGGCCTGGGGCTTTATCCTATAAACAGAGTTCCACAAGCAAACATTGGGGATGATGCACTAAACGCTGGTAATATTTGCGCAGGCCGAGCCCAGCAATATTACCATTACTAACGCTAGCAGTGTTCCATGCGTTACACTCTCATAATGTACATGATTAACACCATGATAATGTGCATTACATAAGTAAATGATTGCAAATAATTTAAAATAAATTCTAAATAACTTCAATTGGAAAGAAAGGAGTGTAATCAATGGTGTTAGTCTGCCCTCTAGTGGACAATATGAGAATGAATACTTTATTTCTGATGTAACATTGAACATGCTGTGGTTTATACGAAAGATAATTTGCAGTGAGAAAAATATGGATATCACTCTCTTTTTAAGACCCTCTGCGAGTTCTCTGCCATGAGGCGCCATGGTGATTTTCCGGCTGCCAGTATGAGAGCATGTGAGAATGATAACACCAATTTGACACACCTGCATTTACTCCTCAGACATTGCAGCACTAAAGAGTAACATGACCCCTTGGAGGGAAAATGTCTAATTGGACAGTCTTCACTTAGGGGTGCACTCACTTTTGTTGCCAATGGTCTGGTTTAAAAATGAATGGCTCCGTGTTGAGTTATTTGGCTGGAACAGCAGATTTACACTGCTATACGGTATGCCACGCGAACTGCTGACCAGCTTTTACACCGCTACCACGGAATCCATACTCTGCTCCTCCGTCATTGTATGGTATGCAGGGGCATCCACCAAGGACAAGTACAAACTCCAAAGGGTAATTAACACGGCGGAGAAGATCATAGGCTCGCCCCTGCCACCACTGGACCTCCTCCACACAGCGAGACTGGGGTCGAGGGCTTCCAAGATTTCACAGGACCCCTCTCACCCGGGGAACCACTACTTCAAATTTATGCAAACAGGCCGACGTTACAGGACCATCTATTCCAGAACTACCAGGCGCAGGAACACATTCTTCCCTCAAGCTGTCCTCCACCTGAACTCCAACCCTCCCTCCGTCACCGTCCGCAGCACCTAGCCCCTAGCCAATGCTCGGATCCCTGAACTCTCACCAGTACTGCCCTTCACTCTAGCTGCCAGTGCTCTCAAATGAACTGTTCCTCAGTTTCCACAATCTATGCGGCTATACCTGTCTCGTTGTATATTCCTGTCTGTTCTTGTATTGTCTGTTATGTAAGAATGCCTATGCCATGTGTGTCACAAGAGCCCCACTGGCCGTGAACACGCAAAACCGTCCGATCCGATTCTAGCACACAGATTGAGAGCTATGGACGCAATCTGCGTAGAATTGGCGGAGTTTGAGCGTCACGACGCAGTAGGGAGCCTGTGAGGTTACGAAAATACACTTTTACTCCAACCCAGGGGTAGATTTGCCACCATCTCTGTTTTCTATCAGCCCAGAGAAAACTGCTAACTGGCTATAGACCTGTGAAACAAACAACCGGTTAAAACTGTGCAATTCCTATCTATCTATCAAAACAGTAGCGTCCCTTCGGAAGTTTAGGTCTCGTCTGTGTATACTGAATAGAAGGTTTTACTGAGAGGTAAAGACCTTTTAAAAAGCCTTTATTTGTTACAATATAAATAATTAATATATACAGACAATCGTGAACAATTAAACGATGAGAGACGGTGATAACACAGTACATAAAAGAAAAAGGGATAAAAAGAACGAATACTTATGATTCTGTGGAAAGTCCGTTCGGGAAAAGACAAAGTTCCTTTGTTGCAGTTAGTTCGCAATATGGCCGAACCACATGGCCGTTGCTCCGCCTGCAAGATGGCCACTGCTATTTCCCCAAGCAGTGGCAGTCTTTTCGGTATGATGGAAAGTGGGGGAATTGGCTGGGGGTCCTCATGCAATCAGTTTTGAGCACTGACATTTCTGGGCGGAGTCTCAAGCTCAGCCCAGGGGCGTGTCAGGCAGTGAGTTCTCAGGGGAGGAACTTCCAGTCATCCACAAAATATGTCCAATTTCATACCCCGCCGGGGTTTTGTCGCACATGCAAACCGATTTCATATTCAGATTGGGCTGAGAATACACGTTCATAGGACATCAAACTTGCAATATTTGGGGCGCACGGGGACCCCATTATTCATATCTCAGCCCCTGCTCGGGTTACCTGGCTATGTCTAGTATCACCATATTCTACAGAATTAGGGAAACAAAATTATGTAATTTTCATATTCCTCCCATGGATGGTATTTGCAAAATGTGACAAAGTTATCAACACCATGCATTCCATACTCAGTTTAGTCGGTGCCGTCAAGACTGGGAGGAATGTAGGTGTCAATAGACCTCATGCTGTGCTAGCTTCCCCTGTTGAATAGACTCTGTTGGTATTTCAGCTCTGCCCAATTAGCACATTAGTGTCACCAGAGCTTTTCCGGGAGCCTTAACAGGATTTCTTGCTAAACCAGGTTGCTTTAGCCATATGCTAACGCAGGCCCATTCAGCCCTCATGGCAAAAGGGGGGGGGGGGAAGGCAGGAAGGAAAAACTTCTATTTTAAAAATAAAGAATGTCAGTTTTCCGATCACGGTTGCGATCGGACAATCGGCCGCGAATCCTCGGACGACTGGGCGTCGCCCGGCGTCACACCTCCCCCTTCCCGAGCTCTGCTCAGGGAGGTGTCAACAGGACGCCTTCCGTAGCAGCTATTGGCGCTGTTGGGTCGGGTTCCCCCTGACACCGCGACAGCCCATCAGCGTTTTGGTGTCGGCTGCCTGCTTTGTGTTGGATCGTAAAGTCGTACTGCTGCAATGACAGGCTCCACCGTAGGAGCTTGCCGTTGGTTCCAGCAGTACGGTTTAGCCAACTCAGGGGATTGTGATCAGTGACGATCGTGAAGGAGCGGCCGTACAGATACGACTGCAGTTTCTGTAGGGCCCACACGATCGCCAGGCACTCCTTTTCAGTTGTGGAGTAGGCTACCTCTCGGGGCAGGAGCTTCCGGCTCAGGTAGAGGATAGGGTGTTCATCCCCCTTTCCATCCACCTGGCTGAGGACTGCGCCGAGACCGTAGTCAGAGGCATCGGTTTGCACCACAAACCGACGACTGAAGTCTGGGGCCTGAAGCACAGGGGCGCTTGCGAGGGCCTGCTTCAAGGCCTGGAAGGCATTCTCGCAAGCGGGGGTCCAGCTAACAACCTTGGGGTGCTTCTTGCTAGTGGCATCGGTCAGGGGCTTCGCCATTGTACTATAGGCGGGAACAAATTTCCTATAGTAGCCGGCGGTCCCCAGGAACGCCTGGACCTGCTTTTTGGTGATAGGTCGAGGCCATGCCAGGATGGCGTCCACCTTTCCCGTGTCAGGTTTCAGGGTGTTACCCCCCACCCGGTGACCTAAGTACTGCACCTCGGTCATGCCAATCTGACACTTACTCGGTTTAACCGTCAGATTGGCCATGGCCAGCCTCTCTAGTACCTGGGACAGGTGTTTGAGGTGTTCTTCCCAGGTGGGGCTGAACACCGCAATGTCATCCAGATACGCTACAGCGAACCCTTGCATTCCCTCTAGCAGGTCGTTCACGGCCCGCTGAAACGTGGCGGGGGCGTTCTTCATCCCAAAGGGCATCATCGTGAACTCGAAGAGGCCGAAAGGGGTGATGAAGGCCGACTTTTGCCTCGCGTCAGGTGCAAGTGGTATCTGCCAATACCCCCGGCTCAGATCCATGATTGATAGGTACCTGGCTGATGCCAGTGTATCTAGCAGCTCATCAATGCGAGGCATGGGGTAGGCGTCTGTAGTGGTGATGGCGTTCAGTTTCCTGTAGTCTACGCAGAACCGAGTTGTCTGGTCCTTCTTGGGGACCAGGACAACAGGGGCTGCCCAGGCACTACTGGACTTTTGAACCACCCCTAACTCCAGCATCTCCCTCACCTCCTTCTGCATGTCCGCCTGTACCTCGGGAGAGACACGGTAAGCGGATTGCCTGATGGGGGGATGGGTACCTGTATCTACCCCATGCACCGCCATACTGGTCCGCCCCGGGATACCGGAGAAGGTGTGCTGGTACTGGCCCAGCACCTTCTGTAACTGCTCTTGCTGGGCTGAGGCGAGCTGTGGATTGACGTTTAGGTCGCCGTCCACATCTCGTACGTCAGCCAGCAGGTCTAACAGGGGGTCTGCCTCTCCCTGCTCTAACCGGCTGCACACTGGCAGCGCATACTGGGTCCTGTCATGGTGTGCCTTCAGCATGTTTACATGAAAGCTCTTCTGCTTCCTGCCCCCCATGTTCACTAGATACGTCAGAGGGTTTAACCGCTGCACTACAGTAAAAGGCCCCTCCCAGGCTGCTTGCAGCTTGTTCTGCCTCACGGGAAGAAGGGCATATACCTTGAAGGTATCTTCATTCGTGAGGGGCTCCGAAGCCTGCCTTCTGAGTGCCTCGAGGCTAGGGTCAGTCTGGAGTGCTTGCACAAATGCAGCACTCTCGCTCTCAGCCAGCTGGCCCGTGGCATATGCAGTTAGTGGCTGAAGGCTACCATCCCTGTGGTCAGAGGAGGGGGAGGAGGCCGGAACCTCTTCCACCTGCTCTGAGCCCAGGTTCTGAGCAGCGCGGCTGCGTGTTACTGCCAGTACAGGTACACCTTCAGACTGGCATATACTGGCATTACTCACATCCTGGCTGCATGCATGAATTACAGTGACAGGTACAACAACATTTTCATCACAAACAATCGGTATATCAAACACAGGTACCTGTGACACAGGTACTATTGGACTCGGTACCCCTGGACTGGGCACATTCAACCCACCTCCCCCCTGTTCTTGCCCCTTGGTGCAAAGTACCTTAGTGTGGGCGGAGAGTCCGTCTCCCTCCTGGCAGTCTGAGGGGCTTGGGGCAGGTTCATAATAGGACACAAGCTTGCCCAGGTCGGTCCCCAACAAAACTGGGACCGGCAGTTGGTCCAGGACCCCAACAACCTTCTCTTGAACCCCCACCCCCCAATCGATGGACACCCGAGCCTGGGGAATGCGAGAAAGAGTGCCCCCCACTCCAGTGAGGGTAAGGTATTTGTCAGGGAGGATATTTTCCGTCGGGACCAGGTGCGCACGCACCAGGGTGACATCCGCTCCAGTGTCGCGGAAACCGGTAACAAGCTGGTCGTTCACTGTAACCAGCTGGTGGTTGCTCGTAGCGGAGTGGATCCCTCTCCCACCTGCGAACATGACGTTGTTGGGTGCTCCCGGCTGGGGTGCGCTGGCTGGCGGCAGTTGCCGTGGGCGAGGTGTAGGTGGTGCAGGAGCTGGCGCGGTCTGCCTCCGCTCCGGGCAGTTAAACTTCATGTGTCCGGGCTTGCGGCAAAAGTGACAGGTGATGCCCTCTGTTACTGCAGGCCTGGACGCAGCAGCTGCGCTGGAGGGCCTCTGGGGCGCACGGCTCACAGAGGTAGGAGAGTCTGCAAAATTGTGGGACTGACCTCCTCTCCAGCTAGATGGGGCAGTCCTGCGGGTCTCCGGCACCCTGGTCGTTGCAAAGGTCTCAGCGAGGTCTGCAGCGACCGTCGCTGACGCCGGTCGGCGCTCCAGCACAAACTGGCGTACATCAGCCGGGCAAATGTTCAGAAACTGCTCCAGGACGATTAAGTCCTCCAGGACACCGTAAGACCCTTTAGTGAGGCCTAGCGTCCACTGGCGGAGTGTGGTGAGCAGACTGCTGACCACATCTTGATAAGAATCAGTAGATTTTTTCTGCCAGGACCTGAACCTTTTCCGGTAGGCTTCTGGCGTCAGCTGGTACTTAGTGATTATAGCCTCCTTTATAGCGGTATAATCATTGTCCTTTTCCACAGGCAGCTCTGAGAAAGCATCAAGCGCTTTGTAGCGCAGCAAGGGTGTCAGATGTCTGGCCCACTGGTCTTGGGACAGACGATACTGACGGCAGGCCTTTTCGAAAGACCTCAAAAACAAGTCAATGTCAGTGTCTTTTTCGATAATAGCAAATTTAAATTTTGCACTTACTGGAGCGGCAGTCCCTTCAGCAGGGAGGCTGGGCGTTGAACTCCGGCTGGCTTGCTGCACTTTCGCCATGTTCAGCTCATGCTGTCGTCTCTCCCGCGCCTCTGCAGATTGGCGTTCCTCTCGCTTTTGCTCCGCCATGTACTGCAGGTACTTGTCCACATCAGTTTCCATCAGCTTTTGCAATGCCTGCTGCATTACTGGATCAACATAACTGGACAGTCCAGTACTGGCCGGTTCCAGGCGAGTACTTTCAGGGGTTCTGGGGTCGGGGATCACACTGACAGCCTCCTGCGTATCTGTTGCCGCATTGCCCGCGGGTTGCTCAACCTCGGTACGCACAGGATCTTCAGTCTCTGGTTCCCCTCGACTTGCGTTAGATGAGCCGGTGTCCTCCACAGTGGACACCTCCAGCGTCCGCAGATTCTGGCTATCCCATCGGTACAAGTCCGTTATCAGGTCCTGCTGTTTCTTGCCGCGGATGTCCATGCCTCTCGCCTCGCACAGACTCTGCAGGTCGGATAGGACCATGACCTTGTAATTCCCGGACATTTCCATGCCAAATAAAAGAAAACTTAGGGGAGGGGTACTGGTTACACAGTCTCTCTGTATATATGAAAAATATATTGCACTCAGTCACTACCAACGAATTAGTTCGTTTCTCGATAGGGCTAATTCGATAGCCCTACCTGAGATACTATCAGCACACACAGATCCCAAACGCTGCCGACCACTGTCACAAGAGCCCCACTGGCCGTGAACACGCAAAACCGTCCGATCCGATTCTAGCACACAGATTGAGAGCTATGGACGCAATCTGCGTAGAATTGGCGGAGTTTGAGCGTCACGACGCAGTAGGGAGCCTGTGAGGTTACGAAAATACACTTTTACTCCAACCCAGGGGTAGATTTGCCACCATCTCTGTTTTCTATCAGCCCAGAGAAAACTGCTAACTGACTATAGACCTGTGAAACAAACAACCGGTTAAAACTGTGCAATTCCTATCTATCTATCAAAACAGTAGCGTCCCTTCGGAAGTTTAGGTCTCGTCTGTGTATACTGAATAGAAGGTTTTACTGAGAGGTAAAGACCTTTTAAAAAGCCTTTATCTGTTACAATATAAATAATTAATATATACAGACAATCGTGAACAATTAAACGATGAGAGACGGTGATAACACAGTACATAAAAGAAAAAGGGATAAAAAGAACGAATACTTATGATTCTGTGGAAAGTCCGTTCGGGAAAAGACAAAGTTCCTTTGTTGCAGTTAGTTCGCAATATGGCCGAACCACATGGCCGTTGCTCCGCCTGCAAGATGGCCACTGCTATTTCCCCAAGCAGTGGCAGTCTTTTCGGTATGATGGAAAGTGGGGGAATTGGCTGGGGGTCCTCATGCAATCAGTTTTGAGCACTGACATTTCTGGGCGGAGTCTCAAGCTCAGCCCAGGGGCGTGTCAGGCAGTGAGTTCTCAGGGGAGGAACTTCCAGCCATCCACAAAATATGTCCAATTTCATACCCCGCCGGGGTTTTGTCGCACATGCAAACCGATTTCATATTCAGATTGGGCTGAGAATACACGTTCATAGGACATCAAACTTGCAATATTTGGGGCGCACGGGGACCCCATTATTCATATCTCAGCCCCTGCTCGGGTTACCTGGCTATGTCTAGTATCACCATATTCTACAGAATTAGGGAAACAAAATTATGTAATTTTCATATTCCTCCCATGGATGGTATTTGCAAAATGTGACAAAGTTATCAACACCATGCATTCCATACTCAGTTTAGTCGGTGCCGTCAAGACTGGGAGGAATGTAGGTGTCAATAGACCTCATGCTGTGCTAGCTTCCCCTGTTGAATAGACTCTGTTGGTATTTCAGCTCTGCCCAATTAGCACATTAGTGTCACCAGAGCTTTTCCGGGAGCCTTAACAGGATTTCTTGCTAAACCAGGTTGCTTTAGCCATATGCTAACGCAGGCCCATTCAGCCCTCATGGCAAAAGGGGGGGGGGAAGGCAGGAAGGAAAAACTTCTATTTTAAAAATAAAGAATGTCAGTTTCCCGATCACGGTTGCGATCGGACAATCGGCCGCGAATCCTCGGACGACTGGGCGTCGCCCGGCGTCACAATGTGTACCACAACCAATTCCAGGCACGACAACTGTCGTACTTGGCGAATAAAGTGATTCTGATTCTATACAAGCTGTGCACGGACTGGTTTACATTCTATCAAAGTGAGATACTGTATGTTATGTGTGGATTGTTTTTGAGCACTTTTAGGCCAGGGGCCATATCGCCTTTCTTGAGAGTGCCAGGGGACCAATCTAGCAAAATTAAACACAATTTTTGCTGATTGTCATTAAAGGGGCACTATGACGAAAAATTGTAAAATTTAAAATATGTGCAAACATAGACAAATAAGAAGTATGTTTCTTCCAGAGTAAAATGAGCCATAAATTACTTTTCTCCTATGTTGCTGTCACTTACAGTAAGTAGTAGAACTCTGACAGAAGTGACAGGTTTTGGACTAGCCCATCTCTTCATAGGGGACTCTCAGCAAGGCTTTTATTCTTTATAAAGATATTCCCTAAAAAGTATTTAAACAATAATGCTGGCCAGCTTCCCTGCTTGTTACACAGTTTGTTTGGCAGTTGGACGGAGCAACTGTCATTCACTAAGTGCTTTTGAAAATAAATAAATCCCTGAGAATCCCCCATGAAGACATGCATTAGTCCAAAACCTGTCACTTCTGTCAGATTTCTACTACCTACTGTAAGTGACAGCAACATAGGAGAAAAGTAATGTATGGCTCATTTTATTCTGGAAAAATGTACTTCTTATTTGTATATGTTTGCACATATTTTAAATTTTACAAATTTTCGCCATTGTGCCCCTTTAAGTACACTATGCCTGTCACATTTTCACAAATTTACCAATTCCACGGGAAATAACCTATATACTATATCAGTGGCTTTTACTGCCGCTGGCAGAATGGCAGCTGCTAATCAGTGGCTGTTTTTGCTGCTGGCACAGTGGCGGCTGCTAATCAGTGGCTGTTACTGCTGCTGGCATA
Source organism: Hyperolius riggenbachi (assembly GCF_040937935.1). Classification (NCBI taxonomy): domain Eukaryota; kingdom Metazoa; phylum Chordata; class Amphibia; order Anura; family Hyperoliidae; genus Hyperolius; species Hyperolius riggenbachi. Next base: position 117,164,513 of record NC_090649.1, on the reverse strand, counting down.
GTGGCGGCTGCTAATCAGTGACGGTTACTGCTGCTGGCACAGTGGCAGCTGATAATTAGAGGCTGTTACTGCTGCTGGCACTGTGGTGGCTGCTAATCAGTGGCTGTTACTGCTGCTGGCACAGTGGCAGCTGCTAATCAGTGGCTGCTACTGCTGCTGGCACTGTGGTGGCTGCTAATCAGTGGCTGTTACTGCTACTGGCACAGTGGCAGCTGCTAATCAGTGGTTGCTACTGCTGCTGGCACAGTGGCAGCTGCTAATCAATGGCTGTTACTGCTGCTGGCACAGTGGTGGCTGCTAATAATCAGTGGCTGTTACTGCTGCTGGCACAGTGGCAGCTGATAATTAGAGGCTGTTACTGCTGCTGGCACTGTGGTGGCTGATACTCAGTGGCTGTTACTGCTGCTGGTACAATGGCAGCTGTGAACCAGTGAGTGTAACTGCTGCTGGCACAGTGGCGGCTGCTAATCAGTGGCTGTTACTGCTGCTGGCACAGTGGTGGCTGCTAATAATCAGTGGCTGTTACTGCTGCTGGTCCAGTGGCAGCTGATAATTAGAGGCTGTTACTGCTGCTGGCACTGTGGTGGCTGCTAATCAGTGGCTGCTACTGCTGCTGGCAGAATGGCAGCTGCTAATCAGTGGCTGTTTTTGCTGCTGGCACAGTGGCGGCTGCTAATTAGTGGCTGTTACTGCTGCTGGCACAGTGGTGGCTGCTAATAATCAGTGGCTGTTACTGCTGCTGGCACTGTGGTGGCTGCTAATCAGTGGCTGCTACTGTTGCTGGCACAGTGGCAGCTGCTAATCAGTGGCTGCTACTGCTGCTGGCACAGTGGCAGCTGCTAATCAGTGGCTGCTACTGCTGCTGGCCCAGTGGCAGCTGCTAATCAGTGGCTGCTACTGCTGCTGGCCCAGTGGTGGCTGCTAATCAGTGGCTGTTACTGATGCTGGCATAGTGGCAGCTGCGAATCAGTGGGTATAACTGCTGCTGGCACTGTGGTGGCTGCTAATCAGTGCGTGTAACTGCTGCTGGCACAGTGGCGACTGCTAATCAGTAGGTGCAACTGCTGCTGGCACAGTGGCAGCTGATAATCAGTAGGTGTAACTGCTGCTGGCACAGTGGTGACTGCTAATCAGTGGCTGTTACTGCTGCTGGCACAGTGGCAGCTGCTAATCAGTGGCTGTTACCTTCGCTGGCACAGTGGTGGCTGCTATGCAGTGGCTGTTACTGCTGCTGGTACTCAGGCTTCCAAAGACTTCCCAAGCATTCCATGGCAAAAGAGAGCAGTCTTTGGACCCATCAGTCGGGGACTGCTAAGGGGGGGAGGGGGGTGGGGCGACAGCACTGGAACGAGGGGACTGGGAGAGGAGCGGGAAGGCTCTGTAGGACCCAGAGCCTTCTCCCTCCTTAGGCAAGTAAGTATCTGTTTTTTTATTTAAAAATTGCTTCAGGCTCACTTTAAGGAGCATTTTTTGGGATTCCATTTATTAACCCTCCGTCTCTCCTCCCAATCTCCACCTTACTGGACAGTGATAAAGAGGTACATTGCAGCCCCTGTGAAGATGATCAGCTGTACATGAATAGCACAATATGGCTGTAAACACAAGGTGTGCCCTACTACACCTACGTCTTTCTGGGACTAAAAATGTACAACAATAAAGGTCATTGATACAAGTCAGAGGATATTTTAAACAACATCACCACTGTCCTGACCTTCACCGATAAATGGAAACAAACACCACCTGTGACAAAAGCACATTTAGTTCCAAATACCTCACATTTTTACAGATGAAAGTATGCATTACTCAGAAATGACTGCTTCCAGTGCTATTCTGCTTTCTTGTTGTGAGTGGCTCATTGGGTCTGACGTGCTGGTAGGTCTGGCTCTCTAAGCTAATTATATTCAGTACCAGACTAATGACTGCTGGCCCCTGAAATCCCTTTGACCTGTCAGAGAGACGATTACTCACATCCAGATGACACTGGCAGACAGCAGGTAGAGGGGAGGAGTACACCACTGTCTCACTTGCTGGTATGTGCACCCCCAGGGGAATTTTACACAGGTTCAAAGAGTGCTTTGTAAGGGGAATTCCAGAGGTGAACCATGTTGTTATATACAGTGAGGAACCATGGATAGGTTCAAGGTGTAGTGCTCTCTGTTTATAAAAAAATATCAGCACCAACCATGTTGTTAGAGGACTGTGTTCCTGAGAAATAGTGTTCCTGAGATCTATAGTGTTCCTACAATCTGGCAGGATTACTGACTCCACTGCGGCACAACAGAGGGGACTAGAACTACACGGAGGGACTACAGAGGGCTGGAGGAAGCCTGAGGTAAGTATACATCTTTGTGATAGTTTTTTTCTCAGGTTTACTTTAACCACTTAACGGCAACCTGACTTATTAAAACATCCTGTTTGAGCCTGTTAACAGCTCCAGGACGTTTTAATAAGTCGCTTGCTCCCGCCGCCATTCTGCACATGCGTGCGCCCTCCCCATAACCCCCCCCCCCCCTGCCGCCATCGCCGTTAACCGTAGAGTCACCGCGATCTGTGATTGGGGAAGAGGAGGACCAAGCGGTCCTCTACTTAGTTGCAATGCCTGGAATGAATGGACATGACCGCGATCAGTGGCCACGTCCATTCTTAAAACAGGAAACAGTATAGTAAAATGTGAAAAAAAAGTCAACACTTCATATAAAACAGGAGTGTGTTCACTAGCGCCATCTAGTGGCCACAAAGTAAAATTACACATACAGGCATAATACATACACATACACTTATTAAATATCAATAAAATTAATAACTTCCAAAGCCTCCCCAAAAAAAAACACTTGTAAAAAAAAATCAGTTTAAAAAAAAAATTAAATAGTTTCCTTAGGGACTCAGCTTTTTTAATCTATATTTTTTGAGGGAAAATTACTTTTACTTTACTACATAGGGGCTTGTAATTATGGACCGAACAAAAACAAAACAAAACTGAAAAATAACTCCTATATTTCCAAATAATATATTGTCGTCATACATTGTGATAGGGACATAATTTAAATGGTTTATTAATCGGGACAAATGGGCAAATAAAATGTGTCGGTTTTAACCACAGGAGAATGTTTTATTTTAAAACTATAATGGCCGAAAACTGAGAAATAATGAACTTTTTGCATTACTTTCTTATTTTTCCTGTTAAAATGTATTTAGAATAAAAAAAATTCTTAGCAAAATGTACCACCCACAGAAAGCCTTGGTGGTGAAAAAAACAAGGTATAGATCATTTTGTTGTGATAAGTAGTAATAAAGTTATTGGTGATTAAAAGGGAGGAGCACTGACAGGTGAAAATGAAAATTGCTCTTGTCCGTTAGGGTAAAAACCCCTTGGGGGTGAAGTGGTTAAAGCGGAACTCCAACTCCACTCCAGTGGTTATAAAATTCAGCACATATTGCATAGGCAAACGTGGGGGGGATTACAGCTGTCATTATCTGCATCGAAACTGCTCCTGACTGATCCCGTGGTCGGTCAGAAGGGAAATTGCATTATGTGTACCCAGCATGATGTCCTACCATATTATTATACTGTATTGTGCCTGGCTGAGGGAGACCTTCCAGAAATCCCCCTTTGAAAATCCTGGGCTTGCCCAGGTATTGTATGTAACAGAATGGTACTGAATTGTATTGTATGTAAGCCTCATGGTACTGAATAGGCATACATGAAAAAAAGGTGCCTGGAAAAAAGGACGCAGGAGGCTCCTATGGTGGTACCTTTTTTCCATAAGGGTTCATGCGCCCTTTTTACCTGATTCGACTTAAAGGACACCCGAGGAAAAAAACTAATGAAATAAACGATTGTATCTATCTTCCTTCTCCTAAAAATGACTTTTTAAGATATTCTACAGTTTTATATAATGTTTAAATCTACTTTTTAAGTTTTAACTGTTTAATTGTTTTTGCTTAAAGGGAAGGTTCAGGGACTGTTTAAAAAAAATAAAAATCCGCATCCACTTACCTGGGGCTTCCTCCAGCCCGTGGCAGGCAGGAGGTGCCCTCAGCGCCGCTCCGCAGGCTGCCGGTGGTCTCCGGTGGCCGACCCGACCTGGCCAGGCCGGCGGCCAGGTCGGGCTCCTCAGTAGTTCTGAGCCTGCGCAGTAAAGCCCGGAGGACGTCCGATGACGTCAGCGCGCCGCCGTGAGGCGCATTTTGGAACGCGGAAGGAGCCCGACCTGGCCGCCGGCCTGGCCAGGTCGGGTCGGCCACCGGAGACCACCGGCAGCCTGCGGAGCGGCGCCGAGGGCACCTCCTGCCTGCCACGGGCTGGAGGAAGCCCCAGGTAAGTGGATGCGGATTTTTATTTTTTTTAAACAGTCCCTGAACCTTCCCTTTAATGACACATTCATTGAAGTATGCCAGAGTGTAACGATTGGTGTCAGCAAGCATAGATTTTCTGATTATTGGTGATCTGCAGTATCACCAATAATACAGATGTTATACCTGATCATGTGGTGATCTGCAGAATCACCAATCATACAAGTATAGCAAGACACAGGACACACAGGTGTAAGATAGTGTTTTGGTGCAACAGTAATATTGGAGGAGATACCCACTATCCCAGAGGCGCTGGTGGAAGGGGGTATCTCTAAGGAACACAGTATTCAGTACCCCAGAAGGCTAGAGACTCAGAGCAATGGTGATAGTTTCACCCGAGCAGCGGGTGATACACAGTGAGACAATGTAGAGTGATCACTCGAGGGGCGAGTGATTCAGACTGTACTACAGCAGGTGATTTCCTGAGGGGCAGGGGATCCCGACAGTGCTGTATTAACTAGTCACCTGAGGAGCAGGTGATTAAGACTGTACTGCAGCTCTCAACCTGAGGAGCAGGTGATTAAGACTGTACTGCAGCTAGCAACCTGAGGAGCAGGTGATGAAGACTGTACTGCAGCTATCAACCTGAGGAGCGGGTGATTCAGACTATACTGCAGCTATCTACCTGAGGAGCAGGTGATTCAGACTATACTGCAGCTATCTACCTGAAGAGCAGGTGATTCAGACTATACTGCAGCTATCTACCTGAGGAGCAGGTGATAACTAAACTGAGAGTCCCTCACCAGGACTAAGCTCCCTGGTGAGGGCAGAAGAGTCAGACAAGCACGTTCGGCAACACACGGACAGATACGGTACAGAGACAGGAAGCTAAATCAGAGTTGTAGTTCAGGCAGAGTCGGCAACTTATATCAGATAGGCAAAGGTACCAAATCAGAGAGCAGAAGAATAGTCAAACTAGCAGAAGGTCATAACAAATAATACAATTCAATTAGTACTTTAAGCTATCAACAGAATCTGGCTAAGTGTGGATCCCCAGCTCCAGCTGGTTCTAGCACACTTTGGGATCTGACTAGGTCTGAGTGCTAACACGTAGCATATGCAACAGCAGACGCGGAGCAACTGACAGTCAGGTCCTATATATACTAAACGCGCTCTATAGCGCCGCCCCAGTCACTCAGCCAATCCAGAGCATAGCTGGAGTCAGCTGACCGCGTGATCAGCTGACTCCCCTTCTAGATGTATAAAGGTCCTTTCGCTTGGAGCGCGCGCGCGTAGCCCTTAGTCTATGAGCGATAGAAGGACCAGGCAAAGCACCAGCATGTAACTGTGCGGTGGGAAACCGCCGGCTGCGATGCGGAGATAGCCGCCATGCCGCTTGCTGTTGCGGCGGTATCTCTGCTATCCATTACACAGAGCTAAAATTTATGAACTATTGACCCCTTTTATGTCTTTCCTGCTCTCAGAAGCCAATTTCTGCTAGGGAAGTGTTTTATGGTTTATGGTTGGAATTTCTTATCAGGGAGGGTCACACTGTAGTCACTTCCTGTCTGAGTCAGGACTGAGTCAGCCACTTACATACCCGATAATTAACTCTTTTAGGCAGAGAAAGAAAAAAAGGAACACAGCCTAGTTATTTGTGTGCTAGGCAGTAGGCACTGTACATACCCATGTCTATCTCATCATGTCACCTCCCCGGGTATCCTTTAATACAGTGAAATAGTCATTTGTGATTGTTTCGGATGACCTATCAATAGGTTTCCTCCATAATTGGCCACAGACTATGGAAAGTATATTTGACTGTTGTAGAGACTGTCGGGCCCTTTAAATGACAGTTTGTGACAAGACTATGCACTTAGTAAAATGCTGTGGAGGATGTTAGCACTATATACTGTAAATGCACTGCCTGTTAAATGAGAAAAAAAAAAGTAAAAAAAGAGTCACATGTCAATATTTAGTTGTTCCGCTATTAACTTTGATTACGGCACGCATTCACTCGGGATTCGGGAATTGCTTTGATGAGCTCCTGAGATGTCACAACACTTACTTCTGTCCAGAGTTACATTTCTTGCCAACATTGTAGAGATGATGTCCTCAAGGTCAATACGCTTATTCAATCTCATTTCAAATAGATCCATGTCTGCTGCAAAGTAAAAAATAATACATAAAATTTCAACTCCAAACACACTGCGCTGACCAACTTGAGAGTATCTATATATACACGGTGGTGCGCTCCTTTAAAGTATCCAAAAAATCGAAAATGTATAAAAGGTAATAGCGCTCCTGCTATGGACACAGTTCTATAAGTAATATACACAAAGTCCTATAATTCCACTTTGTCCACTTCCGTGCCAGACTTGTATCCCAGATTCATTTGGAATGACCACCACCACCTCACCCTCAGAAGTGGGCACTCACCCTTAGAAGATGGCCCTCGGCTAGATGGGTCACAATCACCTCTGGGATAATTTTCAGGCAATCCCCTCCTACACTGGCTCCTCTTAGTGGTTCTTTGCCAAACAGTGTATCCACAGCAATCACCTCAAATAAAACATATGGTCCTTCCTTCCCATAGCGTAAAACCGTATGACACTGCTCACCATACACTTTTTGGCAGTTGGTGGAGCAACTGCCATACACTAAATGCATTTTGAAAATAAATAAATCCCTGTGAACCCCCCATGAGGAGATGGGCTAGCCCAGAAACCTGTCGGTTCTGTCAGATTCCTACTACCTACTGTAGGTGACAGCAACATAGGAGAAAAGTAATTTATGACTCATTTTACTCTGGAAGAAATGTACTTCTTAATTGTATGTGTTTACATATATTTTAAATTTTAAGATTTTCGCAACAGAAGTCCTTTAAAGAGGAGCTGTCAGCCATATTATCTCATAAAAAAACACATATATTACTAGATAAATACTTGCTCTACTTGCATAGCATATGTATTGCACTGTCCACATTTTGATTTCAGTGAGTTTTATATAGTAAATAAAGAGACTTCTGTTTCTGTCAGTTGCCATTTTGGAATCCCTGTGTTTGAAGCCAATCCTGATGTAATTTCCTCCCTTACTCTGTTTCCTCTCATCTTTTTGATTTAGTATGCTTGCCCACCCTCTTCCCAGTCTTCAAAAACTCCCATACAGCTTTGCAGTAAGAAGTGCATCGTCACAAATCATTGTGTGACTTTGCAGACTTGGTTTATTTGTATGGATCAGATTTCAGCTGAGTTACTTTCTCAGCTTCTCAGAAGAAATATTGGCCAATCAGAGAGGAAAAGAGGCGTGGGAAGGGAAAACAAGAGTGAAAGAAACTTCAGCCAATCAGGCTGTATTAGTTACTGTATGTCTAAGGGGAAAAGGGGAGGAAAGTAAACAAAACAACCAGCATGCATTGCAACTTCTCTTTTGCGGCAGATGTACGTACCAAATAAGAGCCAGGGGACCTGGTAAATTATAGTCTACTAGGGGTGACCTAAGCCCGTTTAAAAACGGGCTCTAGGTCTGTGTCGAATCCCCATCCCCTCCCCTCCCACCTCCACTTTCCTCCCACATCCACTCTCCTCCCACATCCCCTCTCTTCCACTCCCCTCCCACCTCCCCTCCCCAGTGTCACCACGTATGCGTGCACCTGCCGCACGCCCACTCGCCACAGGCCCACACGCCCACTGACCCGCCGCACCGCTGACCCGCCGCACCGCTGACCCAATGCACCGCTGACCCGCCGCACCGCTGACCCAACGCACAGCCGGCAGCCCGCTGACGCGCCGCATGCCCGGCATCGGGGGGCTATTAAGTCTAGTTACTCTCCTGGTGTGGTAATAACCTGATGCACTCTTCCTGGAAGAGGCCTATACAGGCTGTATATGTGAATGGAAGCTAGAAAGATAAAAGAAAAAGAAGAACATGCCAATGTGAACACATAGGACATTCCCCCCTGCATAGCTGAACACTGACCAGCAATTTAATATTCCTGGGTCAAGTCATTTCCTGCCTAGAGATAACACGGGAGTTGAAAGGCCTTCTAAATATACTCCTCATTACATACAATCACATGTTTTGTTGCTGATCTCAGCTTTAAGCAACATGATGAATGCAGTAATGCCAGCTAAAATTGTGAACTCATCAAGTATGTCTGCTATATGACCAGGCAGCTCTTGGCAAGCCATCAAAAGTAATATCAGTTACAGTGTGGGAATAAAGAATAAAGACAAGGGTTAACACCAGCACAATGTAATACCCAAAAGCTTAGGGCTTGGAACAGCTGAGGAACCTGCATACATAGCTTTCATTAAACTGCTGAGCTTCATAAATTTTATTCTATCAGTCTCCAATTACCAATATGGTCTGTAGTAATAGTCTAACAAAAAGTCCAAAATCAAACATTTAAAGGAGATGTAGTAATGATTACAAAATATAACTAATATGAACATTTCTGCTCAACAGGAAGTGACATCAGCTGACTCAAATTGAATATAAAAATATCCACTCTACAGGAAGAGGAAGTGAGATCAGCTGACTCAAATCTAACTAATATAAAAATATCCACTCTACAGGAAGAGGAAGTGACATCAGCTGACTCAAAGACAGATGAAAACCCTGCTTAAAGAGAACCTGAAGCGAGAGGTATATGGAGGCTGCTATATTTTTTAAACAATACCAGTTGCCTGGCTGTCCTGCTGGAACACACCATGCAGTTTCCTGCTAGATCAACGGTTCAAATCAATAATTTCGACAGGTCAGAACAGGTTTCCAATGTTTCTTCCATTCACTTCTGTACCAAATCATTCAGAAAACCTGATTGAACCTGTTGGAAATTATCGATTTAACCCTCTGATGGGAGATTGCAGGGTGTGTACCACGCATAATGACTTTAGGCATAGGCTGACAAAAACATGACTAGATTTCTGTAGCTGCATGTTTGTTTCAGGTGTGATTCCATACCTAGTGACACTTAAGCCTAATCACGCCCCCAGTACACATATGTACCTGTCATGTATACCATAAAGATTTAAAAAATAAAATGTTGTTTTATAATTCAAACCACAGTGGTCCTTTCTATCCTGGTTCATTTTCCTTTACATTAACATGTGAAAATGATAAATGTAGCAATTTAAAGGATGGAAATAAAGTCAATTAAACACATTTTTCAGTAGATAAAATACACATATTTACATAGATCTGTACATGAGTCCTGAAAAAGGGACAAATGTGGGAGAAAATGGGACAGGGTTCCCAAAGAGGGACTGTCCCTCCAAAAGAGGGACAGTTGGAGCTGCGGTGATTCTACTGATGCTAGAATGATCATCAGGACAGTCAGACAACTGGTATTGTTTATAAAAATGGCAGCCTCCATATACCTCTCGTATTAATACAGCAGAAACACAAATCCTAATACTACTAGAACTCCTCCAGAGTATTCCTAGCCTAGTACACACAACACAATTTTCTGTAAGAGTTACCTGGCAGATAGATAATTTCCAACAGCATCAGCCTATGCAAATAGTGTCTGCCACGCGATTGGTCTGACCATGTGTGGACCCGCCACCGACGCACACCTCAGAGGCAGCAAAAAAGCAGCTGCAAGCACCGTTGGTAAAAACAAAACAAGAGTTATCTTATCTCTTCATTCCTTACGTTACCTCTGTAGTTAATTTACCTCTTCTGTAGTTATTTTCACATGCAGTTAATGAACAGCCTGTCTTTAACTCTGGAGTTATTTTAAGGATTAAAGAGTTAACTTAAAGACAGAAGAGTTAACTTTAGGTTTGCCTGAGGTAAAATGTTTCCTGAATACTACATGCCTTATCACCATGGTAACAACTCTAGAAGAGTTATTAAAGACAGGAGATAAGCTTAGTGAATTGAGGCCTATCCAGTTCATTAACTGCATGTGAAAATAACTACAGAGGAGGTAACTTAACTACAGAGGAGGTAAATTAACTACAGAAGAGGTAACGTAAGGAATGAAGAGATAAGATAACTTTTACTAGTGGAGGTAAGTTTTCTCTTGCCTTATTATCTCCAGCATGATCTTAGTGAATTGAGGCCGTAATGTTCAGTTGGGCTCATATACATATAGACTTCAACGTAAACCTGCAATCAATCTTCCGTGTGCTGGACTAGTACTGTAAGATCCCCGCTTCTGATACAGCACTGCTGTCATGAGTGGAACTGAATGTCCAGGTATGCAGGACCATAGATTGAGTATTGGAGTAATTGCACTAAGTGTGAACCCAGCCTGTGAACATCACAGATAGTGACCAGAGTTTCTTACTAAATGCATTCCCCGCTCTGAGATATTCTGCATTTACTCACGACTCCCGACTTCATGTACTCTCAGGGGTGCCTGTATTGCCTTCTGCCTCGGCGTGATGAACAGCCGTCTCGTCTTCGGTCTTCAGTGGTGCTCCAGCTGAGTTGCCAGCTAGCTTCCGCTATCTCTCTACATGCCGACTAGCCTCTTTGTCCTCATCTCTCACCGCGAGGATCTTGCTGTGCGTGCGTCCAGGGGTCACTCCTGTTCCTCCCCTCCTGCTGATGCGTTTCGCACCTCCCCCCGAGGCTTTCTCAAAGTAACAGTTGCTTTGAGTCGTGCATATGAGCCCGACTGAACATTACATAGTGTTTTGTTTTTACCAACGGTGCTTGCAGCTGCTTTTTTGCTGCCTCTGAGGTGTGCGTCGGTGGCGGGTCCACACATGGTCAGACCAATCGCGTGGCAGACACTATTTGCATAGGCTGATGCTGTTGGAAATTATCTATCTGCCAGGTAAATCTTACAGAAAATTGTGTTGTGTGTACTAGGCTAGGAATACTCTGGAGGAGTTCTAGTAGTATTAGGATTTGTGTTTCTGCTGTAGAGGTATATGGAGGCTGCCATTTTTATAAACAATACCAGTTGTCTGACTGTCCTGATGATCATTCTAGCATCAGTAGAATCACCGCAGCTCCAACTGTCCCTCTTTTGGAGGGACAGTCCCTCTTTGGGAACCCTGTCCCATTTTCTCCCACATTTGTCCCTTTTTCAGGACTCATGTACAGATCTATGTAAATATGTGTATTTTATCTACTGAAAAATGTGTTTAATTGACTTTATTTCCATCCTTTAAATTGCTACATTTATTATTTTCACATGTTAATGTAAAGGAAAATGAACCAGGATAGAAAGGACCACTGTGGTTTGAATTATAAAACATTTTATTTTTTAAATCTTTATGGTATGCATGACAGGTACATATGTGTACTGGGGGCGTGATTAGGCTTAAGTGTGGCTTAAGTGTCACTAGGTATGGAATCACACCTGAAACAAACATGCAGCTACAGAAATCGTCATGTTTTTGTCAGCCTATGCCTAAAGTCGTTATGCGTGGTACACACCCTGCAATCTCCCATCAGAGGGTTAAATCGATAATTAACGGTGCTTGCAGCTGCTTTTTTGCTGCCTCTGAGGTGTGCGTCGGTGGCGGGTCCACACATGGCCAGACCAATCGGGTGGCAGACACAATTTGCATAGGCTGATGCTGTTGGAAATTATCTATCTGCCAGGTTAATCTTACAGTAAATTGTGTGGTGTATATTAGGCATTACGGAGAAGCCGCTAATGCATGCCTTACATAGCGTGTAAGGAGTGTGCCTTCCTTGGGAGCGTGGGAGGGGCGAAACGCATCAGCAGGAGGGGAGGAACAGGAGTGAGCGCTCACGTGACCCCTGGACGCACGCACAGCAAGATCCTCACGAGTCTCGCGGTGAGAGATGAGCTAGTCGGCATGTAGAGAGATAGCGGAAGCTAGCTGGCAACTCAGCGGGAGCACCACTGAAGACCGAAAACGAGACGGCTGTTCATCCTGCCGAGGCAGAAGGCAATACAGGCACCGCTGAGAGTACATGAAGACGGGAGTAAATGCAGAATATCAAAGGGTTTTGTTTTACCAACCGTGCTTGCAGCTGCTTTTTTGAGGCCTCAGGTGTGCGTCGGTGGCGGGTCCAGACATGGCCAGACCAATCGGGTGGCAGACACGATTTGCATAGGCTGATGCTGGGCGATTGTGAGATGCAATAACCTAATGGTGGCTAGTGGACAACTGTGAGAAGGAGCACTCCCTCCTGTTTCTTGTGGTTTTAAAGGGAACCTTAACTGTGGGCGGAAAAAAAAAAATTCACTTACCTGAGGCTTTCCCAAGCCTCCTGCAGCCGTCCTGTGCCTGCGCCGGTCCTTCGGTGCCCTCCAGTCTCCCTCCGCGGCTAAGTTTCGTTTTCGGCCGACTGCCAGTCGTCCTCCGGCCAAGCGTCCTCTTCTTCTGCATTCCCCGTCGTAAAGAGCCGTAAAGCGCGTCCGCATGACGCGTCTTGCCTGGTCACTAGGGGGTATAAACCACTGGTCCTCAAGGGGTTAAAGGAAATAAATATGGCAGCCTCCATATAAATCTCACCTCGAGTTCCATTAGTGGCTTGTCGGTGCTCCAGGCTGATTTATTGCGAACAAGGGCAGTTTAACCACAAACTCATAGGCTACAGAAAAATGACCATGGGCTCCCTACACCTAGTGTTCAGTAATCGGTTTATCCATCACCCTGCATGTAGTTGCCATTCATCTCTTTACCCACCCTCCTCCACACTTAGTGGCCAGTCATCTCTTTACCCAGTCTCCCCACCCCCAGTGGCCAGTCATTTAATCTCTTTGCAGCCTTCCTCCCCCCCCCCCCCCCCACACACAAACAGTGGGTAGTCACAGTTATTGCTTTAAAACACCCTAACCCCCTCCATGGAGGGCAGTTATTACTTTAGCTACCCCTCCGCTGTACACATTGGCCAGTCACCCAACTCCCACATCTCACCACATGTATGGCCTAGTTATTTGCACATTTTACACCTCCCCCCTTCCCCTCCATATACAGAGTACCACAGGGAGCACTACAATATTTTGCTTGATATGTACGCTGAATCGTGTCTCAGTAGGCAGCTTTAGGGAGTCTTGCCCAATGTCTCCTTACTGAATAGGTGCTGGCTTGCTGAACAGGAAGAACCAAGATTCAAAACCCTCATCTCCTGTGTCAGAGACAGGGCTCTAGGGCCTATAAACACTGGCTGCATTGTGATTTTTAGAATCGCTTTCAATCGCAAATCTTCATGAAAATGAAGCAAATTGGGAGGCATTGTACACAGTGGTGCAATTCTATTTGCGTTTGTGAAGTGCAAGGAAAATGCAATGCATGTGATTTTCATTGTGTTTTTTTTAGGTAAACAACCAAGAAAAGATAGCCTCAGCAAAACTACAATCGCATTGCAAACACACAAATCGGAAGTAGAATTTTGATTTAAAAAAATGTTCAGTGTGTACAGGCCCTTACACCAGTACTTCAGTGTGTACAGGTCCTTACACCAGTACACTATCCAGCCACTGGTGGAAACAAAAGACGAGGAAGCGCGGTTTCACATGGACATCCACCCGGCTTCTGTCGGTGTCTTGTTCTGCAGTGTGGCTTTCTGGCTTCTGGCGGCTGTCCGTCCTGCTCGTCGATTTTCATCCCCGTAGGGAGATACTGGACGGAGCAGTTAATTGACCGTGGACACTACATATAGCATCCAGGGTCGCCTCAAACGATGGGGAAAATCGGGATCGGAACGCCACATTCATGCAAATTCTGGTAAAAGCCCGGTACAAACACTCCCATTCACTTGAATGGGAGCATTTAACAAGTCCTAGATGCCGGCAGTAAATGCCCACCAAGCGTTTGTGTGAACCAGTCCTAATAATTGGCCCCTTGAAGCCATGGTTCTCTTTTCCCATTCGTGCAATTCGTTTTTTCCCAGAACGCAGTCTGCAGACTGGCTTTTTACTCAATTGCTGGTGTGATTGGACTTTAGTAGCTATGTAACAATAACAATAACAATAATATTTATATAGCGCTTTTCTCCCTGGGGACTCAAAGCGCTGTGACCCTGCATTATGCAGTCTCAAAGGCTAGGGAAAAGTGGTGAGTTTTTAGCCTTTTTTTTAAAGCTGTCCAGAGAAGGAGCCTCTCGTACTGATTGTGGAAGTGAGTTCCATAGAGTAGGGGCTGCATAGGAAAAGGCCCGAGCACCAAATGTTAAGTGTATCCTGGGAATAACCAGCTTCATCTTGTTGGCAGAGCGGAGGGTGCGTGGAGGGGCATAAAGTTCCAATAGATCCGCTATGTATTTGGGTCCCATGTGGTGTAGAGCCTTGAATGTCAGCAGGCAGATCTTAAAATTGATTCTCCATTTTACTGGCAACCAGTGAAGAGTTTGCAGTACTGGGGTGATGTGTGAGCTGCGGGGGGCATTGGCTAGGAGTCTGGCTGCAGCATTCTGTACTAGCTGTAAGGGGCGCAGAACCTTATCTCTAGATCCGGTGAACAGGGCGTTGCAGTAGTCTAGGCGGGAGGATACAAATGCGTGAACCAGGGCAGGTAGGTCTTCAGCTGGGATAAGGTGTTTGATTTTCGCTATATTTCTTAAATGGAAGAAGGAAGACTTGACGACAGCTGATACCTGCTGTCTGAGTTTTAGATTTAGATTGTAGAGAGATGGTCGGCACTTGCAGAAGTATCAGCATAAAAAGGCTTTATTGGTTTTGGCTCCCTGCATCAAGCATGTAAAACATCCATGTAAAAAAGATTTCCTGTGATTGGACTTTGTTGAGTGTAAATTGTGGATTGCGCGATTGAGCTTCCCAATGGAAAAGAGCCTAGTTGCTGGTGAGGTGAGAGTGGAGCTTTTTGAGCTCCTCCAAAATGCACCAGCCACCAGTAGCGAGACAGGGAAGAGGGTGAATGGGCATCACCAATGGTGGTGTGGTGTCTGAAAAAGCTACCTCGTCTGATTTAGCTACCAGTAACTAAATCAGGCAGCATGGTGAGTCAGGAAAAGCTACCCTGGCAAAACAAAAACAAATCTTAAGTATATGTTGTATATTATATTGTTTGACCTTGAGTGATATGTTACAGATCTTATTTATTTAATGATAATTAAATGGTTTTCCTTTAAAGAGAATCTGTATTGTTAAAATCGCACAAAAGTAAACATACCAGTGCGTTAGGGGACATCTCCTATTACCCTCTGTCACAATTTCGCCGCTCCTCGCCGCATTAAAAGTGGTTAAAAACAGTTTTAAAAAGTTTGTTTATAAACAAACAAAATGGCCACCAAAACAGGAAGTAGGTTGATGTACAGTATGTCCACATATAGAAAATACAACCATACACAAGCAGGCTGTATACACCCTTCCTTTTGAATCTCAAGAGATCATTTGTGTGTTTCTTTCTCCCTGCAGTTCTCATGCACTGATGTTTCAGGCTGCTCTTTTTTCTCCTGCAAACAGCTTTGCCCTTGTCTGTAATTCTTCAGTATGTGAAAGCCCAGCCAGCTCAGAGGACGATTTATCCAGCTTGTAAAAGATAAGAGAGAAGCTGCTCTAATATAAATAACACACAGGCAGTGTGCATAGAGGGGCCTGGAAGGGGGAGTTCATAGCAGAACCACAACACTGAAGAACTTGGCAGCCTTCCAGACACAGGCTGACAAGTCTGACAGGGGAAAGATACATTGATTTATTACAGAGACTGTGATAGTAGAAAGTGCTGCAGTAAGCCAGAACACATTGGAATAGCTTTTGGAACTTGTAGGATGATAAAAAACAGGATGCAATTTTTGTTACGGAGTCTCTTTAACATGTTAATACCATGTTTGCTTTTCATTTGTTGGTTTTTAGCGACTTGTTTTTGAAGTAGAAACATCTGTCATGCATGTTTTGCATGTAGATTGTGTTACCTTAGTTAGTAAGGCACTTTCCAGGCATAGGAGCAAAATCCGACAGCCGTATTTGGCATCATAACCCTCAATGAATTGTGCTACCTGTGTTTTTAAGGCATTTTTTTGGCATGTTAACACCTGGGTGGATTGTGCTGTGTTTTTAAGGCGTTTTTTGGCCTGCACGAGTATGCTGCTGTGCCGCTTGCTTTTGTGCTCTCGTGGCCTGGAGTGCTCTGCACAGGCAAATAAGCATGGCAGCCTCCATATACCTCTCACTACAGTTGCCCTTGAAATTCTTAGGCTGCGCTACCCAATGCAGAGGATTCCACTAAGGTAATGCTAATGAACCGCTACTGGCAGCACTGACTAATAAGAGTGATCGGCTCAGCAATGCGGAGGGGAAACTTTGTGCTGTCCCAATAATTGGCATATTTTGCCGTGCCCCCCCCAGCATGTCTAGCAGAGCAGGTGTCCTGTGCGGCACCCCCTCTTCCTGCCGTACAGAACACCATCCTTTGTCTCGTGTTACTGTAACCCGCTGGAATGTACAGGCTGACATCACATACCGGGGGGTCACGTGAGCAGAGACGTGACAGGGAGCCATGGAGATGGGACGAGCTGAACAGGAAGGAGGAGCGTGCCAGCAGGACAGGCGAGTTCCTCAGCAGCACACACCACTGCATACGCAGCATTTACCAGGCCTTGGGTGTCACCCCCCATCTGATGGTGACACCTGCTCATGCGCGCACTCCCCTCCCCCCTGCCTCCCCGTGATGCTGCGGCAGATGCAGTGGGTGTGTGTCTTTCATGGCGTGCTATTCTGTCTCTGCGCAATTCCGGTGGATGTAGCCAATAATAGGTGGCCACAGTATAGGTAGCCAGGGATAGGTGCAGACAGTTATACAGTTATATAGCCAGGAATAGGTGCCCGCAGTATAGATAGCCAGGTTGGGGGGGGGGGGGGGGGGTAAACAGATACTCACTTCGCAGGGGTCCTGCGCATGTGTACTTGATTTTTTCTTCCTGTTATTACGTTCCATCTCCTTGGGAGGTTACAGGGAGATGGAACGCAAGAACAGCAAGGAGGATGAAGTAATACACACGCGCAGTACCCCAGCGAAGTGAGTATGTGCTTACCCACGCCGCTGTTCATGCGCCCGCCGTAAGCATTGAATCCCAGTTACTGTGTCGCCCCACGCTGCCCCCGCGGAAAACAGTTAAACATGATTGTGCATGGTATAATTACCATGCACAATAAAACCGTGCACAATAAAACCGTGGTCTACCGTCATGCTGGCATACCGTGGCAACCCAAACCAAATGAATTGCAGGCTAGAATAAATGCAGGATGAAGGCAGGAATGGAGCATTACTTATAGCAGGGCAGCAGACAAAGAATAGCCAGAGTGCAGGCTAGAATAGCTACAGGAAACAGAACTAACCAGGCATGGCAGGCTAGAATAGGAGCAAGGCAGGAATGGAGGGATTAGCAGGTCAGCAGACAAAGAACTCACCAGGAATGGCAGGCTAAAATAGGAGCAGGACACATGGAGGAACGAGGGTTACAGGTAGCAGGAGTCACCAGGAATGGCAGGGCAGCAGAGACAGGGTAGGGTACACTAGTAGCAGCTATGCAGGCAAAGCACATATCGTGCAGGACACAGCTACAGGGCATGGGGGACAGAACAACAGCTGATCAGTCTCTAATCAGCAGAGACGATCAGTCTCCAGCGAGGGGAATGTTCCTATTCCCCAAGTGGTCAATCCAGCGTCTGACTCTGCACTAGAGTGAAATCCAGCGTCTGCAGGAGGGAAGTTCAGAACTCTGGGGACACAGCTGCAGGACACAATAAATCCAAACATAATTGTCTCCAGAAGCCGTTCTGAGCAGGAAGCAGAAAGGTAGCTAAAAGCGACAACCCTCCCCCCTCCATTGAAGAGCTGATGGATGTGCGCATGCCCAGTGCACAAAGTAGCTTTTTCAGAAGGGGTAGTCTAAAGCGACAGGACAGTGGTAGCACTGGGGGCGGGGCCTGTGGGGACGGACACAAGGAAAGTAATGCAATATGCTCTCCTTGTCTTCGCTCCTGACGCCATTTTTCCATGGTTTGCGCTATCTGAAACCAGAATGGTTGGTCTTCTTAAAAATGGCCGCCGCACTGCTTCTGCGCAGACTGTACGTCGTCACAGTGTTCGGTCTCTTGTAATTATGCTGCCAGTATTTTCAAATAATATAGGGATATGAAAAGGAATTGCTGGGACAGAATTGCGGCTGGGAGAACCTAAGTGCTGGTCTATGGTGGAGGTGTGCAATATTGCCTGCTGGGTATGTGTCCTACAGCGATCATAGTGCCCCTGCTACTGTCGTGTACCTGCTATACTGCAATATTATCAACAGTGCTGCTACTGCTGTGTCCTGTTATACTGCATTATCACCATTGTGCTGCTATTACTATAGTATAATATTCATAGTCCTGCTATACTGCAGCAGCATCATAAGGCTGCTGCTGTGTACCTGCTATTATTACTATAGTATCACAATACTGCACCTTCTGCTGTGTACCTGCTATACTGCAATATAATCAAAGTGCACCTTCTGCTGTGTACCTGCTATACTGCAATATAAACAATAGTGCACCTTCAGCTGTGTACCTGCTATACTGCAATATAATCACAGTGCACCTTCTGCTGTGTACCTGCTATACTGCAATATAAACAATAGTGCACCTTCAGCTGTGTACCTGCTATACTGCAATATAATCACAGTGCACCTTTTGCTGTGTACCTGCTATACTGCAATATAATCAAAGTGCACCTTCTGCTGTGTACCTGCTATACTGCAATATAAACAATAGTGCACCTTCAGCTGTGTACCTGCTATACTGCAATATAATCACAGTGCACCTTCTGCTGTGTACCTGCTATACTGCAATATAAACAATAGTGCACCTTCAGCTGTGTACCTGCTATACTGCAATATAATCACAGTGCACCTTTTGCTGTGTACCTGCTATACTGCAATATAATCAAAGTGCACCTTCTGCTGTGTACCTGCTATACTGCAATATAAACAATAGTGCACCTTCAGCTGTGTACCTGCTATACTGCAATATAAACAATAGAGCACCTTCAGCCGTGTACCTGCTATACTGCAATATAATCACAGTGCACCTTTTGCTGTGTACCTGCTATACTGTAATATAATCAAAGTGCACCTTCTGCTGTGTACCTGCTATACTGCAATATAAACAATAGCGCACCTTCAGCTGTGTACCTGCTATACTGCAATATAATCACAGTGCACCTTTTGCTGTGTACCTGCTATACTGCAATATAATCATAGTGCACCTTCTGCTGTGTACCTGCTATACTGCAATATAATCATAGTGCACCTTCTGCTGTGTACCTGCTATACTGCAATATAATCATAGTCCTGCTATACTGCATCATCATCATATGGCTACTGCTGTGTACCTGCTATTATTACTACAGTATCACAATACTGCTCCTTCTGCTGTGTACCTGCTATTGCAATAAAATCATAGTGCACCTTCTGCTGTGTACCTGCTATTACTACAGTATCACAATACTGCTCCTTCTGCTGTGTACCTGCTATTGCAATATAATCATAGTGCACCTTCTGCTGTGTACCTGCTATACTGCAATATAATCACAGTGCTGCTATTGCTGTGTATTTGCTGTACTGCAATATAATCATAGTGCACCTTCTGCTGTGTACCTGCTATACTGCAATATAATCATAGTGCACCTTCTGCTGTGTACCTGCTATACTGCAATATAATCATAGTGCACATTCTGCTGTGTACCTGCTATACTGCAATATAATCACAGTGCTGCTATTGCTGTGTACCTGCTATACTGCAATATAATCATAGTGCACCTTCTGCTGTGTACCTGATATACTGCAATATAATCACAGTGCTGCTATTGCTGTGTACCTGCTAATACTATAGTATAATAATCATAGTCCTGCTATACTGCATCATCATTATCATCATAGGGCTACTGCTGTGTACCTGCTATTATTACTACATTATCACAATACTGCTCCTTCTGCTGTGTACCTGCTATTGCAATATAATCATAGTGCACCTTCTGCTGTGTACCTGCTATTATTACTACAGTATCACAATACTGCTTCTGCTGTGCACCTGCTACTGCAGCATAATCACAGTGCACCTTCTGCTATTATCACTGCAGTATCAACACCATACAATTTTTTTTTAAATATCTGTTCAATTCAAGGATAGCAATCAATGTTTCTGACTGTTTGTAACATTTAAAAAATATGACCAATGTACCACACACACATGTTACATTTTCCCCCAATTATGATAAAAATGATTGGAAACTCTGAGAAAATTGCTAGGGTGTGTATGTTAATAAATTGACAGTGTAACACACACCATACAATCTAGAAAAATTGAAGAAAAGTTTCCAGCATTCCGGACCGATAAAAATAGAAAAAAAATGGATATAGATAGGATTTTTCAGTTGAATGGAGGGAGAAAAAAAAAGTTTTTTTTTTTTTTTTTTTTTTTTTTTTTTAGGGAACTCCGATCATATTTATAGAATTGCCGTAAAATCGGATAATTTTATTGTATCATGTGTGGCCACCTTAAGGTTTTAAGCTTGATATCTGATAGTTGCACAGCAGCCTTTTCAATGTGATGCACAATCAGGTTTACTCGGCTGTTAGCAAAAATTAATCATTAACATTTTTTTTTCTTTTTAAAATAATGAACATTTAAACTTATCAGCTCTATTTTTTTTTTGTTAACAGCAGTGTTTGCTCACCCAGATAAAACTATTTTGTTTCTTGGAGAGCCTATGTATTTGACTTGCTGTTCGATTGTCTTACTTATAATAATATGAAAAACAAAAGTTTGCTTTCTTAAAACAGAAAGAATTTGCGATAATTCAGGTTGAAGTGAGCTTGAGATGTCTCCCAGTGTATCACTGTTGAATGTATGCAAATTAACCATTGTTACCCTGAAGGTCCGTACACACGCCGGACTGCAGGAAAGGACGGGTCAGTCGTCACCTCCCGCTGGGCGGGCGTTCCAGCAACAGTCCGGCGTGTGTACAGTCTGTCCGCAGACTGATACGGGCGGATCGCTCAGAAACAGCCGTATCAGTCTGCCGGCAGACTGTACACACGCCGGACTGTCTGCTGAAAACGCGCCCAGCAGGAGGTGACGACGGACCCGTCGTTTCCTGCAGTCCGGCGTGTGTACGGACCTTTAGAAGCTAAACACACCTCCAGAACCGCTGGAATGCAATGATGTGACATCTTGTTAATTTGTACAGAGCCATAATAATCCAACATGCATACAGACTGTTTCGGATTGTTTGATCCTCTTCAGTGCATGGCATGGATAATTTGGCTCTACGGAGTAGGGCTTGTAACACCGAGAGGTACAGACTAACCAGCAAGCTCATGGTGAACCAGAACTCATTGGAGTGTGTAAGGGGCTACAATGGTCCTAAAAGCCCCCTTACTAAAATGCTAAGAAAAACAAAAGTTTGCTTTCACTAGTTTCGTAAAGCCTTGTACACATGCTTGGTGGATCTTGACTAAAGCTTCTCATTGGGGACAACACCTCTGCCCTGAATCTCCTGTGTGTTGGGCAGCTCTGAGTGTCTGTGAGAGATCCTGACTGCTGGATCATCTCAGGCCAAGGCCATTTGTTCTTCTCCAGCTCTGCTGTGCACCACTGCAGCAAGTTTATAATGAATTTGGCACTGAACTGTCACCCAAGGGATTGAGGTCCTATCCCTGTGGGCAACAGTAACTGTGCATGTACACACCTTAACTCTTCGAGTGCAGAAAAATAAAAAGTGGATACAGGTAGGTAGTAAGTAGGATGAGTACTATATGTACTCACGTTTATCTCCTCATGGTTCTCATGCACGAACATACGGCAATTTTGCTGTCCGAAGGCAGAACACAGTAATATAAGCGACATGAACGCCAGCAGATTAGCAAGTGAAGCACATTTAGCGCAACCAAAGGTACATGGGTAACATGAGAATTGCTATGTTAATGCATGTTAAAGTAACACTAAAGGGAAAAACAAACTTATGATATAGTTAATTCTATGTGTAGTACAGATAATTAATAGAACATTAGTAGCAAAGAAAAGATTCTCATATTTTTATTTTCAGTTATATAGCTTTTTTTTTTTTTTTTTTTTTTTTTTTTTTTATAACATTGCATCATTCTCTAAAATATGTAGTTTACACATAATTACACTCAGCATTTAAATGATTTCCCAGAGCAGAGCTAATGACTTTTCAGCTTTCCTCTGCAGGAAAACCATAAACAAACAAGAAACAATGAGAGACATTTGAGATAAGAGCTTCAAAGACAGTGCTGTCCACGTTTTGGTCATGGAGCTCAAATAAGCTCTTTTACATAGATAACAACTGAAGTTTCTTAAAGGTAGCCATACACTGGTCGATTTGCCATTAGATCGACCAACTGACAGATCCCTATCTGATCGAATCTGATCAGAGAGGGATCGTATGGCTGCCTTTACTGCAAACAGATTGTGAATCGATTTCAGCCTGAAACCGATCACAATCTGTTGAGCTGCTCCCGCCGCCTGTCCCCCCCCCCCCCGTATACATTACCTGAAGCTGGCTCCGGGTCCTCTTCTCCGCGCTGCACACATCCCAGCATCCCGCACCGCATCCCAGCGTACACTGTGTCAGGGTCCTCTATTTGAGTTTCCTGGTCACTGGAGTGACACAGGAAGTTACTGTACGCTGGGATGGAAGCAGGAACAGAGCGGTGCAGCACAGAGAAGATTCCCGGGAGCCAGCGTCAGGTAATGTATACCTGTATCGGATCGGCCGCCTCTAGCGACGCGCTCCCTACCCGCGGGCGATCGACGGTAATTTCCCGCGCGGCACGATCGACGGACCGATCCGATTTCGGAAGGAAATCGGATCGGCGGGTGCGTTTAGTGCGAACGATTGGCAGCAGATTCGATCCCAGTGATCGAATCTGCTGTCGAACGGTGGCAAATCGGGCCAGTGTATGGCCAGGTTAACTCTTCCTGTACTGGAAACAATATCTGTGCTGCTAATGTTTAAGTTCTTAGCTGTACTACACATACAATTCATTATAGAACCCACTAAAGCGTTTTTTTTTGTTTGTTTTTTCCCAGTACGTCAGCTAAGACAGCACCCCTAATGAGAGACTTGTCTCCCTCCAACACACGGACAGGAATCTGCAAAAGATTTAAATTTGCATAATAGGCGGCCCCAGTATATAAGGCATTAGTCATCAATTACCTTCAGTTCTAGTTTCCTGTCCGGACGTGTAGGAGGGAGAGGTCTCCAGGGAGCCATCTAGTCAGGCGGCTGGGGCTCTGTTGCGGAGGTTTTCCTGGGCAGTCCGCTTCAGGGGGAGCGGTGTGGAGCCTGGCAGCACTTAGGAGGCTTCTCCTAGGAAGGCGGCGTTTTTATGCGTGCAGGGGCACGCAACAGAAACTTCCGATGCGGAAATCCGGAAGTGGTCACGACGCTGGCGTCCCACGTGACCCGGAAGTGCAGCAGGCGGCAGGGGCCGCGGCGGTGAGCTGCTTCAGCTGGGATGCAAATTCTTCAGGAGCAGGTATTTTAGCCTCTCAAATCCTGGTCTCAGATGTGTTGTAAGCTGGGATCATGGAGGACGCTGTAGGACCCTCTCCAGCATTATCTGTGGAGTCTGGCTCCGAAACCTCTCTGGCAAGTGGTTATATGCGCACTGCTTAGCTAGCTTTTCTATGGCTTATTTCATGGGGTTTCTTGGCTAATTTAGATTTGTTTGTTTGTGTTTTAGCCCAAAAAATGTGATAAATCGAGTGCGCACTCCAGTCAGGACAAACGCACAGACACCAAGGTTGAGAAAAAATGTGCTATCTGCAACAATCGCATCTCTTCTTCCTCCTCTAAGAAATTATGCCAATACTGCACTGATAAGATTGTAAAGAATGAGTCTCCTGCTGTGTTTAAAGACTTGATGGGCTGGATGAGAGCAGAAATGTCTACTGCTATTAAGGAGATAAAAGGATTCAGGTATGAGCACTGCTTCTACCTCTAATATTTCTACTATGCCTGTTGTGTTGCCTGTGGATCCTATTGCAAACATTTCTGGAATAGTTGTTACGAATCCTCCTGCTGCTGCTATGTCTCCAGCTGGATCAGGTGCCGCCCTTCCTATTCCTCTGGGAACTAAGAGAAAGAGGTCGGGGGAAGATTTGGGTGAATCTGAATTATCAGAGGGAGAGATTTCTGCATTTGAGGAAATTTCTGAGGAGGAGGCAGTGATTAAGGGGAGCAGACCACATAGATTTGCCTTCTCTCCTGAGCTTATGAAAGACTTTATTGCTGCCATGCATAAAACAATGGGTATAAAGACTGAGCAAAGATCCTTGACAGCCCTTGATCAGATGTATGAAAGTTTGACGTATTCCCAATCTCAATTTATCCCTGTTCATTCTTCTCTGAAGTCCGTGATTAAGAGAGAATGGGATAGTCCTGAGAAAAGAGCCTTTTGGCCTAGATCTATGTCTAGTCGCTATCCTTTTAATCCGGATGACCAGGCTTTTTGGGGACCTCCGCCTAAGCTAGATCCGTCATTGTCGAGGGTTTCAAGGAAGACTGACTTGTTGTTTGAAGATTTTGGCAATCTTAGGGATCCCATTGACAAAAAAATGGACAATATCCTTCGTAGGGCCTGGGAATCATCATCATTAACATTTAAGCCGGCAGTGGCTTCCACCGCAGTAGGGAGATCTTTGAAAACATGGCTCTTGGATGTACAATCCAAGATTGCCTCAGGTGTGCCGAGAGAGGAGATACTTAACGACTTCCCAAATCTGTTTAATGCTACGGACTATCTCACTGATGCTGCTGATGACACTGTGAAATTAACTGCAAGAACAACTGCTTTAGTAAATTCCGCTAGAAGAGGGGTTTGGGTAAAGACTTGGGGGGGTGATAATTCCTCTAAATCAAGACTTTGTGGCATTCCCTGTGAAGGGGGTCTTTTGTTTGGGTCAAAACTTGATGAGACCTTAGCTAGAACCGCTGACACTAAGAAAAACTTCCCCACTAAGAGAAGGTCCTTTCAATACAAACGGTCCTTTCGCGGGCCCCCAAAGTCAGAATCCAATGAGCGTCCCACCACCTCCAGAAAGAGGTGGGCCCCTTACAGAAACCAGAGAGGGAAGCCCAATCCCCCCTCAACTAGCAAGACTACAAAACAATGACATCAGGCTTCCAGTGGGAGGGAGGTTAGCCCACTTTTACGAAATATGGCATCAGTACTTCACAAACCCGTGGCTTCTGCACATTGTCCTGGAAGGATACAAAATAGAGTTCGAAATGTTACCTCCCCAAAGATTCTTTGTCACTCCTCTGCCATTAGGACATACAAAACAACTAGCCCTTCAGGCCGAAGTAAAATCCTTGCTTCTCAAAAGGGTAATCCGGGAGGTCCCCTCATGTCAAAGGGGTCTGGGGTTTTACTCTCCAGTATTTCTTGTTCCAAAGTCACAAGGAGGCTTTCGCTTCATTCTCAACTTAAAAGGTCTAAACAAGTCAGTAAAGTACAGGAAGTTCAGAATGAACAACATAATCTCTGTGATTCATCTTTTACAGAAGGACAGTTTCCTTGCATCTCTGGACCTGAAAGATGCGTACCTGCATATTCCCATTCATCTCTCCTCTCAGCAATTCCTCAGATTTGCAGTCCAGTTGGACGGAAAGGTAAGACATTTTCAATTTAATGCTCTTTCTTTCGGGCTATCCTCTGCGCCCTGGTTGTTTACTAAAGTCATGTCAGAGGTCTTAGCAGTTCTAAGACTGAAGTCTGTTAATGTTATTGCCTATTTGGATGACCTATTGCTTTGGGGTTCCTCTGAGAGGTTACTGTATGCCCATTTGGACTCATGTCTCTCATTCCTTCAGTCCCTGGGTTGGCTTGTCAACTGGGAGAAATCCTCTCTGACCCCTTGTCAATCTATGGAATATCTAGGGTTCAACATTGACACTGTTAATGAAAGAATTTTTCTGACTGATAAGAAGATTTCTTCTATACTAAATACTGTTCTTTCTTTTCAGAAATCAAGATCAGTCTCGCTGAGAAGGGCCATGGCCACATTGGGTCACTTAACAGCCTCATTCCCGGCAGTTCAGTGGGGACAGCTCCACTCAAGGGAATTACAAGTGTGGATTCTAAAGAACTGGAACAGGAGGTCAAGTTCCCTAGACAAGGCGGTGATGATTCCCCACAGTATCAAGGTATCCTTGATGTGGTGACAGATCAAGAAGCATCTATCCGTGGGTCGTCTCTGGCATTATCCATCTCAGACGACGATAACGACGGATGCCAGTGCGTGTGGATGGGGGGCCCACATGGACTTTCGACCAGCTCAGGGTCAGTGGTCAGACCAGATGAAATCAAGCTCCTCCAACAGCAGGGAGCTCGAAGCAGTATGGCAGGCCTTACAGTTTTTCAGCAGCCAGATCCAGGGCCATCATGTTCTAATAAGATCAGACAACAGCAGTGTGGTGGCTTATGTGAACCGTCAAGGAGGAACAAGGAGTCACCTTCTGTGGTGCCAATCGGGTCGCATTCTCAGATGGGCAGAAGCAAATCTGGAATCGTTGAGGGCAGTCCACTTGAAAGGAACCTCAAATCATCTGGCAGACTTGTTGAGTCGGAAAGCTTTGGATCAGAACGAATGGTCAGTCAATCCTCAGATTCTTCTGGAAATTACATCTCATTGGGGATGTCCGGAGATAGACTTATTCGCAAGGAAAGAGAATGCCAGGTGTCGGAAGTTCTGTTCCCTCCACCCGAAAGACAATCCTTGGGCAGTGGACGCCTTCTCAGTGAATTGGGGCTTCCATTTGATGTATGCGTTTCCTCCAATACCTCTGTTATCCAGGGTTTTGAACAAGATTATACAGGACCAAGCACGAGTTATTCTGATTGCGCCATTCTGGCCAAAGAGACCCTGGTTCACGTTACTTCAAGCCTTGAGGGTATCAGAACCAATCAATCTTCCTCCTCATCCGGAGCTTCTGTCTCAGGGGCCATTCTTTCATCAAAATCCGGAGCGTCTGCATCTTACGGCATGGAACCTGAAAGGAGATTGTTAAAGGCAAGAGGTTTCTCAGATGAGTTGGCTGGCACTCTAATCCAGAGTAGGAAGAAAGTGACTCGTCAGATCTATCAAAAAACCTGGAAGATCTTTAATGAGTGGTGTGTTGAGAGATCAATGGTCAACAATTCCCTGGCTTCAGTCCTGGAGTTTTTACAATCTGGGTTCCAGAAGGGGCTCAGTACCAGCACCCTAAAAGTCCAGACGTCTGCTCTGAGCGTATTCCTGGAGAGAAGATTAGCCCAGGAGGAGTTGGTTATACGTTTCTTTGAGGCATTAAAGAGAATTAAGCCTGTGGTGAGAACA
Organism: Hyperolius riggenbachi; assembly: GCF_040937935.1. Lineage (NCBI taxonomy): Eukaryota > Metazoa > Chordata > Amphibia > Anura > Hyperoliidae > Hyperolius > Hyperolius riggenbachi. The sequence continues at coordinate 117,136,939 of NC_090649.1, read as the reverse complement.
AGGATACCTCCTTGGGACTTGAATATTGTGTTGCAAGGTTTATGTAAACCCCCATTTGAACCTTTAGAACAAGCATCTGATAAGTTTTTATCCTTAAAGACATCATTCCTCTTGGCAATCACAACCGCAAGAAGATTGGGAGAGTTGCAGGCCCTATCCATAAAAGAGCCGTATTGTGTGGTCTCAGAGGATAGGATCACCCTACGATTGGACATTGCATTTCTGCCTAAAGTAGTATCTAAGTTTCACAGATCGCAAGAATTGTTCATTCCTTCCTTTTGTGATAATCCAGCGAATGACAAAGAAAGGACGCTTCATTGTTTAGATGTTCGGAGATGCTTGCTTCAATACCTGGAAAGGACTAAATCCTGGAGGAAGACCAAGGCAATGTTTGTAATCTTCTCAGGGAATGCCAGGGGAAGTAAAGCTTCTAAACCAACACTTGCAAGATGGATCAAACAAGCGATTACTGAAGCTTATCAAATACAGGGCAGGCAGCTGTCCTTCCCAGTAAAAGCACATTCCACGAGAGCTGTATCAACTTCATGGGCAGAGAGGGCAGGAGCCTCGATAGAACAGATATGCAGGGCAGCAACCTGGTCCAGCCAGAACACGTTCGTGAAGCACTATAGGCTTAATGTTTTGGCTAATTCTGACCTATCCTTTGGCAGAAAAGTTCTGCAGGCTGTAGTCCCTCCCTGAATTTATATATCGTGTATATCGTCTCATTAGGGGTGCTGTCTGAGCTGACGTACTGGGAAAGACCAAATTACTTACGGTAACGTCTTTTCCAGTAGTCGCGAAGACAGCACCCCTACAACCCACCCTGGGTAAAAAAAAAAAAAAAAAAATTTTGGATTAAAGATTATATGAGCATTATTACGGTGTCCGTGTCTTTTGTATAGAACTGAAGGTAATTGATGACCAATGCCTTATATACTGGGGCCGCCTATTATGCAAATTTAAATCTTTTGCAGATTCCTGTCCGTGTGTTGGAGGGAGACAAGTCTCTCATTAGGGGTGCTGTCTTCGCGACTACTGGAAAAGACGTTACCGTAAGTAATTTGGTCTTTTAGCGTTTAGGGAGTGCTTGAAATTGCTAACGATTTCCCTAAATGCTCTGGCAATGTAAATGAATGGGACAGATTCCACTAGACTAGAGCGATTGAGATTAGGCAAATCACAGGACGTGCAAAATTTTGGTATCGTTTCCATTCTAACGAATTGTATAGGAGCAAGGAAATCGCTCCCAAAATCGCTTGCAAAATGTTATTACAAATCACTAGTGATTGTGATAGTGCTTTGTGCCTTCTAGTGGGTTCTAGTCCAAATCCTGTTTGTTAAAAATCAGTATGCCACTTTATTGAGCTGAGAAACAGTGACATTTAAGGACCTATTCATGCTTGTGAATATGAAGAGCTAATGATTTGTGCAGTGTGTTCATTCTGCTAAAAGTTGTTTTTTTTTTTTTTATTTAGTCATCCCACAAATAGATGAAAAACTCAGCCTTCATATCGCTGCCTGTGTCATAAGCTAAGCTGGCTCTTATGTACAGTATAGTTCTGTTCTCTCACTGGGTGTATCTGCCTGTTTTATGTCTAATTCCAGCTTTATGAGGTGATACTGGCTCCGAGACTCCATTACTCATGATGGAAGCTTTGTTGGAAGAAATGCAAAAGAAGGGAAAGACCGGGTGAGTATGAACTACACCACAGCGCTATAGTAACAATGAGGACAGCCCAAACTATAGCATGCACTGTTATCTGTAATAACTATAGCCAGCAAGTTGAGCCAACCAATGCAGCATGAATAAACCGAACCTGAATGTTTATAATTTTATTATGGCAGATTAAAAGATTGTATGAAGACAAACCACAGCATTTGAAACTGCGTATTTATTTAGCTTTAGTTAATTGCACAGGGCTTCACAGCACTTAAGAAATGTGAAGTGATAGGAAAGTAAATGCGCCCATTGCTAACTCCCCTTTAAAAAAATGCAGTTTGCTTGGCTTTTATGCTGATCCTTTGCCTCTAATGCAGGGGTGTCAAACTCAAATACAATGTGGGTTGAAATGAAACGCTGAGACCCAGTCTCAGGCCAACCTCAATGTCTAATGACCACCTCCCTCCCTTATAAAGTTCCCTGGTGTCTTGTGCCCCCTTTCCTCTATACAGTTCCCTGGTGTTTAGTGGAACTCTCTTTCTCTCCTAAACAATTATCTGGTGTCTAATGATCCCCTCTCTCCCCTATACAGTTCCCCTCCCCTATACAGTGTCTAGCGACTACCCCTCCCTCCCCTACACTGTTTCCTGGTGTCTAGTGTTTTCCCCATCCCACCCCCATATGGTTTCCCTGGGGATTTACGGCTTCAACTTCAATATAGCTTCCCTAGTGATCTAGAGTGGGCCAAACATAATGTAATGTGGAGAAACCACTTGTTGGCCACATTTGATGGCTATGTGGGCCGAATTTTGCCCACGGGCTGGAGTTTGACATTTATGCTCTAATGCATTTTGATCCACAACAATTATACAGATCAGGTATCCTGATTGCAGCAGATGTGTGCCTACACTGCACAGGACTACTGTAGGGGGAAAAAGAGTTGAACTTACCCGGGGCTGTCTGCGCTGTTTGGATCTTCGGCAATTCACCCTGGAAAGTCCTCCAGCCAGCACAGGTGCGGTCATGCCTTGTGCTCCTCTGTTGTGCTTCCGTAGCTGAGAGCGTCCTGCGCAGTATGTCGCAGACCGGAGTACTTTCCAGGGCGCATTGCCAAAGATACAGATGAGCGATCAGCCTGGAGGGGTCTGCAGGAAGGGGGGGGGGGAGCTGCCCATCTCAGGTTTCCTTTAACTAGCTTGAGTTGCACCCAACTGACGGGAGATCTGGTCAGTGGAATGTAGAGACCCGGGTGAGTAACCTCTCATTTACACTCTACTTGGGACTCTGCATATGTAAGGCGGGAAGGAGGCACTTGGTGAGCGGCGTGAGCTGCCTTTCCATCATCAGTCACCTGTAGGCATGTGCCTACAGCTCCTTATGGTAGATCCGGCCCTGCTTCAGTGTGTCAATTGTTTGTTTTTAAAAACTTTTTAGCATTTGTATTCTGCATGAAGTTTTTTCTCTCTGAGTAAAATGTTGGTGAACATTGTCTTTCTGTAGCTGTAATTTTGCATATTGTTTATGCGTGCCATATTCATGCTTGATGTCACCTGATGGTCCTCCTTTCTCGCTGTGACAGAACACTTTATAGTTCCTGTGAAGCAGAGCTGCAGGAACTCATGAAGCAGATTGACATCATGTTGGAACACAAGAAGGCGGAGTGGGAAGCTCACAATGAGACGCTCAAGACTCTCTTACAGCTCCGAGAAGAGGAGCTCGGCACCTCCAGAGCCCGAGAAGAACGCCTGAGCAAGGAGGTAATCGTGCCATCACTGAACTGGCCAATGGCTTACTACATATTTACAACTCTTGTTCAGGCATAGAGTTTATATACATGTCATAAAACAGTATTTTAAAGTTGAGCTGAAAATATATTGTCTAAACAGCCGGGTGGATCTATTGATTGAAACAGCCTGGGAGATGTCATTATGCATAAGCGGAGGGAGGTGGGCATGCAAGGAACAGCAAGGGCTGTAAGCAGGGTAGAGAGGATTCCCCCCTAGACATTTTATTTTTCTTATGGTTTACCATATGGATATTTTAACTCATTAGCAGCTTCAATGGAGTTATCTTGTTTGAGATAAGTGCACTGCCTTTGATCTCAGTCAGCAGAACTTGTGCTGTAAATACTTGGAATGCTTTGATCTCTCTCTGCTAGCAGAAAATGTAGAAACTGAAAGCAGATGTCCTCTGTATTGTCTCACACTGCCCCCTAGTGACAAGTGGCCATACATACACGATTACAGCAGTTCTACTTGGAAGCATGGAAATGTAACAAATAAGAAATAAAAAAAGTGCTAAAATAAATTGTCCTGGAGCACTTGCATGCCTCTAAATAAATTGGCTGCTAAAGAGTTAATTGTGTATCCAGCAATAAACCTGAGAATATGGGAGATTTTAATTACAGAATGAGTGGCCTGTGTTTGTGATTATAATCCAGAACCCCACCAGCTAACAAGGTAGCTTGCATCTGGTAAGCCTCCACCTTGTAGGGGGAGCCAGTTTTCGGAGTGGAGCCATCACATGTGGCACTGTCTAGCACGGAGCATGTTGGATGTGTTTTGCCAGTGGAGGTGGCATTGTGAACTAGCTGCAGTGTTCTCCCCAGGCTCCTTTAGGCGGGTGCTCCACCCGGCTAGTTTTGGTGAGCACCCGGCTGTTGTCAGCTCACCTCCTCCTCTGTTGTAAGCAGAGTTGTGCAGAAAAGCACCGGCCTTCCATTCTCTCATCATGCCCCACCCAGCTATTTTTTCATGCCACCCGGCTACTTTTTTTATGCCACCCAGCTGGAAAAAAATTCTGGGGAGAACACTGTAGCTGTAATGCGCTATTGCCAGTATTGCTTATTAGATGGATGCTGAAGCCTATTTTATTTTATTTATTTAAGTATTTATATAGCGCCGACATATTACGCAGCGCTGTACAGAGTAGATTGTCTTGTCACTAACTGTCCCTCAGAGGGGCTCACAATCTAGTCCCTACCATAGTCATATGTATGTATCGTGTAGTGCATGTATGGTCTAGGGCCAATTTTTTGGGGGGAAGCCAATTACCTTATCTGTATGTTTTTGGGATGTGGGAGGAAACCGGAGTGCCCGGAGGAAACTCACACAGACATGGGGAGAACATACAAACTCCTTGCAGATGTTGACCTGGCTGGGATTCGAACCGGGGACCCAGCGCTGCAAGGCGAGAGCACTAACCACTACGCCACCGTGCTGCCTATTGATGTGAAGTGTGTCCAACAGGAAAGCTCACAAATACTTGAGAAACTCCAGTGAAAATAATGTAATAAAAAAAGCTCTTCATTTTTACAATAATTATGTATAAATTATTTAGTCAGTGTTTGCGCATTGCAAATTTTTTCTTTCCTTAAATTACATTCTGACATTTATCATATGGTGACATTTTTACTGCTGGCAGGTGATGTCACTGGAAGTAGCTGCTGCTTGCTTTTTTTGGCAGCTATTTCCCACAATGCAATGAGGTTCACAGACAGGAAACTGCCAGGACCATGGTCCTCACAGTTTCGTGTGTGTGTGTGTGTGGGGGGGGGTTCACCACAATATCAGCCATACAGAGCCCCCTGATGATCCGTTTGTGAAAAGGAATATATTTCTCATGTACAAGGGGGTATCAGCTACTGATTGGCATGAAGTTCCATTCTTGGTTATGGTTTCTCTTTAAAGAGGAACTGTATTGAAAATGATGCAATGAATTGTAAAATCTTTCCTTACCCTGATTTACATTCGGTTGACATGTTAGCTGCTGACAGGTGCATCTCTGTGAAATGTTTGTTTATTGAGCATTCTGAAGCAGAAAAAATATCCGGTCTCCCAGAATGCATGGGGTGGAGGGAGGGGGACAATTCTTCATAGCTAAGCATCACTGGGAGGCGAGGCTAGAGTAGAATCTCGGTTATCCGGCAACAACGGGTATCGGCTGATGCTGGTAATTGTACTTTCTAGTTGCTTGAGATTCAGGTCGCAATCACAGTGGGACGTTATTGTCCTGGGTTATAAAGTCATTCTAACGCAGGATAACGCACTGTAATGTTAAGCCTATACAACATTCACATTGCATTGTAAATGTTGTGTTATGGTAACCTCTAAAACGCAGACTTTAAACAGATACAGGGAAGCATACTTTTCATTGCCTGTATCTACTGTATGCTATGGTAACGCAGCGTTCATTTGCGTTACCACCTTTTTTTGTGTTGTAATGCTGCATTGCGACTTTAATGTCGCATTACAACGCAACGTCCCACTGTGAATATGCCCCGAGTGTTAAAAATAGGCCTAGCTAATACAGCACTATAACCCACTCTATAAACATACCATTAACTCTGTAATAAATGTGAAAATATGGTAATTGAAAGTTTATTAACCTTGGTGGAGATGTGGAACCCAGTCTCTTAACGCACAGCAGAGCCCACAAACAGCCTAAGCCATTGGCTCTCACCACTGTGAGTACTGGTGGCGATTTGTACTGGTTGGTTGAGACTGCTGGTAAGGTTGAAGTACTGTCATTCTGACCTGAAAGATTTAAAGTGTATCTGAGATGAAATGCATCTCAGGTCCCATACTTGCCTGGGACTTCCTTAAGCCCATGTGAGACTGCTTGGCCACGCATGTGCAATAAAGCGCAACTCGGCTGGGCTACCGGGCCATACTGCGGGGGACAGGAGCCACTCGGGGAGACAGCGAGAGACAGAGCAGCCCCAAGAGGACAATTAGGAAGCCCCAGGTAAGTATGTAACCTGAGATGTGTTTCATGGAAATTTTGGTTTAAACCATATCTGTCTGCTTGAATTTGGTGTGCGACATCTGCTGTTTTAAACAATTACTGATATTCTCCTGCAGATCAGAACGCTAAGAAAACAACTAGCGGAACAGGAAGAAAGCAACCAGAAAAAGACAGGCGACCACGAATTTCAGCTGGCACAGTTTCAGGAAGAGGTCTGATTGATATATTTTCTACCAGCTCTTTCCTTATAAAATAGTGGATGTATGTAAATCTCTCCACCTTATCATGATACTATAAAGACCGCAATGAGTGCTGCAGTTATCCATGGCAACCAGTAACCAATCGGCTTACACTTTTCTGACTAATGATGCTGTGGCAATCTTATTCTGAGGGTCAACTTATTGTTTTCTTGTAAGGCCTTAGAAGTCCTTTATATTAGACCTGAACTTAGGGTGATAAAAATGCAGCCTCCTTTACCTCTACCTTGGCTTTGTGGGGGGTCGTTGGCCACATTGCACTTCATCAAGCAATACAAAACTTGCAATTTGATTGATGCGCAATCTGTGGCGTACCTAGGGCATTTGACACCCGGTGCTGGGTATTATAAGACACACCCCCCCCCCCTCCCAAAAAAAGTAAAGGGGCAAAAAATGGGTGGCGCTATAACATGCGGCGCGCCGCGGCAAAAAATGGGCTTGGCCATGACCGGATGAGGGCGGAGCTAACTGTAATTTGACGTGAACCCGGATGAGAGTGATATGGAGGCTGCCATATTTATTTCCTTTTAAACAATACTAGTTGCCCTGCTGATCTATTTGGCTGCAGTAGTGAACTGAATCACACCAGAAACAAGCATGCTTGTTCAGGGTCTGTGGTTGAAAGAATTAGAGGCAGAGGACCAGCACGGCAGCCAGGCAACTGGTATTGCTTAAAAGGAGATAAATATGGCAGCCTCAATATTATTCTCACCTCGGGTCCCCTTTAAAAGTGCAACGCAAAGACAGTGGACCCAAGTTTTGGTGACCCTTTCCCCAGAAAATTCACATAATTGTGCAGGTTTTCTCAAGAAAATACACGTAATGTGTGCAGATTTGCCCAGAGAATACGTTCAATCATGTCTGCAGATTTGCCCAGAGAATACGTTCAATCATGTCTGCAGATTTGCCCAGAAAATACATGCAATCATGTCTGCAGATTTGCCCAGAGAATACGTTCAAACATGTCGGCAGATTTGCTCAGAAAGTACATGCAATCATGTCGGCAGATTTGCCCAGAAAATACATGCAATCATGTCGGCAGATTTGCCCAGAAAATGCATGCAATCATGTCGGCAGATTTGCCCAGAGAATATGTTCAATCATGTCGGCAGATTTGCCCAGAAAATACATGCAATCATGTCGGCAGATTTGCCCAGAAAATGCATGCAATCATGTCGGCAGATTTGCCCAGAAAATACATGCAATCATGTCTGCAGATTTGCCCAGAGAATACGTTCAATCATGTCGGCAGATTTGCCCAGAAAATACATGCAATCATGTCGGCAGATTTGCCCAGAAAATACATGCAATCATGTAGCAGATTTGACCAGAAAATACATGCAATCGTGTGGCAGACCTGTCCAGAAAACACTTCAATTGTATAGCAGACCTGGCCAGAACATAAACGCTACCCCTGGCTGCTAATATAAATAAAAAAAAAAAAAAAAAAACATTTACTCACCTGCAGCAGAGCTCCTGTTCCGGCCTCCGTCCAGTGCGCAGCTCCCACGATCCTCTGCAGCCAGCAACTCCCAAAGTCTCCAGAGCAGGGCTTCGGACATTTTACTATAGCCCTGCTCTGCCGCTGCGGTGAACTGATACGGCATCTATTAGATGCCGAAAGTCAGTTCACGCTGGGGGGTGCTTGGAGAATTTTAAGGGGTGCTTCAGCACCCAAAGCACCCCCCCGGTGCCGCCACTGCCCCCAGTATAGGTAGCTAGCAGTTGCCCACAGTATAGGAAGCTAGTTGCCCCCAGTGAAGGTAGTATAGTTGCCCCAATATAGCTAGTATAGTTGCCCCCAGGATAGGCAGCATAGCTGCTGTCCCCAATGTAGGTAGTGTTGCTGCCCCCAGTGTAGCTAGTATAGCGGCCCCCGTACAGCTGCCCTCCAGTATAGCTAGTATAGTGGCCCCCATAGTTGCCCCAGTATAGCTAGTATAGTGGCCCACAGTTTAGATAGTATAGTTGCCTCCATTGTAGCTGGTATGGTGCCCCCCCCCCCAGTATAGGTAATATAGTGGCCCCCATAGATGCCCCCAGTTTAGCTAGTATAGTGGCCCCCCGTTTAGCTGCCCCTAGTATAGTGGCCCCCAGTATAGCTAGTATAGTGGCCCCCAGTTTAGGTAGAATAGTGGCCCCCAGTTTAGGTGGTATAGTGCTCCCCCTCCCCCCCCCGTAGCTAGAAGGAGGGGTGACAGCAGGGATTGCGGCGGGGAGGGGGGAAATATCCCCCCCTCCCTCACCTGGGTCCCCTCCTTCTGCCTCTCTTCTCCCCCCAAAAATGCGGGCCGGGGGCAGTGGGCAGCGAGCAGGCTGGCGCGGAGAATACTCACGTTACTTCCGTGTATTAGCCTGGAACGCTGCGTCGCCGTCACGTGCCTCTACTGCGCCTCCAATGATTGGCGGCGCAGAGTCGGCACGTGATGGCGACGCAGCGTTCCAGGCTGATACGCGGAAGTAACGTGAGTATTCTCCGCGCCAGCCTGCTTGCTGCCCACTGCCCCAGGCCCGCTGCCCGCATTTTTGGGGGGAGAAGAGAGGCAGAACCCAGGTGAGGGAGGGGGGGGGGATATTTCCCCCCTCTCCGCCGCTATCCCTGCTGTCACCCCTCCTTCTAGCGCTGCTCTTCCCCTCCTTAGTCAGGTGTAGGGGGGTCGTGGCGACACCCCCCTGGCTGTCTGGCACCCGGTGCGCCACGCCCCCCTGCGCCCTTAGGTAGGAACGCTACTGTGCGCAATACACTTCTGCTGCACTCTATCAATATTCTATTTGCTGTATAGTATAGGAATCAATCACTATCTGATCTAATCCCAGTTGGTCATGGATCAATCAGCAAATTTCACCTATTGATCAAAACAGAAATTGGACTTCACCCAACGAACAATAAAATAACTTTGGTCAAATAATTTGCCGATTGAAAGTGAATATTGATTGACCTGTGTGTGCAAGACCTAATATTAGGATAATAATGCTTTCCCTGAGTAGGTCCTCTATGCATTGATTTCAGCATTTTCCCTTTTGAAAACAATAGACTACTTTTCTTTTTGCTTTTTTATTCCTCCACTTCTAGCTCAATAAATTGAAAAGGGCCTATGAGAAAGTTCAGAGAAGACACCAGAGGATAGAGCTGAGAAGTAAAGCGGAGGAGGAGAGGACTGAAGTCAGTCGTCTGACACGTAGGCTGGAGGTAAGAGGACACAAGGGGATCTGAGTACAGCAGTATGTAAGTGTCCCTCTCCACTATCTCTGACATAAAGTGGACCCAAGCTCTTGCAAAGAACAGACTGAAAAGTGTTCATTAGACATAGAAATGCTGAAGAAATCAGCTGCACTGAGCTGTGTTTGTTTATTTAGCTCCAGTTGAATGTAATAAGTGTGCAATCAGTGAGCATGACTCACAGCACCTTGGCGCTGGCAGTGCTAGCTGTACAGCAAAAGACAGATGCGTTATGCCTTCATTTGCTCTCTTAAAGTTCATTCAGTAAATTTTCAGGGCTTTTTGGGGAATTTCTGTGCATTGTAACAACGATTTTTTTTCCCTGATTGTTTTCATGCTGTGTCTAATCTTTTAGTGCAGCGAGGAAGTTCTGAGCTCGGGTATGCTTTACTCTACTGTTAGTATATTTTAGTGGCGTGAGTAGCACTGCTGTAAAAATAACCACAAAAATAAAAGCAAAGTACAGGAGTAGTGCTCTATCTGCTATTTCAGCATTGCATAGTTACGCGTGCACGCTAGGCTAATATAACAGTAATGTTAAGCCGTGCTGTGTGTGTGGTATATTTACAGCAGTTTGCGGAATCAAGCTTATTAACACTTAGCACTGCCATAAATATGATTCCATAAGCAGGGTTGGTCTCTCTGCCAGCGTCGAGCTTTTGGCCCACCAGAACCACATTGTTTGCCTCAGCTTCCTGTGGTTCAAGCTGCCATACACTAATACTAGATGTGCATTCTGACTAGTGTAAGGGAGCTAGTACCGTAGTGAATTATGATGGAGGAGAGACAGTGCATTTGATGGTTACAAAAGAGGCTGCACCTTCTCTACCTCTAGAAACACTGCTATAGCACACCAAATTTGCTTGAATACTTGCCTCTGCTTGTTTATGGAGGATCCACAGTTCCTTTCTGTGTTTGCAAACATGTTGCTGGGAGCAGTATGGGTTATTAAGAAGCACTCAGGTAATCAGCCAGCACTTTTTTATTTTGAATAATTATGTACATGTGCTTTGAGTGTTCGGCTTGAGGCCGGCTACAGACTGTAGATTGGCAGTGCGGTGCGACCCAGGGACCGCACCGTCAAAAACTGGCCTTCAGGCATTACCGCGTTAGTATGCGGTAATCCACTTCTGACCAAGATCCAAACAGGAAGTGACGTTTGCGTGCAGTCAATTCCTGTTTCAGAAATATGGAAGTGTGCGGAAGCATGTTGTAAAAATACACTTCCGCGCATGTGAGCCATCACCACCATCCTTTTTTAAATGTCTGCGTTGCCATAGACTTTCATGACTTTCGGTCTGGGGCAGATCGCTGCAGGAGCCGCACGACAATGTAAGTGTGGATGCGCATTAGGGCACTTCTTGCGCAGCGTACCGCAACGTGGTTAGTATGAACTACCCCATAGACTTTCAGTGGGGTGCGGTGGGGTCCTCTGCCCCAGTGTGAAAGGGCCCTAAAGAGGAACTAGAGTGAAAATACCGTAATGAATAAAATTACTTATTCTTTATATTCATTTATAAATTACTTAGTCGGTGTTGGCTCATTTTAAAATCTTCCCTCTCCCTGATTTACATTCTGAAATGTATCACAGGTGGCCACATAGTTATTCCTGTCAGATGATTTCTGCAGAATGTTCATTTACTGAGAATTCCTTGCACAGACGGAGATATTGCTTGCTTGGCAGTAGGAAAAAGCTGTTCTTTCTTACAATGCAATGAGGTTTACAGACAGCACACTGTCAGGACCATGGTTATGACATCCTACACCACCATATTAAGCATGTGTCCCTGATGATCTATTTGAGTAAAGGTAAATATTTCTCATGTGAAAGGGGGTATCTGCTACTGTTTAGTATGAAGTTCAATCCTGGGTTAAAGTCCTCTTGAATGTAGTTTTAGTTTGGTTTGGGTTTTTTGTTTTTTTTTCAGTCCCTGTTTATGATCAGTAGGGGCCACTTTAAAAATGAAATGATGTGAAAAGACCCTTCTAATCTCGGCTGTCTACACGAGAGAGACATACTGAGGTTGCTAGGCAATCTATTGTACACATACCCAGTCACGAGTGGTAGAGATGGACATGAAGCAGTTGAGAAGCAAAGAAAGCACCATACAGTGCAGCATAAAGTGTGTTTGGCATTCATTTTATTGTGCCTTGCCTTTCATAGCATATAATAAGATCATTTGTAGGTAAAATGTGTGCACTGATGTCATGTTTTCCTCTAGGAGTTCCGCCAGAGGTCTCTGGACTGGGAGAAGCAACGTCTCCTGTATCAGCAGCAGGTGGCAGCACTGGAAGCTCAGAGAAGGACTCTGGCAGAGCAGACTGAACTATACCAGGTACAGCTGGAACTCTGTAAGGTTTGTTCTGTATGGTGGTGTAATGAGGTGTGAGATCAGTTAACATGAGATCTCAATTATATGTATATAAGGAGCGCAGGTGATAAATGTTTAAAATTTCATACCTTTATTTATAAATGCTTTCAACAGAAGATCTCAGCCCAAACCAGTTTTCCTTAAAGTGTACCTGTCTCTGTGGACCATTCAAGCCAGCATGTCCTGTCAGGTCATGCTGAGGAGCTGCAGCTCATTCAGTTATAATGCTTACTGTGCTGGCTCAGCTATACTCACACTTGGCGGGGAGTGTGACCACAATAAAATATCAGACAAGCTTTTTTCAGATTTGTTCCGAGGGTCCATTCACAGCAATGGTAGAGGCGAGGAGGGCACAGAAAGCCTTTGGATTTGTTTTCCTCCGAGTACACTTTAGTTTATGCTTCTTAAGGCCAGTTTCACACTAGCAACCAGCGTGTTGCAGGGGATGGGGGCACGGACACAGCAGGAAGCCAGCTGGTAAGAGCAGGATCACTAGTGCACAATCCTTCCGCTCCTCTGGCAGTAACTAAACCTGCTCCACCATTCGTTCTGCTCCACTGACTCACATATAAGCCAAGGGGGTAACTTTTCAGCACATTTTTTTTTATGCTGAAAAATTAAGCTTATACACAAGTATATACAGTATATGGAGACTCTTCCTTACATTCAATTGTATGTACAAATATACTGGAGGTACCCTTTTTAATTCAATTTTAATGAGTATTCCTTTATCTGTACAAACAGCAGCAATCCCAGAGCCGCAAGCAGATACTGGAACAGACAAGCTTGGCGGGTCGGTCAGAGCTTCAGCATCTCAGTGGTCAGCTGGCGCGTGCTAATGACAGCCTGTGTGCTAAAGAAGAGGAAATGGAGAGTCTGAAGGTGCAGCTGGAGTCAGCAACAACCGAACAGGAGCAAGCAGAGCGTGAGCTCCAGCAGGCTCAGCACACTATAAAGGTAAGTATGGCATGAATTCCCATTGTTACACTTTTAGCTGCGGTGTCTATTGTTTCTCTTAATGCTGAATTAATAATACTGAAACTATGTGAACTGCCTAACCGCTTCCGGACCTTGCTAATTGAAATCTACTATCTCAAATCTAAATCCTGTTTGGAACCTGTTAACCCTGCCGGAGCGTAGGTTTCAATTACTGTGCCGCACGTTCTTGCCGTTATTGCCGATCGTGCCGCTCTACAAATAGTTCTTATAAACAGCGCTGCAATAAAGACAAAAAGACAAACACTTATATTGCGCTTTTCTCCTGGCGGACTCAAAGCGCCAGAGCAGCAGCCACTAGGACGCGCTCTATAGGCAGTAGCAGTGTTAGGGAGACTTGCCAAAGGTATCCTGCTGAATAGGTGCTGGCTTACTGAACAGGCAGAGCCCAGATTCGAACCCAGGTCTCCCACGTCAGAGACAGAGCCCTTAACCATTACACCATCCAGCCAATCCTACTAATATAATAAATGGGAAAGTTCGGATGTTTGTTACTCGATCACACAAAAATGGCTGAACAAATTTGAATGAAATTTGGCACACACATAGTACATTACCTGGAATAAAGTATAGGATACTTTTTATTCCCATAACCAAAAAGGGGGCGGAGACAAATACAAATTTCACTGGAAAATGTAAACTACAGCCATTCTTACACTGTTAATGGTAGGGTTCTCAAACTTTGCACAGTTGGTCGCTGGGTGACTGGGATTAATATTCAGAAAGGTGGGTGGAGTCTATGAAAGCCAATCAAAATTAACCTATTGATTTTCAAGGGAAATATTTACATTGCTGCCATTCTTGCACTGTTAATGGTGCAAGCCTCAAACCTGGTACAGTTGATCATTGGGTGACTAGGGTTCAATTTCAGAAAGGGGGTGGAGCCACAAACAGCCAATTAAATTTGTTTCATTTCAATGCAAATTATTGATGTCAAACACCGCAAAGATCACAAACTTGGTAATTGATTAATTGTGTGTTAGGGTTAGAAAAGCAGGCACAGCCAACACCAGCCAAATGCATAAAAGGGCAACACCGGGTCATAAGTGGGCAGAGACAAATACAAATTTTACTGGGAAAATGTAAACTGCAGCCATTCTTACACTGTTAATGGTAGGGTTCTCAAACTTTGCTCAGTTGGTTACTGGGTGACTGGGGTTAATATTCAGAAAAGTGGGTGGAGCCTACAAAAGGCAATCAAAAATTACCTATTGATCTTTCAGGGGAATATTTAATTGCTGCCATTCTTGCACTGTTAATGGCACAAGCCTCAAACCTGGTACAGTTGATCATTGGGTGACTGGGGTTTAAATTTATAAAAGGGGGTGGAGCCACAAACAGCCAATATGATTTGTTTCATTTTAATTCAGGTTATTGATGCCAAAGACCGCAAAGCTCACAAACTTGGTCATTGAGTAATTGATTAATTGTGTGTTAGGGTTAGGAAAAGTTGGCGCAGCCAGCACCTGCAAAATACATAATCAGGCAATGCCGGGTCATCAGTAGGCGGAGACAAATGCAAATTTCACTAAGAAAATGTAAACTGCAGCAATTCTTACACTTTTAATGGTAGGGTTCTCAAACTTTGCACAATTGATCACTGGGTGACTGGGATTAATATTCAGAGAAGTAGGTGGAGCCTACAAAAGCCAATAAAAAATTACCTATTGATCTTTCAGGGGAATATGTAATTGCTACCATTCTTGCACTGTTAATGGCACAAGCCTTAAACCTGGTACAGTTGGTCATTGGGTGACTGGGGTTCAAATTCAGACAAAGGGGTGGAGCCACAAACAGCCAATCAGATTTGTTTAATCTCAATGCAAATTATTGATGCCAAAGACTGCAAAGCTCACAAACTTGGTTATTGAGTAATTGTGTGTTAGGGTTAGAAATAGTAGGCGGAGCCAACACCAGCCAAATACATACCTGAACAATGTTAGGAAATAAGTAGGTGGAGAAAAATACAAATTTCATTGCGCAAATGTAAACTGCAGCCATTCTTACACTGTTAATGGTAGGGTTCTCAAACTTTGCACAGTTGGTCACTGGGTGACTGGGATTAATATTCATAAAAGTGGGTGAAGCCTATAAAAGCCAATCAAAATCCACCTATTAATCTTTAAGGGGAATATTTAATTGCTGCCATTCTTGCACTGTTAATCACCTGTACCTGGTACAGTTGGCCATTGGGTGATTGGGGTTCAAATTCAGAAAAGGGGTGGAGCCACATCCAATCAGATTACTTTTATTTCATTGCAAATTATTGATGCCAAAGACCGCAAAGCTCACATACTTGGTCATTAAGTAATTGTGTGTTAGGGTTAGGAAAAGTGGGCAGAGCCAACACCAGCCAAATACATACCCGGGCAACGCCGGGCGTCCAGCTAGTAGTATATATACAAGTAAAGTCTTAATGTGTGGCCGGTGTTTTCAGTCCCAGTTTGGGTCACACTAATTCTCTGGCGTATGCGCTCTGTATGTAGGGTTTAGCAATAGCCCTTGTGTGTCCTTTATGTTTACAAATACTGCGCTCCACTTCACTTCCACAGCAATAGATAGAAGAAATGCCCCTTTGGTGACCGCACTCACACGTCCTTATTGACCACTGTAAGACTGGTCAGTAATCGCTTTATATGTCCTCCCGGGTCAGTCGATTCACCGGTCTTCTGTTGTCCAATCGGTACTCTCAGGAAGTAGTCCCACCTCCAGTAGTGTTGTAGTTTGTATGTACCTCATAAAAGAATTAGCATCCCATAGCGTGATTCCATAAAAAACAATCAGCTTTATTTTGTTAAAATACTCACAAACATGTGAAGGGTTAAACAGCATGCAGAGTATTAACGGGCTCTCCCCTGTGCCTCCCGGGTAGGCCTCTAGGGATTCCGCACCGCTGCTGTCCCGTTCTCCGTCGTAGAATGCTACCTGGTTGTCCAATGGCTCCACCCTACACGTTTTGTCACACACGTTACTCATCAGGGGAGTGGTTAGCCATTGGTCACCAGATAGATTTAAAGTATCCCGCCGTGCACCGTTTTTGTCACACCTGCCCACATACTGGCAGTGGTGTGCGCCCTTTTCGTCGCATCCGCCCACATGCTGGCAATGTTGTGCGCACTGTGGTGACGTCAAAGTGTCGTATTAGGAGATGGGGGGAAAAAATCCTGCGCGCTTCAGCTTGACTGGCGTTTCAGCATGTAATTGGTTGGGGAGGGAGCCCGTTTTTTACATGATATCACTGCTATCCAGTTAATAACATTTCTTTAAAATATTAGTAATTTTCCAGCACATTTCATTAAGTCATAAAAACTTCCACCTTAAGGCTATTTTAAGTTACATATATGTTAAAATATAAACCATTACTATTCATCATAAGTACAATGATATCCTGCCTTGTGCAAACGCCATCTTGTGGCAGTTTTTGAGATTACAGTCCACTCTATGCAAAAGTCCATAGATTAAGCTTGTATCAATTCATAGTGTTCTAAAATAAAAATAAGACTAAAGATCATGCTGCTCTCCCATTGCTGCAGCCCACTTGCTCTGCTGTCAATATGACAGCAGAGCTCCATGGGCCAGTCAGGAGCTGATTTAATTGGCTCCTGACCCTGTGATCACTGTGAGCCAGTCTTATTGGCTCACAGTGATAACAGCGTTAGGAGCCAATTAAATCCGCTCCTGACCGGCTCACAGAGCTCTGCTGTCATACCAACAGCAAAGCGAGTTGTGTCTATGCAGTGTGACGTTTGCTAGACCCGTTTTTACCCAGAGGTCACTGGTCCCAAATTGGTTAAAGTGGACCCAAATTAAAAATACAAGATTTCAGAAATAAAATCTATTTTCTAAATTATAATAAATAGAAGCCTTTTTTCAGCTGCATGATGACAAATCTCAAATATATTACATTTATTGGAGAAACCCCTCCCCTTCCTTTCAAATTGCCGGGACAAAATCCGGCAAACTGGTGTAGTAGGAGGTGTCCAGCAAAGGAGGAATTGCTAATGGCTGCCACCTGTATAACCCTAGTTATGAAAAGAGAAGGGTGAAAAGCATGCACTGAAATGCTCATAGGCTTGAAGGAGTGTTTATTTATCTTTGTATGTGTCAGAGTGGTATATTTTGAACAAAAAAAAAAGTTTGGTTTGGGTCCGCTTTAATGCTATAACTTTAAATTAAATTTAGACTGATTTGTACAGATTTTGCACTTGAAACCAGTGGGTACCAAGCAAGGCCTGTTTTACAGTTATGCTCATTAGTTTACATAACCTGGCAGAATTCATGATTTATAAACCATTTTTCATAGAATATGAATGAGAAAACAAAAACCTTTTCTTTCACTCGTGGTTGGCTTAAAGTGGATCCGAGGTGAACTTTTCCTCATTGCATAATTGTGTTCCTTTCCTATTGTTTATAGGGCATTCCTCAAGCCAAATACTTTTTTGTTTTAATACTCTAATTCCCTAGAAACTAAATAAACCATGCCCACAGGTGGGCGGGAGGAGGGGGAGGTGGTACTAGCCATTGATTTCAGAGGCAGAGGGGAGTAGGGAGTAGGGGGGGGGATAAGGTTTTTTTCACAGGCTGAGTGCTCAAGATACAGATAAGCCTGCCTCTGTGTAATGTTTACAAACATGGCTGCTGTCATTGTATCACAGGAAGAAAGAATCATATTCTATTAAAGCTGTTTGCAGCTAGATTTGCTGTGTAAACTATCTAAACTTTAGATAAGCTATATAGACAAGTTACTTGTTATAGTTAGTTTTTCATCTCGGATCCGCTTTAATCCATTTATCGCCAACCAACTGAGTTTATTCTTTAAGTCATAATCACTACAAAAGTTCCCAAATTACCCTGTTTAAAAGTTTACATATCCTGGTGATTTGGCCTGATAACATGCGCTCAACTTGACATAAAGGGGTTTTAATAGCTATTAAACATAACAATCTTCACCTGTGATCCGTTTGCTTGTAATTAGTGGGTGTGTGTATAAAAGAAGGTCAATAAGTTTCTGGATTCCTGACAGACCCTTCCATCTTTAATTCAGTGCTGCACTGATGTTTTTGGATTCTAAGTCCTGGTAAAAGCAAAGGTCATGTCAAAGGATCTACGGGAAAAAGTAGCTGAACAAAACAGAGAAGGGATATCAGAAAATATGCAAGGAATTAAGAGTGCCAATCAGCAGTGTTCAAACTCTAATTAAGAAGTGGACAATTATGGGTTCTGTTGAAACCAGACCGTAGTCGGGTAGACCAATGAAAATTTCAGCCACAACTGCCAGAAAAATTGTTTGGGATGCAAGGGAAAAACCTACAAATAACTTCAGGTGAAATACAGGACTCTGAAAAAAATGTGGTGTGGCAGTTTCAAGATGCACAATAAGGAGGCTTTTGAAGAAAGATGGGCTGTATGTTCGGGTTGCCAGAAAAATACACGGTATTAAGAACTGGGGAATGTAAACTTTTGATCAGGGTCATTTGGGTAGTTTGTGTTGCGATTATGATTTAAAAAGAGTGAACACAGTTGTTTGTCAATAGAAGGCATCAGCCAACCACTAACCATGAGTAAAATAAGATTTTTTTATGTTATCATTCATATTCTATAAAACAAGGTTAAGATATCGTACATTCTACCAGGGTATGTAAACTTTTGAGCATAATGTAGTAACTTGCAGAAATATAGGAGATATCTGATTGTCAGTAGGGCTTGGACATGATGTCAGTAGATGGTCTCAGACTGGAAATGGCTGAGAGGGCCATCTTATATTTTGTTTAGAACCTCCCATTTTGTTATGACTGCTGAATGGAGCTCTCTGTTGTGGCTGTACAGGTTCTCCAGGAAGAGAAAGCAGAGCTTCGGGCCACCATCCAGGTCCAGACAGAGTTCTTTCAGGAATCCAAGGTTCAGAAGGACGAGCTACACAAAGAGATGTGCAGAGTAAATGACACACTGAGAGAAAAGGACAACAGTATTAGGTAACATTACTGTGGAGGAAGGTCTTCCTTGTCTCTGTACTTTGCTGAGTGCAGTTATTGTTATACATTTCTTCAGCACCAGCATCCCAAGGCACTTTACAATTTTTAGCTCACTCAGCTAGATTCACTCGCCGGTTGCATAAAACAGGTAATGCCATATAACACCCAAATAGATGTGTGACTACTTTTCCCAGAATCCTTGTATTACAGAAAAAATTCTGTGTCTGCTTGCGATAACGCATAACATTGTTTAACAAAAAATTGTTAAACAATGTTTCACGAAGCAGGCCACCCAGGGCGATCTTTCTTTCTTTTTCTTTTTTTTTAAAGAGACTCTGTACAAAAAAATGCCCCTGGGGGGTACTCACCTTGGTAGGGGGAAGCCTCTGGATCCTATCGAGGCTTCCCTCGTCCTCCTCTGTCATATGGTGGTCTCGCTGCAGCCCACTGAATGCACAGCTGACAATTTGTCAGGCTGTGCAATATTTACCATTCCCTGTTCCAGCGGGGGCACTGCTCCAGCTCTCCGCTTGGAAATAGCCGATCTCAGTCGGGTCTGCTCTATTGCACAGGTGCAGGAGATTTGCGCCTGCGCAGCAGAGTGGACCTGACTGAGATCGGCTGTTTCCGAGCCTGAAGCCGGGAAGGTAAATATTTACATCCCCGCCATTTGGGGAGCTCTATTTCTGCCGCCATGCGATGGAGAAGGATATGATAGGATCCTGAAACTTCCCCCTCGCGAGGTGAGTACCCCCCAGGGACATTTTATATCGATACAGATATCTTTAAAGGAAACCCGAGGTGGGATTTAATGATGTTAGTGGGGCACAGAGGCTGGTTGTGCACACTATCACTAGCCTCTGTTGCCCAATGGTGTGCCCCCAGGACCCCCCTGCGCTCTGCTATCCCCAGTGCCGTGCTAGCGACACATGGCGTGTCGCCAGCAGGCTGTTTACCTGTGACTGCTTGTCAGCGCCGCTCCCCCGCCTCCTCTGTATCGGCGCTACCCGCCCACGTCCCTTCCCTCCCGCTGATTGGAGGAAAGGGACGCGGCTGGTAGCGCCGATACAGAGGAGGCGGGGGAGCGTCGCTGACAGACAGTCACAGGTAAACAGCCTGCTGGCGACCCGCTGTGTGTTGCTAGCATGGCGCTGGGGATAGCAGAGCGCAGGGGGGTCCTGGGGGCACACCATAGGGCAACAGAGGCTGGTGATAGTGTGCACAACCAGCGTCTGTGCCTCACTAACATAATTAAATCCCACCTCGGGTTCTCTTTAAATGACTGCCATGTAGGATCATATTGCAGAGAATCATTTTGATCCCCACTGACTTTCAGGGTAATTTGCCACTATTGTGTAAATGATCGTTTACACGACCGTACCTTTCCACGGTCACCAATGACGCTTGCAGATTTGGCCAGATGGATCGGGGGACAATTGTTAAACAGCAGAGATCCCCAATCCATCTGGCCGTAGGTACGTAGCTTTATAGTGTGGGCAGTCTGCATTAGAGGCCTGCAGCGGGTCGGGTACCCCGAAATGCGGGTTGGGTTCGGGAACCCGAATTGATGTCGAGTGCGGGTAGCAAGTTGCGGGTAGGGTAGCGGGTAGTGAAAGCAAGCATGTTAATTCTGACTGTGTCTTTTGCTTACTTTACTTTAAATGTGCACTTTAGAAGAAAATGTAAAAAAGGGGGTAGCGGGTCGGGTAGCGGGCCTGCGGTTCTGCGGGTGCGGGTCGGGTTGCGGGTATCAAATTTACCAGAAAGCGGGTCGGGTGCGGGTATGAAAAAGTGGACCCGCGCAGGCCTCTAGTCTGGATCTTGTCTCTTACCCATACAATACAAACTTTTTTTTAGGGTTAAACACTGTCTATGAATTATCTTCAGATGAGACTTTTCCTGAGATGCATTAATAGAAAAAAGTGTACGGTCTGTAAAACCTCATCCTATTCTTCCCTTTATGATACGTAAATCTTTGGTCCAGCGCTGAAGTCTCTATTCTAGCTTATTGTTGTGCTGTAAGTCAGTACCAGCTACTCCATATAAATGACGAGCTGGTTGTCACAAGTGGTATGTGTTTTGCAGATCTTTAGAAGAAAGACTGAAGGCTACACGTCTTTCCGATGGTCGCACAGAGGTGGAAGTACTGAGATCTCAGCTTTCTATCAGTAGAATGAATGAGCAGAGACTGCAGGAGGAGGTGAAAAGGCTTGAGGGTCAGATCGGGTCAGTGAATCTCCAGTGCCAGCAGCTTCAGGATGATGTTAAGGAGAAAGCTGAGTCACTGCAACGCTTGGAGGAAGAACACAAGAAATGCTGGACGGAAATTAAGAAGGTGGGAACAGAGTTTGTGAAATACTGCCAGTCTTTTCCAGTATGTTTGTAACAGTTTAATACTGAGGTGCACTGGGTTACCAATGAACAGTGCAGAGTTGTAACGGCATCGTTTCTTTCTAAGAACGTCCTCTAGAAGCTCTGCTATTATAGTATTGCCAGCAAGGCTTGAGGATGACACCACAATTCTTGTAATCCATAAAATAAATCTAAGTCTTAGACTTAGAGCTGTAGAGGAAGAATGTTGGCAGGGGAAGGGGATGTAGCGTTTGCTTCTGTCAGTCAATAAAGCCCAACTCCAGGGTCATGTATTCTCCTAGCCCTGAAGGGACACACATGGCAGTTTTTATTTTTGCATATGCTCATGTTAGATCAAGTCTTACCTGCTCAGGAGCAGAACCACAGCCAACCCCGTCTTCCACAACCCCCCCCCCCCCCAACCCCCTGTCCTGCCCGTACAGTGGACAATACTTACCGAGCCTCCAGGCACTACCTTCTATCATTCCTGTAGTTCCTTACAGCTTTCTGGCGTCCTCTTTGTATGACTCTCGTCGTGTCACCTGACCTAATGCGGCCCGGAGCCGTGCATGGATGCCAGTAGGCCAAAGGGAGCTGTAGGAAGGGTAGAAGACTGCGCCTGGAGGCTCGATAAGAATTTCATGCCCTGCAACCCCCCAAAGCATTGGCCCCATTATCCCCTTAAGGCATGTCATTTAACAGACTTCCGGGTTAACGGGGACTTTGCTGTTCTTACCTAGGTAGAGGGCAACCTCCAGAAGCTTCCCATGTCCGCCTCGCACCTACCACCACTGCCTGAGAGACCCTCTCGAAGTTCGCAAGCTACTTTCCTCTTCATGCATGAACATTGCTGTACTGTGCACATGTGAGTACCGGCACGCCTGCACTGTATCACAAAGCCGCAGGCGTAGTACAGCCGCACTCATGCATGAAGAGGAGCTCCATCGCAATCATAACTCCAAATCTGTTGTTGCCGAATTTCTTTTGGTTTCCTTGCACAGCAACGTTTGGGTCAGGAGGACTTTGGAAGACTGCAAAATCCAGGAGTTTCTCACTTCTTAGGTAAGTTTTTTTATTTTTGTCCCCTCGTGTACAGCTCTATCTGTGTTTATTTCCCTGCAGTCTCTGAAGTGGTTGACACTGAACCAAAAACTAGCGGCTACACTGCTAACACAGCTTTCCTTTAACACTTTCATCTACATTCCAACTCCTGACCATATTTAATGACCGCATCTTAATTGCCAGTACATTGATTCAAAACAAGGTCATATTTTGGCTCTCATCCTGTTACTGTGTAAATCTGGGCTGTGACAAGACACTCAATAAACAAGAGGCTTTTGTTACTGGATGCCTAGTGTGTGCTTACATCTACTTTTTGTGCCTGGATACTACATGTTGTCTTGCACCACAGTTGAAATAGATCTGGATGTAATGCTTTGTGGGTAGAGCATAGGCACTACTACATTGCTAGCGCTACCTACTATGCTATAAAAATTGGCCTATAGAAAATCTCTGCGGTCTCTGACACATCTTGACTTCAGAATGCAGAGCAGTGGACAAAATAGACTGGTTGAAGACTGACATGATTTTCTGTAGGCCAGTTTATTTCAACCAGTTCTGTTTGTGACCATTGTGGAAAATCTGAATGCACATATGATTTCTGGACAGTGGATTGTGTTATCGTCTAATTAATGAATAGTACGCTTCTGCTCCGGAGTGGCAGTGGACCAGACTAAAGACCCTGCCTGTGGTACAGTGCATCTCTCAAAACCGGTTATGATTATGATCATGGCCAGATTTCCGGCAAGG
This sequence comes from Hyperolius riggenbachi, assembly GCF_040937935.1. Classification (NCBI taxonomy): domain Eukaryota; kingdom Metazoa; phylum Chordata; class Amphibia; order Anura; family Hyperoliidae; genus Hyperolius; species Hyperolius riggenbachi. The sequence continues at coordinate 117,113,552 of NC_090649.1, read as the reverse complement.
CCACAAAGGCCATGGCTTAGGGCACCAGAAAGCAAGGGGTGGACAACAGGCTGGCACATTGCGGTAGTTAAACTGCCAAATATGTGGACAACAGCAGCAAGTACCTGACCACGCTATTCATAATGGCAGTGCTGTCTATGCACTTTGCTACAAACATTTTCCCAGACCCACTGAGTGACCACCCTGTTTCCTTCATCCTGTGTCTACACATGATTGCGGCAGGCACCTATAGACTGCCGGTTCTGGGATGAAGGGGCAGCCATGTCATATTGTGACCCCAGCCTAAAGCAAATGGCATAACGTAGATGGAGGTAGTGTATACAGTCTTGCCCACATCAGTGTAAGTGAGGCTGCTCTACTTAACAAGACACTGCTGAGCCCCAGTCACTCTTAACCTCCTTAGCGGTAATCGCGAGTACAGCTCGGGGTGGAAAAAACATGCCACGAGTGGTAACCCTAAGCTGAACTCATGGTTGCCGCCAAAGCGCTATGCAAAGCAGTGCGCGCAGCGGGCATTTTTCACACACCTCCCGGGGGATCCCAGCGTCGGCCACCATTCTTCTTCCTCTCCTCCGAAGCTCTGCCTACCTCTGGTGAGATCGTTGTCTGTCATCATGGCGACAGCTGGCAATCTCACTATGGCGTTACAGCACCACCCGGAGTGTCGCTAGCACTGTTGCACCTGCATACCAGACAATGACCAAGGAGCAAAGGATAGATTTAAGGGTAACGGTGTGAAAGCTTGTCAGCAACTCCCATGGCATACCAATTTTTTTCAGTTGGTACAGGAAGAATAACCTCTGCTGTGCCTTCTTCTGAATTTTGGTGTTGTTCTGTCCTCATCTTAGGTCATTAGTTAAGGTTGTGCCAGGGAACAGAACCCGTGGTACCATGGAGACTTCAGTCTTGCCATTGAGTACTGGGTGGAGGGGTGTTTCCTGAAATCCACAATCAGTTCAACAGTCTTTGACCCTAGGAGGATGAGTTTGTTATGGTTGCACCACTTGCAGGTGGCACTGCAGATGGAATGTGAGAATCCAACACAGCTCCTGAAATTGTGTTTATTATGAAAACCAGAATAATAACATGCACACATCACATCAAAAATATGTGAAGTATTGTGTGCTGCTTCTCTGGGTTTAGAGGTCCTTCTTGGTAGATTTTGTGATTGTCCTAATTGAGGGATCAATTTGGAAATGTAGCTTTACATCAAACAAGCTTCTGTAACAATTAAACATTCCTATTAATCTAGTGGTAGAAAATGATTAACAATCCTCAATGCTTCTTCCAATAGCTAAAGAGCCAACTGTGCCAGGCAGAACTGTCATACAGCAGTGTTCTGGATGGAATGAAGAAGGAAGTCTCACAGCTGACCCAAGAGCTGCACCAGAGGGATATCAGCCTTGCATCATCCAGTTCTGCATCCAAAGGATGGGAGAAGAAGGTGCAGGCAGAGCGAGAGAGAGCTGACAGAGAGGCAGCACAGCATAAGGTATGCCTTATTTTGTGTAGTCATCGGTTTCTCGGTTACATTCCTGCACCAAGCATTCAGCCAGTAGAACCAGAACCCCTGATTTGCTTACTCCTTCTGGGGCACGGATTTAAAGGCAGGGGAGCAGTACAATAGTAAGTAACACTTAAAGGAGTTACCGGGGGCTTCCCCCAGCCCCAAGCTCCCAGCACAGCTCCCTCCCGGTCCCCCGGCGATGACGTCAGGTCGTCCTGTACTGCGCGAGCGGCGCTGTTAGTCACCGCCACGTGGACCAGGCGCAGAACTGCTGTGCCTGCGCAGTCCGCTCCGGTCCACGTGGTGGTGATTGACAACGCCGCTCGCGCAGTACAGGCCGACCTGGAGGTCGGCCTGACGTCATCGCCGGGGACCGGGAGGGAACTGCGCCGAACGGCTGACTGCAGAGCTGCGGCGAGGGACATGCTGGGAGCTTAGGGCTGGAGCAAGGCCCGGGTAAGTAGCCCTTATTTTACTTATAACAGCCTGATAACTCTTTTAAGAAAAAATTCATAAGGAACTTAATGTGGGAAAATAAAGTCAAACTGCACAAACACCAGATGTGCAGTTATCTACAACACACTGCAATAACTAACCCTTTTTCAATCAATTTAGAGGCTTGCAAGTGTTCCAGTTCAATTTATTTTAGCACATTTTGTTCTTAGTTACATTTCCTTGCTACTAATTTGTACTGATGTAATGTGTATGTATGGCCACTTGTCACTAGGGTGCAGTGTGAGACAATAACAGAGGACTTCTGCTTTCAGTTTCTATATTTTCTGCTAGCAGAGAGACGTCAAAGCATTCCAAGAATTTACAGCACAATGCGTTCTACCAGCTGAGGTCAAAAGCAATGCACTTATCTCAAACGACATCATTATTTAGAAGCTGCTTCTGGGTTAAAAATGTGTGGGGAAAGAGCTGAAGTTATAATAGAGCATGAATAAGTGCTGTAACCTGAGTTTCTGTGCTGCAAAATCGAGGTTTTGTTAGTTACTCATGTCCTCCTGAATAACTGCCGCCATGCTTTTCTGCTCTTGCTAGAAATAAAAAAATCCAAGGTGGCTTTGATGTGTGTCTTGGATAAATTCACTAGTTGTAGCCTAAAGGTGCCCATCTCTGATATGATATTGATTGTACAATCTTTCCACATGTAGTACTCGGGTGAGCTGAGAAAATATACAGTATAAACTCGTGGATAAGCTGTGCCTCTGAGACAGCCTATCACAGACGGGAGGGGTGGAGAGGGGCAAGAGGAGCACCAATCATACTATAAAACCTTCCAGAGTTGCCACAATGCTTCCCCCGTTGCTTAACCTATTAGCAGTCTCACTGCAGCTTAATGCAGATCGCTTTCATACTTACCTGTCTGAACGCTAGATCGGCTCTTCTCTTCCTCTGGAGTGGGCGCTGCAATGCCGATATCTTCTTTCTAGGTTCCGATAACATGATAGAACATAACAAAAGTTTGCCTTCTTAAAACAGAAGGTACTTGCGATAATTCAGGTTGAAGTGAGCATTTGATGTCTCCCACAACGCATCACAGCTGATTATGCAAATTATCCTTTGTGTCCCTGTAAGCTAGCCACACCTCCAGAAGAGCTGGAATGCAATGATGTGTCAGCTTGTTAATTGTACAGAGACTCAATAATCCAACATGCATGTTGTAATACAGTATATAATCAACTACTGCTGCAATGGATGAGAAATATAAGTAACAAACAGCTGCAGTCATTGTACTTTGCCTATTGTCTTCATTGGCCCGGGTACACCAGCAGCTGATTATGTAAAGACTTGCAGATCTGTTGGTCTCCAAGATTTCATGCAGCTTCATTTGTTATCTCCTAATTGTATGTAGTTCAAATTTAAATCACCATCCACCTATATGCCACTGACAATGTGCATGCTCCCTCTGAGTGGTAAACTGTGCTTTCTCCTTCTACCACTCCTCCCATCGCTCCACCACGGCGGCTCCCCTCCGTGAATCCCTCCACTGGTTTCCTATCCAGTCCAGAATCAGATTCAAGATACTGTGTCTGACCTACAGAGCCGGGACAAGGTCATCCAGCACCCAAGGCTGAGACACCAAAGTGCGCCCCTCCATCCCTGCCACACACTGATTGCTATTAGACTAAGAGGCGCCACAGGGCCCACAACCTCCCCAACACCTTAATATCTAGTTATATGGCTTGCAGTCACTGCCATGTATCCCCTTTTCTTATTTCTTTCTGCTTCAAACACAATTAGGAATGACAGCTGAATGAATTCTGCGCCCCCTCCTACACTGCGCCCTGAGGCTGGAGCCTCTCCAGCCTATGCCTCGGCCCGGCCCTGCTGACCTACAAATCTGTCCACAAAACCTGTCCAACCTACATTTCAGATCTAACTTAGAGGTACACACCTAGCCGCTCACTCTGCTCCTCCAATGAACTTCGCCTGACCGCCAGTGGCGTAGCTAAGAAGCCGTGGGCCCCAGTGCAAGTTTAGCATTGGGGCCCCCCAAGCATGCTATAGATAACAATTGATACAACACACCAAAACCAATCAAGGATAACCACAGTGTCAGAGGTGCAAGAAGGGGATGGGAAACTGTATGTTAATGATTACTACTATTCAAATTAACTATAGAAGTGAATATTATCAGCACAGGACCAATAAAAAGCTAATATTGTGTTTGAGGCGTGGGCCCTTCAGTGCCCCTCTAGCCCAAGGGCCCCGATGCGGTCGCTACCTCTGCACCCCCTATTGCTACGCCACTGCTGACCGCCCCCGCATCACCCAGTCCCATGCACGCCTTCAGGTCTTCTCAAGAGTTGCTCCAACACTATGGAACTCCCATTAAGGCAGCCCCCTCCTTCAGCATCTTCAAGAAGACCCTCAGAACTCACCTTTTCACTCGGGCCTACCACTCCCCACAAGTGCTCTAAACCCACAGCTGAACTCTGGTCCCCTACCTTTTGTGTCACTACCTCTTTCTCTAGATTGTAAGCCTTTGGGCAAGGTCCTCCTCCTTTTGTGTCCTACTTGATCATGCACCTGCATTACTGTGCATCCATGCTATGCATTTGAGTGAACTCAACTTGCCTAATCTCCATGCTCCATCCAGTGACTGACTAAGCATTACTCATACTGTACTACGTGATCTGGTTTGCGTGTATTCCAGTATTGTCATATTGCTGTATGTCACCCCTAAATATTGTCTGTAACCTAAACTAATGTTCATCGCTGCGTAATATGTTGGCGCTTTATAAATACATAAATAATACTGCTTGATATCAGCTCCAAAGTGCGGGTATTCTGTTCCTGTAATAACAACTATCAGCCAGTAGAGGGAGTGACATTCCTTTATTCTGTTATCCACATACAGTATACAGTAGTTTCTCTAGAGAAAACTACCAGCATTTCTCATTTCTCTTGGTCATATAGACAGAAAAGATAATGTATCTCTATCTTCAGCTGGGCACTTTTCTTTCTGTTTTGCACAGTAAAGGCACATACTCATGCATAGTTGTTATCTAAAGCAGAGTTCCCCAACCCTGTCCTCAAGGCCCACCAACAGTATATGTTTTGCAGGAAACCACAAACAATCACAGGTGAGATAATTAGTGTCTCAGCAGAGCTAATTACTTCTGGATTTCAACAAAACATGCACTGTTGGTGTGCCCTGACGACAGGGTTGGGAACACTGGGCTAAAGGGATTGGGACTCGGGGCCCTCAGGCAATAGTTTGACAGTCAATCGCTGTACAGATGCCTCACTGTACTAAAAGCAGAGTGAAGCATTTGTAGCTATGGAGAGGGGCAACATTTCTCCTGCCACTGGGGAAGTGTGCCTTCCCCAGCCTGGCAGACTAGGCTGAGTGGGCATCAGGGAGCATTTATAGTTACCTGTCCGGACAGCTGGATCGGCTTCTTCTTCCTCCTCCACCGTTCCAGTGATGTAATCCCAACATGTCTTCTTGGTTCCAATCACATGATATGACGTGATCGGGATCCAGGAGACAGTGTCAGTGCTACAGCTCCACCCGGTGGTGGAAGCCGGGGTACTGGAAAAGTCTTTTCCATCACTGGGTGGCGCTTTGACGCTGACACAGTCTCCTGGATACCAATCACATGTCATATCATGTGGTCGGGACTCAGAACACCTGTCGGAAGTTCATAGCCGCCGGTGGAGGAAAAGAAGGAGCTGCCCAGAACAGGTCACTATAACTGCTCCCTGCCACCTGCTTGTTTGGTTGCACTAGGCAGCCAAATTAGATATGCCGACAGGTTAAAAATGCACAGCAGCTTTCAAATGAAAAATTTTGTTTGAAGCTGCTAATGGGTTAAACTGCTTGCTGTTTCTTTTTATCCTGACGAAATGTCATCTGAGCGATCTCTAGTTTTTGTGTGCTGACTTTTATATAGTGTGTATGGACCTTAACCGCTTCTGGACCAGCATGGTTGAAATCTACGTCCTGCTTGTGGCTGTGAGGATTGGCAGGACGTATATTTCAAACATCGCTGCCGCGCAGTCCTGCCAGTCGCGCCGCTCTCTCATCGCCGCTACTCACTCGCACTGCCATCCCTATGACGGCAGAGCTGTGTGAGCAGATCAGGAACTGATTTAATTGGCTCCTGATGCTGTCATCCCTGTAAGCCAATCTCATTGGCTTACAATGATGGACAGCGTCAGGAGCAAACTTTTTCATCCCGCCATGGGCTTCCTTTCATTTCTCTTTGGGCTTGGTTAGGAACCTCCCCAAACAAACATGCCTCTTCCTAACCACTAGAAGGCACAGTTACTTGCAATATACAGTATAATTGGCATTGATTTCTCACGTGTGCATTGAGGACCATTTCAGTGAGAGTGGTCTTCCGAAGGTTAAGCTGTCTTCTCTCTTAAAAACTGGGTATCATTTCCTGTGTTTCAGTTACTGGAATCATTTCTAATTGTACTCTGATCCTGGATTCATTTCATGTGCTCTGATCTAGGATTCCCTGGCAGCATTGGAAAGTTTAAGAGAAGAGAACCAGCAGCTGAAAGGGATGCTTGAGAAGCAAGAGCCAAATGTGATGCTGGTAAGATGGACTCTACCATGGTGGGAAATTCACCAGCTGGTTACCTAGCTTTAATCTCTGCCCTTAATGTGACCACTCAATTGCCCCCACTTCGATGGAATAGATAGGCTTTATTAATACAACCAACAGCACAAAAAGTTGCAGATTAATGTGGCATATCAAAGGTTTACAAAAATGCACTAAGTCATATTAACAGGCAGTGTAAGCAAGGCACACACAGCAAATGTAAAGCACTGCACACTAATCTGACTACTGAGGCAAAAGTAAATTGCATCTGGCTAGGCGAGCTCAGTGGAGTGGGCAACGTACAGAGTAATAACCAGGGAGACCGTTATAGCAAAGTTTACCGCTCTCACCCATTTATCCCAGATTTAGGGAACTTGCCCAGGCAATCCTTATAGGAATACAGCAGTTTTTTTTAATAAGGCGTCAACACACTTCTTCCAGTTCACAAAAGATGGGGACACATCAGAAAAACCTCTATATGTGATCTCCTGTTTAGCGTAGAATAGCGACTCTAATACTGTATAAAAGTTTTAAAGGAATGTGGCAGATCCTCCTCTTCGATAATTCCAAGAATACCCCTGTAGCGTGCACATCGCATGTTGGCGAGTGCTATTACTGACACCGGACAGATTAGGTATTATTATTGTCTTTGCTTGACAAAGGGACACACGGAGGTTCAGAAACGTTGGATTATCAATTCATGGCTCAATAAACCTGTCTGTATATAATTGGTGTGCCGACATCCAATCCTTCACAGGAGATAGGACACCCCATTTTATCATGCAAGAATTTGCCGGTTTTATATTGTTGGACATGATGAAGGGTGGTGGACAAGGTGAAAGAATGAAGGGGAGTTGCACTGACATTCGGGACCAGAGGAGGAATCAGAGCTATTATACCGGACCACTTGCAATGTATGATAAGCCCTGTGTACTATGTATAATCAGGTCAGTCGGTTTTTCAAGCATGGATAGGTTTTCATTACTGCTTACAAAGCATCATCCTGATCCTCATCATCTAGGGATGGTTTGTTCTACTAGTCGTTTCTCTTTAGAACTGAGGGTGTGTTGCAGGGCTTTCTGCAGTATAGGGCTCCTTTTCCACTAGGAATCGCAATCGCACACAAAATCGCACTGCAATCGGATAGGGCAACTTACATTTTTACTCGCCGTTGTTGTGTCATGAACAGAGCACAATCGCACCGAAAATCGTGTAGGCTGACGATTGGGATGTGGAAAAAATCGTAATGCGATACAGAAAACTGAGCAACGCGATTAACGTGTACATGTTGCGATCGGAAAAAAAGTGGAAAAGGGGCCCTATTAGGCCTATTTGGTGCTTATCAGAACAATTTTAAATGAAGTCTAGAACTGGAGACATGACCATGGTGACAGGAGCATTTAGTTCTTTATCATGATGTCTATGGTTACTTTAATATCTGATGGTGTGCTATATATATTTTTTCCATATTGACTGCTAGTAAAACTTTCCTTTTTATTATGCGTTTGGTATGTGTTCTGCTATTTTATCTGGAATGTTGTTTGTGTTTAGGCTTTGGAAAATCTGGAAAGTGACAACCAGAGACTTCAGCAGGAGTTGTCCCAGACCCGGGGGAACCTGAAGCTTGTTCTGCAGTCACAGCAGGCCGATATCCAGAGTGCAGTGGAGACGTAAGCTGCCATGTCAATGTCCTTTGTTATGCTGAAGCACATCTAGATTTGCTACTGTGGCTGAGAGCTGGATAGTGGGCTTAAAGAGACTCTAAAGGCTCAAGAAAAACATATTTTTATTTAAAAAATGTGTTTAATATGTTTGCCCTACCTAAACCACCGTATTTCCGCTGCTGTAATCTATCTAAATCCCCCCAAACTCCCTGGGGGGGGGGGCAATCCGGGCAGCGCTTCCGTGAGAGGCAGAGCTATGAGCCGCAGCTCTGCCTCTCAGCGTGTCTGTCAGCCCGGATGGCCGCCTCTCCCCCGCCCCCTCTGTCTTCCTTCACTGAGAGGGGCAGGGGAGAGGCGGAGATATGCGGCTGATTGACGCGTAAGGAGGCAGAGCTGCGGCTCATAGCTCTGCCTCCTATAGCAGCAAAATCCACGACCAAGAAAGTCGTGGATTGTGCGGGGGAGGGAGGTGGGAATTAGGGGGGATTTAGATAGATTACAGCGGCGGGAATGCAGTGGTTTAGGTAGGGCTAGCATATTAAACACATTTTTTAAATAAAAATACGTTTTTCTTGAGATATAAAGGGTAAAAGACCGAGAGTCCAATATAGTGTAGTATGTATTGGATAAGGGAGGAAGCAATATGAAGCGTAAGTATTATACTTACAAACCAGGGTTACCTCCAAGGCAACCACTGAAAAGGCAGGTGGGGAGAACAAGCCTGTCCCCACTCAGGGTTAAAACGTCGCTCTCTGTGGACAGGAGAAAGTAAGGGTATGTCACCCTTCCACCAAGGGTGGACTTCTGGATTTGCAAAGATGTACAGAGGCACCAGTAGGACAAAAATCAATATAAACATTAAAAATAGTCGGGCTGCGGTGGTGGACCGGCTGACCCAAAACAGACACATGTACTGTGGGTATAAAGCAGTAACAATTTATTTATATACTCCCAAAAAAAAGTTGCAACGCATTTCGCAGGCAAAATCCCGCTTCTTCAGGCAATAAATGACAGAAGTGATACACAGCACGGAGTCAAGAGAAGACTTGGCACCTCTGTCAAAGAAGTGCCAAGTCTTCCCTTGACTCTGTGCTGTGTATCACTCCTGGCGTTTTTCTTGAGACTTCATTGTCTCTTTAAGGAAGCCCTAGGTTAGTATGGAACCTGAGATGCTTCTTGTCTCCGGTTCCCTTTAAAGGGGAACTGAAGTAAGAGGTATACGGAGGCTGCCATATTTTTTTCTTTTAATCAATACCAGTTGCCTGGCAGCCCTGCTGGTCTATTTCTCTGCAGTAGTATCTGAATAACACCAGAAACAAGCATGCAGCTAGTCTTGTCAGATCTGACTTTAAAGTCTGAAACACCTGATCTGCTGCATGCTTGTTCAGGGGCTATGGCTAATATAATTGTATTAGAGGTAGAGGATCAGCAGGGCTGCCAGGCAACTGGTATTGCTTAAAAGGAAATAAACATGGCAGCCTCCATATAGCTATCTCTTCAGTTGTCCTTTTAACCACTTGCCGACCGCACGCTTATGCCGTGCGTCGGCAAAGTGGCAGCTGCAGGACCAGCGACGCAGTACTGCGTCGCCAGCTGCAGGCTGATTAATCAGGAAGCAGCCGCTCGCGCGAGCGGCTGCTTCCTGTCAATTCACGGCGGGGTGCTCCGTGAATAGCCGGAAATAATCTGCTTTGCTTACATTGTACGGCGCTGTTGCGCAGCAGCGCCGTAAGGCAGATCGGCGATCCCCGGCCAATCAGCGGCCGGGGATCGCCGCCATGTGACAGGGGACGTCCTGTCACTGGCTGCACAGGACGGATAGCGTCCTGTGCAGCCCGGATCACCGGGGGGGAAAGGTAGGAGAGGGAGGGGGAGAATGTCGCTGCGGAGGGGGGCTTTGAGGTGCCCCCCCCCCCCCGCAACATGCCTGCACGCAGGAGCGATCAGACCCCCCCTGCACATCATTCCCATAGGGGGGGAAAAAGGGGGGCGATCTGATCGCTCTGCGTGCACCCTGATCTGTGCTGGGGGCTGCAGAGCCCACCCAGCACAGATCACAACAAACAGCGCTGGTCCTTAAGGGGGGGTAAAGGGTGGGTCTTCAAGTGGTTAAGGGCTCTGCCTATGACGCAGGAGACCAGGGTTTGAAGAAAAAGAAAAAAAAGAGTTTCACTTACCTTGGGCTTCTGCCAGCCCCTTTCAGCTGTTGTGTCCTGCGCCGGTCCTCTAAGATCCTCCATTCTACCAGCCAGCTAGTTTCGGTTCGGTCAACTTGTAAGTCGATGGGCACCTGCGCAGCCCTGCCACGCGTAGCCTTGTTCCCGTTCCCAATATCGCCCTGCGCCTGCACAGGACGCTATTGCGAATGGGAAAGCAAGCAAAAATACATGTTGCCAGAGCTACGCAGTGGCCCGTTGGCGAAACTGAAACTAGCTGGCGGCAGGGGAATGGAGGCTCGTTGAGGATCGGTACAGGACAGCTGCAAGGGGCTGGCAGAAGCCCCAGGTAAGTGAAACTCTGGGGGGGGGGGAGATTTTATCTTCAGTTCTGCTTGAAATCAATTGGCTTATGCTCACACGCACACACATCACAAATATGCTTTAACATCTCCATGAATAAGGAAAGTGATGATATTTATCCAGTTTTTGGAATAATAAATCTTAGAAGCTGAGAAAGACATAATTCGTATGTAAGCTCTTGAAGTATTTCCTCTCCTAGTTGTAATTATTACATTGTTTTTCTGATATTATTTAAGTTATGCCTGTCATAAGAGAAACCTGGAAGTTTTCATTGACACCCCTTGTAAAACATGTTAGTTGTGGCTATAATGGGTTGAGACTAGGCCAGAATGATTTTAGGAAAATATTGATTTGCCCAATTTCTGTCAGAAATTTCAATTCCCGATTTTCTTCAAATCACACTTTAGCACTAAATTCACAATGCAGTATCATTTACAAACCTACATTGACAGAAAATGACACCATACTATCAAATTGATAGTATGATGTCATTTTCTGTCATGTTTGTAAATGTTACTGCATTGTGAATTTAGTGTTAAAGGAGAACTGTAGTGAGAGGTATATGGAGGCTGCCATATTTATTTCCTTTTAAGCAATACCTGGCAGTTCTGCTGGTCTATTTGGCTGAAGAGATGTCTGAATCACACCAGAAACATGCACGCAGCTAATCTTGTCATATCTGTCAAAATTGTCAGAAACACCTGATCTGCTGCATGCTTGTTCAGGGCCTATGACTGAAAGTATTAGAGGCAGAGGATTAGCAGGATAGCCAGGCAACTGGTATTGCTTAAAATGAAAATAAATATGGCAGCCTCCATATACCTCTCACTACAGTTCTCCTTTAAAGCTTGACTTGAAGAAAATCGTGACTCCTTGTGGCCGGCCTGCGCAGCTGATGACTTTGGCGGAAGGAGAGAGTGAGCCGCTGGGAGTGTTGAGAGCTGATGAGCCGCTGCTACTGTGTACGGAGCGGCGAGCTCTTACTGCACAGCGGGCTTCAGGAAGAGGACTGGAATCCCGCTCTTGAGCGGCGGGAAAACTGACACTTTGACGATCACTTGATTGTCTTGCCCCAAATCGCAATTTTGGTATAAAACCGATAAATTGCTTCTTTGCTAGTTTAAACCTATTTTCCCTGAGCATGACCACTTTTTACATACAGTAGCAGATGCAGATTCTATTTCCTGGTTCATAAAGAAATAATTGCTTCTATTTCATAAACAGGAAGTCTCAGGAGCTGCTGACCAAACACGAGGCGGAGCTGAAGGCCCTGAATGAGCGGCTGGATGAGGTGTCTCAGCGCTATGAGGACGTTCTCTGTGCTCTCCAGTCTCAGCAGGACGCCACCTCTATTCTGAAAGACTTAAGCAGGACAAGCTCTCTGGAGTCCATGTCCTCGGAGCATAGTAAAGAGGATGCCAATGTGTCACAGGTGAGCACCATCTTCATAGTGCCTACCTGGGAAAGGAACCAGTGCAGTGATTTCTTGCTGCGATACTACAGACCGCAGTGCAGATGACTGTACTTCTTGTAGGAGTTAAGGGGAATCTGAAGTGAAAATAAACTTCTGATATAATGATTTGTATGTGTAGTACAGCTAAGAAATAGTACATTAGCAGAAAACAACAGAGTCTCATATTGCTTCAAGTAAACTTCAGTTATCTATGCAAAAGAGCTTCTCTGAGCTCTGACTCAGCACTTCAAAGAAACAGTGAGAGACAGTTTGTGATAAGGTTTTACTGCAGGGGAGATCAAAGGGTCATTAGCACTGCTCTGTCAGGGTACGTTTCCACTTGTGCGTTGTGATTTTGTTGCGGAAAATGCGTCAACGAATCCGCATGCGGGTGCGGATTCGTTCGCGTTTCCATGCGGAATCGCTCGCGGTTTGCGCTATGCGATTTTAACCATGTCAATGCCGGAAAGCATTGACATGGATTTTTCAGCGGAATCGCACGCGGAAACGCTGAGAAAACCTCAAGACTAATACGCTTGCGGTTTTCCTATTAAATTACATTACCGGCGAAGGGTGTGCGGCATGCGAATTCTGACGGCTCTGCCGTGCAGATTTTTTCTGCACAGCAGACAGCACATAATCCCGCACAAGTGGAAACAGCCCCATCCACTTGTATTGGTTATGCGAATCTGCATGCAGATTCGCTCTAGTAGAAACGGGCCCTTATAAGGATCGTACACACGCAGTATTGTTACAAACGACGGATCCGTCAGACTCTGCCACAGGGCGGTCGTTCTGCCGACAGCAGTACGTGAGTCCAGGCTGTCGGCAGACTGATAAGACCGTCATTTGTTACAATACTGCTCATGTACGCACCTTTTATATTTATATAGTTTAAAATACAGTGTGTGGTTTGTAATTGCAAATATGACAGAATGATGCAATGTTATAAAAAAAAAATAAGAGGCTCTCTTCTTTGCCACTAATGTTCTATTCTTTATCTGTACTACACATACAATTCATTCTATCATAAGTTGTTTTGTTTTTCACTTCAAGGTGCCCATCCACAATACACACTTGTGTTAGAAAATGTCTTAGTGGTTCTTTAGTAAGCAATATTTATATGCTGCAACACCGGGTCTTCAGCTAGTATTTATACAGAAAAAGGTGAGAAATGTATCTATAAACTGTATCAGAGAAGGTGACTGAGAGAATGTGCACAGCTGGATTATTTCAGCAGCTTTTCTAAATGGAGCCCTGACTGGCAGCCTGTTCAGCTGTCCATGGGAGGCCAGTAATTGTACACCCGCCATGTATTCCTATGGCCGGAGCAGACAGAAAACACCTGCTGAGCCTGCTAACACCTGCGTAAGCAGCACACATCCAATAGCATCGCTCGGAGCAGCTGTATTTAGTAACCCACAGACATCAATCACTGTTCAGCTTTCACTAACCTCAGGACACTAATACATTGAAATATCATACATACATCCATAGAATATTACCATATATATACAGTGTGTATATATAACGACTCGAGTTAGAATGGACATGTACAATGTTGTCTTTCTGGACAAAATATACAGTACGGTTTTTGTTGTTACGTGTTACAGAATTGTATAAACAGTTGTAGTAAAACACCCATTAAAAGCCCATTGAAAACAACTAAAAAACATAGTTTATGCTACATGTTCAAATCCAGAGATTCCCAGTAGTAAATCATTTATCCACATGGAGCTTGTGCTCCATAACAGTGTGGGATTGCCACTAAAGGATACCAGAGCGGAAAAGATTAGGAGAAACGGGGAAACAGACATGTATGGGGAACTGTCCTGATGGCCATCACCGCATAGCGCTCCCGCCCGCAGTCACCACTGTAGGACGCACAGCCAGGCTGGCGCTTGTGCATTGATACCCGACTCCGGTGACCCAGAACAGGCTGCCGGGTGGGCTTTAGGTAAGAAAGGAGGGGGGCAGGGGAGAACGGGGAGGGAGCCGTGGCCATCAGAACAGCTACCCATACATGGCTGCTTCCCCCGTTTGTCCTAATCTTTCCGGCTCTGGTATTCTTTAAAGTGTAAATAAACAAGAGAGAAGGAAAGCTGGCACTGCTGCAAATGCTGGTTTATTGAAACGCAAGTGAATCACAGGTGCAAACTTTGCATATATCATAAAGGTTGTGATACACATGAGAAGAAGCCCAGTGGTGGGTGCTGGGTACAGGATGCCTGATGCCTAGCCTCCGCAGTAGCGCAGCAGTGCGCAAAACGGCTATCAGGCATCCTGCACCCAGCACCACCACCTTGCCTCTTCTCATGCCTGGTATGTGTATCACAACTTTTATGATATATGCACAATTTGCACCTGTGATTCACTTGCGTTTCAATAAACCCAGCATTTGCAGCAGTGCCAGCTTTCCTTCTCTCTTGCTATTTCCGCTATAGTCTATTGGCTAGAGCATGCGGGTGAAGCTTGATAGGAAGCGTGCACGCTGAAGAACCACCAGTGCATAGTTCATCATGTGTCTGTTAACACTGTAGTGCCAACCTGCTACAACTTCCATGGCTAATTTATCCTCTAAAGTTGACCACTAGTGAAAATGTACATTTTGTGGAAGGGGTGTTGCCTAAAATGAGATTTGGCTGTCTACGTGAGTGCATCCACTTCTTATTCATTAACATGAACACAGGCAATGTGTAGCATGCACTATGTTTGCAATTGGGCCAAAAATGGATTGCACCATTCTGTTCAGGGCACCACGATTACTAAGTTAACCATGGTGTCCCTGCAAATCAGCAAAACACATGTGCTTTGAAAAATGGGATTGAAGCACATGCAGTGCTGAGAAGCCCTAAAGAACATTTGGAAGAGTTCTCAGCAGGAACTGCACTCTGTATTTTGTAACTACTTTCCAGCTTTTTTGTTTGACTTCTCTCCTTGTTTTTGTTGAAAACCTCTGCAGCTCCCCATGCCAGCATCCTCCCCAGCCACTGTGATAGCATCACGTTTCCTCCAGGATGAAGACCTCCGATCACAAGATCTTATTCAGCGCTTGGATTCTCACATAGAGGAGCTCAAGCAAGACAGTCAGCGCATAGTACAGCATTACACAGACTCCAGGTAACACACACAGTGCTTCCCGGCCAAAGAGCATGAAGTATCCAGGCAACGGCTTCCATGCCACCTGCAGGACGCCCCTTACTGGGCATTTCAACACCTGTCCTGTTTGACCTCTGCTGTTGAGCCATCTAATTCATTATCTGACACGGGCATTCTCTTCTCCGGGCACTTCTACTCAAGTGAGTGTAAGCTAACACAGACCTGCCATCGCAAGTTGTGCCTTACTGCGCCTATTTCCTGTAGTGCTCTGTTTATCTCACCCAGATATCTTCTGTGGGATTAAAATCCAACAGCCTTGGTTCTATAAAGCCCCTGGTACTACCTTGTGTCATCATGTGAGGGTTCTCTGGAGCTTTGGCCAAAGACATAAAGTAGAAATCTGTATGAAAAGTTTTAGTTTTTTTTACTTGTAATGAAAGAGATATTAGACCTTGTATGAATGTAAATATTAGAAGTATGATATAGTGAAAGGTCTTCTTTAAACTCTTAGTTGTATTATATCATCTATGAATAAAGTAGGGATCACAATGGTTTGTACATACAACTATAATAAAACCAAAATGACATGAGCTCCATTGATGAGGGTAAATATACATTAGTACTGGAAACTTATTTGGGATCTGAGTGAACAAAGTACAGTTTTGTTGTTGTGCTATGGAGCAGCCAGAGACTATGGGCAGTGCTATGGAGCAGCCAGGGATTATGCACAGCGCTATGGAGCAGCCAGGGACTATGGGCCTTGCTATGGAACAGCCATGGACTATGGGCAGTGCTATGGAGCAGCCATGGACTATGGGCCGTGCTATGGAGCAGCCATGGACTATGGGCTGCGCTATGGAGCAGCCATGGACTATGGGCAGCGCTATGAAGCAGCCAGGGACTATGGGCCATGCTATGTAGCAGCCATGGACTATGGTCAGCACTATAGAGCAGCCAGGGACTGTGGGCAGCGCCATGGTGCAACCAGGGACTATGGGCAGCGCTATGGTGCAACCAGGGACTATGGGCAGCGCTATGGAGCAGCCAGGAACTATGGGCAGCGCTATGGAGCAGCCAGGGACTATGGGCAGCACTATGGAGCATCCAGGAACTATGGGCAGTGCTTTGGAGAATCCAGGGACTATGAGCAGCTTTATGGAGCAGCCAGGGACTATGGGCAGCGCTATGGAGCAGCCAGGGACTATGGGCAGTGCTATGGAGCAGCCAGGGACTATGGGCAGCGCTATGGAGCAGCCAGAGACTATGGGCAGCGCTATGGAGCAGCCAGGGACTATGGGCAGTGCTATGGAGCAGCCATGGACTATGGGCAGCACTATGGAGTAGCCAGGAACTATGGGTAGCGCTTTGGAGCAGCCGTAGACTATGGGCAGTGCTATGGAGCAGCCGTAGACTATGGGCAGTGCTATGGAGCAGCCAGGGACTATGGGCAGCTCTATGGAGCAGCCAAGGACTATGGGCAACTCTATGGAGCAGCCAGGAACTATGGGCAGTGCTATGGAGCAGCCAGGGACTATGGGCAGCTCTATGGAGCAGCCAGGGACTATGGGCCGTTCTATGGAGCAGCCAGGGACTATGGGCCGTTCTATGGAGCAGCCAGGGACTATGGGCCGTTCTATGGAGCAGCCAGGGACTATGGGCAGCGCTTTGGAGCAGCCAGGGACTATGAGCAGCTGTATGGAGCAGCCAGGGACTATGGGCAGCACTATGGAGCAGCCAGGGTTTATGGGCAGCTCTATGGAGCAGCCAGGAACTATGGGCAGCACTATGGAGCAACCAGGAACTATGGGCAGCGCTTTGGAGCAGCCAGGGACTATGGGCAGCTCTATGGAGGAGCCAGGGACTATGGGCAGCAATGTGGAGCAGCCAAGGACTATGGGCCGGTCCACAAGCCTGTAAATTTAGCAAATGAAAAAGTGAGAGGTTGTCCCAATGCTTGAACACTAGCCTCAAAGCTGGCCACTTAGTGTAATAAAATACACAGTACCTTTTCCTGCCATACCAACCCAAAGCGTGATCCTATGCAGCGGGTACTGTGCCTGTGTGTTACAAAGAGGAATCTCCTGTAGCAGAGATGGCCATGCATTGCAAGCTGGTGGTCTGCTGGAAGCGCTAGTGTCTAGCTGATACCACTTCGATTATCCTTCCAGACTCAATGCAATGGGTCGGGCTGTAGCCTGTGAGCTGTCTGTAAGGTCAGTGCTCCTAGTCTATGTTTCTCCAGTGGGGCTGGCTGTGCTTCCTGGCTAAGAAGCGAGAGAGTAGACAAAATAGTGCAGACGGCACTCACTGTTCGAAACTACGCATGGACTTTTAACTGGAATTTTACAATATTCAAAATTAGGATCATCCCCTGACAAAGGCTAAGGCCGAAACCCAATTGGGTTAAGTGTATTGGTTTGTGTGCAACAAACCAAGTTTGAATATTGTAAGTTTGCAAGTCCATGCATAGGTTTTTTTCTGCAGTCTGCACTATTTTGTCTGCTCTCTTGCCCCTTAGCCAGGAATCACAGCTGGCCCCTCCTAGAGATATGTATAGACAAGGAGCATTGGACCTTACAGATGGCTCCCAGGCTACAGTGTGACTCGCTGCTTTGAGACCAGAAGGAGAATCGGAGTGATATCAGCTGACAGTAGCGCTTCCTGCAGACCACCCGCTTGCATTGCACAGCTATCCCAGCTGTAGGAGTCTCCTCTTTCTATCACAAGGCCATAGTCCCAGCTTCATAGAATCACTCTTTGTGTTAGTACACCAAGTGGCCAGCGTTGAGGCTGGGGATCAAGCGCTAGGACATTTTATCACATTTTATTTGGGATCTGATAAATAAGATGTTTCCAAATTGTGCTGTTGGACAGTTCTTTAAATCATCCTTCCCTGCCATTAGCTGTACAGGTTTAACCCAGAGCTAGTGGTAATTAATTCTGGTTGGGCATTTTCCAGTTGCCAAACATGTCGAATTTGCCTTAGCAGAGTACTGATTTCCTGGGTAGCAGGTTTTACCAGGAATATTTAGTTCTACCATAAACTGAACTTACACATTGTACAGAAGTTAAAGTGAACCAGAGACAACACACCCTCATGTATTTTACCATATATATCAGTGGGAACATTAGAGAAAATTACCTACCCTGCTCTCTATTTCATTCTTCACTGCTCAGTCTTGTTATCCACTCTGACTGAGCATTCAGTGTGGCTTTGCTCAGGAATCATTATAGCCGAGTCATTCTAGCAGAGCCACAAGAGGCCAGGCTTGGGCTTGAAAAGACATCAGAGGAGACAGACTCTGCTATTATGATTCCCCTGAGCAAAGCCAGACTGAATGCTCTGTCGGGGATTCTATCAGGGCTGATAGGAAACAGGCTTAACAGTGAAGAATGAAACCGAGAGCAGGGTAGGTGTTTTCTCTAATGTGTGTGTATATATATAAAATACATGAGGGTGCTTTGTCTCTGGTTCACTTTAAGCATACTAAGATAGTGAACCTTATAAATCTGTAAAAAAAAAAAAAAAAAAAAAGATATACTTGTCTGCTTTCAAATGCAGTGCGGCTCTGGCTGTGAATTCAACATTTGTCCTTCCTGATAGCTGCTGGACTTTGCAGACGCTTAGACATTGTATAATTATCTTGTAATGTGAATGAGAACATCAGTGTTCAGATGTGTGCTTGGCCAATAACCACTGTGCAGGGCAAGTAGTTGTATCCTACAGTCAATTAGATAACATTTTATGACTGCGCTCTCTGTTCACCTGGAGACTTACTATTAAAGTCTTCTGTCATGTAGTCATACAACAATGTTGGTTCATGAACTCAGCAGGTTAAGAAAGGAACCTGTTTCTTGCCTGTCTTAGCCAGTTGTTCAGGCTGTATAATGTGCATCAAACCATAGCCACCAACAAGATTTCTTATTGTGATTTGTTTGCATCCCATGATATACCGTGTTTCCTTGGAAATAAGATTGTCTTGGATTACTAGCTGATAACCTTGCTGTGTGCCAGGATGACAGGACCCATGCCCGATCGGCACTGCACCACATTGTGTCTCCTTGCTGGCTGCCTACTGTATTGGAGCCAATGGTCTTGTGGGTGGGACCATCGCTTAGTTATTGTGCCAATTACTACACTCGCTGAGTAGCAGCGAGTGCAGTGATTGGCCTGATAACAGAGCCTGCAAGACCTTTTGGCTCCAATAGAAACACTTTCGGGTAGGGCTTATATTTTGAGCATGCTCGAAATTTCAGCTAGGGCTTATTTTCAGGGCTTGTCTTTTTTTCGGGGAAACACGGTAATTTCTATTTTTTTTTTCTTTTTTTACCTTTTCTATTTATTTGTATATTTTTACATGTCATTTTTTTTCTGTCATGTCTTACATTGACCAGTTCTATGGAGTACATAAAAGTATATTGAAATGGAGTTCCAAGCACCTATAACATGTTTCATACACCTTCCCACCTCTCCTCTAATTGGGTTACATTTAAAACTTTAAAAAAATAAAGCTTGCAATTTATATGCAGATTGTAGTTTAGCCAATAAAAAAAAATACTACAACTGCATTTAAATGAGCTAATTTCAGTCTGGTTACAAATTTCAACCACATTTGTACCAAGCCACAAAAATTAGCAACTCATTCATTGTCTTGATGGTTTAATTCTAGACCAGGCATGGGCAAGCTTGGCCCTCCAGCTGTTAAGGAACTACAAATCCCACAATGCATTGTGGCTGTCAGACTCCTGCAATGCATTGTGGGACTTGTAGTTCCTCAACAGCTGGAGGGCCAAGTTTGCCCATGCCTGGTCTAGACGCTGTACCCTATCTAGTCTGTCTATACTAATGTTAGTGTACAGATTTAGGTTTGGCTCTATGAGTACCTGAGTAACTCTGTGTCCTGCGCTCTGAATTGCCAAATGTGCTTTTTCATTATTTTTATGTCCTGCTAATTAAATAAGCATTTGCTAATTACGCCAACACCGTGTATGTGCATGTTAAGTGTGTGTAAGTACAATGCGCATATTTAATTAGCAGGACTCACTTTTTTTTTAAATGGACATTTTAGCATTTTAGATTGTCTACACAAGAAGCTGAGCTAGCTTGGTTGAACCAAAACTGGTCTACACAGGACTAGAACTTCCCATGATCCCTAGCAGTGGCTCTTAACCACTAATGCCTATCTGATGACTGTGAATACTGGTTTGTAGCTCTCCTTACGCATTCATTTAAAATCGGTGCTGCCAAATTCCGAGGCAGGATGAGTCTTTCGGCTGAAAATCCCGGGTGGCGTTAATGCTATTTCCCCTGCGAGTCATAGAACTTGGGCGAGGGGAGGCGTAATACGGGCATCGGCTATAACCGGCAGACAAATTATCTCGCTTTTTTTTCTAATTCGAGCTTCAGCAATTGCAAACGCCCAAATAAGTCACTGAGTGGCGCTATAGCGGTAATTCACATTACAGCATATGGTGGCTCCCAAATTATCGCCGCAGCACTGTGCGGAAATTAGCCGTTTCGTTCCTGACCACTGCATTGCTACCAAGGCAGTAGATTAACGGCTATTCACTCTGGCTGCCATATCAACACGGGAAGTATGACCATATTTTTTTCAGCAATGACCACAGGAAAATGTGAGAGCTGACATGTAAACAAAGGTGTGAAAAGGTCTTTATTAATGTTACACATGTATGTGTACAACAAGGGGCCTTGATCTGAAAAGCAGAGCTTCACTTTATTTGTTCTTCACTCTTGAAATCCAGCTCACCACTTTCATCAGGCTGCATTTATAGAAGCCAGATCACTTTTGTTGCCTGGTGATTAGCCTGCCAGAACTGATGAACATTGTAGCATTGTAGCAAGCCATTAGCTGTTATTAGCAAAAGGGTGAGCAGGGTTCTAATAACAAACACCGCTGCTCTCGGCTATATCCTATGGGGTTCATCTCTATCAAAGCGGATATCTCCATGGATCTGTTTGCTGTTTTTTAAATGATAGCAATGGACCAGTGGTGTAGCAATATGGGGTGCAGAGGTTGTGACTGCACCAGGGCCCCTGGACTAGGTGTGCACACCAGGGGCCCTCCTTCATCCATCATTTTATTAGCTTTGCATTGGTGCTATGCTGGTAATGAACCCATGTATATGTGCATTGTATAGTGGTAATCCTTAACATACTGTTTCCTTACTCTGCTTATACCTCTCGGACTCTGCAGCTGTCCTTAATCGGATTTGGGGCTCCATATCAATAGAGTGCGTGGGGCCCCATGTAAAACTCGCACTGGGGCCCCAAGCTCCTTAGTTACACCACTGCAATGGACGCAATGAATAATATATAAAACTGGCGGTTACCCTGATCTTTTCACCTGATCTGCACACTTATTACTAAATATGGTGAATAGGAAAATGGTGATAAAGAAGAAAAAAAGAAATAGTGACCAACCCTTTCTGAACAGGCCCAGGTTTTTTTGGGGGTTTTTTTTTTTTTTAAATTTACTTTCTATTTCCTCCTTTAAAGTAACACTGTAATGGGTCACTGCTTCCGTACCTGGTAATTTGATTGCACATTAGACAACATTACCTACCTAAGCAGCAATTGTCATAAACTGAGGTCTACTGAGCCCTTGAGAGCCACCGTAGTCTGATCAGAATACCAGGGCTATGGAGTCGGTACTAAAGTCATCCAACTCTGACTCCTCGCTTTATGAAATCACCAACTCCAGGTACCCAAAATTGCTCCGACTCCTTGACTCTAACCCCACAGCCCTTGCAGGCCTATGGAGTGGGTACAAAAATCATCCGACTCCTCAGTTTATGAAGGCTCCGACTCAGGGTAACCAAAAATTGCTTGGACCCCGATTTCATGGCGCTGCAGAATACAACAATGGCTTGACTAGTATCTCCCTCCTGACAACTGCCTGGCCTTAGTATTCATGGCATAGGTGGAAGTAGCTGGAGAGGGCATGACAGGGCTTCCAAACCAGGAATTCTAGCCAAATTCCCAGCACCCCCTGACACAGTAAGTAGAGATCGTCCAGGAAATGTAAGTAATTGTAGCTTACATGTAAATTGTATACAGCAGGGAGTTGGGCCAACAACAACCTGCAAAAAGGGTTTTTTGCTTGGCCCAATCCCAAGCAGCATGCAACTGCATGTTCAAGCTATCAGCAGTTTCAAAAAAACTAATACTAAAGTCAGTATGAAAGGTAGCTGAGAACCTTCATGTGCCTATTGTTAGTATAGGTACTAACTTCATTAAAGTAAGGTGTGTATTGGTAGAGATGGAATAGGGTCATTAGAAGAAGTTGTCATTTGCATGTAACTTCAACAGCTTTTGTACAAATGTTGTTAATGAATACGGTGCGTCCAGTGTAAAAGACTTCAGTGAAAAACCCCACCTTCTTGCCGGGGCCCGCCCCCAGCTCACCAGCCTCCAATTAGGCTGAAATTGCTGAACTGGAGGTGGGCTACGTAAGTAGGTGGGGGTGGCCACAGAGCTTCGGACAGCTTTAAAATCTGCCACGGCAGCTGTGCTAAGGTGGGGGTGGAGTTACTGGAGTTGCTGTCATAAATTCATAACAGGCTAGCAGGTGCGTACTTAACCCTACCACCCGCTCATCTATGCTGCAGCAATAGCCTTACATTGCAGGTTCTCTATTTTACATGAGAAGTTCATTTGCTTTCATATTATTTCTATAAAACCTCAATACCAAATATTACAACAAGCCAGCTTTCTACACTGAGGTCAGGACAGTGAAAGACTGCTGATTGGTTGCTGTGAGATATTTGTAGGCTAGTCTTCATCTTACTAAACAAACCCCCTTGTTTAAATATGTCTCTTTAATTTATTTGAACTGTGAAATGACTGCTTGATTAACTTCCTGTTACATAAAATAATATTTTTATACTTGAAATAAATTATTGCAATACACTGATTTGTGGTGTTATTTTTTAAGTTCTTAAAGGACATTTGTTATGAGAATGTAAAAAAAATGATAAAATGTGTGCAGTAATGTCCCCCACTCTGTCCTCTCTATAGAAGCCTGCTGTTAACTTTGCTATTCCCACTTGCATGCCCCACAGCAGGGGATGGAAAATGGGCAATGCATTCAGATTGTACAGAATCTATAACCTTGCAGAACACTGGTGCTTTTCTTTCTCTGCACAAATGTGCCATCCACTGATCCTGATCAAGGCTCACTTCACACTAGGGGGCTGATATGCAAAGCTTTTGTGTTGAATTATCTCTCATTAAATTACTTAAAGAGAACCCAAGGCGGGTCTTTGAACTCTTAAGAGAACACAGAGGCATCTCCTGTGCATAATGACATGCATCTGGGTCTTGCCATTGCCGCCTCTAGTCCCCCCCTGGGGTCTCCTGTGCCCCCTGTAAAAAGCGCCAGGCTAGCGACTCTCTCCTTGTCGCTAGCCGTCTATTTACCTTCTGTATGTCATACAATGCGCACTCCCCGCATCTGTCTTTGCCGCTGCCCGCCTCCTATGAGCTTCCTCCAATCAGAAGGTAAGCTGCGACCTGGGAGGTACTTACTGGGTCGCGGCTTAGTTTCCGATTGGTGGAAGCTCACAGGAGGCGGGTAGCTGTTCTGCTACCATATTTTTTGTTTTGTTTGTGGTAATAGGTTTTATGGTGTAAATAATCTTTTAGAGCAAAGAACTGCTGAGTTTCATACTACATTAGAAGGAAAAATAAGTTAGCTTTGTAAATCAACCCCTAGGTCTTCTCTGCATTTTGATGGAACGGATAATAGACGTAAAATGTGTTGCTTAAAGCGTCAATAAATGATATTCAGTGTATTCTTCACACTTCTTCTCAATTTTATGGCATCTGTTTTTGTCTGTTGGGTTTCTGCCATGGATGATGGGCCTGGCAGTGGCACACACAGTAGGAATTACCAAGGCTGTCTATGCAACACAAGTGTCAGTGGGACACACACAAAAAAAAAATAGATCACAAGAACAATATTAGCTCTCAAAAGAGCTGTTGAGGGGTGCTTTTTTTAGCAATAAGAATCAGCAAGGAGCAAGCTAAGAAGCCTACAAGAGCCTAACTGATCTTTCCCTATGAGAGTCTGCAGCAGCTTTCTCTTCTCTAATTACTGCAGGCACACGAGTGAGTGAAAAGCTTGACGCTGCCTGCCTTTTATAAGGGGGTGGGGGGGGGGCCTCCAGGAGGAAGTGTAGCCTGATTGGCTACAATGTGCCTGCTGACTGTGATGTAGAGGGTCAAAGTTGACCCTCATGATGCACTATGGGGGCGAATCAAACTTCTGGAAAAGTCCGCTCTCCGGTCGTGAACCCCGGAAGTTCGCCCCCGAACCGTTCGGGCCATCTCTATTCTCCAGAGGCTTTCCATTTCTTCTGGAGACCAAGGTTGCCACGCACACAGACCACTGTAACATATCCAGCAAGAGCTTGTCGGATATGCAACCATGGTCATTCATGCCTGCACAGTAAGTTGAGCCGCTCATCCGCAAGTGGCTCCATGCACGCGCATAGCCATGCTCATGCACATCGAGGAACACGAACTTAAACGGGGTTGTGGGCAGCGACAGTGGTCTCAAGAAGGACACAAGAAGACTCTAAAGCAATGATGGCTAAACTTGGCACTCCAGCTGTGGTGGAGCTACAAGTCCCATGAGGCATTGCAAGACTCTGATAGCTCTAAGCTTAACTCGGGGAGGCAGAGGCATGATGGGATTTGTAGTTTTGTCACAGCTGGAGTGCCAAGATTAGCCATCACTGCTCTAGAGGATCCAGAGGCTTCCCCCTTCATAGATTTTTTTTTTTGCATTAGGTTTGCGTTGGGTTTGCTTTAAGAAATGGCAGGCATGCCTGTCCTCTTGTCGCAAGTTGTTGCAGCTCTATTGTTAAATAGTTGACCAGTATGATAACAACAAATGTACGCACACAAAGTTTACAACTTTTTTTTTTTTTTTTTTGTTCTCAACACTGACACTAGTTTGTAAGAGACAATGGCCTCAATTCACTAAAATCATGCTAGAGATAATAAGGCAAGAGAAAACTTACCTCCACACGTGAGAGAGTTATCTTACCTCTTCATTCCTTAAGTTACCTCCTCTGTAGTTAATTTACCTCCTCTGTAGTTAATTTACCTCCTCTGTAGTTAATTTACCTCCTCTGTAGTTAATTTACCTCCTCTGTAGTTATTTTCACATGCAGCTAATTAACAGCCTGTCTTTAACTCTGGAGTTATTTTAAGGATTGGAGAGTTAATTTAAAGACAGAAGAGTTAACTTTAGGCTTGCCTGAGGTAAAATGTTTCCTGAATACTACATGCCTTATCACCATGGTAACAACTCTAGAAGAGTTATTAAAGACAGAAGATAAGTTTAGTGACTTGAGGCCAATGGCCTCAATTCACTAAGCTTATCTCCTGTCTTTAATAACTCTTCTAGAGTTGTTACCATGGTGATAAGGCATGTAGTATTCAGGAAACATTTTACCTCAGGCAAGCCTAAAGTTAACTCTTCTGTCTTTAAATTAACTCTCCAATCCTTAAAATAACTCCAGAGTTAAAGACAGGCTGTTAATTAGCTGCATGTGAAAATAACTACAGAGGAGGTAAATTAACTACAGAGGAGGTAAATTAACTACAGGAGAGGTAACTTAAGGAATGAAGAGGTAAGATAACTCTCACGTGTGGAGGTAAGTTTTCTCTTGCTTTATTATCTTTAGCATGATCTTAGTGAATTGAGGCCAATGACAACTTTATGGCCATATGACAACAGTTGTGTGTACATTTAGTTGAGTACTTCTTTTTATCCATTGCTAACACTATCCTGTAATTAAGACAGATGGCTGTCTGGCATGTGAGATAAAAACGTCTTTATGCAATGGTTCTATTAACCTGAAGTGAGAAACGAAAGAACTGGATGGACTGTATAGGTATAAATATACAAACGCTATACAAAGTAATTTAATTTTTTAAGGACCTTAACACACAAAGTTGTTTCTCAAATGTCGTAGCATGAACCCTCAGTACAAGGCAATGCTGCTGATGATGAGCATTAATCAGTTGTTTACGGGTATATACTATGTAGACAAGCAGCAGTGCTTCCCATTGCCTGGTGTAATAAGCTGCATTTGCATTTTTTTGTAGAATATGCCCTATCACGCAAGGATTATGAAGTTGTACTGTATAAGTAGTTATGGGTTTATAATGTAGGCAAGTAGCAGTGGTACTCAGTGCCTGGTGTAATAAGCTGCAGTAGAATAATCCCCGTAACACAAAGCTATGATGAGGAAGAAATGCAAGTGTGCAGGGCTGTACTATACAAACAAGCAGCAGTACTATCTAATGCCTGGTGTAATATGCTGTACGTAAATGCAAATAAGTATTCTAAAACGCACAACTATTTACAAATCATTCATTTATTCCTTCTATGCCACGACAATCATCATCCTAGAACTGGTAAAGGAATGGTCTATTCCTGCAGAGATAGTGTTTTTATAACAAACTGTACACTTTCAGTCCAGCAAGACTCCAAATTGCCTTTCATTTAATATTGTGGGAGCCAATGTGATGTTCGCTGATTACATCTGTTAAACAATTGCGAAATTAAATGGCTGCACTTTTAATTTATGCATAACCCAGCTGTTTTATTTAAAAAAAATGCACAAAAGTAGTTACTTTATATTAGAAGCATTGTGTGTGATGTCACTTGGAGTAGGTGGAACCTCAGCACTTCCTGAGAGGCAGAGGAAGACAAAGTGATGCATTGAGCTGCCAATAAGGGAATATTGGGACATAAGCTTATCTGAAAAAAATAAGACAAAGCTATACATGTAAATATAAACATACTTCAAAGCATGTAAAAGAAGTAAACACCAACTAAAGCTCCTTTTCATTTTTTTTAAGATCCAACTTACTTCAGACCACACCTACTGCAGTACAAATAAATGCCCATTCGGCCATGGAAAAAGCGTCAACAACATCCACATTATATACAAACTCCTATTTCAGCAAGAGCTAGCACTCTTCTCAGATCCTTCCTTTAACAGCAATTCCTTAATGCTGCTTTTACGTCCATCACTGTGGCTGTATGTGTTACCTGAAACATTTAAAATGAGAACATGGCACACAACAAGGATTCAGTGTAGCTGATCATCTGTATCATGTTTTAGCACCTCTGACAAGCGTACTTGTTAAGATGATTCATATTGTGTGGGAGCCGAGGCTTTGGAAGACAGTTCACAGCTTGTAAAGCTAAGAGGAATATGAGCTTTCTATTAGTCTCTGATGACCTGCTCCCTTTACCTGATAGCTGAGCACTAGGGCATAATTCTTGTTGAGGTTGTTTGTCACTAACACTTGAATGTCCTTGCTTCCAGCTGTACTACAGACCCCCTCCCAGCATCCATCTCTGCTTAAGGTCAAAGGCCAAAGGTTCTTACCCTTAACGGACACTGCTGCCAGTCCTCTCGCCTTAATTCTAAATTGTACGTCGCTGTTGGCTGGCAGAATTCCGGTCTTTGGTTCTAGCAGTTCATAACCTGAGTTCCAGCCACTGTATCTCATGGGGAAAAATGGCCACCTTATTTTTGTGTTGGAACAACACAAGAGGTAGTTGCAAGCATAATCGTAAACATTGCTGAGGTCTGTCTTCTTCTTCGTGCACACCTTTAGAACATAACTGCCAGCTTTGGGAAGTTGGATGTGAAATTCCACCCGACCTTCCTTCTCTAACTGAAAAATGTATCTTCTCCTTTCTTCCTCTGTTGTGATGTCATCAGAGTGCAATGTTGCCACCGTATCAACCGTTTCATCCATAGCAAAGCTGACACAGCAGCATCCATCATCTGTAAAGACTGCAGGCTCAAGGTGGGATGGATGAAGAAGACCCATTTTGTCTGACAGGGAAGTAGGTCCAGCAGGATTGCACAGTTCAGGGGGTAGTAAGGGCCACTTCACTTGAGTATTAACACAGGAAATCAGATAATTGCATGCAAACTTGAAATTGCCCTGTTCAGATTCGGTGTAGATTTTCAGAACATACATCCCAGCTTGCGGCAGTTGCACTTGAAATTCCACTCGTTTTTGCCGCTGGACTTGGAGAATGTGTCTTCTTTCTCCCTCCTCTGTTAATAACACATCTTCTGACTGCAACCTGGCAAATATGCCAATATCCTTCTTGAGTGTGAAAGAGAGAGAGCACCTTCCATCAGATGAGTGAATGACCGGCTCAGTGTGTGAAGGCTGCAGAAGGCCTTTTTTCTCTGACAGAGAAGTTGGTCCTACAGGGTTCTGGAGAAGGTTGGGAAAAGGTGGCCAAGCTACCTTTGGGTTTGAACATGATATAAGATAGCTGCATACAAGCTCGTAGCTTCCAGGTTGAAATTTATTATCTGCATAAATCCTAAGCTCATAAGAGCCAGGTCTCGGAAGCTGGATGTAGAACTCCGCTTGACGTTGTTTCTGGATTTGCAGAATGTATCTTCTTTCCATTTGGCTATTCCACTTGTTATCATTAGAATGTAATGTAGCCAAGCAATTCATATCTCTGTCAAGGGAAAAACTCAAGGTACCACGCCCATCTGCGCTATTAATTACTTGCCCCAACTGAGTTGGCTGAATGAAACCCTTTCTGTCTGAGGAGTTGTTGGAGCCCACAGGTATCTGTGGTATAGCGAGAGACTCGGTGCATGAGCTCTCTATTCCAGAACAACAAATTAAGTAATTGCAAATATATTCAAAATTACTTGGGGAACTTTTGCTGTCGGCAAAGATCTGAAGAACATATGAGCCGGTCTGAGACAAACGAACCTGTATTTCTAAATGATGTCCTCTTTGAATTTGTGTTACATGGCGTTTCTCTCTGCAGTCGTTCAAAGATGCATCATCGCTCTGAAGAGCTGCTAGAATTTTGATGTCCTCCTTTAAAGTGAAGGATAGAGAAGAATGTCCACTGGATGTATACATAATTGGTTCACCACAAGATGGTTGCAGAAGACCTTTTTTCTCCATTAATGCAGATGGGCCAACGGGGTTCTGAAGTTTTTGTGGGAAGGGTGGCCAGGCCACTTCAGGGTTTGTACATATGATGAGGTAGTTACAGAAGCACTCAAACTTTCCCGGGCCAGTGGAGCTGTGAATTTTAAGTGCATAATAGCCAGGCTGGGGTATGTGGACTTTAAATTCCACTCTGTTTCCTCTTTGGGTTTGAAGAACGTATCTCCTCTCATCTCCATGCCTAATGTGATCACTGTGTAATGTTGCTAGAACTGTGTTTCTTTTGGCTAGAGTTAGGCCCAGCGTACAACGGCCATCGTGAGTGTTAATCACTGGGTCACGACATGTGAGCTGTAGAAAGCCCTTCTTGTCAGTTAGCCAGCTAGGGCCAACTATAACATCCAGCTCTTTAGGGATTTTGAACTCTGGATCCACAGATCTGCAGTTAACAATATACTCTACTACATTATCATAGGATTCTTTGGTACTGTCGAATGGTTTGGTGAATATTTCCAGCCTGTGTCTTCCAGTGGTTTGTGGATACACTTCAAGCTGCATACCAGTTTTAGTCAAGGTCATCAGTCCTGGTTTTTCTGTTTTATTTAATGTGAAAGAGAAAAGTGCTGGGGAACGACCTTCTATAGTAAAGGCGGCCTTTCCATTAACTGTAAGAAAACGAAAACGCTGTCATCTATAATGTATACTACTTATAAACATAGCTTTAAAGTTCAGTATATTGATGCTGTTACCATTGCACATTGCTAAAATCCCAGTTAAGGAAGAACAAACATTTGTTGAGAAGTTGGTATAAAATATCAGTGCTACCTAAGCTATTTTGTAATTTAACATTATTCAAAATGACCTTTATTTTTCAGTCTGAAGTCACTTTCTCAGACATTGATGATAATTCAAAGTATCCTTACTTGTACCCCTTGCATCTTATACTGCTTGGTAAACACAACACCCAAATTGTCCTTGGTAAAGTCAGAGCAGTTCATCTACAGACACGCCTTTTAACACTTTCTGTGCAGGTGCTCAATCAGCTCAAGCTAACGTTTTAACAAAAAATATATTTATGTAGTGACAGGTAGGGATAATTAGTGAGATGCAAATAAATCTGAGTTGATGCAAATGTTATGGTTTTATGAAAATGTATAATGTTTTTAAAAAGTTTAATCCAATGTCACAGTGACACAGTGACTGCATTTGATTGGTCCAAATTTGAGCTTCATACATTATCAATTCACACTTGCTGCGCTCCACATTCATGGAACCCTCACTACAGAGGTATCTCCAATCTACCCTGGAAAATTAAATTAAAAACTGCACATAGTGCTGAATAACGTTTTAGTTAAGGGACCCTTGCCACCACTCTTTGCACTCCACGGGATGTGCCCACAGCTGGGAGTCACACTGGGACCACCCCCCTCGGGGTATGCACTTACCGGAAAGCTGCTTGCACTATAGCGTATCAGTACTCCAAGTACGCCCTTGGCTCCTGGTCCCATCCGATCTCGCAAGGATCAAACTTTGGATTAAAAGTTATTTTTATAAAAAATATATATATAAAAACTTTCCTCCCATAAAGGTTTAAGTCTTAGGGGGATCGGCATCAAAAGTTACAACAGCGGCTGCACCGCAGAATGCAGCCTGCTATCGCCGTGCACAGCCTCTCCTCCCACTTGACGTCAGCGTGTCACCAATCTCCTTTACAAATTTGAGCTTCATACATTATCATTAAAGTACCATAAAATGTGCATCAACTCAGAATTACTGTATCTGAGTAAAATATTTAAAATCCGTTTACGAAGGGAGGCAGTGGTGGACTTATCTCCCCAAGCAGACTCGAAACAGTCAACTATCAGCAAAAATAGTTAATTCGTAACTCCAAAATCGGCAAGGTGTTTCATGGGTCTATGCCCACTTTCTCAGGCTATAACAGGAATAACTGGGAGGATCAAAAGCTGGTTTATTTTGGTCATAGACCTGTGAAATGCTTTGCAAATTCTTGAATTACAAATAAAGTATTTTTGATGATATTAGGCTGTTTTGAGTCTACTTGGGGAGGTACGTCCACTACTGCCTCCCTTCTTAAACTGATTTTAAATCTTTTTCTCTGTTTTTGATGCCTATGTTCAAATACTAATTATAACTAAATAAATGGGTAGGAAAGCCCATGATTTTACATCAATTCATGTCATGTGAGATTATTAGAGGCAGTCATTTCTAGCAATACCTGTTTCCACCTGTAGGGTCTCAGGATAGGATGCAATTAGCCCAGCATTGTAGAAGCTGCTCTTGCAACACAGGCTTCCTTCGAACTGTTTGAGGGACAATGGAACTTGCAGGAGCTGCCAGTTCTGGTTATCGGGGAAATGCTCCTCTATGAACAGTGCAGGGTGAGTCAGGAAGTAGAATTCATTGTACCTGTGCAAAGAGAATTTCCTTCATTACATTATGGCTGTCATCTGCTCCTGCTTTGTAGCACTAGTCCTATTTTTTTTTTTTTTGCCTAGCAGGTAACACCAAACAATGACCTGCATGGTGTTACCGAATGCTGTCATGTGACTGCATGAAATTGCAGCCTGAAGGCGCTCGTGACCGGCAGCTGAGAGGCTGAATTGCTTGACAAGCATGCCGTTCAGCCGTCCTTGGAAAAGAAGCCTTAATTTGATTTCCATCTGCTTTTTAAAGAGTCCTTACCTAACACTCAAAATATAATTTTCACCAATAAGTCCTGCTTGGAAACCATTCACATAGCTTTCTTTTCTGGGCCCTATTGTTCTAACAACACTCCAATAACTATCCAAGCAATCAGCATAGCACTCTTTGGACTCTTCCTGTTGCCCTCCAGCTTATTTTTACATTAATACAAGGTCTGCATGAGCTGATTGAGGATGACACTTTCTGCTGGTCTCCTTTATTTTCCTTGCACGGTATTCTTGGGCAGAGACATACTACACTAGTTCTCCTCCCCTAACATGAGAAAGCATGAGTTATCAGCTGAAAATCCAATATACGAGCAGGTGTGTCCAAACATTGGAAATGAACATTTGTGGTTGTACTGCCTGACCGTTTAGTAACAGTTGTTGTACAGACACATTCCTCTGCCATCTATGGAGACAGAAAGACAAACTGAAGGTGGCCTACTACCACAAGAGCAGCAGCAGTAGTTACAGAGGTTAACCACTCTGCGACCACCTAACGCAAATCGGCGGCCTCAGAGTTGCTCCCCCAAGACCGCCTAGCGCCAATCGGCGCCAAGAGTGGTGGGCGGGGATTAGCGGGGAACACGTGTGCATGCGTGATTATTTCCTGCTGAGACATGGAGCAGAGCTCCTTGATCAGCCTGCCAGCAGATGGACTGTACCATTGTCATACCTGTTGGTAAGGGTTCAGAGTTGGTAGACTATAAGGTCTACTGTAAGTGACCGCTAAATTATAGTGCATTTATCCTGGGAAAAATGAACATATTATATGTGTGCCTAAATAGGAATTTTACATTTTTACAGTTTTTCGCAATAGCTCCCCTTTAAAAATCCAGCAGTGTCTCTCTCCTGACACTAACTGGATAATATAAATCGATTCCCCCACAGGAAGTGCCATCATGGGTCACAGTACACTTCAGAGGAGGTACTGGCATTTTTAAGCAACATATGTTGGAGCGAAAGACTGTCCAGCATAACCAGGGCTGGGCTGAGGCAGAGGCGAGAGAGGCTCCACCCTCAGGGCGCAGTGTAGGAGGGGGTGCACAACTCACTCAGCTATCCTATCATTCCCCTATTATGTTTGAAGCAGAGAGAAATAAGAAAAGGAGATACATGGCAGTGGCTGCAAGCCAGGGAACTAGAGATTAAGGTGTCTCAGTCTAATAGCAATCCGTGTGTGACAGCTGGGTTGGGAGGGATGGAGGGGCACACTTTGGTGTCTCAGCCTTGGGTGCTGGAGAACATTGTCCAGGCTCTGAGCATACCATTCCTGCAAGCTCTGCATCGGTGGGGAAAGGGGTTATAACAGTATATCTATGCCCACGTCAGGAGTGTAACTATCTTGGACTGAAGCCACATGATGATTGGCTGGCTGCATGCAGTGCGCGGCACTTGCAAACCAAGAAGGGAGTGAAGGAGATGCGTGCGCCAATAGCTGCCTGCTCTGCATAGTAATGTACAAGACCACCTCCTGGGCCCCCTCCCAGCTCTGGGCCTCTCAGCCACTGCAGTGGCGGCAGGTGGTTTTTGTTACACCACTGACCCACATGCTATATGCATGGTATGATTCATGGACTGGGCATTGTTTGGTTCAATCATGTTCATGGAGGGGGATGTTACGACTCTAAGGTGCCTAGGGCTAGGGGACCAATCAAAATATTGTATGAGCTGATATGCTTCTGCCTGCTTGAATGTTTCACTTTGCCTAACTGTACAGTCTACCTGAACTACAAACAATCTCCTTACCGATAGGTAAACTGATGACTCCTGCTGTCTGCAATTCCTGCTCCCCATGTGGTGTCTAGAAGATGCCATTTTTTGTTCAGATACACTGCATTCCAGGCATGGTTCGTCTCTTCAGAAAATGTCTGGCCCAAGACATAGCAGAGACCTTTCGAGTAGCCACCAATCTTTACACACTGTATTCCTGCCAGCCTGCAGAAGGGGGAGAGGAAAGATGCTCAGCGGGTCAATTTTCTTTTATACTTTATATAATTTATTTTGTCAATTTATACTTAAAAATCCCAAACATTATGGAGTGACCTGATCTAGAGCAAAGTAGGAATGGTCATGGAGATGCAAATAATTTCGAGTTGATGCAGAATTATGGAAATTTTATATGCAAATTGAAAATGGACCAATTGAATCTTACCTCAGCAGAATCTGATTGGTTCTTTTTCAAGCTGCTTCAATTTGCTTACAAAATTTGATATAATGCTGCATCAACTCAAAATGATTAACATCTCAATAATCATTCCTAGAGCAAAGTGTGGTTTGAAGTTCGGTCAGGCATTTATTGTGTAACTGGTTCACATTGGTTAGAACTTTACTTGGGGTCCTTTCACAACATGTGGCCGAGGCACGAAAGTGCGGTAATATTGCTGACCGCAGACAGTTCACTGCAATATTACCGTTACTACTGGCACTGTGTACCACAAGTTATGCTATTAGCTCGACCCACGGTACTTGAGTAGCGCAACCAGTGCTAAGGTAACGCTCGTTACTAATGGTAATGCGCACTACCTTAGCAATGGTCATGCTACTCAAATACCACGGGTTGTGCTAATAGCGTTACTCATGCGTTCTGGTAGTAACGGTAATATTTCCGTGCACTGTCTGCGTGTAGCATTATCAGCGTTTCTTGCGTTGCTGCACAATAGACAATAAAATCGCATCGTAACGCGCTTAAATGGTGCTATTGGGGTGCACCGTGATGCGATGAATTCATCATAGTAACACGTGGTTCTGGGTACGGTGCAAGCTTTAGTCTTCGGACTGTGAGCTGTGCTGTATGAGACGCATCACAGAATCCCACACATAAAGGACCACTATCGTGAAAATCGTGAAATTTAAAAAACATGTGAACATATACAAATTAGAAGTATATTTCTCCCAGAGTAAAATAAGCAATAAATCACTTTTCTCATACGTTGCTATGACTTAAAGTAGTTTATAGAAATCTGACAGAACCAACAAGTTTTTGACTAGGCCATCTCCTTATAGGGTATTCTCAGTGTTTTATTTATTTTCAAAAGCACTTAGTGAATGGAAATTGCTCCATCCAACTGTCAAAAAAAGTGTGCGATGAGCAGGGAGGCTAACCAGCATCTTTGTATAAATCATTTGCAGGGAGTGTCTTTATAAAGAATAAAGGCCATGCTGAGAATCCCCCCATGAGGAGATGAGCTGGTCCAAAACCTGTCGGTTCTGTCAGATTTCTACTACCTACAGTAAGTGACAGCAACATAGGAGAAAAGTAATTTATGACTCATTTTATTCTGAAAGAAAAAACTTCTTTATTGGTATGTGTTTACATGTATTTTAAATTGTACACTTTCACGATAGTGGTCCTGCATGCAGAATAGAATAACATGATCTGTTACAACACAGTACTGTGAACAGGCTCATAGAATTGTATGGGCAGTGAGTTGGCATACAGAATTATTCTGCAACGCAAGTAAGCACTGTGAACTAGCCCTAAAAGGCTGATCCACTTTCCACAGCTAGGTGGAAACACTCTATGAATGCAGTGGGTTTGCTCTTACCTGCACATATTCTCAAACAGGCCTGCATACCCTTCACACGCTCCCTTTCCTGTGAGCAGAATCTGGGAGGGATCACTACTCCACTTTGACTTGTCTTCCAGTCCTTCTAAGTCATATTCTAAAAAGAATGAGACATAATTTCCCTTTGTTACAACATTTCTCCTGTTTTTCAACCTGCCAGTAATCTGTATGAGGCGGCAAAGAGCTGGAATCTGATGGTGTATCAGGCGGCAGGGTAGGCTTGAACATGAGTAATTGCAACAGATAGAGTGCTGCAAGCTGTATAGGATTTAATGATCAAGAGAACAGCCAGGAAAACTGGTATTGTTTAAAAGGAAAAAATATGGCAGCCTCCATATCCCTCTCACCTCAGTTTCCCTTTAAAGAGAAGCGGTCAGCCATACTATCTCAGAAAAAAAACAACACATGTATAAGTAGATAAATACTTGCTCTACTTACATTATATATGTATTGCACTGTCTACGTTTTGATTTTAGTGATTTTTCTATAGTAAAAAAAGAGTTAAGTACTTCTTGGACAGCACACCTGTCTTGCTTCAACGGCTGTGCAAGGTCTAGCCTGTGTGGCTAATACAGACTTGATGCAAGCAAAAAGGTAAAGATGACCAGCACTTGCCAATTCTTAAAAAGCAGAATATTTATTCACAAAAAAGAGCCAACAAAAACAGCCATGACATCCGGACTCCCAGAATGTAACTATAGCTCTTGGTAGTAAGTATAGCTCTTAGCTGCATACAATGGCATGAGGACTTCCTCCAGAATAAGTTACGCCTCCATTGCAGCCCAATTCTAGTCACAACGGACTGTCGCCGTTTCGAACAGATAAACCGCTCTTTGTCAAGTGAAAGACATGCTTTCACTTGACAAAGAGCAGTTTATCCGTTCGAAACGGCGACAGTCAGTTGTGACTAGAATTGGGCTGCAATGGAGGCTTAACTTATTCTGGAGGAAGTCCTCATGCCATTGTATGCAGCTAAGAGCTATACTTACTACCAAGAGCTATAGTTACATTCTGGGAGTCCGGATGTCATGGCTGTTTTTGTTCACTCTTTTTTGTGAATAAATATTCTGCTTTTTAAGAATTGGTAAGTGCTGGTGTAAGGCCTGGCAACCTATCCACCCACGAATCAGCCTCAATGTCCCAATCTACCTCCGCCGTCTTCGCCTTGTGTGGCGCGTCCCCGCTTGAACGGGAGGTGAGAGACAACACCTACCCGACTTCGGTTACACCCAGGCCTTTAGGGCGCAAGATATTGAGGCTGAATGCAGGGTGGGTATAGATAGATCACCAACACCAAACAAGAAACAAAAGCAGAGTCCAATAACAGTCCGGGGTCAAACACAGGTATCCGAGATTCGCAGTACAGAAGGAGCAGGCAAGAGAGTAGTCGAGAGTTTCCGGGGTCAGTTCAGGCAGCGAGCAAGGAAGGTCCAAAATCAGGCAGAGGTCCAAAAGCCAAGTAATCCAATAAAGAATAGTTTTCCAACCAGGATACACACACCCAGCAGCTAGACTAGCTAACGCTATCACGGGCAATGACAGGAAGCACTCAGCAGACTTATATACTACATGCAACCAATCAGTGGCCGGCCACATGCACACAACAGCCAATCACACGCAGGCATAAATCAGCTGACAGTGGGATCAGCTGATACAGATGACCACAACAGGCCAGCTGACCCACCCAATGCTGACCAGCAAAGCTTTCTGAGTGTATTAACCATAGCACAGTGGTCAAGCTCACCACCTCTGATGTGGGAGACCAGGGTTCAATCCTAGGCACGGTCACAAACTATAATTTTATATTATTAAAATAAACCCCTGCTAAGTGTTAGCTGACTCTACCTCAATCGTCGCCTCAGACCATACTGCGGCCGAGAGGAGCGGATCCTTACAGTACCCCTCCCCTGAGGAGTGGTCTCCGAACACTCCAACCTTGGTTTATCTGGAAATTTCAAATGAAATTGATGGATTAATTCTTTAGCATGTACCTGACGTGCTGGGACCCAACATCTTTCTTCTGGGCCATAGCCCTTCCAGTCAACAAGGTATTGTAAAGAATTACGTACTTTACGAGAATCCAGAATTTTTTCAATTTCGTATTCTGGTTCTCCATCAACAATGACCGGAGGTGGTGGAGAGTCAGATATCATGGTATTAACTGCCGGTTTCAGCAGAGAAACATGAAATGAATTGACTCCCCGCATGGATTGAGGCAATGAAATCCTGTAGGTGACGTTATTGATTTTTTCTGTTACAGGGTAAGGACCTATATATCTGGGACCCAGTTTGGAAGAAGGCTGCCGTAAAGAAAGGTTACGGGTGGAGACCCAGACTAAATCACCAGGTGAAAAGGAAAATTCCTGAGAACGATGTTTATCAGCAAATTTTTTCTGCTGTTTGACTGCCACCTCTAAATTTCTTTTAACCTGGTCCCATAACGAAACCATATGTGACAGCCAATCCTCCAACACTGGAAACCCAGAAGACGTACCTGATAGGGAAGCAAACTTATATACTACATGCAACCAATCAGTGGCCGGCCACATGCACACAACAGCCAATCACACGCAGGCATAAATCAGCTGACAGTGGGATCAGCTGATACAGATGACCACAACAGGCCAGCTGACCCACCCAATGCTGACCAGCAAAGCTTTCTGAGTGTATTAACCATAGCACAGTGGTCAAGCTCACCACCTCTGATGTGGGAGACCAGGGTTCAATCCTAGGCACGGTCACAAACTATAATTTTATATTATTAAAATAAACCCCTGCTAAGTGTTAGCTGACTCTACCTCAATCGTCGCCTCAGACCATACTGCGGCCGAGAGGAGCGGATCCTTACAGCTGGTCATCTTTACCTTTTTGATAGTAAAAAAAGAGAAAATCCTTCTTGGGATTCTCCATTTTAACTGTGTCTATCTTAAAGCCAATCCTGATGTCATTTCCTCCCTTACTCTCCTGTGCCTGATTGTGTATGCATTGCCCGCTCACATACCAGTCTTCAGGCACTCCCACCCAGCTCTGCAATAGAAAGTGCATTGTCTCAGCATGAGAAATATTGGCCAATCAGAGAGGAACAGAGGTGTGGGAGGGGAAAGAGGCTTCAGCCAATTAGGCTGCATTAATTAAGTCTGCGAGCAAAGTAAAGAAGCAAAAAAAGACAACCCAACATGCCTTGCAGCTTCCTTTGTGCGACAATGTACCACATAAGAGACAGGTAAACTGGGCAATGATCATTTATCAACAAGAAAAGTAATAATGATTTAAACTTTTGGATTGCCTGGGTAGCATCCTTATTACTTGTTTACCAGAAAAAAATAAAGAATTGATTTTATGCCCGACAGTTACACTTTAAATTGCAGCCAGAAGGCACTCTGTGTCCAGCAGATGGTAGTTTGAACAGCCCGACAAGTGTGCAGTTCATCTTCCTTTGTAAAAAAAAAAAAAAAAAAAAAAAAAAAAAAGCCTTTAATAGGATTCCTTCCTTAACGAAAATGTAAGTGCCTACTCTTAGGTAAATAAAAGATTATTTGAAAGCATTCCCTGTGTTTAAAAATGCTTACTTTCAATGCAGAGAGCAGTAAGAGCCTTTTTACACTATGCGGTTGCTGTAAGCTTTTTTTACCGCAAGAGTCTGCTAAGTCAATGAAAGTCTGAGACTTTCATACTTGTGATTCAACACACTGCAACGGAAGTAGTTAACCACTTAAGTTTATCTAGACGGATATATCAGTCCAGATAAACTGTGCTGCTGCCACTGCGCGGGCGTGCGATCACGCACGCTCCTGCTGCCTTCCGATAGCCCTAAGATCAATGAATGGGAAAATAGTTCCCATTCATCGATCTAAGTCCCCGGCAGAAAAACCGACGGTCTCTTATCAGAGGCTGCGGTGTTTCTGCACAAAAAAAGTTTCCTGTCCTTCTAATGCTTCCTGGAAGCGAGAACTTTCGCTTCCAGGACTTTTTGAATAGTAAAACTACACCCACATAAATGTTTTTTCTGTCTGAATAGACACATTGCTGTGGTAACGGCTAAGCCACTTTAGCAGATAAGGAAGGGGGAACAGAGTGAAGAGGCCAGACAAGGAATGAATTTTTCCCATGGAAGGAGATATATATATATATATATATATATATATATATATATATATATATATATATATATATATATATATATATATATATATATATATATATATACAGGATCTTCTCAAAAAATTAGCATATTGTGATAAAGTTCATTATTTTCTGTAATGTGCTGATAAACATTAGACTTTCATATATTTTAGATTCATTACACTACAACTGAAGTAGTTCAAGCCTTTTATTGTTTAAATATTGATGATTTTGGCATTCAGCTCATGAAAACTCAAAATTCCTATCTCAAAAAATTAGCATATTTCATCCGACCATTAAAAGAAGTGTTTTTAAAACAAAAAAAAGTCAACCTTCAAAAAAAATTTTTCAGTTATGCACTCAATACTTGGTCGGGAATCCTTTTGCAGAAATGACTGCTTCAATACTGCGTGGCATGGAGGCAATCAGCCTGTGGCACTGCTCAGGTGTTATGGAGGCCCAGGATGCTTCGATAGCGACCTTAAGCTCATCCAGAGTGTTGGGTCTTGCGTCTCTCAACTTTCTCTTCACAATATCCCACAGTTTCTCTATGGGGTTCAAGTCAGGAGAGTTGGCAGGCCAATTGAGCACAGTAATACCATGGTAAGTAAACCATTTACCAGTGGTTTTGGTACTGTAAGCAGGTGCCAGGTCGTGCTGAAAAATGAAATCTTCATCTCCATAAAGCTTTTCAGCAGATGGAAGCATGAAGTGCTCCAAAATCTCCTGATAGCTAGCTGCATTGACCCTGCCCTTAATAAAATAAACAGTGGACCAACACCAGCAGCTAACATGGCACCCCAGACCATCACTGACTGTGGGTACTTGACACTGGACTTCAGGCATTTTGGCATTTCCCTCTCCCCAGTCTTCCTCCAGTCTCTGGCACCTTGATTTCCGAATGACATGTAAAAGTTGCTTTCATCCAAAAAAAGTACTTTGGACCACTGAACAACAGTCCAGTGCTGCTTCTCTGTAGCCCAGGTCAGGCGCCTCTGCCGCTGTTTCTGGTTCAAAAGTGGGTTCATGCTTCCATCTGCTGAAAAGCTTTATGGAGATGAAGATTTCATTTTTCAGCACGACCTGGCACCTGCTCACAGTGCCAAAACCACTGGTAAATGGTTTACTGACCATGGTATTACTATGCTCAATTGGCCTGCCAACTCTCCTGACCTGAACCCCATAGAGAATCTGTGGGATATTGTGAAGAGAAATTTGAGAGACGCAAGACCCAACACTCTGGATGAGCTTAAGGCCGCTATCGAAGCATCCTGGGCCTCCATAACACCTGAGTAGAGTTGGGCCGAACCTCCGATTTTAGGTTCGCGAACCTGGTTCGCGAACTTCCGCGGAAGGTTCGGTTCGCGTTAAAGTTCGCGAACCGCAATAGACTTCAATGGGGATGCGAACTTTGAAAAAAAAAAATAATTATGCTGGCCACAAAAGTGATGGAAAAGATGTTTCAAGGGGTCTAACACCTGGAGGGGGGCATGGCGGAGTGGGATACATGCCAAAAGTCCCGGGGAAAAATCTGGATTTGACGCAAAGCAGCGTTTTAAGGGCAGAAATCACATTGAATGCTAAATGACAGGCCTAAAGTGCTTTCAAACATCTTGCATGTGTATACATCAATCAGGTAGTGTAATTAAGGTACTGCTTCACACTGACACACCAAACTCACCGTGTAACGCACCGCAAACAGCTGTTTGTGTAGTGACGGCCGTGCTGGACTGGTGCGCACCATGGCGAGAGTGCAGGTTTTGGTGGCTTTACAGCCCATATGGTCGCCTGGCTGATGTAGCTGAATGACAGAACAGTGACTGTCCAGCTGATCAAATTTGGTCTGACCACAATGAAGCAACGACCTTATTATCGTGGGTGTGCCCCCCGAGACACTCATCTAGGCGCCGGTCATTGCTTCATTGTGATACGCAAGCCCCTTCACCACGGCAAGGTAATGATCACGAAGGGGAATGGGCGCATGTACATGCCTTTTCTTTTGTTGTTGCAGCTGCCCGCAGTGCAGCCAGAAAAATTAGGCAGTCATGTACACGCACCAGAAAAATTATTACAGCGGCCGCTGCTAGCAGCGGCCTAAAAAATTCAGCAATCCGCCTGGAGTCCCGGACCCTGTTGGTGGTGGCGGAGAAGGTAGTCAAGCGGCCTGCAGGCAGACATGCTGTGTGGAGGGACTGGGAGCGACTTAGTCTTCTTGGGGCAGGCCAGGCAGCCAGTCACACGGCGTGCAGGCAGAGATGCTGTGTGTGCGGGGACTGACTTAGTCTTGGGGCGGGCAGCAGCCCTCCGGGATCCATGCCTCATTCATTTTGATAAAGGTGAGGTACTTAACACTTTTGTGACTTAGGCGACTTCTCTTCTCTGTGACAATGCCTCCAGCTGCGCTGAAGGTCCTTTCTGACAGGACGCTTGCGGCAGGGCAGGAGAGAAGTTGGATGGCAAATTGGGACAGCTCTGGCCACAGGTCAAGCCTGCACACCCAGTAGTTCAAGGGTTCCTCATCGCTGTTCACAGCAGTGTCTACATCCACACTTAAGGCCAGGTAGTCGGCTACCTGCCTTTCCAGGCGTTGGTGGAGGGTGGATCCGGAAGGGCTACGGCGAGGCGTTGGACTAAAGAACGTCCGCATGTCCGACATCACCATGAGATCGCTGGAGCGTCCTGTCTTTGACTGCGTGGACACGGGAGGAGGATTAGTGGCAGTGGTACCTTGCTGGCGTTGTGCCGTCACATCACCCTTAAAGGCATTGTAAAGCATAGTTGACAGCTGGTTCTGCATGTGCTGCATCCTTTCCACCTTCCGGTGAGTTGGTAACAGGTCCGCCACTTTGTGCCTGTACCGAGGGTCTAGTAGTGTGGCCACCCAGTACAGGTCATTCCCCTTGAGGTTTTTTATACGGGGGTCCCTCAACAGGCAGGACAGCATAAAAGACGACATCTGCACAAAGTCGGATCCAGTACCCTCCATCTCCTCTTGCTCTTCCTCAGTGACATCAGGTAAGTCAACCTCCTCCCCCCAGCCGCGAACAATACCACGGGAAGGTTGAGCAGCACAAGCCCCTTGCGATGCCTGCTGAGGTTGTTCTCCTGCCGCTGTCCCCTCCTCCTCCTCCTCCTCCTCCCCCAAAGAAACACCTTGCTCATCATCCTCTGAGTCTGACTCATCTTCTGCACACGACTTCTCTTCTTCCTCCTCCTCCCCCCTCTGTGCTGCCGCAGGTGTTGAGGAAACAGCTGGGTCTGATGAAAATTGGTCCCATGCCTGTTCCTGCCGTAACGGTTCCTGGTCACGCTCATTCACAGCTTCATCCGCCACTCTACGCACAGCACGCTCCAAGAAGTAAGCGTAGGGAATTAAGTCGCTGATGGTGCCCTCACTGCGGCTCACCAGGTTGGTCACCTCCTCAAACGGCCGCATGAGCCTGCATGCATTTTCCATCAGTGTCCAGTTGTCGGGCCAGAACATCCCCATCTTCCCAGACTGTTTCATTCTACTGTAGTTGTAGAGGTAGTGGGTCACGGCTTTCTTCTGTTCTAGCAGGCGGGAGAACATGAGCAGGGTCGAGTTCCAGCGAGTCGGGCTATCGCAAATGAGGCGTCTCACTGGCATGTTGTTTTTGCGCTTAATTTCCGCAAAGCGTGCCATGGCTGTGTAAGACCGCCTCAAATGCCCACAGAACTTCCTGGCGTGCTTCAGGACATTCGCTAAGCCAGGGTACTTTGCCACAAATCTTTGAACCACTAGATTCATGACATGTGCCATGCAGGGTATGTGTGTCAGCTTCCCCATATGCAAAGCGGCAAGCAGATTGCTGCCGTTGTCGCACACCACGTTGCCTATCTCCAGGTGGTGCGGGGTCAGCCACTCATCCACCTGTTTCTTAAGAGCAGCCAGGAGAGCTGCTCCAGTGTGACTCTCCGCTTTGAGACAAGACATGTCTAAGATGGCGTGACACCGTCTTACCTGGCATGCAGCATAGGCCCTGCGGAGCTGGGGCTGTGTAGCTGGAGAGGAGAACTGCCACTCAGCCAAGGAGGAGGAGGACAGCGAAGAGCATGTAGCAGGAGGAGAGGAGGTGGCAGGAGGCCTGCCTGCAAGCCGTGGAGGTGTCACAATTTGGTCCGCTGCGCCCTGCTTGCCATCGTTCACCACCAGGTTCACCCAATGGGCTGTGTAGGTAATGTAGCGGCCCTGCCCGTGCTTGGCAGACCAGGCATCCGTGGTCAGGTGTACCCTTGACCCAACGCTCTTCGCAAGAGATGACACCACTTGCCTCTCAACTTCACGGTGCAGTTGGGGTATGGCCTTTCTCGAAAAATAAGTGCGGCCTGGCATCTTCCACTGCGCTGTTCCGATGGCCACAAATTTACGGAAGGCCTCAGAGTCCACCAGCCGGTATGGTAACAGCTGCCGAGCTAACAGTTCCGCCACGCCAGCTGTCAGACGCCGGGCAAGGGGGTGACTGGCCGAAATTGGCTTCTTCCGCTCAAACATTTCCTTCACGGACACCTGACTGCTGCTGTGGGCAGAGGAGCAGGAAGCGCTCAAGGGCAGAGGCGGAGTGGAGGAGGGTGCCTGTGAAGGTGGAAGGGAGAAAGCGGCAGAAGCAGATAATGCACCTGATGGAGGAGGAAGAGGAGAAGGAGGGTGGCTTTGCTTTTGTGTGCTGCTGCTGCTTTTGCTCAGGTGGCCATCCCATTGCTGTTTGTGCCTTTTCTCCAGGTGCCTTCGTAAGGCACTTGTCCCTACGTGAGTGTTGGCCTTTCCACGGCTCAATTTTTGTTGGCAGAGCGAACAGATGGCTTTGGTCCGATCTGAGGCACACTCATTAAAAAATTTCCACACCGCTGAGCCACCCTGGGATGTGGGCACTATGGGGACCTCAGCAGCTGATGCTGAAGGGCAAGTTGGCTGGCTGTACATAGGTGGCGATACATGGTGCCGGACTCTGCCACCAACTGTTTCTGACGAAGAGCTGCCCCAGCTTCTTTCAGCAACTTCTCTCCTCCTACTACTCTCTGACTCCCCCTCTGAACTGTCCCCCTCTTCATCTCCTCTATTGGGAACATACAGAGGATCCCTATTACCGTCATCATCGTAGTCATCCTGCCCAGCTTCGCTTGCCTCAGACAAATCCAAACTTGCACCATCAGTAGGTCCTTCATCCTCCTGACACATTACATCCATAGTGTTGCCGCGTAACTCAGACATATGAGCTGGTGAAAATTCATCTGGCTGTAAC
Source organism: Hyperolius riggenbachi (assembly GCF_040937935.1). NCBI lineage: Eukaryota > Metazoa > Chordata > Amphibia > Anura > Hyperoliidae > Hyperolius > Hyperolius riggenbachi. Next base: position 117,068,597 of record NC_090649.1, on the reverse strand, counting down.
AACAATGGCTGTGCATCAGTGATTTCACCACTAAATAATTCTTGCGAAGTGTCAAATGCAGCGGAAGTGGTGCTAGTAGTAGCGCTGGTGGCTGAGCAAGATGAGGTGTTCTGTGTCGTTAAATACTCAACCACGTCCTGACAATCTTGGGAGGTGATGGGACGTGCCTTCTTCCGAGCACTGTACTGTGGGCCAGGTCCACACGAAATTACATTTACACGACCTCGCGCAGACCTGCCGGGTGGCCTTCCTCTGGCTCTGGCACTACCTCTTCCTCTACCTGTTTTGTCCATATCGGGTATGCACGGAGTGGTATATCACACTGCGTGCACTCACGTAGGTAGGTGGGTTCACTTAACTGCACAGGTATGCGCACTGATGCGGTGGGTTCACTGAACAGAACAGGTATACAGTGGCGGGTTCACAGAACAGGTATGCAGTGGCAGGTTCACTGAACACAACAGGTATGCAGTGGCAGGTTCACTGAACACAACAGGTATGCAGTGGCGGGTTCACTGAACAGGTATACAGTGGCGGGTTCACTAAACAGAACAGGTATACAGTGGCGGGTTCACTAAACAGAACAGGCATACAGTGGCGGGTTCACAGAACAGGTATGCAGTGGCAGGTTCACTGAACACAACAGGTATGCAGTGGCGGGTTCACTAAACAGGTATACAGTGGCGGGTCCACTGAACAGAACAGGTATGCAGTGGCGGGTTCACTGAACAGGTATACAGTGGCGGGTCCACTGAACAGAACAGGTATGCAGTGGCGGGTTCACTAAACAGAACAGGTATACAGTGGCGGGTTCACTAAACAGAACAGGTATACAGTGGCGGGTTCACAGAACAGGTATGCAGTGGCAGGTTCACTGAACACAACAGGTATGCAGTGGCGGGTTCACTGAACAGGTATACAGTGGCGGGTCCACTGAACAGAACAGGTATGCAGTGGCGGGTTCACTAAACAGAACAGGTATACAGTGGCGGGTTCACAGAACAGGTATGCAGTGGCAGGTTCACTGAACACAACAGGTATGCAGTGGCGGGTTCACTGAACAGGTATACAGTGGCGGGTCCACTGAACAGAACAGGTATGCAGTGGCGGGTTCACTGAACAGGTATACAGTGGCGGGTCCACTGAACAGAACAGGTATGCAGTGGCGGGTTCACTAAACAGAACAGGTATACAGTGGCGGGTTCACTAAACAGAACAGGTATACAGTGGCGGGTTCACAGAACAGGTATGCAGTGGCAGGTTCACTGAACACAACAGGTATACAGTGGCGGGTCCACTGAACAGAACAGGTATGCAGTGGCAGGTTCACTGAACAGGTATGCAGTGGTGGGTTCACAGCACAGGTATGCAGTGGTGGGTTCACAGAACAGGTATGCAGTGGTGGGTTCACAGAACAGGTATGCAGTGGTGGGTTCACAGCACACGTATGCAGTGGTGGGTTCAATGAACAGGTATACAGTGGCGGGTCCACTGAACAGAACAGGTATGCAGTGGCGGGTTCACTAAACAGAACAGGTATACAGTGGCGGGTTCACTAAACAGAACAGGTATACAGTGGCGGGTTCACAGAACAGGTATGCAGTGGCAGGTTCACTGAACACAACAGGTATGCAGTGGCGGGTTCACTGAACAGGTATACAGTGGCGGGTCCACTGAACAGAACAGGTATGCAATGGCGGGTTCACTGAACAGGTATACAGTGGCGGGTCCACTGAACAGAACAGGTATGCAGTGGCGGGTTCACTGAACAGGTATGCAGTGGTGGGTTCACAGAACAGGTATGCAGTGGTGGGTTCACAGCACAGGTATGCAGTGGTGGGTTCAATGAACAGGTATACAGTGGCGGGTCCACTGAACAGAACAGGTATGCAGTGGCAGGTTCACTGAACAGGTATGCAGTGGTGGGTTCACAGCACAGGTATGCAGTGGTGGGTTCACAGAACAGGTATGCAGTGGTGGGTTCACAGCACAGGTATGCAGTGGTGGGTTCAATGAACAGGTATACAGTGGCGGGTCCACTGAACAGAACAGGTATGCAGTGGCAGGTTCACTGAACAGGTATGCAGTGGTGGGTTCACAGCACAGGTATGCAGTGGTGGGTTCACTGAACAGGTATGCAGTGGTGGGTTCACAGCACAGGTATGCAGTGGTGGGTTCACAGCACAGGTATGCAGTGGTGGGTTCACAGCACAGGTATGCAGTGGTGGGTTCACAGCACAGGTATGCAGTGGTGGGTTCACAGAACAGGTATGCAGCCAGACAGGAACAAGTTAAGCCTAACTAATCTTTCCCTGAGAGACAGTCTGCAGCAGCTCGCCCTACTCTCACTAACGCAGGCAGCACACGAGTGACCGTAATGGCCGCTGCTGCCTGCCTTATATAAGGGGGGGTGGGGCTCCAGGGGCTAGTGTAGCCTAATTGGCTACACTGGGCCTGCTAACTGTGATGTAGAGGGTCAAAGTTGACCCTCCATGTGCATTATGGGGCGAACCGAACTTCCGCAAAGGTTCGCCTGCGGGACGCGAACGCGAACCACTGAAGTTCGCATGGAACCGTTCGCAGGCGAACCGTTCGGCCCAACTCTACACCTGAGCAGTGCCACAGGCTGATTGCCTCCATGCCACGCCGCAGTGAAGCAGTCATTTCTGCAAAAAGATCCCCGACTAAGTATTGAGTGCATAACTGAACATAATTATTTGAAGGTTGACTTTTTTTGTTTTAAAAACACTTTTCTTTTATTGGTCGGATGAAATATGCAAATTTTTTGAGATAGGAATTTTGGGCTGTATGCCAAAATCATAAATATTAAAACAATAAAAGGCTTGAACTACTTCAGTTGTAGTGTAATGAATCTAAAATATATGAAAGTCTGTTTATCAGTACATTACAGAAAATAATGAACTTTATCACAATATGCTAATTTTTTGAGAAGATCCTGTATATATATTGTCCAATTAGCAGAGCAGTGCAAAGTTTTATTGCTCTCTGCATTGTAAGTATTTTACACACAGGGGATGCTTTCACATATTCTTTAAGGTACCTAAGAGTGGGTACTTGAATTCTGAATTTTACCTTAGAGAGTTTTATCCTACTTTAAAATATTTTGCAAAAATGTTGTGATGCCAATCAATAATAACACCCCAAAACAACTATTCCATTCAAGTTTGGATTATCCTTGTATATAAAATCACCCAAAGGCTTGGGGGTTCCACTCAAGAGAGATGTGCATGTGTACTTCCACACAACAAAAAATGGTTCAAAACAGGCTCCAACTGTAATGTTTAGGTGCACTGGAAATCTGACTCCTGAGATTGTAATATCTCCTGAACACAAATCAATTTTTTACTACTATTCTCACCTATGTGGTGGCAGATCCACATCCAGATGGCTCTGACTTTCTCCAGGTCTGTACGGGCTGTCCTTAGTAGAGACCTCACCAGCTCCTCTACTGTGCTTGGTTTCCCCACCTGCAATTATGGACACAAAGTCATGTCAAGTGGCTTTACAGAGATAAATGGAGCTGTGTTTCTAGTGTAATGTTTGTTTATCTAAGGCAGGGGTCTCAAACTGGCGGCTCGTGGGCCATTTACGGCCCTCGTTACATTGATTTGCGGCCCGCGCCGGCAAGACACTGAAGCGAACTACTTTTGTTCGCTTCAGTGCTCCTATAGTTAATCCGCCTGTCCCCGCCGCAAAATGAGGGCTACAGAGCCCCCAATTGCCCCAGGGGGCAATTCGCCTGCATTTCCTGGAAGGGGCAGAGCTTTCAGCTTCAGCTCTGCCCCTTCTGACGTCAATCGCGGCGGATCGCCGCCTCTGCTCGCCCCTCTGTGAAGGAAAAGTGAAAGGGGCGGGCAGAGGCGGCGATCCGCCGCGATTGACATCAGGAAGGGCAGAGTTGAAGCTGAAAGCTCTGCCCCTTCCAGGAAATGCCGGACAGATTGCCCCTCGGGGGAATTGGGGGCTCTGCAGCCAGTAGCGGCGCCACGCTGGGGCTTACCCAGGCTTCAGCTCCGGCTGGCGCATCATTAGCCCCTATTGAAGCCCCCCGGAAGCTCAGCTAGACAGCCAGGCAGAGGCAGGCAGGACTCGGAACTAAAGTCGGAACTCCGACGAGACAAGGTGGGTGCAGGGTGCGGTGGGTAGGTGGGTGGGTGTCCTCCTGACTCCTGTCCTGTAGCCAGCCAACTTCCAAGTTGTTTTTTTGCCCTCCTGTGCTGAGCGGCCTAGCAGCACCAGCAGCAGGCACCACCACCAACCACCATTAGGCCTGCCTGACTCTGAGTGAGCACTCCCCTGGACTGGTAATGCAGTCTCTTATGTGCAGTTACTGGGGTAACGATGTCTCCTATATGCATTTACTGGGGTAACGCTATCTGTCATTACGAGCAGTAACTGGTGAAAAGCTGTCTCTTATGTGCGTTTACTGGTGAAACGCTGTCTGTCATGATGTGCATTTACTTCATATTTTTTTAATGCAACTACATTAGTTAGCCCCGCCCACATGATGTCATGACCACGCCCATTTTACGGCCCAGCCTTCTCCTGACTTTGCCTCCTGTGGCCCCCAGGTAAATTGAGTTTGAGACCCCTGATCTAAGGGATGTATTAGGCGAGCCTTTATATTAACTAGTGATGGCCTGTTCGCCAGCAGTTAGCAGTACAAAAGTTTGCATTCACATTTAACATTAAAGTCTGTAATTTACTTGTTATACAAAAACTTCAATAAAAATTTAAAATACAAAAAAAAGTCAATGGCCGCCGACTTAAGGGGTTATTAGCAAAGCCCCCATACATGCTAGAATCACCATTTGCAGGGTATGTTAAGAGAACAAGGGAAAGAATAGATAAAGTAAGTCCAAATCATAGATAGAATTGCCAGAGGTCCATATAAACAGCAATATTGCGGATGTACAGCGATCCCTGGCCAAAGCATCACAGGTTCCACAGGGATTTCAGGTGGTCATTATGCACTGCGTATTGACCACCATTCTGCACTTCCTACTGACCACCTGCAAACCCTGGCATGACATTCACAGCTCTTTCTTTTGAAAAATGTAAATTTACACTACCAATAGGTTGATACATTATCTGTCATTTAACTGCATTTAAAAAAAAAAAGCTTTTTCCTGTCGCAACTTTAAAGTCTTTTTGAAAAGACCAGTGTTCCCACTGTTCTCCATATCCTACCTCGCAAATTTGATGATTCCAGCATGTATGGGGGTTTTGCTTTTAACCCGCTTAAAGCGTTTGCGTAAAATATATATTTTGTTGTGACTATTTTGCCATTGATTCTTTGCCATGCCACTCTCTGGGTTTCTGGATACTTTGTACACTTATACAAGAAATTGTGGCTGCAGCGATGCCCTGTAGGGCAGGGATGCTTGTAGGCCCTACAAGCATCCCTGCCCTACAGGGCATCGCTGCAGCCACAATTTTATGTTGGACTTGAATTTCCCTTCACCCTACAGTGTAGGGTGAAGGGAATCCAAGAGCCGAATGGTGCAGCATAGTAAGATAAGGAGTATAATGCAGTAATTGTGGGTAATGGATGCTCACAAAGTATACACCTGTGGGAATATAACCATTCCCACTTGATGTCCCAGATCCTCTAGGTCTGGGCGGTCGTTCTCCACCTGTGTTATTTTTTACTTGTAGGAGACTACAGCTGGTAAAGACTAACACCTCTGATTGAGATGTCTAAATGACAAGGGTTTTTTTAAATGTTGGAGAGGCACCCAATGTATGAATGTTTTGGAAAGATTTCTCATCAGGGGATACTCATCAGGGGCCCCTGATGTGTAACGAGACAGTTACGAAACTAGTAGGGCAAAGGCTGGATGCATTGGGAGCTCGCTGGCTGTGGTGGTGAAGGAGAGAAGCATTTATACGATATACCAAGCGGTGGAGACACAGCGCTGCCCAGCTCTGGCAATGGGGGAGAGCCGTAAACAAAACTCTATGTGCAATACTTATCAAGGAGCATGCGAGTGTCATTTTTAATAAAGGTTTTATGTTTTTAAACTGAATAACGCTATGAGAGGTTTTTGATCCGAGGTATGTGGCATACACGGAATGTGTGCGGATATTGGGATCAGGATCCTGATCCTGTGAACTTTGACCAGTCTAGCAGTGGTCTTTTGATTTTGGTGAGTCTGTTTCCTGAAGGGTGCAATTTGGTGGTGGAAAACTTTATGTGAAGTAAAGAACATCTACAACATAATGCTGTAAGATTTAGTGGAATGGACTCTTTTATGCATGTATATAACAAAGTGCATTGGATGTGAAAAACTTTTTATCCACATATGTTGGACTTGAAACAACCTAACTAAAATTGCAGATGAGCGCTGAACTGTGTAATAACATTGTGTGAAGTGCTGGCCAAGCCTAGTTTTAAGCGCACTCTGGAATATGTATAGGAGAGGCTGAAGCGCTTTGAAATATTGGATATAAAATAAATATCTTACCTCCTGTGATGACTCACACAAGATTTACAAAAAATGAATCTTTAATGTTCAAAAACTGGTTATGCTGTTGACAAAGCGTTTCTTGGGTCCTCGCCCGCTTCCTCGAGTCAATACAACAAGCAAACCTTATTTATGAGCTGTTTGGAGCATACAGTGGCGTAGCTAAGAAACTGTGGGCCCCAGTGCAAGTTGTACATGGGCCCCCCAAGCACTCTATACATAACAATTGATACAGCGCACCAAACTTGCCAAGGACAACACAGTGTCAGAGGTGCATTATATATAAAATTCAAAGCATCCATAGAAGTAGTTATTACCAGCACAGGACCAAAAGAGAGCTAATACTGAAGTTGGAGGAGAGCCCTACGGGGCCTCTCTGGCCCAAGGGCCCCGATGCGGTCGCAACCTCTGCACCCCCTATTGCTACGCCCCTGGGAGCATATACCCAGATAGGAACATACTCCCACAAGTTACTAGCGATGGTCAATGAAAAGCAAATTATTATGGGAATGCAGTTTGGAATTGTGCCAATCAAAATTGACAGGAAGTGCATTTGATTGGCCCAATTACAAGCTACATACAATTTACATGCAAGCCAGAATGATTTGCATCTCATCGCAGTTGGCTGATGGTGTAATGGTTAAGGGCTCTGCCTCTGACACAGGAGACCAGGGTTCAAATCTCGGCTCTGCCTGTTCAGTAAGCCAGCACTAATTCAGTAGGAGACCTTTGGCAAGTCTCCCTTACACTGCTACTGCCAATAGAGCGCGCCCTAGTGGCTGCTGCTCTGCTCTGGCGCTTTGAGTCTGCAAGGAGAAAAGCGCAATATAAATGTTATTTGTCTTGTCTTGTCTTATTAACAATCTCTCCAAGCCATTCACCATCTCAGTTCATTTTTCACATCAGCCTAGCTTGGTAAAAATACAGCACAGATTTAAATCTTGATTAACAAATGGCTCTTTGTACTTACTTGTACAGCATAGGCATCCAGCCTTTCAAAGTTCTTCAGGTTGACAGGTAGTGATTTGGAGGTGGATCTATCCCAGGGATAAGCTAGCAAAATATCACAAACAAATATGAGAGAATAAACCTGCAACTGTGGTCTGCTCATAGAACATCAACAACATACATTGTGAATAACTTGCATTTGTGATAAAAACATTATTGTGACACTTTATTATTATTATTCTCCTCCTCACATGTAAGTGGTGTTTTAGTGGATTCAATCTTACAATTCCATCTCTAGTATATTTATCAGTTTTCTCCTCATCTGCTAATATCACATATAGAGGTATATTGTGCAGCCTACCTCACTGTGGACCACCTGTAAATCCAAGGGGTGTTCCGCAGGCCCAGATTTACCTCACAGGAGCCTACAGGCACAGATATCCTGGCACATTAGACTTTGCCCTCCGTCAACCTACAAGCCCCCGCCAAACTGCACTGTTAGTGTACTGGCTGCCCCGGCTGTCACTTCTCCCTTGTTTCCCCTGCCCGTCATAGGTAGATACAGGTGTCCCTTAGTATTAGGTAGCCAGAGATACCTCAGTATTAGTAGCGGTTACTAACTGAGGTACCCGCAGTAATAAAGCAGTTGAAGGAGAGCCCCTACTGGGCTTCTCTGGTACAGGGGCCCTTGTGTGGTCGTTACCTTTACACCCCCTCCGCCACTGGATGCGACACATACAGTGAATCATACAGTACATGAAAAGTATGTTTCACTGCCACTGTAAGCACTGTACAGAACAGCATGTATCACATCACTCTGATGGAATCCATGGCACAGCTATTGTGCCGATGTGAATAAATGATTACTATAAAATCATGTTTGCTATATGAGTATATTGCCTGGCACAATGCAATACAGGGGCCCATATGCAATTCCCTTTTTCACCTACGTTTTCTCCAAGGAGATCATTTTTAATCTTCTGTTTATAATAACTTTTCAACAATTTGCAATTGAAAAAATATAAAAAATTAGGTGGAAAAGTACTGCCAAAATTATTCTGAGCATTTTCTTGCTTCCTGGTGACTTAAAAAGCATTTTATTGACAAGGTGTAAAAATATCAACTTGGAGAAAACTAAGGAGAAAAAGTGAATTGCATATGGGCGTGTGTGCGTGTAATAGTAGCCATAAGGTGGCTATACATGCTACAGATTTTCTGTTCAATTTTGAACCGCAGTGCGATGAAAACGATTTGTTGTACAGAAAAATCAACCAAGAAGTTTGATTGAATTTACCATTTTTTTTTCAATGTTTTGAGATTAAAGGTGTTGGAAAATTCAGACCAAGATGGAAATAGTAAGGTATGTAATCGTTCGGTAGAGTGATAGTAAAATATATCTGTTATATATAGTGTTTAAGTGGGCGGCCAAAAATTCAAAGGGATGACTGCACTACCCTTTTGGAGAGTGTGAACCAGAAAAATATACAAGTAAAATATAACTGTGTTGTATTTGGTTTATTTATTTTAAATATAAAACTGAAATCAACGAGTGGTTGCAGAAAGAAAAATGTGATAAATACATTTTTAAGTAGCAACGTGGTGTTCAGTCGTAATTGTAATACTAAACAGAGAATGATGATGGCATAAGAAACTGATAGGTGTATTATTATTATTATTATTACTATTTATTTATGCTCCAAAAGTGCAACGCGTTTCACGGGTAACAGTCCCGCTTCTTCAGGCAAACAATTTTTGGAGGGAGCAAAGTCAGGTCAAGAGCCAGATATAGCACCTCTGTCTAACCAGCAAGCTCATGGTGACCCAGAACTCATTGGAGTGTGTAAGGGGCTACAATGGTCCTAAAAGCCCCCTTACTAAGATACTAAGGAAAACAAGAGTTTGCTTTCTTAAAACAGAAAGAATTTGCGATAATTCAGGTTGGAGTGCGCTTGAGATGTCTCCCAGTGCATCACTGCTGACTGTATGCAAATTAACCATTGTTTCCCTTAGAAGCTAAGCACACCTCCAGAACTGCTGGAATGCAATGATGTGTCAGCTTGTTAATTTGTACAGAGCCATAATATTCCAACATGCATACAGACTGTTTCGAATTGTTTGATCCTCATCAGTGCATGGCATGGATTAATTTGGCTCTATGGAGGGCCACAATGGTTAATTTGCATATATTCAGCAGTGATGCACTGGGAGACATCTCAAGCTCACTCCAACCTGAATTATCACAAATTATTTCTGTTTTAAGAAAGCAAACTCTTGTTTTCCAAATTAACTACATGTTTTTACAAGAGGTGGGTGTATGTACACCCATTACACAGCATTGTGAGACAAAAGGGGAAGAGAGCCCTGGCCAAAAGGCCTTACAGTCTAAAGGTTTAAGGGATAGGACAGTAGGTAAGGGAAGCTGTGTGTGGAGTGGTAGAATGGTGGTCGGGTGTACATAGATGTTACATTTGAAAAATCCATAGGATCTCAAGGCAACAGTGGTGAAAAGATGCATTGTGCATTATAAGTGTGATGCGTGGCATAGAGTGAAGCATACAGTACATTGATAGTATGCGTCGCTGCCACTGTAAACGTGTCCATGCTGGGCATTTTTCCTACGGAACCCGCCGCACCACTGATGTTTTTTACCAACTATGGTTGAGCGTGTGCACAAAGCTTTACAGCTGAGTAAATCCCTGACACTTCCCCTGAATATGGTGAACTCAGTTAGACCCTGAGGCCACTTGCACACTTCTTCACACTGCGTTACTCTTCCACGCTGTATGGTACATTAAAAAATGGTACGGCAAAAAAATGTAGCAGGGTCATGCCGATAATGGCATCTTGCTACTAAGGGTATTTAACGTTTCAGAATTATCCTAAAACATTAAAGGGACTCTGAGCACATCTTATGGGCATGGCTTTAAGACTCCGACCAGTACTGCAAAGTACTTAAAGATTCATACCTTTCTGTAGCTTGTGCTCTCCTCTTTCATTTGATGCCTGAATCGCTGTTCTACACCAAATAGTTTTCATTCGATCTCAATTTTAAAAAATCGTGACTGCCATCTTGGCTATGTTATAACTTGCAGGTCGCCCCTGTCCTCTCTGTTAGAGAAAGTGCATCACTGAATAAAGCAGGAAGAGGAAGTGACACGCATGGCCATTGCAAGAGGCTCCTCTAGATGGGTCATAGAACGACTTTGTTGGAAGTCGTCTGTCTTAAAGGCATGCCCATTAGAGGTGATCGAAGTCTCTTTAAATAACCTTAGTAATAAGATGTCATTATCAGCATCTCTAATAGATTACCTGGTCCCGGTTATCCTCCACTTCCTGTTTAGTGTGCAGGAGTCCTGCAGCCAGCCAATCACCATGCGCGGACTGAAGTCGCATGATGAACAGCTGCAGAACAGCTGCAAACTAACAAGAAAGTGAAGGACACTTGATCGCCTGGGACCAGTTAATGTATACTAATGTGAATGCTTCTGCCTACTCTCACGTTGAACCCTCCCTCTGCCTAAACCTTACCACTCCATTCCCCGCCTAAACCTAACTACTGTACCCCCCGCTGCGCTGCCTAACACTAACCCCCCCCCCGCCCAGTGACGTAGCTAAGGAGCTGTGGGCCCCGATGCAAGTTTTACAATGGGGCCCCCCAGGCACTCTATACATAACAATTGATACGGCGCACCAAAACCTGCCAATGGCAACTACAGTGTCAGAGGTGCAAGAAGGGGATGGAGAAGAGCTTGTTAATGTTTACCACTACTCAATGTATATATAGAAGTGATTATTATGAGCACAGGACCAATAGAGAGCTAATACTGTAGTTGAGGGAGGGCCCTTCGGGGCCCCTCTGGCCCAAGGGCCCCGATGCGGTCGCTACCGCTGCACCCCCTATTGCTACGCCCCTGCCCCCGCCTGTACCTGCCGTGCTAAAGGGCGGCAATAGTACAAGCCCCAATTAGCGGCAAGAAGTTTAAACCATGCTGCCCAATAAATAGCAGGCACTAAGCGCCTGCAATTTATTGAGCACCGTAATTTAACCTTCTTGCCATTAATCGCAGCATGTACTATTGCCACCGATGTTGGCGCCATTTTTATAGGCACTCGTCCTGCGCCATTGTTATCTGCTCCCCACGCTGCAAGGGCTATGAGAATATATGGGGACTTGCACACTTTACACAATGCACCAGAAGTATCCAAGTCTCCACAATGCTGAGGCAAAGGCTGCAGAGCGTTGCCATGTGAACTGTGCCTGCCACATGGATTATGCAGCAATGCAAGTCAATGGGCAACACAGTAAGCGTTCATGATGGGAATGCGATGTGACACGGCGTGCATGCTCAGACTGACAGGAATCCCAGTGACGTCCTTCCTGCCCAGCATGGCAGTACGTCACTATCTGGGGGCGGCACTATGCATATGACCCACACCGTGGCGCAGTATAGCAGTAGAAGAACAGAGGCGCCAGCAGGATAAAAGTGGATAAAAACTTTTTAAAATTTGCTGGGAGGAAGCGGTGGACTTACCTCCATAAAGCAGACACGAAAGACTGTCTCGACTGAGGCGCTACACCTGCTATTGCTGAAATTCTGTCTTATCTCCATGTTTATTGCCTGATGAAGCGGGCTGGGCCTGCGAAACGCGTTGCACTGTTTTGGGGTACTAATTAATAAATGTGACTACTATTCAGACAGTCTTTCGTGTCTGCTTTATGGAGGTAAGTCCACCGCTTCCTCCCAGCAAATTTTAAAGTTTTTATCCACTTTTATCCTGCTGGCGCCTCTGTTCTTCTACTGCTATACTGTGTCCACCCCTGGTGGAGGGGTGATCTACCCCCTTTCGCATCTACAGAGAGCGACTTCTTATCCCTGAGTGAGGACAGGTCTAATCTCCTCACCTGCCTATACAGTGGTTGCCTGTGTGGTAACCCATGTTTGTGAGTATAATTTTCTCACGATAAGCTTTATTTCATTTATGCTTAACATACTACACTATATTGGGCTCTCGGTTTCTCTACACTTTACCGTGGCGCAGGGTCATATCAAGGCTGATTTCTGCTGTGCAATGCGGTGCTTGCATCTCATCACACCGCTAATATTAGGTATGCAACTGGCCTGAAATAATTTCTAACACAAAAATGAAACTGATGGGACTAAAGCCTCTGTAAAGCTCTGCAGAAGATGTCAGAGCTGGAGGAATCTGATGATAATATAATTATTGGTGAGTATTTTTAAAATCTTACCATAAAAGTCATTGGCGCTGGGCTGTAGCATCTGCTCCCAAGTGCTGCCATTCCTGGTGGGCACAGGTACATCTGCAAGATATAAACAGTGTGTTCCAGCACCCGCTATCATCATTCCAGTCTTTTTGTGCTCTAATTTGGGAGGACTTTATCATTTCCTGGCAACTTTCCCAGTGTGTAGCTGTGTAGAGTACATTGCAAGCACAGTACAAGAATTCCAGAAGCTTTGTGGAAAGAAAAATCTCACGGGCTACTGTGCAGTGCTAAACAAAAAACAGAAGTAATTGCTCTGTGCACTTATCACAATATAACCAATCCTCTTTTCAGCCACAGGAATATTGCCTTTCCAAGAACAATAAAAACGTACAATTCAAGCAGTCCACAGCGCATGGGCAGGATTATAAGTAAGTCCTTAAGTCCAAATCAGTGTACAGCATCCAAATAAGCAAACAGCCCCTTCACTGATCACATCAAAATTCTGCTTCCCAGCTGTCTATAGACCCAAACTACAGGGATGACCCTGACGAAGCATAATGCGAAACTGTTGGGTGGAAGACGGCAGCTTTCTTTTATCCGGTTTTGGTGTTCTGTACTTATATTGTTTTTTTTTTTTCATGAAACCTTTTATTAAGATTTTCCAACTAGCATTACATGTATATAAACAGTGCAGTTGTTAAGCTTGGGGGTGTAATCTCCACAGTCAGCATACAACACATAAGCTGACGTGAAGGAGGTACACACACCAGCACAAGGGATCAGGATATCCCCAGTTTAGTGGAGGAGAGGACTGACTCCAATAGGAGATTGTGGTGCACAGAGCCGGTGCAGATCTGAACAGCCACAAACACTTTCGTAATAACGTCTCAGCGCAAAGTAGCGCTGAGCGCATAAACCAGGACTGAGGAGATCAGGACAGGTAGACAGAATGAACGCTTGCTAGCTAGCGATTACTTAGCGACAGCAAGCGTCCAAAACCAGACAGACTGGAATGAGGCAGCCAATGCGTTGCGGCGATGGCGTGCCTCACAAAGACAGGACAGGAGAGACAGGAAATAGCAGGATCGAGATAGATGAACGTAACACAGATAAATATACAATAAGTATGTTTTCCTAGCGTATTACAATTACAGCTATCAATGAAACTATTCGTAACGTCTGACTAACATATGTATATATTGGCAATGAACCGATATATGACATAAGCAGGAACTCTGACTAAGACTGAAGTAATACAGGGAACAGGACTCAGAAGGATTCGCTATCTCTTCGCAGAGATGAACGCAATCCACAAACAGGACCAGGAACAGGATTCAGAAGGATTCGTTATCTCTTCGCAGAGATGAACGCAATCCACAAACAGGACCAGGAACAGGATAACTAGCTCAGCACGGGTGTTCACGATACGCGCAAACTACCAAAACGTGCTGGAAAACTGACTAACTGAACACAGGAAATAAACAGTTCGTGTACGTATATATCAGCGACACTGATATATTAACGTAACACGAATACAAGGAAAATAACAAAAATGCGCAAGTATGCGTATATATTGGCGATGAACCAATATATGACACAAGACAAGCAAGTAGCAACTTCTAGAACAAGAGCAGAACTAGGAGGACTCGCTGACCCCTTCGCAGGAGTCAGCGCAGTCCACACGGACCAGGAACGAGGTGGGGCACGAGCAGAGTAACAGATAGAGTCTGAAACTATGATAGCCCATGAGGCATTGCAGGAAGCAGTTCTTTATACTGAGGTCATCCAATGGGAGCAGACCTGCGTATTCCCACACAAGTGAATGGTAATTAATCACAGGCTGATAGCAGGAAAAGGCAGACAATGATATGCAGCCTGCAGGAAAGGGACCGCCCCTCCACTGCAGCAGACAATGTTTGTTTACACAAAAGCATATTAAACTGTCATTAACTTCAGAGCGACTGCAGATGGAATCAGCAACTAGTTTAAGTGCAAACCAAACTATGCAAGCAAATGCATGTAATGACATTAGAACTGCTTGGTTTGAAATACCACTGCAGTCAGCAGTAAACGCTGCAGAAGCGATCATAACAGTACCCCCTCCCTTAAACGCGGCCTCTGGACGCCTATGAAAACTGACATATTTCTCCTGAACCACCCAAACCAAAAAATCAGAAGTGGGAAATCCAGCAAACTGATCTGACTGAAAATTCATGAAGGTCGGATCCGTCCGACAAAACCAAATTCCCGAATCAGTCTCACCAAAACTAGACCAATTGGAACCAGAACCTACCGAGCCATGCCCGTCAGCACCACAAGCCTCAGTGTGATACCCATCAGAACCACGACTTCCAGAGAAAAGCCCCCAGAAACTCTCTGAGCGATACCCATCGCCTTCCCGGGACTGTCCAAAAACGCCAAAGCCTTTGCAATGCCCACCGGAACTGTCCCCACCAACACAAAACCCACCGTTGAACCAGTCCAAGGTACCAGGACAAGTTTCCCCAGAGATCTCCCAGAACACTTGGAAGCTCCAAAGAGATCCCCATAGGTCAGAACGCCCCTTAGGCTCACATGGAGAACCATCAAGAACCCCTATGGAACCCAGGGCGACTCTAGAGTCAGGGTCACAAGGACAAACATCAAGATCAGGGTTTTTAGGGACCAGAACCATCTCCGGGCATGCAGGCCAACCGGCAACATCAGAACATGTCTCCACTAGGGAAGCGTGTGAGCACGCCAACACAGACACACTTGGGCGCTCTGGCATACAAAGCACATCTGGGCACACTGGCACAAGAGAGACTTCTGGGCATGTCAAGGAACTGCAAACCTCAAAGTCAGTCAAGGTAGGACCGAAACCAGGACTGGGCAAAAAAAAATCATCATGACTAGACTTCACAGTTACTGGATTCTCACTAAAAAATTCAGGATCAGACTTAGATGTCTCTGATTCCAGCAAAGTTATTAACAAATCATGTTCAGGGGCATTTACAAGACAGGACAAATCTTCTGATGTATGCACCGAACTAGACAGGGTTCCCATAACTTCTTCTGGACTAGACAGAGACTCATCAAATACACTGGATTGGAGCTCATGAAGGGCTGCAAAACAAGTCAATAGTGCAGCAATCCCCACTGAACTAGGCAAAACTGAGTAACTCACTGGACAGGAAGGGAATTCAGGAACTTCTGCCACACCGGCCAGAGAACCAGAATTTTCCAGGATACAGGGCTGGGTTTCAGAAACACTCATTAACCCGGACTGAAATTCTGATATTTCTATTATTTTTTCCAGCGAGTCAGAATTATCCATGTTACAGGGCAAGACTTTTGAAACATTCAGAGGACAGGGCTGGAGTTCCTCGGCTGTTACAACACTGGAGAGGGACTCAACAACATTGGTTAAATCAGACTGTGTACAGGGCAAGGTATCTAACACACTTGCTGACGAGGACAATATTTCAATGGCTTCTGCTTCGCTGGGCAGAAATTCATTAAGTTTTATTAGAGCAGACTGTAATTCCAAAACAGCTGCTAGACAAGTGAATATTACTGTAACACCAACTGAGGTAAGCAGTGCCTCAGACTGTTCTGCTAGAGGGTTTGAAGTATCCAAAGTACTGGGTGAAGCATAAGACTCTGTGACCACAGCTTCACTGGACAGGATCACCGAACAGTCCACACTGCAGGGCAAAACCATGGAAGCACCTGCTGGACAGCATAATGATTCTGTGACCTGAGTTTCATTGGAGAGATCTACTGCACAATTCATGGTACAGGGCAAGTTCACTGGAACATTTTCTGAACACAGTAATAATTCTGCGATTTCGGACTCACATAGCAGACGCTCTGAGTTGTTCATGAAACTAGAGTGAGGTGTAGAAACAGGAAGATCAAAACACAATGTTTGCGCATCTAAATCACCATTCAATTGTGAAATTGGAAAATTCAGATGCTGGGGTTCTGAGATTTCTGGACAGGATTGCTGGGACTCAGAAACTGATGTAGTGCATCTATTGGCATCTGCTGGATCAGACAGGAGTTGAACTTTATTAACACAGGTAATTTCTGCAGAAGTGTTTGCAGAGACAGGCAAGATTTTTCTGGTGTCTGTTTCACTGAACAAAGACTCATGAGTACTAGCTAGGCTGGACTCAGAAGTCAGCAGGACCTCTGGGTCCTCTGCTGAGAAATTTGTGCAGGGCAAGATTAAGGAAGTATTAGTAATTTCTGTCTTACTGGGAAGTAACACTGAGTTATCCATGGTACAGGGTGGAATTACAGGAACTTCAATTTCACACAAAAGGAGCTCTGAATCACTCGCTGAATCAGCCAAAGGTGCTGAAGCAGGCGAGTCCTCAGGAACTGAGGAAGTGGAACAATCTCCACTTGACAGTGTGTCTTCCCTGGTATCAACTGATTGAATCGCATAAAAATCGTCCAGAATCATTCTCCACACATCGATCAATGGAGCCACAAAGTCATACCCACACACACCAGTTTTTATTAGGTTATAGGCAGACTTAATGCATGCATTCAATACTAATTCACTTTTTGCACTGTAAAACTGACAAAATGAACTTGCATCTTTCTTCCATTCATAGACCAGGGCTTCCATCTCTCCTCTCTCAAATGGAGGATCCCATGCATATTTAACAGCTGAGCATTCCGGCTGATCATAGTTTGCAAATGTGTTAGTGGCAGAAACATACATTGGGTTATTTAGCAGGTGATTGGCCGATTTCTTATTCCTTATGCTACGTACACACATGCGACAACGATCGTTCGTTGTCAACGACGAACGATCTTTTAATTGACGAAAGAACGACCGAAGTAAAGTTAGTTGTAAAAAGTGTGTAACGATCACATCGTTAGAACGAACGTTACACCACGTAAAAGCACTTAATGCGCCTGCGCATAAAATTGTAAAGTTCCTTGGAGAAAAAGTGAAATGCGCATGTCCAGCCTGGTACGAACGATCGTTTCCAACGATGTACCACTTTTGCTAACGATCGTCGGTGGTAAAAATCCGCCAAGACAGAACTTTGTTTTGTAGCGATTTGCCTCGTTTGTCGTTTGCCTTAATAGTCGTTGGTTCGTTTTTTGTAACGATCGTCGTTGGTAAAGATCGGGGAACGATCGTTACAAACGACTATAGTCGCATGTGTGTACGCACCTTAAGGGTCTCCAATACCTGTAGCAAGTGTTGAACTGTAGTGTATGCAAATTTCCCTTGCTGCACGAATAAATTGATCTGTTCAATACTCTGTAATATATCTTCATAATCATATTCAGATAATTCATTTAAACAAGAACTTTTATTTTCCCTGGCTAGCAATGAAAGTTCATTAGTAGTTTCATAGGTCCATTTGACTCCCCTGAATGGTGACTGAATTTCATTATCTGCTACTGGCGGAGTCTCATTACAGATCTGATGCGCAGTCGCTAAGGGCAACGACACCGCTGATTGTAACGCCTTTCTTTTGGAGCGTTTACGTTTGGCTTTAGACCCTGCTGCCTTAGCAGAAGAAAAGTTATCAGAACAATTATCTGCTTGCTGATTATTTTTGTAGGCAGTAGAAGGAGCAGCTGATTGACAAGCTGCCAGGAGCTTATCAAAAGGGCTAGGCAAATCGGTTTTGCGCAGCCAGTTATGGATCACAAACGCTAGAAATTCCAGTGGTCTTTCTTTTAAATTGGTATGATCTAAGACATCGTAGGCCCACTGAAACAATCTTCCCTTAAATAAAACATAAACTAGCTGGGAGGCCCACGTTGAAACAGGAGTAGCCTGGAGCTCGGGATTAGCCAGGAACCTGGTACATTCAGAAAAAAAACTCATTTTCTGTTTCAGAATTGAGCTTCTCAAATTTCTTAAAGGAACAGGAACCATAACCAACAGTGTCATTTTTGCTGGGAACCCCCCCCACAATGGGGATTGGTAAAGGGGCTATCATAATGTTAAGCTTGGGGGTGTAATCTCCACAGTCAGCATACAACACATAAGCTGACGTGAAGGAGGTACACACACCAGCACAAGGGATCAGGATATCCCCAGTTTAGTGGAGGAGAGGACTGACTCCAATAGGAGATTGTGGTGCACAGAGCCGGTGCAGATCTGAACAGCCACAAACACTTTCGTAATAACGTCTCAGCGCAAAGTAGCGCTGAGCGCATAAACCAGGACTGAGGAGATCAGGACAGGTAGACAGAATGAACGCTTGCTAGCTAGCGATTACTTAGCGACAGCAAGCGTCCAAAACCAGACAGACTGGAATGAGGCAGCCAATGCGTTGCGGCGATGGCGTGCCTCACAAAGACAGGACAGGAGAGACAGGAAATAGCAGGATCGAGATAGATGAACGTAACACAGATAAATATACAATAAGTATGTTTTCCTAGCGTATTACAATTACAGCTATCAATGAAACTATTCGTAACGTCTGACTAACATATGTATATATTGGCAATGAACCGATATATGACATAAGCAGGAACTCTGACTAAGACTGAAGTAATACAGGGAACAGGACTCAGAAGGATTCGCTATCTCTTCGCAGAGATGAACGCAATCCACAAACAGGACCAGGAACAGGATTCAGAAGGATTCGTTATCTCTTCGCAGAGATGAACGCAATCCACAAACAGGACCAGGAACAGGATAACTAGCTCAGCACGGGTGTTCACGATACGCGCAAACTACCAAAACGTGCTGGAAAACTGACTAACTGAACACAGGAAATAAACAGTTCGTGTACGTATATATCAGCGACACTGATATATTAACGTAACACGAATACAAGGAAAATAACAAAAATGCGCAAGTATGCGTATATATTGGCGATGAACCAATATATGACACAAGACAAGCAAGTAGCAACTTCTAGAACAAGAGCAGAACTAGGAGGACTCGCTGACCCCTTCGCAGGAGTCAGCGCAGTCCACACGGACCAGGAACGAGGTGGGGCACGAGCAGAGTAACAGATAGAGTCTGAAACTATGATAGCCCATGAGGCATTGCAGGAAGCAGTTCTTTATACTGAGGTCATCCAATGGGAGCAGACCTGCGTATTCCCACACAAGTGAATGGTAATTAATCACAGGCTGATAGCAGGAAAAGGCAGACAATGATATGCAGCCTGCAGGAAAGGGACCGCCCCTCCACTGCAGCAGACAATGTTTGTTTACACAAAAGCATATTAAACTGTCATTAACTTCAGAGCGACTGCAGATGGAATCAGCAACTAGTTTAAGTGCAAACCAAACTATGCAAGCAAATGCATGTAATGACATTAGAACTGCTTGGTTTGAAATACCACTGCAGTCAGCAGTAAACGCTGCAGAAGCGATCATAACAGTACCCCCTCCCTTAAACGCGGCCTCTGGACGCCTATGAAAACTGACATATTTCTCCTGAACCACCCAAACCAAAAAATCAGAAGTGGGAAATCCAGCAAACTGATCTGACTGAAAATTCATGAAGGTCGGATCCGTCCGACAAAACCAAATTCCCGAATCAGTCTCACCAAAACTAGACCAATTGGAACCAGAACCTACCGAGCCATGCCCGTCAGCACCACAAGCCTCAGTGTGATACCCATCAGAACCACGACTTCCAGAGAAAAGCCCCCAGAAACTCTCTGAGCGATACCCATCGCCTTCCCGGGACTGTCCAAAAACGCCAAAGCCTTTGCAATGCCCACCGGAACTGTCCCCACCAACACAAAACCCACCGTTGAACCAGTCCAAGGTACCAGGACAAGTTTCCCCAGAGATCTCCCAGAACACTTGGAAGCTCCAAAGAGATCCCCATAGGTCAGAACGCCCCTTAGGCTCACATGGAGAACCATCAAGAACCCCTATGGAACCCAGGGCGACTCTAGAGTCAGGGTCACAAGGACAAACATCAAGATCAGGGTTTTTAGGGACCAGAACCATCTCCGGGCATGCAGGCCAACCGGCAACATCAGAACATGTCTCCACTAGGGAAGCGTGTGAGCACGCCAACACAGACACACTTGGGCGCTCTGGCATACAAAGCACATCTGGGCACACTGGCACAAGAGAGACTTCTGGGCATGTCAAGGAACTGCAAACCTCAAAGTCAGTCAAGGTAGGACCGAAACCAGGACTGGGCAAAAAAAAATCATCATGACTAGACTTCACAGTTACTGGATTCTCACTAAAAAATGCAGGATCAGACTTAGATGTCTCTGATTCCAGCAAAGTTATTAACAAATCATGTTCAGGGGCATTTACAAGACAGGACAAATCTTCTGATGTATGCACCGAACTAGACAGGGTTCCCATAACTTCTTCTGGACTAGACAGAGACTCATCAAATACACTGGATTGGAGCTCATGAAGGGCTGCAAAACAAGTCAATAGTGCAGCAATCCCCACTGAACTAGGCAAAACTGAGTAACTCACTGGACAGGAAGGGAATTCAGGAACTTCTGCCACACCGGCCAGAGAACCAGAATTTTCCAGGATACAGGGCTGGGTTTCAGAAACACTCATTAACCCGGACTGAAATTCTGATATTTCTATTATTTTTTCCAGCGAGTCAGAATTATCCATGTTACAGGGCAAGACTTTTGAAACATTCAGAGGACAGGGCTGGAGTTCCTCGGCTGTTACAACACTGGAGAGGGACTCAACAACATTGGTTAAATCAGACTGTGTACAGGGCAAGGTATCTAACACACTTGCTGACGAGGACAATATTTCAATGGCTTCTGCTTCGCTGGGCAGAAATTCATTAAGTTTTATTAGAGCAGACTGTAATTCCAAAACAGCTGCTAGACAAGTGAATATTACTGTAACACCAACTGAGGTAAGCAGTGCCTCAGACTGTTCTGCTAGAGGGTTTGAAGTATCCAAAGTACTGGGTGAAGCATAAGACTCTGTGACCACAGCTTCACTGGACAGGATCACCGAACAGTCCACACTGCAGGGCAAAACCATGGAAGCACCTGCTGGACAGCATAATGATTCTGTGACCTGAGTTTCATTGGAGAGATCTACTGCACAATTCATGGTACAGGGCAAGTTCACTGGAACATTTTCTGAACACGGTAATAATTCTGCGATTTCGGACTCACATAGCAGACGCTCTGAGTTGTTCATGAAACTAGAGTGAGGTGTAGAAACAGGAAGATCAAAACACAATGTTTGCGCATCTAAATCACCATTCAATTGTGAAATTGGAAAATTCAGATGCTGGGGTTCTGAGATTTCTGGACAGGATTGCTGGGACTCAGAAACTGATGTAGTGCATCTATTGGCATCTGCTGGATCAGACAGGAGTTGAACTTTATTAACACAGGTAATTTCTGCAGAAGTGTTTGCAGAGACAGGCAAGATTTTTCTGGTGTCTGTTTCACTGAACAAAGACTCATGAGTACTAGCTAGGCTGGACTCAGAAGTCAGCAGGACCTCTGGGTCCTCTGCTGAGAAATTTGTGCAGGGCAAGATTAAGGAAGTATTAGTAATTTCTGTCTTACTGGGAAGTAACACTGAGTTATCCATGGTACAGGGTGGAATTACAGGAACTTCAATTTCACACAAAAGGAGCTCTGAATCACTCGCTGAATCAGCCAAAGGTGCTGAAGCAGGCGAGTCCTCAGGAACTGAGGAAGTGGAACAATCTCCACTTGACAGTGTGTCTTCCCTGGTATCAACTGATTGAATCGCATAAAAATCGTCCAGAATCATTCTCCACACATCGATCAATGGAGCCACAAAGTCATACCCACACACACCAGTTTTTATTAGGTTATAGGCAGACTTAATGCATGCATTCAATACTAATTCACTTTTTGCACTGTAAAACTGACAAAATGAACTTGCATCTTTCTTCCATTCATAGACCAGGGCTTCCATCTCTCCTCTCTCAAATGGAGGATCCCATGCATATTTAACAGCTGAGCATTCCGGCTGATCATAGTTTGCAAATGTGTTAGTGGCAGAAACATACATTGGGTTATTTAGCAGGTGATTGGCCGATTTCTTATTCCTTATGCTACGTACACACATGCGACAACGATCGTTCGTTGTCAACGACGAACGATCTTTTAATTGACGAAAGAACGACCGAAGTAAAGTTAGTTGTAAAAAGTGTGTAACGATCACATCGTTAGAACGAACGTTACACCACGTAAAAGCACTTAATGCGCCTGCGCATAAAATTGTAAAGTTCCTTGGAGAAAAAGTGAAATGCGCATGTCCAGCCTGGTACGAACGATCGTTTCCAACGATGTACCACTTTTGCTAACGATCGTCGGTGGTAAAAATCCGCCAAGACAGAACTTTGTTTTGTAGCGATTTGCCTCGTTTGTCGTTTGCCTTAATAGTCGTTGGTTCGTTTTTTGTAACGATCGTCGTTGGTAAAGATCGGGGAACGATCGTTACAAACGACTATAGTCGCATGTGTGTACGCACCTTAAGGGTCTCCAATACCTGTAGCAAGTGTTGAACTGTAGTGTATGCAAATTTCCCTTGCTGCACGAATAAATTGATCTGTTCAATACTCTGTAATATATCTTCATAATCATATTCAGATAATTCATTTAAACAAGAACTTTTATTTTCCCTGGCTAGCAATGAAAGTTCATTAGTAGTTTCATAGGTCCATTTGACTCCCCTGAATGGTGACTGAATTTCATTATCTGCTACTGGCGGAGTCTCATTACAGATCTGATGCGCAGTCGCTAAGGGCAACGACACCGCTGATTGTAACGCCTTTCTTTTGGAGCGTTTACGTTTGGCTTTAGACCCTGCTGCCTTAGCAGAAGAAAAGTTATCAGAACAATTATCTGCTTGCTGATTATTTTTGTAGGCAGTAGAAGGAGCAGCTGATTGACAAGCTGCCAGGAGCTTATCAAAAGGGCTAGGCAAATCGGTTTTGCGCAGCCAGTTATGGATCACAAACGCTAGAAATTCCAGTGGTCTTTCTTTTAAATTGGTATGATCTAAGACATCGTAGGCCCACTGAAACAATCTTCCCTTAAATAAAACATAAACTAGCTGGGAGGCCCACGTTGAAACAGGAGTAGCCTGGAGCTCGGGACTAGCCAGGAACCTGGTACATTCAGAAAAAAAACTCATTTTCTGTTTCAGAATTGAGCTTCTCAAATTTCTTAAAGGAACAGGAACCATAACCAACAGTGTCATTTTTGCTGGGAACCCCCCCCACAATGGGGATTGGTAAAGGGGCTATCATAATGTTAAGCTTGGGGGTGTAATCTCCACAGTCAGCATACAACACATAAGCTGACGTGAAGGAGGTACACACACCAGCACAAGGGATCAGGATATCCCCAGTTTAGTGGAGGAGAGGACTGACTCCAATAGGAGATTGTGGTGCACAGAGCCGGTGCAGATCTGAACAGCCACAAACACTTTCGTAATAACGTCTCAGCGCAAAGTAGCGCTGAGCGCATAAACCAGGACTGAGGAGATCAGGACAGGTAGACAGAATGAACGCTTGCTAGCTAGCGATTACTTAGCGACAGCAAGCGTCCAAAACCAGACAGACTGGAATGAGGCAGCCAATGCGTTGCGGCGATGGCGTGCCTCACAAAGACAGGACAGGAGAGACAGGAAATAGCAGGATCGAGATAGATGAACGTAACACAGATAAATATACAATAAGTATGTTTTCCTAGCGTATTACAATTACAGCTATCAATGAAACTATTCGTAACGTCTGACTAACATATGTATATATTGGCAATGAACCGATATATGACATAAGCAGGAACTCTGACTAAGACTGAAGTAATACAGGGAACAGGACTCAGAAGGATTCGCTATCTCTTCGCAGAGATGAACGCAATCCACAAACAGGACCAGGAACAGGATTCAGAAGGATTCGTTATCTCTTCGCAGAGATGAACGCAATCCACAAACAGGACCAGGAACAGGATAACTAGCTCAGCACGGGTGTTCACGATACGCGCAAACTACCAAAACGTGCTGGAAAACTGACTAACTGAACACAGGAAATAAACAGTTCGTGTACGTATATATCAGCGACACTGATATATTAACGTAACACGAATACAAGGAAAATAACAAAAATGCGCAAGTATGCGTATATATTGGCGATGAACCAATATATGACACAAGACAAGCAAGTAGCAACTTCTAGAACAAGAGCAGAACTAGGAGGACTCGCTGACCCCTTCGCAGGAGTCAGCGCAGTCCACACGGACCAGGAACGAGGTGGGGCACGAGCAGAGTAACAGATAGAGTCTGAAACTATGATAGCCCATGAGGCATTGCAGGAAGCAGTTCTTTATACTGAGGTCATCCAATGGGAGCAGACCTGCAGATTCCCACACAAGTGAATGGTAATTAATCACAGGCTGATAGCAGGAAAAGGCAGACAATGATATGCAGCCTGCAGGAAAGGGATTGCCACTCCATTTCAGCAGACAATGTTTGTTTACACAAAAGCATATTAAACTGTCATTAACTTCAGAGCGACTGCAGATGGAATCAGCAACTAGTTTAAGTGCAAACCAAACTATGCAAGCAAATGCATGTAATGACATTAGAACTGCTTGGTTTGAAATACCACTGCAGTCAGCAGTAAACGCTGCAGAAGCGATCATAACAGCAGTATAACAGTATAATGTCATATCTATACATTAATAAACTACGCATTATTCATTTATAACAACTTTTTGTTTTTTTTTTGTATACATTCATTTCCGTACAATTTCCTTCCTGTAACATCCATTTTCTTATATAGCCATCCCTTACTGTTGTGTCCTAGGATATCATTACAATATCCTGCCAACTTGGGGGTGGCATTCGACTTATTGAATCAGTGGGCTAGGTAGCCCCTCAATAAGCTTATTTGTATGAAATCTATCTATAGATGTTATTATTTTAACATTTTTATTTTTCTATACTTATATGTGCTAATTCAATGCTACGGTTTTGCCTTTAATTAAACTGTTCTGTTTGGGTAGCATCTATATCCCTGTGAGGATATAAAGGATAAAGAGAAGGCTGGAACTAGTCCTTACCATAACGGAGAAAACTAAGAAAAAGAAAGTAAAAGACAACCAGAGCTCACTATGTTAGTATCCAGGAGTTTTTTCTGATAAACGATAGGGGGAAGAGATGGGAGGTGTGGGTCTCTATCTCTTATACCCAATTAATCCCAACTGCTAGGTAGTCTGCAGTTGACTATTTTTTGTGATGTTCTGCTTCTGATCTTCTGCTCTATCGCTAGATTTCTCTTCACTGTTGCTTTTAATTGTGATATAGATATTTGATCTGCGGACTTCCAGTTTAAAGAGATTAATGACACTGCTGTAATCAGTATATGGCATATTTGCAGTCGATGCTGTTGTGGTAGTTCTTCCACTCCTATTAATAAGAGGGCCATTTGTGGTAAGATCTTAAAATTATATATAAAAGACCTCCTGATCAGGGCTTCTACCTGCCTCCAGAAAACAATCATTTTTGGACACTCCCAAAACATATGAAGTAGAGTGCCTGGAGCCGATAGGCAATGCCAGCACATAGGGGACACCTCCGCCGAGAAGGAAGCCAATCTTCTAGGTGTGTAGTACCATTTGTATAGTACTTTACGGGATTGCTCCCAATGTGAATTGCACTTAGAGAGCTTCAGGATTTGGTCTGTGGCTTTAATTACTTGGTTTGTTGTTATTTGCATTTTTAAGTCATTTGACCAGCTCAGAGCGTATTTTTGGATAGGAGAATGTGAGTTTTCATTCATGACTTCGTACCAGGCCGAAATGCCCCCAATACCCGGGCTGTTATGATTTAATATAGCTAGAATTTTAGACGATACTTGAGGCATCTTAATAGGGTGGTTCTTTATCAGATGGAATATTCTGTGATATGTATATAATTGGGAGTTTGGTATCTGAAATTGTTCCTGGAGGCTGGCAAAGGTCCTGATCTTTGACCCCTCGAATAGCACATTTAAGGTATTAATTCGAGCATCCTGCCACAGGCGAAGATTAAGCTGTGGAGTGAATTGTTGCAGCACTTCCAATGGGAAGATTGGGTATTTTTTATGAGTGTCATCTGGAGGAAACTTGAGGAAATGTTCCCACGCAAGGAAAGCTGCTTGAATTGTTTGATATTGGGAAGGGGGAGTTTTAGCTTTTAACATTTTACTCATAAGAATTGTTCTTAGGTTGGCACCTATCAGGTTTGTTTCTAAATGTACCCATGGTTTTGGGGAGTTGTTTAATCATGTCTAGATTGGCCGCATAGTAATAAGATTCTAAGCAAGGTAGGCCCATTCCTCCTTGTTTTTTGGGCAGTGTCATTACCTTGTATGGGACTCTTATTTTCTTTCCCTGCCAAATAAAATTGGAAACACACTTTTTTAGATCTATTAAAAAGGATTTCCGTATTGGGATGTTTACTGTTCGAAATATATATAGGACTTTTGGCAGTACAAACATTTTGAATGCCGACACTCGACCAGACCATGAGAGCCAGGATTTGGCCATGTCCGTGCATTCTTTTTTTACCGATGTAAGCATAGGAATGTAGTTGGCCTTGAACAGATTTTCTGATAGTTTGGTCAATTTGATTCCCAGATATGTAACCTCTTGTTCCGCCCAAGGAAATGCGAAGCTATTAGAGATGGTTGATTTCACAAGGGGAGTGTACTTATATTGTTTTGAGTCCATGGTTGATGGACCTTAATGTACGTTTTTTAATGTGTGTAATTAATAAATCGCTTTACTTTTATGTAATCGCTGTTAACTTAGATTTGATATTTTATTCAGTACATACTACTGATGACTGGAGTTGGTACAGAGCCTGGATCAAGAAATAAGAGTTTGAGGTTCAT
Organism: Hyperolius riggenbachi; assembly: GCF_040937935.1. NCBI lineage: Eukaryota > Metazoa > Chordata > Amphibia > Anura > Hyperoliidae > Hyperolius > Hyperolius riggenbachi. The sequence goes on along the minus strand of NC_090649.1, from coordinate 117,041,080 downwards.
GTACACAGATTGCTGATGGACTTCGTAGTTTGGGTCTATCTACACTCTACAGCTGGTAGGTGGGTTTATGATGTTATTGGTAAAGGGCACATTTGCTTATTAAGATCGTTTACATGGTGATTTAAATTGAAAGAGCTGTTTTCATCAATAATCATGCCTGAGTGATGTGGAATATTTAAATAGTACTGTGCAGTGCCAGTGCTGCTACACCTAAAAGACCTTATGCAAGGTAATGACACATTTCCCAGCACCCTCTCTGGAGACCTATAGTGACATAATTATGGAACACTTTCTAATTTCACAAGATTTATTTACACTTGGCTGTGTATTGCAATGTCTTTATACTGACATTGAAGCAAAAAAAACCTCCCAAAACTTATGATGTAATGAATGGTGTGTGTAGTACTGATAATGAATACAACATTAGTAGCAAATAAAATTATCTACTATTTTTATTTTCAGGTATATAGCTTTTTTTTATAACATTGCACCATTTTGTCATATTGCAGTTTGCAAAAAACATTCTGTATATTAAGCTATAAAACAAAGGAGATCTAATGACCCTTTGAACTTTCCTGCAGTAAAACCTTGAACATACAAGAAACAGTGAGAGACAGGTTAAGATAAGTGCTTCAGAAAACAGGCCCATCTTCTACCCAAGAAGTTCTTTTGCATAGATTACAAATTAAATTTCTTAACTCTTCCTGTACAGGAAAACAATATGAGATTTATTGGCTACTAATGTTCTATTTCTTAAGGTGGCCATACATGGTACAATTTTTGAATTAGATAATTTAGTTCGATTATTCTGTTAGATTGAATATAAAGATTTTTCCAGCATGTCCGATCATCTTTCCCGAAAAAACGGGATAATCGTTCGAATTTCTTGATCGAAAAAAAAATATTTTCAACTTTCATTCAATTCGATCATTTAGATCGAATAAAAAAGAGAAAATCGAACGTTTTTATTGTTCCGTGTATGGCCACCATTAGCCTTACTACACATACAATTCATTATTTCATACGAATATTTTCGCTTCAGGTTTGTTTTCATCAATTCATTAAAAAAGGATCACCTTATTTTTCAAAATATACAATCACTGCAACGTACAGCAAAGACTTTCCTCATATGCCTGCTGTGTCTAATAATAGCACCAAGGATGATCTGCTTTATTATTTGTCACTCTCTATCATGTGATGTTTGTTTACATCCTGTTGCACAAAATGACCAGGGCTTCTTGTTACAAAATGCTGCCAGGCTACAGGAACTCGAGGGGGACTAAAGTCGAATACCCTAAAGGTGATCAAGCTATTTTTTTTAATGCTTTGTAAAGTTTAGCAACATTATAAATAGCACCCAGCAGCACTATTCTCATGGTCATGGTTTCTAATGTACATTTATTTTCTTATAGATGTGTGTCTTCTTCTGGTGTTATTGAGCTAGCTACAATCCGAACCTGTGAACAGAAACCAATAGACAACAAACAGTATCACCCACGGACTTTGTTGGCTAAAACAGAATGCTGGTGATCAGGGGCGTAACAATAGACCCTGCAAGGGGTGCAGCTGCAGGGGGGGCCCATCCTGATAGATTGACAACTAAGGGCAAGAAGAGAAGAAGCTTTCTACACTCTGCACAATTGTTCTAATGACTGCATCTGCTCAGCCACTGATAAGGAATCATACAAAGTTTGCAGACAAACATTTATAGACAGTCCCCATTCAGTGTGCATTAGGCTCTTTTGTACAGCGCCCAGCCCCCTTGGTGGGAGGGGGCCCCATGCAAAGCTTTGCAGGGGGGCCCAGTGATGTCTAGTTACGCCCCTGCTGGTGATGAATCTGGCTCACTAGTAATTCAGCAAAAAGTCACAAAGAAAGTGCAGAGACAACACTGCAACACATGGAGAATTTTAGCACCAATGTACCATAACTCTGAAAGTGTTTTTGTATAACTCTAAAGGTGTCCATACACTAGCTGATTTTCCCATCCATGTAATTCCTCAACATATTCGATCACTCTGAACAAATCTGTTGGTAATCGGTTCCCCCAAAAAGTAAAAACTGCATGAAACAGTAGACAGACTCTCCAATGAAGAGAATAGAAAGGTCACCTGTTTTACAGTGTTTATAATCACCTGCTATATAGTGTATATATTCACCTGCTATAAAGTGTATATATTCATCTAGAAGCCAGAGTGGGCAGCGGCATAGTATGTAAATAAACAGAGGGGCAGATGCTTTAAGTGTTAGGGTCCTGCCCCCCCCCCCCCCCCCCCCCAACCTTAAGAGCTGTTAAAGTGGTAGGCAGGCCATTTAGGATAACAGTCACAGGATAATGAGCATCTGTAAGTAGGTGAAGCATATTGTCCCAAGTCACTTCTTTGCTGTCAATTCATGGCTGTGAGGAAAACACAACAGCACAAAATGGTAAATTGTATTCTCTTACTCTTACCTTTTGGAGCTGGAGGTCTGCTGAAGATCTGGGGCTTGCTGTTTTGTGGGTGAATTTCTACACGGACTTGACCTCCTGATACAGAAAATTCACATTTTAAATATCATCTATGCAGACAACTGAGAGTTGTGTAATACAGAAAATTACTTGGATCCAGTAAGAACAAAAATGTACCCTTATGATTTTAATAAGTCTAGATCAGGGATGTCAAACTCCAGTCCTAAAATTAATGTACGAGTCTGAATCAGGAAAGGTGTGGTTCATCAAGTAGAACACATGACTCCATTTCTCACTCCATCTTAAATACTGCTATGGATTTTCCATAAGGCACTGTAGGCACATGCCTACAGGGGCCTGATGATGGAAAGGTGGCTCACTCCACTCCCCAAGTGCCTCCCTCTCTCCTTCCCTATGCAGAGTCCTGTGCAGGGCTTAAATGAGAGGTTACTCTCCCAGCTCTTGGCCTTCCACTAATGAGATCTCCCTTCAGTTGGGTGCACCTCTAGCTACTTAATATTTAGGGTACTTCTGGCTACCCTAATATTAAGGGGCACCAGTAGCATCCAATGAAGGCAGGGGAAGTAAGGGAGAAGTGACAGCTGAGGCAGCCAGTACACTTGTGGTGCGGTTCGGCAGGGGTTGTAGATTCATGGAGGGCGAAGTCTAAGGTGCCAGGACATCTGTGTCTATACGGTCCTGTAAGGTAAATCCGGGCCTGCTGCCATGGATATGGCCCTCAAGGACTGGAGTTCAACACTTGTGGTCTAGATCAAGGTACAGAGAGGCGCTCAAGAGGTTGACCTTGTTGGACATGCCTTTTTGTTTTCAACCTAAATAACTGTGAAACTAAAGCTATGTTGGTCACATACCTAAAATAATGATTGGAGGTTCACTAATAAGTCAGCAGCTGTAAGACCTGCCTCCTACCCCTTACATATTCTTCTCTTATTAGTATATACATCATGGTACCTAGCATCCTTAGGGTTTTCTTTTATAGTAGGGACTGCTATGGAAAAAAGATGTATTTGGAATTCTCCCGTACTGTCATTGAAACCAGCAACATGATCATTTGTAATGTAGATAAGGAGGTCCGATCAATATTTCTTTGGAACAAGTTTATTCAGCACGTATCCCAACACAGTAAAAAGAGCATGCCGCTGACATGTTTCGGACTCGTCCCAGTCCTTAGTGATAGCTATGCCTAAAGACTGAGATGAGTCCAAAACATGTCAGCTGCATGCTCTTTTTACTTTGTTGGGATACGTCCTGAATAAACTTGTTCCAAAGAGAAATTGAGCAGACCTCCTTATCTACGTTTGTTTTTCCTGGGTGGGCTGCCCTAGTTCCAGCACTTTCTCATTTGTGGAGTGAAGCGGTTTTAATCTCTGTTTTTGCCCATGATCATTTGTAAGATGCTTGGCATGGTAAATACATAATACATTGTTTGTAGTCGTAAAGTTGGGCTTGTCAGGCACAGGTAGGAAAGTAGCAACACAAAAGAGAGGCTGTTGGGAAACCTGCTGAAAGTAGCAGAGTTGAAAAGAGGCTTGTTATACAAAGAGAGTTAGATATTGGGGACCAGAGAACCAGACTGATGGAGATCAGTAATGCCCCCAGCGGTATACTGGATGATGGTCTGCTAATGTTGTAGTTTGTGTTCTTGGTGGTATGGTATCTACTAATCCTAGAAATGTCCACAGTGGTGTTGTGTGTACAATCTCTGGTAATAATGGCCTCGTTGGTGGGGCATTGTCCTAGCAAACTACTGTTTCCTAAAAAAAGTGGTTAATGTTACAGTGGTTAATGTTATTGGTCACTATAGTTGGTGGTGGTGTCTGATATCCATAGAAATGTCTTAAGTAGTATGGAGGAAAATTCACCTGAGGAATTTTCCTGATAGCATACAAATGAATGTCCTTGGTGACAGTAATTATTTTACTTGGAAATGTCTCTGGTAAATATCCTCGACAGCATACTACTTAACGTCCTTGGAAATGACCATGGTGGCTTTGTGGTGAAATGGTCCTGGTATCTTAGTGATAAATCTCCATGTTGACATTATGACTAACGTCCCCATACATGCCCCCTGGTTACACAGTGGGTAATAACCCTAGGTGCATAGTGGTAACTGGAAATATCCCAGGCAAATGTCTTTGTTGACTTTCTCTGGTAGCCTAGTGGTTATGGTTAGTATCCATGCAAATCAACCTGCTAATATATTGGTCAATGTCCTGGATGTTTGAGTGATGGGAGCAGCTGTATCCAATCCTATACTGAGACACTCTAGTCCTCTTCTTCATTGAAATTGCATCACATGCTTTGGCCAAAAGTATGTGGATGGGGTAACCTAACAAGGCATTGCTAACATCTTCTGGCAGAAGTCTAAGCCTCCTAGAACTGGATGTTGCTGCAGGACAAGGATTAGCAGGACACTGATTCTGGCACAGTGTTTCCTTGTGTGTTGCAGAGCAGTGCTGTGTGAAGGAGACAAATATGTGTGCAAATTAAGTTGTGACACCCGTACTTGTGTGGAAGGATGCGGCTGTGTTTGTGGTGGTGGGCATTGTTCCAGCCGAGCAGGACAAGCCTGTTAGAAGTCAGTTGTTTGGGCTGAGTTATAAAAAACCTGAACCAAGAGAGGGATATGCAGGCTACCATATTTATTTCCTATTAAACAATACCTCTTGCCTGGCTGTCCTGCTAATGTCTCTGACTGCAGAAGAGTCTGAAACATGCATGCAGCTAATCTAGTCAGAACACTTGATCAACAGGGACTATGGCTAAAAGTATTAGAAACATAGGATTAGCAGGACAGCCAGGCAATTTGCATTGTTCAAAAGGAAATAAATATGTCAGTCTCCGTATCCCTTTCACCTCAGGTTCCATTTAAGTGTATATTAAAGATGCTTATAACAGCACAGGTGAGAGTGGGAGAGACAGATGCAGAAATGCCTTTGGCCAAAAAGTCCACTGCAGAGTAAGGAACGAGCTGTAGGACAAAAAGTGTGGAGTGGGGTGGCTGGCTGTGGTTGGCTACACAATATAAGTACAGGCAGCAGCTATAGGTGATCAGGAAAATGGAAGCAGAATTTTCATTTTTCCAAATGTATAAATATATAACCAATATATATTTAACCACCTGGGCGTTATGGACGAGCTCAGCTCGTCCAGTAACGCCGCGGCGAATTGCTCAGGCCCTGCTGGGCCGATTTGCATAATTTTTCTTGTTATACACGCAGCTAGCACTTTGTCTTACCCGATTGCCGCCGATCCGTCGCTACCCGCCGCGAAAGAGGCCCCCCCCCCCCGCAGACCCCTTGCAGAGCCTGGCCAATCACCGCCAGGCTGCGCTATGGGGTGGATCGGCATTCCTGTGACGTCATGACGTCGATGACGTCATTCCATTCATCGCCATGGCGACAGGGGAGTCCCTGCAGGAAATCCAGTTCAGAACGGGATTTCCTGATAGGTATTCACATCGGTGGCGAGGGGGGAATCATGTAGCTAGCGATAGGCTAGCTACATGAAAAAAAAATTAGGTTAAAAAAACCATCCCGCGGCCGTGCGCCGTACGGAATCAAAACGCCAGGGAGGTTAAGGTGTTGTTGTGTGTGGTTTGTATTTTTTGAGCACAATAGGTTTGGGTATTCATTACTGTAAAACGGGGAACTCCAGTGCTTGAGCTCCATATCGATGCCAGTGTTTAGGATGGACTGAGAAATGTATTCTACTTGCTTATCCACACCTTTCCTGATTCAGTCCCATCAATTATTTTGAGCTGTACCATAACTGTGTGAGGACCTCGGCCCTTGAAGACTGCAGTTGGACAGCCCTGCTGTAAAAAATAACTCTTCGCGCTGGTGGGCAAAACTGAATGGTGGACTGTTGAGAGGATGATGGGCACAGAGAAGAGAGAGAGAGCTATTGGCCGTCGCTCTTCTGAGTTGATCCACCGGCGGATTGCTGGCCAGGTGGAAGTTGACACGCCGGATTAGCACCCACCTCTGCCGAATTTAATCTATCTTGCCTTTAGACTCTACTCATTGTGCACAAGACTTTATGCATGTTATTCTTATTAACGCCAGTTTAGTGCACATACCACATTGTTTAATGACTATTAAGATTATGGCAGCAAGCTTTCCAGATGTGATGAAGAGACTTTTATCATGCTATGAGTAAACATGCTCAAAGTACCTTATTTTACAATAGCTAAATTAAAGTGGACCTGAAGTCTTGCACAGGGCAGAAGGAAAAAATATAGAAATGCACTCTTTATGTATTTAGAGTTTAGCCTCTCTAATTCCTCATCTCTGACTAACACCAGTGTAATTTGATCTCTCAGCTGCATCAGTTGGCGGCCATGGCAGAGCAGCTGATTGATACGCACAGGATATTAACAATATGTCTGCTTCCATAAAAGCAGGAAGTGACACACTACAGATTTATTGCAGGATTTGTATCAGCTGTAACAAAGATTTTTTTTTTCTTTAAAGGTTATCATGGTGTTGCGTATCTTATAGAGCAGAGAGGAGGTTCTGAGTTCAGGTTTACTTTAAATTTGAAACTGCTACCTATAGCAATCACTTGCACTCCTGTATATGATTGATCAAGCATGGTTCCTATTAGATTCATCTCTAATTTTGCTCAAATGTAACAAAGCTCATTTTTTTTTCATGTTAGTTTTCTAATTCCGAACTGATGAACAAGAAAAGCAGAGATCTTACCTTGGCTCTCGTAGCTACTGATGATGTGTCTTCCGGAAAGAGACGTCCTCAAAGATGGTGTCACTGCTGGAAAGTATAATGTGAATCACTGTACAGAATGTAGTCATTGTTACATTGGAATGGACTGATATTTTCCCAAGTTCTGTGCACATCTCTTCTCCCTTCCCCCATAAAACTTAAAAAAATTATTTAAAACCTACCATATTTTTCGGACTATAAGACGCTCCTGACCATAAGACGCACCTAGGTTTAGAGGACAAAAACCAGGGGAAAAATAATATATGCTAAACCTGGTGCATCCATGCTTCTTGTGTCTCCCTGTGTCCTCCTGTGTCCCCCTTGTGTCCGCCTTCATCCTCCTTGTATCATCCTCTATGCCTCTTTGTATTGTCCTCTATGCACCTTTGTGTCACCATGTCCTCCACTGCATGGGCATAGTACAGGGAGTTTCCGACATTGCGGCGGGTTGGAGGTTTCGGATTGGCAGGCATTTACAAGTCAGGAACTCCCTGCATTTTGACTGTAAGACGCAGTGACTTTTCCTCCCAACTTTTGGGGGAGAAAAAGTGAGTCTTATAGTCCAAAAAATACAGTATTTGCAAAAGTTAATAAAGCTAAAATATTCTTTCTTATATTGCTTCAAATAGAGGCATTGTGGCCTTGTGTTCAGCTTTCCAACTATACACTGCTGTTGGAGTGCTTCCTCAATGTAGTGGCATACAGGGAGACGCTGTAGGGAGGCAGTCAAGTAAGCAAGCAAACCAACAGCAGCACAGGTCTGCTTAACATAGTTAGCTTTGTTAAAAAAAGCCGTTTGTCCATCAAGTCCAACCAGAAAAAAAAAAAAAAGTAAACATTAAGTACCCTTTTCTCCTGTACCCCCACATATCCCAGTTGATCCAGGGGAAGGCAAAAAAAAAAACAACCCTTACAAGGCTTAGGCCAATTAACCTTTAAGGTGTAAAAAAAATCTTCCCCGATTCCAGGTGGCAGTCAGATAAAATCCCTGCATCAACTCTACTGGCAATTACCTAGTAATTATAGCTGTGGATGTCCTTCAATGCATGAAAAGCAACCAATCCGCTCTTAAATGCAGATATAGAATTTTTGTCATAACTACTATCTGTGGTAAAATATTCTACACTTTAACAACTCTTACTGTAAAGAACCTCTTCCTAAAGAGATGCCAAAACCTTTTATCCTCCATACACAGATCATGTCCCCTTGTCCTTCGAACAAGCCTTATGTAGTGCGGAAAGGGGTTAGCAACTTTTTGAGTGTTTTGCTGTATTTTGTGCTTTCAGTAGAGAGATTGCTCCTGTCTATGAGACCTACACGGAGCTCTGTGACTTCAATATGAGAACTGGTAATCCCAGGGACAGGATACAAGGCACAACAATAAGAATTAGTTAGGAATTCTAATGCTTCCTCAACCTACTACTTGATTTGTTGCTGCCTTTGTTACCCTTGAAATTATTTTTCTACTTCTAATTTGGATAAGAAGTGTAAATCTCATATAAACTTTTATCAAGCAACTCTTCACATACAGTGAACCTGAAGTAATCCGCACCCTGACACACCCACCAGACAGTTTGCTTTTAGGAATGGCTGTGTCTTGCCTTTCTCTTAAACCAAGATATGAAAGCTGAAGTAATGGTTGCCAACACTCTTGAGATGTGTAGATCTTATTAACAAAGTTATAATTTCACTTTTCATTCACCTTTAGCAAAAAAAAAAAAAATCTCATTTACTTATGTAATGTATTGGATTCACTAAATGTCTTTAAATAGCAATATATACTATTGGCAGATGACAGAGAGAGTTGGTGAAGTCCACCCAGGCAACAGGGCCTGAATTTACTCAATCTCTATAAAGATAACTCAAAGTGTAAATGACACTATTAGATGACCTTCCATTTAGGACACATTTGCATCCATAAATAAATGGTGTCTGATGACCTCCATGTTGCCAAAATATTAAGATCTGAAGCTAAAAACGGATTAATGAGACATGTGACTTGGACACGTCCCCTGTACATAATATCCTTGTTAATCATCACCGCACTCTAATACAAGCGCTAGTTAGTTAAGTCCAGCCTGGCCATTTATTCATTATTGCTCGGGTAAAGAGAACACTTTCATTTCATTGCATTATCTCTCTAGCACAAATTGGAGCAGCGATTAGCGTTTAGTTAAGATGATGAAAAAATGTTATTAATCACAAAGCACTGTTTCAAGTTTAAACCTTCTTAAACATAGTTGCATAGAAATAATAATAGTAATAACTTTTATAGTAATACAAACTTGAAGCAAACCTGTAGAGAAAGAATAAAGATAAAAAATACATACTTACCTAAGTAGAGGGAATAGTCCAGAGGCTTCCTGTGTCAACCCCACTGCCGCTGCCCAGGACACTCTTTTTGTTTCACTGAGGTATCTATTTTTTTTGTTTATACAGGTTTGCTTTGAGGCAAACCTGTACAGTTGAAAACTGAGTACCACCAAAATGATGGTGCCCATTTTAGCTACCTCAGAATGTACTGCACTTTTGTCTTTTAAAGTAATTATCTACAAGCTTTGCCACTATTTCTGAGTGATTGCAAGCTCCTATTTCATGCAGATTGGTTGGAAGTCACTAGTGCTCTGCAGTTGCTTGATAATCGGCTGAGGCGATCGTTATTGGCCACCTCAGCCGAGTTTAGTTAAGCGTGTGTACGAGCCTTTAGACCAATGCACTGTTACTTTGGCCTTGGTTTTGGAATTCCCGCTCAGAAAAAAAACTATGGTCTGAGTTTTGGGGTCTTTCTAATGTTTTTATTCCTGGACGGAGGGAGGTGGCGGCTTTTTTTCTCTATGGTAACAGGTTCTTTGTATTTCCTAAAACCCATTCCTCCTTGAGGGATTCTGAAGAGAGGAACATATGCCATATTTCTTTCCTGTTAAACAATACCAGTTTCCTGGCTGTCCCGCTGATTTTTCTGGCATTAGTTTTATCTGAATCACACACCTGAAACAAGCATGTGACTCATCTAGTCAGACATCAGTCCGAGCACTTGATCTCTTTCGGTTCTATGGCTAGAAGTATTAGATACAGAGGATCAGCAGGAGTGCCAGGCAATTTGCAATTAGCATTATGTAAAAGGAAATGAATATGTCAGCCTTCATATTCCTCTAACTTCAGGTGTGCTTTAAAGCGATCTGAGCACCTGGAATGATTTTTTTTTAATGAAATGAAGGTTTGTAATGGTGTACTGTTGGGGGAATGGGGTTGGGGTGAGCATCATTACTTACCTATGGGGAGTTGCTCCTCTGACCTTTCATCCCCATGGGATCCACCATCTTCTCCATGGGTCGACCACACTGTGGCACATTTTAATTTTCTTGGCAAAGACGTGCCAAGGGATGTAGTTCGTGGATACGAGTACAATAAGGGATACTCATGCCCTTCCCTGACTAGCTGAAGAATCTAACCTTTCTGGTTGAAAAGTAAGAAAATGCGCAATATCACACTGTCCAGTTCCTAGAGAACCTCTTTAAAACCTTTTTTAACAGCTAAAGACTGCTCATGGGGCATCTGCTGCAGCCTGTCCAGCTCTGTCTCAAATTCCAGCACCTGCTCCAGTTGCTGCTAATTACCTCCACTATGCCACCAGGCTTTTCTGGTGATCCTAAAGACTGCCAAGGTTTTTGAAGTAATAATGTCCGATGAATTTGAAGCAGCGGCTGAGAAACCTATCCTCAGTCAAGGCAAAAGCAGACTTGCTATGCTCTCGAGAAAGATTGTTGCTAGGGCCTTTCTACTTCTGGCAGAAGAATAAGCTGACCCCACCCTTCTGCTCAAAGTACTTACTAAACCTGACCTAACCTTCAGTCTTTTTTGACTATGCATTGTATGGCTTCCCTGCCTACTATTGGCTATCACTAATGGGATACGCCAGATTGCCATTATTAGGAATCAGTTATGTGACTTCAAATCTCTCTTGGAGCAAAGAGTAAGAGCAGGCGTGAAGAAAGATCCATCATTGGACTGAGCATGCTGAAATGAGGCCATGCTTACCATTGGTGATATAGCAGATCCACATTCCTACTTGATGCTTTCGAAGCACTGAAGACCAATCCCCAACAAGACTTGTTCATACATCTAACTTGGAAATGTTTTCTATAGTCTGAATGGTACAGCAATAGGGAGTGCAGGGGTTGTGATCGCACTGGGGCACTTGGGCCAGAAGGTCCCTCCCTATATCACAGTATTAACTCTTTAGTGGTCCTGTGCTGGTAATGATCATTTCCATAGATGCTTTGAATAGTAGTAATCATTAACAAAATGTGTAAAGAAGCCCAAAGCTCCTTAGCTACACCACTGCTTGTACACATGAACGGCAGTTTATTTATTTATTTATTTATTTATTTGTTGTATTTATAAAGCGCCAACATATTACGCAGCGCTGGACATTAATTTAGGTTATTTACCTGGTACATTAACTCCAGACTGACTTAGATACATTTACTGCAATTTGACTTGTACACATTTACTCCATTCTGACTCGTATGCATTTTCTCCAATCTGACTTGTACACATCAACTCCAGTTTAACTCGTACACATTAATCCCAGACTAAATTGTACATGTTTACTGCTGACTAAAGATACACATGAATGATACAATCTTCATTGTCCAATCTTACCAAATCTATGCACTAGACAGGTACACTGAGTGGATATACTTTAAATGGATACTTTAGGTAGTCCCTCATATTACATAGAAGAGTTAAGATTCTACAACCAAGATTTTATCATTGATTGGCACCTTAACTTATACACATTTACTAACGACTAAGGGCTGGTTTCCACTGAGCCAGCCCCGGCACTTGCAGTGATGCAAGTATGGATCCGAATCCCCGTAGCCGTGCCATGCAGTAAAATGCAGCATGCCATCTGAATCATGCCGGCATGCAATTTGGACAGCAGCACCATTGCCGGAATAGGCAGCATATCCCCACTCGAACCGCTTGCAGGAAAATGCAGTGGTTGGATATTGTACTGGTTAAGGGCACTGTGTTTTACATGGGAGACCGGGGTTGAATCCTGGCTAGGGTCAGTGCCTATTTAGTAAGGAGTTCAAGGCAAGACTCCCTAACACTGCAGGGTGGCCTCTGGAGCGAGCCCTTAGTGGCTGCAACTATTGAGCGCTTTGAGTCCGACAGGATAAAAGCGCTATACAAATGTTCAGATTATTATTATTCCGCAGCAGTGGAAATAGGCCCTAAGTTATACACATGTATTCCGGACTTATACACAGTTACTTTAGTCAAACTTTTACAGTAACTTTAGATTGATGTGTATGTATTCAGTCTAGTTTCATTTGTACACATTTACCTTAGTTTGACTTGTACGCGTTTACTTTAGACTAACTTGTATTTGTATGTATATATTTTAGACTGACTTGAACATTTTTACTCCAGTCGCAGTTAATGAACTGTTATGATTCTTTAGAAAAATTGCTAAGCATTCGATTGCTTCTCTTACATATCTTTGGTCGTGTTTGTGAAGGGATGAACCTTTAAAGCAAATCTACAGCGAAAAGAAAAGTCTCCTATTGTTTTACCAGTGCAGGAAGAGTTAAAAAACTTGAGTTGTTATCTATGCAAAAGATCTTTTCTGAGCTCGTCAACCAACTTGGTCAAACTCAGTCCTGTTTTCTGAAGCACTAAAACAGCCAAGAAACAGTGAGTGAGAGCTTGACAAGGTTTTACTGCAGGCAAGTTCAAAGGGTCATTAGCTGTGTTTTGTTTTAAAGCCTACAATATAGAGTGTGGTTTCTAAACTGAAATATGTGACAAGTTGATGACATTTTATAAATAAAGCTAAATAACTGAAAATAAAAAACATGAGACTCTTTTCTTTGCTACTAATGTTCTATGTATTATCTGTACTACAGATACAATTCATTATCGTATAACTTTATCTTTGCTTCAGATTTGTTTTAAAGTGGACCTGAACTCTTGCACAGGACAGAAGGAAAGCGTAGTGAAATGCACCCTGTATGTGTTTAGAGAGTTTCGCCTGTCTAATTCCCCCTTATTTGTGTCTAATCACAACATTTTATTTGATATCTCTCCCCATGACTGCCATGGCAGAGATGGTAGATAAGCTTATTTGAAAGCACAGGATGTAAACAATGACTCTGCTTCCATGAATCAGGAAGTAGAAACAGTGCAGATTTATTTCAGGATATGTATCAGTTGTAACAAATAAATGTTTTTTGCTTGGCTTTTATTATGCTGTTGTGTATCTTTTAGAGCAGAGAGGACGTTCTGAGTTCAAGTCCACTTTAAGTAGCGTCTTTGATGTAACTTCCTTCTAAATGACGCAGACACTTGAATATTTGCTTGCACCTGTTTTCTAACCAATGCATTGGTATTTATCAGTGGAATGGCACCTACACATATAACAATTTGGAGGCGATTGTGATCTTTTTTCAATAATGCCAATCGCAGATAATCTTATCATAACATACCATACATACCGGTAATCTGACCAAAAGGGATAAAACTAAATCTATCTATTCAATGTACTGAGTTGAATAGAAAAGCTAATAATACATGCTAGTCAAGCACATGTAGATTTTCAGTCTCGATTTTAAAGTCTTATCAAAAGAATTGAAAGTGCCTGTTTTTCATTATTTTATAATACCGGTAATTAATGCAATGCAATCAAACTCTTCCAGCCAGTGGTGTAGCTAAGGAGCTGTGGGCCCCGATGCAAGGTTTACAATGGGGCCCCCCAAGCACTCTATACATATCAATGGATACGGCGCACCAAAACCTGCCAATGGCAACTACAGTGTCTGAGGTGCAAGAAGGGGATGGGGAACAGTTTGTTAATGATTACCAGTATTCAAAGTATCTATAGAAGTGATTATTATGAGCACCGGATCAATAGAGAGCGAATACTGTTGTTGAGGGAGGGCCCTTTGGGGCCCCTCTGGCCCAAGGGCCCCGATGCGGTCGCTACCGCTGCAACCCCTATTGCTACGCCCCTGCTTCCAGCTCTCCTGTTTAATCAAATAGTCTTGTGATAAATGTAGTCAATTGATTGTTCTTAACTAGTTAATTCAATTTACTGAATTTTTGTTAATTGTTTTACTGAATCAAATATGCAATTGAATGATCACAAATAAAATGTGTGTGACTACCCCAGATGTTGACTCTTCTGAAAATGTAATTAGCTGATTGAATATATAATACTAGATATTCCAACGTTTGGATTACCACCTAAATGGGTGCAATATTAAAGTACATGAAAACTGTACTCTTAAAAAGAAGAATAAGTCTCAATCATTCAGTGTGTAGAGCTGGTAGATGCGTATCTTAATAGAATTGGAGCGGAAAGTCTTGAGAAAAATGAGGACAGCATGAATCCAATCCAATCAGGCTTATCTGTTCGTTTTGCAGGAAGCAAAACCAAGAAGTCCGCTTAAGTAACAACTATTGCAAACATTTTAAGATTAATAACCTCCCTAGCGTTCTGATTATATGTGGTGCACGGCCGCGGGAGGGGTTTTTTTTGGGCTAATTTTTTTTTTTTAACATGTAGCTAGCCTAGCGCTAGCTACATGTTTCCCCCCTCCCTTCGCTATCCCACCCACCCCTCCGATCGCTGCCGGTGCAAATACCCAACAGGAAATCCCGTTCTGAACGGGATTTCCTGTATGGGCTTCCCCCGTTGCCATGAAGACGATCGGACTGACGTCACCAACGTCATTGACGTCAGGGGGAGTCCCGATCAACCCGATAGCGCAGCCTGGCGGTGATTGGCCAGGCTGCACTAGGGGTCTGTGGGGGGGGGGCCCTCTTTCGTGGCGGGTGGCAGCGGATCGGCGGCGAGTGGCGGCGATCGGAACAAACACGCTGCTAGCAAAGTGCTAGCTGTGTGTTTTAAAAAAAAATTATGCAAATCGGCACACCAGGGCCTGAGCAGTCCAGCGCGGCGGTACTGGACGAGCTGAGCTTGTCCGTAACGCCCAGCTGGTTTAAGAATGCATTTAGTTGCTGTCTTTTATAGAAGTTAGTGAAAATCTGACAGATCTGTCAGGTTTTGGACTAGTCCTTCTCCTCATTGTGGAGTCTCAGTTATTTCTTTACTTACAAAAACACTTACTGAACTGCGGTTGCTCAGCCCAACTGCCAAAATAGTCTGAAAACAAGTAGGGGAGTTAGATGAAATTTTTGAATGGATCCTTTCCAGGGAGTGCCTTTTTACAAACATAGACTACTCCAAAATCTGTCAGATCTGTCAGCTTTTAACGACCTACTGTAAGTGATAGCAACATTAGAGAAAAGTAGCTATAGTACATTCTACTCTGGGAGAAATGTACAATTTTTATGTATGGTACGTATTATACATTTTACATTTTTTTGTGTGATATCGGTCTTTTAATTGACTAGTATGAGTGACCGCTAAATATTTTTGAATGTACAAACTCATTTCTTTTTCTCACAATATTTATAGATTTGTTTTCCTTATATATTTTGCATTCTAATAGCTGCAATAACTTTTTTTTTTATTATTATTATTATTATTATTTAGAATGTATAAAGTGTCTTCATTGGAATTATATTGCTATTTATTATTTTTAATGTCAAAGTATTTCAGTATATAATAATCTATATTTTTACAGTAGGTTGAATCGAAGTACAGTGATGGTTAACTAAACACTTAAAGGGAACCTAAAGCGAGTAAAATTATTTAAAATAAGCACATGACGTAGCTGCAAATGAATATTACATACTAACCTCATCGTCAGTTCCTCTCAGAAGCTCACTATTTTCTCCTTACAGTGATCTCTTCCAGTTCTGGCAATATTTTGTCAGAACTGAAATATACCAGTTGCTGTCAGTTATATATCAGCACCTGTCAGTTACAACTGAATGTGCAAGGTAATATCCATGTTTCCCTATGGCTCAAGTGGGCGATATTACAGTTGAACAGTGTGCTGACCAGGAAGCTGTTATGGGGTTAATCGCCATTTTTAAAATGGAGGACGGAGAATTCCATCGATCACAGTGGACAAATGGGATGCAGGAGAGGAGAAAGAGATTGAGAAGTAGACTACACGAGCGGTAAGTATGACCTGTGTATGTTTATTTTGACTTTTTATTTTTAGTTCAGGTTCTCTTTAAAGCCATGACAATATATTCGCTACATTTTTTTGTTTTAATTGTTGTATGTTTTTTTTAATCACATTTGTATTTTCTCATGTGCAGGAGGAGTCGATTGGGTATGGGTGTCACCGTCTGATTTCCTCCTCCTATGAGTGGGGTGGTTAAACCCTCCCCCAATAGACACGCTCCTTTTTAAACTCCATGCAGAAAGCTGTAAAACGTGCTATGATTAAGGACCTGTGAGTCCAAAACATGTCAGCGGATGCTTTTTTACTGTGCTGGGACATGTCCTGAATAAACGCTATTTGTGGAGATATAAGTGCGGATTTTGTGGCTTTCATATGGTTTTGTTGGTCTGGCAACCTGAGATCCAGCACTTTATCATCCTGTGCAGTGCAGCGGTGTTCCACTATGTTTTGCTCCATATTGCTGTCATGGCTGGAAACATATTTTGACTGATATGCCATGACTGGAAATCATTGCTGGAAACTGTCTTAATAATAAGTAATTTTAATAATATAAACTTATGAAATGGTTTTACTGAAGGTCAGATTTACAAAGGTAATTCTAGTCCCAGATTACAGTCAAGGCTTGATGTTCCTATCTGGTCACTGCATGATAAGGGTGGAACCAAATAGTCACTGCCCATTACAAAACTAGGAAGTAGTTTTCTTTCTGACCCCCCGTAATATTTAACACAAATGGCCATGAAACAGGGTTTTTATCTTAACCTCTATGCATGCCCACGTGTGAAAAATTACTTATGAAAATGTATAAAAATGTTTTGGTTGAATTCAAACAAGTAAAAAGCCTTAGCAAAGTTATTTGAATTTCCTGTTTTGGCTTATTTGAATTTGCTACCAACTATTCCCGTTGGTCCAGATGGCCAGACTGGCCTCAGCAGGAAATTCAGATATCCTGGTGACCGGCACCTTGTCCAGTTGGGGCAGGGATTGCCATCACTACAGGTAGCATTCTTCAAGCAAGCTAGAAGAACAAAAAAAAAAAAAAAGAAAAACACAGATTATGAATGGAAGATAGAGTATTGGAATTGGAAAATAGACACCTTTTACTCTTTTGGTCTTCAATAAAGATTTTTAAAACTTAAGTGTTCAAACTGTTTTTTTTGTTTTTGTTTTTTTTACAGTTAACCCTTTTTAGTAAATGGTTAATGGGTCAGGAAGAAAAAAGTAGACTGGGAGGCTTTGCAAGAGGAGGAAAAAATTTTCCATCCCTTTGCAAGTTTTTACCAGTGTTAAAGAGAGTCTGAAGCCTCCGTAAAGGGAACCTTAACTGAAGGAAGTTTCCTTTTAAACAATACCAGTTGCTTGGCAGTCTTGCTGATCTCTTTGGCTGCAGTAGTGGGTGAAGTACACTAGCCACATGACGCGTCATGTAGTCACATGACACGGAAGAAGACGGAAGCCTCTACCGCCGACTGCTACAGAAGATTAGGTATGTATAAACCCTCCCTCGCCCACCCTCCCGGCTGCTGCACCTTCCTATACCCTTCCGTCTCTAGATTTGCGTCGGCCCATGCCCCCATTCCCCGTGGATCGGTCAGTTTCTTCACTAGTGTGTAGAAACGTTCCGTTTCCCATTGTCCCCCAATGCTGCCGCTAGGAAGAACGGTCCGGAAAATACGGGCCTGCAGCATTTTTTGGATCCGGGGGCCGGAACGTACGGAACGTATCTGTACCAACGGACACATGTGAATGGATCCATAGGTTAACATTGGATCCATTCACATCTGTTCCGTTTGTACAGCATACGTTCCGGTTACGTTCAGGAAAAAAACGCTAATGTGAACCGGGCCTTAGTTTACATTTTTGTAAAACTTTTCACATAAGCGCATGCATAGTGTTTAAAAAAGTGTTTGTTGGGCATGGCTATGGATGTCATTATTTTGATAAATGAGAAGGGTTGCCTAAAACTGAAGCAGACTATTGCCTGGTGATGAATAGGGAGACATGTACATGCATGCATGTTGCCCTATTTACTTCAAGGGAGCCAGTCAAGGCTTTTGATGTGCAGAGAGATGCAGGAATCTGCAGTTATCTGCACTTCATTCATTACCACACTGTTACTTGGTCTTCATGAGATACTATTCCGCCTAGCGATTACCTCTGTAGTGGACTGAAGAATCACCATTTACAATCCTTCAGCTTGTAAATCAGGCCTGTTATGTTAAACTGGATTCACACTTGTCTATTAGTATTTTTCCTGCATGAGTTGTCTGACCATGCTGCACTGCTGTCAATTGTGTTTTTGCCTGTGAAAAATGCATTCAAGTGTGAACTAGCGTATTGATTAACATTAGTTCTCATTTTTCTTGTGCAGAAAATGCACAGACAGGCCCTGACATACATTTTTATCAAAAGTTAATTTTTTTGTAACGTCATCTTCCTGTTGCTGTTCAGCATCTTATGAACGATTTTGTTGTCTCGTACCTTTTTATTGAGTTTTCAAAAGTCGTTTGTGAGTTTTACTCAATTTCAGTGAATTTCAGTTCAGTTTCATTCAGTCAAAAAAAAAAAAAAAAAAGTGACATTGCACTGTTAAAGAGTAACTGTCAGGCTGCAGAAGCTAATTTAAACCTCTATTCTCCTGTGTTAAACAGTTTAGAAGGAAGCCCAAAAGCCATTAGTGAAGATAAAAATCTCAGTTACCTTTGATGTGTGCTTATCAGTAAGGCTGTTATAGACCCATAAGGACGCAAGCTGCATACTAAACTGCAAAGCATTCTGGGGCCCTCCCCTCGGCTGCTAATGAGACGTTACAGCAGCTTGTAATCAGTCCAGCGCGTAGCACTGATAAATCTCCGGGCAGAGTACACTGCAGGAGTCAGCTATTGTTCCTAGCCACATGGCTCATTAATATTCACTGCACACTGTGTTATTCAAGTACGAGCTTATCTGTGATCAGGAAGCAGGCAGGACATGACGACACATTTGACAGAAAAACATGGAGCCTGCCATGAGCTGTCAGGAGCATCTATCTCTGCATATACTATATACAAATTCTGTGAAATCCAAACGTGGACAGTGAAATGCATATGTAATGTAAGTACAGCCAATCTTTAGCTACTGATATATGTGTTTATTTTCTCTGAGACCTTATACCTAACAGCTCCTCTTTAACAATACGGAGGAAACGAAAAGGCTTACATTTCTGTTATTTTATAAAATGAATACCTAAGCAGCTTATGTTGACCCAGAACCACTAGGAAAGTATATAAGGTCACATTCACAGTGGGACGTTGCGTTTTAATGCGATGTTAAAGTCACAACGTGTCTGCATTGAGAGGTAACGTCTGAGTTACCACAACACAACCTTTTTTCAATGCAACTTTAACGTCACACTGTGAATGACCCATAGGATTAGCATTGCAGTGCGGTAAGCTGTGTTATAAGACTTTATAACGCAGCTCCACAACGTGGCACTGTGATTGCGACCTAAAGGGCTAAAAGGGACCAAAAAGCCCTCTATTAAAAAGCAATGCTAAATGTCATTTTGCTTTCTTAGAAGGCATTTGCTATAATTCAAATTAAAGTGAACAACTGTGGTTTCCCATGATGCAAATCATCATCAGGAGGAAAGCATAACTGGAAACCACAGTTGCTCATTTGAGGCCAGTTTTGCATTTTTTTTGCGCTGCAGTGCATACCTGCCGCATCCCAAAGCAACGCAAAAAGGACAATCATATGACTGCGGTAGAGTGCGCCAATAGGGTCATAAGCATTCATTGACGTACTCCCCGCTGCTCAGAGTATGTCACTGGAATTCCTGTTGGTCCGTGAATGCACGCCACAATTCACAACACTCTGGATTTACACTTTCTGCATTTCCCATAGACTTCCGTTACCCCAAGCACTGTGTGTTAATTGTGGTCCTTGCGGTAACGTGCTGTTGCCCTTGTGCCGACTCAAATTCTTCTGGCGCACTGCAATGGATAGAAATAAGTGTGAAGGTCTCCATAGACTTTCATTGCCTTTGCGGCTCCTTTTGGTAAAATAGGGTAATGCAACGCAAGAATTACCTGCAAGTGCAAAAAGGGCCTATATCTGAATTATCGCAAATACCTTGGGGTTGATTCACTATAACAAATAGTGTGCCTTATCAGAGTTAACGTGTCTTATCAGAGTTAACGTGTCTTATCAGAGTCAACGTTTCTTATCAGAGTCAACGTGCCTTATCAGAGTTAACGTGTCTTATCAGAGTTAACGTGTCTTATCAGAGTCAACGTGCCTTATCAAAGTAGCATATCGAGCGGTACGAATTTATGCCTGCTAATTGGCAATGAGGAGAGCTCCACTCGTCCTGCCTTAACCCCCTGCGGGTCCAATCACTTTAAAGGACATTATCACCGCACTTTGATTGGCCAAATAGGCTGCCTGTCAAGTTTCCTGTCAAGTGACAGGCAGCGTATTGGGCCAATCAAAGTGTGGGGATAATGTCCTTTAAAGTGATTGGAGAGGCTCAGGGTAGGACGAGTGGAGCTATCGTCATTGCCAATTAGCAGGCATAAGTTCGTAGTGCTCGTTATACTACTCTGATAAGGCACTTTAACTCTGATAAGGCACAATAACTCTGGTAAGGCATGCTATTTATTATAGTGAATCAACCCCATTGTGTTCTAAGAAGGCAAGATTACATTTATAAACTGTAATGATTTATTACAAAATAATATATCTTATGAGTTTATTTTATGTTATGTTACATTAACCTGTGATCAAACACAATTAGAAGTTACTTTTATGAAGTATATTATGCTGAAGATTTGTTTGGCCGGCACACATCACAAAATCTCATTCAGCAAATTCTATATATTCCTACGCTGAAGATGCAATTGACACCTGTTTCTGCCTGGTGATAAAAATAAATTCTGTTACTACCGAAAATAAGTTTTTTTTTATCCCAGGGAAGAGTGATAATGACGACCGGGAGATATTTCTGGTGGTAAAGACACAACAGATATCTATTTCATAACATCAGTGGTTAAAAGCTTTGTGATTACCTCGTCCTGTGCGGGAGATGATGGCACTATAACAAACTGCCGCTTCAGGCTTTTATACATACTGTATATAATACTGAATAACATTGCTGTGTTGTATATATTATCTGAACCACCTTGTTTATGTTGTTTTTTGCAACTTTATTTGTTACAGTAATTTGTACAATTTGAACAGGAGATGCTAAAGTGCTGACAGAGGTGCTTAACTTGAATCTTCGCGCAGATCGCTTGATACTCCTCCCTGTATTGCATGATGAAGCGAGATTGAGCCTGCGAAACGCGTTGCAAAATTTTTTGGGGGAGTTTCTAATAAATGTGTTTGACTGTCTGAATCGCAGTCGTTGTCGTGTCTGCTTGAGGGAGGTAAGACCACCACTTCCTCCTTCATTTTTGCCATTTGAGGTGGTTTTTAAGCTCATTGAATCTAATTTTATACTTTTGGCGCCTCTGTTCATTGTATACAATTTCGAGTCCACCCTTGGTGGAGGGTTGCTACCCTTTTTTTCCTGTCTACAGAGAGCGACTTCTTAATCCTGAGTGGGGTCAGGATAATCTCCCCACCTGCCTTTACAGTGGTTGCCTGCTGGTGACCCTGACTTGTGAGTATCTATTAACGAATGTTATATTAAGTCATTATTCCTTCTTGATAGTTTGGCCTGTTAATGTCAATCGCATCTGAGTAATAAAGTTCAGTTATTCTGATTTTTTTTTGTTATGAGTCTCACGATTCACGTGCGCCCTGACTAAAGATGGCTTCTGTAGAGTCTGTAGCCTTGGAGCAGTTGTTACCTCACAGCTGTTGTGTTTAAGTGATCCATGACAGTCTTTATTTAACAACAAACTCCAAGTAAATAGTTTTGCTCACAAGCTAAAATAACCAATGGAATTTCTACTTTCCAACACAGGGGAAGCGTCAGTTCTACAGTTTACTTAGCCAAATAGTACATTTTGCAGGAAATATTAAAAACAAAATAATATTGGTGAAATTTAGAAATTATGCCTGTTGTTTTTTTCTGCATGCACATTTTTTTTTATATACAATCTGATTGGCGTGTGTATACAAAACTAAGCACAAGTTATGACTGGAACCAATGCATGCCTAAGAAAACCTGCTGTTCGAACAGATAGGCAATGAATAGTATTTTCAGAGTTTATTATTGCATTAGTTTGTTTCACAACCGGCACAAAGGTTAAGTGGTAAGTAAAGGTCAGACACACACATACATACATACTTATATACAGACACACTACCTGCTGTTGGACGAGTGACGGTCTTCCCCTTGTCCTCTGCTGCCTGCTTGCCCTGTGACTGAACAGTCAGCATAAGGTCTATGCGTAATGAGTTACAGTCCTGCCTTATCTCCATAGCTGACAGCAGATACTGTACCGTCAGATGAGCTGCTACAGTGTGCTGCTATCTCTGTGCAGGACAACTAGCAACAAACTCCAGCTTTTACTTTCCAATCCCCTCTCCTACCCCCCTCCCTGTGCAGACACTGCTAACAAATTCTGGCTGCACTGTCCAGCTTTCCATTAGCACCCTGGAGAAAGGGGACCCTGAGGACTCTGTACTGAGTTACTCTGATAACTGAGACCCCCTGCGGATGGGGTTTCCTCTCGTTTTCCCCAGGACATGGTTTAGCAGCAGTTTGCACACCTGTTCTGCATTATGTGCCAGCCTGCTCTGGCTCAATGAGAGCTTGTTGAAGAAAAGCCTTAGGAACGTTGCCAAGTTTAAACCTGATTGCAGATCTAAACTAAGTTCCTGCTTCTTATAGCGCTGGGGCAGTGTATGAACTTCTGTCTACATAGGGAAAAAAAACCTGCAGGAGATTGTTTCTCAATTTCTGCTGTAATGTACTTGCAGTTTTCCTACTTTTTCCTTCCCACTCTGCAAAGATGAACCAAAACTGCAGCATGCAGATGTGTATGTGTGTATGTTTGCTGCAGGAAAATGGAGATTGAACATTTTTTTGTTTTGTGGCACAATCTCTATTCTTCTATAAATGGAGTATTTTTGTTCTGTAGCACAATCTCTATTCCTCTATAAATTGAGTATTTTTGTTCTGTAGCACAATCTCTATTCTTCTATAAATTGAATATTTTTGTTCTGTAACACAATCTCTATTCTTATATAAATTGAGTATTTTTGTCCTGTAGCAAAATCTCTATTCTTATATAAATTGAGTATTTTTGTTCTGTAGCAAAATCTCTATTCTTATATAAATTGAGTATTTTTGTTCTGTAGCACAATCTCTATTCCTATATAAATTGAGTATTTTTGTTCTGTAGCACAATCTCTATTCTTCTATAAATTGAATATTTTTGTTCTGTAACACAATCTCTATTCCTCTATAAATTGAGTATTTTTGTTCTGTAGCACAATCTCTATTCTTCAGAATCAGAATCAGAATCAGAATTTATTTCGCCAAGCACGGTTGGACCGTGCCCGGAATTGGATTTGGCACATTGATTGGCATAGAGATAGTAATAATACAACAGACAAGATGATACAGAGTAATACAACAGAACACGAGCAATGCAACAGAACAGGAGTAATACAACACGAGCAATGCAACAGAACAGGAGTAATACAACATTTGCAGTAGCGCAATTGCGGGTCTATCAGGAATAACAGAGTGTAGCGGAGGATAGTGATTCTGGTACAACCAGGTAAAGCAGTAAGCAGGTAAGCAAGAGCGGCCGTAGCCGAAGTCAGGTATTAGTCTGTAGGTGGCAGCAGAGAGTGGGGTCAAAGGAATGGGAAAAGTTCAAGAGTCTAACGGCTGTGGGAAAAAAAGTGTTCATGCGCCTGTTAGTCTTGGCAGGGATGGACCGGAACCTCCGGCCCAGTTTGAGTCGTCTGAAGGAACTGTGACCAGGGTGAGAGGGGTCGCCCACAATTTTCAATGCTCTGTTACGCAGTCTGGTGTTGTAGATGAGATCTAGAGGGGGGAGGGGTTTTCCAATAATCCTCTCCGCTGAGCTGATGACCCTCTGGAGTTTATATCTGTCGCTGGCGGTGCAGCTAGCGAACCAGACCAGGATGGAAGAGCAGAGGACTGACTCGATTGTAGCAGAGTAGAAGGACCTCAGAAGTTCATGGTCCATACCGAACTTCTTTAGTTGGCGAAGGAAGAAGAGTCTTTGTTGCGCCTTCCTCTGGGTTGCGGTAGTGTTTGCCCTCCAGGTCAGGTCATCAGAGATGGTTGTACCCAGGAGGCGGACGCTGGGAACCCTAGCGACCTCGGTACCCTCAATATATAACGGGGGAGGAATACTGGCATGCTTCCTGAAGTCAATGACCATCTCCACTGTTTTGGCAGTGTTAAGAACCAGCCCATTCTCACTACACCAATTGCAGATTCTGTCCACCTCCTTGCGGTAAGCCTGTTCATCGTTCTCACTAACAAGGCCAATAATTGTGGTGTCGTCCGCAAATTTGATGATTTTGACAGAGTCCTCTGTGGATATGCAGTTATTCGTGTATAAAGAGAACAGAAATGGTGACAAGACACAGCCTTGGGGGGCTCCAATGTTGGTCACTCTGGGTCTGGAGGATATGTCACCCAGCTTAACAACCTGGGACCTGTTCGAGAGGAAGTCTATGATCCAGAGGCCAAGGGTTGGGTGGACATTTAGCTCTGTGAGATTGTCATGCAGAATCCGGGGACAGATAGTATTAAAGGCTGAGCTGAAGTCCAGGAGAAGAATTCTAGCGTATGAGTTCGGCCTGTCGAGGTGGTCGGTGATAAACTCCAGGCCGATGTTAATAGCATCGTCAGTGGACCTGTTTGCCCTGTATGCGAACTGGAGAGGGTCCAGTCGGTCCAGGGTAGCGTACTTGAGCAGCGGCAGGACCGCTCTTTCAAAGGTCTTCATGACCACTGATGTTAGGGCCACGGGCCTGAAATTGTTTAGGTCAGAAGCCCCAAGCTTTTTCGGGACGGGAATGATGATGGAGTCCTTGAAGCAAGTAGGGACTTTCCCTTCGGTGAGGGACCTGGCAAAGATAGAGGTCAGGACGGGGGCCAGCTGACGTGAGCAGGACTTCAGACATGCAGGTGACACACCATCAGGGCCAGATGCTTTCCTGGCGTTCACGGAAGACAGCAGGTGCAGGACATCGGCCTCGGATACTGCCGGGGACGGGCCTGTGCTCCAGCTGGGTTCAAAGCTCTCAGAGGAAGAGGGGCGGGCAGAAGGAGTTGGCAGCTCCCCAGAGGCACCCGGAACCTCAAACCTGCAATAAAAGTTACTGAGATCCTCGGCTAGCTTGGGGCAGGGAGTGGCCTGTTGGGGTGGGGGCTTGTAGCCGGTGGCAGCCTTCAGGCCCTTCCAGACAGCCCGAGGTTCGTTTGAGCGGAGATTGCTCTGAATCCTTTCGGCATACGACCGTTTTGTGATGCGCAGTTCCTTGTTGAGGGAGTTCCTTGCCGCTCTGAAGTCCTCCAGGGAGCCAGACTTGTGGGCGACTTCCTTGCGCTTCCGCAGTTGGCGCAGCTTGCTCGAGAACCTCGGTTTGTCGTTGGTGTAAATCTTAAAGGACTTGGTGGGTACACAGGATTCCTCACAGAAGCTGATGTAGGATGAGACCGCATCAGCCCACTCATCTAGGTTGGGTGATTCCAGCGCCTTCTATAAATTGAATATTTTTGTTCTGTAACACAATCTCTATTCTTATATAAATTGAGTATTTTTGTTCTGTAGCACAATCTCTATTCTTCTATAAATTGAATATTTTTGTTCTGTAACACAATCTCTATTCTTATATAAATTGAGTATGTTTGTTCTGTAGCAAAATCTCTATTCTTATATAAATTGAGTATTTTTGTTCTGTAGCACAATCTCTATTCCTATATAAATTGAGTATTTTTGTTCTGTGGCACAATCTCTATTCCTCTATAAATTGAATATTTTTGTTCTGTAACACAATCTCTATTCCTCTATAAATTGAGTATTTTTGTTCTGTAGCACAATCTCTATTCTTCTATAAATTGAGTATTTTTGTTCTGTAGCACAATCTCTATTCTTCTATAAATTGAGTATTTTTGTTCTGTAGCACAATCTCTATTCCTATATAAATTGAATATTTTTGTTCTGTAGCACAATCTCTATTCCTATATAAATTGAGTATTTTTTGTTCTGTGCTACACACAACACCCAACCATTCCTCAGTGATGCATCTTGCCAGCAGTAAATATGTCACCACCTGCGATAAACTTTAGAATTAAAATCAGGGTGAGAAAATGTTACAATGGGCAAACACTGACTAAATAATTTATAAATTAGTGGCTGGATGGAGTAATGGTGAAGGGCTCTGCCTCTGACACAGGAGACCAGGGTTCGAATGTCTGCTCAGTAAGCCAGCACCTATTCAGTAGGAGACCTTAGGCAAGTCTCCCTAACACTGCTACTGCCTAAAGAGCTCACCCTAGTGGCTGCAGCTCTGGCGCTTTGAGTCCGCCAGGAGAAAAGCGCAATATAAATGTTATTTGTCTTGTCTAAATTAATGTTGCAAAAAAAAAAAAAGCAATTGTATTTATTACATTATTTTCACTACAATTAGCACCACAAAACTGAATGTTCATTGTGAGTGAATTTACCTCATAGTTTCTGTTGCAGATCAACAGTCATTTTGAGGTGATTTACATTTTCAGAGTTTTCCTGTAATAAGATGAGAATTTCACTTGCTTGTATAAAGGTTTGGCTTTCATTTGACTCTTTAATGTAAACAAAAATGCTTTCAGGGTAGCTCAAATGCAGAGATAACCTTTCAGTGTCAGATGTCACTAATATCTTAATCAAGATGGAAGCTCCTACAGATGGTGCTTTATCCTGATGGCAAGTTATCAGTATTACTGGTTGATGATGCAAAGGTGTACTGGTGCAGCTTTACATAAGGAGCTATTGTTTAACTGGACTGAATGCATACAGTTTGCAATATCTGCCATATATGGAACTATCTGAACCAGGGATGCTCATCTAGATTCTGGACATCCGGTAACCCGGATCTCCAAACTTTTTTCAGCTATCCGATTCGGATTCCGTATTTTTTTTAAAATCCGGATAGCTACAGTATCTGAGGATCGTTTCACCCATGACCCGGATATCCGCGGATTTCTACCAGATATTTTCGAATCCGAGTAGATTACTAGTTCAGGGGCAAAAAGGACCACGACCACCACCACCACTCTCTCTCTCTCTCTCTCTGATTTTGTCTTCCAGGGATTTGTAGGCTGTCAAAAGCAAGCTCACATACATTGGCCAGGAATTGAACCCAGGTCAACTGCTTGGAAGGCAGCTATGCTCACCACTATACCACCATTGGCTGGGATTGAAACCCAGGTCAACTAACATTCCAGGCTGAAGCCAGCCATTTCACTCATCTCTTCAACTACAAGAATGGCCCAGGAGTAGTCTTAGCTACCGTAATATCTATGTTACGGCAGGGCCCTTATTACACTTTCTCTTACAGGGCTATGGAAACCGTTTGCCCATGCGATAAAGCGAGGTGCAAAAATGAAATCATGCCCTTGCAGAGGATGGTTTCAATCCATCAACCTCTGGGTTATGGGCCCAGCACATTTCCACTGCACTACGCTGCAGTCTGCTTACATTTGTATACAATCTTCAAGTTTAAGAAGGGTACATTAGTTCACAAAACACAAAAGGCAAGGCCGTCCCTGGGTGGGCTTGAACCACCAACCTTTTGGTTAACAGCCAAATGCGCTAACCAATTGTGCCACAAAGACTGTGTATGTAGTTTCTGCTTAATGGCTATCTGGGGTTCTCTTCGGACAACTGTTGAACACAAAAGGCAAGGCCGTCCCTGGGTGGGCTTGAACCACCAACCTTTTGGTTAACAGCCAAATGCGCTAACCAAGAAAGGCCCAGGAGTAGTCCCCACACGCCTTGCGAACTCTCAGCGACTCCATCTCAGCCTGGGAGATGTCTCTGCCGGATTCCCTCTTCATCATCTGCGGCGACTTCAACAGTGCGAACCTCCACCAAGAGGTGCCTCGCTACAAGCAGCATATTACGTGCCCCACCAGGAACCAAAACACCCTGGACCACTGTTACACAGTTCTCAAGGATGCTTACAAACCCACAAGATTGGCTGCTCTAGGCAACTCTGAACACTGCTTAACCACCTAATACCATCCTACAGAAGACTCCTTGAGACCTCCAAACTGGCTATCAAGACTGTGAGAAAATGGACTGACGAAGCCAAGCTGAGGCTACAGACCTGCTTTGAGTGCACCGAATGGGCGGCCCTGGAGACACCCTGCCTTGAGGAATGGACTGAGAATGTCACCTCCTATATAGGCTTCCGTGAGGAGCTGTGTATCCCCAAAAATACTTTCAAGGTCTACCCTAACAACAAGCCCTGGTTCAACGGCAAGCTACGCCGACTCCGCAAAGCCAAGGAAGCAGCACACAAGTCCGGCACACCAGAAGAATACAAGACCGCCAGATACACCCTTAAACGGGCGCTTAGCGCCGCTAAAAGGGACTACTCCAACAAGCTGCTTCTCAGTCTCAGGTCCAACAACTCACGAGAAGTCTGGAATGGTCTCAGGGCTGTCACAAATCTCAAACCGCCTCCCTAACACGCGACCCCAAGCCTTGAACTAGCTGAAAAACTCAACGAGTTTTACTGCAGGTTTGAACGCAAACCCAACCATCCTAAGATACAGGCGACCACTCCTAGCCCGCCTCCCACAACCACCTCCTCTAAAGTGGTCCAGGGATTCTCAGTGCCAGTGGCAGCCCAAGAGGCGGATGTACTTAGGCAGCTCCAAAAGCTGAACCCCAGGAAGGCCCCTGGCCCGGACGGAGTGTCTTCTACCTGCTTGAGAACCTGTGCCAGTCAGCTGGCTCCTGTCCTCACCTCCATATTTCATAAATCCCTGACGGAGGGCAAAGTTCTCTCCTGCCTCAAGAGGTCTACCATCATACCAATACCCCAAAAAACGGGCATCACATACCTCAACAACTACAGACCTGTTGCTCTAACTTCAACTGTCATGAAGATCTTTGAAAAACTGGTCCTCACCCACCTGAAAGGTGCCACGGACGCTCTCCTAGACCCACTCCAATTTGCATACAGAGCCAACAGATCTACAGAGGATGCCATCAACATTAGCCTGGCCTCCATCATGGAACATCTAGACAGGCCGGACATCTATGCCAGAATCCTCTTCCTAGACTTCAGCTCTGCTTTCAACACTATCTGTCCAAGCATCCTGTATGACAACCTAGTGCAACTTGGAGTTGACCACACTCTCTGCGCGTGGATCAAGGACTTCTTCACCAACAGGAAGCAACTAGTAAGGCTCGGCAGCTGCTCCTCCCGGGAGAGAACCACAAACACGGGCACTCCCCAAGGATGTGTTCTGTCCCCGATTCTGTTCTCACTGTACACAAACAGCTGCATCTCAACCACAGACTGCGTCAAGGTTATTAAATTTGCGGACGACACCACTATCCTTGGCCTCATCAACGGTGGGGACGAACACGCCTACCGGAGCGAGATTGAGCGTATCTGCAACTGGTGCAAGAGCAACAAGCTTGTCCTAAAGGCTGCAAAGACCGTTGAGATGATTGTAGACTTTAGGAAGTGCCCTCCACCTCTCAATCCTGTCCTCATCGAAGGCTCTGAAGTAGCCAAGGTATCTAGCGTTCGGTTCTTGAGTACAACTATCACCAAAGACTTGAGATGGGGAAAAAACATCACCAAATGCCAAAAGAAAGCACAGCAAAGGCTGTTCTTTCGGAGGCAACTGAAGAAGTTCGGCATGCCCCAGGAGCTGATGACGAGCTTCTACACGGCCACAGTCGAGTCTATCCTCTGCTCCTCTATCATCGTATGGTATGCAGGCGCTACCGCAAGCGACAAGTACAAACTGCAAAGGGTGATCAAGGCTGCGGAGAGAATCATTGGGACACCATCAATCAAAGTCTTTAGTGTGTATGGATAAGCGCTCAAAGACTTGCTTGCACATCAGTGATAGGTGAAATTGCAGAAAAGATAGCCCTCCCTTCGGGGAAAGACTCACCAGATGTTGCGGCCTACAGGGCCCGTGTTCACTTCCGGGGTATTGTTTCTTTTTGTTTTTGTTTTTGTATGTGCGAGGAGCTTTTTTACCAGCATTAGCCAGCGGGGATCCCCCATCAGAAACTGAGGGTGAGCGACGTGGCAGAGGTGTACGCCTTGCCGCCAACTGAGCATAGTGTGACCCCTGCACCCCCTGACCCGCTCGAGTGGCGGTTTTTATATGTAAGGGGACTGGCTGCTGAATGCACCTTTACTTTTGGACTTGCCTGCCTATGCTGGCAGAGCTTTTAGCTATCTGAATACATTTTTTACACTTTTACGCTATGTGGAGCACCTTATCTGCCCAAACAGATCTGGAACAGCGGTTGGTGGATTGCCAGTGAGGCTGCGGGGTGGCCAATACCCCGGAAGTGAACACGGGCCCTGTAGGCCGCAACATCTGGTGAGTCTTTCCCCGAAGGGGGGTCTATCTTTTCTGCAATTTCACCTATCACTGATGTGCAAGCAAGTCTTTGAGCGCTTATCCATACACACTAAAGACTTTGATTGATGGTACACGCATCTGGGAAGAGCGCTACCACTGTCATAATCTTGTCCACAATAGACTGATTAGTGGTGCTTTTGCTTGCTAACTTGGACTTTTTACCCTTATATGAGCGCAGTATCGGGGTGTTTACTGTTTTTACAATCATTGGGACACCCCTGCCACCCCTGGACCTCCTCCACGCATCCAGGCTACGATCTAGGGCAAACAGGATTGCACAAGATCCCCTCCACCCCGGTAGTCGCTTCTTCATCCGCATGTGCTCAGGCCGCCGCTACTGAACTATTCCCACCAAAACCTCCAGGCACAGCAACTCTTTTTTCCCTCAAGCGGTACACCTTCTAAACTAGAGCCCCCTACGCTGCATATCCACCCAGCATGGCCCCCCGGTCATCCTGCAGAACTGCCACTTTTAGGCCCTTATATATGCATGTTATGTTCTGTTTTTATTCTGTCTGTGTTTTTATGCACCTTTTGCACAATGTCAGTTACGTTCACTGTTGTAAACCTGTAATTTTTTTGCACTAAGCCCTACGCCTGTGTGTACCACAAATAATTCTGAGTGTGGCTTCCGCCGCACTTGGCGAAATAAATCTGATTCTGATTCTGATAAAATCATTTAGCAGCAGCTGCATATACAGTCTCTGTGGCGCAATCAGTTGGCACATTTGGCTGTTAACTGAAAGGTTGGTGGTTCAAGCCCACCCAGGGACGGCCTTGCCTTTTGTGTTCAACAATTGTCCGAAGAGAACCCCAGATAGCCATTAACCTCCTTGCCGGTTATCCCAAGCTCAGCTCGGGGTAACCTGCGCAGGAGGATTTCTCAGGCCCCGCTTGGCCGAATTGCATAATTTTTTTTTCCTACACGCATCTAGCACTTTGCTAGCTGCGTGTAGTACGCGATCGCTGCCGTTCGCCGCTACCCAACGCGCCGAGCCGCCCCCCCCGCCCCAGACCCCTGCGCAGCCTGGCCTATCAGTGCCAGGCAGCGCTGAGGGGCGGTTCGGGATTCCCTGTGACGTCCCACGTCATCCCGCCCCGTCGCCATGGCGACCGGGGAAGCCCTGCAGGAAATCCTGTTCTCAACGGGATTTCCTGCATACTCTGATCGCCGAAGGCGATCGGAGTGGGTGGGGGGATGCCGCCGCTCAGCGGCTATCATGTAGCGAGCCCTGGGCTCGCTACATGATTTAAAAAAAAATAAAAATTTTAAAAAAGTGCGGCGCTGCCTCCTTGCCGGATTTTTTAGACCGGCAAGGAGGTTAAGCAGAAACTACATACACAGGCTCTGTGGCACAATTGGTTAGCGCATTTTGGCTGTTAACCGAAAGGTTGGTGGTTCAAGCCCACCCAGGGACGGCCTTGCCTTTTGTGTTTTGTGAAGGGAACTAATGTACCCTTCTTAAACTTGAAGATTGTATACAAATGTAAGCAGACTGCAGAGTGGTGCAGTGGAAGTGTGCTGGGTCCATAACCCAGAGGTTGATGGATTGAAACCATCCTCTGCTAGGCATGATTTCATTGGGTGGAGGGCCTTGTTAAAGGTTAAAAACGTTTTTAAAGCATTTTAAAAGGCACTTCCGGTTTGTCTATCTGGATATCCGAATAGGTCAGATATCCGCGGATAATGCGTTTTGATATCCACGTTCATGCGGATATCGAAAAGGTCAGATTCGGAAATCCGAACCGGATCCGGATATCTGGATATCTGGATCCGGATTAATTCGGATTTTAAAACGTGATATCCGAGCATCCCTGATCTGAACTACTGAATTGCAAAAGATTGGGATATCTGGCCTCACTGCAGTGGGCGTTTCTTTTGGCAACTGATTAATTGCATTCACAACCAATGTGATCTAAGTAGTAATCTTTATGAGATAAACCATCCCTTTATGGCATATGATGTTGTTATGGACTGTTTCTAACAAGACACAATTATAGGAGTGCATTTATGCAGTGTAACTATGTTGCAGACAGTTAGCTTTCAGAATTATGCATTGTCAAGGTGGTGTAATGTCATATTTATGTCAGCCAGTTTCTAGTGATTTACATGCATTTCACTAATGTTGTTATGCTAATAAATATACTTTGCAGTTGAAGCAACAAATACTGGAGGTTGTTTGGTGTGTTTTTAGTTCCATTTAACCAGTACTGGTACCTGCATAGAATTGCAGTAGAGTCCCGGTTCTCCAGAACTCAACTAACCAGCAGTCTCAACCAACCAGGACAAATAGCTGGCAGTACTCACAGTGGTGAACGTCAGCTTCTTAGGCTGTTTGAGGGCTCTGCTGTGCTTAAAGAGGAACTCCAGTGAAAATAACGTAATGAACAAAAGTGCGTAATTTTTACAATAATTATGTATAAATGATTTAGTCATTGTGTGTGCATATTGTAAAATCTTTTAAATGCCTAATTTACATTCTGACATTTATTACATGGTGACATTTTTACTGTTGGCAGGTGATGTAGCTGCTGCATGGTGTTTTTTTTGGCAGTTGGAAACAGCTGTAAACAGCTATTTCCCACAATGCAGCAAGGTTCCCAGACAGGAAACTGCCAGCAGTACGTGCTCAAGAGTTTCATGTGGGAGAGGTTTCACCACAATATCAGTCATACAGCGCCCCCTGATGGTCTGTTTGTGAAAAGGAATAGATTTCTCATGTAAAAGGGAGTATCAGCTACTGATTGGGATAAAGTTCAATTCTTGGTTGGAGTTTCTCTTTAAAGACTGGATTCTACAGCTCCATCTAGGTTAATATATTCTCAATGACTGTATTTTAACATTTAAGAGTTCAATGTAATGTTTGTAGAGCTTGGTAAAGTACTGTGTTAGCTAGGCCTATTTTTAACATTGATTCTCAAGCAACCGGAAAGCACACTTCAGTGCCAGAGAACAGAGACTCTACTGTATGTATGCTATTAATATACTATTAATACGCTTCGTTTTTGGATAGATAGACAATTGTTCTTCTCATCGGTTTATTTTCACTTAAGGTTCACTTTAAATTGTTTTAAGCATTTTATTATTTTGGATACCTCCACCCATCAGCCTTTAGTGAGAATGAAAGTAGTCTGTGTCTATAGACTTTAATTGTGTCCAGCGCTGTTTCTTGGGCAGTGCGGGCAAAACGACCGCACTGGGCGCAGACCGGCAAGTAGAAGAGGGGGGGGCATAGGCAGAAAGACATACCCGATAGGGAGATGGTGACAGACGGTGCAGCCAAATGGAAAAAGAAGATTATCAGCGCAACCCCCTTCCTTGACTCCTTCTGGGCTGCCTGCGTCAGACGTCAAGTCATCATCGCGTCACCACCGCGTGATGACACCTGATGTCCTGTAGCGGTACTGCAGGCTGTCAGTGCATAGCCCCCATGGAGGAGTTGGCTTTCAGGGCTTTATTCGTCTGTGTTTTCTCCTGGTCCCTGCTTCCTCCTGGATGAGCGGCTGGTCATTAGTAAGTAGGCAGATCTAATTGTTATCTGTGGCTGTGTGACTGTCCCTAAAGAGAAAGAGTTTGCGAGTCCACGAGGGTGGCGGGGAAAGGTGTTGCAATTTTTACACCCTCGCCCTGGGTGCAATTTAGCCTAGAAACTGCCCTGATTGTGTCCGTCAGCATAGTGTGCACAGTGTCTGGAAACACTGAGGAAGACGGGACTGAGGAAGAGGGGATATTCTGCTACCGCAATGGAGACTGCGGATTTGTTGAAAACCCGAGATGTCTGAAAAGAGTCGGTAGATAACGTAGAATTCATCAACATGTGCAAAATGACTAATTCTTATGTCCACTGTGAACCTATCCATATGCCAAGCACAGCTGCATACCCCTCCATTTGATCTATCATGTGATACTCAGGGCCGGATTTTTGGGAAGACCACAAAGGTCTGGGCCTTGGGCCAGGGCCGCCTTCAGGCCATCACAGGGGGGACTACTGTATGGGGCCCGAGTGAATCTGGGGCCCAGTAAACAGTGCCACACATGTGCCCCAGCTGCAGTCTGAGCAGGAAGAGCCGAGATTTGAACACAGGTGTCCTATGTCAAAGGCCCTAACCAGTATGCTGTCCAGCCACTAGTTACAGTTGTACATGGAATGGGAGGGGTGCTGCTGCAAAGTATAACTCCGTCCTTGATGATACTCGATGGAATCCACCACCTATACAGTTAATACATATTACAGTGTGGAGTGACTGAAAATAACAAGGTGTAAACTAACGTCTCTAATTTCCCCTTTCAAAAATGTACACACAATAGTCCTGTTTTCTTCATGAACCTGGTAAAAAAGTAGGAAACTAAAGGCTGGCTGCTGCCTTTACTGTCAAGATTTTATTCCTATCCCTGTGCTTTAGCGACAGAGATATTAAAATAAAATTAGCCTTTCTAAAAATAGTTGTTTATGCTGATCCCAGATAATATTGCTATTATGGTTGTTCGCTGTCACAGAAGGGATTAGAAGGGAAGGATTAAGGAGTAAGTATTTTCTGCATTCCTAGTGGCAGCTTCATAGGGGAACAGCAAAGGCAAACCCAGTATAGCTTATTGCTTTACAGGCCTGGCTAATGTGAGAGAAGCATCTATTCCATCCAGGCATCTACAAGCATATTGTTTAGGAGTAAAACGGAGACATTTCTTTTTTTGTTCATTTTTTCCTGAAAAGGGGAAACTTTTACAAATAAATGATTTACACAGTTATGGAAATCATTGGGAAAAGTGCACCAACACAGGGGGCTTGGGGCATGTACATTTTGCACTGGGGTTCGCATTTTTTTTGCACTCGCAGTGCCAAAAAAGAGAATATCTGTAACAATATTACCAATATTTTGTTTATTTAGCATTTACTTCTATATTCTCATATAATACTAGCTGATGACCCAGCGTTGCCTGGGTATGTATTTAGCTGGTGCTGGCTCCGCCCACTTTTTCTAATCCTAACACACAATTACTTAATTACTCAATGACCAAGTTTGTGAGCTTTGCGGTCTTTGGCATCAAAAATTTGCATTGAAATGAAATAAATCTGATTGGCTGTGGCTCCACTCCCTTTTCTGAATTTGAACCCCAGTCACCCAATGACCAACTGTACCAGGTTTGAGGCTTGTGCCATTAACAGTGCAAGAATGGCAGCAATTAAATATCCTCCTTGAAAAGCAATAGTTGAATTTTGATTGGCTTTTGTAGGTTCCACCCACGTTTCTGAATATTAATCCCAGTCACCCAGTAACCAACTGTGCAAAGTTTGAGAACCCTACTATTAACAGTGTAAGAATGGCTGCAGTTTACATTTTCCCAGTAAAATTTGTATTAGTCTCTGTCCAATTTTTGGTTATGGGGATAAAAAGTTTCTTATATGTTA
Source organism: Hyperolius riggenbachi (assembly GCF_040937935.1). Classification (NCBI taxonomy): domain Eukaryota; kingdom Metazoa; phylum Chordata; class Amphibia; order Anura; family Hyperoliidae; genus Hyperolius; species Hyperolius riggenbachi. The sequence continues at coordinate 117,004,775 of NC_090649.1, read as the reverse complement.
TTCTAGGTAATGTATTGTGTGTGTGCCAAATTTCAATGAAATCTGTTTAGCCATTGTTGCATCATTGAGTAACAAACATCCAAACATCCAAACTTTTGCATTTATAATATTATTAAAGATTTTTTCAAACATATATATCAACTAATGTGATTGATTTATGGGAAAAATATGCATCCATTTTCCAACCACAGGTTTTATTTTCCTTAAAAACCAGAGCAATTTTCACATCACGCTCCTCCCATTCATTTGCCAATAACTTTGTTACTTATCACACTGAAATGATCTATACATCCTTTTTTCACCACAAATTAGGCTTTCTTTGGGTTGTACTTTTTGCTAAGAATTATTTTATTTTATATGCATTTTAAAAGGGAATATAAGAAAAAAAAAACATTCATTATTTCTCCATTTTCAGCAATTATAGTTTTAAAATAAAATGTGCTACTGTGGAGAAAACACACATTTTATTTATCTATTTATCCCGGTTATTACAAGGTTTAAATTGGGTCCCTAGTGCAATGTATGGTGATAACATTTTATTTGGAATAAAGGTGTATTTTTTCCGTTTAGTGATGTTAATACTATATCAATAACTAAGAAGAGCTTTTATTTGCAAAATTAACAGTAATATACACGTTTCACATACATACTAAAAACTTCATAAGGTAACTATTTGTTTTTGTTTTGTTTTTAAATGGTGTCTTTTTTTGCTTACAAATGTTTTATTTTGGTAACTATTGGGAAAGGGTGTAAGGGGTTAAAAAAAAAGAATAAAAATGTATATATTTCTATATATACAGTGATGTGAAAAACTATTTGCCCCCTTCCTGATTTCTTATTCTTTTGCATGTTTGTCACACTTAAATGTTTCTGCTCATCAAAAACCATTAACTATTAGTCAAAGATAACATTAATTGAACACAAAATGCAGTTTTAAATGTTGGTTTTTATTATTTAGTGAGAAAAAAAACCCTCAAAACCTACATGGCCCTGTGTGAAAAAAAAATTGCCCCCTGAACCTAATAACTGGTTGGGCCACCCTTAGCAGCAATAACTGCTTGAGTTGATGAACAGATGGCCGGACATTCTCCTTCAGGATTTTTTGGTAGACAGTAGAATTCATGGTTCCATCTATTAACCCCCTTGGCGGTATGAAAAATACCGCCAGGGGGCAGCACGGCAGTTTTTTTTAATTTTTTTTTTTTTAAATCATGTAGCGAGCCCAGGGCTCGCTACATGATAGCCGCTTCCCCCCGCCCGCTTCGATCGCCTTCAGCGATCTCCGATCAGGAAATCCCGTTCAAAGAACGGGATTTCCTGGAGGGCTTCCCCCGTCGCCATGGCGACGGGGCGGGATGACGTCACTGACGTCAGCGACGTCGGAGACGTCATTGGGACTCCGGATCCAACCCTCGGCGCTGCCTGGCACTGATTGGCCAGGCAGCGCACGGGGTCTGGGGGGGGGCGCGCGCCGCACCGGATAGCGGCGATCGGGCGCGCGGCGGCGGCGATCGGGGTGCTGGCGCTAGCTGCGTCCAGCAAAAAAAAAATTATTTAAATCGGCCCAGCAGGGCCTGAGCGGCACCCTCCGGCGGCTTACCCCGTGTCACACACGGGGTTACCGCTAAGGAGGTTAAAGCAAGCCTTCCTGGTCCTGAAGCAGAAAAACAACCCCCGACCATCACACTACCACCACCATATTTTACTGTTGGTTTGATGTTCTTTTGCTGAAATGCTGTGTTACTTCTACGCCAGATGTAACGGAACACACACCTTCCAAAAAGTTCAACTTTTGTCTCGTTGATCCACAAGGTATTTTCCCAAAAGTCTTGGCAATCATTGAGATGTTTTTTAGCAAAATTGAGACGAACCTTAATGTTCTTTTTGCTAAAAAGTGGTTTGCGCCTTGGATATCTGCCATGCAGGCCGTTTTTGCCCAGTCTCTTTCTTATGGTGGAGTCGTGAACACTCACCTTAATTGAGGCAAGTGAGGCCTGCAGTTCTTTAGATGTTGACCTGGGGTCTTTTGTGGCTTCTCGGATGAGTTTTCTCTGCGCTCTTGGGGTAATTTTGGTCGACCGGCCACTCCTGGGAAGGTTCATCACTGTTCCTTGTTTTTGCCATTTGTGGATAATGGCTCTCATTGTGGTTCGCTGGAGTCCCAAAGCTTTAGAAATGGCTTTATAACCTTTACCAGACTGATAGATCTCAATTACTTTTGTTCTCATTTGTTCCTGAATTTCTTTGAATCTTGGCATGATGTCTAGCTTTTGAGGTGCTTTTGGTCTACTTCTCTGTGTCAGATAGCTCCTATTTAAGTGGTTTCTTGATTGAAACAGGTGTGGCAGTAATCAGGCCTGGGGGTGACTACAGAAATTGAACTCAGGTGTGATAAACCACAGTTAAGTTATTTTTTTAACAAGGGGGGCAGTCACTTTTTCATACAGGGCCATGTAGATTTGGAGTTTTTTTTCTCACTAAATAATAAAAAAACATCATTTAAAACTGCATTTTGTGTTCAATTATGTTATCTTTGACTGATAGTTAACGGTTTTTGATGAGCAGAAACATTTACGTGTGACAAACATGCAAAAGAATAAGAAATCAGGAAGGGGGCAAATAGTTTTTCACATCACTGTATATACACTAGTGTAGTGTGCGTGCATTTTTACTTTTTGGCCACAAGATGGTGTTACACTTAGTTGCCGAGTACTGTAAACCGTACCTGGAACTATTAAGTGTAAGTGTTTACTTTCGCTGACACCGGCTTTTAATTCATCACAGGCACTACTGTTCCCTTTCACCGATTACAGAATGGTGGAATCCCGTCGAAAACAAATGGCAACAACGCAGTGATCGGGAACCACGAGGTAAACAAACAAGTAGGTGTATTTACGCCCCTGGTGTAATTTTTGACTATTACGCAGGGGTGAGCCTGGGGTGCCTGGCACCTGGGTGCAAGATTTTCTCTGGCGCCTATGGGAGTGGTTAAATTAACCACGCCCAACCACATAACCACACCCATGTCCTGCCTAACCACACCCACACCTTCCACCTCTTTACGTATGCATGGATACCCCATTCCTACCCCTCTTCCATGGGCTTGCTCCTGGCTGGCTTTGGCTGCCTGAGAGTCTGCTAGTCTCTGGACTGACTCAGGCTGAGAGGCTCTGCGAGTGCGATGCAGTCACACACTGCGTATTTATGGCTGCCTGCGGCCACCCTACTCTCGCTCGCTGTTGTCGGCTCCTCCCCCCGCCAAGCCCAAGCGTGAGGTGGGCTGCCTGTATCTTTCCTGTTGCGCCACACAGCCTGCCAGTGTTGCCAACCTTTCACGTTATTTTTTACTGACAAATACCTAAAAATTTACTGACAAAAGATTTTTACTGACAAAATTTCCCCACTAAATGCACATAAGAGACAGCGTGTCACCAGTAAATGCACGTAATGATGGACAGCCTTTCATCAGTAAATGCACATAATGAGAGACAGCTTTTTCCCAGTAAATGCACATAAGAGACAGCTTTTCACCAGTAAATGCACATAATAGGAAACAGCTTTTCACCGGTAAATGCACTTAAGAGACCGCTTTTCACCAGTAAATGCACATAATAAGAGGCCGCTTTTCACCAGTAAATGCACATAATAAGAGACAGCTTTTCATCAGCAAATGCACATAATAAGAGGCCGCTTTTCACCAGCAAATGCACATAATAAGAGACAGCTTTTCACCAGTAAATGCACATAATAAGAGACAGCTTTTCACCAGTAAATGCACATAATAAGAGACAGATTTTCACCAGTAAATGCACATAATAAGAGACATATTTTCACCAGTAAATGCACATAATGACAAACAGCCAGTGTCCCCAGTATATGTAGCCAGGGATATATGTGTCCAGTGTATGTAGCCAGAGGTATATGGCGTACATTTGAAATCGGCACCGGTAGACTTGGGCGCAGGATCCAGCTGTTTTTTAAGCAACTTCGGCTCCGTCTTCCGACGAAGCCGACCTTCCTCACTGAGCGCCGCTATAGACTGATTCCTATTACAGTCTATGGCGGCGTTGGCTGCGCCCAAAGCTAGCAGCGCTGAAAAGCACTGCTCCGGGTATATGTCCCCAGTATATGTACGAGGGATATATGTGCCCAGTAGATGTAGCCAGGGGTTATATGTGCCCAGTAGATGTAGCCAGGGGTTATATGTGCCCAGTAGATGTAGCCAGGGGGTATATGTGCCCAGTAGATGTAGCCAGGGGGTATATGTGCCCAGTAGATGTAGCCAGGGGGTATATGTGCCCAGTAGATGTAGCCAGGGGGTATATGTGCCCAGTAGATGTAGCCAGGGGGTATATGTGCCCAGTAGATGTAGCCAGGGGTTATATGTGCCCAGTAGATGTAGCCAGGGGGTATATGTGTCCAGTAGATGTAGCCAGGGGGTATATGTGCCCAGTAGATGTAGCCAGGGGGTATATGTGCCCAGTAGATGTAGCCAGGGGGTATATGTGCCCAGTAGATGTAGCCAGGGGGTATATGTGCCCAGTAGATGTAGCCAGGGGTTATATGTGCCCAGTAGATGTAGCCAGGGGGTATATGTGCCCAGTAGATGTAGCCAGGGGGTATATGTGCCCAGTAGATGTAGCCAGGGGGTATATGTGCGCAGTAGATGTAGCCAGGGGGTATATGTGCCCAGTAGATGTAGCCAGGGGGTATATGTGCCCAGTAGATGTAGCCAGGGGGTATATGTGCGCAGTAGATGTAGCCAGGGGGTATATGTGCCCAGTAGATGTAGTGAGTGACAGGGACCCCCTTTAGTTAGTTAGTTAGTTAGTGAGTGAGTGACAGTCCGCCCCCTCCCCCCCCTCACCTGGCAGTGTAGTCAGACCTTGATCAGCGGGCGACCCGACCAGTATGAGCAGGCGCCGGACGCACCCGCTCTATATGCGGAAGTGATGTCACTTCCGCATATCAGTGCGGCGTGCTAGGTCCTAGCGCCCGCACTACTGGTCGCCGCCTGATCGAGGTCTGACACGGTGCCAGTGCACCTGCTGCTAGAGGGAGGGAGAGAGGCAGAGCGGCGGCCACAGGGGGAGAGCGACGCCGGGCGGCGCCTCTCAGAGGCAGGCGCCTGGGTACCTTGCACCCGCAGCACCCGCCCAGGCTCGCCCCTGCTATTACGCCCCTGGTGTAATGCTTGACTAAACAACAGAATTTCAAAGTTAATTAGGATAGGCTGAGTCTCTCACTCTCAGAGGTAAACATGGAGAGGTGTACACCATTCTGTGAATCACTGCCAGCTTGTAGTACTGCAGTTTAACTATTTCCCCACTACAGATTATTTCCCCTTAAAAACCAGAGCAATTTTCACATTTCACACTCCTCCCATTCATTAGCCAATAACTTTATTATTACTTATCACACTTTGGCCCATATGCAATTAGCTTTTTCTCCTGAGTTTTCTCCTAGGAGATAATTTTTCTTCTTCGATTTAGCATAACTTTTCAGCACTTTATAATGGAAAAAGTACCAAAAAGTAGGTAAAAAGGTACTACAAAAATTATTTTGAGTAATTGTTTGCTTGCTGGTGGTTTAAAAGACATTTTATTGACAAGTTTGAGAATATCTCCTAGGAGAAAACTCAGGTGAAAAACTGAATTGCATATGGGCCTTTGAGTGGTACTTTTTGCTAAGAATTATTTTATTTTAGCTGTATTTTAGAGGGAGTAATGAGAAAAAAACGAAAAAAAACCCAAAGCACTATTTTACCATTTTCAACCATTATAGTTTTAAAATAAAATGAGCTGCGATAGATAAAACTGACACATTTTATTTGCCCATTTGTCCCGGTGATGTTTAACTTGATCAGAGCATCTCCTAAATAGCAGGTATTGTGGGGAGTTGCCAGCTTGCAGTAATTAGAACCTACCAAGAGTGCTCTACAGAAGGGAAATTGGTGTTGCAGCAACAAGGTCATGGCCTCATTGAAACATATGGGAAGTGAAGGATAGCCAGTCTTGTCCAGTCCAACAGAACAGCTATCACAGCACAAATTGTTAAATGACCTAAAGTGGGCTGAAATTATATATTAACTAGAGTTGGGCCGAACGGTTCGCCTGCGAACGGTTCCATGCGAACTTCAGTGGTTCGCGTTCGCGTCCCGCAGGCGAACCTTTGCGGAAGTTCGGTTCGCCCCATAATGCACATGGAGGGTCAACTTTGACCCTCTACATCACAGTCAGCAGGCCCAGCGTAGCCAATTAGGCTACACTAGCCCCTGGAGCCCCACCCCCCCTTATATAAGGCAGGCAGCGGCGGCCATTACGGCCACTCGTGTGCCTGCATTAGTCAGAGTAGGGCGAGCTGCTGCAGACTGTCTCTCAGGGAAAGATTAGTTAGGCTTAGCTTGTTCCTGTCTGGCTGCATACCTGTTCTGTGAACCCACCACTGCATACCTGTGCTGTGAACCCACCACTGCATACCTGTGCTGTGAACCCACCACTGCATACCTGTTCTGTTCAGTGGACCCGCCACTGTATACCTGTTCATTGAACCCACCACTGCATACCTGTGCTGTGAACCCACCACTGCATACCTGTGCTGTGAACCCACCACTGCATACCTGTGCTGTGAACCCACCACTGCATACCTCTTCTGTTCAGTGGACCCGCCACTGCATACCTGTTCTGTTTAGTGAACCGCCACTGTATACCTGTTCTGTTCAGTGAACCCACCGCATCAGTGCGCATACCTGTGCAGTTAAGTGAACCCGCCACTGCATACCTGTTCTGTTCAGTGGACCCGCCACTGCATACCTGTTCTGTTTAGTGAACCGCCACTGTATACCTGTTCTGTTCAGTGGACCCGCCACTGCATACCTGTTCTGTTTAGTGAACCGCCACTGTATACCTGTTCTGTTTAGTGAACCCGCCACTGCATACCTGTTCTGTTCAGTGGACCCGCCACTGCATACCTGTTCTGTTTAGTGAACCGCCACTGTATACCTGTTCTGTTTAGTGAACCCGCCACTGCATACCTGTTCTGTTCAGTGGACCCGCCACTGCATACCTGTTCTGTTTAGTGAACCGCCACTGTATACCTGTTCTGTTTAGTGAACCCGCCACTGCATACCTGTTCTGTTCAGTGAACCCACCGCATCAGTGCGCATACCTGTGCAGTTAAGTGAACCCGCCACTGCATACCTGTTCTGTTCAGTGGACCCGCCACTGCATACCTGTTCTGTTTAGTGAACCGCCACTGTATACCTGTTCTGTTTAGTGAACCCGCCACTGCATACCTGTTCTGTTCAGTGGACCCGCCACTGCATACCTGTTCTGTTTAGTGAACCGCCACTGTATACCTGTTCTGTTTAGTGAACCCGCCACTGCATACCTGTTCTGTTCAGTGAACCCACCGCATCAGTGCGCATACCTGTGCAGATAAGTGAACCCGCCACTGCATACCTGTTCTGTTCAGTTGACCCGCCACTGCATACCTGTTCTGTTTAGTGAACCGCCACTGTATACCTGTTCTGTTCAGTGAACCCACCGCATCAGTGCGCATACCTGTGCAGTTAAGTGAACCCGCCACTGCATACCTGTTCTGTTCAGTGGACCCGCCACTGCATACCTGTTCTGTTTAGTGAACCGCCACTGTATACCTGTTCTGTTCAGTGGACCCGCCACTGCATACCTGTTCTGTTCAGTGAACCCACCGCATCAGTGCGCATACCTGTGCAGTTAAGTGAACCCGCCACTGCATACCTGTTCTGTTCAGTGGACCCGCCACTGCATACCTGTTCTGTGAACCCGCCACTGTATACCTGTTCTGTTCAGTGAACCCACCGCATCAGTGCGCATACCTGTGCAGTTAAGTGAACCCACCTACCTACGTGAGTGCACGCAGTGTGATATACCACTCCGTGCATACCCGATATGGACAAAACAGGTAGAGGAAGAGGTAGTGGCAGAGCCAGAGGAAGGCCACCCGGCAGGTCTGCGCGAGGTCGTGTAAATGTAATTTCGTGTGGACCTGGCCCACAGTACAGTGCTCGGAAGAAGGCATGTCCCATCACCTCCCAAGATTGTCAGGACGTGGTTGAGTATTTAGCGACACAGAACACCTCATCTTGCTCAGCCACCAGTGCTACTACTAGCACCACTTCCGCTGCATTTGACACTTCGCAAGAATTATTTAGTGGTGAAATCACTGATGCACAGCCATTGTTGTTACAGCCAGATGAATTTTCACCAGCTCATATGTCTGAGTTACGCGGCAACATTATGGATGTAACGTGTAAGGAGGATGAAGGACCTACTGATGTTGGTGCATGTTTGGATTTGTCTGAGGCAAGCGAAGCTGGGCAGGATGATTACGATGATGACGATGATAGGGATCCTCTGTATGTACCCAATAGAGGAGATGAAGAGGGGGACAGTTCAGAGGGGGAGTCAGAGAGTAGGAGGAGGAGAGAAGTTGCTGAAAGAAGCTGGGGCAGCTCTTCGTCAGAAACAGCTGGTGGCAGTGTCCGGCACCATGTATTGCCACCTATGTACAGCCAGCCAACTTTCCCTTCAGCATCAGCTGCTGAGGTCCCCACAGTGCCCACATCCCAGGGTGGCTCAGCGGTGTGGAAATTTTTTAATGTGTGTGCCTCAGATCGGACCAAAGCCATCTGTTCGCTCTGCCAACAAAAATTGAGCCGTGGAAAGGCCAACACTCACGTAGGGACAAGTGCCTTACGAAGGCACCTGGAGAAAAGGCACAAACAGCAATGGGATGGCCACCTGAGCAAAAGCAGCAGCAGCACACAAAAGCAAAGCCACCCTCCTTCTCCTCTTCCTCCTCCATCAGGTGCATTATCTGCTTCTGCCGCTTTCTCCCTTCCACCTTCACAGGCACCCTCCTCCACTCCGCCTCTGCCCTTGAGCGCTTCCTGCTCCTCTGCCCACAGCAGCAGTCAGGTGTCCGTGAAGGAAATGTTTGAGCGGAAGAAGCCAATTTCGGCCAGTCACCCCCTTGCCCGCCGTCTGACAGCTGGCGTGGCGGAACTGTTAGCTCGGCAGCTGTTACCATACCGGCTGGTGGACTCTGAGGCCTTCCGTAAATTTGTGGCCATCGGAACACCGCAGTGGAAGATGCCAGGCCGCACTTATTTTTCGAGAAAGGCCATACCCCAACTGCACCGTGAAGTTGAGAGGCAAGTGGTGTCATCTCTTGCGAAGAGCGTTGGGTCAAGGGTACACCTGACCACGGATGCCTGGTCTGCCAAGCACGGGCAGGGCCGCTACATTACCTACACAGCCCATTGGGTGAACCTGGTGGTGAACGATGGCAAGCAGGGCGCAGCGGACCAAATTGTGACACCTCCACGGCTTGCAGGCAGGCCTCCTGCCACCTCCTCTCCTCCTGCTACATGCTCTTCGCTGTCCTCCTCCTCCTTGGCTGAGTGGCAGTTCTCCTCTCCAGCTACACAGCCCCAGCTCCGCAGGGCCTATGCTGCATGCCAGGTACGACGGTGTCACGCCATCTTAGACATGGCTTGTCTCAAAGCGGAGAGTCACACTGGAGCAGCTCTCCTGGCTGCTCTTAAGAAACAGGTGGATGAGTGGCTGACCCCGCACCACCTGGAGATAGGCAACGTGGTGTGCGACAACGGCAGCAATCTGCTTGCCGCTTTGCATATGGGGAAGCTGACACACATACCCTGCATGGCACATGTCATGAATCTAGTGGTTCAAAGATTTGTGGCAAAGTACCCTGGCTTAGCGAATGTCCTGAAGCAGGCCAGGAAGTTCTGTGGGCATTTGAGGCGGTCTTACACAGCCATGGCACGCTTTGCGGAAATTCAGCGCAAAAACAACATGCCGGTGAGACGCCTCATTTGCGATAGCCCGACTCGCTGGAACTCGACCCTGCTCATGTTCTCCCGCCTGCTAGAACAGAAGAAAGCCGTGACCCACTACCTCTACAACTGGAGTAGAATGAAACAGTCTGGGAAGATGGGGATGTTCTGGCCCGACAACTGGACACTGATGGAGAATGCATGCAGGCTCATGCGGCCGTTTGAGGAGGTGACCAACCTGGTGAGCCGCAGTGAGGGCACCATCAGCGACTTAATTCCCTACGCTTACTTCTTGGAGCGTGCTGTGCGTAGAGTGGCGGATGAAGCTGTGAATGAGCGTGACCAGGAACCGTTACGGCAGGAACAGGCATGGGACCAATTTTCATCAGACCCAGCTGTTTCCTCAACACCTGCGGCAGCACAGAGGGGGGAGGAGGAGGAAGAAGAGAAGTCGTGTGCAGAAGACGAATCAGACTCAGAGGATGATGAGCAAGGTGTTTCTTTGGGGGAAGAGGAGGAGGAGGAGGGGACAGCGGCAGGACAACAACCTCAGCAGGCATCGCAAGGGGCTTGTGCTGCTCAACCTTCCCGTGGTATTGTTCGCGGCTGGGGGGAGGAGGTTGACTTACCTGACGTCACTGAGGAAGAGCAAGAGGAGATGGAGGGTACTGGATCCGACTTTGTGCAGATGTCGTCTTTTATGCTGTCCTGCCTGTTGAGGGACCCCCGTATAAAAAACCTCAAGGGGAATGAGCTGTACTGGGTGGCCACACTACTAGACCCTCGGTACAGGCACAAAGTGGCGGACCTGTTACCAACTCACCGGAAGGTGGAAAGGATGCAGCACATGCAGAACCAGCTGTCAACTATGCTTTACAATGCCTTTAAGGGTGATGTGACGGCACAACGCCAGCAAGGTACCACTGCCACTAATCCTCCTCCCGTGTCCACGCAGTCAAAGACAGGACGCTCCAGCGATCTCATGGTGATGTCGGACATGCGGACGTTCTTTAGTCCAACGCCTCGCCGTAGCCCTTCCGGATCCACCCTCCACCAACGCCTGGAACGACAGGTAGCCGACTACCTGGCCTTAAGTGTGGATGTAGACACTGCTGTGAACAGCGATGAGGAACCCTTGAACTACTGGGTGCGCAGGCTTGACCTGTGGCCAGAGCTGTCCCAATTTGCCATCCAACTTCTCTCCTGCCCTGCCGCAAGCGTCCTCTCAGAAAGGACCTTCAGCGCAGCTGGAGGCATTGTCACAGAGAAGAGAAGTCGCCTAAGTCACAAAAGTGTTAAGTACCTCACCTTTATCAAAATGAATGAGGCATGGATCCCGGAGGGCTGCTGCCCGCCCCAAGACTAAGTCAGTCCCCGCACATACAGCATCTCTGCCTGCACGCCGTGTGACTGGCTGCCTGGCCTGCCCCAAGAAGACTAAGTCGCTCCCAGTCCCTCCACACAGCATGTCTGCCTGCAGGCCGCTTGACTACCTTCTCCGCCACCACCAACAGGGTCCGGGACTCCAGGCGGATTGCTGAATTTTTTAGGCCGCTGCTAGCAGCGGCCGCTGTAATAATTTTTCGGGTGCGTGTACATGACTGCCTAATTTTTCTGGCTGCACTGCGGGCAGCTGCAACAACAAAAGAAAAGGCATGTACATGCGCCCATTCCCCTTCGTGATCATTACCTTGCCGTGGTGAAGGGGCTTGCGTATCACAATGGAGCAATGACCGGCGCCTAGATGAGTGTCTCGGTGGGCACACCCACGATAATAAGGTCGTTGCCTCATTGTGGTCAGACCAAATTTGATCAGCTGGACAGTCACTGTTCTGTCATTCAGCTACATCAGCCAGGTGACCATATGGGCTGTAAAGCCACCAAAACCTGCCCTCTCGCCATGGTGCGCACCAGTCACTACACAAACAGCTGTTTGCGGTGCGTTACACGATGAGTTTGGTGTGTCAGTGTGAAGCAGTACCTTAATTACACTACCTGATTGATGTATACACATGCAAGATGTTTGAAAGCACTTTAGGCCTGTCATTTAGCATTCAATGTGATTTCTGCCCTTAAAACGCTGCTTTGCGTCAAATCCAGATTTTTCCCGGGGACTTTTGGCATGTATCCCACTCCGCCATCCCCCCCTCCAGGTGTTAGACCCCTTGAAACATCTTTTCTATCACTTTTGTGGCCAGCATAATTTTTTTTTTTTTCAAAGTTCGCATCCCCATTGAAGTCTATTGCGGTTCGCGAACTTTAACGCGAACCGAACCTTTCGCGAAAGTTCGCGAACCCGGTTCGCGAACCGAAAATCGGAGGTTCGGCCCAACACTAATATTAACCCAAAAAATTCAATAAGAAAATACTTATTTAGCCTACCTATCTTGTTGTTTTTAGTGTTCACGGTATGATTTATGAGAATTTTTATATGAAAAACCTAAATATTTTTGATGGTTTCCAGCTTTGCTATTTTTCTGGCACTACACAGTTCCTGCAGTCCTGCAGTTAGTTGGGACAATATGTTTTGGCATTTTTTTTTTATTTTTGGGTGTTACCACTAGTGTTGGGCGAACATCTAGATGTTCGGGTTCGGGCCGAACAGGCCGAACATGGCCGCGATGTTCGGGTGTTCGACCCGAACTCCGAACATAATGGAAGTCAATGGGGACCCGAACTTTTGTGCTTTGTAAAGCCTCCTTATATGCTACATACCCCAAATTTACAGGGTATGTGCACCTTGGGAGTGGGTACAAGAGGAAAAAAAAATTTAGCAAAAAGAGCTTATAGTTTTTGAGAAAATCGATTTTAAAGTTTCAAAGGGAAAACTGTCTTTTAAATGCGGGAAATGTCTGTTTTCTTTGCACAGGTAACATGCTTTTTGTCGGCATGCAGTCATAAATGTAATACATATAAGAGGTTCCAGGAAAAGGGACCGGTAATGCTAACCCAGCAGCAGCACACGTGATGGAACAGGAGGAGGGTGGCGCAGGAGGAGAAGGCCACGCTTTGAGACACAACAACCCAGGCCTTGCATGAGGACAAGAAGCGTGCGGATAGCATGCTTTGTACCACCATGCAGTCATAAATGTAATAAAGATAAGTGGTTCAATAAACAGGGACCACGCGGCAACGCTAACCCAGCAGCAGCACACGTGATGGAACAGGAGGAGGCGCAGGAGGAGAAGGCCACGCTTTGTGAGACACAACAACCCAGGCCTTGCATGAGGACAAAAAGCGTGCGGATAGCATGCTTTGTACCGCCATGTAGTCATAAATGTAATAAAGATAAGAGGTTCAATAAACAGGGACCACGCGGCAACGCTAACCCAGCAGCAGCAGCAGCAGCAGCACACGTGATGGAACAGGAGGAGGCGCAGGAGGAGAAGGCCACGCTTTGTGAGACACAACAACCCAGGCCTTGCATGAGGACAAAAAGCGTGCGGATAGCATGCTTTGTACCGCCATGTAGTCATAAATGTAATAAAGATAAGAGGTTCAATAAACAGGGACCACGCGGCAACGCTAACCCAGCAGCAGCAGCAGCAGCAGCACACGTGATGGAACAGGAGGAGGCGCAGGAGGAGAAGGCCACGCTTTGTGAGACACAACAACCCAGGCCTTGCATGAGGACAAAAAGCGTGCGGATAGCATGCTTTGTACCGCCATGTAGTCATAAATGTAATAAAGATAAGAGGTTCAATAAACAGGGACCACGCGGCAACGGTAACCCAGCAGCAGCAGCAGCAGCACACGTGATGGAACAGGAGGAGGCGCAGGAGGAGAAGGCCACGCTTTGTGAGACACAACAACCCAGGCCTTGCCTGAGGACAAAAAGCGTGCGGATAGCATGCTTTGTACCGCCATGTAGTCATAAATGTAATAAAGATAAGAGGTTCAATAAACAGGGACCACGCGGCAACGGTAACCCAGCAGCAGCAGCAGCACACGTGATGGAACAGGAGGAGGCGCAGGAGGAGAAGGCCACGCTTTGTGAGACACAACAACCCAGGCCTTGCATGAGGACAAAAAGCGTGCGGATATAGCAGCAATGCTTTTTGCCGCCATGCAGTCATAAATGTAATACAGATGAGAGGTTCAATAAACAGGGACCGGAAACGCTAAACCATCCCAGATGTTCATCGGTCATGTTACTTGGTTGGGGTCCAGGAGTGTTGCGTAGTCGTTTCCAATCCAGGATTGATTCATTTTAATTTGAGTCAGACGGTCTGCATTTTCTGTGGAGAGGCGGATACGCCGATCTGTGATGATGCCTCCGGCAGCACTGAAACAGCGTTCCGACATAACGCTGGCTGCCGGGCAAGCCAGCACCTCTATTGCGTACATTGCCAGTTCGTGCCAGGTGTCTAGCTTCATGCCCGGTTTCAGGTCCAGCGGTGCCAGCCACAAATCCGTCTGTTCCTTTATTCCCCTCCAAATTTCCTCCCCTGTGTGCTGCTTATCCCCAAGGCAGATCAGCTTCAGCAACGCTTGCTGACGCATGCCAACAGCTGTGCTGCACTGCTTCCACGATCCTACTGCTGCTGGTGCTGGGTTAGCATTTCCGGATGAGGTACAGCTTTGAGATGCGTTGGAGGAGAAGGAGTCAGAGAGGTAGGTGCTGCTGTTGTTATCCAGCTGTTTGCGGCGTGGGCAACACCCGCGCCGTAGCAGGTGAGGAATCGCTGCCAGGCTCCACAAGGTTCACCCAGTGCGCGGTAAGGGAGATGTATCGACCCTGGCCGAACGCACTCGTCCAGGTGTCAGTGGTGAGGTGAACCTTGCAGGCAACGGCATTCTTCAAGCTTCGGGTTATTTAGCTGACCACGTGCTCATGCAACTCAGGCACTGCAGAGCGCGCAAAGTGGTAGCGGCTGGGAACCACGTAACGTGGGATGGCCACTGACATCATGCCCTTGAAGCTGTTTGTCTCCACCACTCGATATGGCAGCATTTCGCAGGCCAGAAGCTTGGCTATGCTGGCTGGCTGTTACTGCCACGGCCCGGGGGTCATTTGCTGGCAATTTCCTCTTGTGCTCAAACATCTCAGAAACAGACAACTCAACCGTAGCGCTGCACACCGAAGGGCTGTTGGTTGTTGTGTTTGATGAACACTGGGAGACCTCAAGAGCACTAGTCCGGAAAGTGACAGTGTCAGCATCGTCTGATGTTTGTGAATGTTGTGAACCACGCAATGGCTGGGCTACTGCTGCTGCTGAGGCGGGTCTGGTGGTGAGTCTGGTGAACCCAAGGGAGGCAGTGTTGCTGGTGGTACCCTGTCCTGCCGCGTTTGCCCACAGAGTGGGATGTTTGGATAGAATGTGGCGGCTCATGCTGGTGGTGGAGAGGTTGTTAATACTTTTCCCCCTGCTCAGGCGGGTCTTGCACACCTTGCAAATCGCCATGGTAACATCCTCAGTGCAGTCTTCAAAGAAAGCCCAGACTTTAACTGGCTGAGGACTCGGACCTCGTGCGTGATGTGCTGGTGCTGCTTAACCCACTGCTGGACGCTTGAGAGGTCATCCAAGTAATTATCTGGTCCTGTTCTTTTGGATCTGTGAGGGTTGTTGTCCTGGACAACATGGGCAGTATTGAGTGGGTTTTCTTGGGTGCTCCCCTGTGGCCTGTACGTGAACCGTCAGGGGAAACACCTCTTCCCTTGCCCCTCCCTCTTTCACCGGATTTCTTCCTCATTTCACTTATCCTTAAAGTACACGCTGACTGGCAGCAGTACAGTGGCAGTACAGAAATGCTATACAGTGGTGGGTGAGCGGTGTACCACTATTGTCAGCAGTGACACAGAGCACAATGCTATACAGTGGCGGGTGAGCGGTGTACTACTGTTCCCAGCAGACACAGAGTGGAAGTAAACACAATGCTATATAGTGTGGCTGAGCCGTGTACACAGAGTGGCATTAAACACAATGCTATATAGTCTGCTATATAGTCACCCCGAACAGGGTGATGTTCTGCAGAACCCGAACAGTGGCAAACACTGTTCGCCCAACACTACTGGGAGGGAACGCAGATTTTAGTACCTAAACACACGATACAACATGTTTTCCGGGGTCGGACTCTGAGGCACATACAGATGGTCCCGATCATCATCCTCATCATACAACTCTTCTCCTGAGTCTGACCCACCCACCACCTCTGCCACCCCAACATCCCCAGACACAGACCCCTCATCGTCCTCAACATTAACTTGGGATGCTGGCCTGAGCCAGACCTCCTCCTCCACATCAGGCCCCATCATCTCCTCAATGGCAGCCCTCATTAATCGCTCTGGCGACGGACTGATGGACACAACGTTCTCCTCCGGGGAGGGCTGCTGCTGACCACTGGCTGCTGGGGTGGATGTTATAGCTTGCGTGGGGCGTTGGCTGTTGCTGTTGTTGGGAGTGCTGCTCACAGCGGAGGTCTCTGGGGAACTCATGTTGAGCTCATATAGTGGTTGACGGTGAGTGGAGTATTACTGATCCCAGCAATATACACACTGACTGGCAGAGTACGCAATGCTATATAGTGTGGCTGAGCGGTGTACACAGAGTGGCAGTAAACACAATGCTATATAGTCTGGCTGAGCGAGCGGTGTACTACTGTTCCCAGCAGAATCAGAGTGGCAGTAAACAATGGTATATAGTCTGGCTGAGCGGTGTACATAGAGTGTCAGTAAACAATGGTATATAGTCTGGCTGAGCGAGCGGTGTACTACTGTTCCCAGCAGAATCAGAGTGGCAGTAAACAATGGTATATAGTCTGGCTGAGCGGTGTACATAGAGTGTCAGTAAACAATGGTATATAGTCTGGCTGAGCGAGCGGTGTACTACTGTTCCCAGCAGAATCAGAGTGGCAGTAAACAATGGTATATAGTCTGGCTGAGCGGTGTACATAGAGTGTCAGTAAACAATGGTATATAGTCTGGCTGAGCGAGCGGTGTACTACTGTTCCCAGCAGAATCAGAGTGGCAGTAAACAATGGTATATAGTCTGGCTGAGCGGTGTACACAGAGTGTCAGTAAACAATGGTATATAGTCTGGCTGAGCGGTGTACACACAATGCTATATAGTCTGCTATATAGTGTCAGTAAACAATGGTATATAGTCTGGCTGAGCGAGCGGTGTACTACTGTTCCCAGCAGAATCAGAGTGGCAGTAAACAATGGTATATAGTCTGGCTGAGCGGTGTACACAGAGTGTCAGTAAACAATGGTATATAGTGTGGCTGAGTGGTGTACACAGAGTGTCAGTAAACAATGGTATATAGTCTGGCTGAGCGGTGTACACAGAGTGTCAGTAAACAATGGTATATAGTCTGGCTGAGCGAGCGGTGTACTACTGTTCCCAGCAGAATCAGAGTGGCAGTAAACAATGGTATATAGTCTGGCTGAGCGGTGTACACAGAGTGTCAGTAAACAATGGTATATAGTGTGGCTGAGTGGTGTACACAGAGTGTCAGTAAACAATGGTATATAGTCTGGCTGAGCGGTGTACACAGAGTGGCAGTAAACACAATGCTATATACTCTGGCTGAGCGAGCGGTGTACTACTGTTCCCAGCAGACACAGAACAGTAAACAGAATGCTATATAGTGTGGCTGAGCGAGCGGTGTACCACTATTCCCAGCAGACACAGAACAGTGAACAGAATGCTATATAGTGTGGCTGAGCGAGCGGTGTACCACTATTCCCAGCAGACACAGAACAGTGAACAGAATGCTATATAGTGTGGCTGAGCGAGCGGTGTACTACTGTTCCCAGCAGACACAGAACAGTACACAGAATGCTATATAGTGTGGCTGAACGAGCGGTGTACTACTGTTCCCAGCAGACACAGAACAGTACACAGAATGCTATATAGTGTGGCTGAACGAGCGGTGTACCACTATTCCAAGCAGACACAGAACAGTGAACAGAATGCTATATAGTGTGGCTGAGCGAGCGGTGTACCACTATTCCCAGCAGACACAGAGTGGCAGTAAACAGAATGCTATATAGTGTGGCTGAGCGAGGTACACAGAGTGGCAGTAAACAGAATGCTATATAGTGTGGCTGTGCAAGCGGTGTACTACTATTCCCAGCAGACACAGAGTGGCAGTAAACAGAATGCTATATAGTGTGGCTGAGCGAGGTACACAGAGTGGCAGTAAACAGAATGCTGAGCGAGCGGTGTACTACTATTCCCAGCAGCGACACACAATGACTGGGGGGGACCCTGGCTAGCGTGGCTGGAGCGCGAACTACCCTGCCTGCCTACCCAAAGCTAAACCCACAGACAAATGGCGGAGATATGACGTGGTTCGGGTATTTATTTACCCGAACCACGTGACAGTTCGGCCAATCAGAGCGCGTTCGGGTCCGAACCACGTGACCCGTTCGGCCAATCACAGCGCTAGCCGAACGTTCGGGGAACGTTCGGCCATGCGCTCTTAGTTCGGCCATATGGCCGAACGGTTTGGCCGAGCACCGTCAGGTGTTCGGCCGAACTCGAACATCACCCGAACAGGGTGATGTTCTGCAGAACCCGAACAGTGGCGAACACTGTTCGCCCAACACTAGTTACCACCCTCTATAATGCTGACCACTAGGGAAGTTGGTCAGCATTACAGTCATGGTGAAAATTGTTGGCACCCCAGACATTTTTCCAGAAACTCAAGTATTTCTCACAGAAAAGTATTGCACTATGTGTTTTGCTATATGCATGTTTATTCCCTTTGTGAACAAAACAAAAAAAGGGAGGAAAAAAAGCAAATTGGACATAATGTCACACAAAACTCCAAAAATAGGCTGGACAAAATTATGGCACCCTTAACTTAATATTTGGTTGCACACCCTTTGGAAAAAAAAATAACTGAAATCAGTCGCTTCCTATAGCTATCAATAAGTTTCTTATACCTCTCACTCAGAATTTTGGACCACTCTTCCTTTGCAAACTGCTCCAGGTCTCTCTTATTGGAAGGGCGCCTTTTCCAAACAGCAATTTTAAGAACTCGCCACAAGTGTTCAATGGGATTTAGATCCAGACTCACTGCTGGCCACTTCAGAACTCTCTAGCGCTTTGTTGCCATCCATTTCTGGATGCTTTGACATATGTTTGGGGTCATTGTCCTGCTGGAAGACCCAAGATCTCGGACGCAAACCCAGCTTTTTGACACTGGGCTCTACAATGCGACCCAAAATCCTTTGGTAATCCTCAGATTTCTTAATACCTTGCACACATTCAAGGCACCAAAACAACTCCAAAACATTATTGATCCTCCACCATATTTCACTGTAGGTACTGTTCTTTTCTTTGTAGACATCACTCATTTTCAGTAAAGAGTAGAATGATGTGCTTTACCAAAAAGCTCTATCTTGGTCTCATCTGTCCACAAGACATTTTCCCAGAAGGATTTTGGCTCACTCAAGTACATTTTGGCAAACTGTAATCTTGCTTTTTGTATGTCTCTGTATCAGCAGTGGGGTCCTCCTGGGTCTCCTTCCATAGCATTTCATTTCATTTAAATGTCGACAGATAGTTTGTGCTGACACTGATGCTCCCTGAGCCTTCAGGACAGCTTGAATTTATTTGGAACTTGTGTGGGGTTGCTTATCCACCATCCGGACTATCCTGCATTGCACCCTTTTATCATTTTCTTTCTTCCATCCACAGCCAGGGAGATTAGCTACAGTGCCATGGGTTGCAAACTTCTTGATAATGTTGTGCACTGTGGACAAAGGCAAATATAGATCTCAGGAGATGGACTTGTAATCTTGAGATTGTTGATATTTTCTCACAATTTTAGTCCTCAAGTCCTACAATTGATTCTTGTAATTCCTGTGAATATTTATGCAAGTGAGGAGCATCCTGCAGAGACCTCCCCCTTTTTTAAGGATTTTTTTACGTCAATAAAGATTTTTGATATTTTTGTACCTCAAGATTTGTAAGACTTTGTGCTTTATATTTACGCTGTAGTCCTTTCTATAAACATAGTCCTCAAGTCCTCCTCAGACAGTTCTCTTCTCCTCTTTCTGTTGTACATGCTTAGTGTGGCACACACATATTCATAATGCAAAGACTAAGTGAACTTCTCTCCTTTTTATTTGCTTTCAGGTTTGATTTTTAAATTGCCCACACCTGTTACTTGCCCCAGGTGAGTTTAAAGGAGCATCACATGCTTGAAACAATCTTATTTATCTACAATGTTGAAAGAGTTCCAATAATTGTCTACCTTTTTGGAGTTTTGTGTGACATTATGTCCAATTTACTTTTTTCCTCCCTTTTTTGTTTTGTTACAATACACACAAATGGAATAAACAAGTGTATAGCAAAACATGTGTTACTGCAATACTTTTCTGTGAGAAGTACTTGATTTTTGGGAAAAAATTCTCGATGTCAACAATTTCATCCATGACTGTAAGTACATCACATCTTGCTTTATATAGGGTTGTGTAGCAGACCAGTCAGATTAATAATGCTGAGTCCTATCTACCACTGAAAGCACCTACAGTGGGCAGATGAGCTTCAGAACTGCAGCATGGAGCAGTGGAAGAACGTGGTTTGGTTTGAGGAATCACATTTTCAATGACCTTCAAAATCCTCAGACCTCAATACTATTGATCACTTGTGGTATATATTTTGAAAAAAAAAATTCCATAAACAAGTCCAATCCAAAGAGACCCTACCTAACAACTTTCAGCTTGGAACTGGACCAATCAACTCAAAATTATTAACATCTCAACGGGACTTAAGACCAATCAACTCAAAATTATTAACATCTCAACGGGACTTAAAGGATCTGCTGCTAACATTGTGAGGTCTTTTTAGGTCTTGTGGAATCCATGCCTTGATGGATCAGGGCTGTTTTTTGCAGCACAATATTAGGCAGGTGTTTGAAATTATTTGGCTAATCTGAATATTATGAATGCAGCATTAGAGGTTATTATTGTTGCCTGCTTAATTTAGCTTTATCCTATTATTTAGAAGGTAGTTAAGACTGATGGCGTAGAGCTGCCAGTGGGACACACAGTACACAGGCTGACTAATTAGAAAGAACAAGATCTAAGCCATCAAAATGCGCACCCTCTTAGTTGTCAAATACTCAGCTGGTATAGTAAGCTGATCAGCTGAGCACATGGATGCTGCCTATGTGAAAACCCAAAAGCTTCTTCTAACATACAGAGGTTTCCACCCAAAGGGTTTTCCACTCAATACCATTGTAGCAAACATGGGCCTATATGCAATTCACTTTTTCTCCTTTGTTTTCTCCTAGGTGATATTTTCAAAATTGTCAATAAAATTCCCTTTCAACCACAGCAACCAAGAAAATACTGAAAATAATTTTAATAGTACTTTTCCTTTTTTTTTTTTTGGATAGCGCCTTTCTCCTGTTGGACTCAAAGCGCTTGCGAGGCAGCCACTAGAGCGCACTCAGTAGGCAGTAGCAGTGTTAGGGAGTCTTGCCCAAAGAACTCCTTACTGAGAGGCAGAACCCTTAACCATTACACTATACAGCCACTCCTACAACCAGTTGCAAGACAATCAATTATCTCCTAGGAGAAAACTCATAAGGAAAAAGTGAATTGCATATTGCCCATGGATAGAAGACAGCAGTGGTGATTGATAGAGATGCTCATTTGGATTTCGTATTTCTGATTGTAACTTGGAAATCGAAAATCGGATTTCTGTGACATTAGCGCATTACCGCAACTCGGTAATTTTAGCCCAATTACAGGAACTCAGAAGCATTGGACCAGTCATAGAATGCAGAGTCAACGTGGAAGTATTTGGCCAGGGAATGCAAAAAATGACTAAAAAAAGACTCATCGGAAATTGGATTTCTGCGGAAATACAGCATTACTGCAACTCGGTAATTTTAGCCCAATCACAGAACTCGGAAGCATTGGACCAATCAGAGAATGCAGTCAACTCGGAAGTATTTGGCCAATCAGAAATACAAAAAATGACCAAAAAAAGACTCCTCTGAAGTCAGAATCGGAAAATGAAAATCCGCAGAATCGGTAATCAGTATTGGCAGAAATCGTAATTTCCGCGCAATTGGAAATCTGCATTTCCGACCATCCCTAGTGGCCTGAAAGAGGAATTATAGTGTCGGTGGGAGCACTTTGGGCTGTGACTCCTAAGAACAAATTATGAATATTGCAAATTACGTTGTGGAATAATTGTAATTTATTGTGAATTTTTTCTTTGACATCCTGTAACGATTGGTGTCAGCAACCAGAGAGAATCCGATTATTGGAGATCTGCAGTATCGCCAACAATACAGATGTCACCCGATTATTAATGATCTGCAGAATCACCAATAATACGAGTGTAACTAACCTCTGGACGCCAAATACAATAATAGACAATGAGACAGTAATAAAACACACGATATGTGGAAATATCCACCACACGGTAATTCCTCAGAGGTGTGGTTACCTCTGAATGGGAACCCCGTGTGTGAGATCCTCCAGCCAGACAGAGAGAGGAATCTCGGCCCCAGGCAGTAATCGTCTGCTTAGGGCAGGCGTCTCGGAGAGGCAAGCCTCAGAGATAGCCCACCAGTTGGAGATGTTCCACTGGCGAGAGAAAGGTCAGACAAGCAGAGGTTCGGCAACAGAGAGACGGCAACAGTACAGTAACGGAAGGCTGATTCAAAGTCGGTAAACAGGCAGGGTCGGCAACTTAGAATCAGATAAGCAGAGGTACAAGATCGGCAAGAGAAGAGAGTAGTCAGGGATAGCCAGAGTCAAAACACAGATACATATACAATATAATCCTAACTGAGGTGTGATGTCCTTGGTATCAACACCTAGGGACTAAGCTAAGGTCTGAGCGTTTACACCGAAGTATTCACGACAGCAGACAACTTGCTACTGAGCAGCAAGTCCTATATGTAGCCAGAGAGCTACTCAGCGCCGCCCCAGAGCCCCAGCCAATCCACACTACTGCTGGAGTCAGCTGACCGGCCTGGTCAGCTGACTCCCCTTCTGGAGGAATAAAGTTCCTGTCTCCTCGCGCGTGCGCGCGTAATGCGGAGACTCAGAGCCGGCGAGAGAGCGGGCGACCCCCCAGGCAGCAACTGTGCGGCGGAGTCCGCCAGGCTCACAGACTCCGCCGCCTGCCCTACTCCACCCGCCGGCAAGATTGCGGAGGTCCCTCTTTGAGACGCGGAGTCCGCCGCCACGTGCGTTCTGGCGGCGGCTACGCTGTCTCTTACACATCCCTTCAGCACGCTCAGTAGACAGGTTGCACGCTTTCAAAATTGCTATATTCTGATGTTAAAGTCACAATTTGAAATTCAGGAACATTTGTATGCGCATCCCTAGTGCCAGTATTTATTGCTAGGCCATAGAGCAGGATGTTGCAGTAACTGAGATAAGATATGATAAGGCCATGCACAAGCATATTAGTAGCATCCTCCAGTGTGAGGAAGGAGTGTGTTTTGACATATATTTTTGAGATGGAAGAAATAGAAGATAGTTAATGTGTTAATATGAAGCTTAAAGCCGCTGCTACGTGTATCTACGTCCCTGTCTGTTAAGTGAAGTCCAGAGGGGTGTAGATTCAAGTAGATTCACGTATCCTTCTATTTACAAGCGGTTACTGATGAAAGTGCCTGTTATAAATGACCACCGGAATCAGCAAGATGCCTGTGGTCATTCATAAGTAAAAAACACACACAAAACACTTCCTGTGTACTATTCAGTACGCAGAATGAAGAGTGGGCCCATCTAGTGGACAAAAACTAAAAATACATTAACACATATAAAATACATTAAAAATAAATTGCCCATTACTTATTTACCCGTTCTAGTCCCCTCCCCATAGTTACCAAAATTAAACACTTGTTAAAAAAAAAGTGCCAGCATTTAAAAAAAAAACATAAATAGTTACCTCATGTGCTTTTTTTATATGTATGGCAAGATGGTATAATACTGTTATTTTTGCAAATAAGGTCTTATAATTATTGATATTGTATAAGAAAACACAAAATAAAAAAATACACCTTTATTTCCTCACAATATATTGTTGCCGTACATTGTACTAGGGACACAATTTAGACAAGACAAGACAAGACAAATAACATTTATATTGCACTTTTCTCCTTGCGGACTCAAAGCGCCAGAGCAAAGCAGCAGCCACTAGGGCGCGCTCTATTGGCAGTAGCAGTGTAAGGGAGACTTGCCAAAGGTCTCCTACTGAATTAGTGCTGGCTTACTGAACAGGCAGAGCCGAGATTCGAACCCTGGTCTCCTGTGTCAGAGGCAGAGCCCTTAACCATTACACCATCAGCCAGCTGCTTTAAATGTTGTAATAACTGGGACAATGGGCAAATACAATGTGTGGGTTTTATCTACAGTAGCATGCTTTCGTTTAAAACGATAATGGCTGTAAACTAAGAAAGGATGATTTTTTATTTCTTTTTATTCCCTTTTAATGCATGTAAAAGAAAAGAATTCTTAGCAAAAAGTACAACCCAGAGAAAGCCTAATTTGTGGCAAAAAATAAAATAAAATTGTACAGATCATTTAGCTGTGATAAGTAAAGATAAAGTTATTGACGAATAAATGGAAGGTGTTAAGCAAGGTTGATAGGCAGTCCAATGAGGGGAAATGTGTGCTAAGCTGACATGGTGCTGTAGTCCAGCAGCGCCCCAATCAAGAAAAGCAGAGATCAGCAGCACCACTTAGATGTATTTATTGTATTAAGATCTTTAAATAAAGAGCTTTAAATACACCTACGTGGTGCTGCTGATCTATGCTTTTCTTGAATAAATGGAAGGAGCATGAAATGTGAAAATTGCTCTGGATTTTAAGGGCAAAAATCCTTAGTCGTAAAGTGGTTAAATGACCATGTCCTCTGAACTAAACTGGATACTCTCATGGAAGTTTTTTGTTTAGCAGGCCCTGGTAGGTCACAGCAAAGATGCACTAGCTAACTGGTCTCCTAACCAATCTGTATGTGTTGAAGTCTCCATGTATGTAAATAAACATCTAATTTCAGCAGATAACACATTAAATGCCGTGAGTGCAGTGTCTCAAAATGTTCACCCTTAAAGGACTTCCGAGGCCAAAATCCGGGCCCAAAACATAAAAAAAGTTAGCTACCTTCATGGCTTTGTAAGGCACGGAGGACGCCGTCCGCGCCCTCCGTGCCGTTCCGCCTGGTCCCCTCTGGTGAATAGCCCCCCGAAAGGCTGCGACCCCACGGTCCGGGTCGGCATCTTCTGCCCCTATAAAGATGGCCGCCGGAGCTGGCCACGGCTGCGCAGTCCGCATAGCCGCTACTGCGGCTGCGCAGCTCTAGGGCCAACCCCCCGATCCACGGTCCGGGTCGGCATCTTCTGCCCCTATAAAGATGGCCGCCGGAGCTGGCCACGGCTGCGCAGTCCGCATAGCCGCTACTGCGGCTGCGCAGCTCTAGGGCCAACCCTCCGATCCACGCTGCCTGTTACGTGATCGGGGGGTTGGCCCTAGAGCTGCGCAGCCGCAGTAGCGGCTATGCGGACTGCGCAGCCGTGGCCAGCTCCGGCGGCCATCTTTATAGGGGCAGAAGATGCCGACCCGGACCGTGGGGTCGCAGCCTTTCGGGAGGCTATTCACCAGAGGGGACCAGGCGGAACGGCACGGAGGGCGCGGACGGCGTCCTCCGTGCCTTACAAAGCCATGAAGGTAGCTAACTTTTTTTATGTTTTGGGCCCGGATTTTGGCCTCGGAAGTCCTTTAACATGTAGAACACACTGCTTTCAGCAATGTAGCTAAGCTCAACCGCTGTGTGTATTATGCTGAAAAAAGTCATTATAAACAATACTGTGTTTGAGACAAGAAGAGACAGAGCGCACTCAGGGGAACAGTACAGCAGTAGATTGGGTGAATTCAGAAATCTCACCTCTAGAAGTTGCTGGCGAGCCTGTACAGGAGTAGCCAGCGTGTAGGCTTTTATCCCTCTAGCCAGGGATCAGGCACAAAGGCAGCTGGATTCCTCCTTCACTCGGATGGTTGTTGGCAGGCAGCGAGCGGCTCTGAGGTTGTACACCCTGTCTGTGTGCGAGTCCGCTATATGCGGTTGCACAAACAGATTGTGGTGGGTTTCAAAGCATCAGCTCCAGGATTGAGGGATCTAAAAGCAAAGCTCCACGCTGCTCCATGAGTCTTGCACAGGCAGTTCACGGGCAGTTGGAGTGGTAGTCTGTTTGTAATGCAGCAATGCGTGTAGGAAAGAAGAAACGGCGGCTGCCGTATAGTGTTAAGATTTATTGAAATATATTGCAACGCGTTTCAGGAGACCAAGTCCTCCTTTCATCAGGCAAAAAAAAAAAAGACTTTCCCGTTTCTTCTTTCCTACACGCATTGCTGCATTACAATCAGACTACCACTCCAACTGCCCGTGAACTGCCTGTGCAAGACTCATGGAGCAGCGTGGAGCTTTGCTTTTAGATCCCTCAATCCTGGAGCTGATGCTTTGAAATCCACCACAATCTGTTTGTGCAACCGCATATAGCGGACTCGCACACAGACAGAGTGTACAACTTCAGAGCCGCTCGTTGCCTGCCAACAACCATCCGAGTGAAGGAAGAATCCAGCTGCCTTTGTGCCTGATCCCTGGCTAGAGGGATAAAAGCCTACACGCTGGCTACTCCTGTACAGGCTCGCCAGCAACTTCTAGAGGTGAGATTATTCTGAATTCACCCAATCTACTGCTGTACTGTTCCCCTGAGTGCACTCTGTCTCTTCTTGTCTCAAACACAGATACTTTTGCCACCGAGGTGGATACCAAGAGCAGCACCTTTATCCTCCCCCTCTTCTACCCTGCCACATTGATCGCTCCTTCTGTTTGCCGGAAGTAAACCGCCTGCTTCTTTTCCAATTATAAACAATACTACTCCCCAACATCATTGCCTTGGACAACAAGGATAGGGCACCTCAGGCATTTAGACAAACCTGTTTCCCTTCCAACTTACCCACACTGTCCAGATATTCTACAGCACCATTGGTTACTAATGTATACATTTCTGAGCCAGTTTTTATTTTTTCTATTGTTGGGAGGGGATAGTTGCCTTTATCCAATTAGAACTCTTCTCTGAATATTCTCATCCATTGTTGCCCATATCCAATAGTAGTCTGTGTTGTTAGTGGGGATGTCCTTTTAAGCAGTATTAATTACGCTACAGCTTCACTTACTGAGAACCTAGGGATACTGCACTTTCTACATCAACCGTAAAGCTATAAATAACTCCATTATTAATTGGAAACACGAGACACAAGTTAAGATACTTTCTTTTTAAAGTTGTTTAGGTATTTCCTTTAATGACTAACTGTACAAGATTTTCTTGCAAGCCTTCAAAACTTTAAGTATCTTTTTCAGGCATGATGCAGTACTGGATCATCTGAAACATGGAAGAGTATTCATCTTCTCTCTTCATATCAAAGACCAAAGCCAATGTCTCCTAGCTAGGCTTCATTTACCAATTCAGATCTTCATCTAGAGCGAGGTACTTCTTTGTACAAATACATAAAATAATACTTTTCATGACCTGAAAATGGACTATAGAGTCCTCAGAAAGTTCACCATTGGGCACAAGTACCCAATTGCATTTAATCTCTGGTGTTGCTGTTTACAGTTCCTTTTCTAGGAGGGGCGTGGCTGTGACTGGTGTGATTTCTAAAGGTGCCCATACACTCGTCAGATTGGCAGCAGATAGATAAGAAATGCATCTGATGATCTATCTGATGCGTTTTTAGAACATTTTTTACCAGGATAGAATTCCAATAGATTTCAGTTTGAAATCTATTGAAATTCGATCTGATGGCATGTTTTTGCCATCAGATTTCCATTAAGGCCAATGCAAACTGATAAGCAATCTCATCAGATCGACCTAAATTTTCCATCCTGCCTGGTCGATGGAAATCCATCGAAATCGATCGAAATCGGCCATCGATCGGTCGATTGGCCAACCGATTTGCAAACGATCAATCGATCGATCGATCGGGATCGATCGGTCGGCCAGAAAATCGGCTGAGTGTATGGGCCCCTTAAGTGTGCAGTGGAGAAATATGAAGTGAATGGGCTGTCTGTTGTTATCTGTTAATTATGATACTGACTGAACAAAGCTAAAAATCTTCTAGGAGGTTCCACATTAATATCTATTGTATTGTAACTGTACTTTCAGCTGTTTGACATAAACCTGCCATAATCTGTTCAGAAAGCATAGTGTGTGAGAGACTCTTCAGTGTTATGCCCTTCACATTTTTCAGAGACCATCTTCCCAGGACATTTGCGTGGACAATTACCAGCCAGAACTGCCTACTGCAGGTGGAAAGAGAGGGAGGAAAAGGCAAAAAGCCATTCTAAAATTATCTGCTGCATCCATCCGGCAGAAAGATTTGTCAGTGCAGCTGTTCTTGGCTGAGCTCCAAGCAGAAACTTAACAACTGTGGATTGAAGGTCTTGTCATATCACATGTAGGGTGACCACGCTTGTACCTATGTGCTGTGAACTCGTGTTCACGCTAATGTAAACCAACTCTTCCAAAACTGTGATCTCCTAATGCTGTTTAGCTTGGAATACAGAAGAACAGCTTGCAGCTTCCTTCTCTTGTCAACCAGCAAAGTGACCTCTAAGTGAAAGAAGAGTATGGATTAACAGCAGAACCTCTCAACCCTGTCCTTAAAGAGGAGCTGTTAGGTATAGGGTCTCAGAGAAAAAAACACATATATCAGTAGCTAAATATTGGCTGTACTTACATTACATATGCATTTCACTGTCCACGTTTGGATTTCACAGAATTTTTATATAGTATTTGCAGAGAATGATGCTCCTGACAGCTCATGGCAGGTTCCATGTTTGTCTGTCTTCTAGGAAGCCAATTGTGATGTCATATCCTCCCTTACCCTGCTTCCTGATGATTCGACTCACAAAAAAGATCAAGATCAAAGATCCTAATGGTTCATGATCCAGACAACTGTGCAGTGGATCTGTGCAGTGAATATTAATTAGCCATGTGGCTAGGAACAATAGCGGACTCATGCAGCATACTCTAACGGAACATATGCCCTGTGAACAGCACATACATTTTTCAGTGTTGTGAGCTTGGCTGCAAATTACAAGCTGCTGTAACATGAGCCTGTAACTTCTCACTGTGAAAGCAGCCTTAGGACGGGATAGGGAAGGACCAAGGGAGTCCAGTGGGGAGAAGCAGCCCCAGAATGCTTTGCAGTATCTGTTATGCGTCCTGCGGCCTCCTTAGGAGCTTGGGAATAACCAGCCTTGCTGTTCAGCAAGCATCAGAGTAAGAGAGATTTTTAACTTCAGTATTGCCTTTTTGGCTTCCTTCTAAACTGTTTAACACAGGAGAATAGAGGTTTAAATTAGCTTTTGCAGCCTGACAGTTACTCTTTAAAGAGGAACTGTAACCGAGGATTGAACTTCATCCCAATCAGTAGCTTCTACCCCTTTTCCCATGAGAAATCTTTACCTTTTCTCACATAGATCATCGGAGGGCCTGTATGGCTAATATTGTGGTGAAACCCCTCCCACAGTGTGATGTCAGGAGGACCTAGGTCCTGACAGTTTCCTGTCTGTGAACCCTCACTTATCTTTTCCTCCTCCTCACTTATGTTGTCCTCCAAATCCTCCTTACTAAAATGCTATGCAAAACAAAAGTTTGCCTTCTTAAAACAGGAGGTATTTGCGCAAATACCTTCTGTTTTAAAAAGGCAAACATCTGTTTAACCAAGAAACCGTGAGAGACCGCTTGAGATAAGGTTGTACTGCAGGAAAGTTCAAAGGGTCATTATTTCTGCTTTGTTTTATAGCTTAAAAGGCAGAGTGTGGATTTAAAACTGCAACTGTGACAGTATGATGCAATGTTATAAACAAACAACACAAGCTATATAACTGAAATTAAAAGTATGAGACTCTTTTCTTTGCTACTAATGTTCTTATTCATTATCTGTACTACACATCAGGGCCGGGCCGAGGCATAGGCTGGAGAGGCTCCAGCCTCAGGGCGCAGTGTAGGAGGGGGCGCACAATTCATTCAGCTGTCATTCCTAATTGTGTATTAAGCAGAAAGAAATAAGAAAAGGGGATACATAGCAGAGACTGAAAGCCAGATAACTAGATATTAAGGTGTTGGGGAGGTTGGGGGCCCTGTGGCCCTCTTAGTCTAATAGCAATCATTGTGTGACAGCTGGGGTGGGAGGGATGGCGGGGCACACTTTGGTGTCTCAGCCTTGGGTGCTGGAGGACCTTGTCCCAGCTCTGCTACACATACAATTCATTATGCGTGCATATTCAATATTTTTTGCTTTAGGTTTGCTTTAAACAATGCAAAGAAAACTTAAATCAATGAGGACAAGTGCAAAATACTCATGCAAATATAATATTGTATATATTATAAATATGATATTTTATATTCGAATAGAAAACTTGTGTATGTAAATCCAAGGGTTCAGGGCAGGCACTGGCTCTTAAACTTCTTCTACAGGAAGTTCACTTGTCTCTTCCTGGTAAGCTGGCCATGCTTTAGGAGTCATCTCCAAACTGCTTATAGAAGACTAGTTCTTGACACCTTCTCCTCCAGACACATACTTATCATTTGAAGACTTTGCATCTCCCACATTTCAGATACCATACCACCCACAGCCTCTGCTCTGTACTTGAGGCCCTCCCATTCTCCTTTTTGTTCTTCTTCTTTCGCTCATGCATTCAGAACCTCTCTTGAGCTTCACCCTTATTTATTTTATTTATTCCTTCAGAATTCTCTTCAACATCTTTTCCCGCATGTTCTGAGCCTTGTACTCAATGATAATGGACTTTTTCAGAGAAGTACCGTATATGATTTATCACAGTCTCCTTTTGGAAACATACCCCATCCATCTGCATTATGGGCCATATGCAATTCACTTTTTCACCTGAGTTTTCTCCTAGGAGATATTTTTAAACTTGGCAATAAAATGCCTTTTAAAGTGAACCTAAAGTCAGGCGAAAAAAATGAGATTAACTCACCTGGGGCTTCCCTCAGCCCCCTGCAGACGATCGGTGCCCTCGCAGCTCCGCTCCGATGTCCCAGGACCCGCCGGCGAGCACTTCCGGTTTGGCCGTCACCGGCCGACAGGCATGGGAACGCGAGTGATTGTTCGCGTTCCCAGCCTGTATATCGCCCCCTATGCTGCTATTGCGGCCTCCTGGCCGCAATAGCAGCATAGGGGGCGATATACAGGCTGGGAACGCGAACAATCACTCGCGTTCCCATGCCTGTCGGCCGGTGACGGCCAAACCGGAAGTGCTCGCCGGCGGGTCCTGGGACATCGGAGCGGAGCTGCGAGGGCACCGATCGTCTGCAGGGGGCTGAGGGAAGCCCCAGGTGAGTTAATCTCATTTTTTTCGCCTGACTTTAGGTTCACTTTAAGCCATCAACAAGCAAGAAAATATTCAAAATCATTTTGATAGTACTTTTTCACCTACTTTTTGGTACTTTTTTATTTGAAAAGTGCTGGAAAGTTATTTTAAATTGAAGATGACAAATTATCTCCTAGGAGAAAAGTCAGGTGAAAAAGTGAATTGCATATGGCCCTATGTGTCAAAAGATTCATTCATTATTATTATTATTATTGTTATTATTATTATGTGGCAGAAGAAAAAAAACGTCGGCACTACAGTATTTGCGCTGAATTTGGAAGGATATAGCATATAACACACACCTCTTCATCCACACTTGTGGTATTGATAGCGTGCTCTGGTTGATTAGAAGTTGCAATACGATAAAGGAGAGGAGAGGGAGACAATCGGCACTGCTTCTATTGCTATTTAATCCAGAGTGCGGTGGAACACATGTAAACAATCCAAGACAGTGTATCTTCAAATTGTGGCATCAAAAATATTCATTCAACGTAAACTTGCATGAACATACCATTGTCTGAGGTGGTGTGGTAGCGGTGGGTGCTGGGCACAGATAGCCTTACGGCCGTTTCACGCAAAATCTGCGCTTCTACGGGGGCAGCCACTGTATCTGAATGCTTTTGGGGTGTGGGAGGAAACTGGAGTGCCAGGAGGAAACCCACACAGGTCATGGTGAAAACATACAAACTCCTTGCAGATGTTGCCCTGGCTGGGATTCGAACCGGGAATCCATTGCAATTCAAGAGTACTATCCACTATGCCACTGTGCTGCCCTATTGTCCATTGTCTCCTGCGTCACCTTACCTAATGTACCACTCCTCTTTCCTTTAGACAGTAAGCTTCCAAGGCAGGGTAATCCACCTAGTGTTTCTCATTTCTGGGGATTTAGTCCTTTCAAATTAACATACAGTGGGTTGCAAAAGTATTCAGCCCCCTTGAATTTTTCCACATTTTGAAACACATTACTGCCACAAACATGCATCAGTTGTATTGGAGTTCCATGTGAAAGACCAATACAAAGGGGTGTACACGTGAGAAGTGGAATGAAAATCATATATGATTCCAAACATTTTTTACAAATCAATAACTGCAAAGTGGGGTGTGTGTAATTATTCGGCCCCCTGAGTCAATACTTTGTAGAACCACCTTTTGCTGCAATTACAGCTGCCAGTCTTTTAGGGTATGTCTCTACCAGCTTTGCACATCGAGAGACTGAAATCCTTGCCCATTCTTTTTTGCAAAACAGCTCTAGCTCAGTCAGATTAGATGGACAGCGTTTGTGAACAACAGTTTTCAGATCTTGCCACAGATTCTCGATTGGATTTAGGTCTGGACTTTGACTGGGCCATTCTAACACATAGATATGTTTTGTTTTAAACCATTCCATTGTTGCCCTGGCTTTATGTTTAGGGTCATTGTCCTGCTGGAAGGTGAACCTCCGCCCCAGTTTCAAGTCTTTTGCAGTCCCCAAGAGGTTTTCTTCCAAGTTTGCCCTGTATTTGGTTCCATCCATCTTCCCATCAACTCTGACCAACTTCCCTGTCCCTACTGAAGAGATGCACCCCCAGAGCATGATGCTGCCACCACCACATTTGACAGTGGGGATGGTGTGTTCAGAGTGATGTGCAGTGTTACTTTTCTGCCACACATAGCGTTTTTCATTTTAGCCAAAAAGTTCAATTTTGGTCTCATCTGACCAGAGCACCTTCTTCCACATGGTTGCTGTGTCCCCCACATGGCTTGTGGCAAACTGCAAACGGGACTTCTTATGCTTTCTTTTAACAATGCCTTTCTTCTTGCCACTCTTCCATAAAGGCCAACTTTGTACAGTGCATGACTAATAGTTGTCCTATGGACAGAGTCTCCCACCTGAGCTGTAGATCTCTGCAGCTCGTCCAGAGTCACCATGGGCCTCTTGACTGCATTTCTGATCAGCGCTCTCCTTGTTCGGCCCGTGAGTTTAGGTGGATGGCCTTGTCTTGGTAGGTTTACAGTTGTGCCATACTCCTTCCATTTCTTAATGAACGCTTGAACAGTGCTCCTTGGGATGTTCAAGTCTTTGGAAATCTTTTTGTAGCCTAAGCCTGCTTTAAATTTCTCAATAACTTGATCCCTGACCTGTCTTGGACCTGCATGTGTGTTCTTTGGACTTCACGGTGTTGTTGCTCCCAATATTCTCTTAGACAACCTCTGAGGCCCTCAGAGAGCAGCTGTATTTGTACTGACGTTAGATTACACACAGGTGCACTCTATTTAGTCATTAGCACTCATCAGGCAATGTCTATAGGCAACTGACTGCACTCAGATCAAAGGGGGCCAAATAATTATGCACACACCACTTTGCAGTTATTTATTTGTAAAAAATGTTTTCAATCACGTATGATTTTCGTTCCACTTCTCATGTGTACAGCACTTTGTATTGGTCTTTCATGTGGAATTCCAATAAAATTGATTCATGTTTGTGGCAGTAATATGACAAAATGTGGAAAACTTCAAGGGGGCCAAATACTTTTGCAACCCACTGTACATCTACATTGCTCAATGTTATCATACCATACATTAATATGCATGCCATTTTTTACCTGTGATGCTGAAGGTTATGATTGTACTGTGCACTGCCACTAACTGCTGTATGTATGATTTTATAATACTCATTATTAATGTGGCTGTACTATACTTTGCACAGCACCACAGCAGATAATGGTGCCACACAAATTACTATAATAATAATAATTTGTACCATAGCATCCTGCAGGGAGTACTATAATTAACTGCATTACAATGAGGTGATATAATAATAGCATACTCATCGGGGCATTAGAATTAATTACTGTGTAAAAAAAATGCAGGTTGTCCCCCAAAGTCCTTGTAAAGTTAAAACTTATATCAGAAATGATTCATGCAGAGCAGAAACATTTTATAATTTACTGTTGTAGTCTAGAGACTTGGTCATTTATTGTTGTCTGCATACATGCATCAACATTCTTAGTCAGTTTTGCATTGAAAAATCCATAACAGATAACAATTGCATTTATAGTCACAATCCTAAATAGAACTTTCTTGGAATCCCACAGTCTTATTTTTTGCTTAAACAGACACTGAAGTGAAAAAAACATTATGATATAATGAATTGGTTGTGTAGTACAGATAATTACTAGAACATTAGTAGCAAAGAAAATATTCTCATATTTTTATCTTCAATTATATAGCTTTTATTTTATAACGTATCATACTATTACAGTTTTTTCAAAGTTTTTCATCTCCTACATAGATAAACCTTGAACTAATGATATCTTTCTACCTGGTTCTTGTATTCAGAAATGTTTCTTAGGGCTGGTTCACATCGGCTTCTGCTGAACTTGCATTCAAACGCCATCTTTAAATGCCAGCGTTTAACAGCTAAGCTTTTATTGTCTTTTAAAGGCTTTTAATGGCTTTCAGCGCGTAGCGTTTGATAGTGTTGCCTTTTCTTGGCTTTTGGTGTCTTGTACAGGAAAGGGCTGGAATTTGTGTCAGCAGGAAGGGGAAATACGGGCTTTTGTTGGCCACACAAATGTTTTATTAGCTGTAATTAGTGATCAATGAGAGTTAGGCTGCAGTCCAACTGTAGTTGTAATGTAGTGAATCTGGCATTTGGAGCCCTGGGCACCTATTCAATTCTCTTTTTCTCCTGACTTTTCTATTTGGGGATATTTTCATGCCTTGTCAATAAAATGGTTTTTAGGCAAGAAAATAATTTGGATAGTACCTTTTCACCTACTTTTTGGCATTTTTTCAATAGCAAAATGCTGAAAAGTTATTTTACAAAGAGGATAAAAAATTATCTCAAATGAGAAATATGAGGAGAAACAGTTAATTGAATAAGGGCTCTAGATTTGTAGCACTTAAAGTGAACCAGAGACGAAGCACCCTTGTGTATTTTACCATATATATCAGTAAGAACATTAGAGAAAACACCTACCCTGCTCTCCGTTTCATCCTCACTGCTAAAAGTGTCTGTTATCAGCTGTGATAAGAATCCCGGACTGAGCATTCAGTCTGGCTTTGCTGGGAATTATTATAGCTGAGTCATTATAGCAGAGCCATAAGGGGGCAGGCTTGGGCTTGAAAAAATACCAGAGAAGACAGGCTCAGCTATAATCTTTCTGTAGCAAAGCTAGACTGAGTGCTCAGTCGGGGATTCTTATCAGAGGTGATAACAGTCAGATTAAACAGAGAACAATGAAACAAAGAGCAGATTAGGTGTTTACTGTCATGTTCCCACTGATTTATAAGGTAAAATACATGAGGGTGCTTTGTCTCTGGTTCTCTTTAAAGAGGTATTGTCAGCCCTAAAATCTACCCACTGCTCTGTGTTTATCATGCATCCTGTAGCCTTACCCAGCATTGCAAGCACTCCAATCTATTCAGAAATGTTTCTGTTGTAATAAATCTAATCTGTCAGCCTGGCTCTATTTGGTACATTGCCGATGAGTAGGAAGCTTGTCATCACCCCTCCCACATTCCTGCTCCTCACTGATTGGCTAGGGGCAGTTCAGTGTGAAGCTGCTGAAACCTGATCCATGCTTGTTGTGCTCACATGTTTACAAAGCAAGCATGACAAGGCAGATTCTAGGAGAAAAAAAATAAGGGAGGAAGTGACATCACAATTAGCTTCAGTCAGAGGGAATAAAAAATGGAAACTTCCAGGAACAGAATTCTCTTTATCTACTATATAAAATTCAAAACATGGACACTACTATACATATGTTATGTCAGTAGAACAAGTAGTTATCTACTTATATATGTGTTTTTTTTCTGGCATAATATGGCTGTCCCAGCTTCTTTATAAAGAAAAGAAAAGTAGAAAAAAAAGGAAACAAACAATTTCTATGTAAGACTGGAATTGTGCATATCACATGGGGTTGGTTCATTAAACATTGGTAATATTACCACACACGCACATTGCGCGTATGTACTGGTAGCTTGACCTGCGATACTCTAGTAGCGCACACACTACTACGGTCCATAGTAAAGGTCATGCTACTGGAGTACTGCGGGTCGCGCTACTGGTGTATCTTGCGGTACTTACGCGAGGAAGTAACAGTAATATTGCTATGCGATGTGCATGCACGGTAATATTACCGACGTTTAATGAATCAAACCCAATGTTACATGCAACTTCAGGTATCCTTTAAAGAGACTCCGTAACAAAAATTGCATCCTGTTTTTTATCATCCTACAAGTTCCAAAAGCTATTCTAATGTGTTCTGGCTTACTGCAGCACTTTCTACTATCACAGTCTCTGTAATAAATCAATGTATCTTTCCCCTGTCAGACTTGTCGACCTGTGTCTGGAAGGTTGCCAACTCTTCAGTGTTGTGGTTCTGCTATGAACTCCCCCTTCCAGGCCCCTCTATGCACACTGCCTGTGTATTATTTAGATTAGGGCAGTTTCTCTCTTCTCTCATCTTTTACAAGCTGGATAAATCGTCCTCTGAGCTGGCTGGGCATTCACATACTGAGGAATTACAGACAAGGGCAAAGCTGTTTGCAGGAAGAAACGAGCAGCCTGAAACTTCAGTGCATGAGAACTGCAGGGGGAAAGAAACACACAAATGATCTCTTGAGATTCAAAAGGAATGCTGTATACAGCCTGCTTGTGTATGGATGTATTTTCTATGTGTGGACATACTGTACATCAACCTACTTCCTGTTTTGGTTGACATTTTGTTTGTTTATAAACAAACTTTTAAAAACAGTTTTTAACCACTTTTAATGCGGCGAGGAGCGGCAAAATTGTGTCAGAGGGTAATAGGAGATGTCCCCTAACGCACTGGTATGTTTACTTTTGTGTGATTTTAACAATACAGATTCTCTTTAAAGAGGAGCTGTCAGCCATACTATCTCAGAAAACAACATATATATAAGTATATAAATACTTGCTCTACTTGCATAACATTTGTATTGCACTGTCCACATTTTGATTTTAGTGACTTTTCTACAGTAAAAAAAGAGAAAATCCTTCTTATCATTTCCCATTTTAAGTGTGGCTATTTTGAAGTAAATCCTGATGTAATTTCCTCCCTTACTCCCCATTGCCTGATTTGCCCGCCCTTCACTGTAGAAAGTGCATTGTCTCAGCATGAGAAATATTGGACAATCAGAGAGGAACAGAGGTGTGGGAGGGGAAAACAGGAGGGAAAGAGGCATCAGCCAATCAGGCTGCATTAGTCTGAGGGGAAGTACAGAAGCAAAAAAGGACAACCCAGCATGCCCTGCAACTTCTCTTTTTGTGTACCAAATTTTTATGCATACCAAATAAAAGTCAGGTAAACTGGGGAATGATCATTTATCAACAAGAAAAGTAATAGTGATTTTAACTTTTGAATTGCCTGGTTAGCATCCTTATTACTTGTTTACCAGATAAAAATAAAAAAAATGATTTTTGATTTTATGCCCGACAGTTACACTTTAATACTTCATTGACATGCCATAAAGATTGCATTACACATTTCAAACTAGCTACATGCTTTTCACTTTCTCATTTAGAATCTAATTGTAAACAAAATGGTGCAATTTACTCCTTTCTTTTGCACATAATATTACATTGTAAAGAGAAACCATACACCTGAAACAGTAATGCCACTACTGTGGGTGACATTTCTGGGTCACACGAGATATTAAAAGAAGAAAAGGTGTCCAGATGCACATACAGGTGCATGGCAGGCTTTGGCTTGCCATGTGATAGGCTAATAGATGTGATGCTAGATGATGTAAATGTGACCATGACGTCTGGCACAAAGTTTATAGAGGTGGTGATGTAAATGAAGTGTTTAACATTTTAGCAGCTGATTTAGCTTGCAAGTGCTCCAGGCCAATTTTTTTTAGCACAATTCGTTATTTATTTATTTGTAACATTTTCTTGCTTCTAGTTAGTACTGCTGTAATGTGTATTTATGGCCACTTGCCACTAGGGGGCAGTGTGCGACAATAATAGAGGACTTCTGCTTTTTAGTTTCTATATTTTCTGCTAAGAATAGAGATCAAAGCAATCAAAGAATTTACAGCACAACGAGTTCTGCGGACTGAGGCCAAAAATAGTACACTTATCTCAAATGAGATAACCCATCAGCAGCTTCAATAGAGTTAAGGACAACGTAGCCAAATCTTCAAGCCTGATGCTGAATGTGCTCACCTATATTGCAATATCCACAGCTGCATCTTACCGGTATGACCACTGGGGATGTGGGACTTTTGACATAACCAAACAGCAATGCTAGTGACTGCCCATTAACAGGTACAGTGAAGCATACTTCTCCTTGACTGTATAAGTCACTGTATGTGACACAACGCGGCCCTAATGTGCGGTATGACTTTTTCATTCCGTTGCTTTCATGTAATACAGGGAACTCAAGGCAACATCCTACTGTGAACCTAGCCTTAAAGTATGTGAAATGTAATTAATGCATGACTGTGGCTACTTCAGCCAGGCTCAGATCACTGCATTGGGAGAAGCTTTCCAAGGTGCTTAATATGTTTAGCTCCAAGACAAGCATGATAACAAACTGCATGTCAGTACCCTGAAGTTATACTAGCCTTGCCCCCAGCCGCTCCCCATAAGCTTGTGAGTACCCCTTCAGCTCTCCCTCATCCTGATGAAGATAGTCGTCAACTATCGAAACATGTCGATGTAAGAAGGGCTTCCTGATAACCCATCAAGTTGTTTCCACTGTTTGCAACAGAATACGC
This sequence comes from Hyperolius riggenbachi, assembly GCF_040937935.1. Taxonomy (NCBI): domain Eukaryota; kingdom Metazoa; phylum Chordata; class Amphibia; order Anura; family Hyperoliidae; genus Hyperolius; species Hyperolius riggenbachi. Next base: position 116,965,817 of record NC_090649.1, on the reverse strand, counting down.
AACATACGGCTCACATACACAAGCTTTGATAGCAGCGGCCGCATTGGAATGCAGAGGGGGACGCAGGAGCTCGGAAGGGAAGTGACGTCACTCCCAGCTAGCCATTCACCCGGAAGCCGCACAGCCGGAACGAACGAAGCCGCAAGAGGATTACAGGCGGACACTACACCGGAGGAAGCGGCGAAACGGAGCTAGAAGAAAAAACTTTTACTTGCGAGGCTACCGGCCGGAGCCCGCATGGGACACTAATAAAGCTGCAAGACGCGTAAGTGACTGTAGCGCTCCTCACTGAGGGGAAAACTTTCCTATCAAACGGAGGGGATTGAATCATATATATAAAAAGACTTGCCTGGAATACCTATTTGCATGGATTCTCTATGAGATTTTTATATGGGAAACATTTTTTAACAGAGATTCAGGTGGCTCCATTGTGTGCATAGTAGTTTGTATGCGGACATGAATGGAGCTTATTGTCTAATTTTATAAGATACGTGAAGGAGTTCGTAGATGAGAAGTTTCTTGAGGAATTCCTGAGACATAATATATGAATTTTATGATCTTACTCTTTTAGTTTATTTTGAAACAAACGGAATTTTATACAAAGATAAATAAACATATAAGTAATTAAAAACTTAGATACGAGCGCTGTTCTCTGTTTTCTTTTTTACCCCTTCAGCTCTATTTTCCAACCCCTATAGCCGTCAGCAGTGGGCGGGACTGCCTTGCTAGAGAAAGCTGGGGGAAGGTGACCTAGCTATATACGGTTTACATTTACTTATCAACCTGATTGCTATTATTGAACTTTGTTGAATATTCGGCTTTAAATGGACTTCACCTTTGTGTGAACATTTGTGACAAAGTGCTAAACAGGCCTCAAAAGTATGTAGTAATTCACTGATTATTAATGCACATCAGTCATTCCAGCTTGGAGTCTTAAATAGAATGTAGGGCAACTGAAATTCTTTTCATTGTTTTTTTTCTCATGTTAATTTTGGAGAACATAGTGAGGACCTGTCTGTTTCTCTCTCTCTTTTTTTTTTTTTTTTTATAGAAATTTCCTTTTACTTCCTGTTTGTGTGATTCTTGGAACTGAGACTAGATATAAGCGGAGTTAAAAATGCACAAGTCGGGCATAAGTGTCCCAATAGTCTGCCTATTTTTGTGATAAATAGGGGTGGTCAATGAGATGCAAATAATTTCGAGTTGATCCAACACTATGCACATTTTTGTCTGGAAATGTATGCAGCTTTAAAATTGACCAATCGAATCCTGTTAAAGCGGAACTTAATTTGCACCTCACTGTCCATCCCTAGTGATAACTGGGATCTTCTACTTATTTGGGGAGGAGTTTGTCAATTTATCACGAGCCTGGAATCTCTTGGAAACTTGAAAATGTATACAATAATACCTAGCTGTTTGGTGCCTGAATTTTGACACATAAACACAGTCCCACCAGTCCTGTTATGTAGAGGCTTCCAAACATACTAATTGATAGATATCTGATCCCAGGACAGTTTCCAAGGATAGCATGACTATTTATTAACACATTCAGTACCAGAGGAGTGGCTATGTGCTACGTGAGTGGCTGGTGATGGGCTTATGCCACATCCTGGAAATCGGGACAGCTGGCTGCCTGTGGGCTTAGCATCTATTCTAGTTTGCAGCAGTATTTGCAAACATTTCACCATGTCTGTACACAAAAAGGGTCATCCTAGTAACTCAGCACAGAGCTCGACCTCCGCATTAGCTCTGTAATGAATCTGATCTCCTAGCCAAAACATTTCCTGCTGAACTGCCAAACTTCCATAAAGAGAAATCTACACAGGAGGAGGGCTGGAATGAGGCTGTAACTGGACCTTAGGAACGTTAAGTAAAAGGATTCCATGCTATAGCCGCTGAGCACAGAGGCGCAGGGTTTATCTCTCTCTCTCTCTTTATATATACACCTCGCCAGCACTTGTAAATCCACTGTAGATATATAAACTGCTGCTACACAGTCACACAGTAAGCCAGCTTTTATATACTGCCATTTGCATGAGGTTTGTCCATGTTGGAACTAGCAGTATGCTATGTAGCATTTACCGTATTTCGCGCCGTATAAGACGCTCCGGAATATAAGACGCACCCAGGTTTAGAGGGCAAAAACCAGAGAAAAAAAAGATATATACTAAACCTGGTGCGTCCATATTCCAGGAGAGTCTTGTACATGTTACCCCTCAAATGTTGTCCTCCTGTGTCCCATTGTCTCCCCATGTGTCCTCTGTGTCCCCAATACCTGCCCCATGTGTCCTCTGTGTCCCTCATACATGCCCCATGTGTCACCCATGCCTGCCCTATGTGTCCCCCATGCATGCCCTATGTGTCCTCTGTGTCCCCCATACCTGCCCCATGTGTCACCCATGCATGCCCCATATGTCATCTGTGTGTCCCTCATACATGCTCCATGTGCCCTGTGTCACTCATGCCTGCCCTATATGCTTGCCCTATGTGTTCTCTGTTTCCCCCATACCTGTCCCATGTGTCCTCTGTGGCAACCATGCATGTCCCATGTGTCCTCTGTGTGTCCCTCATGCCTACCCCATGTGCTTGTGTCCCCCATGTGTCCTCTGTGTCCCTCATGCCTGCCCCATGTGCCTGTGTCCCCATGTGTCACCTATGCATGCCTCATGTGTCCCTCATGTGCCTGTGTCCCCCATGTGTCCCGTGTCACCCATGCCTGCCGTGTCCTCTGTGTCCCTCATGCCTGCCCCATGTGCCTGTGTCCCCCGCATGTGTGTAAATTGTGGCTGCACCCGACCGTTGCCTCTGCCCGCTCCCCATGCCTGTAATGTGTCGACGTGTGTAATAAGTTCCCTCCCGCTGTGTGGCTGATCTCTGCGTGCCCCAGCTAGTGTTTAATATGCCCGCTCCCCCGCCTGCCTTATCTCCCTCCCCCATGGGGTTGCTAGGCCCCCCCGGGTGTTAATCTGCAGCGGCTTACCTCTCCGCCATGCCCGCGAAGATTGGAGACCTTCTTCCCAGCCGCGCATCTCGCTCTAGTGATCGGCATGTGGTGATTGCGTCATTATCACATGTCGATCACTAGAGCGAGATGCGCGGCTGTGAAGAAGGTCTCCAATCCTCGCGGGCATGGCGGAGAGGTAAGCCGCTGCAGATTAACACCCGGGGGGGGCCATTAACCACATGGGGGAGGGAGATAAGGCAGGCGGGGGAGCGGGCATATTATACACTAGCGGGGGCACGCAGAGATCAGCCACACAGCAGGAGGGAACTTATTACACACGCCGACACATTACAGGCATGGGGAGCGGGCAGAGGCAACGGTCGGGTGCAGCCACACAGGCAGGGAATTCCCGACGTGGCGGCGGGTCGCAGTCCGTATCGGCGGGCGTTTCTAAGTCGGGAATACCCTGCCTTTGCCGTATAAGACGCAGGGACTTTTCCCCCCTATTTTTTGGGGAGAAAAAGTGCGTCTCATACGGTGAAAAATACGGTACTGTATATAGGACTATGGTAACATATAGAGGATGCATAACAACATCTATTAGAATGCAGTAAATTATTCAGAGTACCCACTATTACAGTAAATTTTAGCATCAGAAACATTTCCTATAGCTAATAGCAAAATTCAACCCCACGAGCATTCTGGGAGACAAGCTTTGTTTTTGTACTGGCTTTAGAACACTCAGTAAACCATCCTTCTGTGGAGATCACCTGCCAGTACTAAAGATGCTGCCACCTGTGATATATTTCAGAAAGTAAATCAGGGAGAGGGAAGATTTTACAATAGGCAAACGCTGGCTTATTCATTTATACATTAATATTGTAGAAGAACAGATACTTACCTAAGGAGAAGGAGGCTCTATGTCCTAGAGAGCCTCCCCTCTCCTCTCCTGGTGCCCTCAGAGCAGGGGCAGCTCCTCCATTTGAATACCCAGCTGCAGGGGACTTTGAAAGTCTTCGGGAGCCAAGTCATCTCTAAGACAGACAGCTCCATAAAGCGCACACGTGAATGTATACTCACGCATGCGCAGAATGGGGTAGCCTGTCTTTGTGAGCACGCGGCTCCTAAACACTTCCGAAGACTCCTTCACGACAGAGAGAGAGCAGTATTTGACCAAGTTGGTCATATACTGCTACCGGGGGAGCCTGCGCTGGAACCAGGACCAGGAAGGCTCTATAGGACCCAGAGCCTTCCCTCTCCTTAGGTAAGTAGCTGGCTTTTATTTTTATGATCCAACCTTTTCTGTCCAATGATACCATTAATATGTATTATTATTATTTATTTTATTAATAAAGGACTAACCTATTATGCAGCTCTGGACAATAAATACATAAATATTACAAGGGATGATAGACATAACAAGGTTATATAACATAGAACAAAGCTATACACGGAAAACAGAGTACAAAATACATGATTGTGCAATTTTGGGTCGGTTAAGTAGACCCAGTAATACAAGTATGAGGCTGTCATAGGAAAGGAGCACACGATCATGTAGAATACACTAGGGAAGGGAGGGCCCTGCCAAAGGCTTACAATCTAAGGGGAGGGGAGATGGGCACACTAGGTAGGGCTGTAAAATAAGTATTCAGTATGAACTTACTGTGTGGTAGGGGGTGGGTAGGCCATCTTGAAAAGGTAGGTTATGAGAGCTCGCTAGAATGTGTTGAAGGAGGGGCAAGTCTGATGGGCAGTGGGAGTTCCAGAGGGTGGGGGCGGCTCTTGAGAAATCCTGCAGGTGTGCGTGGGAGTGGGAAATGCATGGGTCAGATAGGCAAAGGTCATTGGAGGACCAGAGGTATGTAGTATAAGGAACTTCCGGAGGTATCACTCAGTTTAGTCTTCTATTACATAGATTTGGTAAGATTGGGAAAAAAAGATTGGATCGTTAGTGGTTACCATTAGGTGTGCTAAACACAATCCAACAGCCATTATCATGTGACTTGTGCTCATGGAAGTGAATGTCCAGCTTGATCGCTCATGCATGTTTATCCTCATGGAGAGTGAAGGGGTGAGAGGAGCCCTCCTGCAGTGTGGGAATAAAAGGCTAGTAGGTTAAAAATTACCAATGCTGAGGGAGACCTATGCCAACATATAATATTTGCCGTACACAACATTACCCCCAACACATGCATTCATAAAGTCCCACCAACAAGTGCAACAATACTGGCCTCCATGACAAATATTGCTATAATAGTCCCCTGAAGGTCCTTCTGATCATCTGCCTAGGCACCAGTAGGGCTTATGTGAATCTCCTGCTGACTTTGGTTCATATAACTAGGACTCCCCTAGAATCCCACAGTCTTATTTTGTGGTTAACAGCTAAAAATTTAAGTTCAATGTTTTAATGTCTCAACTGAATGAAACAGTATTTTAATATTTCACAGCTCCCATCTTGAACTGTTAACTTTTTTTAAATTTAATTATTTCAATAGTACTTTCTCACCAACTTTTAGTTACTTTTTCAATTGTAAAATGCTTGAAACGTTATTTTAAAGAGAATGGAGATTCTAGAAGATAACTCAGGAGAAAATGTTAATTGCAAATGGGTCACTGTAATTTACATACCTGAATTCTTAACCCTTGCCATTAGGAAAAAAGAACACAACCTAGTTACAGTATATGTAGGATTGGGACTGTATATGAACATGATTATCTCATCACATTACATGATACTTCAGGTACCCTTTGTGTTATAAACATTTTCCTTGATCTAGTAGAACATTGTATCTGTTCAGAAAGCATTTTTTTAGTTGGCATTTGTATTTCTTTCTGAACTATTTCACCACACTATCCCTTAATTTTACATTTGACTAAAGTTCTGAAATGTTGTGTGTACAATAAAGAAATCCAGATCTACAAGGGGCTGGGTGGCACTGAATAATGTATTGCAATTTGCATTATAGAGCTGTCCATGCTGGTGATAGCCCAGAGAAAAGCAAAGATAGTGATTTTGCCTTCGATTTACATGTAGAAATTGATATTAAAGGGAAACCGAAATGAGAAGATATGGCAGCTGCCATATTTATTTCCTTTTAAACAATGCATATTTCTTGGTTGTCCTTCTGATCATCTGCCTCTGATAACCTTAGCCATAACCCCTGAACAAGCATGCAGATTAGATGTTTTTGACTTTTACACTTAATGCATTGGTATGCATTAGTGTGAGTTAGTATGCATTAGTATGCATTTTTTTCCATAGCAGTGCATTGTGAAGCTTTCCATTAAATGCGTATTGTGGGAACTGAGCCATAGAAAAACATTACTTTGAAAATTCCGTTTTCGGTGAGTTATAACCGAGAGCAACTGATTAAGTGTTAAAGGGCCCTGAGTCTAACTAAATTAGCTGCATGCTTGTTTCAGGTGTGTAATTTAGACATTGCTGCAGCCATAAAGATCAAAACTGCCAGGCAACTGGTATTATTTAAAAGAAAATAAATATGGCAGCCTCCATATACGTCTCACTTAAAGAGGAACTGTAACATGAAAAGATCCCCTGGGGGGTACTCACCTCGGGTGGGGGAAGCCTCCGGATCCTAATGAGGCTTCCCACGCCGTCCTTCATCCGTCAGGGGTCTCGCTGCAGCCCTCCGTGGAGTCCGTGCAGCGGTGACGTCAATATTTACCTTCCTGGCTCCTGCGCAGGCGCTCTGACGGCTGTCGGCTCCGAACTACACGGAAATACCCGATCGCCGTCGGGTCCGCTCTACTGCGCAGGCGCAAGTGTCCTGCGCCTGCGCAGTAGAGCGGTCCCGAATGAGATCGGGTATTTCCGTGTAGTTCGGAGCCGAAAGCAGCCACAGCGCCCCTGCTGGAGCCAGCAAAGGTAAATATTGAACTGACAGTCGGCACAGTCGCCGGCTGTTCGGAGGGCTGCGGCGAGACCCCCGTGGGACAGAGGACGGCGTGGGAAGCCTCATTAGGATCCGGAGGCTTCCCCCACCCGAGGTGAGTACCCCCCAGGGGATCTTTTTAATGTTACAGAGTCTCTTTAAGTTTCCCTTTAACATGTGGATAATTCTCTCTCAGTGTGGTAGATGTGTGATTTGGACTCTCTGCCAACATGAGGATGGAATGCCAGCTCCTACACGTCCTCCAAAATATGTGGTTCTGATCCCTGTGTGTTCCATCAGTACAAAGGAGAGGAGCTTTATTAATATGGGTGGAAAGACCTGAGACATTTCTACATTCCCTTGGTGAGAGGCTGACCTATCTGCCAAGTCTTGTGGTTTTGCTGAAATGTGGTCTCTCTATCCAGAGGTGAGAAAATGTCTACATGTCACAAGTGGCACTCATCACATATACACATCTTGTCTTCAGACTGCCTTCAGATAAATGGGTGAAGTAGATACATCAAATGCAAAGAATAACAAAACACACAAACAAAAACTTCAGCACCATCATATCAAAGAAAGTATAACCGTGCAAGTCACTACTTGCAAAGAACAGTGGGACCGATGCACCAACTAGTGTTATGCTGCAGCACCTAAATTTATACACTGATTACTGCTGTATGTTTAAAGAAAACTTGTGACATTCAATTATAAAAAAACCCAGACACTTACCTCATGAGGGGGAGCCTCTGAATCCTAATAAGGCTTCCCCGTCCCTCCATTTTCCCCAAAATGTAAACAACAACAATGCTTACATCGCACCAGCACCGCGCTGAGGCAGAGGCGAGAGAGGCTCCAGCCTCAGGGCACAGTGTAGGAGGGGGCGCACAACTCGCTCAGCTATCATTCCCCTGTTGTGTTTAACCACTTGAGGACCTAGGGCTTTCTACCCCTTAAGGACCGGCCACTTTTTTTCCATTCAGACCACTGCAGCTTTCACGGTTTATTGCTCGCTCATGCAACCTACCACCTAAATGAATTTTGGCTCCTTTTCTTGTCACTAATAAAGCTTTCTTTTGGTGCTATTTAATTGCTCCTGCGATTTTTACTTTTTATTATATTCAGCAAAAAAGACATGAATTTTGGCAAAAAAATGATTTTTTTAACTTTCTGTGCTGACAGTTTTCAAATAAAGTAAAATTTCTGTATACATGCAGCGCGAAAAATGTGGACAAACATGTTTTTGATAAAAAAAACCCCATTCAGCGTATATTTATTGGTTTGGGTAAAAGTTATAGCGTTTACAAACTATGGTGCAAAAAGTGAATTTTCCCATTTTCAAGCATCTATGACTTTTCTGACCCCCTGTCATGTTTCATGAGGGGCTAGAATTCCAGGATAGTATAAATACCCCCCAAATGACCCCATTTTGGAAAGAAGACATCCCAAAGTATTCACTGAGAGGCATAGTGAGTTCATAGAAGATATTATTTTTTGTCACAAGTAAGCGGAAAATGACACTTTGTGAGAAAAAAAAAAAAAAAAAAGTTTCCATTTCTTCTAACTTGCACCAAAAAAAAATGAAATCTGCCACAGACTCACCATACCCCTCTCTGAATACCTTGAAGGGTCTACTTTCCAAAATGGGGTCATTTGTGGGGTGTGTTTACTGTCCTGACATTTTGGGGGGTGCTAAATTGTAAGCACCCCTGTAAAGCCTAAAGGTGCTCATTGGACTTTGGACCCCTTAGCGCAGTTAGGCTGCAAAAAAGTGCCACACATGTGGTATTGCCGTACTCAGGAGAAGTAGTGTAATGTGTTTTGGGGTGTATTTTTACACATACCCATGCTGGGTGGGAGAAATATCTCTGTAAATGACAATTTGTTAATTTTTTTTACACACAATTGTCCATTTACAGAGATATTTCTCCCACTCAGCATGGGTATGTGTAAAAATACACCACAAAACACATTATACTACTTCTCCTGAGTACGGCGATACCACATGTGTGGCACTTTTTTGCACCCTAACTGCGCTAAAGGGCCCAAAGTCCAATGAGTACCTTTAGGATTTCACAGGTCATTTTGAGAAATTTCGTTTCAAGACTACTCCTCACGGTTTAGGGCCCCTAAAATGCCAGGGCAGTATAGGAACCCCACAAATGACCCCATTTTAGAAAGAAGACACCCCAAGGTATTCCGTTAGGAGTATGGCGAGTTCATAGAAGATTTTATTTTTTGTCACAAGTTAGCGGAAAATGACACTTTGTGAAAAAACACAATTAAAATCAATTTCCGCTAACTTTTGACAAAAAATAAAATCTTCTATGAACTCACCATACTCCTAACGGAATACCTTGGGGTGTCTTCTTTCTAAAATGGGGTCATTTGTGGGGTTCCTATACTGCCCTGGCATTTTAGGGGCCCTAAACCGTGAGGAGTAGTCTTGAAACGAAATTTCTCAAAATGACCTGTGAAATCCTAAAGGTACTCATTGGACTTTGGGCCCTTTAGCGCAGTTAGGGTGCAAAAAAGTGCCACACATGTGGTATCGCCATACTCGGGAGAAGTAGTACAATGTGTTTTGGGGTGTATTTTTACACATACCCATGCTGGGTGGGAGAAATACCTCTGTAAATGGACAATTGTGTGTAAAAAAATCAAAAGATTGTCATTTACAGAGGTATTTCTCCCACCCAGCATGGGTATGTGTAAAAATACACCCCAAAACACATTGTACTACTTCTCCCGAGTACGGCGATACCACATGTGTGGCACTTTTTTGCACCCTAACTGCACTAAGGGGCCCAAAGTCCAATGAGTACCTTTAGGATTTCACAGGTCATTTTTGTTTCAAGACTACTCCTCACGGTTTAGGGCCCCTAAAATGCCAGGGCAGTATAGGAACCCCACTAATGACCCCATTTTAGAAAGAAGACACCCCAAGGTATTCCGTTAGGAGTATGGTGAGTTCATAGAAGTTTTTATTTTTTTGTCACAAGTTAGCGGAAATTGATTTTAATAGTTTTTTTTCACAAAGTGTCATTTTCCGCTAACTTGTGACAAAAAATAAAATCTTCTATGAACTCACCATACTCCGTACGGAATACCTTTGGGTGTCTTCTTTCTAGAATGGGGTCATTTGTGGGGTTCCTATACTGCCCTGGCATTTTAGGGGCCCTAAACCGTGAGGAGTAGTCTTGAAACCAAATGTCGCAAAATGACCTGTGAAATCCTAAAGGTACTCATTGGACTTTGGGCCCCTTAGCGTACTTAGGGTGTAAAAAAGTGCCACACATGTGGTACCGCTGTACTCAGGAGAAGTAGTATAATGCGTTTTGGGGTGTATTTTTACACATACCCATGCTAAGTGGGAGAAATATCTCTGTAAATGACAATTGTTTGATTTTTTTACACACAATTGTCCATTTACATAGAAATTTCTCCCACCCAGCATGGGTATGTGTAAAAATACACCCCAAAACACATTATACTACTTTTCCTGAGTACGGCGGTACCACATGTGTGACACTTTTTTGCAGCCTAGGTGCGCTAAGGGGCCCAACGTCCTATTCACAGGTCATTTTGAAGCATTTGTTTTCTAGACTACTCCTCGCGGTTTAGGGCCCCTAAAATGCCAGGGCAGTATAGGAACCCCACAAGTGACCCCATTTTAGAAAGAAGACACCCCAAGGTATTCCGTTAGGTGTATGGCGAGTTCATAGAAGATTTTATTTTTTGTCACAAGTTAGTGAAAAATGACACTTTGTGAAAAAAAACCAATACAAATTAATTTCCGCTAACTTTTGACAAAAAATAAAATCTTCTATGAACTCGTCATACACCTAACATAATACCTTGGGGTGTCTTTTTTTTCTAAAATGGGGTCACTTGTGGGGTTCCTATACCGCCCTGGCATTTTACAGGCCCAAAACCGTGAGTAGTCTGGAAACCAAATGTCTCAAAATGACTGTTCAGGGGTATAAGCATCTGCAAATTTTGATGACAGGTGGTCTATGAGGGGGCGAATTTTGTGGAACCGGTCATAAGCAGGGTGGCCTTTTAGATGACAGGTTGTATTGGGCCTGATCTGATGGATAGGAGTGCTAGGGGGGTGACAGGAGGTGATTGATGGGTGTCTCAGGGGGTGGTTAGAGGGGAAAATAGATGCAATCCATGCACTGGGGAGGTGATCGGAAGGGGGTCTGAGGGTTTGGCCGAGTGATCAGGAGCCCACACGGGGCAAATTGGGGCCTGATCTGATGGGTAGGTGTGCTAGGGGGTGACAGGAGGTGATTGATGGGTGTCTCAAGGTGTGATTAGAGGGGGGAATAGATGCAAGCAATGCACTGGCGAGGTGATCAGGGCTGGGGTCTGAGGGCATTCTGAGGGTGTGGGCGGGTGATTGAGTGCCCTAGGGGCAGATAGGGGTCTAATCTGATAGGTAGCAGTGACAGGGGGTGATTGATGGGTAATTAGTGGGTGTTTAGGGTAGAGAATAGATGGAAACACTGCGCTTGGGTGGTGATCTGATGTCGGATCTGCGGGCGATCTATTGGTGTGGGTGGGTGATCAGTTTGCCCGCAAGGGGCAGGTTAGGGGCTGATTGATGGGTGGCAGTGACAGCGGGTGATTGATGGGTGGCAGTGACAGGGGGTGATTGATGGGTGATTGATAGGTGATTGACAGGTAATCAGTGGGTTATTACAGGGGAGAACAGATGTAAATATTGCACTGGCGAATTGATAAGGGGGGGTCTGAGGGCAATCTGAGCGTGTAGGCGGGCGATTGGGTGCCCGCAAGGGGCAGATTAGGGTCTGATCTGATAGGTAACAGTGACAGGTGGTGATAGGGAGTGATTGATGGGTGATTGATGGGTAATTAGTGGGTGTTTAGAGGAGAGAATAGATGGAAACACTGCGCTTGGGTGGTGATCTGATGTCGGATCTGCGGGCGATCTATTGGTGTGGGTGGGTGATCAGATTGCCCGCAAGGGGCAGGTTAGGGGCTGATTGATGGGTGGCAGTGACAGGGGGTGACAGGGGGTGATTGATGGGTGATAGGTGATTGGCAGGTGATTGACAGGTGATCAGTGGGTTATTACAGGGAAGGACAGATGTAATTAATGCACTGGCGAATTGATAAGGGGGGGGGGGGGGGGGTCTGAGGGCAATCTGAGCGTGTGGGCGGGTGATTGGGTGCCCGCAAGGGGCAGATTAGGGTCTGATCTGATAGGTAACAGTGACAGGTGGTGATAGGGGGTGATTGATGGGTGATTGATGGGTAATTAGTGGGTGTTTAGAGAAGATAACAGATGTAAACGATACATTTGGGAGGTAATCTGACGGCGGGTTTGCGGGCGATCTAATGGTGTGGGTGGGTGATCAGATTGCCCGCAAGGGGCAGGTTAGGGGCTGATTGATGGGTGGCAGTGACAGGGGGTGATTTATGGGTGATAGGTGATTGGCAGGTGATTGACAGGTGATCAGTGGGTTATTACAGGGAAGGACAGATGTAATTAATGCACTGGCGAATTGATAAGGGGGGGGGGGTCTGAGGGCAATCTGAGCGTGTGGACGGGTGATTGGGTGCCCGCAAGGGGCAGATTAGGGTCTGATCTGATAGGTAACAGTGACAGGTGGTGATAGGGGGTGATTGATGGGTGATTGATGGGTAATTAGTGGGTGTTTAGAGAAGATAACAGATGTAAACGATACATTTGGGAGGTAATCTGACGGCGGGTTTGCGGGCGATCTAATGGTGTGGGTGGGTGATCAGATTGCCCGCAAGGGGCAGGTTAGGGGCTGATTGATGGGTGGCAGTGACAGGGGGTGATTGATGGGTGATAGGTGATTGGCAGGTGATTGACAGGTGATCAGTGGGTTATTACAGGGAAGAACAGATGTAATTAATGCACTGGTGAATTGATAAGGGGGGGTCAGAGGGCAATCTGAGCGTGTGGGCGGGTGATTGGGTGCCCGCAAGGGGCAGATTAGGGTCTGATCTGATAGGTAAAAGTGACAGGTGGTGATAGGGGGTGATTGATGGGTGATTGATGGGTAATTAGTGGGTGTTTAGAGGAGAGAATAGATGTAAACAATGGATTTGGGAGGTGATCTGATGTCGGATCTGTGGGCGATCTATTGGTGTGGGGGGGTGATCAGATTGCCCGCAAGGGGCAGGTTAGGGGCTGATTGATGGGTGGCAGTGACAGGGGGTGATTGACGGGTGATTGACGGGTGATTGACAGGTGATTGACAGGTGATTGACAGGTGATCAGGGGGATAGATGCATACAGTAAACAGGGGGGGGGTGGTCTGGGGGGGGTGGTCTGGGGAGAATCTGAGGGGTGGGGGGTGATCAGGAGGGGGCAGGGAGCAGGGGGGGGATAAAAAAAAAAATAGCGTTGACAGATAGTGACAGGGAGTGATTGATGGGTGATTAGGGGGGTGATTGGGTGCAAACAGGGGTCTGGGGGGTGGGCAGGGGGGGGGTCTGATGGGTGCTGTGGGCGATCTGGGGCAGGGGGGGGAGAAATCAGTGTGCTTGGGTGCAGACTAGGGTGGCTGCAGCCTGCCCTGGTGGTCCCTCGGACACTGGGACCACCAGGGCAGGAGGCAGCCTGTATAATACACTTTGTAAACATTACAAAGTGTATTATACACTTTGTATGCGGCGATCGCGGGGTTAACATCCCGCCGGCGCTTCCGTATAGCCGGCGGGATGTTGCGGCGAGCGAGCGGTGACAGGCGCCGGCGGAGGATCGCGTCACGGATGACGCGATCGCTCCGCCCATGCCCTTAAATGGACCGCCGCCTCTGTGGGTGAGGCCGTCCTGAAGGGCTCCACTTCCCCGCCGCCCCTGTGTAGTGGGCGGTCAGGAAGTGGTTAAAGCAGAGAGAAATAAGAAAAGGGGATACATGGTAGTGACTGCAAGCTAGATAACTAGAGATTAAGGTGTTAGGGGCCCTGGGGCATCTCTTAGTCTAATAGCAATCAGTGTTGGAGGCACTGGGGGGCGCACCTTGGTGTCTCAATCTTTGGTGCTGGAGCACCTTGTCCCAGCTCTGCGTCGCACTAGCAGCTTTTTGTTTGGGCTATGACGTAAAAAGCTGAACCCAATCAGGCCCACTCTACTGTGCAGATGGCTCGTGCCTGCGCAGTACAGCAGGCCCAATTGGGCCTGGCTATTTCCACCGCAGTTCAAATGGAAAGCCACTAATGTGCATGTGAGCATTGCTGACAAGCGGCGACAAGGGATTTTTCAGGGGATCCAGTGCCAGATCCCCTCTGCTGAGGAGAAAGGAGGAAGCCACTTTACACCTTCCCCTCATGAGGAAACTACACCCTAGGGGCACTTTTTTCCCTTCAGGTACACTTTAACCCTTTAGCAGCCAATTTATTTAGAGGCTTGCAAGGGCTCCAGGCCAATTTGTTTTAGCACACTTTTTTATTTCTTATTTGTTAAATTCCCTTGCCTCTAATTAGAACTGCTGAAATGAGTATTTATTGTCACTGAGGAGGGGGGAGGGCAATGTGAGACAATAACAGAGGACTTCTGCTTTCAGTTTGTATATTTTCTACTAGCAGAGAGACATCAAAGCATTCCAAATATTTACTGCACAACAAGTTATGCCGACTGAGGTCAAAAGCAGGGCACTTATCTCAAAAGAGACACTCTATTGAAGCTGCTCATGGGTTAATGACCAGTCTCATATTATTAAAGTGACACTGACACATATGAGTAAGGCCACGTCTATGCAGTACCACGGAAGCGCTTGTGCATGAAGAGGAGCGTGGCCTGGATCTTCAATCCGCCAAGCTCTTGTCAGATCTCTTTGGGGGGCCGAGGGGTGTCCGTGAGTGGCAACGGATGGCATAGGAAGCCTCTACAGGATCCAGAGGCTTCCTTCTTTTTATGTGTTTTTGACAAGAGGTTTGCCTCAAGTACACCTTAAAATAAAGAGCATTATGTATATAACAACAGGGGAGAGATGGCCAGCACATCTTAAGATCAGGCCGCAGCTGAGTGATTACCAACAGAGGTGTGCAGAGCCCCCTAAGGGCAACATACGCACATTGTATCAAAACAAATGCTAAACTATGCACTAAAGCTCTAACCTCTGAAAAAAATAGGATGCAAACATAAAACATCAAATGGGAGCAGCTAGCCATAAGGCAAACTTACATTTTTTAGACAGCAGAGAGAGGTGGCAGAGTTTCTCAAAACAGGCTGCAGCTTAATGACTAACAGCATAGGTGTGCAGAGTCTAATTATAGGCAGGATACACATCTTTTAATCAAAAATGCATCAAATTAACATTAATAGAGGATGTTAGCTTCCAGGACAGTTTGCATGCAGAGTGTTCCGTACTGGACCCTTCCACCGCGATGAGGTCATCCTTCTGGAAGGGACCCCATCCTCTAACTAATTACCAAACAAGCCTCAACAAACAATTCTCTTCCTTCACTTTTGCATGTCACCAATTACATTGGGACCATTCTGTAAAGGGATTTTGTTGTCCAAGGTGTCAATAAACAAAAAACCCCAGACAATTACCCATATACTTGCATCCTCCTTCAGACCACCGCTGCTGCCCAGGAAATCATGATCGTGCTACTCCATGCACAAGAGTGGCCGTGCTGCAACTGTGCAAGTTCAGCCGCACCTGCACACTGCACAGTGGCACATAGCTGCTCCTGGTACGGCTGCGCAGGAGTGGCCGTACTCATGCAGGTGGAGTACAACCCCACTCTGCATGAAAAGGAGCGCGGCCATGCAACATATCCAACAAGCTGTAGTTGGATATCTTCTGGTATCCACTCATGGCAACCATCTGGTTGCCACGAGCGGACCCCATTGTTTATGTCCACCCAAGCCTGTCAGGGCGTAGATTTCAACTTTGAATTCTGCACGGTCCTGCTGCTACCGCAGATCGCGCCGCTCTCCAGTCACTGCAGCTCACTTATCGGTACGACAGCAGAGCTCCAGGAGCTGGTCAGGAGCCGATTTCATTGGCTCTGGATCCTGTGATCACTGTGAACCAATCTCATTGGCTCACATTGATTACAGGGTCAGGAGCCAAAATGAAATCAGCTCCTAATTGGTTCACAGAGCCCTGCTGTCATAGCGACGGCACAGCGAGTGAGCTTCAGCAATGGGAGAGCGGCGTGATCGTTGGTAGTGGAAGGTCCATGTGACATGTCGTTGGTAAGCCCGGTTTTTGTACCAGCAGTCTCTGATCCTTAAAGGGCAGAGACTGCTGGTACTGAAGTGGTTAAATAGAATTCATTTCCCAGCAAAAGAGTTGTACAAGTACTAAAGGGGATGTGCAGTAAGCTAATATCCATGTAGATACAAGGAAAAATCATTAAAAAAATTCAAGAAGTGCTGTGTACCTGGGACAGTTTACATGTCTGCAGTGTAACTCTTCTGCCCTTGACTTCATATCTCTTAGTACAATTCATTGGGTCTTGGTGCAGACAGCTTGGCACCTGTTGATCTTGGCACAGAGCTATCAGTGCTGAGTGTAGGTTGTTGGAACAAGTTAACAATGGGATTATTAACCCACTGAGTGTCTTAACACCCTAACCCATGTTTAACCCATCACCTTGTATGCATAGCACTTCAATCTGAAGCCTAACACTAAAATGAGCAAAATACTGGGCAGCACATTGGTTAGATGCTCAGTACAATTCCAAATTAAATTATTACCGAAAAATATAAGCAAAATAGCAAATAATGCTCTATTTTCCATTATGTGTATATGATATATGCCACTGTTTTTCCATCATGTTATGGTTGCACAAGGGAACAGTAACACCATCTGCATAGAGTTTATATGTTTTTACAGTGTTTTTGTTGGTATCCTCTAGTTGCTGTAGGGTTAACCAAGAGTGGATGATGTGTCCTCCCCCCTATTGACTGCCATGTCAGGGCCACCGGGATAGCCCCATTGCTGGCTAATGGGAACAGGAGAGATAACTGTGGGAGTCATTATAGTCCTGTAAGGTTGCATTCATACATTACTTTGTGTTTGGATAACGTGGTCTGTTGCAAAGCAGAGATGTGAACATAGCCATACAATTGTATGGGCAGTGCGTTTACCTGTAAGGCAAATGAGCCAAAAGGATCCGGTGAGAGGATCCGGTCTCCGCTTCACCGGATCCGGATGGCTCAGTCCGTGGCTCGGTTCACATATGAAAAGGGATCTGATCAATGAATGATCGGATTCGTTTTCACTCAGCATATACATAACTAATCTTCTGCAGCAGCTGGTGGTAGAGGGTTCCTCTTCTTCCGCTGTGACTACACAGCGCGTCATGTGACTAGTCACATGACACGTCATGTAGTCACATGACGCAGAAGAAGATGGAAGCCTCTACCGCCGGCAGCTATGGAAGATTAGGTGTGTATAAACCCTCCCTCGCCTACCCATCCGGCTTCTGCACCCTCCCCTCACCCTCCCGTCGCTAGATTCGCATCGGCCCATGCCCCCATCCCCCGTGGAACGGTCCGTTTCTTCACTAGTTTGAAGAAACATTCCGTTTCCCATTGCCCCCAATGCTGCTTTATTTTTGTCCGGATCCGTTCCGCTAGGCAGAACGGTCCGGAAAATGAGGACCTGCAGCAATTTTTAGGTCTGGGGACCGGAACGTACGGAACGTATCCGTACCAACGGACGCATGTGAATGGATCCATAGGTTAACATTGGATCCATTCACATCTGTTCCGTTTGTACAGTATACGTTCCGGTTACATTCCGGAAAAAAAACGCTAATGTGCAGCACACAAAATGCATGTAGTGTGAACACAGCATAAGGTAGAAAACATTGCGAAGAGGTTAGGCCCCATTCACACTATACCAGGTGGAAAACGAATCCTGAAAAAGTTTTCCATTTAAAGTGAACCTGAGGCTGCCATATTTATTTCCTTTTAAACAATACCAGTTGCCTGGCAGTCCTGCTGATTTGGCTGCAGTAGTGTCCGAATTACACCAGAATCAAGCATGCAACTAATCTTATTTTTGACAATGTTGTCGGAAACATCTGATCTGCATATGCTTGTTACTGGTCAATGGCTAAACATTTTTAGAGGTAGAGGATCATCAGGACAGCCAGGCAACTGGTATTCCTTAAGAAGGAAAATAAATATGGCAGCACCATATCACTCTCACCTCGGGTTCACTTTAAACTGATCAGTTTGTTATAATGGCATCAGTTTTTCATCTGGTTCCATTCCGTCACTACAGGCTTGCTTCCTGCGCCATCCAACAGGTCCTCTGCCCGTTGCAAGGGACTGTGATGCACCATACTGATTACTAAAGAACTGAACATTATTATATAAACAGAAGGTGCACTACCTGCATTTGAGTGTCTGGACTGATATCAGCGCACAGGGATATTCTTGTGTATATTTTATTAACCTCTGTGCCGTTGACACCGCCGCTCGGTTCCCTGTCTGCTAGAAACACCTCTATACAGATCCCAGAGCCCCATCTGAAGCATCAGGCTCCAATTGTTTTGCAAAAGACCAATGGGAATCTACCATGAGCACCAGGGAGGATTTTAATGACCCATATCACGTCAGGAGAATCATAATGACACATCATTGCGCAACTTTCCCTTAAAATCTCCTCCTGATGAGTCATGTGTTTATGACGAAACTGGTAGAGGGCGGAGTCTCTGACGGCGATAGAGAGATGAAATAGAGTGACCCGATGCGAGAGTGTGCAGCGTGGAGGAACACCACGGCGGTCATACCGGGAGACCGCGCAGTGGAGAGCGCGCTGTAAACCTCAATGCTGTCTAAACCTCTAACAAAATGTGAGTGCAATATTTGAATAAACACAGATGTTTTAAAGCAAAGTTGCGCGATGATGTGTCATTATGATTGCTCTGAGGTATTATGCTGCTGAATATATGCAAAGCAAGGGAAGATCACTGCAGGGAGATTGAGGTGTCAGATTGAGAGGTGAGGGGAGCCCACTAAATGTCCCACATGTGAGTTAAGACCATTGTGGTGATGGTCCATCAGACTTGGTGAGCAGAGGCGTATCTAGAGGGGTGCAGGCATGGCTTGTGCCATGGGCGCCACAGCACCATGGGCTCCATGTCTCCTCCTGTGCTGCGCCGCCATGCCTGTCCTCATGCCTCCCCATCACTCAGACCAGATCAATTCTGTTATCTGAGAAATATGGCTATTTAATATATGTATGTAGGCCTCACTTGGTTTTAGAAAAGAGGACAGAGTGGGAATATTCCTAAAATTTCAAAAAAGTACTGTAGCTTTAGTAATATCCTGAGGCAATAAGAACACATGTACGTGAGAAATGATGCCGTTTTTAGAGGGGAAGGGGGCTCTGATAGGGGGAGGGGGGCACAATTTCAGTGTTTGCCATAGGTTCTATATTACCCAGATACGCCCCTGTTGGTGAGTGTCCCACTGAGGTATAGAAGTGATATATGACAACGTGAGCTCTTTGGAGATAAAACAGTTTGGAGTATTTAGGATAACATAGGCAGTAAGCAACTCAGTGAGAATAGTCACCGTCCATTTTCTAAGACCTACATTGATTCCGTCGGCCTATGTCGCCATCCGCTTTGTCCAGCAGATCCGGAATAGTTGCGCAGGACCCAAAGGTTTGCTTAGGATTCGTTCAGGTCCTTTCCATTTCCTTACACCAAACTGAACATTTTTTTTTGTGCCAGTGTGAACGGGGCCTAATTGTGATTTCTCTGTTTTGACTTAATTTGCGGCAAAATTGTGTTAAATTAGCTACAGTACAGTACATGTGAAAAATGCTTTCTGTAATTAAACTGGACTATTAGATTTTCTTCCAGGACTTCCTATGACAGAAAAGTCCAATGTGTACAGTGGCATCGTGCATAACAGCTTGTTTATACAGAGAATTGCTGCATGTTGCAGTTTTACATTCAGATATGCATAGCAGGGCAATCGGGAACTTTGCTTATGTAGTCATCTCAAGTGTAGCACTATCAGAGACTTGTCACTGAAAAATGCCGTGTCATAATTTATGACCAGATGCCATTGCAGACATTTCATACACATACCTCATCATCAGTGATCTTCATTACTAATATGTTTTTTAGGGGGAGGGGGGGGGGGTTGTTTGTAAACTTTCCCACATTTGCTGTTAAGTATTGGATTAAGGTTTTTGTGAGTTTATATGTTTAAGGATGTCATTAATAGGAAAGTGTACCAGTATGTTTTTCAAGTTAACTGCTGTATATCTTTAAAAAATGCTTCTACTTGAGCCTTTGCTTTTTGAATTAGGGTCTAGTTCGGGCATGGGCAAACTCTACCCTCCAGCTGTTACGGAACTACAAGTCCCACAATGCATTTGCCTTTAGGAGTCATGACTGTGGCTGTCAGACTCCTGCAATGCATTGTGGGACTTGTAGTTCCTTAACAGCTGGAGGGCATGGGGTTTGCCCATGCCTGGTCTAGTTAGACTGCAGTTTTGCCAGTAATACCCGGTAGATGGCGTCACACACCCCCTGGTGGCCAGAGTGCACAATGCCTTCCAACCTCTCTCAGCACACAGACTATCCAATCTCGTGGACGCAATCGGTGCATGGCAACCGCTGCGCTGGAATTCGGCTGCAGCGTGCGAACTATAAAACACAAAATACCAGGCTGCCACCATCTCTTTTTAAATGGGAAAGAGAAGCCCACTCTGACTGATTCTAAGACCTGTAAATAAAAATGGTTAACACAGGCTATTCTCGCTAATAACAACACTTCTCGGTAGCGAATCTTCAGAAAGCGCGGATGCGTTCTGGTTGGCTAAAACAGGGTGTAGCTAGGCAACAAATGACTTGAGGTCTTTTAATATAAATGCAATATACAATAATTAATATTAAATATTGATTTAAGAAATGCAAACATGGTGCTAAAGGTGAGGTCCAAGAAGGAGGTCCATAAGTAGGTCATGGCCAGGGTACTTCACACTGTTGCCCAAGACCTTCTTTGTGGCCACACTCCCTTTCATGGGCAAGTACACCCACGCTGTAGTTGTGCAAATATGGTCCATAGCATGAGGCCACTCCTACATAGAGGAAAAAGTTGTGCATGAACAGCTTCATGCCACCGTACAGGCACGGACTGTACTCACATAGGCATGGACCGTACTTGCACAGGTGTAGTACGGCTGACAGACAGGAGAGTGGCCACGAGAACATATTTGACAAGCTCTTGTGGAATATGTTCAGAGGGACCCAGTGCTAAAATGGTGGGCACCAGAAGGATCCAGGAGGCCTCCTGACTGCTGAGGTGAGTATCTAATATAATTGTCTCTCCCAGGTTAAAAAATGTTTTAAGTATATGAGAATAAAAATATAATTAAAAATGATAAACATATTTAATAATTAAAGTTAGATACATGTATGTGGCAACAGTATGCAGACCTTAAGAGAACCTGAACTGAAAATAAGTCAAAATAATCATACACAGGTCATACTTACTTCCTGTGTAGTCTACTCCGCAATCTCTTTCTCCTCTCCTGCGTCCCATTTGTCCACTGTAATCGATGGATTTCTCCAACCTCCATTTTGAAAATGGCCATTACCCCATAACAGCTTCCTGGTCAGCACACTGTTAAACTGTAACATCGCCCACTTTAGCCATAGGGAAACATGGACATTACCTTGCACATTCAGTTGTAACTGACAGCAACTGGTATATTTCAGTTCTGACAAAATATTGTCAGAACTGGAAGGGATCACTGTAAGAAGAAAATGGTGAGCTTCTGAGAGGAACTGACGGTGAGGCTATTTTGTGTTTCCGGTTTATCCACCTTTCATACCAAATTTTATAGTTTATAATACATAATATTTTTTTTCTGCATTGCAGTCACAGAAATGTTTATACATGTAAATACACAATGCTAAAATTATTGTTTGAGCAAAAAAAAATATTGCTGAGAAGCAGCTCCAAACATGAATGGTCTCAGAATGCTTTCATGCTAGCATGAGACAGGAGTGATGATAGTGCTAAACCTTCCATTCTCGTCATTTTTACCAGATGCCCCAAATATTGGGAAAGAGAAAATGTCCTCAGCAGTCCAATCCCTGTACTGTATACAGAATATCAGCCTGTCACTGATGCTTTTCTTGGAGAGAAGTAGCTTTTTGGTTGCCCTTCTTGACAACAGGCCTTCCTTCAAAAGTCTTCTCCGCACTGTGCATGCAGATGCACTCACACTGGCCTGCTGCCATTCCTGAGCAAGGTCTGCACTGGTGGCACCCCGATCTCGCACCTGAATCATCTTTAACTACTTAAAGACCGCGGCGGCAGCCCCAGGACTGCCTAATGCCAAATGGCGTCAAGTCCTGGGGCTGCAGTTTGCCAGGGAACGGCCGTGCGCATGCGCGATTATTCCCTGCCACTTCACGGAACGGAGTTCCGTGAATAGCCTGCTATCCGCCGATCGCGGCTCGCAGGCAGCTTGTAAGCATAAGGGGAAAGAAATCACCTTTGTTTACATGTGTACATCGCTGCCGGGGGCCGCAGCGCTGTACGAGATCGGCGATTCCCGGCCTCTGATTGGCCGGGGAGTGCCGTCCTCTCATAGGCTGATGCCTATGAGAGGCGGAACAGGACAGATCGCCGTCCTGTTCCAAATCAGATGCCGGGGGGGAGGAGGGAGAGAAGGAGAGAGAGCCTCGTAGAGGCTAAAGAAAAAAAAATACAAACTGCCGCAGCGATCGGACCCTTCCGGTGGCATGTCCCCTAAGGGACAAAAAAAGGAGGTGAGTCCGATCGCTGGGCTCCTAAGCTGGGCTGTGTTGGTGGCTGAGAAGCCTGCACAGCCCAGTACTGCAGAAAACGGCCTGATCTTTAGGGGGGTTAGCACTGTGGGCGTGAAGTGGTTAAGAGATGGTCCTGCAACTTTCTGGACTTTCTGGGGTGCCCAAAGCCTTCTTCACAATTGATCCGATAAATGATTGATAAAGGTACAATCTCAGTAGCAGCAATATCCTTACCTGTGAAACCCTTTTTATGTTACGCAAGGATAAATGATGATGCAATGATGACTGCACTTGTTGTCAGGTAACCATGGTTAACAGATTTCAAGCATCCCCCTCCTTCTAAAGCATCTAGTCAGCTATTCTAAACTCAGCATGACAAAATGATCTCCAGCCTTGTGTCCATCAACACGCTCACCTGTCTTATGAGAAGATTACTGAAATTATCTCAGCAGGTCCTTTTTCCGGCAGGGCTGAGTGGAAATGGGGTTTTTAGAATTAAGTTCATTTTCATGGCAAAAAAGGACTTTGCTATGCATCTGATCACTATCCATAGCAATCTGGCATATATGCACATTGTCATAATAAAAATTGAAACAGTACATTTTGTAAAAAAAAAAATGAGAGCTGGTGGTTCACACCAAGAGTGCTTTCAAAAGTGCTAGAGTTTCAAAAAGAAACCAGAACATGTGATTTTCCCTAAATGCAGCATTGTGGAGGTGATTACGCGTACGTTAAAAAAGGGCGCCGGGAAAAAAGGGCGCAGGGTTTTAAAAGATAATCATGAATAACGTTTAAAAAAAATTGTGTTATATTTCGTTTAAAAATAATGTTTTATAAAGTTATAAATCATTAAATAATGTGTATAAAATCGGCAATTTTAAAAACGTTAATCTTCCCTGTTTAAAAATTGAAATTTATAATAACGTTTTATAAAACATTGATAAGAATTTTAGTAAAGCTATACCTAACCCTACTCTCACACAGAACCCTCCCTGTACCTATCCCTAACCCCTAGACC
This sequence comes from Hyperolius riggenbachi, assembly GCF_040937935.1. Classification (NCBI taxonomy): domain Eukaryota; kingdom Metazoa; phylum Chordata; class Amphibia; order Anura; family Hyperoliidae; genus Hyperolius; species Hyperolius riggenbachi. The sequence continues at coordinate 116,942,188 of NC_090649.1, read as the reverse complement.
CCCCTGTTGGTGCCTAACCCTAAGACCCCCCTGTTGGTGCCTAACCCTAAGACCCCCCCCTGTTGGTGCCTAACCCTAAGACCCCCCTGTTGGTGCCTAAACCTAAGACCCCCCTGTTGGTGCCTAACCCTAAGACCCCCCTGTTGGTGCCTAACCCTAAGACCCCCCTGTTGGTGCCTAACCCTAAGACCCCCCTGTTGGTGCCTAACCCTAAGACCCCCCTGTTGGTGCCTAACCCTAAGACCCCCCTGTTGGTGCCTAAACCTAAGACCCCCCTGTTGGTGCCTAAACCTAAGACCCCCCTGTGATAAGCATTAATAACGTTTTAAAAAAATATGGTGCGGTTTTTCGTTTAAAAATGCAAAAAAAAAAAAAAAAAAAAAAAAAAAATTGTACGGTTTTTCGTTTAAAAGTAATGTTTTAAAAAATATTGTACTGTTTTTCGTTTAAAAATAATGTTTTAAAAATTATAAATCATTAAATAATGTGTAATCATGAGAAACAGTTATAAAACATTAAAAGTCTCCGGGCGCCGCTTTTAAAACATTATTTTTCTCCGGCGCCCTTTTTTCCTGTTGGGCGCCGATTTAAACGATATTTATTATGGGAGTGAATGGCGGCGCCCTTTTTGTCCACCTGCCTCATGCGCCCAAATTTCCTGCTTCCGGTGATTACACCTCAATATAAAGTGTAGCAAAACTGTAAAATTGCTTTAAAAAACTGTGCACAGAGCGATTTTCAAAGTTTTTTTTGCCAAAAGCTGTTCACTTCCAGATCAAAGTGTACAAGAACTACAAAGTCGCTAAACGCAAACACTCCAAAATCGCTAAGCATAAATAGAAAATCGCTAGGCACATGCCAAGAATCGCTACTGCAGATTGCTAAAAAAAAAGCGCTAAGCGGTTGCGATTTTTGGGCAAGAACTAGGCCTAAATGTCATTCTCAGAGCTTTTGGCCATGACTGTAGGGAGGGATGTTCTGAGTCATTCCATTCAGGGGATATTCATACAGGCATCTGTTTCTGACAGCATATGACAAGACAGTTCTAAAGTAGTCAGTGATAACAACTAAAGAATCTAATAAAACGAATTCTAATAATAGTAGCTAGTGCTCGGGTGTGCCATCCTGCGCCTGCACTAACTTCAGGGGCTCTTCTCAACTCATACACTTATGGAATGCATTTCTCCAGCATACAGTTATTTATGCAGTCTATTACGGGGTAATTCAAAAACTTTCTCTTATGTTTTAGTAAATGCACAACTGCCTTCCATTTGGATCATCCAGAAGCACATCACTGTTGCTCCTCACCATTGTGGATGAGTGATAGCTGCACCTGATTACTTTAATTTATATTTCTAATACTGCCAGACTGACACACTTTAAAAAAAATGGAATGAATGTAAATTAGGTGCCAAACCGTAGATCAGGTTGAAGCTGGCTGATGATTTTGACAAGGTTTCAATAAATATTTCTTCACATTTAATGATCTGTTAATGGTGTTCCACATATGATGTTACACTGGACAGAACTTTCCAAAGCAGACAGGATCCTTATCCAGAACACAAGCAGAAGACACGTGACAATACTGACGTGGTCAGAGGTTACATTTAACCATAGTTTCAAATATAGACAAACTTAAAATAAATAGAAAAACTGGATCTTTATATTTATAAATATTCCATTTTATAGACTTGCGTGATACAAAAATAATCACCTTGCTAATGATGAACTAGACTTTTGTCAACATTTTTTCTCAATAGTGTGGAATGAAGAACCTATCTTCATTAGGAAATGTGACGTTCAATACCCTCATCCACCCAAAAAGGCGAAGAGCAAAGGGAAAATGTCAAAATTATTATAACATTTGAGAAGTTTTATCTTTTACTTACTGTACCAAAATTAATAAAAAATATAACAATAAAAGGTTTGGCTCAGTGATGAGCGAAAAAGCAAAAATTCGTTTCGCCGAATTTTCGCTGAATTTTCGCCTAATTTCGTTTCGACAGGCGAATTTTCAATCAAATTTTTTTGCGTTAATTTTCACCTAATACCCGTCATCTTCGCGTTACTCGTTATTATTGCGGACATTTTTCTGCATAAGGGCATTAGCGTCCGCATACAGAGAAGTTTCTTGCGCATTATTGCGGACATTTTTCCGCATAAGGGCATAAGCGTCCGCATACGAATTTTCTTGCGGATTATTGCGGACATTTTTCAGCATAAAGGCATAAGCGTCCGCATAGAATGAATTTCCATGCGGATTATTGCGGACATTTTTCCGTATAAGGCCATAAGCGTCCGCATACAATGAATTTCCATGCGGATTATTGCAGGCATTTTTCCGCATAAGCATCCGCATACAATTTTCGATGCTCTTCGAAAACGCAAATATAAAGATTATCGCGAAAATTCGCCAAATTCGAAAACGGATTTTCAATGTGAAAATGACTTAGGTGAAAATTCGCAAGCAACACTGGTTTGGCTGGAATTGTGGGTTAAAAAGCAACTCTCCAAAATATTTGGGTAGAGTAAGCCAAGGTTTCATCCTCTGCAAAGGTCTTCAGTGTTGGGCTAGATTAGTCAGTGTTTCTATTTTTGGGTACAGTGGGTGAAGGTTTCATCCCCTGCAAGGTCTTCAGTGTTTGGGCTAGGTGAGTCAGTGTTTCTGTCTGTGTTTGGGTAGAGTGGGTCAGGGTTTCATCCTCTGCAAAGGTCTTCAGTGTTTGGGTCAGATGAGTCAGTGTTTTCAATTTTTGGGTACAGTGGGTGAAGGTTTCATCCCCTGCAAGGTCTTCAGTGTTTGGGCTAGGTGAGTCAGTGTTTCTGTCTGTGTTTGGGTAGAGTGGGTCAGGGTTTCATCCTCTGCAAAGGTCTTCAGTGTTTGGGTCAGATGAGTCAGTGTTTTCTATTTTTGGGTACAGTGGGTGAAGGTTTCATCCCCTGCAAGGTCTTTTCGGTGTTTGGGCTAGGTGAGTCATTGTTTCTGTGTTTGGGTAGAGTGGGTCAGGGTTTCATCCTCTGTAAAGGTCTTCAGTGTTTGGATCAGATGAGTCAGTGTTTCTGTGTTTGGGTAGAGTGGGTCAAGTTTGATCCCATGCAAGGTCTTCAGTGTTTGGGTCAGCTCAGTCAGTGTTTTTGTGTTTTGGTTGAGTGAGTGGTTCTCTGTTTTAGCAGAGTAGGTCAGGTTATTATCTCTGTATGGACTTCAGTGGTTTTATGGTTGGGTAGACTCAATGAGTTCTTTTCTTCTGGACAAACTGGGTCAGAGTTGCTTTGTCTGGGTAGAGTTGGAGAGTGGTTCTATGGCTAAGTAGAATGAAACTGGGGATCTTTGTATGGGCAGTGTGCGTTGGTGGTTCTCTGTTTTTGTCAAGGTTTACTGTTTAGTTACAGTGGGTAAGTTGTTCTCTGTCTTGGCAGAGTGGCTCAAAATTTGAATCTCGGTCAGGTTTTACTTCATGACTTTCTCCATGTGGGTAGAGCTGGGGACAGTGGCTTAGCTACAGAGCCACAAACCCCAGTGCAAAGATTACATTGGGCTCCCTAGCACTGTTTCGTTCAATGATACAGACCACCAGAGTTGGCTTTTTCAAGGACAACCACTCTGTGATCAAGGTATAAGCATATCAAAAAGAATGGTTTGTTTATAATTACTATTGTTCAAAGCACCTACATAGGTAGTCATTACCACTACAGCATCAGTAAAGAGCCATAGCAGTGACTGGAGGATGGCGTCATGTAAACAACTCAGGTCTAGGGGCCCTAGTGTGGTCACAACCTCTGCATCTTTTTATTACTATGCCACCAGTTGGTGAGGTTTACCCTATTTGCTTGGAGGTAGTCATTTTTCTCAGTTTGGGTAGACAGGTAAATGTTTTTTTTTTATTTGGATAGGATGGGTCAGTTAATTTACTAAAGAGAGTGTCATTGTTTGTCTACAGCAGATTCTTTGTTTGTGAGTTTTTCTTTTTAGACAGAATTGATCAAGGGGTCTTGGTATGGGCCAGGGTTCAGAATCTGCTGCTCTAGAGCCATATGTGGCTCTTAAACCACCTTAGTACGGCTCTGCTAGCGGTTGGGGATAACCTGCCATTATGCTCCGCCCCCTTTGTGTAATTGCAAGTTGGGGCATCTCAGCCCTCCGAGCCTTGCAAAACCCTTTATCTCCTCCCCTCTGGTCCTCTCCACAGCGGCGCTGTGTGACTGTAGTGTGTGTAGCCGCCCGAGTGCACCCAGGCTGTACTGCACTGTGTAGACTTTGCAGTGCACTCCTCCAGACTAGTCCAAGACTCCGCCAGCAAATCATCATCAGCAAGACGTAACAGTACGCAACCTAGGCTGCTGCTGCCTGTAATTATAGCTTTTAATGTGCTGGATGTGAGCGGGCAGGCTGGGCACTACTAGGGGCCTTTAGGTTCCATCATAACTAAGTACACTGCTGGAAGATCTAAAGTTGGACAGTCGACATTACTCAACTTGCCTGGGACTACAAGGAGCAGCAGGGATCTACATGCTTTATTTTACAGTTCCTGTGATATAAGTTGAAGCTGACTAACTTTTGACCTTTGGCTCTATGTCGCCCTGTGAGTCTGTGTCACCCACAGTTATTAATGCAAGGCTGTGTCAAGGTGGGGGTATTTAATTACGGTTGTTATTTTAAACCGACTACTAAAAATATGGTTCTTGAAAAGAAATTTGGCTCTCAAAAGAAATCTTAATCTTTGCACTGCTGATCTTTGGCTCTTTTGATGAATGAGTTTGCAGACCTCTGGTATAGGCAAAGTGGGTGAGTAGTTCTCTGTTGGGCAGAGTGGGTCAGAGTTTTTCTGTTTGGATAGAGTGGGTCAGCTGTTCTTAATGGACCAGGTTGATTTTTTTCTGATGTCTTCTTCATTATTTGGGTCTGTGTTTGGATAATTTGGGTGAGTGGTTCTCTACTTCAATAGAGTAGACCATAAAGAGGCCACTGTGTAGGGTCCCTACACCCCTAAAGCAGGGTGTCTTCTAGTTCATAATGGCATCTGCAGGGCTTTGGGAGATTTTTAGGACACTTAATTTGCCTGTAGTAAGGTGTGGGAAAGAGAGAGAGAGAGAGAGATGAAGGGAGAGGGTGAGAGAGAGAGAGTGAGAGAGAGTGTGTGTCTTGTTTTTATTCTGTATTATCATTTTTTGAAAGGCTAAAGATCTTCACTTTAAGAATCCTAACCAGAGCTTTTCTCTGCTGAATTCAACTGCTGAGGTCAGGTAAACGCTTCCATCCATGGGGTTTCATGTTGCTGACATAGGGATTAGCACCTCAGCGATCCGCATACACAGCTCTCACTCTTCCTGCCCCCACACAGATGACAGACCAGAAAGTGTGACTTTTCTCTGGGCTCAGTTACTGTTCTCTTGAAGCTGAACACATGACCTGATATCTTCATTCCAGATGGCACAAGTATAGGTCAAGATCTATCAGCTTCCTTTCAGCATAAACGCCCCCACCTGCTTCCAGTCTCCAGAGCCTCTCTCCAGTCCCTGAGCTCCTGGACTGTTGCTTCTAACTGCTGCCCTTAAAAGGGGAAGATGTGCAAAAGGTTGTTTATTAGACGGAATCCTTCAGTCTAATCTCCTTCTAATACCGTCCTAACAGGCCTGGCACAGGGTAAAGCATAAGAAAGAGTTCCCCAGTCTCAGGAGGCTCTCCAGTGGCTATCTCTTGTATTCCTGTTTCATACAGGCTGACATTTCCTAAGACTGAACACACAGATTTGCAAGAGATAAATTGTGATCCTGGATAAGAGTTTCCTCTGAGAGAATTAACACTGACTGTACAGTATACTAAGATGTTCATATTGATATCTGATTCTCTAAACAACTTAAAGAGAACCTGTTACAAAACAGAACACTTATGTGAACCATTTGATCTCCTCTACAGTTATTTATGAAAGTGGACCTGAACCCTTGCACAGGACAGAAGGAAAACAGAGAGAAATGTACATTGTATGTATTTAGAGAGTTTAGCTGAATCCCCCCTCATCTGTGACTAATCACAACTGTAATTTGAGCTCTCAGCTGTGCCAGCTGGCAGCCTTGGCAGAGCAGCTAATTTGTAAACACGAAATGTTAACCCTGTGTCTGCTTCCATGAAAGCAGGATTAGACAGACAGCAGATGTATTTTAGGATTTGTATCAGCTGTAACAAAGAAATGTTTTTCTTTAAAGGGGTTCTGTGTATCTTTTTAAAAATAAAAACTGACACTTACCTGGGGCCCCTGCAGCTGTCCTTTCCCGCGCCGTCCTCTACAATCTTCCGTTCCCCGCCGCCGGGAGCTCACTGCGAAGGTGCAGAATGAAGTTTTTTGTACTGCGTCCGCGCAGTAAGCTCCCAAAGATGCGCGCAGGAGCGAGGACGCGTGCGGCCACGCAGGCTCAGTTGCATTCGTCTAGTTAGACAAATAATTTGACTGTGACTGGCGGCGGGGAACGGAGGATCGTAGAGGACGGCGTGGGACATGACAGCTGCATGGGGCCGGTAAAAGGTAAGTGTCAGTTTTTGTTTTTAAAAAGATACACAGAACTGCTTTAAATATTATTATGCTCTTGTTGATCTTTTAGAGCAGAAAGGAAATTTAAGACATTTTATGGAGGCCAAAGGTCAGGGAATGGCTGCTTTCATCATAACTAGCTCACACAGGTGTCATGTTTCTTACTTTTTTTTCAGGATCTTTTGTAGCATAGTACATAGTACATAAACAAATACAGGAGAATCTCATTATAGTAAACTCTGATATAGTTATAGTAAACCTCTCGATATAGTAAACTCAGCCCTCAGGTCCCAGCAAATGTGTTTGTATAAATACACAATGCATGTTTAATTCTGATATAGTAAACATCTGATATAGAAAACTACTTTTCCTTGTTTTTTTTTAGATTACTATATATCCCTTTATAGTAATCTAAAAAAAAAACAAGGATACAGTAGAATAGTAGAATATATCTACTGTAGTGGGGAACCAAATTACATGAAACATTCGAAGCACTGCAATCAGGACATCCAGCAATACAAGTACAAATACATACATAGTTGATTTCTGTTTTGAAACATCACCAATACTGGTACATGTTCATATGATAACTTACGTCAGAATAAGAAATACGCTGTACAGAGTACAAAACAGACAATAGTAAAGAGCATAGATACATAAGTAGCTCATTACCCAGTACAATCAGAGCATTAAGCAACACAAATACATTACGTGATGTGTGGCTTGAATGATAAATACTCATACATTTTTGTTTGGTACAACAGAAGCAGGAAACACACTAGGAGGTGGTCCCTGCCCTTGCAAACTTACAATCTAGAGGGCAGTGGGGTTGAGATACTAGGTGAAGGGATGAAAGGGCTAGAGAATGAGGAAATGAACCACAACATCTGGCTATGACAAATTTGAAGCATTTCGGAAGAGGTGTGTTTTAGGGGTGAGTTTTAAGATTTTCAAGGAGCGGAGGCTCTAGGTGGAATGATTTCTAGAGATTATTGATGAAATATATGGAATGAACAGCTTATTAAGAGCTTTGTATGGTTAAGTTAGCCATTTAAAGTTGATTCTTTGGGTAATTGGCAGTCAATAGAAGGAATGGTAGAGAAGGGCAGTGTCAGGAACCGGCCCCGTGGTGAGCCTGCAGATACGGTTCCCGACTGCGGGTTTGACCAGATCAAGTGGGGAGCAGCCTTATTCAAGCTAAAACAAGGCTGTGACCCCTCAGAACACTTCTCACTGCCACCACTAGCTGCCGCTAGACACTTCCACTCTGCTGTCGAGTAATCTGCATGCAATCCGCGTTTTTGTATTCGGGTCAGCTTTGCGCTTTAGGCCGATAACGAGAACGCCACGCACACACACACAGTACAATCGTACAGTAGCACGGCACAATCAGGCACTGATTTGTAATGCAAGCTACACTGCAGTCTCTCCTTCTAGGCTATGAGTGTTAGTTTAGTACAGCAGAAGTCAAACTTATTAAATAACGATTTAATATTCCAGGAAAAAAGTGGAACAATGCAGAAAATAATATATACAAAAGGTTTACAAAAACAAAGTAAAAAGTCACAAAATAAAAGTTACAAGGATACACAACAAGACAAGTTGCAAAAATAAAACGGAAATAAAAAAAAGTTACCAGCGTAGGTTAGAACGTGGTTGGTGGGAGAACGCCGTTTCCGATTTGCTCGGGATCCTCCCTAGCTATGCGCTACCTCCAAGAGAAGATCATCTGTGACTGTCCTAGCGGCTGTTTTATAGCAAACTTTTTGCCCCGGGGCCACCCCAATGTCCAGGTCCAGGAATAATCCAATTTTCTGTTTAACGCGTGCAACTTCAAAGCGTTCCTGTTTTAGCTTGTGAAGTTTGGGGTAAAACTATAGTCTAGTACATACATCAAAAGATTGTGGAGTGAGGCCTCCTCCTGTCATATGTAAATTCCAAGGCTTTTCATGTCCACTTTGAACTTGGCAGACTCAATTAGTCAGATTGTATTTTGGCCAACAGGTAGCTATTTACATGTACACAGAGTTCAAAGCAATGTTGTTATGTAATTACCTGTACCCAGACACAGACAATCACTTCTGAGTCAGCAGATCAAAGGTGAAGACCTGACTGCTATTGTTCACTCTCAGATGCAAATGTACTACAGGAGATCCAATTAGCAGCTTCCAACTTCCAGAGGACTGAATACAGACTCAAGGTAGCAGCTTCCTTCAACCATACACATGAGATACACAATGAAAAATATGTTCCTGTATTATCCTTAACATCATGACACCTCCGCCTTCAAATTGGCGCAGGGCAGATGACCTTCCCAGATCATCCTGCCAGCGCCTCCACTGCTGGTCTGGCCTGGTGGGGTAACTCCTTAGCATTCTCATGAGGATTCCCCCCCCCCCCCCCCCTGGCATTTAGTTCCAAGCTACACGGCTGGAAAACTAGGCCAGGTTGCTGCAATGTGTCACTGCCCCCGGCAACCTGACGTGACCAACCAGGGGGATGATGATCTGTGACGACCATAAATTTGCGACCATAGAGACAGTGCTGCAGCTGGGGAAGGGTTCCGACCGTCACTACACGCACTTTCTCTATAGTGGCAGGAGCTATCTCTCGGTCCCTTTGGAGAACGATTATCTGCCGGTCTGCCTCCTCCATTTCGGACAGCTCCAAGGCAATAACTTCCCAGAACCCTCTCAGCCTGCCCCCCCCCCCCCAGCTGGTGACCCGCTGGCCAGACCCCTGAGCTCTTCCAGGCTGCTGTCAAATCGAACAGCCCCAAAGACCTCAGTGCTGCCTGTCACACACGCCAGGAAGGCTGCAGACAGAGAGGCTCCTGGGCCCTCAGGGCCAGGTTCCGAAGTGGATGTTGCTGACCCGGCAACATTTGCCACTTCAGTGGACAGTCCCTCTGCTGTAGACACGCTAGCGCTGCTGGTTACCACTGCAGCTGAGGGAGCGCCCACATTACACATATCATAAACCACATCACATTTGATCTTAAAAACATCTGAAGGGGGAAGATTTGGCCTGGTGCCGTCTGCCCCTTCCGTGGGCAGTTCATCTGCTGCAGACCAGTGAACACTGCTGGTTACTTCTGCAGCTGATGGAGTGTCCACAGTCAAATGTTACCCCCAGGCAGTGAGCAATATCAAATGTTCAGGAAAGCAAGTCCCACTTTTAGGGACCCATACCACCCTGCCCAGGCCGGCATTGAGTAGAAGCTACAGTTACCACAGTGATGTAAGATGCTGCTGTTACATTACAAAGCATGATCAGGGCTGGATTTGTACTTTTTACCGCCTAAGGCCACTGTGACCAGCCGCCCCCCTTTAGTATAGGTAGCCAGATGACCCCTTCCCTTTCCATCTAGAATAGGTAGCTTGATGACCCCTCCCCCTCAAGTATAGGTAGCTAGGTGACTCCCTTAATCACTAAAGCACACACACATTACTGTATTTTTTGGACTTTTTAAGACTCACTTTTCTCCCCCAAAAGTGGGGAAAAAAAAGTAACTGCGTCTTATAGTCCATAAGCAGGGAGTTCCTAACTTGTGAACACCTGCCAATACGAACCTCCAAGGCACCGCAATGTCGGGAATTCCCTGTACTGTGCCCATGCAGAGGAGGACCTAGAGGGACAAACGGAGGACATGGAGACACAAAGGGGCATAGAGGAGAACCCATGGGGGACACAGGAGAACACAGAAAAACACAAGAGGTACAAGGGGGCATGAGGTGCAAAGGGGGTATAATCCACAATATGCCCCTTCACCATAGATGCACCCATAGATGCACCAGGTTTAGTATATATATATTTTTTACCCTGGCTTTTGTCCTCTAAACCTAGGTGCATCTTATGGTCAGGACCGTCTTATAGTCTGAAAAAATACGGTACATTGCCGAGATCGGGCATTAACTATGTATAGCTTTCTGACTACAATCCAGTGGTGGCTGGATAGTGTAATGGTTAAGGGCTCTGCCTCTGTAGGAGACCTGGGTTCAAATCCTGGCTCTTCCTATTCAGTAATCCAGCACCTATTCAGTAAGGAGTTCATTGGGCAAGATTCCCTAACACTGCTACTGCCTACTGAGTGCGCTGTAGTGGCTGCCTCGCAGGCGCTTTGAGTCCGACAGGAGAAAGGTGCTATGCAAAAAAAAAAAGGAATTATGTAGTTTTACACTTGTTGATGAAGGTGCATGTATAATATATGTACTTATTGTATCCTCTATTGTCTGTGTTTTACTGTCTACACTGCCATAGATGATAATGTTATATGCATAATGATTGTTATAAAATTCACAGATTCACTGATTTTGCAGTTCACAAAAAGATGTTGCGCTTCCCTGGAAAATTTCCATTGGATGCTACCACACCCCACTCCATTCTTTGACCACAGAAGTCTTCTAATCCCTAGGTTCTCAACGTGTGGTACGCGTACCCCAAGGGGTACTTCTGATGGTTCCAGGGGGTACTCGGGCTTGATATACTTAACCAAGAATAACAAATTTAGAGTTTTAGAAAATGATAAATCTTATTTAAAACAATACCAAATTCGTGTTTTAGCTAATTAAAAACAATAGCAAATGCTTGGAAATGGTTTAGAACCAATTATCATGTACTACGATTAAATATATATTTGTCAAGGGGTACGTGTGATAATGTTTACTATGGTGGGGGTACTTGGTGGGTACAGGTTTTTAAAAGGGGTACATACCAATAAAATGTTGAGAAACACTGTTCTAATCCATGTGTTGTAGTTCATACTGGCTTGTTCTGCTAATGGTGGACTGCACAACGTTGTCTCATAAACCATTGTTTTTTATTCAGCTTTCTGACTACAATCCACAACAGGTAGTGCAGAGGTTAGAAAGTCAAAGTCAAAGGACCCTGTAATATCCTCACTAGGGTGACCCATCACACTGTAGTCACACCAATGCACACCAATCATAGTGTTTTAGATTGTAAAAATGTTTTATTATTATCAATTTATAAAGCGCCAGCATATTCTTCTGTGGCCCTGTACAAAGTAAGAAACAAACATGGGGTACATAATAATACAGGCAATGGTATACAGCAATATACAAAATACAGAATTAGTACAACATACAGAATTGGTAATTACAGTGACAAAAGTAACATGATGAATAAAATCTATAGCATATTCCAAGACACAAAAAGGTGAGGGAGCCCTGCCCTTGCAAGCTTACAATGAACAGGAATAGGGGGAAACAAAAGGTTGGGTAGTGTACAATATTTATATCAAGAGCCAGTGTGTGTTTCAGGTTATTTAGTAGGAGTACATCTTGGCCTTTGGTTAAAGGGGGAATGGCTAAAGGTGGAGCGTATGCTTGTCTGAAAATGTGAGTTTTGCGGGAGCCTTCATCAGGACCTGATTAAGCGCCACACACCATGCATGAAACAGCGGTTGACCCCCTGCTTGCCTGTACCTCTCTCCCTCAGGACCGGTTCTAGACTCTTTGCTGCCTGAGGCAAACTTGTGAGGATGCCCCCCCCCCCCACGCCAATTTGGAATGATCGCACAGCACCCGACAATTTACTCTGCTTCATTTAATGTTCTCACATGACATGCTGCAGCTCAACACAATAGCACACTGGCTGGCTGTGAGTCTGTGACAAACAAACTGCTCCCCCTCAGCCACTCCATTCGTTCTCAGGAAGGTACGCAAAGTACAAAAATGCTGCCCCTGAAATCTCTGCGCCTGATGCAAATGTTTCACCTTGCTTCATGAGAGAACTGGCTCTGCTCTCCCTCAATGCGGTACTGCAGCCTGTACTTTTAACTGAATGGAATAAAGATTGCCTGATTTTGCATGTGCACTTCCACTCTGTCTTCAATGTTGGTCAATCACAATGGCCTCTGTGGTATAGGTAGTTAATATTTGTATATGCAGTGGTCCTTATTCATTTCACTTTTATTCTTAAGATTTCTCTGAGGTAATATTTTTACACCTTATAAAAATAAAAGAAAAAAAGTATTTTAAGCCACCAGTGAGTATCAATAATTTTGAGAGTATTGGTTCACCTACTTTTTGGTAATTTTTCAACTGCAGAGTGCCGAAAGAAGATCAAAATGATCTCCTTAGGAGAAACCTCAGGAGAAAAAGTTAATTGCATATGCATCTGAGAAAACAGGAGAAAAGGTAACTTGGATCAAGCCCATTATGTACAAGTTATATGGTTACATAAAAAGAATCTGTAGTGTGGTCAGCCTGATTTATTGCAGACGTGTGGAACACCATACGCACAGATACGTACATATGGAGGTTCCGTTACATCTTACAGTAGCGGGAGTGTTGGTAAATTCTTGCAATGTTAGAACATGGAGCTAATATGTCATCAATGCTTCAGCTGTTGTAATTAGCTCCTGCTTTCCACATTTCTACCAATAGAAGCTGATATGGTGGAATGTCTGCAGACAGATGGCGGAGACAAATAGTGTTAGCTACTGCAGAAAAGAAAGCGTGCAAGTGAAGGCTGTGCTGTACATCACTACACTGACAGGGTGGCTCCCAATTACTACAGCTGGAGTGCAGTGGGAAACCTGTGGGATCCAACAAACTGACTACCTCTGGGACGTTTCAAGTAGACCCAAGGCAAAAGTGATATGGAAGCGGCCATATTTGTTTCCTTTTAAACAATACCAGTTGCCTGGCTGCCCTGCTTATCTATTTGGCTGCGGTAGTGTCTGAAGTACACCAGAAACAAGCATGCAGCTAATCTTGTCGCATCTGACAATAATGTCAGAAACACCTGATCTACATATGCTTGTTCAGGGTCTATGGCTAAAAGTATTAGAGGCAGAAGGATCAGCAGGACAGCCAGACAGCTGGTATTGCTTAAAAGGAAATAAATATGGCAGCCTCCATATAACTCTCATCTCGTTTTCACTTTAAGGTTCTCTTTTAAGAGAAAAGTCTTTACTGTGGGTAAAGGCACATCGCTGCAATCACATGAATGCTAAGGCTCAGCCACACTATAAGCACTTTTCTGAGTGCTTAAAATTGATTAACGCTCTTTAAGCGCTTTATAAAAATCGCTCCCATTCAATTTCATTAAAATCACGATAAAAATCGTGTAAAAATCGCGATTTTCACATGATTTTTAATGAAAGTGAATGGGAGCGATTTTTATAAAGTGCTCAGAAAGCGCTAATCAATCACAAGCGCTCATAAAAGCGCTTATAGTGTGTCTGAGCCTTAGAGCCCATCCACACTGTGGCATTGCTTTTGTGGCTTCACACTGTGGCATTGCTTTTGTTGCTGCGGTGAATCCATTCAATTACTTTGAATGGGACAGAGCTGTCTCATGCACAGAAATGCATGCAGCAGTACACTTTCAGAACGCACTGCGTCATTGTAGTGCAAACTTGTTTCTGTCCTGCGCACTGCAGCCCTAAAGCCATGTAACTGATTTTGTGGATGCTTAGCGTCTAGGATTTGCAAACAGAGCAACGGGCAATGGGCAGACATATGACCAGCATTCTGGCACCAGACCGAATTGTATTATTTGGACCATAAGACTCACTGAATTCCCCCCCCCCCCCCCCATTTTCGGGGAAGAAAAAAAGCATGTCTTATAGCCTGAAAAATACGGTATATTATTTTTTTGTTCCTGCAAAGATCCCGACACGCGGTTCAGCCTGATTCAAGATTGGGAATAAGGATTGCGCCTTAATAAATGCAAATGTGCTAAAGGTGTTGGAAAAGTAAAAAAAAAAGTGACACATGCTGGGAAAACCCCCAAAAAGTGTCATAAAAGTTTGACTTTAAATCACGTATTGGCACTTTTCCTTCTAAGTTTTTTTTCTAGGTTATATTTTCCCATCTATTAATAAAATGCCTTTTAAGTCACCAGCAAGCAAGAAAATTGTAACGGTTGTGGAACTTTCTCCGTGATCAGCGCACAACGCGTGCGCTGACACGGCGGAAATCCTCCACAAGCGTATATTTGCAGGCACCCAGCAAAAGGTGCTACGCACCTGTAGAGGGAAATTCCTGTCGGCAGATGGCGCTGGGGAGTGCAGAGGAACCAATCCTCTGTACCTCCACAAATGCCAGACAGGAATTGTACGAAGCGCAGAACGCAATCGCAAGAGAGGCGATTGCGAATGAGATTGAGCAAAGGGATAGGTTGTATGTGTGTGCGCCAATCCAGTCGCCACCCCGCGACCGCGCACACACAACAGCAGATACGAAATAGGAACGCGATCGCGAGAGGTGCGATCGCCAGACGTGACACAAGGCAGATCAGAATAGAATACGAGGGTAGCAAAGGCACAGCAAATACAATAAGGAGATACGGAAAATAACAACGCTAGCTAACCGCGAACACCGCACTCATTCGCAACAGTGCACGCGGTTATGCGTGATCTCCACGTGATAAGCACAATAGAGACAAGCACGCCTAACTAACCATTAACAGACAAACATGAAACAGAGGACGCGAGCGCTTGCTTAACGGTTACCTCACCGAGCCTGCAGCAAGCGTAGCGGACAAGACAGACACACGAAAACAGGGACAAACGAGAGATAGGATCCACAGCACTAGCGAAAAGTGGCTAGTGTGATCCAGGTACAGAGTAGCAGAACAGAAGGATCCCCAGCGCTAGCGAAAAGTAGCTAGCGCGATCCCAGGAGACAGAACAGAAGGATCCCCAGCGCTAGCGAAAAGTAGCTAGCGCGATCCCAGGAAACAGAACATAAGAGATAGCTGGCAGCAACCGCTGCACCAGCTATACTCCAAGAACAGAGATCAGAACCATTTCCTGTCGACCACCATAGGGACAGGACAATGGCAACAGGCAAGACAAGACAGAACAGGCAATACAGATAATACAACCTGACTGGGCTAGAAGGGGAGCCTAAAGCAACCCCCAGGAATTAACTATACTAGATAGCAATGGCTGACACTCCAGCAGTGTCCATCAGGAACAGACCATGGAAGGGAAATGACCAGCCAAGCATTCTGGGAACCATAAAGCTCTTATAGTGCCAGTCATCAAAGAAGGCAGGTAGGGGATTTGCATAACGAATGTATGCAAATTCCCCAGCAAGAGAACAGACCAGAAACTTGCAATGGAAAGACAGGTCTCTGTTCCAGAGACCTGCAGCCCACAGACTAGAGGAATGGACAAACAGCTGTCTGCCTGTGCAGCCAGCTGAGCGGATCATCACAAAAATACAGTACTTTTCACTTACTTTTTAATTCTTTTCAGTTGCAGAGTGCTGAAAGTTTTTTGAAACAGAAGATGAAAAATTATCTCCTAGGATAAAACTTAAGAGAAAAAGTAAATTGCATATGACCCATAGCATGTAGCATTTACCAGTGTTTGTATGCAAGTAATCTAAAAGACATAGTGCAAATTATTTATATAGCGCTGACATCTTCCGCAGTACTGTACACTACAGAGTACTTAAAGTGAACCTGAACTCAGAACTTCCTTTCTGCTCTAAAAGATACACAACAGCATAATAACCTACTTTGGCCTCCTGGACGTACTAGCTACGCCCAGGAGGCCATGTGCGCTGCCGTGCGCCCCCGCGGCCGATCGCACGCGCACTCCCGGCCCGCGGTTCGCTAGCCAGGCAATCAGTGAATCGGGCTATGGTGCCCGATCACTGATTGCTCTCCCCCCGAGAAAAACCGTCAGCTTTGCACGGAAGCTGAGGTTTTTTTGTTCCTATATCCCCCGACGTCACTCTAAGCATCCATGTTATGCTTAGAGTGACGTCATTGTAAACAAACTCATGGCTAACTGCATGAAAATGCAAAAGAAAAATTTAAAAATAGACCAATATGTACAAAAAAAATTGATTTGCATCACACCCTTCCAAAAATACCCACATAAAATGTCTAATAATAAAAAAAAAAGCATTACAATTAAAAAAAAACCCACATAAGTATTTACCTAAGGGTCTAAACTTTTTAAATATCTATGTAAACATGAAATATTTATTTTTTTTAATTATAAGTAGTGATGGATGCAAAACGTAAAAAATGCACTTTTATTTCTAAGTAAAATATTGTCGACATACATTGTGATAGGGACATAATTTAAACGGTGTAATAACCGGGAGAAATGGGCACATACAATACGTGAGTTTTAATTGTGGAGGCATGTATTATTTTAAAACTATAATTGCCGAAAACTGAGAAATAATGCATTTTTTCATTTTTTTCCTTATTCTTTCTGTTAAAATGCATTTACAGTAAAGTGGCTCTTAGCAAAATGTACCCCCCAAAGAAAGCCTAATTGGTGGCGAAAAAAACGAGACATAGATCAATTCATTGTGATAAGTAGTGATAAAGTTATAGGCTAATGAATGGGAGGTGAACATTGCTCGGATACATAAAGTGAAAACGACTGAAGGCTGAAGTGGTTAAAGAAAAACATTTCTTTGTTACAGCTGATACAAATCCTAAAATAAATCTGCACAGTTTCTACTTCCTGATTCATAGAAGTAGACATATTGTTTTCAGCCTATGCTTTCAAATGGGATTATCTGCCATCTCTGTCATGGCAATCATGTGACACAGGGGGAGATCAAATTACAACTAGGAATTAGACACAGATGAGGGGGAGTTACATAGAGAAAATACAAACTCTGTGCAGATAGTGCCCTGGCTGGGATTCAAACTGGGGACCCAGAGCTGCAAGGTGAATGCTAAACGCTACACAATGTAGTTATAGTACAACTAGCAGATGCTACCACTATAATACATTTCTTGCATGCATATCTTAGGTCTGACAAAGGAATGAAACACAAATGGTAGGAATTATAGACTATGTATGCTACCAGGCTCCCTGTAGTCTACAGAGAAATGTAACGTCACATGGCAAAGGTGGACCATAAATGTAAACTGGGCTCATCCACCCAATGCAGACTAACCACGCCATCTACTGACTTCCCAGAAGCTTAGCAGCAATGTCACCAAATGTGCCTACAACTTGCATAGTATTTTGCAGTATATAATAATAAAAATATCATTCATGGAAATAAATGCACAGAAGAACAAATATACAATTGTAAATATGCTTACATGAAATATGCCTTGTCCTGTAAGGTTTTTGGCTTTCTTCAAGTATAAAAAATGTAATATTCACTTCAAGTGATTTCTCAGGTCATATAAAGTCATATAACGTACTGTATATTTCATGGGCTGCACAGTGGCATAATATGGAATGCAGGGTGCAGCAGTGGCTCGCATGCTCACCTTGCAGTGATGGGGTCCCCAGTTCAAATCTTGACGTAGACACTATCTGCATGGAGCTTGTATGTTCTCCTTGTGTTTGGGCATGTCTCCTCCCACATCCCCCCAAAAATACAAATGAGTTCACTAGTATTAGCCTAAGCATGTAACAGGGACATAGGACAGTGACTTTGGTAGGGATAAGATTGTGAGCTCTTCTGAGGGACAGTTAGGGACGGTGAGGGCTGTATTTAAACCAAGGCCACATAGGCCATGGCTTAGGGCACCAAAGGATCAAGGGCGGGTGAGCAGCAGGCTATTCTAGGGGAAGGAAAGGATCACCTGGCTACCTATACTGGAGGGAGGGGGGTCATTAGGCTATCTATACGGAAGGGGGAAAGTGTCATCTGGCCTCTTATACTAGAGGATAGGGTGGGGGGGTCATCAGGATACCTATACTGGAGGGAAGGACGGGGCTTCAGGCTACCTAAACTGGGGGAGGGTCATCTGGCTTCGTATACTGGAGGGAAGGGTCAACAGGCAATCTATATATACTGGAGGGGGGCGGCTGCTAACAGTGGCCTTGGGCGGTAAAGAGTACAAATCCGGCCCTGGGGACAGTGAGGGACTATGGACTTTGTAAAGTGTAGAAGACGTCAACACTATATACAGGGCTGGCGCTTCCATTAAGGCAAATTGTCAATTGCCCCAGGGCTCCCAAGCGCTGCTGGATCTCTGAACATCCCCTTACATTGAACTGGCCCTGACTAAGTAAGACTACTCCGATAACCAAGCACTTCTTCACTTGTCTGTAGGGCTTATTTTGAAAACCCTTCATAAATTCAGGCTTAGTCTCTTGCGATGGGCTAGGCTTCGGTCTTTTATGCCTTTTTGCTTCTATTTCTTATAAGGAAGTTCTGTTAGTGTAAATGCAAATGATATTACACACGGGATTGTGTCATAGGGTTGTAAATTATAATTATGCCTGGAAAGTGATTACTTTAGCCAAAGGTCAGTCTAGCACACCCTAGTGTCATTTTATTGGTCATGTGTACCTGTGGTGCCTCAGGTGTATCACTTATACACCAACCTTGGACTATTGCTAAATATTTCCATTGAAGAATATATATAAATCTAGAGTTACGACACAGTGTCACTTTCTGTTTGAAGAACACCATCCATGGCACTACATCAGCGTCTCACAACCTGGCAAAAAGTAATACTTGGGATAGTATGCTTTCCTGTGCTGCCATTCTACCTGTGCTTCTACTGTCTATGTGAGTAACATACATATCTCCATATGCTGGACTTTCTCTTACATCAGTATTAGCTAATGTGAGCTGCTTTTTTGAATGCTAAGGATGTGGAGGAGGAAGGGAACAAAGAATTAGTGCATACTTTGATTGATCAATGTTGTTGCTATGCTATAACAGTAGTGTAAAAAGTCCAAGACTTGGATGAATATCAGCCAGCTGCAGCATTGCTATGTCTGTTTATTATTGTTATTATTAAAACTTTATTTATAAAGTGCTAATATATTACGCAGCACTGTACAATAGAAAGAGGAGACAACATAACACTAAACAACATTACACAGGTACATTATAGAGTTAATAAACAATGGCACACATATTGCAATGTAGCTATAAATAAAGCAGTTGAGTCACTGAGTCCATATGATGGCAGAGAAGAGCACATGGGGAGGAGGGCCCTGGCTGCCCTGCCAAATAGGCTTGCAATCTAAGGGGTGTGGGAGGGACACATGGGGGGGATGTATGTCTTAGGGAGGGGGTTGGAGCTATGAGGATGGTGGGTACGCAATAGCAGACAGATGGGTCATTAACCTCCTTGGCGGTAACCCCGTGTGTGGCACGGGGTAAGCCGCCAGAGGGTGCCGCTCAGGCCCTGCTGGGCCGATTTACATATTTTTTTTTCAAACACGCAGCTAGCACTTTGCTAGCTGCGTGTTTGCTCTGATCGCCGCCGCCGATGCGCCGCTACCCGCTGCGGAAACAGGCCCCCCCCCGCATACCCCTTGCGCAGCCTGGCCAATCGCCGCCAGGCTGCACTATGGGGTGGATCGGGACTCCCTGTGACGTCACGACGTCCGTGACGTCGTGACGTCACTCCATTCGTCGCCATGGTGACGGGGGAAGCCCTCAAGGAAATCCCGATCAGAACAGGATTTCCTTATGGGCAAGCGGCGCCGGCGATGATCGGAGGGGACGGGCGGACGCCGTGGCGAGGGGGGAAGCATGTAGCTAGCGCTAGGCTAGCTACATGCTTAAAAAAAAATGGCGAAAAAACCCTCCTGCGGCTGCGCAGCCGCACATATCATACCGCCAGGGGGGTTAAGGCCTGCTTGAGTGAGTTGAAGGTGGGGGCGAGTCTGAAGAGGGAAAGGAGGGAGTTCCATAGGGGCAGCTCTTTTTAGAAAGCAACTTCCAGTTGTAATGCAAATACCACATCCCTTCAATAACTACTAGTTTGTAGGGATGAGTTTTTGAATTTGGAATGGCATTCCAAATGCTTTGGCACAGAACCAAAACCTTTACATATGTGGCCCATGGCTAAAGGGTTTACTCACCCTTGTCACCGCCTCTGGCCGATGCGCTCCACATCGGCTTACATCTCTCCAATACTACCTCATTTTGGCCTGGAAAGAGGGAGTATCTGAGAGTCGGAATACGACGTGGAGCACAGTGGTTAGAAGAGGTGAGAAGGGTGAGTTAACACCCCTCTCCCATACAGTGGCCCATATATGTACGTAAATATTCTGGTTCTGTTCTAAACATAGGAATGCCATTACAAATTCAAAAGCTCATCCATAGTTCCATACTACTTTGTTATGGAAACCTCAAAACCACATGCTAAATTATGATTTATACAGTCTCAACATCTTCCATGGCACTATACAATAGGCAGTATATAGAACATACAATTGCATGAGCAATGAGGGGACACACATTTATTTTAAATTGTACATAGAGGTGGAAGATATAAACATATGCACAAAAAAGTACTAACATTGATTTTATTTGCAGAAGATTTATTTACATCACATCATGTCTGAGGCTAGGAGCACACAAGGCAGTGAAGAAAACCATGATTTTTCTGCATTGCTTGTCTTTGAATTTCTCAGGGTGTATTTTTTTGTATACATTTGCGGTTTTATAAATTTTTGGTGTGTTTGTGCTTTTTTTTCAATACTTTCCCCCTTTTTCAGGCTGGTAGCACACTAGGCAGTGCAGAATACCGTGCATTTTCTACACTGTGCATTTTTTTCTATTTTAGTGCATTTTTGGATGTGTTTATAATGCATTATTCAGGCTTTTTTGTGCTTTTCTCATTTGTGTTTTAATTAATTTCCCTAACCAATGGAGTTAAATATAGCAATGTATCAAAACCCCATGTGAAAACTCATTCCTCTTCGTCTCCATTTGGATACATTATGGACCATATGCAATTCACTTTTTCTCCTGAGTTTTCTCCTAGGTGATATTTTTAAACATGTCAATAAAATGCCTTTTCAGCCACAAGAAAACAAGAAAATACTCAAAATAATGTTGATAGTACTTTCCACCTACTTTTCAGGACTTTTTAAATTGAAAAGTACTGAAAAGTTATTTTAAATAGAAGATGAAAAATTATCTCCTAGGAGAAAACGCAGGAGAAAAAGTGAATTGCATATGGGCCTATGTGCGTTTTACATGCATTTTTTTAAAATTATGCAGCAAGTTGTGCATTCAAAAACGCACAATGCATATCTATGCATAAGGCTAGTTTTTTTTTTTTTTTTTGCATTTGAAAAACAAAAAGAAAATTATGCTGCCAAGAATTGTTAACTAGTGATCTTCCAGCAAGAGTTTCTGGCACAGGAATGCTGCACTTACTTGTATTAAAGCGGAATATAACCCTGCATTTCAACTTTGCTCTAAAATATTATTTACAGCATATTATATGCAAAAAGCATTTTGTTTTACTAGACCAGCATTGGAAGGGTTAAACACAGAGGTTTAAAGTCCCGTGGAGAGATATGCAGAAGTTCAGATTGTTACATTCTATTTAGTTATATGTATCTATTGATAAATGTTACACACTCTTTGGCTGTCCTCCAAGCTCCTTCTCAGTCAGAGAGTGAGTCACATTCAACACTTAGATACATTTATGTAAACAAAATGTATCTATGTCAGCTTCGGATGCGTCTGCAGAAATCTCCAGGAACTTTAAAGCCCTGTGTAACCCTTCCAATGCTGGTCTAGTAAAAAAAAATGCTGGTTGCATATAATATACTGTAAATAATGTTTTAGAGCAAAGTTGAAATGCAGGGTTATATTCCGCTTTAAATTAACTGTCACATATTATTCTTATCATGCAAACAAAAGTCATAAACAATCGACCTGTATTTCTAGAAGACTTCTTGATATTCTTTGTTTACTTTTTTCCTGGCGATCTGTAGTTTTAGGAATAGGTGCTCTATTTATAGTGTTACTTATTCTGTCTGTTGGATATCATGTATTCCCAGGCTGCAGAAATGACAAGAAGAAGGAGGGTGACCTGGAAGAAGGTCATCAGAGTTCTGGTGAGGATTTACTGTATTTGCTTTGATACTGATGTCATTCTATTGTGGGCATCATTCAGTGTTTTACTCTATGTAAGGAGCAAGCGTTGCTTTTCTGTGATAAGCTGCACTCAGTAAAGCTGAGGTCAGACCTGGCCTTGCAGGAGATGTGAAAACACATTCTACATTGATAGATACACTGAGTGTATCTCCAGTCACAGCATTAGGACAGCGCAGACATACCTTTTAGCAGACAGCCTGATCCCTTGCATCATAGCATTGGTCCTGCCAATCAGGATGGAGCTTGGTGAAAGTAAGAGGGGATTGTGGCATTTGTTTCCACTAATCACATCTTCCCATGTTGTTTAATTATTATTATTATTTTTATTTAAATAGCAGCAACATCTTCCGAAGTGTTTTACAACATACAGTAATGGGGAGCATAGATACATGAGCAACACAATACATACAATTGATGTGTAGTTTGAAAAATATCACCAATACTCCTAGATGTTCATTTGATAAAATACACAGAAAGAGGAAACGCATGGGAGAGGGCATACATGCAAAAAGGGTGTCGGGGAAAAAAGGGCGCGGGGTGTAAACGATAAGTGGCAATAACGTTTATAAAAAATAATGTGTTGTATTTCGTTTACAATAATGTTTTTTAACAAATTAAAAAACATTAAATAATGTGTATGAGTTCGCAAATTGTAAAAACGATAATCTTCCCTATTTTGAAAGTGAAACTTATAATAACGTTTGTTAAAAAATGATAATATATGTATAATAATTATAATTGTATAATATTGTGTATTACCTTCATTTATCGTTTCTTCATTTAATAAAATCTGAAAATATTGTTTGTAACAATGAAAAATAACTGTAGTTAAATATTACTAACATTTTAGTACAACTAAACTTAACCCTACTCTCACACAGAACCCTCCCTGTACCTATCCCTAACCCCTAGACCCCCCTGGTGGTGCATAACCCAAACCACCCCCTTGGTGGTGCCTAACCCTAACCACCCCCCTGGTGGTGCCTAACCTTAACCACTCCCCGGTGGTGCCTGACCCTAAATCTCCCCTGGTGGTGCCTAACACTAACCACCCCCCTGGTGGTGCCTAACCCTAACCACCCCCCTGGTGGTGCCTAACCCTAACCACCCCCTGGTGATTCCTAACCCTAACCACTCACTGGTGGTGTCTAACCCTAAGACCCCCCCTGGTGGTGCCTAACCCTAACCACTCACTGGTGGTGTCTAACTATAAGACCCCCCCCCCTGGTGGTGCCTAACCCTAAGACCCCCCTTAGTGATCGCTTTATTGTGTGGATAATAATGTTTTACAAATAGTGACTGTAAAAAAATATTACGATTTACTTACTGATCGCTTTATTATGTGAATAATAATGTTTTACAAACAGAAAATCATAAAATTATAAATACGGTTTTAGTTACATACGATAGATATGTTTAATATATTTGTAAATGTGATTTGTCACGGACGCAGTTATAAAACGTTAATAATCTCTGGGCGCAGTTATAAAACGTTAATAGTCTCCGGCGCCCTTTTTTCCTGTTTGGCGCACATAAACGATATTTATTATTGGGAGTGAATGACAGCGCCCTTTTTGTCCACTAGCTGCCGGCGCCCTTTTCTACTGCTTCCGGGAGAGGTCCCTGCCCTTGCAAGCTTACAGTCTAGACGACTTTTGGGGTGGAGACAATGGGGATTAGAAAAAGGGGTTACCAGATGAGACAGTGAGCTTTAGATTCTAGCTATAGCAAATCATAGCAAATTTTCAGGCTAGAAGCATGACGGATGTGGGAGAGAGTTCCATAGCAGAGGTGACCATCGTAAGAAATCCTGTAAGTGATAGTGAGAGTAGGAGACCAACAAGAGTGTTTAATGGCTATGAGAAAGGCTACAGCATGGGGCAATGCAGTAGGGAGTGTGGCATTGTTGGTGGTGACTCAGGAGCTCCTGGAATTTGGAATGTGAGAGTAGACAGAGAGTGGAATTGCAAAAATCTATTAACCCTTCGCACTCTCACATGCAAATGTTCAAATAAATGCATTCACAGATTCACTCATCCAGGCATAATTGTTATCCCTACAACTAAGTTAAAAGCCGGGGTTTTAGTTCACAGAAGAATGCATTCTTATGCTTAGTCACCTATACTGCGCAGAAGTACCCAGGTAAACATAGGTGTCCTAACTCTGGCCCTGTAACATGCATAGTGCAGACATGCAACCACATTCATTGCATCAAACCTATCAATGGATTAGGAGCACACATCCTGACGTCCTCTCCTGGGACAGATAGTGCATCTTACCAATCGCACAAGGGAGCTAACGTAATGTATCCATGTGCACCATGCACATACACCAGCATAAGCTGTGTGCATGCTGACAAACATACAGGGGAAGGAGGGAGTGCACTGAATTAGACCCTAGCCACAGGGGTCAGTAACAATAACAAAATACATATATCCAGGCACATCGCATCTAGTTAGGACATTAAATAAGTTATTAAGGAAAGGGAAGTGCTGAAGGGGGTGTGGCTAGAAAACAGCAAAAATCTATTAACCCTTCGCACTCTCACATGCAAATGTTCAAACAAATGCATTCACAGATTCACTCATCCAGGCACAACTGTTATCCCTACAGCTAAGTTAAAAGCCGGGGTTTTAGTTCACAGAAGAATGCATTCTTATGCTTAGTCACCTATACTGCGCAGAAGTACCCAGGTAAACATAGGTGTCCTAACTCTTGCCCTGTAACATGCATAGTGCAGACATGCAACCACATTCATTGCATCAAACCTATTAATGGATTAGGAGCACACATCCTGACGTCCTCTCCTGGGACAGACAGTACATCTTACCAATCGCACAAGGGAGCTAACGTAATGTATCCATGTGCACCATGCACATACACCAGCATAAGCTGTGTGCATGCTGACAAACACATACAGGGGAAGGAGGGAGTGCACTGAATTAGACCCTAGCCACAGGGGTCAGTAACAATAACAAAATACATATATCCGGCTTTTAACTTAGCTGTAGGGATAACAGTTGTGCCTGGATGAGTGAATCTGTGAATGCATTTGTTTGAACATTTGCATGTGAGAGTGCGAAGGGTTAAAAGATTTTTGCTGTTTTCTAGCCACACCCCCTTCAGCACCTCCCTTTCCTTAACTTATTTAATGTCCTAACTAGATGCGATGTGCCTGGATATATGTATTTTGTTAGAGAGTGGAATTGGCCTGCTACTTAGTCTCTCGATGGAAGACATATGTTTATATTTATATTGTAAAGAGACTCAAAGATGTCACTACAGATTTTTTACTTACCCGGGGCTTCCTCCTGCCCCATAAGCATGGCTGTGTCCCTCGCCGTCCTCCTACAATGTCCGGTTCAGCCGTGGTGAGCCCCGGTAAGCGGCTCAGTGACATAAGCGGCCGACCTTCTACACAAGCACAGAAGGCCCCGGCTGGCGTCACTCAGTCAGACTGAATCCGATTGAACCGCTTACCGGGGGTTAAGTGCGGGAGAACGGCGACGTTAAGGAGGATGGCGAGGGACACATCCATGCTTATGGGGTTGGAGGAAGCCCCAGGTAAGTAAAAAACTGCAGTGAGACTCATCTCTGAATCTCTTAAATAAACTATGTACGTTACTCACATATGTTGCTCCCTGAGCTTTCACAGTGAGACGTTACAGGTGCACGTTAGTGCAGCCTGTAACGCAGCCCCACCGCACAGTAATGAAAAATCAATGGGCTGTTCACAGTGCCCACGTTGCGTTACATTGTAACGCAGCATATCCATTGAGAGTGCTGAATACTGTGCGTTATGCGCGGCTAAGCCGCGTTAGACTGTGCGCACATGCTCAGTAGTGTTGGGGAGGAGTGGAGAGCAGCCAGGCACATGGTTAATTAATATTCACTGCACTCAGTGACGTGCAATGTTTACTTCCTGGAGCAACCGCTCTGTGCGGCGATTGGCCGGGCGGGACCACATGATGCCGCATGCGTCCAAGAGTACGCATCACGGACGCCAGAGTGAGCTGCACAACGCGGCTCACTCCGACGTCCACACCAGAGAGCACCAGGCGTTGCGTTAGGGGCACGTTATGTGCCCTATAACGTCCCCTAAACGCAACATCCTGGTGTGTAAGTAGCCTAAATGTTCTGTCATGGTTTGTGGAATATGTTTCCACTTTATAAATATTTAATTATACTCTCCATAAGTGAGCTTCCCGTTAATGTCACAGTGAAGATAAATATATTGATTCAAAAGTTCTGACAAACTATATCGCAGGTCACCAGAAGGATGTGGAGAATCGGCAACCAGACCAGAGCATCAGGTTATCATTCAGTAACAAAGGTATGCATTTTTTTTATTTTTTTTCCCTTCAGAACTTTCTTTCCTTTGCTTCCTTCAGAACTATAAAAATGTGGGCACGCAGCAGCAGATATGATGTAGAAGAAAAAACTAATATTTACAAAATATAAGCAGCAAATGTACTGTTAATTCTCCCATCTGAACTAACCTCTCTCCAATAGGGATGATCAATGAGATGCAAATAATTTCTCCTTGCATTCAAATGTAATGTAAATGTTATGCAGCTTGAACTTGGACCACTAAAATTGACAGAAAGTTATTCTGATTGGTCAAATTTCAAGCTGCATATAATTTATTTGACATTTTAATGCAAGGAGTAATGATTTGCATCTCATTGATCATACCTATTTTCCAATTCTCATTGTTGTTCTGTTGCACTGCTCTCCATAGTTCTGTCATACAACCAGGTATCAACATGGCATACGAATCAAACAAAGTACAACATAAGTATGACTATCCAAGATGTTCTACAATACAAAACAGCAGTTGCAACAAAACAATAGGGGAGGGAGCCTTGCCCTTGGAAGCTCACAATCTAATTAGACAATAGGGGGAAGAGAGAAAAGAGACACAAGTTGGGTATGTAGGAAAGCTGATGGCAATGAGTTCCACACTGAGTACGAGATAGATATTGCACAGAGGGTGCTTTATATTCATACGTACTGTATGTTCATACATTTGTACAGATAATGGGCAGGAGAATGTGTGTGAAAATGGGTGCGATTGTCTATTGCAGTGGTTCCCAACCTTTTCCGGCCCGGGGAACACTGTCTGACCAAATTTTTCTCTGGGGAACGGCGCGCGGGGGGGGGGGGGGGGGGTTTGGGGGTCGGGGACGCGGCCCCCGGTTGTTTGCGCGACCTAGTGGACAGTGCCGTGCGCAGCAGGCTATGGGGGGGGGGGGGGCGCTGGGGTGCGGCTGCATAGCTAGCATAGTTGCCCCAGTGTGGTGAGTTTAGTTGCCTCAGTATAGCTAGTATAGTGCCCCAGTATAGTGCCCCAGTATAGCCAGTATAGTGCCCCAGTATAGCCAGAATAGTGCCCCAGTATAGCTAGTATAGTGCCCCAGTATAGCCAGCATAGTGCCCCAGTATAGCCCCCCAGTATAGCTAGTATAGTGCCCCAGTATAGTGCCACAGTATAGCCCCCCAGTATAGCTAGTATAGTGCCCCAGTATAGCCAGTATAGTGCCCCAGTATAGCCAGTATAGTGCCCCAGTATAGCCAGTATAGTGCCCCAGTATAGCCAGCATGGTGCCCCAGTATAGTGCCCCAGTATAGCTAGTATAGTGCCCCAGTATAGCCCCCCAGTATAGCTAGTATAGTGCCCCAGTATAGTGCCCCAGTATAGCCAGAATAGTGCCCCAGTATAGCCAGTATAGTGCCCCAGTATAGCCAGTATAGTGCCCCAGTATAGCCAGCATAGTGCCCCAGTATAGCAAGCATAGTGCCCCAGTATAGCCCCCCAGTATAGCTAGTATAGTGCCCCAGTATAGCCAGTATAGTGCCCCAGTATAGCCAGTATAGTGCCCCAGTATAGCTAGTATAGTGCCCCAGTATAGCCAGTATAGTGCCCCAGTATAGCCAGTATAGTGCCCCAGTATAGTGCCCCAGTATAGTTAGTATAGTGCCCCAGTATAGCCAGTATAGTGCCCCAGTATAGCCAGTATAGTGCCCCAGTATAGTGCCCCAGTATAGTTAGTATAGTGCCCAAGTATAGCCAGAATAGTGCCCCAGTATAGCCAGTATAGTGCCCCGGTATAGCTAGTATAGTGCCCCAGTATAGCCAGTATAGTGCCCCAGTATAGCCAGTATAGTGCCCCAGTATAGCTAGTATAGTGCCCCAGTATAGCCAGTATAGTGCCCCAGTATAGCCAGTATAGTGCCCCAGTATAGTGCCCCAGTATAGTTAGTATAGTGCCCCAGTATAGCCAGTATAGTGCCCCAGTATAGCCAGTATAGTGCCCCAGTATAGTGCCCCAGTATAGTTAGTATAGTGCCCAAGTATAGCCAGAATAGTGCCCCAGCATAGCTAGTATAGTGCCCCAAAATAGTGCCCCAGTATAGCCAGTATAGTGCCCTCCCGCCCGTCCCCGCGGCCGCCGCTGTTATTACCTTAACAGCTGCCGCTCTCCCCTCTCCACCGCATGTGTTTATTCTAGCAGCGTATCTCCGGCTGCTCTGTGTGATGCGGAAGGAAGCATCCGGGCAGCGGCTTCCTGTAACGGCGATATGTATCGCCGTTACTATGGTAACCGAGCCCTGCCTCCTTCCGCATCACACAGACAGAGCAGCCGGAGATACGCTGCTAGAATAAACACATGCGCCGGAGAGGGGAGAGCGGCCGCTGCTAAGGTAATAACAGCGGCGGCCGCGGGGACGGGCGGGAGGGGGAGAAGAGGACGGCACACCAGGCAACGTTCCACGGCACACTAGTGTGCCGCGGAACACTGGTTGAAAAACACTGGTCTATTGAATAGGTCATATAGCTATAAAGTTATGAATATACCGTAATGGATCTATTATAATATGTATTATATCAAATAACACAGATGATGTCAAGCAGAAAAAACAGAAGTCATCATTTACAAATAAAGGTAAGAAGTAGTTTGGCCCGCTGTAATTGGAATGTAAACAGGCAGTTATGGGCTTTTAAAACATCTGGAATGATAAATAATAGAGGTTCTGTCAGGAAAGATGAGAAGCTTCTCTAATGATTGGAATCACAGAAATCATACAGATTTGTAACTTGCTGGAAAACCACTGAGCTTGTGTCCCCTACTCTACTCACAGGACCTGCTGTCCAGGGCCGGAGCTACCATAGGAAAAAATAGGCAACGGCCCCAGAGCCTGTAGGGGCCCCCAAGGTGTCTTCCCCCATGTTAACTGTTGCTCCCCAGGGTCTCTGCAGAGTCTGTTAAGTTGGGAGGTGATTGGGGGAGGGTCAGCAGCCAGCTCAGGGGCCCAGGAGGGAAGTTTGGCTGCAACAAAGGGCCTCTAATGATGCTTTTTGGTCGGGAGGTGTCTGTTGGGGGGCCCCCAGGCTAATTTTGCCCTATGGCCCAACTGTTACTTGAACCGGCCCTGCTGCTGTCCATTTATCCTTGATGAAAAGTAGAGTAGATACAAAAATGCCAAAATAAGTGATTATGTATGGACAAATCCAATCACAACATTATTCTCGTTTTTAATTAGTTTACACAGCCAATCACCATGCAGATTCCGTAGTTGAATGGTGATTGGCTGCATGGTGCTTGTAAACTGAAGAGGAGGAAGTTCTGTACAGCCAATCACCATGCGTCTTCCGTAGTTGCATGGTGATTGGCTGTACACTGTTTGTACACTGAAGAGGAGGAAGTTCCGTACAGCCAATCACCATGCAGCTTCCGAAGTTGTTTGGTGATTGGCTGTACCGTGCTTTTACGTGCTTGAAGAGGAGGAGCTTTCCACCACCAGAAGCAGTTAATCTGCAAACTGGCTAATAAAGTCAAAAGCCTAGTTCGGGAAACGCTCGTCATGACCGTTCTTTTGCATTTTGCTTTCACAATTCTTCAGTTTCCTTCTTCCCATACGACGCACACGTTTGCAATTACAGTATATGCTGCTGCAAACAAAAAGAATCACATAAGGATTGCGGCAAAACATTTGTGGAAAACACAATCACAAAAGCTGACAGAAACCTGGGAATTGCAGGGGAAAACGGACCTCCAAGTGTGTGCCCTCCCTGACTGAATAAGCCCCATGCCAAAGAGATCAGCAGGGCTGCCAGGCAACTGGGATTGCTTAAAAGGAAATAAATATGGCAGCCACAGTATTGGTCTCAGTCCAGGTGTGCTTTAAAATACAAGTAACCTCCGGATCAGTGAATAATGGCGCACAGCGCCTATGCATATAAATGGCGCCACATTAAAAAGATACGCTTATTGCTATTTATCATTAGTACTGCATAATAATGGCGCACAGGGAAAAAAAGAAGAAAAACGGCACACACTAATGTTATTTATCAATAGTGCCGTTCATTTGCCAAACAGCAGACGTTATTGCCCACAGTAACGTTATTTATCAACATTGCCTTACATAAGCCAAACTGCAGACGTTATTTAACTGCAAAACGGTGAATGGATTTAATGTAACACTGTCAAGGTTAGGGTTAGGCACCACTGGGGTGTCTTAGGGTTAGGCACCACCAGGGGGGGGGGGTCTAAGGGTTAGGCACCACCAGGGAGGTCTTAGGGTTAGGCACCACCAGGGAGATGGTTAGGATTAGGCACCACCAGGGAGGTCTTGGGGTTAGGCACCACCAGGGGGGTGGTTAGGGTTAGGCATCACCAGGAGGTGGTTAGGATTAGGCACCACAAGGGGGCTCTTAGGGTTAGGCACCATCAGGGGGGTCTTAGGGTTAGGCACCACCAGGGGGGGTCTAAGGGTTAGGCACCACCAGGGGGGTTTTAGGGTTAGGCACCACCAGGGGGGTGGTTAGGGTTAGGCACCACCAGGGGGGGTTTAGGGGTTAGGGATAGGTTAAGAGAAGGTTCCGTGTGTTAACGCTAAATAACAATAAGGCTCTAATGTTAAATAACAATAAGGCTTTAACGTTAAATAGCGATAAGCTGCAAACGGATTAGCGGCAACACCGTGCGCCATTATTCTCAGGCGCCATTTTCAGATGGATCCGTAACCTCACATAAGAGCCCATACATAATTGCATTAATGATCATATTAATGATCATAATTAAGTTTCATCGTACAAAAATGCTATTTGGCTCTCTACCAATCTCTATGCTCTGCTTTATGGTGAGTGGAAAGGGTCAAAAAGCAAGGACAAGTTGCCACGACCTGAAGTGCTGCACAGCAATAGCGATAGGGCGGCATAGTTCTCCAGCATGCTCAAATGCATATGAGCTCTTGCCACACATCATGAGGTGTCTGTATACAAGACAACTATAAACCATAGTTTTGGGCAACCTAATCTTTTATTACCTACTAGCAGACCCAAGCCCATTTAAAAATGGGCTCTAAGGTCTATGTTTCTTGCCGACGCCCACTGCCTGTTACTGCGCGCGCGCACCCACCGCACACGTGGCCGCCCGCTCACATGCCCACCTGGCTCCTTGGCCCCGTTCCTGTCCTCTGTCTCTGTGAAGCTGGGTCAGTGCCGCGCACATGCGCAGTAGCAAAGAGTACGGTCCCAGCTACACAGGGAAAAGACCTAATAGTTTTCAAAAAGACCTTATTGTTTTTGAGAAAATCGATTTTAAAAACTGGACGTTTTAAAACGTCCATTGGTCCATTAACGGGGATAAATTAAACTTTTAATACTACTGGTGGTCGTGAAGTGGTTAAGCAGATGTTTGCCTTTGCACAACAGGTATTATTAGTATAGAGTGAAACATGCTGTGGTTGGATACATCCATAATTAAAGACTCGTTTTTGCATCGTGTGGATGTACTTTACGTATTCACTGGGATTGGTTATCCTTGGTCTTTCGATGCCTGGAGATGAGTGTAGTGTACACATCATTCCACTTGGTTCATTTACCCTCTACTGAATGTGTTTTGGTGACACATCTGTCCATCTATTGCCACCAGCTTTATTTCTTAGTAGGAAGATCAAGATCTCAAGGCAATAATATAAACATCAGTGCTGGGAAGTTCGGCCTTATATATCACCAGAATGGCTTATTTGTGTGTGTGAAGGTTCTGATGTACAATGCAGCATGGTGGTTAGGTTAGTCAGCAGCACCCAGGCCTAGTATCACTGCTGACATATAGTGGGAACGTGTAACTTTGTTTATAAATTGGACATTGTGCAATAAATGTGTAATGAAGGTATTGCTCACATATTTCATCTCATGTAGGATTTGAGAATGATGAAGGAAATAAAGATTTGAAGAGAGAGAGAGAAGGTGAGTAGTCATCCAGGCTTCTAAAACATGATTTCGTTTTTTCCGTCCTTGACTTTTCTGAAATTAGGTTCATACAGATATACTGTAATTAAAGTAAATGCAGTTTAAAGTTGTTGGTAAACACAGAAAACAAATACTCTCCTCGAGAGGGAAACCTCTGGTTCCCAAAATCCATCTTCTTCAGCCAGGCCAAATCAGCCCACTGAAGTGCAGCCCACAGCGTCTGCACAGTAGCACAAACCAGCTCAGACTTTAGCGGAAAAACCTGAGCCATGTCTACCGCAAAATTTGGCTTTCAGGGGTCCCAGCACTGGAACAAACCAGTAGAAGAGGATGGGGAAAGCCTCTCCAGGATCCATAGGCCTTCCCCTTCCTGAGGTGAGTACCCTGTAGGTGACCTTTTTTCCCCTTGAGGTACCCTTTAAATACAATGTAAATGCTTCTATTCCAACATTGACTGCAACAATGACTATAGCTGTACGTTATCTGGAAATAGCATCTCACCAGAACCAAGAAGAAACTAGTTTTTGGTGTAGGACCCATCACTGGTCATACTGACCAAAAACTAGTTGCTTCTTGGTTCTAGTGGTCATGGGTGCTCCATGTATTTGAATAGAGTAGTGACCGCAGCCACGCCAAAACTACCTTGGTGCTAAAGCAGCATGTGCTGAGATTACACAACAGCCATATCATTTCCACAGAGCTTATTCAGACTCTGAGTGGATTCACTGCAGACTTCAGAGATTCTCAGCACCGGAGATTTTAGTGCTGCAGAAAATATGACCATAATGAATCCCTTTTGAAAGCTATTTTTGAATAAAGTCAGTGGTGTAGCTAAGGAGCTCTGGGCCCTGGTGCAAGTTTTACATGGGGCCCTCCAAGCACTCAAAACATAACAATTGATACGGCTTACCGAAACCTGCAAAAGGACACCACAGTGTCAGAGGTGCAAGGAGGGGATGGGAAACAGTTCCTAAATGATTATCAGTATTCAAAGCATCTATAGAAAGGATTATTACCAGCAAAGGACCAATAAAGAGCTAATACTGCAGTTGAAAGAGGGCCCCTCAGGGCCCCTTTGGCCCAAAGGCCCCGATGCAGTCGCAACCTCTGCAACCCCTATTGCTACGCCACTGAATAAAGTAAAAGTTCATCCTCCCGTCACTAATTTTCTTAAATGTAGCCTGTAGAGGCAGGGGATACATCAAATAAAGGCACTGGGAAATAAGTGCGCACAGTAGCGATGTTTGTTAAACTATCGTTATTAAATACCAATATTTATTTTTAAAAATGTAAAATATCGATATTAAATATTGATATTTTACTATGGCCAAACCTGAGATCACTGGAGACTTTCAAAGCCACGGATGATGTGCGCTGTCCTGTAAATGATTGCCGAACGGCTGGAGCTGCAAGCCTCTATTTACTGACTGTGTGTCTGGGGAAGGCTGGCTGGCTGCTTGATCTGTTTCTCTGGGTTTGACTAGTTGTCCCAGGCTAGTTACCCCTGCCTGCTTGGCTGTGCTGAAAAAGGAGGAAGTCAAAGCTGGATTACCCGTAGCTGCCTTAGTAGTGTCAGCGGTGGCTGCAGTGACAGGGCGGCAGGGGACAGCTACACACAGGGATGGAAGTGTGGCCTCATCGGCACCGCTATGGTAACAGCGCTCTACAAGTGTGGAGGGTGGGGGAGGACAAACTTGGGATGACGATTATGATGATTATTATTGTGTATGTGTTGTGTCACTGTCACTGCGCTGCTGGGGACTTGTTGCGGCAAGTGGACTAAATGGGCAATTTAGTCAACACAAAATATCGGGATTTGGGCGGCCGCCATGCTCTCTATATATCGGGTGCTGTTTCAGTGCCCACTATATATCGGGCGCCCAAATTTCCGCTCTGATGCCCAAAGACCGCTATTTTGTATTGGAGCCTATGGTGGCGCCCATTTAGTCCACTTGCCGCATGCGTCCCTTTTTCCTGCTTCGAGAGGCAGGACTCTCTTATTGTTTCTCATCATTGCTGTACATGTATTGCCGTGACTTTATGTACGTATATTTATATGTAATTGAACTATGTAGGTTACTCACCTATGTTACTCACCTATGTTCCTGTCATGGTTTGCGGAATATGATGGCAATATATAAATCGTTAATTATACTCTTCTTGTTAATGTAGATAAATGAAGATAAAGATATTGATTCAAAAGTTATAACAAACTATATTGCAGGTCACCAAAAGGATGTGGAGAACCAGCAACCAGACCAGAGCATCAGGTTATCATTCAGTAACAAAGGTATGCATTTTTTTTCTTCAGGTTGCATAGTTACCTGTTTTACCACAGGGTAACCTAAAGGCAATGCAAGTGTATGGGGCCTTGCACAA
The DNA here is from genome assembly GCF_040937935.1 of Hyperolius riggenbachi. NCBI lineage: Eukaryota > Metazoa > Chordata > Amphibia > Anura > Hyperoliidae > Hyperolius > Hyperolius riggenbachi. The sequence goes on along the minus strand of NC_090649.1, from coordinate 116,907,191 downwards.
TTATGTTTCGAGTTGCACCGGAAGCTTGCCGAGCCAATGCAAAGCCTGCAGGGCTGTACCGAATGACTTCTGTGGCGACGGAACTAACCTTTACCCAATTCTCACTTTTGTGCTGTTGCACTGCTCTCCACAGTTCTGCCGTACAATCATCTGACTCCTTCCTCACACTTTCTATCCAACCAGTTTTAATTAATGGTACAGTAAGACTGTGTCCAACCAGTTCTATATAGGCATGGCATGTGAGCACATATATCTGTAGGAGACGGGAAGAAATTAAGGTTTTATAAATCCATATTTTACAGTTTAAATATAATATTTTTCTCTTCAAAACTCAAATGAAATCTACCTTTTATGAAAGCTTCATTTTGGTGCCATACAGTAGATGGTTTTGTTGCCATTGCTAGCTGATGCCAGTGTCCTGGGTTTTTGGCAATGAGCTTGGCTATCAGGGGCGTAGCTATGGAGCTATGGGCCCCGGTGTGAGTTTTACATTGGGCCCCCCAAGCACTCTATAGATAAAACTTGATACGGTGCAACAAAACCTGCCAAGGTCATCCACAGTGTCAGAGGTGCAAGAAGGGGATGGGGAACCGTTTGTTAAATGATTACTACTATTCAAAGTATCTATAGAAGTGATTATTACTACCACAGGACCAATAGACAGCTAATACTTTTGGTTGAGGAAGGGCCTCATGGGGCCCCTCTGTCCCAAGGGCCCTGATGCGGTCGCTACCTCTGCAACCCCTATTGCTACGCCACTGTTGCCTATTAAATAACCTAAGCCCCTAAATATTGGACTGAGGGCATGGATTTATGCTAGGAGGGCATTTACCAAAAGGAAATTAGTTCATTAGTTAGTGTTAGGTGATCCAAAGAGGAGGAGTGATGGTAACACTGCCACATACAGCATTGCATACCCAGGATCCCGCAGTATCTTTCAGAGTTTTATCAATACTAGGCACCCATGGTGAATCTACCGGAACCAGATTTTGGTGCCACAAACTGGCCAACTTAGATTTCAAGTCAAAAACAAGTGTAAAAATAAAGTGTGCTAAAGAAAATCCCATTGCTAATCTTCACACTAACCCCTTTCCTCTCACCCAAATCATTACACTAACATGAATGTAATCTATAACAAGTACTATCAGCTAAAGTCTAAAGCCTGGTACACACTTTCAATTATGATTGTCCAATCACTGACCAATTTTACCACCTCCATGTAGTATGAGGGTTTCCCTACACAATCTGCTCTTCATTTTTAATATCTGTTGACCCTCATACTACATGGAGGTGGTAAAATTGGTCAGTGATCGACTTATGATAATGGAAAGTGTGTACCTGGCTTTACACTCCAGGCTTAATACTTAAAGCCTGGTACACACGTTCAATTATTATTGGCTAATCACTGACCAATTTTATCAACTCTGTGTAGTATGAGGGTTTACCTACATAATCTGCTCATGGTATTCAAAAGTGGTTAGTGATTGGTAAATCATAATTGAAAGTGTGTACCAGGCTTTAAGCCAATCATTGATTGGTCAATCATTGGCCAATTTTACCACTTCCATGTAGTAGTATGAGATTACCAATAAGCCAAAAGAGGAGAAAAACTGCGCTCCACAACCACAACAGATTAATAATCAGGGGATCGCAGTTGGAAAAAAAGAGTCACCTTACTCTTCATATATGCATAGATCAAAGGTAAACTGCGCTTCCAATAGTCCAGCTTACTCCCAGTAATTCGGACAGTACCCTAAAACATAAATAAAAAGGCGTACATAGTGCCCAATACTTTATGTTTAAAAACACAAATTCCACCACGTGCTGCACTCCACAGGGACGTGCCACCACCTGATCACAGACACTGGGCAACAATCCCCTTTGTGAATCCACTCACCAGAATGTTTCTTGCACACTGCATATACCGGATAAACATCTACTGTATACACAACTCCTGGCAGGCACCGGAATCCAGATAAAAGAAGTCTTTATTGATCCCCAAGCCGACAGAGTAACAGATCAAAACAAACCCTGGCCACAGAACTCAGGGTAGTGTGTCCACTCTCGGTTTGCCGTCTTCAGCGTGATCCTGCTGGGTGGAGCAGGATCACGCTGATGCTTCAACCAGAAAGATAGCAAGCCAAGAGTGGACGCACTACCCTTCCCCAAAAGTCCACGGACCGGGGAACTCGGCGAACCGCAATGGACTTCAATGGGCAGGCATCCTTTAAAGACTACAAACTCTGTTTCTGGCCACAAAAGTGATGGAAAAGATGTTTCAAGGGGTTTAAAACCTGGAGAGTGGCATGGCGGAGTGGGATACACGACCAATAGTTCCTAGGAAAATTACGCATTTGACGCATAGCAGGGTTACAATCCCTAAAGTGCAGAAATCACATTGCATTCCTAAATTGGAGGCATGAAGTGCTTAAAAACATATTGCGTGTGTATACATGGATCAGGCAGTATAAATAGTGTACTGCTTAACACTAACAGACCAAACTCACTGTGTAACGCACCGCGAACAGCTGTTTGTGTAGTGATGGTCGTGCTGGACTGATGCGCACCATGGCGAGAGTGCAGGCCATGGCGGTTTTCCAGCCCATATGGTTGGGCTGAGATAGCTCAATGACAGAACAACAGTGACTGTCCAGCTGATCGAACTTGGTCTGTCCACAATGAAGCAACAACCTTATTATCTTGGGCGTGCCCTCCAACACACTCATATAGGTGCATTGCTTCCTTGTGATAGGGAGTGGAGGATGGTGGCTGTGAAGATGCAAGGGCAGCAGAGGATACAGCGGCTGAAGATGCTGCACCTGGAAGAGGAAGAGGAGGGTGGCTTTGCGTTTGCGTGCAGCTTTTTCTTATGTGCTCATCCCATTTGTGTTTGTGCTTGTTTATCAAGTGCCTTCATAAGGCTGATTTCCCTAGGTGGGTGTTGCTTTTCCCATGACTCAATTTTTGTTTGCAGACAGTACAGATAACATTGCTGTAATCTGAGGCAGAGAAACAAAAAAATTTCCATACTGGTGATCTCTGGGATGACGGTATTTGGGTGGTGGTGGCAGCAACTGACGTTGAAGGGCGTGTTGGCTGGCTGACCCTAGGTGGCGATACATGCTGCCGGCGGACACTGCCAGGAGCTGTTTCCGACGGCGAGCTTCCCCTGCTTCTTACAGCAACTCGTCTCCTCCTCTCTGACTCCCCCTCTGAACTGTCCCCCCTGTTCATCTCGTCTATTGGGAACCCACGTGCCATCCATGGCAGGATCATCATCATCATCATCCTCCACAGCTTTGCTTGTATCAGACACCTCCAAAACTGTACCAAAAACAGGTACTTCATCATCATCCTCACACCTTACGTCCATACTGACGCCTAAATCAGACATATGAGGTGGTGTAACATCCTTAGTGCCTTCATCTTGTAACAATAATGGCTGTGAATCAGTTAATTCCCCTCCAAATAACTCCTGCAAACACTTAGATGGAGCAGCTGAGGTGCTAGTAGTAGCGGTGATGGCAGCCGGCTGAGTGTTAAGTGGTGTGCCCGCATCAGAGCAGGAGGAGGAAGATATGTCACAGTTCAATGCGGAAGCTGAGGAAGATGAGCTGTCCTGTGTTAAATAGTTAAGTACATCCTGACAATCTTGGGGGTTGAGGGTACGTGCCTTCTGAACACTGTTCTTGGGGGTTGAGGGTCGCGCGAAATCACGTCAGCAAGACCTCGAACAGACCTGCTGGGTGGCCTGCCTCTGCCTGTTATTTTGTCCATATTGGGGGTATGCGCAGTAGTACTAACAATATTGAATACTAGTGGTAGACAGTTTGAGTAATCACAAAGAGGCACGGCACGCAATCAGTGTCAAATACACAGCAGCTGTGTGTGTGTGTGTGTATCACAGGGCTGTGTACTTTATCAACACACACAAAGAGATATCCTATATAATAGTACTTTCAATCACAAATACAGTTGGAAGCTAAGCACAGTTTATGATGATAGACAGTGTGCTGGACTGTAATAGATAGAAGAGGATAGTAGAACTTCAAGGCCCAGCAATGACTGTGGCCTGTCCTGTATTTAGTGTCTGACACGCACGCACGCACACAGGCACACACGCACGCACGCACGCACACACACACGCACGCACGCACGCACGCACGCACGCACGCACACACACACACACACACACACACACACACACACACTATGAGCCCTCAAAAGGGTTTTTGTTTTGGTGTGCTTTCAGCAATAAAGAACAGCCTAGCTAACTGTCCTTGTCTCTCTGTGGGCTGTATGCAGTGTCACCCACAAAGGGAGCTATGCTATAGTACATTCAATCCCAGATACAGTGGAATCCCAGATAGAGTGTACTGTCACACAGGTACAGGGGAAAGGTATGCACTGGTAATATATGGGGGTTGATTCACAAAGCCGTGCCAACTGTTTAGCACGGGTGTGCTAAACAGTTAGCACGTGAAGTGCCGTTCGCGGACTTTTGCGCGCGCAATTTGCCGCAAATCGCGCGAATCACAGCACTTTGCGCGAGCAAAAGTCCGCGAACGGCACTTCATGTGCTAACTGTTTAGCACACCCGTGATAAAAAGTTAGTACGGCTTTGTGAAACAAGCCCATAGTGTGGAAAGGTATGCACTGGTATAATAGTGTGCTGTCACACAGGTACAGTGGAAAGGTATGCACTGGTATAATAGAGTGTGCTGTCAAACAGGTACAGTGGAAACGTATGCACTGGTAAAATAGAGTGTGCTGTCACACGGGTACTGTGGAAATGTATGCACTGGTAAAATAGTGTGCTGTCATGCTGTCACACGGGTACAGAGGAAAGGTATGCACTGGTATAATAGAGTGTGCTGCCAGTGGTGGGACTACAAATCCCAGTTGGCCTGGCTGGCAACTGTCTGTGGGCTTTATGTATGCAGTATCACCCAGAAAGACAGCTATGCTTCAGTATGTTAAATCACAAATACAGTGAAAATATATGCAATGGTATGGTAATACAGTGTGGGACTACAAATCCCAACTGGCCTGGATGGCAACTGTCTGTGTGCTGTATCTATGCAGTGATACAGTGTCACCCACAAAGACAGTTATGCTTTACTAAGTTAAATCACACAAAACAGTGAAAAGATATGCAATGGTAATACAGAGTGTGGGCCTGGCACAGTACAGCAACTAGGCCCAGCTGCGACAGGGCTGTATGCCTGTCTGTGGTCACACACACACACACAAAAAAAAACAGATCAGAAGAATATAGCTCTCAAAAGAGCTTTTTGTGGGATGCTTTCAGCAACAAAATTGAGCGAAAAGCAAGCTGACAACAGCCTAACTAACGCTTTTCCTATCTCTCCAGCAAGCTCTCTCTGCTCTCACTATAGCAAGATCAGCGGACTGAGAAGATGGCCGATACTGCAGTGTTTTTGTAGGGGGGGGGGAGGCGGTGTCTGTGGATGAGTGCAGCCTGATTGGCTGCCATGTGTCTGCTGACTGTGATGTAGAAGGTAAACATTTAGCCCAATGATGAGGTATAGGAGGCGGGTCAAAAGCGATATGTATTCGCTACCCGCCACGGATGCGGATAGCTGATATCCACATGGACTACCCGCCGGGCGAACCATTCGGGTCATCTCTATTGAGGATCAATAAAGACTTCTTTTGTCTAAATTCCGGTGCCTGCCAGAAGTTGTGTATAGATGTTTATCTGGTATATGCGGTGTGCAAGAAACATTCTGGTGAGTGGAATCACGAAGGGGGATTGTTGCCCAGTGTCTGTGATCAGGTGGTGGCACGTCCCTGTGTAGTGCAGCACGTCGTGGAATTTGTGTTTTTAAACATAAAGTATTGGGCACTATGTGCGCCTTTTTATTTGTTTTAGGGTACTGTCCTGGACAATTGGAAGCACAGTTTACCTTTGATCTAGTAGTATGAGACTGAGATTGCCAGCACAATCTGTTGACAGTATTCAAAATCTATTGCTCCTCGTGCTGTATGGAGGTGTTAAAATTGTGGTCAGTGATTAGCCAATCAAAGCTGGATGTGTGTATGCACCCAAACAGTATTTAGATTAGGTGTCCAAAAGGAATGCTTCAGCTCCTGTCTCTCCTTCTGCTGCTGTCCTGATGGACTGATGCAGCAGTACAGATAAGATATACCTGGTATGCCTACAATGTAACCAGACCCAAGACATATAAATATTATATAGGTATATGATCACAGCTTTGGCTGTTGCTATTTGGCTACAGGCAGCAAAGAATAGAAAATGTGTGACATGACGGAAATACAGTATATCTAAAGGATGGGGAAGCTGAGCTGGTATCAGGTCATATTAGCTTTCCATAAAATGTGAGTAACATGTCCAACCTTTGCACTCCATCAGTGATTGTGAATATACTAGTGGTGTAGTTTCTTTCTTTTTTTTTTCTTTCAGGCTTTAAAAATGATAAAGGAAGTGATAACATAAAAAGGAAGGAGGAAAAAGATGACACTATTGGTAAGAAATGGATAAACTAATACATGTAAATAATATATACTAATGTAAGAAGAAAATGTGGGTGTTGGAGGCACCATCTATTTACCACCATAACTGATTACTACAGGCTCTTATTGCAGTGCATAAACTTCCACAATGCCTTATATTTTTAGGGGTTTTTTTGCAGTGAGTTTGCGGTGGGGGCGGGTTAACGCAGTAAGGTTAGGTGTCAACGACCTTTTTTTTTTAAGTTTAGGGGTTGCGGGGGGAAGGGTCTTATAGGCACTAGAGGTGGTGGGGCAGATTAAGGTTAGGCATTGGCCGGGGGGGGGGGGGGGGGGGAGGGTGGTGGTGGTTAGGTTTAGGCATCGGCCAGGGGGAGTGGTTAGGGTTAGTCATCGGTGGGGGTGGAGGTTAGAGTTAGGCATCGGCGGGGGTATTTACAGGGACTTGTTTGTTGTTGGAAGTGATATATCCTTGTAAGGAATATAGGGGTATATTCACTAAACGAATGAGCAGTAGACATATTACGCAGGGTATTACGATGCATAAGTAACTAATATGCAGTTGTATGTTACGCACGTAAATATTGCACAAATGATCTCTTAACAGCCAACAGGCTGAGAATGCGAGTGATTCTCCGTGTTCCCAGCCGCTATATCACCCTCTATGCTGCTATAGCGTATATGTTAAATGCTATAGCAGCATAGAGGGTGATATAGCGGCTGGGAACACGGAGAATCACTCGCATTCCCAGCCTGTCGGCGGCTGTCGCCGAACCCGGAAGTAGCCGCCGGCGGGGACAGGAGGATCGGAGCGAGGCTGCGAGGGCACCATACAGCTTCAGGGGGCTGAGGGATGCCCCAGGTGAGTAAAAATCTTTTTTTTTTTTACTTAAGTATCCTTTTAACTCATCTCAGTTAGGGCTCTTTCAAGGGGTGCCTACAGCGTACAAACGAGGCACGCCCCATGCTTTGGGCCTCACTTTATAGGGGGGGGGGCTGGCTTTCTTGCTTGAGGCCCAGCCTGCCCTGTGTTCCCTGCAGCTCCCTCGCTGGCGGCTGCGTGACTTACATGCCCCTGCTGACCCCTCTCAATGCTCTCTTCTCCTGTCACCAGGTTCATGTCCTGTCACCATGATTACCTGGTGGGCGCTTCTAATGAAGCCAGGGGTGCCACTGTAAGTATCCATGGCGGTAGGACGCAAAGCTGACAAGAGGAGACAGCGATGGATCGGGGGCATGTAAGTTTCCAGGGGTGGCCTATACATGGCTAACCTCTACTGGGGGCACCCATACCTGGCTACCTCGACTGGGGGCACCCATGGGTGTGGGTATGGCTCTAATTTGTTTGGAACAAATTTGGGACCATCTCAACCATTGTGCCTGCATCATAAGGGCTCTTACAAGTGTGCTACGCCAACTTGCAGATAGTGTCCTTGACATTTGTTTTCTAAATAATTTACTTCTTACCCAAACGGTAGGACTTTTCTAATAATAACTGTAGTTTTTCTTAGAATGTAAATTGCATAATATCATAGAGGGGTCCAGAGGTTGACCTCTATTACCTCTAATATGACCAAGCCTTTTATGGCAGTGCATAGGTGCAATATGAATAGGGCTATCACTTTCCAGAGGACTTTACAAAATATTTACAAGACATGGCACACGAGACACAGAAAGTACAACATAAGTATGACTATCCAAAATGGCGTGCAGGAAAAAAGGGAACTGTGAAAAAAGGGCCCGGCTGAATAACAAAATGGTGCCAGTGGATAATGAAATCTGATAACAATATGCATCAATGTCAAACTTGGTTAACGATAAATACTGTTGTAAAAACAGACGGGAAATAATAACGAAAAGATATTAACGTTAAAAAATGTTACGTAATACAACAATACAACTTAACCTAACCCTTTTCTCACACAGAACCCTCCCCTGGAGGTGCCTACAACCAGTGGTGCTCAGCAGAGCTCGAATATTCGAGTAGCTCGAATATTCGAGCTCTTTTTCAGCTATTCGAGCTCGGTATTCGAGCTCCGAATAGCTGCAGCTATTCGAATGGGCTATTCGAGTAAATGCGAATAGCCCATTCACTATTCGAGCTATTCGAGCAAACGGCGCTATTCGAGCTCGAATACCGAGCTCGAATAGCGTCATAGCCCAGATTGATGTCCTTAGAGCCAATCAGAGGGCTCCCAGGCCCTCTGACGGCAGCCAATCACAGAGGGGGACCCTGGCCAGCCCCTACCCTATAAATAGCGGCCGCCATGTTCCGTTTCTCCGTCCTTGCCTGAGACTTGCATAGAGAGAGAGTTGCTCCTTTGTGCTTTGGCTTAGCAAGAGCTCTATTGTGGTCATTTACCTAGCGTTTTTGCTCACATACACCTCCTATACACACCTATATTGTTGTTAGTTAGATAGACATTGTATTTTAGTTAGTAGCTTTTGTGTTACATAGAGACAGGCCAGCTGCTGCAGGCAAGCTTACAGCTTAAGGCCTCAGGGCCTGCCTGTGTGGGCAGCTGTCCTCCTGTCCTCTGTTAGTTTATTTCTCATTAGTATTAGACAGTATTAGACAGTATTAGATAGTATTAGACAGTATTTCTGCTGTCCTTTACTACTTAGTGATTGTATTTTGTATTGTAGTTATATACTGTAACTGTACTAGGACACTCACTGTCACTGTTCATAGGCTACTAGCTCCTGCGTGTGCTTGCACTCACTGTCTGTGTACACACACTCTATTTCCTTCTGAATAGTTATATACTGTAACTGTACTAGGACACTCACTGACTGTCACTGTTCATAGGCTAGCTCCTGCGTGTGCGTGCACTCACTCACTGTCTGTGTACTGTACACACACTCTATTTCCTTCTGAATAGTTATATACTGTAACTGTACTAGGACACTCACTGACTGTCACTGTTCATAGGCTACCAGCTCCTGCGTGTGCGTGCACTCACTGTCTGTGTACTGTACACACACTCTATTTCCTTCTGAATAGTTATATACTGTAACTGTACTAGGACACTCACTGACTGTCACTGTTCATAGGCTACTAGCTCCTGCGTGTGCGTGCACTCACTGTCTGTGTACTGTACACACACTCTATTTCCTTCTGAATAGTTATATACTGTAACTGTACTAGGACACTCACTGACTGTCACTGTTCATAGGCTACTAGCTCCTGCGTGTGCGTGCACTCACTGTCTGTGTACTGTACACACACTCTATTTCCTTCTGAATAGTTATATACTGTAACTGTACTAGGACACTCACTGTCACTGTTCATAGGCTACTAGCTCCTGCGTGTGCGTGCACTCACTGTCTGTGTACTGTACACACACTCTATTTCCTTCTGAATAGTTATATACTGTAACTGTACTAGGACACTCACTGACTGTCACTGTTCATAGGCTACTAGCTCCTGCGTGTGCGTGCACTCACTGTCTGTGTACTGTACACACACTCTATTTCCTTCTGAATAGTTATATACTGTAACTGTACTAGGACACTCACTGTCACTGTTCATAGGCTACTAGCTCCTGCGTGTGCGTGCACTCACTGTCTGTGTACTGTACACACACTCTATTTCCTTCTGAATAGTTATATACTGTAACTGTACTAGGACACTCACTGTCACTGTTCATAGGCTACTAGCTCCTGCGTGTGCGTGCACTCACTGTCTGTGTACTGTACACACACTCTATTTCCTTCTGAATAGTTATATACTGTAACTGTACTAGGACACTCACTGTCACTGTTCATAGGCTACTAGCTCCTGCGTGTGTGTGTGCACTCACTGTCTGTGTACTGTACACACACTCTATTTCCTTCTGATTACTGATTAATTATTGTAAATTCTACTTCCTGACAGTTACTACTTACTTACTGTAGTAGGGACACTCACTCAGTCACTGTTCATAGGCTAGCTCCTGCACGTGTGTGCGCGTGCGTGCACTCACTGTCTGTAGTGTACACACACTCTATTTCCTTGTGATTACTACTGATTATTGTAACTTCTAGTTGTACTTCCTGACTGTTACTACTTACTTACTGTACTAGGGACACTCACTCACTCTCTGTTCATAGGCCAGCTCCTGCGCGTGTTTGCGCGTGCGTGCACTCACTGTCTGTAGTGTACACACACTCTATTTTCTTGTGATTACTACTGATTATTGTAACTGCTAGTTGTACTTCCTGACTGTTACTACTTACTTACTGTACTAGGGAGTCGGGACACTCACTCAGTCACCTCACCCACCAACCCACTCCATTAAAGTACCCCACTTTTCACCCGCCCTTTTCAAAAACTTTTGTGTTTACGCCCAAAACATCGAAGATGTCTGGAAGTGGCAGCCAGCGCGGTTTGGGCAAGGGGAAGGGCAGCAAGGGAATCAGGAGGAGAGGGAGCAGCATTGTGGCAAGCCGCGGGCGCGGCCGCGCCACCATGCACAGTTCCGCAGCAGCAGCGTCAGTGGCTAACATTCCTCCCATAGCCACTGGCCGTGGACGCCTTGGGCGCCGCCCAGCAGGAGCATCTGCAACTCACGCTGCAGAGACACAGCAGCAGCAGCAGCGTGTAGCACCTGCTCCGATTTTCCTCCAGCCGGGTCGGAAACGTCCCATTGAGGAAAAGGATGCAGACACTGTGGTGCAACTGATGACGGAGGATGAGCAGCCCGCCATCAGCTCTGCATCCGAGGCCTCCACCCTCACCACCACCACCACCACCCCTGTTCGCAGCAGCCACCCAGCAGGGCCTGGGGAGGAGGCCAGTTCACCGTCACAAGTTGGCGACCTGTCACTCAGCAGTATTTTTACCCCAGGCACCATCAGGGTATTGTCTGCTGTTGTTGGCGATTTGGAGGAGGAGATGCTGATGGGCTCTTTGGGGGATGAGGGATTGGACAGCAAGACTGTGGCGACAGTCAAGCAGCCCATCCATGCATCAGGAGAGGAGTTTGGGGGGTCATCATCCCAGCAGGACATGTTTCAGGAGGGGGAGGATGATGATGACACGGTGACAGACAGAGACTGGGTGCCACCAGCTCCAGGGGATGTCGTCATCAGCAGCTCTGAGGAGGAGGAGGAGGATGCGCTTGTGGGCCTTGCAAGGAGGCGCATCATTGCAAGCATTGGCAGCAGTAGGCAGGTCCCACAGCCTGCTGGTGTCTCAGGCTCAGCAGCAGCAGCAGCAGCAGCATCTGGCAGTACCACCACCAGCCGCACCCAAGCCCCCCCCCCCAACCACCACAGGGAGACAGGCAGCAGCGGTTCCATGCCGTAGGGGGTTGTTTTTGTCACCAATCTGGCGCTTTTTCACCATGCCCACTGTGTACAGCAAGTACGCCACTTGCAACCACTGTCAGCGGAAGTTGAGCAGAGGTGCAGACCCCTTAAAGTTCAGCACCAGCTCGCTCATCAACCACCTTGCTGCGAAACATTTCCACCAGCATGAGGAGTTCCAGAGGCTGAAGGCATCTGGTGCTGGCAGTGGCACCACACCCATCACTGCACAGCCTTCAGCAGCAGCAGCAACAGCAGCCACCCGCCCTCCTGCTCCTCCAGCAGCACCAGCAGGAGTGCGGAAACGCATTGCTCCTCCCCCCTCTGCAACTCCTGCCGCCGACACTGAGGCCTGTTCTGGCAGCCAGTCCTCAGTGGCCTCCTCTGCTGTGTCTGCTGATTCCCGTGCCAGCAAAAGGCCGCGCCAGAGCCTTTTGAGCGAGTCCTTCCAGGGGGTGGTTAGGGCTCTGCCTCCCAGCAGCCGTCGCGTGCGGCAGCTGAACGGCTTGCTGGCACGGGCCATGTGCTCCCAACTCCTGCCGTACACGCTTGTGCAGGAGGGGAGCGACATGCGTGCGCTGCTTGCTTGTGCAGCCCCAGACTGGCAGCTCCCCAGCAGACACTTCTTCGCCCGCAAGGCCATTCCTGCACTGCACCGCTTTGTGATGGCCAATGTGGAGCGAGGGCTGGAGCACGCGGTTGGTGAAAGGGTCCATGTCACCATGGACTCCTGGAGCAGCCGCTTCGGGACAGGCTGCTACCTGTCTTTCACTGTCCACTGGGTCAGCTTGGTGGAAGGGGGTGAGGATGGGAGAGCAGCAGCGGGCACAGCAGCAGCAACACAGTGGGTGGTGCCCCCCCGCAGGGTCAGGGGAACTGCAGCAGGTTCCTCCGATCCTCTGCCATCCTCCGGCACACCTGGCCAAACCCCCCGCCTCAGCAGCAGCGTGAAGGCCCGCCACTGCCAAGCGCTGCTGCACTTGGTCAGCCTTGGGAAGACCAAGCTGACGGCAACCCATGTGTTGGCCAAACTCCAGGAGCAGGAGAGGATTTGGCTGACCCCCAGAGGCCTCAGAGTCGGAGAGGTGGTGGCCGACAATGGGGCCAATCTGGTTGCCGCAATAGACAGGGGAAACCTGACCCACATCCCCTGTCTTGCCCACGTGCTGAACCTGGTGGTGCAAAAGTTCTTGCGCACCTACCAGGGGATGGGCGAACTGCTGGAAACGGCAAGGAACGTTGTGCGTCACTTCCGGCGCTCGGCTGCAGCCTGTGCGAGCCTGGAAGACGTGCAAAAGGAGCTGGAGCTGCCACGCCATAGGCTGATCCTTGACGTTCCGACTCGCTGGAACTCCACCCTGGCGATGTTGGAGCGTCTGGTTGAACAGAAGCACGCTGTCAACCAGTACCTTGCCCTGGCCACTGTTTCCGCCGCTCAGAGAAGGGACAAGACCAGCAACATCCCGTCCATCGTCCCCGATGATGACTGGAGGCACATGCAGCAGGTGTGCTTAGTGCTGGCTCCCTTTCTGCAGGCCACTAACATGGTGAGCAGGGACCATGCTATGGTCTGCGAGTGGGTGCCCCTGGTTTGTCTGCTGAACAGGGCCCTCGATGCTTTGCTGGAACAGGGAGCGGCAGCCTTGGACCAGCAGGAGCGGCAAGCAGCTGCACAGTCCACCTCTGAGGGGGAGGAGGACTTGGTGGAGGTCCCTGACCTTGCTGCTGATGAGGGGGATCAGCACAGCGCAGCTAAATTGGTGCGGGGGTGGAGAGAGGATGAGGCGGCAGAGGAGGAGGATGAGGAGGACAGCACTGCCGTCGATGTGCCAGCACACGTGGCCCGCCTCTTCCCAATGGCAGCGCACATGCTGGCGTGCCTGCGCAAGGACCCCAGGGTGATCCAGATGAAGCAGAGGGAGGACATCTGGATCAGCATGATGTTGGACCCACGCCTCAAGGGGAAGTTGAGCCAGTTTCTGCCGCCTGCAGGAGGAGACCCAGCGCAACAAATAAGGAGCTTGCAGCAGGCCCTTGTTGAGCGCTTGGAGGAAGCCTTCCCCCAGCCTTCCACCCCCACTGTCCAGCAGCCAGCACAGAGGCAGCAGCAGGTGCCTGCATCCAGCAGCAAGCGCCCCACAGACCTGCTGTCTCTCAGCCACGAGCTCTACAGGACTGTAGAGGCTCCGGCAGCAGTGACTAGAGAGGAGGTGCATGATGCAGCAGCATCCTCCTCCGGTCACAGCCAGCGCCTGACCCCCATGGTGGCTGACTACATGGGGTCCTACAGCGGGCTTGACAGCGATGCACCTGTTGATCCCATGGAGTATTGGGTCAAGCGCCTGGAGATCTGGAGCGAGCTGGCGCAGTACGCCCTGGAAGTGCTGTCCTGCCCCCCTTGCAGCGTGCTGTCCGAGCGCTGCTTCAGTGCAGCTGGTGGCGTGGTCACCGAGAAACGCTCACGTCTGTCTCACAAGTCTGTGGACAGACTGACGTTTCTCAAGATGAACCAGGCGGGGGTGGAAGGCGAGTTCCTGGCCCCTGTTGTCGGCGAGAGGGGGACATCGTTAATGTGCCTTACCACCCTTTACCACCTCCTGGCTCCTGCTCACTAAGCCAGCCTGGTTCAGTTTGACTATTACGTCGCCTGCAGCCACACATTTTACACCTACAGTGGGCTGCTGTGTACTGCCCTTCTGCTGTCTGTCTGTGTTTCCCACTGCCAGGGTACACAGAATTACATTCTGCTGCCACTCTGCCACCAGCTATTACGTCAAACAATAGCTATATATCTGTGTAATTGGTTTTACAAACAAAACCAAAAAACCATTAAAAAAAAAAAAAAAAAAGGTTTAATTTTTCTGAGGTGCCCGGGTTGAAAACTGTGTTGTCCCAGTTGTGTATTGGACACGATGTGGGCTGCACGACCGCTGTCTGGGACCTCCTGTTGTGTTTATTTACAGCCCTGGTATCACCGCTAGGTACCAGGGCTATTATATCACGCTGCCTGCCTGCTGCCACACTCACACTACTCCTCCATTCCTCCTGCTGCTGCTGTCTGTCTGTGTTTCCCACTGCCAGGGTACACAGAATTACCTTCTGCTGCCACTCTGCCACCAGCTATTACGTCAAACAATAGCTGCTCACATTACTCCTCCATTCCTCCTGCTGCTGCTGCTGTCGGTCTGTGTTTCCCACTGCCAGGGTACACAGAATTACATTCTGCTGCCACTCTGCCACCAGCTATTACGTCAAACAATAGCTATATATCTGTGTAATTGGTTTTACAAACAAAACCAAAACACCATTAAAAAAAAAAAAAAAGGTTTAATTTTTCTGAGGTGCCCGGGTTGAAAACTGTGTTGTCCCAGTTGTGTATTGGACACGATGTGGGCTGCACGACCGCTGTCTGGGACCTCCTGTTGTGTTTATTTACAGCCCTGGTATCACCGCTAGGTACCAGGGCTATTATGTCACGCTGCCTGCCTGCTGCCACACTCACACTACTCCTCCATTCCTCCTGCTGCTGCTGTCTGTCTGTGTTTCCCACTGCCAGGGTACACAGAATTACCTTCTGCTGCCACTCTGCCACCAGCTATTACGTCAAACAATAGCTATATATCTGTGTAATTGGTTTTACAAACAAAACCAAAAAACCATTAAAAAAAAAAAAAAGGTTTAATTTTTCTGAGGTGCCCGGGTTGAAAACTGTGTTGTCCCAGTTGTGTATTGGACACGATGTGGGCTGCACGACCGCTGTCTGGGACCTCCTGTTGTGTTTATTTACAGCCCTGGTATCACCGCTAGGTACCAGGGCTATTATGTCACGCTGCCTGCCTGCCTGCTGCCACACTCACACTACTCCTCCATTCCTCCTGCTGCTGCTGTCTGTCTGTGTTTCCCACTGAAAGGGTACACAGAATTACCTTCTGCTGCCACTCTGCCACCAGCTATTACGTCAAACAATAGCTGCTCACACTACTCCTCCATTCCTCCTGCTGCTGCTGCTGTCGGTCTGTGTTTCCCACTGCCAGGGTACACAGAATTACATTCTGCTGCCACTCTGCCACCAGCTATTACGTCAAACAATAGCTATATATCTGTGTAATTGGTTTTACAAACAAAACCAAAACACCATTAAAAAAAAAAAAAAAGGTTTAATTTTTCTGAGGTGCCCGGGTTGAAAACTGTGTTGTCCCAGTTGTGTATTGGACACGATGTGGGCTGCACGACCGCTGTCTGGGACCTCCTGTTGTGTTTATTTACAGCCCTGGTATCACCGCTAGGTACCAGGGCTATTATGTCACGCTGCCTGCCTGCTGCCACACTCACACTACTCCTCCATTCCTCCTGCTGCTGCTGTCTGTCTGTGTTTCCCACTGCCAGGGTACACAGAATTACCTTCTGCTGCCACTCTGCCACCAGCTATTACGTCAAACAATAGCTGCTCACATTACTCCTCAATTCCTCCTGCTGCTGCTGCTGTCGGTCTGTGTTTCCCACTGCCAGGGTACACAGAATTACATTCTGCTGCCACTCTGCCACCAGCTATTACGTCAAACAATAGCTATATATCTGTGTAATTGGTTTTACAAACAAAACCAAAAAACCATTAAAAAAAAAAAAAAAGGTTTAATTTTTCTGAGGTGCCCGGGTTGAAAACTGTGTTGTCCCAGTTGTGTATTGGACACGATGTGGGCTGCACGACCGCTGTCTGGGACCTCCTGTTGTGTTTATTTACAGCCCTGGTATCACCGCTAGGTACCAGGGCTATTATGTCACGCTGCCTGCCTGCTGCCACACTCACACTACTCCTCCATTCCTCCTGCTGCTGCTGTCTGTCTGTGTTTCCCACTGCCAGGGTACACAGAATTACCTTCTGCTGCCACTCTGCCACCAGCTATTACGTCAAACAATAGCTGCTCACATTACTCCTCCATTCCTCCTGCTGCTGCTGCTGTCGGTCTGTGTTTCCCACTGCCAGGGTACACAGAATTACATTCTGCTGCCACTCTGCCACTAGCTATTACGTCAAACAATAGCTATATATCTGTGTAATTGGTTTTACAAACAAAACCAAAACACCATTAAAAAAAAAAAAAAAAAGGTTTAATTTTTCTGAGGTGCCCGGGTTGAAAACTGTGTTGTCCCAGTTGTGTATTGGACACGATGTGGGCTGCACGACCGCTGTCTGGGACCTCCTGTTGTGTTTATTTACAGCCCTGGTATCACCGTTAGGTACCAGGGCTATTATGTCACGCTGCCTGCCTGCTGCCACACTCACACTACTCCTCCATTCCTCCTGCTGCTGCTGTCGGTCTGTGTTTCCCACTGCCAGGGTACACAGAATTACCTTCTGCTGCCACTCTGCCACCAGCTATTACGTCAAACAATAGCTATATATCTGTGTAATTGGTTTTACAAACAAAACCAAAAAACCATTAAAAAAAAAAAAAAAGGTTTAATTTTTCTGAGGTGCCCGGGTTGAAAACTGTGTTGTCCCAGTTGTGTATTGGACACGATGTGGGCTGCACGACCGCTGTCTGGGACCTCCTGTTGTGTTTATTTACAGCCCTGGTATCACCGCTAGGTACCAGGGCTATTATGTCACGCTGCCTGCCTGCTGCCACACTCACACTACTCCTCCATTCCTCCTGCTGCTGCTGTCTGTCTGTGTTTCCCACTGCCAGGGTACACAGAATTACCTTCTGCTGCCACTCTGCCACCAGCTATTACGTCAAACAATAGCTGCTCACACTACTCCTCCATTCCTCCTGTTGCTGCTGCTGTCAGTCTGTGTTTCCCACTGCCAGGGTACACAGAATTACATTCTGCTGCCACTCTGCCACCAGCTATTACGTCAAACAATAGCTATATATCTGTGTAATTGGTTTTACAAACAAAACCAAAACACCATTAAAAAAAAAAAAAAAAAAAAAGGTTTAATTTTTTTGAGGTGCCCGGGTTGAAAACTGTGTTGTCCCAGTTGTGTATTGGACACGATGTGGGCTGCACGACCGCTGTCTGGGACCTCCTGTTGTGTTTATTTACAGCCCTGGTATCACCGCTAGGTACCAGGGCTATTATGTCACGCTGCCTGCCTGCTGCCACACTCACACTACTCCTCCATTCCTCCTGCTGCTGCTGTCTGTCTGTGTTTCCCACTGCCAGGGTACACAGAATTACCTTCTGCTGCCACTCTGCCACCAGCTATTACGTCAAACAATAGCTGCTCACATTACTCCTCAATTCCTCCTGCTGCTGCTGCTGTCGGTCTGTGTTTCCCACTGCCAGGGTACACAGAATTACATTCTGCTGCCACTCTGCCACCAGCTATTACGTCAAACAATAGCTATATATCTGTGTAATTGGTTTTACAAACAAAACCAAAAAACCATTAAAAAAAAAAAAAGTTTAATTTTTCTGAGGTGCCCGGGTTGAAAACTGTGTTGTCCCAGTTGTGTATTGGACACGATGTGGGCTGCACGACCGCTGTCTGGGACCTCCTGTTGTGTTTATTTACAGCCCTGGTATCACCGCTAGGTACCAGGGCTATTATGTCACGCTGCCTGCCTGCTGCCACACTCACACTACTCCTCCATTCCTCCTGCTGCTGCTGTCTGTCTGTGTTTCCCACTGCCAGGGTACACAGAATTACCTTCTGCTGCCACTCTGCCACCAGCTATTACGTCAAACAATAGCTGCTCACATTACTCCTCCATTCCTCCTGCTGCTGCTGCTGTCGGTCTGTGTTTCCCACTGCCAGGGTACACAGAATTACATTCTGCTGCCACTCTGCCACCAGCTATTACGTCAAACAATAGCTATATATCTGTGTAATTGATTTTACAAACAAAACCAAAAAACCATTAAAAAAAAAAAAAAGTTTAATTTTTCTGAGGTGCCCGGGTTGAAAACTGTGTTGTCCCAGTTGTGTATTGGACACGATGTGGGCTGCACGACCGCTGTCTGGGACCTCCTGCCTGCTGTGTTTATTTACAGCCCTGGTATCACCGCTAGGTACCAGGGCTATTATGTCACGCTGCCTGCCTCATTGACTGCCTGCTGCCACACACTCATCCTCCTCCTCCTGCTGCTGAATTTACCTCCTGCTGTCTGTGTGTTTCCACTGCCAGGGAGCACATACAATGGCGCTTCCAACATGCGTGCGCCACCAGCTATTTGTTACGCTCAAAAATAGCTGCATTTCTTTAAAAAAAAATTTTGAAAAGAGAAATAAGTGAAGAAGAAGACGATATAGATGAAGAAGAAGAAGATGAAGAAGAAGAAGATGAAGAAGAAGAAGATGAAGAAGAAGAAGAAGAAGAAGAAGAAGAAGAAGAAGAAGAAGAAGAAGAAGATGATGAAGAAGAAAATGAAGAAGAAGAAGAAGAAGATGAAGGAGGAGAAGAAGAAGAAGATGATGAAGAAGAAAATGAAGAAGAAGAAGAAGAAGATGAAGAAGATGAAGAAGAAGAAGATGAAGAAGAAGAAGAAGAAGAAGAAGGAGAAGAAGAAGAAGATGAAGAAGAAGAAGAAGATGAAGAAGAAGAAGAAGAAGATGAAGAAGATGAAGAAGATGAAGAAGAAGATGAAGAAGATGAAGAAGATGAAGAAGAAGATGAAGAAGAAGAAGATGAAGAAGAAGAAGATGAAGAAGATGAAGAAGATGAAGAAGAAGAAGATGAAGAAGAAGAAGAAGAAGAAGATGATGATGATGAAGAAGATGAAGAAGATGATGATGAAGAAGATGAAGAAGATGAAGATGAAGAAGAAGAAGAAGAAGAAGAAGAAGACAATATAGAAGAAGAAGAAGATATAGAAGAAGATATAGAAGAAGAAGATATAGAAGAAGAAGATATAGAAGAAGAAGAAGATAGAAGATAAAGAAGAAGAAGAAGAAGAAGAAGAAGAAGTATATACAGTACTGAACAAAATTCTGGACACAACTTCTCTTTTCACCTTTTTTTTTTTTAAAGGAACATCCCCACATAATCACTTGCTGTTGTTACTTGGAAAAAAAGATGTTTCTTGCATCATTCACCCTCAAAACAAGTGTTGGAAGCTATTTAAGGCCAATTCGAATAGTCAGCTCGAATAATGAGCTCAAATACCGACTCGAATAGTGAGCTCGAAGTCCGAGGTCGAATCGAATAGTAAAAATTATTCGACTCGAATATTCGACTGACCTCGAATAATTTACTATTCGAATTCGACCAAACTCGAATTTTAAAAAGGGGTATTTGAGCACCACTACCTACAACTAACCACTCCCCTGTAGACGCCTAACCCCCCCAAATAATACGATAAAAACTATAATGCTGCAAGCTTCTGAAACGATAACATACTTCAATAACTTTAAAGAGACTCCGTATCAAAAATTGCATCCTGTTTTTTATCATCCTACAAGTTCCAAAAGCTATTCTAATGTGTTCTGGCTTACTGCAGCACTTTCTACTATCACAGTCTCCTAGGTGATATTTTCAAAATTGTCAATAAAATTCCCTTTCAACCACAGCAACCAAGAAAATACTGAAAATAATTTTATTGGTACTTTTCCTTTTTTTTTTGGATAGCGCCTTTCTCCTGTTGGACTCAAAGCGCTTGCGAGGCAGCCACTAGAGCGCACTCAGTAGGCAGTAGCAGTGTTAGGGAGTCTTGCCCAAAGAACTCCTTACTGAGAGGCAGAACCCTTAAAGAAACTCCGTAACAAAAATTGCATCCTGTTTTTTATCATCCTACAAGTTCAAAAAGCTATTCTAATGTGTTCTGGCTTACTGCAGCACTTTATACTATCACTGTCTCTGTAATAAATCAATGTATCTTTCCCCTGTCAGATTTGTCAGCCTGTGTCTGGAGGGCTGCCAAGTTCTTCAGTGTTGTGGTTCTGCTATGAACTCCCCCTTCCAGGCCCCTCTATGCACACTGCCTGTGTATTATTTAGATCAGGGCAGCTTCTCTCTTCTCTTTTATCTTTTACAAGCTGGATAAATCGTCCTCTGAGCTGGCTGGGCTTTCACATACTGAGGAATTACAGACAAAGGCAAAGCTGTTTGCAGGAAGAAATGAGCAGCCTGAAACTTCAGTGCATGAGAACTGCAGGGGTAAAGAAACACACAAATGATCTCTTGAGATTCAAAAGGAAGGGTGTATACAGCCTGCTTGTGTATGGATGTATTTTCTATGTGTGGACATACTGTACATCAATCTACTTCCTGTTTTGGTGGCCATTTTGTTTGTTTATAAACAAACTTTTTAAAACTGTTTTTAACCACTTTTAATGCGGCGGAGAACGGCGAAATTGTGACCGAGGGAAATAGGAGATGTCCCCTAACGCACTGGTATGTTTACTTTTGTGCGATTTTAACAATACAGATTCTCTTTAATGTTCTAATGTAGTTAACGATATTTATTGCAGTGCCTTTTTTCTGCTTTTTTCGCTGTATTAATGATAATTGCATTAGAGTCCATGGCAGCGCCATTTTCATCAACCATCAGCTGGCACCCTTTTTTCCTGCTACCGCAAAATGTTTTACGATACAAAACAGTAGTTGCAAGAAAACAATAGGGGAGGGAGCCCTGGCCTTGAGAGCTCACAATATAAATTCAACCACGTGCGTCAAACATGCGTGTTATATGCAGCTCTCTTTGCCATTTTATGTGACCCTCAAAAGCTTCAATGTGCACCATTGTGAGTAGTAAAATGCATAATTAGCATAGGGTCCCCTCCTAATAGCCAAATCCCCCTACGTAACTGATAAAACACACACACACCTGTATACCTTCCCCCTGGCACCCTCTCTCCACATAGCATAGTATGTTCCATCCCTTATTTTCTTCCTGGCCGTTGTACACTCTATACCAGCGATGGCTCACCTTGGCACTCCAGCTGTGACAAAACTACAAATCCCATCATGCCTCTGCCTCCCCGAGTTATGCTTAGAGCTGTCAGAGTATTGCAATGTCTCATGGGACTTCCACCCAGGGCCGGGCCGAGGCATAGGCTGGAGAGGCTCCAGCCTCAGGGCGCAGTGTAGGAGGGGACGCAGAATTCATTCAGCTGTCATTCCTAATTGTGTTTGAAGCAGAAAGAAATAAGAAAAGGGGATACATGGCAGTGACTGCAAGCCAGATAACTAGAGATGAAGGTGTTGGGGAGGTTGTGGGCCCTGTGGCGCCTCTTAGTGTAATAGCTATCAGTGTGTGATGGCTGGGGTGGCAGGGATGGTGGGGCGCACTTTGGTGTCTCAGCCTTGTGTGCTGGAGGACCTTGTCCCGGCTCTGCTTCCACCACAGCTCATGGGTAGTTCCACCACAGCTGGAGTGCCAAGGTTAGCCATCACAGCTCTATACTTACCTCCAGCTCCCAATCACATGACAAGCATTCACAGCCAGAGCTATGCAGAATAGAATGTGTGTCTATCAGGAATATTAACCACTTTGTCCTCCTTGACGTATAAAAACGTCAAGGAGGACAGGCGCGCTCCCGCGCGCTCCCGCGGCCGATCGCGCGCGTGCACGCGCACTCCCGGCCGCGGAGTCGGTAGCCACGGAATCAATGTATCGGGCTGGGGAGCCCGATCATTGATTCCTCTCCCCCGCTGAAAAAGCGACAGCTTCTCTCGGAAGCTTCGCTCTTTCTGAAGCTGTGTCCCTCTAAGCGTACATTGTACGCTTAGAGTGACGTCATGTAAAAAAAATCGAGATTGCCATCTTGTGGCCAAAATGTAAAACTACATGTAAATGCCCAAAAACATTACAATACACCAATATTTCCCCAAATAAAACACTTTTAAAACCCACCCTCCCAAAAATGCCCACATAAAATGTTTAATAAAAAAAAACAAAAAAAAACATTACTATAAAAAAAACAAAAACACATAAATATTTACCTAAGGGTCTAAACTTTTTAAATATCTATGTAAAGATGAAATATTTCTCTCTATTTTTTTTTTATAGGCTTGTAAATAGTGATGTATGCAAAACGGAAAAAATGCTCTTTTATTTCCAAATAAAATATTGTCGCGATAAATTGTGATAGGGACATAATTTAAATGGTGAAATAACCGTGACAAATGGGCAATAACAATACGTGGGTTTTAATTATGGAGGCATGTATTATTTTAAAACTATAATGACCGAAAACTGACAAATAATGATTTTTTTCATTTTTTTTCTTATTCTTCCTGTTAAAATGCATTTACAGTAAAGTGGCTCTTAGCAAAATGTACCCCCCAAAGAAAGCCTAATTGGTGGCGGAAAAAACAAGATATAGATCAGTTCATTGTGATAAGTAGTGATAAAGTTATAGGCTAATGAATGGGAGGTGAACATTGCTCGGATGCATAAGCTGAAAACGACTGAGATCTTAAGTGGTTAAGGAGACCTGATGCAGCACTGAAGCAGGTAAATATTAGGCTCCCTGCACACTGCATGCAAATCCAATTCCGGTTTTTAATCGTTTTTTACATCCGATTCCGATTTTTATTTTTTCCTCCGTTTTTCTGTTTATTGCATTCAGGGAAAATCGGAATCGGAAACGGAATCGGAATCGCAAAACGGATTTGCAGTGTGCAGGGAGCCTTAAACTGCTCCACTGTGCCTCTCTGCAGAAGGGGGAGGAGCTGGGATCCAGACCCCCCTCTGGTCATTCTAATTACACCACTTTATTTGAGACTGTTCAATAAATGTTAAATCTTAAAGCGGAATGAAACCCAACATTTCTTCTTTGCTCTAATAGATTATTTACAGCATATTATATGCAGCCAGGATTTTTTTTTTACTAGAACAGCATTCAAAGGGTTACACACAGGACTTAGATGTTCCCTGCCAGCAAATCTGGACCATCTGAACGTAGATAATATTATCTTGTATTTAATTTTATCAAGTGAGGAATGTAAATAAACACTTCTCTGACACGGCAGGCTCTGCTGAACAAAGTCAGACAATCAGAAAGCATTTCATGTTAAGTTAGAAGATGAATAAAGCAGTTATAAATAAAATGCAAAGTCAGCTCTCAGGGCAAAAAAAGTGTACTTTGGAAACTTGTAATTTCTAAATGAATAATAATACTTATGCACAAAAGCAAATATGATAACCGTATGACATATAAAAAGTAGGAAAACGTTTTTATTGAATAAATATTATGTCAGGGTTTTATACCGCTTTAATAAGCAATTTGGCCCGCGACAATGTTAGATTTTGGTCCCTCACATGATTGAGTTTGACAACACTGAATTAGACAATAGGGGGAAGAGAGAGAAGAATGACAAGGTGGGTAGGTAAGAAAGCTGATGCTGATGAGTTCCACACTGCGCAGGAGATAGATATTGGTAAGGGGTGTTTTAGATTCATATTTGTACAGATAATGGGCAGGAGACAGTGTGTGAAAATAGATGTAAGTGATTATTTAATAGGTCATATACTGTAGCTATACACTTATGAATATACTGTAATGGCTCTATTGTAATATGTACTTTATCAAATAACACAGATGAAGTCAAGCAGAAAAAACAGAAGTCGTCATTTACAAATAAAGGTAAGAAGAAGTGTGTGGCCCGCTGTAAATGGAATGTATAGAGGCAGTTATGCGCTTATAAAACATCTTGAGTAATAAATGATAGAGGTTCTGTCAGGGAAGATGAGAAGCTTCTCTAAGTATTGGAATCACGGAAATCACACAGATTTGTAACTTGCTGGAAAATCAATGAACTTGAGTCACATGACCTGCTGTCCATTTATCCCCTTTGAAAGGCAGAGAGTAGCTCCACACCATATTGAAATGAGTTGTTATTTATGGATGTGTCCAATCACACATCACATCATTCTCTCTCTTTTTTAACATCTTTTTTACCTGTTGTGCTTAATATGCATATTTTATTTTGTGTTGTATGAAATGTATTTAGATAGGTATAGGCTATGGTCTCACAATGAGGGCCAGCCTTTTTTTATATTATTTGATATTCCTCCCTCTGGGTGGTGGAATACGGTTCCTCCATCCCACTTGTGGGGGGTCTGAGGGTTTGCTCTTAGCACCATACCTATTTATGCAGATGTTTTTCCTTTGTACAACAGGTATGACTGAGGACTAGTATAGTCAGAAACATGTCAGCTTTGTGTTATAATGTTGCTGTGATTGGATACACCCATAAATAAAGACTCATTTTTGCATCATGTGGATGTAATCGACTTTACATATTCACTGGGATTGGTTATCCCTGGCCGTGCGCTGCCTGGAGATGAGTGGAGTGTAACGGTATTCCACTTGGTATCCTCTGTACTGAAATGTGTTTTGGTGACACATCTGTCCATCTATTGCCACCAGCATTGTTGCTTAGTCTGAAGATCAAGATCTCAAGGCAATAATATAAGCATCAGTGCTGGGAAGTTCGGCCTTATATATCACCAGAATGGCTTATTTGTGTGTGTGAAGGTTCTGATGTACAATGCAGCATGGTGGTTAGGTTAGTCAGCAGCACCCAGGCCTAGTATCACTGCTGACATATAGTGGGAACGTGTAACTTAACTTAGAAATTGGACATTGTGCAATAAATGTGTAATGAAGGTATTGCTCACATATTTCATCTCATGTAGGATTTGAGAATGATGAAGGAAACAAAGATTTGAAGAGAGAGGGAGAGGGTGAGTAGTTATCCAGGTTTCTAAAACATGATTTTTGTTTTCAGTCCTTGACTTTTCTGAAATTAGGTCCATATAGTTATAGTTAAGTAAATGTAGTTTTAAGTTTTTGATAAACCCAGAGAACAAATACTCACCTCAGGAGAGGGAAGCCTCTGGATCTAAAGAGGCTCCCCCGTCCTCTTCAGCCAGGCCGAACCAGCAATGTGACCCCAAAAGTGCAGCGCGGAGCGACTGCACAGTAGCACAGACCAGCTCAGGCTCCAGTGGAAAAAGCTGAGCCATGTCTACTGCAACAATTGGCTTTTCAGGGGTAAAACAAACCAGTGAAGGAGGATGGGGAAAGCCTATTAAGGATCCAAAGGCTTCCCTTCCTGAGGTAAGTACCTTGGAGGGGCACTTTTTTTCCCTTCAGGTACCCTTTAACTACAATGCAAATGCTTCTATTGCAACAATGACTATAGCTGTTTGTTATCTGGAAATAGCATCTCACTAGAACAAAGAAGCAACTAGTTTTTGGTGCAGGACCCATCACTGGTCATATTGGCCACTGGCCAGTATGACCAGTACAAAAACTAGTTGCAAAAACTAGTTGCTTCTTGCTTCTAGTGGCCATGGGTGCTCCATGTATGTGAATAGAGTAGTGACCGCAGCCACGCCAAAACTACCTTGGTGAAGCAGCATGTGCTGAGATTACACAACAGCCATATCATTTCCACACAGTTTATTCAGACACTGAGTGGATTCACCACAGACTTCAGAGATTCTCAGCACCGGAGATTTTAGTGCTGCAGAAAATATGACCATAATTATTCCCTTTTGAAAGCTATTTTTTTAATGAAGTAAAAGTTCATCCTCCCGACTATTTTCTTAAATGTAAGTCTGTAGAGGCAGGACCCTCTTATTGTTTCTTATCATTGCTGTATATATATTGCCGTGACTGCATGTATTTGTATGTACATATGTTTATATTTATATTGTAGTTGAACTATGTACTTTACTCACCTATGTTCCTGTCATGGTTTGTGGAATATGACGGCAATATAAAAATCATTAATTATACTCTCCATAAGTGAACTTCCTGTTAATGTCACAGTGAAGCAATTAGAAAAGGGGACACATGGCGGTGACTGCAAGCCAAATAACTAGATATTAAGATGTTGGGGGGGGGGGGGGGGGGAACCTCTTAGTCCAATAGTAATCAGTGTGTGAGGGCTGGGGTGGGAGGAATGAAGGGGCGCACTTTGGGGTCTCAGCCTTGGGTGTTGGAGGACCTTGTCCCGGCTCTGCAGTGAAGATAAAGACATTGATACAAAAGTTCTTACAAACTATATTGCAGGTCAGAGAAGTAGTTTATCCTGCGCTAGCTTCAGCTAGGTATGGCCCTTTAGATATATGTTATGCCCACGGTGCTGCTCCCTCCACTGGGTGGTGCCAGGAATCTAGCGTATGGGAAACAAGAGAACAAGGGTGCGCTCCTATGGTGCATTAACTTTTTATTTTAAACGTCCACGCTAAAAACAATTGCACTTACAGTCTATGTACAGGTTTTGCACATGTGGGAGGCCGCCAGCGAGTATCACCCACGTCTTGAGCCTGGCCAGGGCTTCAAGGATCCGTCTGCAATGGAGAGGCAGGGGGACTGGGGCCAAACCGCCGGCTCCTACGCTTCTCGGCAAGCCGTCTGATCGTCACAAGCCCGCTGATGCACGCGTACACTGTCTCTGGCATCGGACCTCCATGTGCTTCCTGTTTACTATCGTGTATATATATTGCAGGTCACCAGAAGGTTGTGGAGAACCAGCAGCAAGACCAGAGCATCAGGTTATCATTCAGTAATAAAGGTATGCATTTTTTTTCAGGCCCCTTTTACATTTGTATTTCAAGCGTGTGTTGTGTAGTTACCCTGTTTTACCACAGGGTAATGTGAGGGCAATGCAAGTGTATGGGGTCTTGCACACTTCGGGCTTAATTCACAAAGCCGTGCTAACTCATAGCACGGTCACGCTAGAGTTTTTTGCGCATTATAACGCTCGTAACGATTGCTCAATTGCTAATTTTCATGTGCAATCGCAAATTTTCGCACACAACCACGAATAGAAAAACTGTGATTGTGCGCAAAAATCGTTGCGCGAAAAACGCTAGCGTGACCGTGCTATGAGTTAGCATGGCTTTGTGGATCAAGCCCCTCGAGTTGCACTGGAAGGAAAGAGAAGAAGGAACAATCGAGAGCCCCCAATAGTGTATTATTGTAAGTTAGTTGACGTAAATGAATAGATAGTAGATTATACTCACAAGTGCGGGTTGCCGAGATCAGGCAACCACTTGTATCGCAGACGGGGTGATTAGACCTGTCCCCGCTCAGGCTAAGAAGTCGCTCTCTGTGAAGAAGAAAGGGTGTCCACACCCATCCACCAGATAGATAATTGCGTAAATGAAGAAAACAGAGGCGCCAATAGAATAAAAATAATGCCAATTGAAATCAATTAAAATGTGGGTGGCAATGGTGGACTTGCCTACCCTACAGAAAGCCAAGGACCACTTTGTATGGTAAAATAAATTTAATCAATTTAGCACTCCAAATGAAAAACAGTTAGTTTGCAACGCGTTTCACGGGACACAAGCCCGCTTCCTCAGGCAAAACACATACAAGCAGGAGCAACTGGAACAGAAAAAAACATACAACAAAGGATCCATAAAAATTCAAAATAATCGCACATAAATAACGATAATCACAATCACAAAAAAACAACCCAAAAAGTCAGCAGCTAGAATCAACAATCAACAAGAATCAACAATAGCCCAGCAATACATAATTGGTCAACATTGGCAGTAAATGTAATTAGTTAGTCATTAATCCCTAATTAGGGGACCAGTGTAACCTCTTTTATTTAATGTTCTCATAAGGCTCAATAACCAATTTTTAAATTAATTAACCAAGCAATCAATCTATTATCAATCATAAATTCAATTATCAAAAATTAAAAAATATATTAATTTTGGCTGGATCAATCTAAAGCTGGCCACTAACTGTCCAATTTCTAGCGAAAAATCGTTCGAGCGATCAGAAATTCTGATCGGATTGGTTGTAAATAATCTCCATTGGTGGACACAATCGATTATGAACGAGTGAAAAAAATGTCGCCCGAATGAATTTTCGTCGAACGAAAATTTGGATTTTCTTGGTGGTCGTGATAGATAGGAAGCAATGATTGGTTAGTTGATGGTGTAGTAAACGATTTTTCGTCCGATCAGAATTTCTGATCGCTCAAACGATTTTTCGCTAGAAATTGGACGTTAGTGGCCAGCTTAATTGATCTTAATCTATGGACCAGTTATATACATCTGACGAAGCTGCGCATTACAGGCAGCGAATCGCGACGGCAAGTGTGGGGCACACCTTTCCCTTGACTGACTCTCACTTTCTCCGGTAAGCTGCAGCCTCTTTCTTACTTTTACACATCACTTCAATGCATACTGCTTTGCTCATATCTTTGCACTACGGTCCTTTCACTGATATTACTTACTATGGATGGTTCCCTATTCTCTACCATCCTCTGATGTCTTTATGCACTTTATTTATTTTTCATCTAGTTCTTGCATTTTTTTGGCTGACATCTTTTCCGGGGCTACTTTAATACTACCTTATATTTATTTGGACAGCTCAGTGGCGTAGCTAAGGTGCTGTGGGCCCTGATGCAAGTTTTACAGTGGGGCCCCCCAAGCATTCTATACATAACAATTGCCACTGCGCACCAAAACCTGCCAATGGCAACTACAGTGTCAGAGGTGCAAGAAGGGGATGGGGAGCAGTTTGTTAGTGATTACCACCATTCACAGTATCTATAGAAGTGATTATTATGAGCACAGGACCAATAGAGAGCTGATACTGTAGTTGAGGGAGAGCCCTTCGGGGCCCCTCTGGCCCAAGGGCCCCGATGCGGTCGCTACCTCTGCACCCCCTATTGCTACGCCCCTGGGACAGCTTATTACTATTATTCAGTAATATGGTATTATAGGAGATGTATTGCTAGGCATTGTGGTTATATGTATTTACTGCATGATTTATTATATCACAGAGTGCCCCTCTGTTCATGGTTTTTAGTGTTTTTATTGATTTTTGTACTGAATAAAGATGAATTATATTTTCTGATATATTGGTTGAGTGGTGCGGTTTTTTAGGGAACTACTTGTCCTTGTAATGTGTGAACTAAGGAAGAACTCTTACTTCTAGAGCAGGGGTCTCAAACTCGCGACCCGCGGGCCATTTGCGGCCCTCGATACAATATTTTGTGGCCCTCGCTGGCAAAAGCTTCCTTATAGTTCGCTTCAGTGCTCCCAAGTAATCCGCTGCATCCCCGCCGCTAAACGAGGGCTGCAGAGCCCCCAAATCGCCCGGGGGGCAATCCGCCGGCATTTCCTGGAAGGGGCAGAGCTTTCAGCTTCAGCTCTGCCCCTCCTGACGTCAATCACCGCCTCTCCCCGCCCCTCTCTGTGAAAGAAGAGTGAGAGGGGCAGGCAGAGGCGGCGATGCGCCGCGATTGTGAAATTCCTTATGCGGCCCAGCCTCATCCTGACTTTGCCTCCTTCGGCCCCCAGGTAAATTGAGTTTGAGACCCCTGTTCTAGAGAGTTGTGGCGTAAAGAGGTGTGCAGGTTGGCACTACAGCAGGTGTAGAAAACTTGAGTGGGGAGCTGACAGGACCCACTGTGCTTCAAACAGTATGGTTGCAATTGCGTGCTCTGGTATATGAAGTAGTATTGCTGTGCAGAAGGAGGAGAGAGAGGAGAGGAGACCGGCACTTCAATCAGCTGTTTGTTCCATACTGTATAAGGTGCATACAAAAATCACATATTCAGTGTGAAAATATAGACATACCAGTTAGATGAAGCAATGTGGGTGGCGGTGGGTGCTGGGCACTGTGTGCCTGACGGCCGTTTCGCGCGAACGTGCGCTTCAACGGAGGCATCGAGCTGCACTTGCTTAAAATACACAGTTCGATTCTATATAGGGAAGACTACTAGAGCAGTCAGCAGAAGGTTTAGAGAACACTTCAATTCTATTAAATCGGGACATGGCTCACTACGATTGATCAAACACATGAGAGAAGCTCATGGAGGAAATCCCAGGCTAATGACTTTTGCAAGTATCCTGCAAGTGCCCCCCCCCCTGTCTCGTGGTGGGGATAGAGAAAGGAAACTCAAAAGGGAGGAAGTCCTCCTTATAATACGTTCAGATGCAATGGGTGCACTGGGACGTAACGATTACACTGATTTGTCCTGTTTTTGGATCCATGACTTCATGTGAACAGTTGTCTGTTATCCGTGTCCCTGGTCCATGGCCCCCTGCCCTCCATTTGACCCCTTCCTATCTTTATTGATAATGATCTTATACCGCACAATGGAGGCTATGTCTCTAATGTGGATATACACTTTTTGTGCCTGTCCTTCCCCTCTTTTATAGAACATAGTTCCACTGTGCCAGTTATGTATAAAAAAAACAGTCCTTATACCCAGTAGACTCCCCCTCATTCTACCCCCCCCCCCCCCCCCCCGAACTTTGTATTTTAAGCAAGTGCAGCTCGATGCTGTCCTTATTTTAGCCACTACCTCCACTTGGCACGCCACATTTTGAGTGCACAGTTTGCAATATATTTAATAATTCACGTATTTAGTGCACGCGATAATGTAATGCCTACACTTAGGCCACTAATTTGCTATGCAAAGCAATAAATTAATGATTCCAGTGTCACATAGGCAGGTTCCTGCCCTTAATCACTATTTTATTATGTTTTATTATGTTTTACCCACTTATCTTTATTGCACTGCTTTCTCAACTTTGGCCACAAGATGGCGCACATCCTTTCTCGGCTTGCCGATTGTATGCAATAGCATCCAGCAGCCACCTAATAAGTGTGGACTGCTCAGGCAGCCATAGAGGGGAGGTGCTGCCCTCCAGGAAGTCCTAGCTGGAACGCAGATGCGTTCCAGCGCGGAATTGAGAGATCGTAGGAGGAAGTGGACGGTCTCTATCGGCGCGGATACGCCGAACGCTGACCCCGGTATGCATTTAATCCCCGGCCAGCACCCAGCCCGCACCAGAGCCTCCGTTGAAGCGCACGTACGCGCAAAACGGCCGTCAGGCACACAGTGCCCAGCACCCACCGTCACCCACATTGCTTCATCTAACTGCTATGTCTATATTTTCACACTGAATATATGATTTTTGTATGCACCTTATACAGTATGGAATAAACAGCTGATTGCAGTGCCGGTCTCCTCTCCTCTCTCTCCTCCTTCTGCAGAACTCTTACTTCATCTATAACTTTGTAAGGGTCTATTGAGCGGATCAGTGAATAAATGCGCACAGCGCCTATGCATAAAAATGGAGCCGCATTAAAGAGATATGCTTATCGCTATTTATCGTTAGTACTGCATAATAATGGCGCACAGGGGAAAAAAAGAAGAAAAACGGCACACAGTAACGTTATTTATCAATAGCGCCGTTCATATGCCAAAAAGCAGACGTTTTTGCGCACAGTAATGGTATTTATCAATAGCGCCCTACATAAGCCAAACTGCATACGTTATTTAACTGCAAAACAGTGACTGTATTTAATGTAACAATGTCAAGGTTAGGGTTAGGCACCACCAGGGGAGATTTAGGGTTAGGCACCACCAGGGGGGTCTTAAGGTTAGGCACCACCAGGGGAGATTTAGGGTTAGGCACCACCAGGGGGGTCTAAGGGTTAGGCACCACCAGGGGAGATTTAGGGTTAGGCACCACCAGGGGGGTGGTTAGGGTTTGGCACCACCAGGGGGGTGGTTAGGGTTAGGCACCACCAGGGGGGGGGGTCTTATGGTTAGGAACCACCAGGGAGGTGGTTAGGGTTAGGCACCACCAGGGAAGTGGTTAGGGTTAGGTTAGGCCTAGGCGTTAGGGATAGGAACAGAGAGGGTTCTGTGCGTTAACGCTAATTTTGAATAAAATAAACAGAGCCAAATAACAATAAGGCTTTAACGTTAAATAGCGATAAGTGACAAACGGATTAGCGGCAACACCGTGCGCCATTATTCGCAGGCACCATTTTCAGATGGAAGCCTGATGAGTAACGTTAGGAAAATTTGTACTGTGCAGGTAGCACACGACAATTGTCCTGGTACTAATGCCATGGGTGTCACACACAGCATACATCTTATTCTTTTTATTTACAACCTTTGCCTAAACAGGGATACTTCTGCTGGTGGTCTCTAATAATTGGAGCTTTACTGTTTAGACAGTGCTATAGGTTGGCCAGCCTTAAGGTGGCCACAAACCATACAATTTTTTAAATATCTGTTCAATTTAAGAATTGCAATCAATTTTTCTGATTGATTGTAACATTTCAAAAATATGACCAATGTACCACACACCTATGTTCAATTTTTTCCTCAATTATGATAAAAATGATTGGAAACTCAGAGAAAATTGCTAGGGTGTGTATATTGATAAATTGACAATCCAACACACACCTTCCAATCTGTAGTAGAAATTGAAGAGAAATATCTGGCATTCCGGATCGATTTAAATAGAAAAAAAACGGGAAATCCGATCAGATTTTTCAGTCGAATGAAAAAAAAGCTTTCGTTTTTTTTCGAGAGATACGATTGTTTTTATCGAATTACTGTAAAATCGGATCATTTTATTGTATGGTGTGTGGCCACCTTAACATATCTGTCTCTAATGCCCCCATTTACTGAGACCAGGTTTACTATGTTAGGTGCCATTATTTATATGAACAGCAAAATCAAAATGTTTTCTTTTTTTTCAGAACAAGAAGTGAAGGATAGCAGATACCCGCAGGATGCAAAGAAGCAAAAAATTAACCGTTCTGGAAAATTTGGTAACATATAGCACATAAGTGTATGATTCATGCTTCACCTGTAAAGTCCCCTCCTTCTGGTCTCCCCCATAAATAGTTCATATACATTTCACAAAACCTCTATTTTGATTTGATAAATAACTATGCTATTGAATCTTTCTTTACATTGGTTTAAAACAAAATCAGCAAAAGTGGGCACAGACCTGGAAGCAGGGGCGCCCCTAGCCATTTTGTCACTCCAGGCGAGAAAACCTGTGGCGCCCCCCCCCCCCCCACACACACACACACACCATGAAAATAATCTTAATGCGGCAGCGTTTCACCAGGAAATAACTATAATGCGGCAATGTTTCACCAGAAAATACATGTAAGAAGGAAAATACATATAAGGAAGAAGGCTCACGGGGGGACATATGGAGGTACAGGGGGACAGGAGGAGGCACGAGGGTCAGAAGAAGTCACAAAGGAGGACAGAATGAGGCACAAAGGGGGACAGAATGAGGCACAATAGGGGACAAAAGGAGGCACAATGGGGGGCAGAATAAGGTACAAAAGGACAGAGAAGGCACAGGAGGAGGTACACAGAGGGGCAGAAAGAGGAATAGTGGGACAGAAGAAGGCATGAGGGCCAGAAGGAGGCACAAAAGAGGACAGAAGGCACAAAAGAGGACAGGAGGAGGCACAAAGTGGGGGAGAAGGAGACACAAAGTGGGGAAGGAGGCGGCACAATGGGGACAGATTGAGGCACAAAGTGGGGGAGAAGGAGACACAAAGTGGGGAAGGAGGCGGCACAATGTGGGACAAAAGGAAGCACAGGAGGACTGAAGTTGGCATACAGGGGACCGAAGGAGGCACAATGGGGGACAGACAAAAGCACAAATGGGGACAGAGGGAAGCACAGGGAGACAATAGGAGGCACAAAGGGGGACAGAAGGAGACACAAAAGGGGGACAGAAGATGGCAGAGGGGGATGTAAGGAGGCACAGGGAGACAGAAGAAGCCAGAGGGGGACAGAAGCGGGGACAGAGGAAAGCGCAGGGGACAGAAGTGGCACATGGGGACTGAAGAGACAAAGTGAGGCACAGGAGGACAGAAGGAGGCAGAGTGGGACTGAAGGAGGAAACGGGGGCAGAGGTAGCATCGGGGGACAAATAAAGGCAAAGGGGACATAAGGAGGCACATAGGGACAGAAGGAGGCACAAAGGGAGACAGAGAGACAGACGGGGTCAGACATGGCACAACTTAGGGACTGACGGAGGCACAAGGAGACAGGGGGCACAAAAGAGACAGAAGGAGGCACAAAGAAGAAAGAAGCACAGAGTTTGCAGCTGCCTGCAACTTGCGCTAAATAGATGCAGCAGAAGCAAGTAATAGAACACTCACGGGGCGGGGCTTATACCAGGGTGGGCCTTTGGAGGCGGGGCTTAATCCAGCAACATGGCGCCCCCCAGGACCAATGGCACTCCAGGCAATGGCCTGTACTGCCTATGCCTAGAGGCGCCCCTGCCTGGAAGCACTGGAACCTTGCTTTAGGCTGCTTACACACAGGGACGTTACAGGCGCACGTTAGTGCGCCTGTAACGCTCCCCCAACGCACAGCAATGTAACACATGTGGGCTGTTCACACAGCCCACGTTGCGTTACATGTAACGCTGCACGTTCTCCCGAAAGTGCAGCATGCTACGGTGTTAGAGCGGCTTAAGCCGCGTTAGACTGTCTGCACATGCGCAGTCATGTTGGGGAGGAGCGGAGAGCGGCCAGGCACATGGCTAATTAATATTCACTGCACGTTGTGACGTGCAGTGTTTACTTCCTGGAGCGGCCGCTCTGTGCGGTGATTGGCCGGCGGGACCACGTGATGGCGCATGCGCACAAGAGTACGCATCACGGCATCGCGGACGCCAGAGTGAGCTGCACAACGCGGCTCACTCTGTCGTCCATATAGAAGAGCACCAGGCGTTGCGTTAGGTGCACGTTATGCGACCTTAACGTGGCACCTAACGCAACGTCTTAGTGTGCAAGTAGCCTTAGTGTATATGCAAGTGATCTAATCTTAGAAAAAGAGAAGAAAGCACAAAGACACTGGAAGCACAGCCCAATCTGGTGTAGCATGTAGGCAATGTAGTGAACAAAGATAGTATACAGTATATGAATATTAAACTCACAAAATCAGGTTGCTAGTAGAAGCAACCAGTCAATTCGCATGAGGAGAAGTACAGCACCCTCTCTGTCTTTTATAGAAGAGGTTAGTCACTGCTTCCCTCCAAAAATATATGATGGCTCACTAGTAAGTGACCCTTCGAGAGGAATATAACAATAGCCTAGGACAACGCCCACTGGAAACAGTGTGGAAGAGCTAACCTACTGTAAATTGAATAATATGTCCTAACTTAATAGAGGACTCACTGTAGATTTAAATGAAAAGTATGTTTATTAACCTTCCTGGCGGTAACCCTTACGTTCGGGGTAAGCCGTGCAGGAGGTTTTCTCCGGCCCTGCTCGGCCGATTTTCTTAATTTTTTTTTTTTGCTGGACTAGCTGCGCTAGCACACCGATCGCCACCGCTCCGCGCCCGATCGCCGCTATTCGTCGGGGACGCGTGGCCCCCCTCCCCAGACCCCGTGCGCTGCCTGGCCAATCAGTGCCAGGCAGCGCCGAGGGGTGGATCGGGACTCCCAATGACGTCACGACGTCGCTGACGTCGCTGACGTCATCCCGCCCTGTCGCCATGGCGACGGGGGAAGCCCTCCAGGAAATCCAGTTCTTTGAACGGGATTTCCTGATCGGAGATCGCCGAAGGCGATCGAAGCGGGCGGGGGGATGCCGCTGAGCAGCGGCTATCATGCAGCGAGCCCTGGGCTCGCTACATGATTTTAAAAAGAACAAAACAAAAAAAACCTGCCGCGCTGCCTCCTGGCGGAATTTTTCATACCGCCAGGAAGGTTAAAGAGAACCCGAGGTGGATCAGGGGCAGATGGGACACAGAGGCATTTTCTCTGCCTCCTGACATGCCTCTATGTTCCCCCAACGCCGCTCTCTGCCCCCACCGCCTCGCTATTATCCCACCGAAATTAGCGACAATATTTGTCGCTCTTTTGGAGGTAAACAGTGAGGAGAACAATTTCCTGTTTAAGATGCCAGGAGCGTTCCTACAGGGTCTACCGAGCTGCCCATTGGGCAGCTCTCTCCTTGACCATGCCCCCTGCCTCTCCTCTGCCTCCCTGCACGCTATGAGAGACACACAGTCTCTCAGTGCAGCGTCGTGACCTATAGGTCACTCAAGTGAAAGTGGCCCACATGAGTAGCGGGGTGCTGCGTTTTTTTGCGGCTACCTGATCCGCTCAGCCCCGTGGATCAGGTAGTGCACTTTTTTTTTATTTTTTGAGTCCACCTCGGACTCTCTTTAAGCACTGTGCAACGCATTTTGCCACTACAAGCAGCTTCCTCAGGTCAATGGCAGTGCACAGTAAACAGAATGTAATGATCTCAGTTGCCTGCTATTAAATCTACATTTCCCGTATATGCAAGTGAGTTTGCCACAAGCTGATCATGATAGTAAATTATA
Organism: Hyperolius riggenbachi; assembly: GCF_040937935.1. Taxonomy (NCBI): domain Eukaryota; kingdom Metazoa; phylum Chordata; class Amphibia; order Anura; family Hyperoliidae; genus Hyperolius; species Hyperolius riggenbachi. The sequence continues at coordinate 116,870,343 of NC_090649.1, read as the reverse complement.
TTGGTGACATTCTATTGCTGATGTTATACTATCTAGCGCCTATAGCTCATGGCAAACTCAACTTGCAACCTCCCCCTAACCTATCCTCTCACATTAACCCTCCTACCAATATACCTGACTACCAGTATGCCTAACTCTAACCTTCCTACCGACACACCTAAAACTAACCTTCCTACCAATACACTACCTGAGACATCCCACTTACTGATGACTCACGCCGCAAACACTTACCGATAACTACACCAAAATTAAATACCCCTGTGCCACTTACGGATTACTTGCCGAACACTTACCGATACACACACCAAACTCAAACACCCCAGCGCCGCTTACTTACTGATCACTGTGCAAAGCTTGCCAAGAACTCGTGCTACTTCCTGCCGTTTCTGTTTCATCCACACAACTTGCTGATTCTCACTAGGGATGGTCGGAAATGCCAATTTCCGATTCCGCTGAAAATCCGCATTTCGCCATTGCCGATTACCGCTACTGCTACCGATTCTGCTTTCTGCCACCAATTTCCGCATTCCGATGCGGATTTCCGCCGGAAATCGTGGACATTTCTGCCGACTTTAACCACTTGAGGACCACAGTCTTTCTACCCCTTAAGGACCAGGCACTTTTTTTCCATTCAGACCACTGCAGCTTTCACGGTTTATTGCTCGCTCATACAACCTACCACCTAAATGAATTTTGGCTCCTTTTCTTGTCACTAATAAAGCTTTCTTTTGGTGCTATTTGATTGCTCCTGCGATTTTTACTTTTTATTATATTCAGCAAAAAAGACATGAATTTTGGCAAAAAAATGATTTTTTTAACTTTCTGTGCTGACATTTTTCAAATAAAGTAAAATTTCTGTATACATGCAGCGCGAAAAATGTGGACAAACATGTTTTTGATTAAAAAAAAAACCCATTCAGTGTATATTTATTGGTTTGGGTAAAAGTTATAGCGTTTACAAACTATGGTGCAAAAAGTGAATTTTCCCATTTTCAAGCATCTATGACTTTTCTGACCCCCTGTCATGTTTCATGAGGGGCTAGAATTCCAGGATAGTATAAATACCCCCCAAATGACCCCATTTTGGAAAGAAGACATCCCAAAGTATTCACTGAGAGGCAAAGTGAGTTCTTAGAAGATATTATTTTTTGTCACAAGTAAGCGGAAAATGACACTTTGTGTCAAAAAAAAAAAAAAGTTTCCATTTCTGCAAACTTGCGACAAAAAAAAATGAAATCTGCCACGGACTCACCATGCCCCTCTCTGAATACCTTGAAGTGTCTACTTTCCAAAATGGGGTCATTTGTGGGGTGTGTTCACTGTCCTGGCATTTTGGGGGGTGCTAAATTGTAAGCACCCCTGTAAAGCCTAAAGGTGCTCATTGGACTTTGGACCCCTTAGCGCAGTTAGGCTGCAAAAAAGTGCCACACATGTGGTATTGCCATACTCAGTAGAAGTACTATAATGTGTTTTGGGGTGTATTTTTACACATACCCATGCTGGGTGGGAGAAATATCTCTGTGAATGACAATGTTTTCATTTTTTTTACACACAATTGTCCATTTACAGAGTTATTTCTCCCACCCAGCATGGGTATGTGTAAAAATACACCACAAAACACATTAAACTACTTCTCCTGAGTACGGCGATACCACATGTGTGGCACTTTTTTGCACCCTAACTGCGCTAAAGGGCCCAAAGTCCAATGAGTACCTTTACAATTTCACAGGTCATTTTGCGACATTTGGTTTCAAGACTACTCCTCATGGTTTAGGGCCCCTAAAATGCCAGGGCAGTATAGGAACCCCACAAATGACCCCATTTTAGAAAGAAGACACCCCAAGGTATTCCGTTAGGAGTATGGTGAGTTCATAGAAGATTTTATTTTTTGTCACAAGTTAGCGGAACATGACACTTTGTGAAAAAAAACAATTAAAATCAATTTCCGCTAACTTGTGACAAAAAAATAAAAACTTCTATGAACTCACCATACTCCTAACGGAATACCTTTGGGTGTCTTCTTTCTAAAATGGGGTCATTTGTGGGGTTCCTATACTGCCCTGGCATTTTAGGGGCCCTAAACCATGAGGAGTAGTCTGGAAATCAAATTCCGCAAAATGACCTGTGAAATCCTAAAGGTACTCATTGGACTTTGGGCCCTTTAGCGCAGTTAGGGTGCAAAAAAGTGCCACACATGTGGTATCGCCGTACTCTGGAGAAGTAGTACAATGTGTTTTGGGGTGTATTTTTACACATACCCATGCTGGGTGGGAGAAATAACTCTGTAAATGGACAATTGTGTGTAAAAAAATCAAAAGATTGTCATTTACAGAAGTATTTCTCCCACCCAGCATGGGTATGTGTAAAAATACACCCCAAACACATTATACTACTTCTCCCGAGTACGGCAATACCACATGTATGGCACTTTTTTGCACCCTAACTGCGCTAAAGGGCCCAAAGTCCAATGAGTACCTTTAGGATTTCACAGGTCATTTTTGTTTCAAGACTACTCCTCACGGTTTAGGGCCCCTAAAATGCCAGGGCAGTATAGGAACCCCACTAATGACCCCATTTTACAAAGAAGACACCCAAAGGTATTCCGTTAGGAGTATGGTGAGTTCATAGAAGATTTTATTTTTTGCCACAAGTTAGCGGAAATTGATTTGAATTGTTTTTCTTCACAAAGTGTCATATTCCGCTAACTTGTGACAAAAAATAAAATCTTCTATGACCTCGCCATACACCTAATGGAATACCTTTGGTTGTCTCCTTTCTAGAATGGGGTCATTTGTGGGGTTCCTATACTGCCCTGGCATTTTAGGGGCCCTGAACCGTGAGGAGTAGTCTTGAAACCAAATGTCGCAAAATGACCTGTGAAATCCTAAAGGTACTCATTGGACTTTGGGCCCCTTAGCGCACTTAGGGTGTAAAAAAGTGCCACACATGTGGTACCGCCATACTCAGGAGAAGAAGTATGTGTTTTGGGGTGTATTTTTACACATACCCATGCTGGGTGGTAGAAATATCTCTGTACATGACAATTGTTTGATTTTTTTTACACACAATTTTCCATTTACAGAGAGATTTCTCCCACCCAGCATGGGTATGTGTAAAAATACACCCCAAAACACATTATACTACTTCTCCTGAGTACGGCGATACCACGTGTGACACTTTTTTTGCAGCCTAGGTGCGCTAAGGGGCCCAACGTCCTATTCACAGGTCATTTTGAGGCATTTGTTTTCTAGACTACTCCTCACGGTTTAGGGCCCCTAAAATGCCAGGGCAGTATAGGAACCCCACAAGTGACCCCATTTTAGAAAGAAGACACCCCAAGGTATTCCATTAGGTGTATGGCGAGGTCATAGAAGATTTTACTTTTAGTCACAAGTTAGTGAAAAATGACACTTTGTGAAAAAAAAAACAATAAAAATAAATTTCCGCTAACTTTTGACAAAAAATAAAATATTCTATGAACTCGTCATACACCTAACAGAATACCTTGGGGTGTCTTTTTTCTAAAATGGGGTCACTTGTGGGGTTCCTATACCGCCCTGGCATTTTACGGGCCCAAAACCGTGAGGAGTCTGGAAACCAAATGTCTCAAAATGACTGTTCAGGGGTATAAGCATCTGCAAATTTTGATGACAGGTGGTCTATGAGGGGCCGAATTTCGTGGAACCGGTCATAAGCAGGGTGGCCTTTTAGATGACAGGTTGTATTGGGCCTGATCTGATGGATAGGAGTGCTAGGGGGGTGACAGGAGGTGATTGATGGGTGTCTCAGGGGGTGATTAGAGGGGAAAATAGATGCACTCAATGCACTGGGGAGGTGATCGGAAGGGGGTCTGAGGGGGATCTGAGGGTTTGGCCGAGTGATCAGGAGCCCACACGGGGCAAATTAGGGCCTGATCTGATGGGTAGGTGTGCTAGGGGGTGACAGGTAGTGACAGGAGGTGATTGATGGGTGTCTCAAGGTGTGATTAGTGGGGGGAATAGATGCAAGTAATGCAATGGCGAGGTGATCAGGGCTGGGGTCTGAGGGTGTGGGCGGGTGATTGGGTGCCCTAGGGGCAGATGGGGGTCTAATCTGATGGGTAGCAGTGACAGGGGGTGATTGATGGGTAATTAGTGGGTGTTTAGAGGAGAGAACAGATGCAATGCACTTGGGAGGTGATCTGACTGCGGGTCTGCAGGCGATCGGATGGTGTGGGTGGGTGATCAGATTGCCCGCAAGGGGCAGGTTAGGGACTGATTGATGGGTGGCAGTGACAGGGGGTGATTGATGGGTGGCAATGACAGGGGCTGATTGATGGGTGGCAGTGACAGGGGGTGATTGATGGGTGATAGGTGATTGGCAGGTGATTGACAGGTGATCAGTGGGTTATTACAGGGGAGAACAGATGTAATTAATGCACTGGTGAATTGATAAGGGGGGGTCAGAGGGCAATCTGAGCGTGTTGGCGGGTGATTGGGTGCCCGCAAGGGGCAGATTAGGGTCTGATCTGATAGGTAAAAGTGACAGGTGGTGATAGGGGGTGATTGATGGGTAATTAGTGGGTGTTTAGAGGAGAGAATAGATGTAAACAATGGATTTGGGAGGTGATCTGATGTCGGATCTGTGGGCGATCTATTGGTGTGGGTGGGTGATCAGATTGCCCGCAAGGGGCAGGTTAGGGGCTGATTGATGGGTGGCAGTGACAGGGGGTGACAGGGGGTGATTGATGGGTGATAGGTGATTGGCAGGTGATTGACAGGTGATCAGTGGGTTATTACAGGGAAGAACAGATGTAATTAATGCACTGGCGAATTGATAAGGGGGGGGGGGGTCTGAGGGCAATCTGAGGGCAATCTGAGCGTGTGGGCGGGTGATTGGGTGCCCGCAAGGGGCAGATTAGGGTCTGATCTGATAGGTAACAGTGACAGGTGGTGATAGGGGGTGATTGATGGGTGATTAGTGGGTGTTTAGAGGAGAGAATAGATGTAAACAATGGATTTGGGAGGTGATCTGATGTCGGATCTGCGGGCGATCTATTGGTGTGGGTGAGTGATCAGATTGCCCGCAAGGGGCAGGTTAGGGGCTGATTGATGGGTGGCAGTGACAGGGGGTGACAGGGGGTGATTGATGGGTGATAGGTGATTGACAGGTGATCAGTGGGTTATTACAGGGAAGAACAGATGTAATTAATGCACTGGCGAATTGATAAGGGGGGGTCAGAGGGCAATCTGAGCGTGTTGGCGGGTGATTGGGTGCCCGCAAGGGGCAGATTAGGGTCTGATCTGATAGGTAAAAGTGACAGGTGGTGATAGGGGGTGATTGATGGGTGATTGATGGGTAATTAGTGGGTGTTTAGAGGAGAGAATAGATGTAAACAATGGATTTGGGAGGTGATCTGATATCGGATCTGCGGGCGATCTATTGGTGTGGGTGGGTGATCAGATTGCCCGCAAGGGGCAGGTTAGGGGCTGATTGTTGGGTGGCAGTGACAGGGGGTGATTGATGGGTGATTGATGGGTGATTGATGGGTGATTGACAGGTGATTGACAGGTTATCAGGGGGGATAGATGCATACAGTACACAGGGGGGGGGGGGTCTGGGGGGGTCCTGGGGAGAATCTGAGGGGTGGGGGGGTGATCAGGAGGGGGCAGGGGGCAGGGGGGGGGATAAAAAAAAAATAGCGTTGACAGATAGTGACAGGGAGTGATTGATGGGTTATTAGGGGGGTGATTGGGTGCAAACAGGGGTCTGGGGGGTGGGCAGGGGGGGGGTCTGAGGGGTGCTGTGGGCGATCAGTGGGCGGGGGGGGGCAGATCAGTGTGTTTGGGTGCAGACTAGGGTGGCTGCAGCCTGCCCTGGTGGTCCCTCGGACACTGGGACCACCAGGGCAGGAGGCAGCCTGTATAATACACTTTGTATACATTACAAAGTGTATTATACACTTTGTAGCGGCGATCGCGGGGTTAACATCCCGCCGGCGCTTCCGTATGGCCGGCGGGATGTTACGGCGGGTGGGCGGAGCCAGTTGCCGGGGGAAGCGCGCGTCATCAATGACGCGATCGCTCCCCCGGCATAGGAAAAGGACGCAACGCCCTAAGGCGTATTGCGGTCCTTAAGGCATCCACTTTGCCGCCGCCCATGGGCTGTGGGCGGTCGGCAAGTGGTTAACATCGATTTTCTCAAAAATTATAAGGTCTTTTTGAAAACTTTTTTACATCTTGTTCACAAGATTCTGTTTAATAAACCCTGAAAGTTTGGTGTTTCTAGGACTTACGGGGGCTTTGCTATTAATCGCTAAAATCAGCGGATTTTTACTGTAATGTAAAATGCAGAAAATCTGCATTATCCGATATGCGGTAATTTTAAGCCAATCAGAAGACGCAGAATGAATAAGCCAATCAGAGAATGTGGAAATTTCCGCCTAAATCCCCATTCTCTGATTGGTTTATTCATTCTGAGTCTTCTGATTGGCTTAAAATTACCGCATATCGGATAATGCAGATTTTCTGCGTTTTACATTACAGTAAAATCTGCTGAGTTTAGCGGTTAACAGCAAAGCCCCCATAAGTCTTAGAAACACCAAACTTTCATGGTTTATTAAACAGAATCTTGTAAACAAGATGAAAAAAAAAGTTTTTAAAAAGACCTTATAGTTTTTGAGAAAATCGATGTTAAATTCGGCGAAAATTTCCGCGATTTCCGATGCAGAAATGCAATCCGAATGAGCATCCCTAATCCTCACACCCTGATGTCCCATAGCCGCAAGTTTATATTGCAGTCTATCCATTATGATTCAGTATCCATTATGCTAAAATTAACTGCTTCACCTCTAGGCATAAATAACATTGGATTTTAAGGTATTTCTTTTTTTTTTTTTGTTACACAGCAATGTCACCTAAGCTAACCATGGAGTGGATCCACATTCATATCTCTTCCCTCCAGTGCCAATCTTCTCATGCTGTCCTTCTTCTCCATGTGAAGCTTCCCTTTCTTATGTACCAAACAGAATCCCTTTGTCCCATATGCTGAGTTCCTCCTGTGCTGTTGTCTACTTGCTGCCTTCTTTTCCAAATACAGCACCCACCCTTACATGACCTGTCTCCTTACTTTGCCAGCAGGTCCTCTCTTTCATGTGTTGCTTCCCATTTGTCGCCTCCTCTTCAACTTGCAGCATCCCCTCTTTTATGTCTAGTCCCCTTTTGTGGACAGTGCTTTCCTTGCATGCTTTCATTCCTATTTGCAGCCTTCTCTGTCTCTGTCTCCCATGTCCATGTCCTCTTCTGCAGACAGCAACTACCCAAGGTTGTGCTTTATACAGAAATATAATCCTGAAAGAGCCTAGATATCAACTTTAATAACAGTATGTACTTGCAAAACAGGTTATCCTTGGGATAAATCAAGCCTGAAGTCCATGGAGATTGACCTGAAAAAATTTGAGGAACTGGACCAGTTTGCTTCAAAGGTATAAATGATCTACTTTTTTTGTAACTTTGAGCAAAATTACTTCTTTAAAATGTACACCTCCTTTAAAACTGAAAGTAAAGTCTTGAAATGTATATAGATAACCCGACTCTAAAGGTATACTAGATGCCACATCAGCCATCCAAGCATGGAGGCTAATAACAAGGAAGGCAGAGTCCTAGAAAGCACATAGGCAAATGCAAGGGTGGATTACAGCTGCCCAGAATCCCCCCTCAGACCAGGGCCGGTGCTGTGTCTGGGTACAGGCACAAGTTGAGACACCAGAATGTCTGCAGGTATCCTGCTGCAGCTCACAGTGTCAGGAACCGGCCCGCGGCACGCCTGCGTATACTGTTCCCGACTGCGGGTTTGACCAGATCAAACGGGGAACAGCCTTATTCAAGCTGCAAACAATGCTGTGACCCCTAAAAAGCCTCTTACTGCCACCACTAGCGGTTTGCTAGACACGTCCACTCGGCTGTCGAGTGCTCAGCACGCAATCCGCGTTTTCGTATTCGGGTCAGCTTTGCGCTTTAGGCCAAATACGGGAACGCCACGCACACACACGCACAGTTGCAATCTTACACTGTAGTGAAGCAAAACCACTAACAGTCGTTCCGAACGATATTGTTAGCCACTCTGCTGTCGAGCTACTCGCACTGGCGTTTTCGTACGTTGGGTCAGCTGCACGCTTTAGGCCAACGTATGACAAACGCCCCCACACACAATGCAATTACAATCTCATACGGTAGGGTTGCCCAAACGTACAATCAGGCACGGACTTATACACAGTTACACTTCAGTTTCTTCTAGGCTATGAGTGTTAGTTTAGTACAGCAGAAGTCAAGCTTATTAAATAACGATTTAATATTCCAGGAAAACGTGAAACAGTGCAGAAAGTAATTTATACAACAGATGTACAAAAAACAAAGTAAAAAAGTACAAAGTAAAAGTTACAAGATAAAAGTACACACAAGGATATTTGCGTAAAAATAAAAATGGGGATTAAAACGTTACCAACTTGAAGGTCTAAATGTTGATGGCGGGAGCACGCCGGTTTTTTCGACCAGGAGTCGAGATCATCCCTAGCTATGTGCTATATCCAGGAGAAGATACCTGTGACTGTCCTGGACCAACTTAAATAGTCCGAAGTGTCCCCTGGGGCATTTAATGTCCAGCCCCCAGGAACTAATGCAATTTCCCCGTTTGTGACATCACCGAACACTTGTCCTAGTCTTCCTGTGATATGCGAACTTCAAAGGGTTCCTGTTTTAGCTTTTTGAAGGTTGCAGAATTCAACAGGTAAGATTGTATCCTAACAGACATCAAAAGGCTTCCTCAACATTATTTCCTAGCATCAAAGTTTTCCTGTCTCCGTTTTTAAAGTCTGCAGAGATTTCCAACCCCTTCTAGCTGGCTGTCATGTAAATTTCAAACCTTCAGGTGTCAACTTCCCCTGTCCCCAAGACTCTGGTAGTCTTGCTTTGTATATGGGACAATGGCTTACTCTAGAGTTCAAAAGCCAGGCCAGCCTATTCTTCCTCAATTGGCAGCTAATTAGCAGTAGACACCTCTTCCCCTGCTGGAAATTGAGGGCAGAGGTAATGTACATTTACATACAGAATTTTCATGTACATACAGGCTCCCATTAACCGTTTCCTGGGGCCAGGTGGCACCTTCAAGAGCCAGACTAGCTTTTAACAGACCTACTAGACAGAAACAGGACAGAAATATGTTCTGTTATTATCCTTAACATTATCAGCACCCCAATATATCACCACACACAGCACAGCCCCCTTTCTTTCCCTGCTACAGTTGACTTTGGATGGAGCAGCAGCGTTTGCACAGAGCATGAAGCAGCTCTGGGGAACTAAACAGCGTCAGGTATGAGCACAACCCTGTGCCCTGCTGTGTGAATGCTTTACTTTTCCCTTCATTACCAATGTCGACTGTCCTCATTATTATCTGTATTCAAACTGCTCCTAATGGATCCCGTTGTCGATCAGTAGCAGATCGGACATTTAGGAAATATTTGTCAGATCCTGCCAGTCAGATGGGAAATTGCATTGTGTTTACCCAGCATGATGTCCTACCATATTATTATACTGTATTGTGTGTGGCTGAGGGAGACCTTTCAGGAACCCCCCTCCCCTCCTTAGGCATACTGTACTCCCTATACCTTTAACCAGTGTGGGAATGCATGTAGGAGAAGGGGGTTTTCCTCCCAATGCAGAGCACCATGCCCACTGCTGTGGTTGCATAGGAGCCCTTTTAAACCCGCCTGCAGCCCGGTGGGGGTGCCAAATAATGAAGGAGGTTGTGTGGCTGCAGCCATCATTTTTTCAACAACTGACTAGAGAAAGAATATCTATTATAGGTTGCAGCATGGGAATGGCAATAAGTGCAACATTTTCCAATTGGTTACCTTCATGTTTACATCATCTTAATGAAAATAGCATGTTTCAGAGAATTTCTGTTAATTCAGAAATTTGGAACCATAGAATTAAATACAAAAGGTTTAAATTGACAAAATAAATGTAAGGCTAGGGACATTGCACACTGAGGCCATATAAAAATAGGATCACAATATGGAGGCGAAAGTCACATCTTGTGTTACGTGTACAATACAACACAAACAGTGAAGCATCCAGTATGTGAAAAGTATGCTTCAGCACATTTGTAAACGCACATTCGTCCAGTACCGCACAGCATGCCTCGCATTATGCCGACAGATTCCACCGCACCACTAAGGCGCCAATGTGTACATCCCCTTACAATATAATTGCATTGTTTTTACCATGTGATTAGTCTAGTGTTCCATGCACTGCAATATGTCAGTGTGATAGTAGCCTACAGATACAGATAGCCTACAGACACAAATCAAATACTCAGAAAGAATTCCAACAAAGTCATAATTAACTACTTGCCAACCGCGTCACGCCGATGGCGGCAGCCCCAGGACCGCCTAACGCCGATTGGCGTAAGGTCCTGCGGGCCTGTTTTGCAGGAGATCGCGCATCTCCGCATGGTAGGCAGAGCCTTCAATCTCCCAGTGGCGATCGCTGCTAGGAGAATGTTAGACGGCAAAACCACCGTCTTTTTACTCCATACAGCGCTGCGATCTAAGGCAGCACTGTACTGGGGACAGCCGTTTCACACAGCTGTCCCCCTGGTAGGCTTGGGGATGATCCACTGTCATAGGCTGAAGCCTTTGACAGACAACACAGAAATTGTCACTTGCACGCCTGAAGTTTAACTCTTTCAGGCACAAAAAAAAGAAAAAGAAACTCACCATCATTATTTATATGCTTGGCACTGTCCATACACTGTCTGTACACATCTTTATTTGCATAAGTCATTGGTAATGTTGGTGTTATCCATAGTTATTTTTGTTGTTCTTTTTTTTCTCCAAACTAGTTAGATACCAAAGGAACTATTGCACAGCTAGTCAAAGAGCTTGTAAGAGGTGTTAAGACAGACTTGGAGAAAATAAGAACGATCTGGATATGGATCTGTCATCACATAGGTAGGTGCAGGTGGCACTACAGTGTGATTGAACTAGTAATATAAAAAGGTAGAAAACTAGTGCACAATCCCACGGGAATCTATCTATGAAAGATGTTGTTTATACATACAGGCCTGCTTAGCTTGCACACAGTACTTGAATACACATACGTTTAGTGAAATCACTCATCTAATGTAGTTCAATGTCATCACCAGTGGTGCTCATCACGAGCTCGTGATCACGAGTAACTTGAGGTCATAATCGGCATTAGTGATCAGCTCTATATCACGAATGCCGATCCTGAATGCACTCATGATCACACTCGTTACCCAACTCAAAATCATGAGTTACTCGTGATCACTAGTATTGGTATTGGTGATTAAAAACTCGCCGACTTTAGTGGTTAATAGCAAAGCCCTCTTACATGCTGGAAACACCAAATTTTCCAGATATGTTAAGAAGAACAGTGGGAACTAGAGAAAAACATTTTTCAAAAAGACCTTATAGTTTTTGAGAAAATCGATTTTAAAGTTTCAAATAAAAAAGTATACATTTAAATGCGGTAAGTGACAGTTAATGTATTTACCACATTTGTATACTTTTTTCCTTTGAAACTTTAAAATTGCCTTTCTCAAAAACTATAAGGTCTTTTTGAAAAAGTTTCCTCTTGTTCCCACTATTCTTCTTAACATATCTGTCAAATTTAGTGTTTCTAGCATGTAAGGGGATTTGCTATTAACTGTTAAAGTCAGCGGGTTTTTAATCTCGAATCACGACTCGTGATTTGTGATTACATGCAGTTATTCGACTTAATACCACACTCGAGTAAGATATCTGTTTAAATTTGTTATCCCGAGTCAATTTGTAAGTGGGCGGAGTCAAATGCGTGATCACTCAAATTCGTGATTTGGGGTATCCGAGCATCCCTGGTCATCACATTTTGTTTGCTTTTTTTTCTTACATTTTGTGATTTATCTGCATTTTAAATTCATGAGGCAGGTCCTCTTTTTTTCATGTGAGAGGTGTTATTTGCGTTTAAAGCAGGCCCCGATTTACCTCATAGAAGCCTATAGGTACAGATGTTCTGGCACCTTAGACTTTGCCCTCCATGAACCTACAAACCCCCAAACTGCACTGCAAGTGTGCTGGCTGTCCCAGCTGTCACTTCTTCCTTAGTTCCCTTGCCCTCATAGGTAGCTACAGGTGCCCCTTAGTGTTAGGTAGCCAGAAGTACCCTCAGTATTATCTAGAGGTGCCTCCAAGTATTAGGTAGCTAGAGGAGCCTCAGTATTAAGTAGCTAGAGGTGTCCCTGACTGAAGAGAGAACTTGTCGGTGTAATGCCAAGAGCTGGTAGAGTAACTTCACAAAGCTCTTGGTATTCAAGGGAGGGAGGCGCTCAGAGAGGGGAATGAGCCGCCTTTCCATCATCAGGCACCTGTAGGCATGTGCCTACAGTGCCTTATGGTAAATCAAGCCCTGGTTAAAAGTGAATCTGTGTTTGCAATTTTTCAGGTATGTTTTGAATAAAATGACTGGGGTACCTAGATGAAACCAGTACCAAGTTGCCCGACTAATCCTTTCCTGCAGGGCTAACCCTGGTGTGCCCCACGGTGTATACTTCCTTACTCTTGCCCAAGCTTCCCACATGGTCAGCTTTAGTTTCAAGGGTTTTTATTGAAGTTTCACAATAGAAAAGGCCTAAGACAAGCCACAACATAGCCCAAGCAACGTCGGGCATAATAACAATAAATAACAATACTGAAGAATGAAAGCGTTGACAAATGATAAATACAAAGTGAATTGCATAAAGAAAACATGAATAGGGTTTACATAACACAAATTCAGCTGAAATCTCCAGGATGGAAATAGAAAAGGTTGATCAAAATAAGGAAGGTGTGAACACCTGAACTCCCCATGTTATCGAACACCTGGTGGATTTTAAAAGGTGTATTTGCAAAATTTCCGCTAGGGCTCAATCCACTGCAATTGTACACATGCCCAATGATTCTTGGCCGATGCGGCTGGATGAGGTCAGGTTTGCCCTCAATCCCCTCCTAATGTGCCAGTGAGAGAGCCAGACTAGTGGATCATCCTGGCAGAGTGCAGGCCAAGCCTATATTTTTCCCTGTCCACCCTGCCCACTTCCTGCTGCTTCATCATGTGCTGCACCATCTGCCCTCTTTCCCACCTCCATAGCAACAGAATGTGTCTGCAGGCTAGTGTCAGTACAGAACTAGGCTCCAAACTGTCCGCTACGGGATTGTGTTCTGAACCCTGTGGGTGACAGTTATTTTGCATGTGTACACACCTTCACTTTCATACTAGAGCGCCATTCATACTTTGGATGATCGTTCCAATCCAATCCTGTGACAGGCATGCTCAGACTGGCTCAGCTGCAAGTTCAGTACTATGTAAAGTGGACGAACACGTTGATGACAGCGCAAGTTAATTCAGGCGCGGCTATTTCGTCAATGTAATTATCGGCTACAGCACTCTTTCAAGGCGCATACTGTATAAAATGGGCGCATTTTACGGCTATAACTTCCTTCAGATATTAACGCGGCTATTCATTATCCCTGCTGAAACTCCACACTAGTTATCACTGCATAACTGTGCATTACCGAAGCAGGAAAGCAGCTGGCAAATTAAAACTATTAATATATATACCCGAACATTATAGGTTTCTAAGAAAAACTGTTCTCTCCTATATGCGGCTGTTCAAATATCGGTAAACTCTGCTCACTGGCACTGCAGGTTTACTTGCATCTAAGTTTACTGCCAGACTTCATAGCCAGTTTTGCTTTCTGCTGGCTTGCAATGTAACAGAATATTTTTCAAAGAAGAATAGCGGTATAAGAATATATATAGGTCAAATAATATCGGTAATATAATATCGGTCAAATAAATACCGGTCAAAGAAGGCTTGTTATTGCTGCACGGACTGAACCTTGCAGCTCTCATCCCAACCTGCCCATCCACGGAGTGTGCACAGAGCCAGTCTGTACATATACCCTGAGGACTACAAGCCAAAGTGAAATCTCTCCCGCTGTGGTCAGCAAGATTTATGTGTCCTGCAAGCTGCTGACCCCAGAGTGCCTGACTATCTCCATCCTCTGCAAGCTGCGGACATTACTGATCTTCTGAGCAATGACATTTACAGCCACTTTATAACATGGCATTCCAGCTGCAGGAAGTTGCTGATCCTCTGTCCAGTGTTTAAAATAACTAACACTAACTATAGTATGTGTTTTCTCTGACAATTTTACTCCAGAGCCATTATTATTCAAGAATTAGATTTATAATTTTTTTCCTACTACTAAATAGCCCCTAGTTAATGCCGCTATAATATGTCTTCATCTAATTTGTACATTATCGGCTATTTCTACAAAATGTCAATTCACTACACTATAGACTAATATCCACTATTTGTCTGCAAGTTGAAGCAACAACCGATATGGGCACCCTCCTCACCTGGTGCACAGAGGTAGCTATGGGATATCCCTCTGGCTGGCCTGGAGAGTTTCTGCTACCATGGGACAAGCTGTCAAAACTCCCTGGATAATCCTGGAACATGATCCGCGGGGGCTAGCCGTTCCTCAGCTACTCACTCTCTTCATTGCCGGCACTTTGGAGACTCCTCTTAGCAGTAAAATTGTTACCTTCGGCGCATCTATGGGCTACACTGCACTTCTATGCACCGGTGAAGCTCCTCTGATACAGGGCACCAAGTGTCACCAGTCAGAAGCATTTGCGATTGCTGAGAAACCATGTGATAACTCAGATCAGGCTGTAATACAGCCACAGAATGCTGAATCAAATGTGAGTGTTTAGGGGGTCCCAAGTAGTAGCAACTCAGATCAGCTTAGAGTTCCTGGATGGAAAGTGCTGAAATACAATGTAACAAAGTCTCATGGGATTTCCCACATCAACAGGCTGGATACAATGTAACAGCTGGGGTTTCTGGAATACAATGTAACACGTCTTATACAGTGTAATAACTCATCTCAGTATACAGATCCTGTAATAGTAGTGCTGGAAGCTAACGGAAAAGATCAGGTCAGCAGGTGCTCAGATACGATCTATAGAGTGAATGAGAGTCAAAATGCTGAATACAGACAATGGTGAAGAAGTTTCATACAACAGATCACCATCTCCTCTGAGTTCAGTGCTCTTTACAGGTAACAAGTGGCTGTGGCAGAGCACAGCAGGGATTGGGACACGTGCTTCAGCCTGGCTGGCAATATGGGCATATAGTAAAATATTGTTATTCAATATAGATATTTTACATTTATATAGTAAAATATCAGTATTTCATAATTATATTTTACAACAACTTTACTGTGCGCCCTTATTTTCCACTAACCTGTACTATTTTCAATGTTTGCTTCCTATAGCTGCTTGTTATGTGTAGCCTTGTTATAGCGGCTTTGAAACGACTTGAATAGGGACTTTTTACAAATTTTCACTTAAAGTTTAACATAAATTAAGGACTGTGTGTGTGCATTTTGCTTTTATATGTTAGAGAAAAAGCGGCTATAGGGAGCATATGCTATCAATAGCAGTGATTCACAGCCCTATATCACTGTAATTTACAGGATATCCTCCCTACAGCTGACTTTTTCTCTAAGGTATGAAAGCTAAATGTACACATATAGCCGTTAATAAACATGAGGAAAAAATTAGGGGAATGTTGCATTTCAAGCATTTACTATAGCCGCTACATAAGGCTAAAGATCTCTACTATTTCTATCTTCTAGCTACAGCCGCAAAGCTCGGCACAGGCAAGTTCTGAAACGTTGAATAATAGTTGCATACGAAGTGAGCCATATCCGTGAATTAAGTACTAAAATAAAGCTGAAGATCTCTACTATTAGAATCTTATCCTCCTTACAGCCGCACAATGTTGTTTTAGTATTATATAGCGCTAACTTCAATTGAAATTTAAGTTAACCGATATCCGCGCCCATTTTAGCTTACGGCTATTTTAAATGTACGCAAAGTGAATGAGGGAGAGAAGATGGAGGCTCCCCACTGCTGGTAAAGTAGAAAGCAATACAGTGAGAAACCAACCTGGGGGATTGTTGAAATCATTGTTTGAACTGACAAAGTTTGTGGTTTTTACGATGAGTGCAATTCTCCAGCAACATGGACGCTGTTGTGGTCGTGCTCTGTCATTGTTTGCTAATAAGCCTCAACTGTCTATTTTTATTTGTTGCAAAGACTTCAGACCCACACATATCTTATTTGTATTCAGAATATGATGTTCACGGTTATAAAAATCCTGGCTCACGATCATCTAATCCTGATGATGTCTTTCGTGCAAGAAAAGGCGTCTGTGCTGGATATTCCTCACTGTTTGACAATATGTGCAGGTACCACCAAATATTTTGTATCCTGTTTTGCTAAGTCATCATGATGTAGATACTTATACTGTAAACCTTATTATGTTTATTATTGCAGTGGTGTAGTAACAGGGTCTGCTCCAGAAGGGCTGAGTGGGGTTGTCCTTCAGCCAATCCATTCTGTTTCTCCCTATCCTAGTACAGATGTCATCAGCACAGAGAATAGTAAGAAATATGGCACAGTTACCTGATCAAGTGTTATAGGCCTCCTCCTTCAAGGCCCGTGTCTCATGTCTGTGTCCATCTATTGACCATATCATGACATCACTCAATCAACATGTGATAGAAAACTAGGATGGCCAGTAGAACTCTATCTGGTTACTATACTAGGAGAGAGACGGCGAGGAGAGAGGGAGGAGAAAGCCGGCGCGGCCATAACATCATGGCTGGGGGCGGCGCCGGGCACGTTTCAAGCACGCTCGTCGCACGCTGCCTGCCGCCCCTTAGCCCACCAGAGCACTCCTGGACCCACAGCCACTGGAGGGCATGTTACTTGCACGCTGCCCCTTAGCCACCAGAGCGCTCCTGGACCCACAGTTGGCGGAGGGCACTTTACTTGCATGCTGCCCTGGACCCTCAGCCTAAGCTATGCTGCAGGCACATATACCTGGCTAACCTATACTGCAGGCACATATACCTGGCTAACCTATACTGCAGACACATATACCTGGCTAAGCTATACTGCAGGCACATATACCTGGCTAACCTATACTGCAGACACATATACCTGGCTAACCTATACTGCAGGCACATATACCTGGCTAACCTATACTGAAGGCACATATACCTGGCTAAGCTATACTGCAGGCACATATACCTGGCTAAGCTATACTGCAGGCACATATACCTGGCTAAGCTATACTGCAGGCACATATACCTGGCTAACCTATACTGAAGGCACATATACCTGGCTAAGCTATACTGCAGGCACATATACCTGGCTAACCTATACTGCAGGCACATATACCTGGCTAATCTATACTGCAGGCACATATACCTGGCTAACATATACTACAGGCACATATACCTGGCTAAGCTATACTGCAGGCACATATACCTGGCTAACCTATACTGCAGGCACATATACCTGGCTAACCTATACTGCAGGCACATATACCTGGCTAAGCTATACTGCAGGCACATATACCTGGCTAACCTATACTGCAGGCACATATACCTGGCTAACCTATACTGAAGGCACATAGACCTGGCTAACCTATACTGCAGGCACATAACCTGGCTAACCTATACTGAAGGCACATATACCTGGCTAAGCTATACTGCAGGCACATATACCTGGCTAAGCTATACTGCAGGCACATATACCTGGCTAACCTATACTGCAGGCACATATACCTGGTTAACCTATACTGAAGGCACATATACCTAGCTAACCTATACTGCAGGCACATATACCTGGCTAACCTATACTGCAGGCACATATACCTGGCTAACCTATACTGCAGGCACATATACCTGGCTAACCTATACTGCAGGCACATATACCTGGCTAACCTATACTGAAGGCACATATACCTGGCTAACCTATACTGAAGGCACATATACCTGGCTAACCTATACTGCAGGCACATATACCTGGCTAAGCTATACTGCAGGCACATATACCTGGCTAACCTACACTGAAGGCACATATATAACTAGCAAACCTATACGGGGGGGGGCGCTAAGCTTAGCATTTGAAAATCGCCTGCCTCGGCGAATTTTAAAGTAGCTTGCGAGCCGAAAACGTGTGGGCACCCCTGCTCTAGAACATGCCTGACTGACAGGTGTATTGCTCTGTTTCTGGGAGATCCGGGGCCCTAAGGGGCACCAAGAGTGACTCAAAAGCTGCAAAAAATGGGTGTGGTCATGTCATGGAATGTGGGTGTGGTCATGGGTGGGGCAAAATGTACGTGAACATAGCAGTGGTGTAACTTAAATATATTATAAATAGGCAGTATTTTACATAAATAAGCCCATCACCTGGCTCTTATCTTGTCCTCGGTTGGCTGGCTTGTGTGCTTGGCTGGCGGTTATGCTGCGCTTGCTGGTGGTGATGCTATGGAGCTGGGCTGCCTGGCTGGTGGTGATGCTATGCTATGCTGTGCTGGCCTGGCTGGTAGTGATACTGTGCTAGCATTCCTGGCGGTGATTATGTGGCCTGGCTGGTGGTGATGCTGTGCTGGCCTGTTTGGCGGTGATGCTGTGCCGTTCTGGCTGGCGGTAATCAGGGCCGGCCCTAGACTTTTTGCCGCCTGAGGCAAAATTAGAAAAAATCGCAGGGAACCCCCCCCCCCCCCCCCCCCCGGGGGGCCGCCGTCCACTTACAATACAGTTGCAGAAAGTGACGTCAGTGGAGCGCACGCTGGAACGCCGAAAAGGTGAGTGATCCCCGCCCGTTGCCTCTTAATCATAGAGCTGGTACTTCAATTTTTAAAGCTGGAGGGGAGTGCAGATCGGGGGACCATGGTATGGGGGGGCTCCGGGGGAGAGGGGCGGCCAAGCCTTCCGGGGCTCTTCCCCACCTCCGGTGCCCCAGGAGGAGGTGGGGGCGACGACATTCTGGCTATCCCAGCCTGCATGGGAGACAGGGGGTTACAGAGCCTCCAGAGGGGGGACCCCACGCCATTTTTTTAAAAAAATTGACCACACTCTGAACATCAAAAAAAATTTAAATTTAAAAAAAAAAAATAACATTTTTATTTTTTATTTTTATTTAAATATTGTTTCCCACTATCTTTTTAACATATCCTGCAAATTTTGTGTTGCTAGGATTTAAGGGGCCTTTGCTATTAACTGCTAAAGTCGGCGGGAATTGTTTCCCTAAGAACTGTCATTATGGAATTTAAATGTATGCTTTTTTCTTTGAAATTTTAAAGAGGATCTGTAACGTCAAAACGTCCCCGGGGGGTACTCACCTCGGGTGGGGGAAGCCTCCGGATCCTAATGAGGCTTCCCATGCCATCCTCCGTCCCTCAGGGGTCTCGCTGCAGCCCTCGGTGAAAGATGACGTCAATATTTACCTTCCCAGCTCCTGCGCAGGCGCTCTGACGGCTGTCGGCTCCGAACTAGGCGGAAATACCCGATCGCCGTCGGGTCTGCTCTACTGCGCAGGCGCAAGTTTCCGGCGCCTGCGCAGTAGAGCGGACCCGACTGAGAACGGTATTTCCGTGTAGTTCGGAGCCGAAAGCAGCCACAGCGCCCCCGCTGGAGCCAGCAAAGGTAAATATTGAATTTACAGTCGGGTCTGTCGCCGACTGTTCGGAGGGCTGCAGCGAGACCCCTGTGGGACAGAGGACGGCGTGGGAAGCCTCATTAGGATCCAGAGGCTTCCCCCACCCGAGGTGAGTACCCCCCAGGGGATGTTTTTGAGGTTACAGAGTCTCTTTAAAATCGATTTTCTCAAAAAGTATTTTTGAAAAAAAAAATTTCTTCTTGTTCCCACTGTTCTTCTTAACATTCCCTGCAAATTTGGTGTTTCTGGCATTTAAAGGGGCTTTGCTATTAACCGCTAATGTCGGTGGGCGTTTAATTTTCCCACGGTCAGAAGGAGAAATTTAAAATCGATTTTCTAAAAAACTATAAGGTCTTTTTGAAAAAAAAAACGTTTCTTCTTGTTCCCAATTTTCTTCTTAAAGTGGATCCGAGGTGAACTTTTACTCATTGCATAATTGTGTTCTTTTCCTACTGTTTATAGGGCATTCCTCAAGCCAAATACTTTTTTGTTTTTGTTCTAATATTCTAATTCCCTATAAACTAAATAAACCACGTCCACAGGTTTTCAGAGAGCCTTGGCAGTAGCAAGGGCTAATGGGAGCTCAGTCTGGGCAGGAGGCGGAGGAGGTGTTACTAGCCAGAGATTTCAGAGGCAGAGGGGAGGAAGGAGGAGGGGGGATTAGGTTTTTTTCACAGGCTGAGTGCTCAAGATACAGATAAGCCTGCCTCTGTGTAATGTTTACAAACAACATGGCTGCTGTCCTTGTATCACAGGAAGAAATAATAATTTTCTATTAAAGCTGTTTGCAGCTAGATTTGCTGTGTAAACTATCTAAACTTTAGATGAGATATATAGACAAGTTACTTGTTATAGTTAGTTTTTCATCTCGGATCCGCTTTAACATAACCTGCAAATTTGGTGTTTCTAGCTTTTAAAGGGGCTTTGCTATTAAACATTAAATTCGGTGGGCAGACATTTTCCAAACGGCAGCAAAGCAGGGCTTAGAACGATAAATATCGTTCAAGCAGGACAAAAAAAGCAGGTTTTAAAACGATAAATTGTGTTCAGAAGGTCTGCGCCATTTTCTAACCTTAAAACGATAAATATCGTTTTACAATGAAAGTCTATCAGGCGCCTTTATTATCGGAACAGGCAAAAATGGCGCATAGCACCAACAGTATAAAAAGGGCGCAGGAGTAATTAATATAAAACAATATTTATCGTTTTATATCTTTAAAAACTTTAGGCAGCGGGACAGGCAGCGGGGTGCAGGGAGTAGGATTAGGCAGAGGATGTGTGCCGAGGGATACATTACCTAGTCCCAGCCGGCGATCACTCCTTCACTTCTGTTAGTTTTCAGGAATCCTGCATCCAGCCAATCACCATGCGGCTTCAGTTTCCGCATGGTGATTGCCTGGATGAGGACTCCTGCAAGCTAACTATGAAGTGAAGGAGCGATCGCCAGCCGGGACACAGTAATGTATACTAAAGCTACCTAATCCTCCCTCCACCTAATCCTACTTCCTTCACCCCGCTGCCTGGTGTCACGCTGCCTCTACCCCCCCCCGACCACCGCTGCCTCACTAGCCCCCATGCAATGGTGCACCGTTCTGCTAATAAATGTTTTATAAAACGTTATTTACCATCTTAATGTATTCACATAAAAACGGTAAATAGCATTTTATGATCGGCAGAACGGTGCACCATTAGTCACTCTGCTGCATTTTTAACTGTACCCATTATTGAATCGTCGGCGCCATGCGCCATTTTTCACTGATCCGAAAAAAAGCAGGTTTTAAAATGATAAATTACGTTCACAAGGTCTGCACTATTTTAACCTTTAAAACGATAAATATCGTTTTAAACAAATATCGGGCAGAAGGGGGCGCCATTATTTAACCAGTGCCATTTTTCACTGTATGCTACAAATCATCCATGGATCGCCTGTTACATTCGCCTATATGTAGGCATCTGGTGCATCAGTGGAAGTGGAGGTAGGTGGTCGGGCACCATAGGGGAGCATGCGATGGCTGTTTTGTGTCCTGCGGACACATTACATGTTACTATAGCAACACGCGCTTTATCAAAGTAACACGAGTCATACTTATTGTCAGTGGTGCTCAGCAAGATTTCGGATATCCGAAGTACCCAGATAATCCGAAATTTTTCCACTCTCCGAACTTTGAATAGCAATTCGTCGAGAGAGAGATGGAGAGAGAGATGGAGAGAGAGATGGAGAGAGAGATGGAGAGAGAGAGAGAGAGAGAGACTTTGGGAAGCATTTTAAGCCATTTCTTTGTTTATTGCACTTCAAAGAAAGTAGCCTCCACTTCCCGGCTCGAGTTTCAGCCAATTCCTTCAACCGGGGGTGGGGCTACACAAATACAAGGGGAATAAATACATAAAACTCCTCCCCTTTAACTCTCAGGTCCAAATGGGGAATCAAAAAGGAGGATGCAAAATTTTGCATCTGCATAAATTAAGCAATCATAAAATATAAAATGCAGCAAATAGCATAAATATACATAATTAAAACCGCCATAAAAATATATATTAGCACTGACACCAACTAGGAAAATAGTGCTAATTATGCAAGATAATAGATCAGATTATATAAGAGCCAAAGTTACATACAAAATTATTCATCTTTAATGAAGCAATTTAGATCAAAATTGGCATTAAGTACACTCGGGGATAATGTCTGTAACTGGAATATCCATCGGGTTTCCAATTGAGATAAAGCTTTGATAACACTGCCGCCTCTCCAATGTGGTTTAATAACGTCAATGCCATAGCATCTAATACCAGTGGGATCCTTGTTTTGAAATTTAGAGAAATGATCAGGTACACTATGTGCCTTTTATCTTTCTGCCAGTTCATCCCACATACTGCAAGCCACAGGGGCATTCCAGTACATATACGGCATTGATGGTAATGCATGTTATAAATTGATTGATCTTGAAGCTTCTTCCATTAGCCACAGAAACAAAAGAAGAAACTCCTTGTCCACCATATTTACATACTTTGCACACCTTTGGATTCCTGCATGGAAAAAAAACCCTTTAAAGTCGGGAATATAGAGCGTAAGCAATTTTTCACAAGCTTGTCCCCAAGGTTCTGGGGTCTCCTATAAATGATTTCGGGTTTCTCTGGTAGTTCTGGTCCAATAATGGGATCCTCTCTCAGTATTCCCCAATTTTCAGTAAAGAGCTTTTTGAACCTGTTATGACCCCGTGAGTATGTAGTCACAAAGGCAAATTCTGATTTTTCCTGTCTTCTTACGCCACTGGCAGTTTTTTCAATGAGTCTCACCTCTCTCCCCTCATTGAGTACCTTTATTCTCTCTTTGTATATTTCTTCCTCCATATATCCTTTTTCTACAAACTGTTCTTGTATGATACCTGATTGCATCCAGTAATCAGAGTCCTTAGTACAGTTCCTCTGAACTCTACAGAATTGTCCTCTTGGAATGTTCGGTAGCCAGGGACCGTGATGACATCTTGATGAGTCTATGTAGGAGTTCCTATCATCCTATCACTCTCTTTAAAATAGCACTTTGTGCTCAAATTGTTATCCTCAATGAATATATTTAGGTCTAGGAAAGTAACATCAGACTTACTGTAGGTAGTATTACCAGCAGTAATGGAAGAGTGAACAGAGGCGCCAGCAGGATAAAAGGTTCTAAAAAGCTTAAAATCCCTCAGGAGGTGGTGGTGGACACTGGACAGAGGTGCTTTAGGTGACCTTGAGACTATACTGTGTACTCCTATCTGTTTATTGCCTGAGGAAGCGGGAACATACCCGTTAAACGCATTGCACTGTTTGTTTTGGAATATATTAATAAACCTGTTGTCATAAAACTGGTGGTATCTTGTCTGCTTCGGGGTGGCGAGTCCCAGTGGCGTACCTAGGGCATTTGACACCCGGTGCTAGGTATTGAAAGACACCCCCCCCCCCCATGGTACACCACCGCGGCGAAAAATGGGCGTGGCTATGACCGGATGGGGCGGAGCTAATTTAAAAGTGCACCCAAGTTTTAGTCAACATTTCTCCAGAAAATTCACATCATTGCGCAGCTTTTCTCCAGAAAATACACAAAATGTCAGAAGCTTTCAACATAAAATACACGTAATGCGAGAACATTTCACCAGACATTACACGTTATGTGAGCAGATTTCACAAGAAAATACATTCAATCATGTCGGCAGATTTGACCAGAAAAAAATCATTCAATCTTGCGGCACATTTGACCAAAACATACACAATGTCAGCACCAGATTTCACCACAAAATACACAATATCGGTAGTTAAACTGACCACAAAATACACAATGACGGTAGTTAAACTGACCACAAAATACACAATGACGGTAGTTAAACTGACCACAAAATACACAATATCGGTAGTTAAACTGACCACAAAATACACAATGACGGTAGTTAAACTGACCACAAAATACACAATGACGGTAGTTAAACTGACCACAAAATACACAATGACGGTAGTTAAACTGACCACAAAATACACAATGTCGGCAGTTAAACTGACCACAAAATACACAATGTCGGCAGTTAATCTGACCACAAAATACACAATGTCGGTAGCAGATCTGACCACAAAATACACAATATCGGTAGCAGATTTGAGTGTTGGCAAGCTGATAGCCTGGTGGGTAGGTAGTGAAGGGTGAGCAGCCTGATTGCCTAGTGGGTAGGTGGGCAGCCTGCTGGGTAGGGGGCAGCAGTGGTGGGTAGGTGGGCAGCCTGCTGGGTAGCCTGGTGGGCAGGTGGGCAGCCTGGTGGGTAGGTGGGCAGCAGTGGTGGGTAGCATGGTGGGTAGCCTGGTGGGTAGGGGGCAGCAGTGGTGGGTAGGTGGCCAGCCTGCTGGGTAGCCTGGTGGGTAGGTGGGCAGCCTGCTGGGTAGCAGTGGTGGGTAGGTGGGCAGCAGTGGTGGGTAGGTGGGCAGCCTGCGGGGTAGCCTGGTGGGTAGGTGGGCAGCCTGCTGGGTAGCCTGGTGGGTAGGTGGGCAGAAGTGGTGCATAGGTGGGCAGCAGTGGTGGGTAGGTGGGCAGCAGTGGTGGGTAGCCTGGTGGGTAGGTGGGCAGCCTGCTGGGTAGCAGTGGTGGGTAGGTGGGCAGCAGTGGTGGGTAGGTGGGCAGCAGTGGTGGGTAGCCTGCTGGGTAGCCTGCTGGGTAGGTGGGCAGCAGTGGTGGGTAGGTGGGCAGCAGCGGTGGGTAGGTGGGCAGCAGTGGTGGGTAGCCTGCTGGGTAGCCTGGTGGGTAGGTGGGCAGCAGTGGTGGGTAGCCTGCTGGGTAGCCTGCTGGGTAGGTGGGCAGCAGTGGTGGGTAGGTGGGCAGCAGCGGTGGGTAGGTGGGCAGCAGCGGTGGGTAGGTGGGCAGCAGTGGTGGGTAGCCTGCTGGGTAGCCTGGTGGGTAGGTGGGCAGCAGTGGTGGGTAGGTGGGCAGCAGCGGTGGGTAGCCTGCTGGGTAGCCTGGTGGGTAGGTGGGCAGCAGTGGTGGGTAGGTGGGCAGCAGCGGTGGGTAGGTGGGCAGCAGTGGTGGGTAGCCTGCTGGGTAGGTGGGCAGCAGTGGTGGGTAGGTGGGCAGCAGCGGTGGGTGGCCGGTGCACCTGTAAAAGAAAAAAAAAACATTCACTTACCTGCAGATGAAACCTCTCTTCCGAATCGCAGGCAGCCTCTCTCTCCGCAGCTCCTCTTGAATGTCCGGCGCCGTCTCCTGCTGCGTCATCAGTGCAGGGCTACGGGAAGATGGCCGCCGACGCCCACACTGGAGACAAAAATAGACGGCAAGATGGCGTCGGCGGCCATCTTGCCGTCTATTTTTGTCTCCAGTGCGGGCGTCGGCGGCCATCTTCCCGTAGCCCTGCTCGGGTAAACTGAGGGCGGCTATCAGCCGCCCTGTCAGTGTCCGTTGCCGGCAATCGTGGAGGGGAAGCGCCGAAGGAGGGGACCCAGGTGAGGGAGATGTGGGGGGGTATTTCACCCCTCCCCGCCGACGCTGCCACCTCTCCTTCAGCGCTGCTTCCCCTCCTGTGTCATCAAGGCTTCTGGGGAGGCCTTGATGACACCCCCCCTGGAGCTGACACCCGGAGCGGAGCGCTCCTGGCCGCCCCATGGTAGGGACGCCACTGGCGAGTCCACCACCACCTCCTGAGGGATTTTAAGCTTTTTAGAACCTTTTATCCTGCTGGCGCCTCTGTTCACTCTTACATTACCAATATCCACCCCTGGTGGAGGGGTTGATGTCCATTTTTTTTTTATCTACAGAGAGCGACTTTAAATCCTGAGTGAGGACAGGTCAAATCTCCTCACCTGCCTATTAGTGTTGGGCGAACAGTGTTCGCCACTGTTCAGGTTCTGCAGAACATCACCCTGTTCGGGTGATGTTCGAGTTCGACCGAACACCTGATGGTGTATGGCCGAACTAAGAGCGCATGGCCGAACGTTCGGCTAGCGCTGTGATTGGCCGAACGGGTCACGTGGTTCGGACCCGAACGCGCTGTGATTGGCCGAACGGGTCACGTGGTTCGGGTAAATAAATACCCGATCCACGTCATTTCTCCGCCATTTGTCTGTGGGTTTAGCTTTGGGTAGGCAGGCAGGGTAGTTCTCTCTCCAGCCAGGCTAGCCAGGGTCCCCCCAGTCATTGTGTCGCTGCTGGGAACAGTAGTACACCGCTCACCCACACTATATAGCATTGTGTTTACTGCCACTCTGTGTACACCGCTCACCCACCACTGTATAGCATTGTGTTTACTGCCACTCTGTGTCTCTGCTGGGAACAGTAGTACACCGCTCACCCGCCACTGTATAGCATTGTGCTCTGTGTCGCTGCTGGGAACAGTAGTACACCGCTCACCCACCACTGTATAGCATTGTGCTCTGTGTCGCTGCTGGGAACAGTAGTACACCGCTCACCCACCACTGTATAGCATTGTGCTCTGTGTCGCTGCTGGGAACAGTAGTACACCGCTCACCCACCACTGTATAGCATTGTGCTCTGTGTCGCTGCTGGGAACAGCAGTACACCGCTCACCCACCACTGTATAGCATTGTGCTCTGTGTCGCTGCTGGGAATAGTAGTACACCGCTCACCCACCACTGTACAATCAATTTTCTCAAAAACTATAAGCTCTTTTTCAAATATTTTTTTTCCTCTTGTACGCACTCCCAAGGTGCACATACCCTGCAAATTTGGGGTATGTAGCATGTAAGGAAGCTTTACAAAGCACGAAAGTTCGGGTCCCCATTGACTTCCATTATGTTCGGAGTTCGGCGCGAACACCCGAACATCGTGGCCATGTTCGGCGAACCCGAACATCCAGGTGTTCGCCCAACACTACTGCCTATACAGTGGTTACCTAGGCGGTAACCCATGTTTGTGAGTATATACATTATATACTTTTCATTTCCAACTCCTTGTTTTGTATACTACACTATATCGGGCTCTCTGTATTTCTTTTGTCTTTATTATTACCAGCAGTAAGTGAATCAGGCCCATAGATGGATAGATATTTAGATATGCAGCAGATTTTTGTTTTCCAGCCTTTTCAGATTTCCTGAGAATTCCTTTTACTTTGTATGCAGTATTGCAGGAGTGCGGTGTAAGACAGTCAGCGGATATGGTAAAGGTGCTTCATACAAGGTGGGCCAGAAGATATCTGCCGGCACCAATCATGCCTGGAACATGGTGTATCTGGAAGAGAGATGGCACTTGCTGGACAGCACTTGGGGAGCTGGTCATAGTAGTATGGATGTAAGCACGTTTACCTTTTGGTAAGTTACATGTCTTTCATACAATAAACATAGGAAAGCACTAATTTCACAAAAAGAGACACAGGCTAACTTCTAATGACATGTGGCTCAGGGCAAACTTCACCTCTATGTGAGATTTGCTTGTAAAGAATCTTGACTGGGAGCAGGGGCGTAACTACTAAACATGGGCCACCCAGTGAAACTTTGGTGCCCCTCCCCCTATGTTCATACCCCTTCCCTTACCTCCCCTTGGTGTCCTATAAGGCCTTGGGGCCCATCTCACGAGGGTCATAAGACAAGTGTGGCCATAATGATCTTCACACCCATACCAAGTGCAGCCACAAAAACACCTGATCTCAAGTATAGTCCTCTGTATCGGAGAAAGGGAAGGTTAGTCGTTGGGGCTCCAAAACAGCTCTGGGCCCACTGCAACCACGGGGGCTGCTCCCCTCTAGTTACGTACCTTACTGGGAGATCTGGGGACCCAGCAGGCAGTGTACACAAATATTACATTTCTTGTTGAAATGTAATGAAAATCTGTGTTTCTAATTACTTATTAAGCCCCATTCACGCGCTCAACAGTGGTCTTTTATGCAGCACAATTGTCAAACAGCTTTTGTTGTGAAACAAGTTAAAACAACAAAAAAAAAAGGATTTTGCTATTGTTCAAAAAGCTGATAAGACTGATAAGAAGTCAATCCAACTGTTGGATTGACTCCTTATCAGTCTTATCAGCTGTTTGAACAATAGCAAAATATGTTTTTTTATCATTCTAATCTTTAATTAAATTGAAGGATAAAAAACAGACTGAGGCCCCCTGCACACTGCAAATCCGATTTGCGATCCCTATTTAAGTTTCTGATTTCCCTGAATGCTATCAAAACAAAAAGAAAACCACAGAAAAAACGCAGCATGTAGCACCGATTAAAAATCGCATATCGGAATCGCATGTAAAATGGCTTCAAAATCGCAAATCGGAATCAAAATCACATGTAGTGAGCAAGAGGCCTGTCACTGATGAAGGCTGTATACTCCAGACAGTTTGGCATCCAGTGTGGACTGGAATAATTATAGCAACGGTGGAGTTTAACTTTTCTGCAAAAAAATAAATCTTTACCTAGTCAAAGGCGCTACACTAGCATTAGCTCAACCAGATGGATCTGTCTGAATTCTAATAAGAACTGTATTACTTTAATTGTATTGTAATGTTACTTTAGTCTGAAATATTGCCTCAACATGGCATCCATTTTGAAAATGTTCTGCATTTACAGCAATATTGCATATGCTTAGAAATTGTTAGATTATAGTACAGCATGTCATCTGCTCACATTTTTAAGTAAAACTTCAGTTTAAAGTGGAAATAAAAATGTGAAATTTCATATATTAAAATTAGGAAGTTTAGCGCACATCCATTAAAGTCCTATTCAGTGCAAGTCCATTGCTATTGAAACGTCCATCGTTTCTTCCTTAATTGCCACCAATTTGTTCTATTCAAATCATATATGACAGATCCACCACCAAAGCACCAGTGGCGTAGCTACAAACCTCTGGGCCCCGATGCGGAATCTGGATGTGGGCCCCCCCCCCACGGCAACAACAACCCCCCCTCCCCCGGCAACACCCGACGCACACACATATCCGAATCCCTATAGCCAGCTATAGGTCCCCCCAGTATAGGTAGCCAGGCATAGGTACGCCAGTATAGTTGCCCCCGGTATAGGTTAGCCAGGTAGGTGCCTCCAGTATAGGTTAGATAGGCAGGCGCCGCCAGTACAGGTTAGCTAGGTGGGTGCCTCTAATATAGGTAGCCAGAATAGTTGCCCCCAGCATAGGTTAGATAGGTAGGTGCCCCCAGTATAGGTTAGTTAGGTAGGTGCCTCCAATATAGGTAGCCAGTATAGTTGCCACCTGTATAGGCTAGCTAGGTGCCCCGAATACAGGTTATACAATTAAGTGCCCCCAGGTTAGATAGGTAGGTGCCCCCCAGTATAGGTTAGATTAGGTAGCTGCCCCCCAGTATAGGTTAGATGAGGTAGGTGCCCCCCAGGATAGGTTAGGTAGCTGCCCCCCAGGATAGATTAGGTAGCTTTCCCCCAGGATAGGTTAGAGTAGGTAGCTGCCCCCCCGGATAGGTTAGAGTAGGTAGCTGCCCCCCAGGATAGGTTAGGTAGGTAGCTGGCCCCCCAGGATAGGTTAGGTAGGTAGCTGGCCCCCCCAGGATAGGTTAGGTAGGTAGCTGGCCCCCCAGGATAGGTTAAGTAGGTAGCTGCCCCCCCAGGATAGGTTAGGTAGCTGCCCCCCCAGGATAGGTTAGGTAGCTGCCCCCCCAGGATAGCTTAGGTAGGTAGCTGCCCCCCAGGATAGGTTAGGTAGGTAGCTGGCCCCCCAGGATAGGTTAGGTAGGTAGCTGGCCCCCCAGGATAGGTTAGGTAGGTAGCTGGCCCCCCAGGATAGGTTAGGTAGGTAGCTGGCCCCCCAGGATAGGTTAGGTAGGTAGCTGGCCCCCCAGGATAGGTTAGGTAGGTAGCTGGCCCCCCAGGATAGGTTAGGTAGGTAGCTGCCCCCCAGTATAGGTTAGGTAGGTAGCTGGCCCCCCAGGATAGGTTAGGTAGGTAGCTGGCCCCCCAGGATAGGTTAGGTAGGTAGCTGGCCCCCCAGGATAGGTTAGGTAGGTAGCTGGCCCCCAGGATAGGTTAGGTAGGTAGCTGGCCCCCCAGGATAGGTTAGGTAGGTAGCTGGCCCCCCAGGATAGGTTAGGTAGGTAGCTGGCCCCCCAGGATAGGTTAGGTAGGTAGCTGGCCCCCCAGGATAGGTTAGGTAGGTAGCTGGCCCCCAGGATAGGTTAGGTAGGTAGCTGGCCCCCCAGGATAGGTTAGGTAGGTAGCTGGCCCCCCAGGATAGGTTAGGTAGGTAGCTGACCCCCCAGGATAGGTTAGGTAGGTAGCTGGCCCCCCAGGATAGGTTAGGTAGGTAGCTGGCCCCCCAGGATAGGTTAGGTAGGTAGCTGGCCCCCCAGGGTAGGTTAGGTGGGTAGCTGCCCCCCAGGATAGGTTAGGTAGGTAGCTGGCCCCCCAGGGTAGGTTAGGTAGGTAGGTAGGTCGCTAGCTGCCCTCTCCCTCCCTTCCTCTCCCCTTCAGATGCAGAGTGCGCAGCGCACGGAAGCGCTGTAGGCGGAACTCACCTCCGTCCCTGCGCCGCTGGTCTCCTCCCGCTCTGTATAGATGTTGTTACACACTGCTTCCTGTTTAGCCGGAAGCAGTGTGTAACAGCATCTATGCAGAGCGGGAGGAGACCAGCGGCGCTTGGAACGCAGGCAGGTGAGTTCTGCCTACAGCGCTTCCGTGCGCCGCGCACTCTGCATCTGAGGGGGGGGGGGGGGCCGGGGAGAGGTCGGGCTGCCCTCCCCACGGCTGCAGCTCCCCCCTCCCAATAACGCACGCAGGGATCTCCGAGACGAGTCCAAACGGACATGGGCCCCCCGGGCCCCTTCCCTGCCTCTTCAGGAGCCGGGCCCGGTCGCCGAGGCGACCGTTGCGACCACAGGCCCTACGCCCCTGCAAAGCACCCTGCTGGAAACAGACTCACCAGATATCTCTGACCACTGCTAGACTATGCCAGATATGCACAATATCCAGGAAGCCTTGGAGCCTCAGGATCCCGGTGCCAGTGTAATGCTGGGAATACGTCTGCAGAAGACTCGTCTTCTGTTTTTGGACTGCGCTGATCAATTATAATTTATAATGCTGGGAATACACCATACGTTTTTGAGGCAGATAGATGGTTCGATAGATCATTTCTGACATGTCCGATTTCACTTTCGATTGTTTTACCGCTCAATTTCTGATAGAAGTAAATGGAAATTGATAAGAAAAGATAACAGAATCGAGCGGGTAATCAAGCGGAAAAATGAATCGAAACGCGATCGAACAGCAAATCGAATGCAAAAACGCATTGTGTATTCCCAGCATTAGTGGTTGATTTCAGGTGCCAGAGCGATTTCATGCATGACTTGTGCCTTAGCAATCTATTCCTTGCATGCCAGATACCTCAAAAAAACAGAGCTCTCATAGCGTGATACAGTTAAAAGCATTAAAACCTTTATTATAAAAACCACTCACGTGATCTTCAAGTGTGTGTTCTCCCTATCGATTTCGACTCTGCCTCGTCACTCATCAGGGGCACTGATGGGTGTGTGCGTTGTGTGCCCCTGATGAGTCATGAGGCAGTGACGAAATCGATAGGGCAGAGAATGGATGTATCAGGAAGTGGACGGTGGTGGTGGCAGTGAATGAAGGTCGAGAGCGTTTCTCTGTATATGGTGGAATAGCGGTGGAGAGGAGTTGCAGTGCAGGTAAGCCCAGCTTAGGCAACGGGGGAGAGCCAGTCCTAAAACTCTATGCGGACACACACTTGAAGATTATGTGAGAGTTTTTTATAATAAAGGTTTTAATGCTTTTAAAGGACATCCGAGGTGAAAATAAAATGATGAGAAAAACAATTGTATCTTTCCTCCTTCTCCTAATAATGACTTTGTTTTAGACATCCTAGTGTTTTATCTTCTATTTAAGTCAAGTTATTAAGTTTGTACTGTTTCATTGTCTCTGCTCAATAACACCTTTATTGAAGTATGTCAGAGCTCAAATCTACGAATTATTTACCATTTTTATCTCTTTCCTGTTCTCAGAAGCTATTTACTGACAGTAAAGTGGTTTATGGCTGTAATTACTGATCAGTGAGGGTTATGCTATAGTCTGACCCAGTCCCGACCCGGTCACTTGCATACCTGATGTTTAACTTTTTCAGACAGAGAAAGAAAAAAAGGAACACAGCCTAGTAATTTGTGTGCTTTGCACTGTACATACACATGTCTATCTCATCATGTCACATGTCACCTCGTTTGTCCTTTATTGTATCACGCTATGTGAGGTCTGTTTTTTTGAGGTATTTGGCATGCAAGGAATGGATTGCTAATGGCCCATACTCACGGGCAGCAGAAGTGGCCTGTCGCCAGCACACGTGAGCGTGCGGGCGACAGCTCCTCGCCAGGTCCCTCCGCGTACACACGCAGAAGAGGGACCAGCGGCTCGACGGAAGCTGTCGCCGACGTTCCTCCTCCCCCCGCCGGAAGCTCTGCATACCTCAATGGAGATTGCTGTCGCTAGTCCGCGTACTCACGCGGACTAGCGACAGCTGCGGCGGCGACTGTCGCCAGGCGATTGAACATTTCAATCGCCTGGCGACATCAGCGACGGGCGACAGTTCGGGGTGCGCGACGTTCAACGGCCCATACTCACGGGCGACCTGTCGCCGCAACACGCGCGCGCCGCGTGTTGCGGCGACATTTGTAGCCCGTGAGTATGGGCCATAAGGCACAAGTCATCCATGAAATCGCTCTGTTACCTGAAGTCAACCACTAACACTGGCAATGGGATCCTGAGGCTCCAAGGCTTCCTGATATTGTGCATATCTGGCCAGTCTAGCAGTGGTCAGAGATATCTGGTGAGTCTGTTTCCAGCAGGGTGCTTTTGGTAGTAGATCTGTGTTATATGATTTAAAATAGAACAAATTGGTGGCAATTAAGGAAGAAGCGATGGACTTTCCAATAGCAATGGACTTGCATTGAATAGGGCTTTAATGGATGTGCGCTAAACCTCTTTATGTTTATATATGAAATGGGTTTTGCCTAAACCAAGTCGGAACGCTCTCTGGTGGACTATTCTAATTTGTTTAACTGTAGCGCTTTGATATTTAATGGTGTTAAAAATGTAACATTGTTTTCAGTTTGGACATGGTCAGATTCTTTGTCATTAGTTGTTTTTAAAATATCTTGAAGTTTTGATCTTCAAATTGTTAAATGGGCCTCTGTTTATACTGTATTCTCCAGTCACTTTTTTCATTCCAATTCCAGGGAGAGGGGGGGACCCGACCTGACAGTTTGCTGTTTGTGAATCTCGTTACATTGTGGGTTTTTCCAACTGCCAACAGTACCAAGCAAGCAATATCTCCCCCTGTGCAATGGGCAAACACTGACTCAATAATCTATTAATATATATTGTACAAATAAGCAATTTTATTATGTTATTTTTTTTACTACAGTTCCTTTTTAAGTTTCAACCCCCCCCCCCCAAAAAAAAAAAACAAAAAAAAACAAAAAAAACAAAAGGACAAACAAAAAAATCCCCTCTTCTTCTTGTGTCTTCTAGTTATGATGAGTTTTATTTCCTCACCCACCCGGCGCTCTTCATAGGGGACCATATCCCTGAGTCGGCAGACTGTCAGTTGCTGGAAACGCCGCTGTCTCTGAAGCAGTTTGAGAGGAGTGCTTACATCCGCAGTAACTTTTACAGTTTAGGACTGGTGTCCTGCCAGCCCCAGACAACAATTGTTGAAGCAGGTAATACAAGATTAATAGTGTTCAAGCCCAGATTTACTTTGCCACATCTTTCATTGTCAGTAAAGCTTAATAGAGGACTATGCCATTACTTACTCAACATTTATATTAGTTGCAGCCGTTTAGTTATGTGACCCCTTCAAAAACCAAATAGCTGCTAAGAGTGTAAAGGCCTGTGCACACTTGATAGATGTCACCCTATGGGGATTGGGACCGGATCCCTCAGGCGCCATTGCTGCGTAGATGGTGTAGAGACGTATAGTTAGCCTACATTATATCTACGCATTGCATTGCAATGTGTGTGTGTGGAGGGGGGGACAACAGAGCATGGCTGAGGTGATGCAATGCAGTGGCGGGTGCTGCGAGTACAAAGCTGCTAGTTTCATTAAGACATGGGTGAATGGTAATTTTAACACCTAAATGGGCACTATTAATTAACATAATAAAGATCGCCTGAATAGCATAACGATGAATGGTTAGTACTTTTTATGAGCTAATTAAAGGGAACCTGAGACAGGGGGTGGGGATAATAAAAGATTATACATACCTTGGTCTTTCTCCAGCCTCCTCCAGGCTGAACGCTTCCTTGCCGCCCTTCTGTGCCGCTTGGGTATCCTCCGCAATTTAGCCTCAAAAGTCCTCAGTCTAGGACGTACTGCGCATGCCTCATAGAGCTTCCATTGCCGGGAGCGCAGGCGCAGAACACTCCTGGCTACGGGAACGTGACGCTGGAGTGCCCATGGCCGATACTGCTCTTGCGCCGACAGGCCCTCAGCCTGGAGGGGGCTAGTGGAAGACCCAGGTATGTATAATTTCTTATAACCCCCTTCTCCCCCCCCCTGCACACACACACACACACACACACACACACACACACACACACACACACACACACACACACACCACCTCAGATACTCTTTAAAGTGGACTTGAACTCTTCAACAGGACAGAAGGAAAACCGAGAAATGCACCCTGTATGTATTTAGAGAGTTTAGTTTGTCTAGCTTCCCCTCATCTGTGTCTAATCACAAGTTGTAATTTGATCATTTCCCTGTGTCAGCTGGCTGCCTTGACAGAGCAGCGAATTGGTAAACACAGGATGTTAACAATATGTCTGCTTCCATGAAACAGGAAGTAGAAACAGTGCAGATTTATTGCTGGATTGGTATCAGCTGTAACAAAGACATGTTTTTCTTTAAAGGTTATTATGCTGTTGCATATCTTTTAGAGCAGAGAGAAAGTTCTGCGTTCAGGGTGGCATTAAGCTGTAATTGTTTTGATTTGGTCTGTTGTGATTGTCACAATTCATATGGATTTCCAGGACAATATTCCAAAGACCCAGGCTTCACACAAACAGTATTTTTTTTTGTGGCTTCGGGGGCCAGCGTCTCTGGGGCCCGCACAGGGCCGGTTTTATGGGCGCAGAGCAGGATGGGGGAGAAGTGGTCACATACAGCCACAGGGAGGGGGCCTGACTTCCCGCTCCCTCACCTGGGACCAACTTCAGCACTCTTCCCTCCAGTAATTAGAGCAGTGGCTGGGCAGGGAGACTCACCTTTTCTGCATTCCATGTTCTGAAGTGCCAATTGCCGCTGGACTTCTCTGTCTCCGCCACTCTCTACTTCCTATACTGGAGGCACCTAAACCAGGCTACCTATACTGGGGACACCTATACCAGGCTACCTATACTGGGGGCACCTATACCAGGCTACCTATACTGGGGACACCTATACCAGGCTACCGATACTGGGGACACCTATACCAGGCTACCTATACTGGGGACACCTATACCAGGCTACCTATACTGGGGACACCTATACTAGGCTGCCGATACTGGGGACACCTATACCAGGCTACCTATACTGGGGACACCTATACTAGGCTACCTATACTGGGGGCACCTATACCAGGCTACCTATACTGGGGACACCTATACCAGGCTACCTATACTGGGGACACCTATACCAGGCTGCCGATACTGGGGGCACCTATACCAGGCTACCTATACTGGGTACACCTATACCAGGCTACCTATACTGGGGACACCTATACCAGGCTACCTATACTGGGGACACCTATACTGGGGACACCTATACCAGGCTACCTATACTGGGGGCACCTATACCAGGCTACCTATACTCGGGACACTTATACCAGGCTACCTATACTGGGGGAACCTATACCAGGCTAACTATACTGGGGCACCTATACTAGGATACGGATACTGGTGGCACCTATACTAGGCTGTCTATACTGGGGGCACCTATACCAGCTTACCTACACTGGGGGCACCTATACCTGGCTGCCTATACAGGAGACACTCCTGCTGTGTTTATATGGTTTTCTTGCCAGGGACTGGGACCTCCCTGAGGTGTAGCTATCCTTTAATTCAGAAATGACGTTAATTATTGTATACCTACTTCACTAATTGTCTTGTTTGTGAAATTGCTGCAAATCTCATCCATTTTAGTTATACTTGTCTTCTGTGTGCAGTGAAAGGGAAGGCCTCCATTCAGTTGGAAAGTTGGAAAAATCTCAAATTCTCTTTCAATCTCAATGGACAAGATGAACCTGGTATACTGACATTGCTGGACAATGGAATGAAGCTTGATGTTTACCCTCAAACCACTGGTCAGCATGTGCTAAATATTTATGCCAAAAGAGGAGACTCTGAGGGAAGCCTAGAGCATGTGTTGGAATACCAGCTTGAGTGCAAACACATTGACAGCAACATGAAGATTCCAAAATGTCTTTCCCAACCTGTGGGCCCCAGTTGGTTGTGTGAGCAAGCTGGATTAACTAATCCCTCCCACCCAGATCCCATCATTTACACAGAGGACGGCTCCTTCACTGTTAGCTTCCTGATGAAGCAGAAATTGTATTTTTTATGTTCTTTAAAATCTGACGAGGTAAAAATGACACCAGAGATGGAAAACGAACACACCCTCAAAAAACAGACAGACGACAAAGTGGAGATGAAGGTTCACCTTCCTAAGACCGGAACTTATGTTTTAAAAATTTACATCAAGCCTCATACTAGTGAGAATGAAAAGTATAATTATATATGTAACTACCTCATTATTTGTGCCAATCAAGCTGTAAAGTGGCCAAAGTTTCCACTTTTGTATGGTAATTGGGCTGAGAATTATGAACTGGTGCAGCCTCTAGAGGGCGTACTACCTAAATATACCAACATCCCTTTCACACTGTACATTCCTGATGTGGCTGCAGTGCGTGTTGATGGGCAAGAGAGTGTTCCATTGACCCTCTCTGACAATGGTTACTGGGAAGGAATGTACAATACTGCCGATAACACAGAGCTTATTGTTGTGATCAAAGAAAAAAATGAGCAAAAGGTTTGGTATCATCTTATAAAATATAACGTCACAAACCAAGCAAGCTGATATTAACTGAGGACGCAGCATAGCAAACATTTTAGTGGTTTGTTTTTGTAATATGAATATATATTTTTTCAGCACAAAGATCCTTTTAGCACTTTGTAAGTGACCCGGCCCAAAATGTTTCTCCAAAAATGTAATGTATCTAGTGGCGGGATGAAATAAGGCAATAAGGCACAGATACCTAAGTGTCCTTCCTCCACCTTCCCAAATAGGCAGTTTCTTAAGAGACACTGAAGCGAAAAAAAAATGATGATATTATGATTTGTATGTGTAGTACAGCTAAGAAAAAAAACATTAAGATCAGATACATCAGTGTAATTGTTTCCAGTACAGGAAGAGTTGAGAAACTCCAGTTGTTATCTCTATGCAAACAAGCCATTAAGCTCTCCGACTAAGTTAGTCGCGGAGAGGGCTGTTATCTGACTTTTATTATCTCAACTGTTCCTGGACTATTTACTTTTCCTCTGCTAGAGGAGAGGTCATTACTTCACAGACTGCTCTGAAAGACTCATTTTGAATGCTGAGTGTTGTGTAATCTGCACATATTATAGAGTGATGCAATGTTAGAAAAAACACTATATACCTGAAAATAAAAATATGAGAATATTTTCTTTGCTGCTAATCTTCTAGTAATTATTCATATTACACAACCAATTCATTATATCATATATTTTTTTTCGCTTCAGTGTCTCTTTACATGTGCTGTACACACACACTCTCTCTCACCGCACAATCACAAACATACAGGGCCGCCTTCAGGCCATCACAGGGGGGACTACTGTATGGGGCCCGAGTGAATCTGGGGCCCAGCAAACAGTGCCACACATGTGCCCCAGCTGCAGTCTGTGTCTTTCCGTGTCTGTCCTTCTGGCTGCCCATTAATGTAGTGAGTGGTACATTACCTTAGTCAGTTAGTGAATAAAATAAACCTGAGACAAACAGGAGAAAAGGATTTTTACTTACCTGGGGCTCCTTCCAGACCCATGGGGAAAGCCTTGGCCACAGTCGGCGAGGAGAGGGGAAGTTCCCCCTCTCCTTCACCTCGGGGCTCTCTCCTCTGCGCTCCCCTCCAGCTAGTTACAGTGTGGGCAGCGGGCAGCGGCGGTCAGATACATACCTTCTTCCTTGCGTTCCACCGCATACTCCTCGCTCTATTGGCTGATGTCACTTCCGGAAGTGACGTCAGCCGCTAGAGCGAGGAGTATGCGGTGGAACGCAAGGAAGAAGGTATGTATCTTGCCGCCGCTGCCCAAACTGTAACTAGCTGGAGGGGAGAGCCCCGAGGTGAGGGAGAGGGGGGAACTTCGCCTCTCCCCGCCGACTGTGGCCAAGGCTTTCCCCTCATGCTGCCACCCCTCCAGCCCCCACAAAACGGCCCCGAGCAGGCCCCAGGGGGGGGGGGCCCGGGCCCCCCGCGGGAGCAGGTGCTGCACAGCCTATTGTTACGCCCATGCATGTGGTCCATTAACTCCCTCAATACCCTTCCAGTCCGATCCATTGTGCTCCTGGGAAGGCTTCACAATCCAGCTGGGTTGCGGCCCGGGGCACTGCGCATTCTAGGCCACACACCTCCTTTATTGTGCTCCCATAGCTGCAGTTACAGGCTTAACTAACTGAGCATACAGAGCGTTTCCCAGCCATAGGAATGTGTGAAAAGCAGGCACACGGACGTTAGTGTGTTCAGGCCTTCAATGATTGTGATTTGCCATGTGGGGGCAGAGGAGTGAGGGGGGGGGGGGGGCAGTAGGTTTGCCCAGTATGGGGCCCAAACATTTCTGATGGTGGCCCTGCAAACATAGACATATGCACTCACTGTATGAACACAGACATATAGACAATACACACATAGTACAGACACAGTACAGTCTTCTCTTCACCACTACCATTGTTTGGTTATCCAGCCAACTCTGTGGGTGGCTGCAATTCTCCTAGACCTGATCCTCACTTATTAGGATTAACAATCCCATTTATTGCAATACAATACACAGTGGATCCCGGTTGCACAGAGTTGCACTGTTTTTTGTTTTATTTATTTTTTGTAAATACATTTCCACAAAAAAAAAAAAAAAAACAACAACTGGCTACTGTAAGGAAAACATCACTTATTCCCTTCATGACGACAGTGAAAACTTTTTAAAATCTGGTGCCCATGGTGGTTGTGGTCCTCGACACATGGATGACCACAGACACCGTGATCCTTAATTTATGCTTAATAATTTGCTTCTACTTAACCACTTTTGTCACTACTTTTTCCCCCTTACACTCATTAAAGCAAACCTGAACTGAAAATTAAAAGTCAAAATAAACATACACACGTCATACTTACCTCCCGTGTGGTTTACCCATTAATCTCTTTCTCCTCTCCTGTGTCTTGTTTGTCCACTGTGATCAATGGAATTCTCTGTCCTCCATTTTGAAAGTCGCCATTATGTATATATGTTTGCATGACATTTCTCTTTCTGCTATATTGCTATGATTGTGTTAGGCCCCTTTCACACTGAACTGATTTGCTACACAACGGCAAACATATGAGCATAAATCTTCCCCTACGGCTCCTCTTCAGAGCAATGACGCGCCCTCCTCCAGCTCATATGTTTGCCGTTGTGTAGCAAATCAGCTCAGCAGAATCTCCTTCAGACTAGCAGCGAGAAAGAGCTCCTCACAGACAGTAACTTTATGAGCTGGATCACATGCTGTATAATTCGCTCTGCTGTGGGGGGAGCTGAGTATCAGAATAGAATAAACTACAGCTGTACTCGGCAAGAGGATCCCCCTCTTGCATAATGAACTGCCCCAATTCCCTGTTGCCGTCAGTTTTCTCAGGGGACGCCGACAGTACTAGTTAGATAAAGACAAAGACTCTCTGCACAGCAAAAATATATGCTGTGCTCATGCTTACTGTTGTTGGCAAACTGATTTATAGTGCTTACAGAAATAGTAAAAGTTTGATAGAATTCCTTTAACCGATAAATGGTATCATCCTGATTCAAAACCTTTTGCTTTTACTGATGCCTAACACGGTACAATACTCTTGAGAACTAGGGAACAGAACACAGATTCAAAAGTTCAAGATCGGCCTGTATAGGAGCTGTATAAACATTTTTCTAAATGCCATCATTGAAAGTGACACTGAAGCGAAAAAAAAACAAAACTCATAATGAATTGATTGTGTAGTACGGATAACTAATAGCACATTAGTAGCAAAGAAAATAGTCTCATATTTTTATTTTCAGTTATATATATTATAAAAGCACTGGAGGGCGCTGCCTAGACTCTATTTATCACAAATTATTTTCGTGGTATTCTCCACAGAATCGTCTGCCTCCTGCTGCAACTATCCAGGACAGGGTTACCCCCTATTCCCTATCTCAACAAAAAAGAATCAAAATTATGCAGCAATAGGAAGTGCACTGGACATAAATGTATTGTAACAAAAAAGGTTTTATTCAGACCTCTATGTCTTTAAACAATCTTAAAACAATAATATATCGCACACATACATACACATACACACTCACACACAAGGAGCGTGCTGGTTCCCCTTAAAAATATCAAATCACGTGATAAAATAAGGCTGGATGTTAATAGCACATAGGGATATATATATATATTAGGCCATGCAAAAAAGTTCAAAATAGGGTTGTTTGAGAGACTTTGTTTCCCTATCTTTCCCAAGTAATTTGCTGGTTTGTTCAAAAATATGTAGAACTCCTGTGTTGCTTTATAGGTTTTGCTCAGTCCTATTTATAGTTGTGTGTGGCTAATTAGCCTACCGGCTGCAAAAATTCCAGCTTGCACAGACAGTAACATAAGGGCCAGTCTATATCACCGGTCTCACCACTTCCCGTGATACTGTCCGGGTATAACTTACGGATTTCCAATCCTCAACAGGGTCTGCTCTGCAAGCAGGTTTCTTCCGCTCAGGTCCACCTCAGGAGAGCCGTTCCGGTGGCTCGTTCTGAGCCTAAGTTGTTCAATCTCGCCGGTTCCAATTACGACTTCCGGTCCTCCGCTCCTGAGTTGTGACGTCACTTCCTTATGCGTCTCACTCAGGTCACTTCAGCTACTTCCTTGCGTTCCACCCTCCGCAGTCGTCACTGTATGTTCCAAACTTTGCGTTAGAATCTAACACTAAACAGTTACCAGGGGCGCCCGTTTTAACTGTGGAACGGCTAATCTTTCTTCCCCCTACCAAGGTCTAACAGCTCGGCAAAGTTTGGAACATACAGTGACTACTGCGGAGGGTGGAACGCAAGGAAGTAGCTGAAGTGACCTGAGTGAGACGCATAAGGAAGTGACGTCACAACTCAGGAGCGGAGGACCGGAAGTCGCAATTGGAACCGGCGAGATTGAACAACTTAGGCTCAGAACGAGCCACCGGAACGGCTCTCCTGAGGTGGACCTGTGCGGAAGAAACCTGCTTGCAGAGCAGACCCTGTTGAGGATTGGAAATCCGTAAGTTATACCCGGACAGTATCACTGGAAGTGGTGAGACCGGTGATATAGACTGGCCCTTATGTTACTGTCTGTGCAAGCTGGAATTTTTGCAGCCGGTAGGCTAATTAGCCACACACAACTATAAATAGGACTGAGCAAAACCTATAAAGCAACACAGGAGTTCTACATATTTTTGAACAAACCAGCAAATTACTTGGGAAAGATAGGGAAACAAAGTCTCTCAAACAACCCTATTTTGAACTTTTTTGCATGGCCTAATATATATATATATCCCTATGTGCTATTAACATCCCGTCTTATTTTACTACGTGATTTGATATTTTTAAGGGGAACCAGCACGCTCCTTGTGTGTGAGTGTGTATGTGTATGTATGTGTGCAATATATTATTGTTTTAAGATTGTTTAAAGACATAGAGGACTGAATAAAACCTTTTTTATTACAATACATTTATGTCCAGCGCACTTCCTATTGCTGCATAACAGTTATATATATTGTCTCACTACCGAATAAAGTTTGTGCAGGTAAACAATAATTTTTCACACGTTGCCAATATAGGCTTGACCCTATAGCACATAAAAGGTTTGTTAAAACCAGTTCTCCCTAGAACAGTCCTGTTGTTTGGACTGTTACAGGGATTTGCTTCCACAAATAAATTGTGATGTCGACAGTGTTTGCACAAAACTTTGCACATAGATTGAGCTAGAGATTTGCGTTCCCAGGGTCAGATAAATGGATATGTGCTGCAGGGGTCTTTGCTGATCCCCCCCAAGAGCCACAGTTGTGCTATTAACTTGGGGTGTAGCTATCCCACAAGACTACCACTTAGTTTGATACTGAACCGTCTGGGTGCGTTTCTATATAGCAATCAGTACTGTCTATATGACACTGTATCAACCTGCTCCATATTGTACATGCAGGTTGGTATATGTGTCAAAATAGAGTCCCCATAGGGGATAAAAAAAGCCTTCATAGAAGGTGACTGGGTAGGAAATGATAACCACAGGGTGTATGAGCAGTGCAATATAGATGCCAAGATAGTGTCACTCATCAATTGTTTCACCTCATAGAAAGAGGCGTCGTCAGGAGTTTGTGATAACACGACATTCATATATACATTATATTACAATATATACAGCCCTCCACCCGACCAACAAAGATTCCCCCAGCACCACGCTCAAGTCAGAGCTGAGTGTGTGTTTAGGCAGAACGCTTAAATAGCAATGTCTCCCGCACACCCCCCTAGATTGGCTCCTCCCCCTATGTAATGACTTGAGCGTGGTGCTGAGGGAATCTTTGTTGGTCGGGTGGAGGGCTGTATATATTGTAATATAATGTATATATGAATGTCGTGTTATCACAAACTCCTGACGACGCCTCTTTCTATGAGGTGAAACAATTGATGAGTGACACTATCTTGGCATCTATATTGCACTGCTCATACACCCTGTGGTTATCATTTCCTACCCAGTCACCTTCTATGAAGGCTTTTTTTATCCCCTATGGGGACTCTATTTTGACACATATACCAACCTGCATGTACAATATGGAGCAGGTTGATACAGTGTCATATAGACAGTACTGATTGCTATATAGAAACGCACCCAGACGGTTCAGTATCAAACTAAGTGGTAGTCTTGTGGGATAGCTACACCCCAAGTTAATAGCACAACTGTGGCTCTTGGGGGGGATCAGCAAAGACCCCTGCAGCACATATCCATTTATCTGACCCTGGGAACGCAAATCTCTAGCTCAATCTATGTGCAAAGTTTTGTGCAAACACTGTCGACATCACAATTTATTTGTGGAAGCAAATCCCTGTAACAGTCCAAACAACAGGACTGTTCTAGGGAGAACTGGTTTTAACCAACCTTTTATGTGCTATACAGTTATATATATTGTTTTTTTATAACATTGCATCATTCTCTAATAATCACAGTTTCCACAATACACTTAGCATTTTAAATGATTTCACAGAGCAGGCTTCTGACCCTTTAAACTTTTCTCTGCAGAAAAACCATGAACAAGAAACAATGAGAGTTGAGATAAGTGCTTCAAAATACAGTGCTGTCCACGTCTTTATAAAGCCGCAGAGCTCACAGAAGCTCTTTTGCATATATAACCACTAAAGTTTCTTAACTCATCCTGTACTGGAAACAATATGAAACTCATATTTGTGCTAATAACGTTGTATTTATTAGCAGTACTACACATACAAATTATTATATCATAGGTTTATTTACACTTTAGATTCCTTTTAACAGAATTACATTTTTCTTTTAACCTAGATTCTAAACTTCTAAAATGAAAATAAGACAACACAAGCTGCATGGTGGCAACACGGTGGTGTAGTGTTTAGCGCTCTTGCCTTGCAGCACTGGGTCCCCAGTTCAAACCCCAGCCAGGGCATGATCTGCACAGAGTCTGTATGTTCTCTCCGTGTCTGCGACTCTGCGTGGGTTTCATTAGATTACGATAGACATATGGCTATGGTAGAGATTAGATTGTGAGCCCCTCTGGGGGACAGTTAAAGGGAATCTAAACTGAGAAGGATATGGATTTTTCCTTTTAAAATAATACCAGTTGCCTGGCAGTCCTGCTGATCCTCTGCCCAGGGCCGGCCTTTGCTATAAGCGACCTGAGCAGACTCTCGGGGAGCCATGCTCTCAAGGGCACATGCACCCTGTCGCCCCTTGCCGCCCCGCTGTCTCCCTGCGTCCTCTCCGTCTGTAGTTAGAGCAGGACTACAAGAACATGGGCGCCGATGTCCACAAATGCAGACAATCGGTGGCCATTTTCTTGTAGCCCTGCTCTAACTGCAGATGGAGCGGAGGCGGAGAGAGAAGAGTGACCTCGGCGCTGGAGCTGGATGTCAGGTGAGTCAGTCTCTGCCCGGCCCGCTGCCACAGAAAGGGGGGGGGGGATTGCCTGGGGCATACTACCTACACTGGGGGAAAACTACCTACACTGGGGGCATACTACCTACACTGGGGGCAAACTACCTACACTGGGGGCATACTGGGGGCAAACTACCTACACTGGGGGCATACTGAGGGCATACTACCTACACTGGGGGCAAACTACCTACACTGAGGGCATACTACCTACACTGGGGGCATACTACCTACACTGGGGGCAAACTACCTACA
This sequence comes from Hyperolius riggenbachi, assembly GCF_040937935.1. Classification (NCBI taxonomy): domain Eukaryota; kingdom Metazoa; phylum Chordata; class Amphibia; order Anura; family Hyperoliidae; genus Hyperolius; species Hyperolius riggenbachi. The sequence goes on along the minus strand of NC_090649.1, from coordinate 116,825,587 downwards.
CTGGGGGCATACTACCTACACTGGGGGCATACTGGGGGCAAACTACCTACACTGGGGGCATACTGAGGGCATACTACCTACACTGGGGGCATACAGGAGGCAAACTACCTACACTGGGGGCATACTGAGGGCATACTACCTACACTGGGGGCAAACTACCTACACTGGGGGCATACTACCTACACTGGGAGCATACTGGGGCAAACTACCTATACTGGGGGCATACTACCTACACTGGGGGCATACTACCTACCCTGGGGGCAAACTACCTACACTGGGGGCAAACTACCTACACTGGGGGCATACTACCTACACTGGGGGCATACTACCTACACTGGGGGCAAACTACCTACACTGGGGGCATACTACCTACACTGGGGGCATACTGGGGCACACTACCTACACTGGGGGCATACTACCTACACTGGGGGTATACTACCTACACTGGGGGCATACTGGGGCATACTACCTACACTGGGGGCATACTACCTACACTGGCGGCATACTACCTACACTGGGGACATACTACCTACACTGGGGGCATACTACCTACACTGGGGGCATACTACCTACACTGGGTGCATACTGGGGGCATACTACCTACACTGGGGGGCATACTAACTACGCTGGGGACATACTACCTACACTGGAGGCATACCGGGGCATACTACCTACACTGGGGGCATACTACCTACACTGGGGGCAACTATGCTACCTATATGCGGACAACTATGCTACTTACACTGGGGGCAACAATACTAGCTACCTTTACTGTGGCAACTATACTACCTATGCTTGGCTACCTACACTGAGGGCACCTACACATGAGATCCTATACTGAGGGCACCTATACCTGGCTACATACCTACCTATACTGAGTCTGAGGGCATTTTTGGGGGAGGGACACACCACAGCTTTAATGAGCGTTGCAAATTGTTGGTGCTATATTTGGGCCTATGTGTGTGCGTGCGTATGTGTGTAGGATGGGGGGGGGGGGGGAGGCACTAAAATCCAGTTTCGCTCAGGGTGCAGTGAAACCTAAGGCCGGCCCAGCCTCTGTCTCTAATACTTTGAGCCACAGCACCTGAACAAGCATGCAGATCAGGTGCCCTGACTGAAGTCAGACTGGATTAGCTGCATACTTGTTTCAGGTGTGTGATTCAGATTCAGCCACTACTGCAGCTAAAGACATCAGCAGGAGAGTCAGGCAACTGGTGTTGTTTAAAAGGAAACATCCATATCCTTCTCAGTTTAGGTTCCCTTTAAGTGTCAAGGCTATATGCTATAGCGCTGCAGAATATGCTGGCGCTATTAAAAATTATAATAATAATTCATTTGTTTATTTTCACTTTAGGTTTGCTTTAAATAATTTTTTAATGGAATCCTTTGCTAGAAAGAAACATATGAGCACAATACTTAGTAAGCTATCGGATGGTATACATAAAACTATGCATGGCCCTGGAGCAAGTCTTCAGTGAATGAACTGTGGAAAGTGGGTAGGGTTGTCCGTGAGGCTTAGTACAAGCCTGTTCAGAACAGAGGAATAGATGTTTGCTTGCTTCAGCCTGCACACATGTCATTGGTTATCCATGGCAGAGCAAGTATTCCTGCTCTTGTGTAGTTGAGGTTTGTCCTAAAGTCAGGATGTACGGTAAAGCGAAAACATTCCCACTGGCAAGACTGTGGAACGTGTACAGTGTGTGCTGATAACAATCAAATCTGGAGCAGTTACATGGTGTACTAAGATTAGCAGTGACACACTGTAAAAAGCACTACAGTCTACCAAAGGTCAGGTGAGCACACCCAAACTCCGGCTGAAAAGGCACTGTGTTGACTCTGCGTCATATATGTATTTCATATCTGTAAACTTTTAACTCCCAGTGAAGTTTAAAGTTCGCACAGTAAATAATATGAGACAGAAACCAGGAAGAAGAGGACTAACTACACAGAAATCTCATGCTGGCTGAGATGCATCATGGCACTGCACCATCGTCTCCTGCTGTGGCAGAAGATATTGCTGGGGATTCTCTGCTTCCCTTTACTGCCTGTCTACCTCTGTGTGTACTGCCTGTGTGAGTATAGACTGCACTCTTGTGTATTGCTTCACTAAGCACATTCTGTACTGCACTAGGGAGCAGGTTGTCTGATTACTGAAGCATGGCCTGATCTCTGGGCACTAGATGTCGGTGAAACGTTCTGATCAGAATGCTGACAGCAAAAACAAATGTTGATTATATTGTTACAGGTGCATGTATTGTTTTCTTCACTAGGTGACATGAGGAGATAGACATGTGTATGTACTGTGCCAACCACACAAATAACTATGCTGGGTTACTTCTTCTATTTCTCTGCCTGAAAGAGTTAAAAATCAAGTATGCAAGTAACAGATCCTCTCTGGGTAGGGACTAGGTCGGACTATAGTGAAACTCGCACTGAAAGGGAATTACAACCGTAAAACACTTTCCTGGCATTGTCCTCGGGCTCCCTCCCGTTCCGCATGCCCGGTACTCTAAGTATTCAACGGGATCCTTCAGTCGATCACTTTTCCAAAAGTCCCCCCAAGCGGCACTGTACTATTCAGAACTGCACAGGCATGAGTTTCCGAACCATGTGTGTGCACAGCAAACGTAAGTGGTTGCCCAAGAGTGTTTTTTTTTTTTCACTACGCATGTGCAATTTGAAACATTCGCATGTGCATTTCAGAATTGTTCTCCAAACTCGGAGTAACTTCTGGAAGGCTTAGTAGGCAAGAGAACTGGGTAAGACGTTCAGGAGGAGGTAATCTAGCCCACCATGGGCTTCATTCAGTAATAATTTCTCAGATTCAGGGGTACTTTATTGTACTTTAAAGTGGCTTTGTAAGACAATAAAGTAAATTAAATAATGGGTAAGGATGATTTGTCTACAGCTTAAGCACCTTCCCTCCTGAAAAATTGGATTGGATGACTGTAATATTTACAAGTGGTAACGCTGAATAGTGATGGCCCAAACGGTTCGCCGGCAAACGGGACCCGGCGAACTTCCGTGGTTCACGATCACGGAGAACCGCAAACTTTTTGGGAAGTTCGGTCTGCCCCTATACTACATCATTAAGGTCAACTTTGACCCTCCACATCACAGTCAGCAGGCACATTGTAGCCAATCAGGCTACACTCCCTCCTGAAGCCCCTCCCCCTTATAAAAGGCAGGCAGCGTCAGGCATTTCACTCACTCATGTGCCTGCAGTAATTAGAGAAGGGAGAGCTGCTGCAGAGAGATATATAGGGAAAGCTTAGTTAGGCTCTTGTAGGCTTGTTAGCTTGCTCCTTGCTGATTCTTATTGCTAAAAAAAGCACCCCTCAACAGCTCTTTTGAGAGCTAATCTTGTTCTTGTGATCTTTTTTTGTGTGTGTGTGTGTGTGTGGCCCACTTGCATTATATACAGCCCTGTCAGTCAGTCGCAGCTGGCCTTTGGCCCCTTGGTGGTAATTTCTACTGCGTCACTGCCAGGCCCAGCACATTCAGTGACTACCTGTGTGAGTGACAGGCAGCTGCACATTTGTAATCCCAATCACTGCACCTCTTCACTGTTCAGTGCACCTACCTACCTACGTGAACGCATGCATTGTTAATACCACCAGTCATTGCACCTGTTCACTGTACCTGTGTGTGTGTGACAGCTACACATTTGTAATACCAATCACTGCAGTGCATACCTGTAACCTGTTCAGTGCACCTATGTCACCGCAAGCAGTGTAATATACCACCAGTCACTGCACCTGTTCACGGTACCTGTGTGTGACAGCTGAACATTTGTAATACCAATCACTGCAGTGCATACCTGTAACCTGTTCAGTGCACCTACGTGACCGCAAGCAGTGTAATATACCACCAGTCACTGCACCTGTTCACGGTACCTGTGTGTGACAGCTGCACATTTGTAATACCAATCACTGCAGTGCATACCTGTAACCTGTTCAGTGCACCTACGTGACCGCAAGCAGTGTAATATACCACCAGTCACTAGACCTGTTCACGGTATTGTTCGTCGCTGGGGGGAGGAGGAGAACTTACCTGACATCACTGCGGTAGAGCAAGAGAAGTTGGATAGTACGTCTGGATCCAACTTTGTGCAGATGGCGTCTTTCATGCTGTCCAGCCTGTTGAGGGACCCCCTTATAAAAAAACTCAAGGGGAATGAGCTGTACTGGGTGGCCATGCTACTAGACCCTCGGTATAGGCACAAAGTGGTGGACATGTTACCAACTCACCTGAAGGCAGAAAGGATGCTGCACATGTAGAACAAGCTGGCAACTATGCTTTACAGGGTGATGTCACAGCACACGGGAATAAAGGTACCACTGCCAGTAAACCTTCTCCCATGTCCTTGCAGGCAAGGATAGGACACTCTAGCGATCTCATGGTGATGTTGGACATGCGAACATTCTTTACTCCAATGCCTCGCCTTAGCGCTTTCGGATCCACCCTCCACCAACGCCTCGACCGGCAGGTAGCCACTTACCTGGCCTTAAAGAGAGTCTGAAGCGAGAATAAATCTCGCTTCAGACCTCATAGATAGCAGGGGCACGTGTCTATCCCGCGGCTTAACGGGGGTCCTTTCACCCCCAAATCCCCCTCGATACAGCCGGGGAGCACTTCCTGGTTGGGGCAGGGCTAACCGCCGCAGCCCTGCCCCACGCGCGTCTGTCAGCGCGTATCTCTGCCTCTCCCCCGCCCCTCTCAGTCTTCCTTCACTGAGAGGGGTGGGGGAGAGGCGGCGATGCGCCGCTGATAGACCCAACTGGAGGCAGGGCTGCAGCCGTTAGCCCTGCCTCCAGGAATGACCAAGTCTGCGACCAAGTGTCGCAGTGGGGGGTTTGGGGGTGAAGGGACCCCCGTTTAGCGGCGCTATAGCGGCGGTTTAGCAGGGGCACACGTGCCCCTGCTAACTATGAGCTCTGAAGCGAGATTTATTCTCGCTTCAGAGTCTCTTTAAGTGTGGATGTAGATACTGTGAGCAGCGATGAACCCCTGGACTACTGGGTGCGCTGGTTTGACCCGTGGCCAGAGCTGTCACAATTTGCCATCCAACTTCTGTCTTGCCCTGCCTCAAGCTTCCTTTCAGAAAGGACTGTCACTGAGAAGAGAAGTCGCCTAGGTCACAAAAGTGTTCAGTACCTAACCTTTATCAAAATGAATGAGGCATGGATCACGGAGGGTTACTGCCCGCCCGAAGACTAAGTCAGTCCCCACACACAGCATCTCTGCCTGCACGCCGTGTGACTGGCTGCCTGCCCCAAGACTAAGTCGGTCCCCACACAACATCTCTGCCTGCAGGCCGCTTGACTGCCACTACCAACAGGGTCCACCAGGACTCCAGGCGGATTCCTGAATTTTTTTAGCAGCGGCCACTATAATAATTTTTCTGGTGCATGTACAACATGCCTGCCTAATTTTTCTGGCTGCACTGCAGCTGCAACAACAAAACAAAAGGCATGTACATGTGTCAATTCCCATTCATGATCGTTACCTTGCCGCGGTGAAGGGGCTTGCGTATCACAATGAAGCAATGACCACTGGCTATATGAGTCTGTTGGGGTTGGGGGGCACACCTGACCCAAGAGGATAGATAATAAGGTTGTTGCTTTATTGTGGACAGACCAAATTCGATCAGCTGGACACTTGGTCACTGTTGTTCTGTCATTCAGCTACCTCAGCCCGACCATATGGGCTTTAAAACCGCCATCACACTCTGGCCATGGTGCGCACCAGTCCAGCCCGACCGTCACTACACAGACAGCAGTTTGCGGTGCGTTACACAGTGAGTTGGATATCTCTGACCTAAAGAACCCATTCAAAGTATATTCACTCAATTTACTCTTCTGAAATTTGCACATGCCCCCAAAGCTACATACAATTAGCGCTGCACAACAGTGGGCATTAATAGCATTTCATTGACCATCTCTAGTTGACACTAATGAGGTTCTCTTGAGCCCTACTGGATCTCTGAAGTTAGAAAAAAAATTACGCCTCAGACCCACAGACCCAGCAGCAGGCCTCCCTCCATTTCCTGTGACTGCTGCTACTGCTCGTTAGTCTGCACAGTATTGAGATTACAGTGATCCACCAAAGAATCACTGCAATGTATATCCCAGTATGGAAGTCAGGCTCCTAGAAACCAGTAGCAAGCCCCCATTCCACCTACAGTATATTCTGGCCTCTGCATTGGCGCAGAGGCCGGTGTGTGATCCAGCTGGGGTAGATGTCTCACCTTTCATGCAAACCTTAAGTGGAGGAAAGAAGTTACGTTTTGCCTACCTGGGGCTTCTTCCAGCCCCTCAAAGTCTTGCAGGTCCCTTAGTTTCCTAACAGGCCTCTTGTTGCTACCAAGTCTGATGAGGTGGTCAAGAGGCAACAGAAGGATACAACCACAGGCCTAGCATCTGAGTATGACCTAGGCCAGGCATGGGCAAACTCGGCCCTCCAGTTGTTATGGAACTACAAGTCCCACAATGCATTTGCCTTTATGAGTCATGACTGTGGCTGTCAGACTCCTGCCACGGCCGGCCTTTGACCTGAGCGACCGGAGCGGTCGCTCAGGGCGCCGGCTTCCAGTGGGCGCATGCTTTCCCGACGCATGGCTTCCCTCCGATCAATGTTCCCCCACTCTGAGCTCTTAGTTCCCTTCCCTCCCTCCGATGTAAAGAACAACGCAGGCAGTGGCTCTCATCGGGCATCTTGCAAACAGCAGCTCTGCTCAGCTCAGCTCCCCGGGCATTCTTCTGAATTGTAGCTTTAAGGGTCCTCGCTTGATGAGGTCATCAAGCAAAGCCCTTATTATAATTCAGAAGAATGCCCGGGGAGCTGACCTGAGCAGAGCTGCTGTTTTCAAGATGCCCGGTGAGAGCCACTGCCTGCACTGTTCTTTACATCGGAGGGAGGGAGGGAAGGGAACTAAGAGCTCAGAGCGGGGGAACATTAATCTGAGGGAAGCTGTGCAGGGGGGGAAACACTTTTATTGGAGGGAGGGAAGCTGTGTGTGCATGTGGGTGTGGTCTGCACGTGTAGTGTATGTGTGTGTGTGTGTGTGTGTGCTTGCGTGCGTGCGTGCGTGCGTGTGTGTATGCGCATGAAGAGGATGAATGGGGGGGGGGCACCAAAATCTTGTTACGCTCAGGGCGCTGTGAAAACTAAGGCCGGCCCTGACTCCTGCAATGCATTGTGGGACTTGTAGTTCCTTAACAGCTGGAGGGCCAAGTTTGCCCATGCCTGAATTAGGCCAAGCTCTTGGGAAATGGAACCCACCCTTGAACTGAACCTATACAATACAATATCTGTTTTTGGGTATCTCTTTGTCAATACTAAATTGCTGTACCAATCAGTATGGGATTAAGGGTTATTGTAGTTCCTCATTGACTGACTGTCCAATTATTAATCTCTCTGCCACAATACAGCATAAGCTTGGTTATTAGTTGGCTAGAACCACCTTCATTTCCTTCGCTTTTATACTGTTAGTTTATAAAATACATTATGTATAACTCTCAGTCTCACAAAGTGAGAGCCAAGTTAGTGGTCTTTAGCACAAATCTCTGGAACTATGGAAGGAGCAGGAGAAGATGGAGTGCGGTGCACTGGATGCTAAATGTAGCAGGTAGCATACTATCTGACCCTTTCAAGCATCTCTTTGCAGAAGTCACTTAGTTTAGCTATAGTTGCATAATGTTCTTGGCATTCAAGTCTAGAGAGGAGATGAAGTAAGATTTATACATGACCTTGCCCACACTCTTCTGTAGGCGACAAAGGTCATCATGCACATGCAATTTCTGTAAGTGGTATGGGTCGCTCTGTCTCCATAAACAACTCTAGTTAAGTAGTCTCTGCAAATGTTAACAGTAGGTACATAGGTATTAATCAGGAGAGCGGAGAGGTAAGTTACTGATGTCTGTACCCAAAAAAATAAGAGACACACAGAGAGAAAACAGGAGTGTAGTAGTGTAGTATGTCAATATAAATTGAAGGAGCGAAATACTAATATTAGCTCCTTAATAATAATAAGAAGAAGGGCACTCACAAACCCGAAAATGTATAGAGCAGTGTGCATTGTCTGTATTTTGTACCGCATGTTTTTTTTCACTTTGTATAGCGCCATGGAATGTGTTGTCACTTTATAAATCAATAATAATAACTGCCAGTACTGATTTAATGAGGGCTGTATGGAATTAAAGTTGGTGTAGGTGCCCCTAATAGGAAACTCTTAAAAACAATAAAAAGGTAAGAAAACAAGCTTACCTCAAGGTAGCACCCAAAAAGAGATATTTATCACATACAAACAACAACGCATTTCTCACGTTAGCCCCGCTTCATCAGGTCAATACTATATCATAAGAAGTGCTCCTGAGCCAATCCTTAGCATTTCAAATGATACAGTGTTGACTGATGAAGCAGGTATAACCTGAGAAACGCATTGGCCTCAATTCACGGAGTTTTATCAAACACTTTATCAAACGTTTGATAAACGTTTGATAAATTACCTCATGGGTAAAATCTAATTTTGAATTAACTAAGGTGTTATATATATATCGAATGTTTTACAGATAAAACGTTCAACAAATATATAACACCTTAGTTAGCTTTTACCCATGAGGTAAATTATCAAACGTTTGATAAAGTGTTTGATAAACGTTTGATAATGCTCCGTGAATTGAGGCCATTGTCTTTGTATCATATAAATATCTTTTTTGGTTCTATCTTGAGGTATGCTTGTTTTCTTGCGTATTTATTGTTTTTAATGCTGAATACACACGATACGATTTCCCACTCGATCGACTGGTCGATCGATTATTTCTGACATGTTCGATCGGGTCTCGATTGATACAGCGGTCGATTTTCTAATGCTAAGTGTGCAAAATTGACTGCTGTATCGATCGAGACCCGATCGAATATGTCAGAAATAATCGATCGATCCCGTCGATTGAACGGTAAATCGCATCGTGTGTACACAGCATAAGAGTTTTATCCTATTAGAGGCGCCTCCACCCCATATAGGTATTAATCAGTCTCCTGTTAAATTATGGTGTACCTATGGTGCTCATTTTTTTGTAATACAGCATATGGTATAAACAAGTTCATTTTCAAAACTACCTAAAGCAAGTAAAACCACTACACACATTTTAGTGAAGACAAAGCCATGCGCGGTGTGGTTGAAGTTGGGGATGGGTAAAGCGTGCGTCATGGTTTCAGGAGGACCACAAATAAGTGTTTGCCATGGGACCAATGATGGCTTGCAACATCCTCTGTGTGCTGAATGTATCCGGTGCACTGAGATGTACTGTATATATGTATCACATTATTTAAACAAACATTAGCAAGATTTATTGAGAACTAATTCAGTAAAGAAATCATTCAAACAACTTAGTAAGTACTTAATAATATATTAACTTGAAACAACATGTTTCACCTACGTGACTTCACCAGGTTCCTATTTAATAGTCTGTAGAAACAGGTTTGACGTTATTATTTTTCTTCATAGCCTCTTTTTCTTTTTAGTTTTGGACTGAAGGATTAGCTGTTTTGTTAGCTTTTTATTGTTCTTTGTGTCTGAGTGAAAACTAAGGGTAACCTGTCCATGGTAACCTGTGCAGAAATTGCTGATGTGGCAGTTTAGTGGCTACTGCACCAAACTGTATACCTGGTTCATGACGTAAACGTCATATTTATCTCATGTGTGTTAAAGCCCGCCTGAAGTGATAGGAATATGGAGGCTGACATGTTTACGGTCTTTTAAACAATGCACAGTTATGGGAGACGTCATGGGGGAAGGGAGTACATTAGCGGCTGGCATACTGGCAACGCCAGCCCCTGATGAGTCTTGATGACGAAACGCGTAGGGCGGAGCCAGTATGCCTGACGCAGGTCACGTTGAGAGTGGTGGAACACGGAAGCACTAGGCAGGAGCGGACGGCCGAGAATGCGGGACGCTGCGGACGGTATACAGAAAGCAGCACGCCAGGCCTAGGAGACTTACCGCTATGACACGCTATCTATTCATCTGGATCTTGTAAGTGGTTGGAGCGCGCGAGAAGCGCAGTGGTATTTTTATTGTTGGATTGACATACTGCGCAATGAAATTTTATTGTGTTTATTAAAAGGCCAATTTTAAACTAATGTTGGGTATGAATCACTGAAGTATGGAGTGAGACATACGGTTTGAGCGAGAGCCCCACCTGGAAAAAGAGGTGGTCTGTATCTGGTGAGCCTCCCAGTTTTTGAGGTGGTGGGCACACAGTGTTGCACTGTTAGTCATGGGCACTGAAGTTTGGTGAAGCATTAGAAATATGCCAAATGAAGTAGTGTTATGCTATGTGAAGCTGTTTTTGCAGGTCTAACCCCTGGATGAGCGCAGTGGATTGTATTTATACATAAACAATGCACATTGCCTGGCTGTTTTGCTGGTACCCATACATCTAGCGATTTTGGCCACCGATTGACCAACAGATAGATCACTCTCTGATCTAATCTGATTGGAGAGAGATCTGTTGACCACCACAAACCGCAGGCCGATTTGCGATAGTTTTCAGCAAGAAATTTCTTGGAGATTGGCCTTCTGATGCTGTATCTGCCGCCTTGCCGCCTCCATCACTGCTCCCCTATTGTAAATGTGCCCCCCTAAGCGTGCATACATTTATACATGCATGGGGGAAGGGGGGCAGTGGCGGGGTTCCATCGTGTTTGTCCCCGTTACCACGCACCCGCTCAAGCACGTTGGCACAAGATTTATCAGCATGTCTGATTGGACATGCGACCAGCTTTTTCCCAAAATGGGTCACATCGTCGATTGGGCATGCTCTTGGCGGAACCGATTTTCATCTGATTCGATTATAATTATCGAATAGGATGGTCAGTCAACCACCAAATCGAGTAATGTATGTGCAATTTAATATTTTTAACCATAGACCCTGAAGAAACGTGCAGATCAGGTGTTTTTGACTGGATTAACTGCATAATTGTTTCAGGTGCGCGATTCTTACACTACTGCATCCAAAGAGATCAGCAAGACTGCCAGGGAACCGGTTATGTTTAAAAGGAATAAAATATCACAGCCGCTATATGCTACTCACTTCAGGTTTCCTTTGAAGGACAACTGTAGGGAGGCTGCCATGTTTTTTTCCTTTTGTGCAATACCAGTTGCCTAGCTGTCCTGCTGATCCTCTGTCTTTGATACTATTAGCCATAGACCCTGAACAAGCATGCAGCATATCAGGTGTTTCCGACATTAATGTCAGAACTGACAACATTAGCTGCATGCTTGTTTCTGGTGTTATTCAGACACTGCTGCATCCAAATAGATCAGCAGGGCTGCCAGGTAACTGGTATTGCTTAAGGGGGAATAAATATGGCCGCCTCCATATACCTCTCCCTACAGTTGTCCTTTAAGCACCTTGTAGTGGGAGGGACATAGAAGTTGCAATATGTATTGCCCTTTAAACAATGCAATCCGGCTGATCGTTTACTAGCTTTTGTAGTGTCCAGATCACATGCCTGAAGCAAGCATTTGGCTTCTGTAGTCAGACTTGAGTCAGAACACCTGATTTGCATACTCATTCTAGACCAGGGTCACAGTATCAGCAGGACAGCCATGCAACTCATAGACATGGGCATTGAGATGCAAATCATCCTGGCTTGAATCTATGTTTAGTGCTAATTGCAGCTTAAACTGGGTCATCCAAATGCACTTGCAATTGATTTTAATTTCCAGAATCCAATACGCATAACATTTGCCTGAAATTTGCATGCAAGCTGCAATTACTTGTATCTTATTGACTATCTCTTGCATCTGGCATTGTCTGATAGGGAATACAAATTGCATATTCCTCTCAGTGCAGGGCCACTCTATTTATTTATTTACATGTACCTCAACACATTCTTAAAGTATTTTTACAACATTGTTTTATATGAATAGGCATATAAAGTTAAAGCAAAAATCTAAATACATAAAAAAATAAAAATCCAGCTTCTCAACAATCTTAAGCTTCCTGCTCACTACTGTAATGGATTGCGGAGACACCGCCGCGCGGTCTGACAGTGAGGCGGCTGATTCCGCGTTCAAACCGGCGGTTTCTCCGCAGCAGCATGCGTCTGGTTTGTCTGAACCTAGTAGTGCACACAGATAGGGAGCTACGCGCACGCGCTAGGAGGCGGGACCTTTATGCCAATAGGAGAGGGGTCAGCTGATCGGGACGATCAGCTGATCCCAGCGTGGCAGGGGATTGGCTGAAAGGAACTGGGCGGCGCTGAGAAGCGCTTTGCTATATACAGTGGTGTGAAAAACTATTTGCCCCCTTCCTGATTGCTTATTCTTTTGCATGTTTGTCACACTTAAATGTTTCTGCTCATCAAAAACCATTAACTATTAGTCAAAGATAACATAATTGAACACAAAATGCAGTTTTAAATGACGATTTTTATTATTTAGTGAGAAAAAAACCTCAAAACCTACATGGAGCTGTGTGAAAAAGAAATTGCCCCCTGAACCTAATAACTGGTTGGGCCACCCTTAGCAGCAATAACTGCAATCAAGTGTTTGCGATAACTTGCAACGAGTCTTTTACAGCGCTCTGGAGGAATTTTGGCCCACTCATCTTTGCAGAATTGTTGTAATTCAGCTTTATTTGAGGGTTTTCTAGCATGAACCGCCTTTTCAAGGTCATGCCACAACATCTCAATAGGATTCAGGTCAGGACTTTGACTAGGCCACTCCAAAGTCTTCATTTTGTTTTTCTTCAGCCATTCAGAGGTGGATTTGCTGGTGTGTTTTGGGTCATTGTCCTGCTGCAGCACCCAAGATCGCTTCAGCTTGAGTTGACGAACAGATGGCCGGACATTCTCCTTCAGGATTTTTTGGTAGACAGTAGAATTCATGGTTCCATCTATCACAGCAAGTCTTCCAGGTCCTGAAGCAGCAAAACAACCCCAGACCATCACACTACCACCACCATATTTTACTGTTGGTATGATGTTCTTTTGCTGAAATGCTGTGTTAGTTCTACGCCAGATGTCACGGGACACGCACCTTCCAAAAAGTTCAACTTTTGTCTCGTCGGTCCACAAGGTATTTTCCCAAAAGTCTTGGCAATCATTGAGATGTTTTTTTAGCAAAATTGAGACGAGCCTTAATGTTCTTTTTGCTTAAAAGTGGTTTGCGCCTTGGATATCTGCCATGCAGACCGTTTTTGCCCAATCTCTTTTTTATGGTGGAGTCGTGAACAATGACCTTAATTGAGGCAAGTGAGGCCTGCAGTATTTAGATGTTGTCCTGGGGTCTCTTTGTGGCCTCTCGGATGAGTTTTCTCTGCGCTCTTGGGGTAATTTTGGCCGGCCGGCCACTCCTGGGAAGGTTCATCACTGTTCCATGTTTTTGCCATTTGTGGATAATGGCTCTCACTGTGGTTCGCTGGAGTCCCAAAGCTTTAGAAATGGCTTTATAACCTTTACCAGACTGATAGATCTCAATTACAGTACTTTGTTCTCATTTGTTCCTGAATTTCTTTGGATCTTGGCATGATGTCTAGCTTTTGAGGTGCTTTTGGTCTACTTCTCTGTGTCAGATAGCTCCTATTTAAGTGATTTCTTGATTGAAACAGGTGTGGCAGTAATCAGGCCTGGGGGTGACTACAAAAATTGAACTCAGGTGTGATCAACCACAGTTAAGTTATTTTTTAACAAGGGGGGCAATCACTTTTTCACACAGGGCCATGTAGATTTGGAGGTTTTTTTTCTCACTAAATAATAAAAACCATCATTTAAAACTGCATTTTGTGTTCAATTATGTTATCTTTGACTAATAGTTAACGGTTTTTGATGAGCAGAAACATTTAAGTGTGACAAACATGCAAAAGAATAAGAAATCAGGAAGGGGGCAAATAGTTTTTCACACCACTGTATACTCTTTGCCTGTCAGTTGCTGGTTGTCTGGCGTTGCGAATACTTATGTGTTAGCACTCAGACCTTAGTCAGATCGTTTAGTGTGGTTGAACCAGGAGGACCTGGGAATCCACACGTAGCCAGATTACTGTGTTACTATTGTGTTATACTTCAGACTAGTTCCAGGGTGTTGAGACCACAGACCTCACACCCAAGACTAGGGATACTGTGTTACCATTGTATTATACTTCAGACTAGTTCCCTGGGTGTTGAGACCAGGGACCTCACACCCAAGACTAGGGATACTGTGTTACTATTGTGTTATACTTCAGACTAGTTCCAGGGTGTTGAGACCACGGACCTCACACCCAAGACTAGGCCTTGTTTGATATATGTTATGACCTATTGCTTTCCTGACTCTCCTTCTGCCTTCTGATTCGGTACCTACGCATATCTGATTACCTGTTGCCAACCCTGCCTGTCCCTGGTTACCGAATCAGCCTTCTGTCTCTGTACCTTATCTGCTCGTGTGTTGCCGACTCGATCTGGCCGACCCTTCTGGCTGTCACCCACCTCCTGGGTGTTCAGTCCATCTGCAGGGACCCCTGTCTGTCAGAGGGACCTCTCTGCAAACCAGTCAGGGACTGATCCTCTAGGAGTCCTTTGACTGCAGTAGAGTCTGATTCTACTCATTACTGTTGCACCAAAACACTTACACGCTTTCAGGTGTCCAGAGGTTAGCTATACTTGTATTATCGGTGATTCTGCAGATCACCAATAATCAGGTATATATCTGTATTGTTGGTGATACTGCAGATCTCCAATAATCAGATTCTCTCTGTGTGCTGACACCGATCGTTACAACTACCTACCAATTTCTCGTCAAGCTGAAACTCTTTATTTTTTGGCCTTTGAAAATATATTCCTTAAAGGTAACCCAAGGTGAGAGGCAAATGAAGGCTGACATATTTATTTCCCTTTGAACAATGCACATTGCCTGGCTATCCTGCTGATCCTCTGCCTCTAACACTTTTAGCCACAGACCCTGAACTAGCATGCAGCAGATCAGGTGTTTTAGCCTGATCTGCTTTTAGTGAATTAGCCACAAGCATGTTTCAGGGTTGTGATTCAGACACTACTGATGTCAGAAGATCAGCAGGACAGCCAGGCAACTGGTATTGTTTAAAAATAAATATGTCAGCCTCTATATCCTGCTCATCTCAGGTTCACTTCCTTGAAATCTTTATACCTCATTTTCTGCAAATCTCAGTCTGTCACATCTAAATATGCACTACTGTGATAAACTTGCAGTAATAAACTAGCTAAATATAATTCTCGGGGCCTCGGTAGATGAGTTATTTACAACTACTGGGAAATGTCAGGTCAGGTGCAGCTAACACAGCAAACATTGCACCTCCGCCCAGAGACAAGGACTCCACTCCAGTGTAAACAAACAGGCAGCATATGTACAAAACACTTGTTTGCCAAGCTGCAGCAAATAGTAAAAATGTTCCTTGAGCAATTGTGAAAGTCGCTTCTCCACGCTAAGAGTACCAAATCATTGTGAGCCACAACCACAAGGATTTTGTAAGGGACTTTGGGCTCATTAACACTACAAAAGACTTGAACAAGCGCAATTTCATGCTTGCGTTCCCAACGCAGGGAATGCACAAACGTCAGCGGCCACAACACAGTAGAATCTGTTCAGAAAACGTGTGCGTCGTGTGTTCTTGGGCAATTTATATCTCTGTAATGTGAATGGTAACATGAAACTCTATGGTTAATATCCTACACTATAACTTCCTTTTCTAGACAAATAAGTAGATAGGTGAAGGCAGTGGCGTAGCTAAGGAGCTATGGGCCAGTGCAAGCTTTACATGGGGCCCCCAAGCACTCTATATATAAAAATTTATATAGCCCACCAAAACCTGCCAATGGCAACTACAGTGTCAGAGGTGCAAGAAGGGGATGGGAAACAGTTTGTTAATGATTACCACTATTTAAAGCATCTATAGAAGTGATTATTATGAGCACAGGACCAATAGAGAGCTAATACTGTGCTTGAGGGAGGCCCCTCTGACCCAAGGGCCCCGTTGCGGTCGCTACCTCTGCAACCCCTATTGCTACGCCACTGGGTGAAGGCCATGTCTCCATGCTCCCAAATTTGATTCATTGTACTCTCTTTAATACACTATAACAGAAAGGGCTAAACAGTGATATCAGAAAATACAGAATGGGAAACACAAACAATACCTAGAAGACATAAAATGAATTAAGTCATTTCATATGGAAAATATATGCGTACACAGAAGAGCTAATATACTGACTGAAAAGGAAACTGATGACGCACATTAAGGCAATGATTATTGTTCAGGTAAGCAACATACTGCGCGACTTGTAGTCAAGTCAGTTTACAAAGTACAATACACTTACGTAGTATAATTGAATTTATTTGGGAAATGTATTTTTGTGATGAATGTATGAATAAATTAGAATGTTCATACGAACTTGTGTTCTTTGTTGGCACATTTCTGTATTAATCCTAGCTTACCAATGTGTATGTTTGTTCATTTAACAATTGTTTTCTATTCTCTCTCTCTCTCTCTCTACATTGTTTCTAGGCCTAAAAAATAAAGACAGAGAAAAACAAGTAGGGGGGAAGCAAAGAGACATAGGTGAGTCCTGACTGCTGAATTGTAACAGCTGTAGAGTATGTGTGAGTATGTGATTGCCCAGCATGGGGAGCCTTGGGTCATGGTAAGCGTGGGTATCAGCAATGCAAAGTCAGTTCAGAAACACTGTTATCATTTATGAAACTTTATAAAACGCTAAGTTATTAAATAGCTCTTAATAGATGGCATTACAACATTAAGAAATGTTACAAAGGGACGGTACAGCGTTAAACAAGATGCTGCACAAAAATAGTGATACATCGATAAACAAGGGTGCGCAGATTGCAAGGTAGGGATAAATATAGCTGGTGAGTCACTGAGCCCATGTGGTGGCCAAGGAAGGAGGGTCCTGCCAAATACGTTTACAGTCTAAGGAGTGGAGGAGTGGGACACATCAGGTGGGAAGTGATGTAAGTCCAAGGGAGGGGTTTGGAGCTATGAAGATGGCGGGTAAGTGATGGTGAACAACAGATTGGTCTTTCAGCTTGAATGAGTTAAAAGTGGGGGCAAGCCTGGTGAAGGGGGGTTCAGAGAATATGGGCTGCTCTTGAAGCTACCGGAGCCTTGTCGGTAAGGGTGAGTAGGTGATGTGGGATGTGAACATCTGCATAGCTCCCAACTATCCCTCTTTCGGAGGGACAGTCCCTCTTTGGGAGCCCTGTCCCTGTGACCCTGTTTCCTCCTGATTTGTCCCTCTTTCAGGACTTTGTCCCTCTTTCTATGTAGATATATGTATTACTCTACTAAAAAATGTGTTTGATTGACTCTAAACTTTATTCAAATCCTTTAAATTGATATATTACTTAATTTTAAAATGTTAAAAAAGGAAAACGAACCAGGATAGAAAGGACCTGTGTGGTTTGAATTATAAAACAACATATTTTTCTTATGAACTCTTTATCGTGTTTGTGACTAGGGGTGTGACTGGGGCGTGATTATGGGTGTGGCATGGGTGTGACTTAAGTGTCCCTCTTTCTCTTCTCAAAAAGTTGGGAGGTATGGATCTGTACAGTGTCTATAGGCAGTTTAGGAAACAAGTGTACTGTAGGCAGTAGGTACTGTAGGTACTGTGACATGGAAGTGGGTCCTCAGTCTCCAGTGACTGCTCCTTTATATATTGTACATGCCTGTAGTGTAGTTATTAGTATTGGCTGTCCATATTTTGTATAGTAAACCTGACAATGTCTCTTTCAGTTTTCAAAACTGATGTAGTAAACCTAAAAATCTTTTGTTTCACTTATTACATTAATTATTTTAAGTAGTGTGGTTTACCAATCAGTGAAAACATTTAAAATCCCAAAAGGTATTTAAATTACAATGCAAAAACATGACATAAGTGGATAAATAGTATTTACAAAACCACATTGCACAGCCAGGAATGACTATCTAAACACTCAGAAGCCTACGGAAATAACATTAAAATATGGTGGATATTAGAGGACTTAAGAGCATATGGGGCAGTGTTTGGACAGGTTTTGATTTCAATATATAATTCAGATTATATATATTTTTAATTCAATGTTTTTAATGACTTGCCAGGAAATTGAAAGTATTTATTTTTGCTTTCTATTATGTTTGATGTAAGTTTCAAGCTGAAAATTAAGTGACTGTGGTGGAAATATTTTTGACAAAAGATAAATGAATTGCCTTGTTTTTGATTACTAAAAATCCAGGAGAAAAATTGGCATGTGTATGACCACCTTAAAAACAAGGTATCTCTTGTTTAATCACTCAATCTGAGATTCAAATCTAATGACATAAAACACTTTAGTCATGGAATTACAGAAAATGGTATAGGAAGCAAGCATAAAAACCCATCTAAAGTCCACACAATAAGAAATCAAAAAGGATGGGGATTTTCTGATCAAACACCATGAAATCACCTTGTTTGTAATATGAACATACAGCACATGTATTGCAATGCATAAGGCAGGGAGGCAGGATGATGCCAAAAATATACCCAGTGCACAATACTGAATTAAGACATGCTATGGGCTTAGGGCCCCGTGATAGAAAGGTGCTTTACAAATATTGTTGTTATTGTTTGCTTTCACCCTTCGGGACTGGATGGCAATGGCCCCTTGAAGGACCACTATCGCAAAAAAAAGTAGGCAGTTAAAATCTGACAGAACCGACAGGTTTTAGGCTAGTCAATATCCTCATGGGGGATTCTCAGGGTTTTCTTTGTTTACAACAGCATTTCCTGAACGGCAGTTTAACTGCCAAAATAGTAAGATACCAGCCAGCCAGCCTCCCTACTCACTTGCACACTATATTGTCAGTTAGACTTTGCAACTGTTGTTCAGGAAATGCTGTTGAAAACAAAGAAAACCCTGAGAATCTCCCATGAGGAGATAGACTGGCCCAAAACCTGTCGGTTCTGTCAGATTTTAACTGCCTACTTTTTTGCTATAGTGGTCCTTTAAGGACCAGAGCATTCCTTTTCCTATTGTGCCCTGTGATAACCATGATTGGCCTCAAACAGCCAATCAGATTTGTTTGCCTGATTTCAATGGGAACATTTAAACTGCTTCGATTCTCATATTATTCATGCCAAGAACCTCAAAGCTCACAAACTCGGTCATTGAGTGATTGTGTGTCAAGGTCAGAAAAAGTGATTTAAAGTAAACTTAGTTCATTGTGTGTGTGAAAAATGGATACAGAGTGAGCTGGGTCTAACTGTAAATCAATGTATTTTTAGCTGACACCGTTGATTCAGCCGTAGCTGCCAAAGACACAAGGACTAAGCTACAATCCACCAGCAAAGGTATGATGTAACCAGCTGAAAGATGTCTTCCTTTGTCACTTGCTCAGCAGTGCATATTTTTATTTTAAGTTAAATTGTGCCTACAAAATAGGAACATGTCAGTAGAAAATTTTACTAAGAAACATCCTAAAGTGGCCCAACAAGCTGGACAGTGACAAAGCAACTGGGTTGTGAACCCCGGATCAGTGAATAATGGCGCACAGCGCCTATGCATACAAATGGTGCCGCATTAAAAAGATACGCTTATTGCTATTTATCGTTAGTACTGCATAATAATGGCGCACAGGGAAAAAAGAAGAAAAACGGCACACAGTAACATTATTTATCAATAGTGCCGTTCATATGCCAAACAGCAGACGTTATTGCGCACAGTAACGTTATTTATCAATAGCGCCCTACATAATCCAAACTGCAGACGTTATTTAACTGCAAAACTGTCAAGGTTAGGGTTAGGCACCAAAAGGGAGGTCTTAGGGTTAGGCACCACCAGGGGGTTGCTTAGGGTTAGGCAACACCAGGGGGGTCTTAGGGTTAGGGATAGGTACAGAGAGGGTTCTGTGTGTTAACGCTAAATAATAATAAGGCTTTAACGTTAAATAGCGATAAGGCTTTAACGTTAAATAGCGATAAGCCTATGAACCCACCTAGCCCCTGAAAAGGCCATCCAGGGCCACTGCATTACCTCTACATTGGTGCTTAAGTTGTAATGATTACCTCTACATGTGTTTTCAAATACTATAAATCATTAACAAACTGTTCCTCTCCCTCTGCTTTGCACTTTTGCTCATGGTAAATTACTGCCACTTCTTAAAAAGTGATTTTCTTCCCCATGTCTAATGAAAAAGATTAATAAGTGAACTGTGACCTCCAGATACATGAGTACAGGTGTGGGGCTGTCTTCATGGGATGGGGCATGTTATTCTAATCTGCAAAATTCACCATCGCTGTTGACCTCGTTTTGGCAAATTCTGCAGCATGGCAGGAACCATGTGACCCGAAAGTGACTCAAAGCATGCCTGAAGTGACATGATGAGATAAACATAGGTACATATAGTACTTGCTCTACTAAGAAATTGTCTGCATTCCCTTTCTACTTTCCAGTACAGCAAGTGTTAAAAAAACAAAAAACAAAAAAACTAGAGTTGTTTATCTATGTAAATGAGCTTGTACAACAGATTGTGGAATTTAGTCCCTTTTCTGAGAAGTAAATAGAAGCCAAAAGAATTTCATCTGACTGAGAAATTACTTCTGATAAGATTTCAATGCTGGGAAATTCAAAGTGTCATTACTTCTGTTTATTTTACAGCTCAGCAAGGCAGATTTGTCACAGCTGCTGTTTAGAATTAAAATTCAACTGAAAATGCAAATATGTAATTCAGTTCCTATGTTTTATTTACCTTTAGTAAAACACATACAGTTAATCATCTCATAAGTTTATTTTGATGGCAGCCTTTATTCACCTCCCAGGCTCCAGCGATGAGCTGCTGTGGACCCCTCCACTCTCGCTGGCTTCCCAGCTCTTACTGACGCTAAGTCTCGGGTTGCAGCTTGATGACGTCATCAAGCCGGGACCCGGCACTTAGCGTCAATACAGCAGGGATGCCGGCCAGAGTGTAGGGGAGCGCCGATCGTCGGGGGAACGGCAGGAAGGTGAGTGGATCCTCTTCCTTCCCCCCCTCCCTACCAGGAAGAAGAGGAGAGGTCTGCACTTGTCAGTAAAACGTAAATCCTTTATTATGAACGTATCCAAGAACAACCATGGCAAGCGTACAGAGCTGACATGTTTCGGACTATCAGTCCTTACTCATAGCTAACATGATAATGGCAGTCTGAGCATGTATATAGAGGTGTCATTGCAAAGTGCCCGCCCCAAATCCACCCATAGATGAGGAAGTGGTTACAATGTGGGAGGGGATACAGGCAAAGTCCTCTTCCACCTATATAATCATGTCTGTTTGCAAGTATATAAAAGATATGTAATAATGTATACAATAAAATAAGGTAAAAACAGTGTGCAGATAAAGGATTGAAAGGGTTGTGCTTTCTAAGAGAGGAGGGGATCTCTATAGGAGATTGTTGCGGAGGGAGGCCATATGGATCTTTAATTTGAATACTAGAATCCGACACGGCTTGAATGCCAGATGGGATTTGGCCACCATTACCTGAGGTCGCTCCTTGGGGCTTCCCCTACCCTCGCCTATACCATATTTCATCCCAGCTGTGTCATCTAGTTGATTTTCCATCATCCCCTTGCTGTCGGCTCTTCAGCCCTAAACAATTGCTATGGGCTTGTATTGCCTCACTGGTGTCCCTTTTCTCGATCTGGGATGATACTGAGGGGTTTTTGTTCTTGTTCCTTTATCTGCACACTGTTTTTACCTTATTTTATTTTATTGTATACATTATTACATATCTTTTATATACTTGCAAACAGACATGATTATATAGATGGAAGAGGACTTTGCCTGTATCCCCTCCCACATTGTGACCACTTCCTCATCTATGGGTGGATTTGGGGCGGGCACTTTTCACTGACACCTCTATATACATGCTCAGACTGCCATTATCATGTTAGCTATGAGTAAGGACTGATAGTCCGAAACATGTCAGCTCTGTACGCTTACTATGGTTGTTCTTGGATACGTCCATAATAAAGGATTTACGTTTTACTGACAAGTGTGGACCTCTCCTCTTCTTCCTAGTACTTTGGATTTGCTGCCCAGGTCCAGCACTGCAGTAAAGAGTGGTGGAGTAGAGCGGTGTTCACCTTGCCCTGTTTACTTCCCCCCCAACCGCCACAGCTGTTAAATTGATCACTATGATCCGCCGGCGTTCATAGTGATCACGTGATCAACGTCCAGTCAGGGCAGCAGCACCACCTGCTGGGCGTAGATTCAATGTACGTCGGTCCCCAAAAGGATAAGATAGCCTTACCACCTTGACTGCTCTGCAGCAAAATAAGGCTTTTCTGATAATTAAAAAAAAGCTTGTCATTTAACCCAGCAGGAATGTCACTAAGCTTCAGGTTTTCACAAAGCGGTGAAAACCGCTAGGGGAGCAGCCCCTGCGCTGCAGGGGGGTCCAGAGGTGTGTGGAGGGCGTACGTTAAAAAAGGGCGTTGGGAAAAAAGGGCGCAGGGTTTTAAACGATAAGCATGAATAACATTTAAAAAAAATTGTGCTATATTTCATTTAAAAATAATCTTTTATAAAGTTATAAATCATTAAAGAATGTGTATGAAATCGGCAATTGTAAAAACGTTAATCTTCCCTGTTTAAAAAGTGAAATGTATAATAACGTTTTATAAAAGATTAATAAGAATTTTACTAAAGCTATACCTAACCCTACTCTCATACAGAACCCTCCCTGTACCTACCCCTAACCCTAAGACCCCCCTGGTGGTGCCTAACCCTAAGACCCCCCCCCTGGTGGTGCCTAAACCTAAGACCCCCCCTGGTGGTGCCTAAACCTAAGACCCCCCTGGTGGTGCCTAACCCTAAAACCCCCTGGTGATGCCTAAACCTAAGACCCCCGTGGTGATGCCTAAACCTAAGACCCCCCTGGTGGTGCCTAACCCTAAAACCCCCCCTGGTTGTGCCTAAACCTAAGACCCCCCTGGTGGTGCCTAACCCTAAGACCCCCCTGGTGATGCCTAAACCTAAGACCCCCCTGGTGGTGCCTAAACCTAAGACCCCCCTGGTGGTGCCTAACCCTAAGACCCTCCCTGGTGGTGCCTAAACCTAAGACCCCCCTGGTGGTGCCTAACCCTAAGACCCTCCTTGTGATGCCTAAACCTAAGACCCCCCTGGTGGTGCCTAACCCTAAGACCCTCCTGGTGGTGCCTAAACCTAAGACCCCCCTGTGATAAGCATTAATAACGTTTGAAAAAAATATTGTGTTGTTTTTCGTTTAAAAATAATGTTTAAAAAATTATAAATCATTAAATAATGTGTAATCATGAGAAGCAGTTATAAAACATTAAAAGTCTCCGGGCACCGCTTGTAAAACTTTATTTTTCTCCGGCGCCCTTTTTTCCTGTTGGGCGCCCATTAAACAATATTTATTATGGGAGTGAATGGCGGCGCCCTTTTTGTCCACCTGCCTCAGGCGCCCGAATTTACTGTTTCCGTGTGGAGGACCCCAACTACTAACCTTCCCTCCAACAGATACTCCAGATCAGGTTTTCTTGTGGCTACACATGTTATGGGTGTGAAGATCCTGATGGTAACACTTGTTTTATGGCCCTTGTAAGATGGGCCCCCAGGCTGTGAGGGTCTCCAATGGTAGGTGAGGGAACAGTTGTGAAAATTAAAGTGAACCCGAGGTGAAAATAAACTGATGAGATAAACAATTGTATTTATCCTCCTACTCCTAAAAATTACTTTTTTACATGCTCCATGATTTTATTTAATATTTAAACATTTACAAAGTAGATTGAATGTTTTGTTGTCTCGGCTTAGTAGCAGCATATTAAGTGTCCGTAAATGAAAATATATGAACTAGTGACCTTTTTTTTTAAAATCTCCTTCTGCTCTCCGAAGTTGTTTTCTGCCCTGAAAACTTTTATGGCTGTAATTTGCTTATCGGGGATGTTTACTATATTCCTGACAAGGTACCGACAAGACAGAAGCTGTCACTTCCATGCCTAGGAATTAACTCTTTCAGGCAGCAAAATAAAATAAGTAAAACTGCCTGGTTATTAATATTAATGTTTTGTACTGTAAATACATATATTTATCTCATCACGTCACATGTCACCACGGGCACACTTTAAGGGGGCCCCATCAAAGTATTTTGTAGTCTCGCCTCTGGCCAGGAGGTACTTGTGATGGGCTAAGAGGGTACTATTATAACTTGTCACAATCAATCAGTTGTAGTCATTTTGTAGCTAAAAAAAGTAAAATAAATCACAATGAAACAAAACACTTTATTCTCTGTGTATTTGCTCCCACCCAGCACATCATAAGTGCATTCTGAAGCTGTCACTGTTAGCATGTAGCTTGTCAGGTCAGTGACTCCACTTAATGCATTTCAGCAGCACTATGTCACTTGGTTGCTATAAACATGTATGTCACTTCTGGCTTAATCATTGTCACCATTACAGGGTCAGGTTTCTGCAGCACCACATTCCAAGCATAGCGGCACTCTATAGTCTCAAAGGTTAAGGAGTGGCACAGAATAGTAAATATTGCTGTGATTACAAGAAACTTCACCGACTGTACTGAACACGATACAACTCATGCACAGAAACTGAATAATACTGAAACTGATCACCTCAATAACTATTAGGGGCCGCTTCCACTTATGTGAATTCACTGCGTTTTCCCACTTGTGAATTTGGATGGGGAATTTCTGCGGATTTAAATCAATAGCCTGCCGACCTATTTGCATGCGGGAAAAAAATGGACGACATGCTGCATTTAAATGCATCATGCATCGGAATCCCTATAGGTATGCATGGCTAGAAGGATTCGAATGCGTCTCTCTTTACAGCTGTCCCAGCATTGTGTCTCGCAATTGCATCTAGGCATGCTTAAAGAGACTCTGTAACAACATTTTCATCCTTATTTCTTCTATCCTATAATTTCCTATACCTGTTCTAATGTGCTCTGTCTAACTGCAGCCTTTCCTAATTGCTCAGTGGCCGTATTATCTCTATTATATGATCTAATCTTTTCTCCTCTGTTGGCTCTGTCGGGCTGAGGCAGTCAGGCTGGAATGTGCTGTGCTGCTTGTGATTGGGTAGAAGCTATATACACCCTCTCCAGGCCCCCTGCACACTCTGTATGACTCACACATTCAGCTCTTCTCAGCATATCACTTGCTATGTCTTTTGTTTGTAAACACGGGATAAAAATGGCAATTACAAGCCAGGATTGCAGCAGGGAGTGGCAGAAACAGCACAGAGGGGCACAGGAGAAAATAAGGAATAGAATGGTATGCTTTTTGTTGTAAGAATTTTAGAGTACAGATTCTCTTAACCACTTGATGACCCACCCTTTACCCCCCCTTAAGGACCAGCGCTGTTTTTACTGATCTGTGCTGGGTGGGCTCTGCAGCCCCCAGCACAGATCAGGTAGCAGGCAGAGAGATCAGATTGCCCCCCTTTTTTCCCCCCAATGGGGATGATGTGCTGGGGGGGTCTGATCTCTTCTGCCTGCTGGGTGATGCGGGGGGGGGGGCACCTCAAAGCCCCCCTCCGCGGCGAAATTCCCCCCTCCCTCTCCTACCTGCTGCCCCCCCGGCGATCGAGGCTGCACAGGACGCTATCCGTCCTGTGCAGCCAGTGACAGGACGTCCCCTGTCACATGGAGGCGATCCCCGGCCGCTGATTGGCCGGGGATCGCCGATCTGCCTTACGGCGCTGCTGCGCAGCAGCGCCGTACAAATGTAAACAAAGCGGATTATTTCCGCTTGTGTTTACATTTAGCCTGCGAGCCGCCATCGGCGGCCCGCAGGCTATTCACGGAGCCCCCCGCCCCCCGCCGTGAATTGACAGGAAGCAGCCGCTCGCGCGAGCGGCTGCTTCCTGATTAATTAGCCTGCAGCTGGCGACGCAGTACTGCAGTACTGCGTCGCTGGTCCTGCAGCTGCCACTTTGCCGACGCACGGTATAAGCGTGCGGTCGGCAAGTGGTTAAAAGAGAACCTGAAGTGAAAATAAAATTATGAGATAATGATTTGTATGTGTAGTACAGCTAAGAAATAGAACACTAGTAGCCAAGAAAAGAGTCTCATATTGTTTTCCAGTACAGGAAGAGTTAAGAAACTTCAGTTGTCATCTATGCAAAAGGGCTTCTCTGAGCTCTCCCACCCAACTTGGGTGGCTACAGTGCTGTTTTCAGAAGCACTTATCTCAACCTGTCTCTCATTGTTTTTTTCTCTTCTTAAGGTTTTTCTGCCAGGAAGTTCAAAGTGTCATTAGCTCTGCTCTGTTTCGTCATTTAAAATGCAGAGTGTAATTTGTAAAACTGGAAATATTAGAGAATGGTGCAGTTATAGGAAAAAAGCTATATAACATTAAATAAAAATATGACACTTTTCTTTTCAACTAATGTTCTATTAAATATCCATTCTAGACATACAATTCATTATATCATAAGTTTTTTTCCACTTCAGTGTCTCTTTAATAACATAGCAGAATTTATTTTTATAATCTGTTCTGGTCAGCTGGATAGTGTACTGGTAAAGCTGATGCCTTTGGTGTGGTATTAGAGCCTTTGACCAAAGTTTGAACCCTGGCTCAAGCCAGTATGTACAGTAAGGAGTCCTTGGGAAAGGTTCCCTAATGATCCTATTCACCTGTGGAGCGCGCCCCAAGTGGCTGCACCCCTGAAGCACTTTGAGTCCACCTGGAGAAAGGTGCGCTATCATTGTTCTGTCTGTCGGGTTCTGAGCGTTTTTAAAAACGCTTTTGGGCTGAAAACCGCTTGGGTAATGTATTTCAACCAGTCCTTTGTTTTAGGCATAAACATTGGTTATTGTATAATTAGTCAATCAGGTAGCTGCAAGTATACACAGTGCAACAATACTTACTAGAAAACAAGTATTAATAATTTTTAGTTGGCCAGTAGTAGAATTCCCTTCTGAACAGCTTATGACTGGATAGTTGACCAAATGACGCATGAATATTGGCCCAAACATTTTATATATATAGTTTCACTAGTAAGGGCTGTTTCACACTAAAAAGCACTAGGAAATGTCGTGTTACAAGTAATTTTACAGACATTTTTAGCAAGTGAATTCAAAGTGAATTTTTTTACAGCACTTTTACTTTCCTATACTTTTTACAAAATTGCTTCAAACATGTTACATGCAGCTCTTTTGCAAAATCAAATCACTCCAGTGTGAAAAAAACCCATAGGAATACACTATCCAAGGACTTTTCAGAACGTTAACTATTGGGAAATTGCAGAAAAGTGCCTCTGGTGTGAAATCGCCCAATACTTACAGATACTTGTAACTAGAGATGGTCAATGAGATGCAAATCATTTCAAGTTGATGCAGGATTATGCACATTTTGCATGCACATTTATGCAGCTTGAAAATGGACCAATCAAATTTTACCTCAACAGGATTTGATTGGTTTATGTTCCAGCTGTATAAATTTGCATCCAAAATTTGCATAATGCTGCATAAGCTCTAAATTATTTGCACCTCACTGACCATCCATACTTGTAACTTTAACTGTAGGAAGTTTTGAATCAGGATAACAATACTCTACTGCTATAACTGTACTGATTGATAATTTCCTTACAGTTACGGTGGAGAATGAGACAGCTTCTGCCACCCCAGAAGCACCGAACCAAAGGGATGCAACAGTGTCAGAACTCAGTAAGTTAATCTTTTATTACATTTACAAACATTGAAGGGCTGATTTATCAAGACAGGTGCATAGAAAACCAAAACAACCAATCAGAATCCTTATGACATTTAATTCAAAAAACAACAATAGGCTCAGGCTATTTCAAAGTCATATGAGTGACAATGTTTACTGTCCTATCTTTTAAAATTATTATCATTATTAATTTATAAAGAGTCAACATATTCCACATGACTTGATTGTGAAGAAACTGCCTATAAAAATATTGATTGAAGGATAACTACGCTTACCTTATCAAAAATGTCCTCTTGGCCTTCTGAGTACCTTCCCATGTCTCTGGCACATGTTCTCATCTTGTCTGCACCCCCTGGCATTGGGGGCAGATTGACCTGAAGAGTCAGGACCTTGTTTTTAACATCCAGCTCCACCACTCCACTCTGACAGTGGTTCCTGAGATGAAGGAGGATCAGGGATGCTTTTAGGCATGGGCAAATCAGGCAAATGCCTGGGGTGACAACTGTAGGAGGGGGCATCACAGAGCTTGTCTTAGCACACTGTACTTTATGGAATTCTTATAGCCAACTGCTGGTTCCATTAAGATAAAGATGGATGGTAATTATAACACCTAAATGGGCTACTGCTGTGTGCCTTGCCTTGGGCAGGCCTGTGCAGGGGGGCGGGGGAGTGACATTGGGTGACACACTTCTAAGTCCATAAAGGTGCATTCATATTTGGACACAGTTCCCCCTGAAAAAAAAAAGTTACTCATTTTACATAGATTAAAGAGCCTCCGCAATGACATATAGTAGTAGAATGTATTACTTTACATACAATACCCAATCATTGCATTAATTGTACCGGTTTCAGGCACAGAACACACTTCCTATATGTAGATACAGATATATTGGTGAATAACTGTGCCCTACTAATGCGAGCTGTTCTAGGGAGAGGGGAGGTGGGTGGATACATAAGTGGAACCAAGTTGCAAGACCTTCCACCTTCCAACGTTTTTAAAAGCTCTTCAGAGAGTCCGGATTTGGCACATTTTCTTGGACTGGATGGGAAAACGTGTCTAATGCAAGCCTATGATAATGGACATTATCTGCTCTCACTAGGCTAGTCGCCGCATCCGAGCCGCCCGTTTCGGTCGCATCTTGTTGCGACTTAATACTCACGTGTCCCACCGTCCATCACCTCCACTCTGTCCATTCTGAAGAGTCCAAAGGCTGACAGAAGCATGGGGATTCTCCACTGGGCTGCAACAGACCAATGGGAATCCTTCCTCAGCAACAGAGAGTATTCTTATTGGTTCATGTGGAACCAATGAAAATTCTCCCTGTCGCTAGGCAGAATTGGGCTGTTGCAGCCTATGGAGAGCCACGCTTCTGCTGGCCTCCAGGCTGTGGAATGACCGAGCGGCAAGCAGCGGGACCAGTGGTGGGATGAGCGGTGGCGGCGAGAGGTGAGCAGCGATGTGATGCGACCGACGTGCGCAAGGACCCCAACGTGCCCGAGGACCCCAACGTGTCCTACCATCCAGATCAGATCCGTGTCAAACGGATCAGTTTTTCAGAAAACCGGATCCGTTTGACACGGATCCAATCTGGAACCTGACAAGTGTGGACTGGCCCTAATGCAGAGAGCTGCTGAATCTTGTAAATAATCCTAGTTCCTGTTACTCTGCATCAGACAAAATACTCTGACCAGACAAATCCTCAGAACTTGCAGGAAGAGACAACAACATGCACCTATCTTCGTGGCAGCAGACCGTATCTTGTATTCATGAATGATAATTTAAATGGACTGTCATTGGCAATTCTGGAGATTCTGGATTTTTTAACATAAGGTCTTCATTTCCTCCAACAGATAGAGACCGGGAAACCCAGCAGAGGAAGGAAGGCGCCAAATCACAATTAAATGGTGAAGGTATCATGGGAAATTGTTTTAACAAGCAGCATATACAAAACATAGAACACAATTATTTAACAGCTAGTTTAAAAGAATAAAAAAATCTTCAAGGAAAAAACAAATATAAATAACTATAAGCCAGTTAAACAATTTTGCCAGTGTCTGTGTGTCACCTGCTTGCTGAGACTGGTCAGCTAGTGTAAGGGGGAAAAACCTCTAGCGCCTCCTTTGTCCAAGAAGGGGCGGGCGCCTGGGGACTGTTACTCTAGCAGTGGTTGGATAGTGTACTGGTTAAGGGCTCTGCCTCTGACATGGGAGACCTGGGTTCAAATCTCGGCTCTGCCTGTTCAGTAAGCCAGCACCTATTCAGCAGAAGACCTTAGGCAAGTCTCCCTAACACTGCTACTGCCTATAAAGCGCGTCCTAGTGGCTGCAGCTCTGGCGCTTTGAGTCCGCCAGGAGAA
Source organism: Hyperolius riggenbachi (assembly GCF_040937935.1). Taxonomy (NCBI): domain Eukaryota; kingdom Metazoa; phylum Chordata; class Amphibia; order Anura; family Hyperoliidae; genus Hyperolius; species Hyperolius riggenbachi. The sequence continues at coordinate 116,795,555 of NC_090649.1, read as the reverse complement.
AAGCGCGATATAAGTGTACGTCTTTGTTTGTTTTGTTGTTTGTTAGTATGAGATGCTAATTACTTCAAGATGTTGCAAAGTTTATGGTAATGTTATGCAAATGTATGCAGCTTGAAAATGGATCAATGAAATGCAACAGAGATTTGCTATAGTGGGAACCAAGCCTAACTGTGTCTCTCTTATCTATGTAGATTTATGAGTGTTGATAAAGCAGTAAATGACTGCAGTGCAGCCTCGGATTTCAACCCGATTTCTGATTGGAATTAGTGGCAACATAGTGATTTAGTGGTTAGCGTCCCTCCTGCTTGGGTTCTGGCCTTGAAGCGTACCTGTACCGAGATTTGACATGATGAGACAAACACGAGTATCTATACTACTAGTCTTACTAATAATTTGTCTAAAGTCCCCTTTAATTGTTTTGTTAATTGCAAGGTTAATAAACTAGAGATTTAGCTATACAAATGACGCAGTTGAGTAACAGACAAATGCAGCCACAGGTCTCCTGAAAAGTAAACAGAAGGCATCAGCTTCTCCTAATTGAAGATCTGCTGGGACGAAATAGAAGCCTGCTTTATCATTACTTTGAATTTTGAATATGAAATCAATTTCAAGGCAAATCTTCTACATTGCTAATAAAAATAGAGGAAAAAAACCTTTTAATGCCAGCTATATATGGAACAGATGCTGTGGAATTTTACTCAAGTGTATATTTCTAAACAGAGATGGCCCAAACGCTTCGGCGGGAAGTACTATTCAACGAAGATCAGGTATTCGTGCTTGCCGCAAGTGGGCACATGGCGATGTTCGACCCGCCCCCATACTTCATCATTGGGCTAAACTTTGACCCCTTACATCACAGTCAGCAGGCACATGGCAGCCAATCAGCCTGCACTCCCTCACGGACCCCCCACCCTCTATAAAAACAAACTCATGACCACCATGTTCCAGTCTGCCTTCGGCTGTAATAGTGAGAGGCAGTGACACTTGTTTATTTTGATCCTCGCTGACTGACTTGCTGTTAAAGCATCCCAAACAGCTCTTCTGAGGACTGCTTCATCCTTCTGCTGGTTTTTTTTGTGTGTGTGCGACACTTCACAGCCCACAGGCACCCACTCAGAGCTGTGCCCAATGCCCACTACTATAATTGTCTGTCATATTAGACAAGCAGAATAGTACTACAGGGCCTCTGTTATCACTTTATTGTATTTGACCTATTGCATATCTCAGTGTCTGAATGATACTCCACAGACAGAGGCCACTTGCATAACCCTTACTTACATTACCACACTAGACATTTAAAAACAGCCCTTTATTCCTCAAATGTAGGAATGTACTGTGATTTCTGCCCTTTGGGGTTTAAAACTTGATTCTGTGTCAACTCTGTAATTTTTGGTGGGACTTTTGGCATGGATCTACCTCTGACATTCAGGTGTTAGACCCTTTGAAACAAGTTTTCCATCACTTTTGTGGCCAGAAACAGTCTTTATAGGTTTCAAAATTCGCCTGCCCATTGAAGTCTATGGCAGTTCGCACAAACTCAAACTTTTCCGGAAGTTCGAGTTCGCGAACCCAAAATTTGATGTTTCCAACATCTCTATTTCTAAATAGACCATTCAACCTATTTTGCTAAAATACTGTATTTCCAAATGTGATCATGAATGTTTTATCTTGGGGTTTTAATGGTGCACCGCAGAGTCTCTTTGGATATACTTGTACCCCTTGAGAAACAAGCATCTGGACTCTGGCAATGATACCATAATAATCCAGAGGCTTCCCAACCCAACCCAGTCATTTGGTCTTAACCAAGACTTGAAGAGATACATACCTTAGTAGAGGGAAGCCTCCTGAGACCTTGTTGAATATGTTCTCCTGTCCGTGTATAAGCATGGCTGCACCCCAAAAACATACAGATAGATGAATTGCCCCCCCCCCCCCAATAAATAAATAAATAAATAAAGTGGTCTACAATAGGAACATACTGTAACAAAATGATTGATTATGGTAGGGATTAAATTGTGAGCTCCCCTCAAGGACAGTTAGTGAGATGGCTATATACACTTTGTGTGGCACTGTAGAACTATATAAAATACATAATTTAATTTGTTGATGTACTTATGTAGTTGTATTGTGTAAGTAATGGTACATTGCTGCCTTCCAATTCACAGCGCACAATCAGCGGACTCAGCATAGCCAGAAACAAGACAAATCTCCCATAACCTGCAGTAAGAAATACATTGTACAAATATATAAATACTCTATAATCGTGTGAGTAATATACTGATTCCATGCCACAGACCCTCACATGACTGGTTTTGTGACATTCTTCTCTGAACAGCTTTTCCCTGGGACAAAACTAACCTCAAATCTCTGGAGGTGAACCTAAAAAGCTTTGAAAGGCTCGACCTTCGCGCTGCAAGGGTAAGAGATAGTTGGTCATAAATAATATTAGGCTTTGAATTTTATCTGTTGTTGAAATAAAGTGGACTGATGGAAATCATTGGCAGTATATTAGCATATGGTATGGTGTGGATAGAGGCATAATAGCATTCTCACCTTTCAGTGCTGGGGTCCCACATATTCATCTGGGCCATGACAGTATCTGCAAAGAGTTTACATGTTTTTCCCGTGTTTGGCAAGTTAATTGGTTTCCTTCAATAAAACTGGCCTTGGGCTATAATCGGGATAACATTGTAAGATCCTCGGAGGGTAAGGGCCATTTGGTAAATCAAAACTGTTCGGTAAAATACCTAATTCGCTATCTCCGTTCTTATTTTTAAATTCACTCTAATTAACTTGTAATGCTCTGGATGTTAGCAGAGACACTTCAACCTAAACTAACCTTCCCGACAGGGACCAGCTGGTGTACACTCTGCCAGGGACCAGCTGGTGTACACTCTGTCAGGGACCAGCTGGTGTACACTCTGTCAGGAACCAGCTGGTATACACTCTGTCAGGGACCAGCTGGTGTACACTCTGTCAGGAACAAGCTGGTGTACACTCTGTCAGGGACCAGCTGGTGTACACTCTGTCAGGGACCAGCTGGTGTACACTCTGTCAGGGACCAGCTGGTGTACACTCTGTCAGGGACCAGCTGGTGTCCACTCTGTCAGGAACCAGCTGGTGTACACTCTGTCAGGGACCAGCTGGTGTACACTCTGTCAGGGACCAGCTGGTGTACACTCTGTCAGGGACCAGCTGGTGTACACTCTGTCAGGGACCAGCTGGTGTACACTCTCTCAGGAACAAGCTGGTGTACACTCTGTCAGGGACCAGCTGGTGTACACTCTGTCAGGGACCAGCTGGTGTACACTCTGTCAGGGACCAGCTGGTGTACACTCTGTCAGGGACCAGCTGGTGTACACTCTGTCAGGGACCAGCTGGTGTACACTCTGTCAGGGACCAGCTGGTGTACACTCTGTCAGGAACAAGCTGGTGTACACTCTGTCAGGGACCAGCTGGTTTACACTCTGTCAGGGACCAGCTGGTGTACACTCTGTCAGGGACCAGCTGGTGTACACTCTGTCAGGGACCAGCTGGTGTACACTCTGTCAGGGACCAGCTGGTGTACACTCTGTCCGGAACAAGCTGGTGTACACTCTGTCAGGAAATATCCACTGAACATGCCCACTTTCACTTTTCTGAATTTAAAGTTCATAGTGTATTGCAAAGCAAGACTAGTCAGAAATAAGTAAGTCATGGTTTTAAATGAGATCAGTTACGTGATGCAGGAAATTTGGCCTTCCACAGCAACAAGGAAACTAGGGTGCCACATGGACCGCAATATTAATTACAGCTGTAGCAGCGCCAAGTGGGAGGCAAGAAGTGTCAATGAAGTGCCGGGGTGACAGTGGGTCCAAAAAGGACTATTGTGTCTTAGATATTGTAAGCGGGGTAACTTACCGGATCAGTGTTAAGTGTAGGTAGGGGTAGTTTAGTGTTTGTTTTAGATAACGATATGTTCACTATAGGAGTCGGTAGAGGGAGGGTTAGTGTGACAAAAAGGTTAGGTAGAGTGATAATACAATATTGGTAAAATTACTGATATTCTATTATCGTAATTATCCAGCAGCATTGCGGATATTCTACTAGCAGCTTCTCCCAGCATCCTTTTCTGATGTACGGCAGTTAAGACCCAATTGGCCTGGTTTTTCCTGTGATCTGACCCTTATTCATTCCAAGGGGAATCCTCCAGAAAGCATTTACCACCTTCTTTCCCTCTTAGCAGTTGTTTCCTGGAAAATTATGAGCTCCTTATAAGGCACTTTCCTTGAAAATGTCTTTGTGTTATCTCTCTTCATGGCCCAGGGGTTTAATTATCTTCACTTATGATCTTGACTATCTCCAACACAATCTGTGGCAGTGCCTGTCAGGGGCATATCTGGATAATATAGAGCATATGGCAAACACTGAAATTACACCCCCACCCCAGTCAGAGCCCCCTTACCCTCTACAAACAGCATCCTTTCTTGTGTACATGTGTTATGGTTGCCTGTGTTTTATGACTTGGGGTATTGCTGAGGTTAGTTTTTTGGAAATATATCTTCTTATTCCCTCTCTGCCCTCTTTTCTACCCTACATACATAAATTAAGTAGCCATGTTCCCCAGATAACAGAATGAATGTGATCTGAGGTCTAAGTGACAGGGAGGCTCGGGGGCAGGCATGACAGTGCAGCTCAGGGGCAGGCATGCCGCCCATGGAGCTTTGGTGCCCGTGGTGCAAGCCATGCCTGCACCCCTCTAGATACGCCTCTGGTGACTGTTACAACAGTTTGCTATAGATATCAATAGCTGTCCTTCTAAGGGCCTCACGGTCTAATGACCCTGCCCTCCAAACACTGGAAGAGCATACAAATTCCTTACAAAGCCCAGGCAATGTAAGGCGAGATTGGTTACCGCTTAGCTACCAGAACAGTGACTTTCTTTGTGTTTTATTGCTTATATTTTATAATAGGTAAATTCCAGTGGGACACTTGAGCAGCTAGTAAAAGAACTTACACAAGATACTAACACAGAGCTGGAGAAAACTAGAGTTATATGGATGTGGATCTGTCGTCACATTGGTATGTACAGTATATATTGTGTTTTGTACTGTAAACAGAAACATACCACAATAGTGCTTTAGGCATAGATCATAGTGTCATAGTTGATACAATTTTTATCAGTAATTACACGGATTTTCATATATATATAAAGCTAAGGGTGACCTATTGTCTCTTCTTCTGTTCCCTAGAGTATGACATAGGACTGTTAAGGACCAAATCTCTGGTATCACCTGACCCGGATGTTGTCCTGCATACCAGGAAAGGGACCTCTACTGGATACTGCTCCTTGTTTGAAAGCATGTGCAGGTGATAATGAGTACTAACAATGTTTGATAGTTGTAACTGGTGAGGCAGCTGCGGGGAACAGCACTACCACCGCAGCTGCCTCTGCCTCCCTGCCTAGCAATCTCTCTGCACCTCGGGCATCTAGCACGCCAAGGACGGGTCGCTCTGCTGCACATAAGGTCGCATTAGCGCGTGCGCGCCCTCACTGGCAGGACCTTTATGCGGGGAGGAGGCGAGTTAGCTGACCGGCCGGTCGGCTAACGTCAAAGGACATGCTCACCGTTTTTCATTGGCTGACTGGCGTGGGCGTGCCTCAGGGTCTCCTCCGCTTCTTAAGCTCGGCGGAGTCACTCGCAACTTGTCTGCTGTTGCGAATACTTCCTGTTAGCGCTCAGACCTTTGATAGCTTAAATTGTAAAGCAATTGAAGACTCTATTATTATTATTCTGTGTATGACTCTGGCTCGTTCTGACTTCTCTTTTGCCCATCTGATCTTGCTGCCAACTCTGCCTCTGCCTTCTGATTTTGTACTTTATCTGCCTGTCTGTTGCCAACCCGATTAGTCTGACCACTCTACTCTCACCAGTGAGCCCTTGTCCTCTGGTGAGGTATCTCTACCTATCAGTTCATACTGTTGCACTTACCTTTGCATTTAGCTATCACATTGATTGTCTTGCTATACTTGCATTATTGGTGATTCTGCAGATCACCACATAATCAGGAATAGTGTCTGGATTATTGGTGATACTGCAGATCACCTAATAATCAGACATCTGTTATTTTGCTGACACCAATCGTTACAATAGTCTTTCCATTATGGAATACTGTATATACTCGCGTATAAGCCTAATTTTCATCATAAAAATGTACTGAAAAGTTACCCCCTCAGCTTATATGCGAGTCAGTAGAGCAAAACAGATGGTGGAGCAGGTTTTGTTAATGGCAGAGGAGCATAAGGATTGTGCAGCAGTGATCCTGCTCTTACCAGCTTGCACCATGCTGTGCCCATGCCCCCCATCCCCTGCAACATAGTATGCAGAGTGCGCTGCTCAAGACTACCTGTGTCCCCTGGCTTGTGGAGCAGAGCGTGCAAGCAAAATGTCAGTGGTGCAATGAAAGGGGATTCTTCCTGTGTGGCAATCACTGTGTCTCATATCTATGATGCCATCTAGTGGCTTCTTGAGACACAGCTGTATGATCCTGGAGCACATCTGGCTATGGGGAGGGGGCTAACTTGTACTGGGGGAACATCTGGCTACTGTGGAGGGAGCTATATTGGAGAGGGGCTTATACTCGAGTCAATCACTTTTTCCTGGTTTCTGGGGGAAAAGTAGGTACATCGGCTTATACACGGGTCGGCTTATATGCGAGTATATATGGTATGTGTATTCAAAGCAGAATGTTAGTACTGAAGTCATTAACGCTAAATTCCTTACAGGATTTTACAGCCATAGGATGATTCCCCTCAAACTTATTAGTACAGCTTTTACTGTAAACTGACTAAACTATGTTACAGAATATAAAAGAATATACTGTATATGTAGCGACATTCAAGTAAGATTGCAGTGTGCAGTATATAAATCAGCCACAAGATGGTGCTTCTTTTCTAGTGGCACTACTGTAGCATTTGTAAATGGTTTGGATAGGACTGATATACATGATATACATACTTAGAATATTGTGCAAAAGTCCATTTATTTCAGCAATTCATCTTAAAAGATGAACTTAATATATGAAGTAGGAACCCTCTGCAGGTATTCTGGATTAATTAGCTGATTAAAGTCTGACACTTTGAGCGTATAATATTGATGGTCTGAGATTTTGATTTTGGGGTTCTCATAAGCTGTAAGCTATAATCATCACATTATCCTACTAAAATAAATAAATAAATGGGAAAGTTCGGATGTTTGGATGTTTGTTACTCGATCACGCAAAAATGGCTGAACGGATTTGAATGAAATTTGGCACACACATAGTACATTACCTGGAATAAAGTATAGGATACTTTTTATTCCCATAACCAAAAAGGGGGTGGAGACAAATACAAATTTCACTGGAAATGTAAACTGCAGCCATTCTTACACTGTTAATGGTAGGGTTCTCAAACTTTGCACAGTTGGTCGTTGGGTGACTGGGATTAATATTCAGAAAGGTGGGTGGAGTCTATAAAAGCCAATCAAAATTAACCTATTGATTTTCAAGGGGAATATTTACATTGCTGCCATTCTTGCACTGTTAATGGCACAAGCCTCAAACCTGGTACAGTTGATCATTGGGTGACTAGGGTTCAATTTCAGAAAGGGGGTGGAGCCACAAACAACCAATTAGATTTGTTTCATTTCAATGCAAATTATTGATGCCAAAACACCGCAAAGATCACAAACTTGGTAGTTGATTAATTGTGTGTTAGGGTTAGAAAAGTAGGCACAGCCAACACCAGCCAAATACATAAGTGGGCAACGCTGGGTCATAAGTGGGTGGAGACAAATACAAATTTTACTGGGAAAATGTAAACAGCAGCCATTCTTACACTGTTAATGGTAGGGTTCTCAAACTTTGCACAGTTGGTTACTGGGTGACTTGGATTAATATTCAGAAAAGTGGGTGGAGTCTATAAAAGCCAATCAAAATTAACCTATTGATTTTCAAGGAGAATATTTACATTGCTGCCATTCTTGCACTGTTAATGGCACAAGCCTCAAACCTGGTACAGTTGATCATTGGGTGACTAGGGTTCAATTTCAGAAAGGGGGTCGAGCCACAAACAGCCAATTAGATTTGTTTCATTTCAATGCAAATTATTGATGCCAAAACACCGCAAAGATCACAAACTTGGTAATTGAGTAATTGATTAATTGTGCGTTAGGGTTAGAAAAGTGGGCTCAGCCAACACCAGCCAAATACATAAGCGAGCAACGCCGGGTCATAAGTGGGCGGAGACAAATACAAATTTTACTTGGAAAATGTAAACAGCAGCCATTCTTACACTGTTAATGGTAGGGTTCTCAAACTTTGCACAGTTGGTTACTGGGTGACTGGGGTTAATATTCAGAAAAGTGATTGGAGCCTACAAAAGGCAATCAAAAATTACCTATTGATTTTTCAGGGGAATATTTCATTGCTGCCAATCTTGCACTGTTAATGGCACAAGCCTCAAACCTGGTACAGTTGATCATTGGGTGAATGGGGTTAACATTCATAAATCAGGGTGGAGCCACACACAGCCAATATGATTTGTTTCATTTTAATGCAGGTTATTAATGCCAAAGACCGCAAAGCTCACAAACTTGGTCATTGAGTCATCGATTAATTGTGTGTAGTGTTGGGCGAACAGTGTTCGCCACTGTTCGGGTTCTGCAGAACATCACCCTGTTCGGGTGATGTTCGAGTTCGGCCGAACACCTGACGGTGCTCGGCCAAACCGTTCGGCCATATGGCCGAACTAAGAGCGCATGGCCGAACGTTCCCCGAACGTTCGGCTAGCGCTGTGATTGGCCGAACGGGTCACGTGGTTCGGACCCGAACGCGCTCTGATTGGCCGAACTGTCACGTGGTTCGGGTAAATAAATACCCGAACCACGTCATATCTCCGCCATTTGTCTGTGGGTTTAGCTTTGGGTAGGCAGGCAGGGTAGTTCGCGCTCCAGCCACGCTAGCCAGGGTCCCCCCCAGTCATTGTGTGTCACTGCTGGGAACAGTAGTACACCGCTCGTTCAGCCACACTATATAGCATTCTGTGTACTGTTCTGTGTCTGCTGGGAACAGTGGTACACCGCTCGTTCAGCCACACTATATAGCATTCTGTGTACTGTTCTGTGTCTGCTGGGAACAGTGGTACACCGCTCGTTCAGCCACACTATATAGCATTCTGTGTACTGTTCTGTGTCTGCTGGGAACAGTAGTACACCGCTCGTTCAGCCACACTATATAGCATTCTGTGTACTGTTCTGTGTCTGCTGGGAACAGTAGTACACCGCTCGTTCAGCCACACTATATAGCATTCTGTGTACTGTTCTGTGTCTGCTGGGAACAGTAGTACACCGCTCGTTCAGCCACACTATATAGCATTCTGTGTACTGTTCTGTGTCTGCTGGGAATAGTGGTACACCGCTCGTTCAGCCACACTATATAGCATTCTGTGTACTGTTCTGTGTCTGCTGGGAACAGTAGTACACCGCTCGTTCAGCCACACTATATAGCATTCTGTGTACTGTTCTGTGTCTGCTGGGAACAGTAGTACACCGCTCGTTCAGCCACACTATATAGCATTCTGTGTACTGTTCTGTGTCTGCTGGGAACAGTAGTACACCGCTCGTTCAGCCACACTATATAGCATTCTGTGTACTGTTCTGTGTCTGCTGGGAACAGTAGTACACCGCTCGTTCAGCCACACTATATAGCATTCTGTGTACTGTTCTGTGTCTGCTGGGAATAGTGGTACACCGCTCGTTCAGCCACACTATATAGCATTCTGTGTACTGTTCTGTGTCTGCTGGGAACAGTAGTACACCGCTCGTTCAGCCACACTATATAGCATTCTGTGTACTGTTCTGTGTCTGCTGGGAACAGTAGTACACCGCTCGTTCAGCCACACTATATAGCATTCTGTGTACTGTTCTGTGTCTGCTGGGAATAGTGGTACACCGCTCGTTCAGCCACACTATATAGCATTCTGTGTACTGTTCTGTGTCTGCTGGGAACAGTGGTACACCGCTCGTTCAGCCACACTATATAGCATTCTGTGTACTGTTCTGTGTCTGCTGGGAACAGTGGTACACCGCTCGTTCAGCCACACTATATAGCATTCTGTGTACTGTTCTGTGTCTGCTGGGAACAGTAGTACACCGCTCGTTCAGCCACACTATATAGCATTCTGTGTACTGTTCTGTGTCTGCTGGGAACAGTAGTACACCGCTCGTTCAGCCACACTATATAGCATTCTGTGTACTGTTCTGTGTCTGCTGGGAACAGTAGTACACCGCTCGTTCAGCCACACTATATAGCATTCTGTGTACTGTTCTGTGTCTGCTGGGAATAGTGGTACACCGCTCGTTCAGCCACACTATATAGCATTCTGTGTACTGTTCTGTGTCTGCTGGGAATAGTGGTACACCGCTCGTTCGCCACTGTATAGCATTGTGCTCTGTGTCGCTGCTGGGAATAGTGGTACACCGCTCACCCGTCACTGTATAGCATTGTGCTCTGTGTCGCTGCTGGGAATAGTGGTACACCGCTCACCCGTCACTGTATAGCATTGTGCTCTGTGTCGCTGCTGGGAATAGTGGTACTGTATAGCATTTCTGTACTGCCACTGTACTGCTGCCAGTCAGCGTGTACTGTAAGGATAAGTGAAATGAGGAAGAAATCCGGTGAAAGAGGGAGGGGCAAGGGAAGAGGTGTTTCCCCTGACGGTTCACGTACAGGCCACAGGGGAGCACCCAAGAAAACCCACTCAATACCGCCCATGTTGTCCAGGACAACAACCCTCACAAATCCAAAAGAACAGGACCAGATAATTACTTGGATGACCTCTCAAGCGTCCAGCAGTGGGTTAAGCAGCACCAGCACATCACGCACGAGGTCCGAGTCCTCAGCCAGTTACAAGGAGCCAGTGGGCACAAAGCTGACACAACCGGCAGCGACACCACGCACACAACTGCCAGATAACCAGTCCGATGAATTACCTCAGGACACAATGGGGTATTCGCAGGAGCTATTCCCAGCCCAACAAACTTCCACCTTTCAAAGGTCAATGGAGGAACAGCCAGAAATGTTGTGCCTGGATTCACAACCGTTAACTGTGGGAAATGCACCGCGCACTGAAATACAAGGCGAGTCCGAAGAGGACTCGGAAACCCAAATCCCAGAGCAATTTGGGCAGGAGGGGTTGCAATTGCAGGAGGTCGGCCGACAAGATCTGGAAGACGACGTTGGAGTGTGCTGCGCAGAGGTTGTTGTGGGGAGCTCTACTCCACGGCGGTGGCCCACAATGACATATGACGAGTTTGAGGAGATGGAAGAGGAGGGTATGGACAATGTGGACAGAGACCCAGATTTTGTATGTGAACGAGAACATCGCCGTCGTAGCAGCAGCACAGATGAGTCTGTTGAAGAACACACTGCTGCACGAGTTCGCCTTGTGCCACAAGGTAGGCGGCGCGCAATTTCAGGCACCACAAGCGTGGAAGTTCAAGTGAGAGGCAAAAGAGGAGCAAACAGAAATCGCCAGCAAGGAGGCAGGTGCTCCAAAGTCTGGGCTTTCTTTGAAGACTGCACTGAGGATGTTACCATGGCGATTTGCAAGGTGTGCAAGACCCGCCTGAGCAGGGGGAAAAATATTAACAACCTCTCCACCACCAGCATGAGCCGTCACATGCTATCCAAACATCCCACTCTTTGGGCAAACGCGTCAGGACAGGGTACCAGAAACAACACTGCCTCCCTTGGGTTCACCAGACTCACCACCAGACCCGCCTCAGCAGCAGCAGTAGCCCAGCCATTGCGTGGTTCACAACATTCACAAACATCAGACGACGCTGACACTGTCACTTTCCGGAGTAGTGCTCTTGAGGTCTCCCAGTGTTCATCAAACACAACAACCAACAGCCCTTCCGTGTGCAGCGCTACGGTTCAGTTGTCTGTGTCGGAGATGTTTGAGCGCAAGAGGAAATTGCCAGCAAATGACCCCCGGGCCGTGGCAGTAACAGCCAGCATAGCCAAGCTTCTGGCCTGCGAAATGCTGCCATATCGATTGGTGGAGACAAACAGCTTCAAGGGCATGATGTCAGTGGCCATCCCACGTTACGTGGTTCCCAGCCGCTACCACTTTGCACGCTCTGCAGTGCCTGAGTTGCATGAGCACGTGGTCAGCAAAATAACCCGAAGCTTGAAGAATGCCGTTGCCTGCAAGGTTCACCTCACCACTGACACCTGGACGAGTGCGTTCGGCCAGGGTCGATACATCTCCCTTACCGCGCACTGGGTGAACCTTGTGGAGCCTGGCAGCGATTCCTCACCTGCTACGGCACGGGTGTTGCCCACGCCACAAACAGCTGCACCGCCGTCCCTCCCACTGGATAACAGCAGCACCTACCTCTCTGACTCCTTCTCCTCCAACGCATCTCAAAGCTGTACCTCATCCGGAAACGCTAACCCAGCAGCAGTAGGATCGTGGAAGCAGTGCAGCACAGCTGTTGGCATGCGTCAGCAAGCGTTGCTGAAGCTAATCTGCCTTGGGGATAAGCAGCACACAGGGGAGGAAATTTGGAGGGGAATAAAGGAACAGACGGATTTGTGGCTGGCACCGCTGGACCTGAAACCGGGCATGGTTGTGTGTGATAATGGGAGTAATCTCATTCGCGCTTTAAGGTTGGCTAAGCTGACACACATCCCTTGCCTGGCGCACGTGATGAACCTAGTAGTTCAGCGGTTCCTGAGGACATACCCAGGCGTGCCCGATCTGCTGTTGAAGGTGCGTCGAGTGTCCAAACATTGTAGAAATTCCAGTACTGCTTCGGGGGCACTCGCCAAGATGCAGGAGCGCTTCAATCTCCCCCACCATCGCTTGCTGTGTGATGTCCCTACGCGCTGGAATTCTACGCTGCACATGCTAGCCCGCTTTTGCGAGCAGAAGAGTGCAGTGGTCCAGTACATGACGGCGCAGTACCGAGGCGCATCCGGCCAGCTGCCAAGCTTCTGTGGATCCGATTGGGCCAACATGTTGGACCTCTGCCAAGTCCTCCAAAATTTTGAGCAATCCACGTTGCTTGTGAGCAGTGACAACTCTTCAGTCAGCATTACCATACCACTGCTGTGTTTACTGAAGAGGTCGATGTTAAAAATCAAGGAAACAGCTGTCATGATGCAACTGGGGGAATCTGAAGGAGAAAACGATCAGCGTGATGGTACCAACATCAGGCCATCCGCCTCAGGGAACGCTGGCCCCAGCAGCTATGACGAAGAAGAGGAGGAGGAACAGCTGGAGTTGGAGCAGGAATTTCATGCCACCACTGACGAGGGCCAGAGCGGTGCACGTTGGACTTCCACAATTCAACGCGAATGGTCAGCAGAAGCAGACCAGGAGGAAGGTGACGACTATGATGCATCACAACAACTATCACAACGCTCACAAGAGGATGATGAGGATTCTGGTAGGACTCTGGCACACATGGCTCAATTCATGCTAGACTGCATTGAACGTGACCCACGCATTGTGCGCATTCTGGACAACACCAATTACTGGGTTTATACCCTTCTGGATCCACGGTACAAACACAATGTTCCAAAACTGCTTGAAGAAAGAGTCAGACAGGTCAAAATGGAAGAATACCAGCAGGCCCTTGTGGAGACTTTAGAGAGGAGATTGACATCCTCCCCCTCCTCTAGCCAGTTGTACGCAGACAGACTGACTTCCGCAAACCCAGGACGACCAGGAGGGCAGCAAACAACGCAAGCCGCAGCTAGTACCCAAAAGGGAATGGTATCGGCAGTGTCCTTGGAGTGGGAAAATTTTCTGACACCCATGCAGCCGCAGCCCACTGAACAGCAAGCGTGCAGATCCACCTCCAACACCGATCGCCTGGAGAAGATGGTCAAGGACTACATGTCAGATGGCGTAGCTGTGTCGAACCATCCATCTGCACCCTTCAACTATTGGGTATCGAAGCTAGACACCTGGCACGAACTGGCAATGTACGCAATAGAGGTGCTGGCTTGCCCGGCAGCCAGCGTTATGTCGGAACGCTGTTTCAGTGCTGCCGGAGGCATCGTCACAGATCGGCGTATCCGCCTCTCTACAGAAAATGCAGACCGTCTGACTCAAATTAAAATGAATCAATCCTGGATTGGAAATGACTACGCAACACTCCAGGACCCCAACCAAGTAACATGACCAATGAACATCTGGGATGGTGTTGCGTTTCCGGGCCCTGTTTATTGAACCTCTCATCTGTATTACATTTATGACTGCATGGCGGCAAAAAGCATTGCTGCTATATCCGCACGCTTTTTGTCCACATGCAAGGCCTGGGTTGTTGTGTCTCACAAAGCGTGGCCTTCTCCTCCTGCGCCTGCTCCTGTTCCATCACGTCTGCTGCTGCTGGGTTAGCGTTGCCGCGTGGTCCCTGTTTATTGAACCACTTATCTTTATTACATTTATGACTGCATGGCGGTACAAAGCATGCTATCCGCACGCTTCTTGCCCTCATGCAAGGCCTGGGTTGTTGTGTCTCACAAAGCGTGGCCTTCTCCTCCTGCGCCTGCTCCTGTTCCATCACGTCTGCTGCTGCTGGGTTAGCGTTGCCGCGTGGTCCCTGTTTATTGAACCACTTATCTTTATTACATTTATGACTGCATGGCGGTACAAAGCATGCTATCCGCACGCTTCTTGCCCTCATGCAAGGCCTGGGTTGTTGTGTCTCACAAAGCGTGGCCTTCTCCTCCTGCGCCTCCTCCTGTTCCATCACGTCTGCTGCTGCTGGGTTAGCGTTGCCGCGTGCTCCCTGTTTATTGAACCACTTATCTTTATTACATTTATGACTGCATGGCGGTACAAAGCATGCTATCCGCACGCTTCTTGCCCTCATGCAAGGCCTGGGTTGTTGTGTCTCACAAAGCGTGGCCTTCTCCTCCTGCGCCTGCTCCTGTTCCATCACGTCTGCTGCTGCTGGGTTAGCGTTGCCGCGTGGTCCCTGTTTATTGAACCACTTATCTTTATTACATTTATGACTGCATGGCGGTACAAAGCATGCTATCCGCACGCTTCTTGCCCTCATGCAAGGCCGGGGTTGTTGTGTCTCACAAAGCGTGGCCTTCTCCTCCTGCGCCTCCTCCTGTTCCATCACGTCTGCTGCTGCTGGGTTAGCGTTGCCGCGTGGTCCCTGTTTATTGAACCACTTATCTTTATTACATTTATGACTGCATGGCGGTACAAAGCATGCTATCCGCACGCTTCTTGCCCTCATGCAAGGCCTGGGTTGTTGTGTCTCACAAAGCGTGGCCTTCTCCTCCTGCGCCTGCTCCTGTTCCATCACGTCTGCTGCTGCTGGGTTAGCGTTGCCGCGTGGTCCCTGTTTATTGAACCACTTATCTTTATTACATTTATGACTGCATGGCGGTACAAAGCCTGCTATCCGCACGCTTCTTGCCCTCATGCAAGGCCGGGGTTGTTGTGTCTCACAAAGCGTGGCCTTCTTCTCCTCCTGCGCCACCCTCCTCCTGTTCCATCACGTGTGCTGCTGCTGGGTTAGCGTTACCGGTCCCTTTTCCTGGAACCTCTTATATGTATTACATTTATGACTGCATGCCGACAAAAAACATGTTACCTGTGCAAAGAAAACAGACATTTCCCGCATTTAAAAGACAGTTTTCCCTTTGAAACTTTAAAATCGATTTTCTCAAAAACTATAAGCTCTTTTTGCTAATTTTTTTTCCTCTTGTACCCACTCCCAAGGTGCACATACCCTGTAAATTTGGGGTATGTAGCATGCAAGGAGGCTTTACAAACCACAAAAGTTCGGGTCCCCATTGACTTCCATTATGTTCGGAGTTCGGGTCGAACACCCGAACATCGCGGCCATGTTCGGCCTGTTCGGCCCGAACCCGAACATCTAGATGTTCGCCCAACACTAATTGTGTGTTAGGGTTAGGAAAAGTGGGCACAGCCAGCACCTGCAAAATACATAATCGGGCAATGCCGGGTCATCAGTAGGTAGAGACAAATGCAAATTTCACTGAGAAAATGTAAACTGCAGCAACTCTTACACTTTTAATGGTAGGGTTCTCAAACTTTGCACAATTGGTCACTGGGTGACTGGGATTAATATTCAGAAAAGTGGGTGGAGCCTACAAAAGCCAATCAAAATTCACCTATTGATTTTCAAGGGGAATATGTAATTGCTACCATTCTAGCACTGTTAATGGCACAAGCCTTAAACCTGGTACAGTTGGTCATTGGGTGACTGGGGTTCAAATTCAGACAAAGGGGTGGAGCCACAAACAGCCAATCAGATTTGTTTAATCTCAATGCAAATTATTGATGCCAAAGACCGCAACGCTCACAAACTTGGTTATTGAGTAATTGTGTGTTAGGGTTAGAAATAGTAGGCGGAGCCAACACCAGCCAAATACATACCTGAACAATGTTAGGAAATAAGTGGGTGGAGAAAAATACAAATTTCATTGCGCAAATGTAAACTGCAGCCATTCTTACACTGTTAATGGTAGGGTTCTCAAACTTTGCACAGTTGGTCACTGGGTGACTGGGATTAATATTCAGAAAAGTGAGTGGAGCCTATAAAAGCCACTCAAAATCCACCTATTGATTTTTAAGGAGATTATTTAATTGCTGCCATTCTTGCACTGTTAATCACCTGTACCTGGTACAGTTGGCCATTGGGTGATTGGGGTTCAAATTCAGAAAAGGGGTGGAGCCACATCCAATCAGATTAATTTTATTTCATTGCAAATTATTGATGCCAAAGACCGCAAATGTCACGGCCCTGAACGGAGAAACAGGGTTTGACCACAGTTTGCAGTATACAGACACTGGAACCAGGAATTAAGGTGCAAAAATAATGTTTTATTGCAAATGCAATAATGCAAGCATACATGCAAGCGTGAATGCAAATATCATACCACATATACACAGCACACAATATATACACAAATAACCCGGGAAGCAGTGACAAAATATATATAACACCTAACTATCTAACTATCTATTTACAAACGGTGTGCACGAGATATATATGTACAAGCAATTATATACAATAACGCGGTATCAAAAGGAGCAGGCAAAGACAGGTCAAAACACATATCAGGGTCAGCAGCGGTAATTCAGATATATCGAGGTACAAAGGAATGAGCAGAGGCAAAGTCAGGACTAGCAAGGTTCAGCAACAGGAAATCAGATCAAGGAACAGGTTACAAGGAATAGGTTACAGGACTCAGATACAGGAGTGACCAGAAACTCAGACCTACAGACATAGACGTTCTGGCAATCGCTTGGAGGAAGAGGCAGTCTTAAATAGAAGCAGGATGCAGCTGGTGGTAATTAACCAAAGTCCCATAGAGGCCTCTGCAGGGCAGACACAGAACTGCAGTTCCTTAGTACAGGCAGCACACAGCCACCTGCTGGTGGAAGGTGGAACTTCAAGGCTGCTAAATGTCCACAAAGCCCTCTGCTGGTGGCACAGTGAAAGTCCAAAGTTCTCCAAGTAAAAGCTGCCACCAGCAGGCAGGAGAAGGCAATGCATTATTCCTAACATTACCCCCCCCCCTGAAGGAGCGGCCTCAGGACGCTCCACAATGTCTTTAGAAAATCCCCCACCAGGGTCCCATAGAAAAGCAGGCAACAAATACCTTGGCCAGGTGGGTCGCAGATGCCAAGGCAGGGTGGGCAGGGAGGGAAAATACATACATTTAGAAACCTTGGTCTGAGGCTGCTGTGATAAAAATGGTAAATCTTCGAGCAGGAAGGCAAGTCGGGCGAGAACCTGTACAATGTCAGGCAGGACCCAGAAAGTAATAAATAATGAAGTAGACAGCAAAATGCCAACCTGGGTGGGCAACAATGCCACCCAAAGCCAGACCAGCATCTTTTGGACCGTGAGCAGAATCCAAGGAAATTGGAACATAGACCGGAAACCATCAAATGAGGTATCAGGTTGGCAGGTTTCAGGAAAAGTGGCGGACTGGCAGGTATCAGGCTGGACAGGAGACTGGACAGGATCATCAGGCTTGGCAGGAAACTGGGCAAGATCAGGCTGAACAGGAGACTGGCAGGCACCAACAGGCTTGGCAGGAGACTGGCATGCATCACCAGGCTTGACAGGAGACTGGAGAGGATCATCAGACTGAGCAAGAAACTGGACAGGATCACCCGGCTGAGCAGGAAGCTGGACAGGATCACCAGGCTGAGCAGGAGGCCGGACGGAAAACTGGCAGGTACCATCAGGCTTGGCAGGAGACTGGCAGATATCAGGCTGAGCAGGAGGCCGGACGGAAAACTGGCAGGTACCAACAGGCTTGGCAGGAGACTGGCAGATATCAGGCAGGACAGGAGCATCAGGCTGAGCAGGAGCAGAAATCTGTGGAGGCTGGGCAGCAGCAGAAATCTGTGGAGGCTGGGCAGCAGCAGAAGTCTGTGGAGGCTGGGCAGCAGCAGAAGTCTGTGGAGGCTGGGCAGCAGCAGAAGTCTGTGGAGGCTGGGCAGCAGCAGAAGTCTGTGGAGGCTGGGCAGCAGCAGAAGTCTGTGGAGGCTGGGCAGCAGCAGAAGTCTGTGGAGGCTGGGCAGCAGCAGAAGTCTGTGGAGGCTGGGCAGCAGCAGAAGTCTGTGGAGGCTGGGCAGCAGCAGAAGTCTGTGGAGGCTGGGCAGCAGCAGAAGTCTGTGGAGGCTGGGCAGCAGCAGAAGTCTGTGGAGGCTGGGCAGCAGCAGAAATCTGTGGAGGCTGGGCAGCAGCAGAAATCTGTGGAGGCTGGGCAGCAGCAGAAATCTGTGGAGACTGGGCAGCAGATGGCATAACATCAGGTGAAACAGAAGGCAGGAAAACTTCAGACAGGTTAACAGGTCGGGAAGCTTCAGACAGGGCAACAGGCTCAGTAGTTTCAGGCAGGGCAACAGACTGTATAACTTCATGGATCTGGACCTTTGGCTTAGCATTTGGCTGGGCCGTTGGCTGAGCGCATGGCTGAACCGTTGGCTGAGCACTTGACTGGACCTTTGGCTGAGACCCTGATACAGTTTGTGTGAGCTGGCACTGAGACTGTGCGGACTGGGCCTGTGCGAGCTGGAACTGAAACGGTGTGGGCAAGATACTAGGTTCTGTAGGCTGTATGCAGGTTTCTGTATCTTGAGGCAAAGTCTCTACCAGCAGAGAGCGTGATTCTGCAGACTTAGGACTACATTCTGCAGGCTGGGTGCAGGTTTCTGCAGACTGGATGCAAACTTTTGCAAATTGGATCAGAGTCTCTGCAGGCTGGAAGTGAGTTTCTGCAGACTGAGGCAAAGTCCCTGCAGGCTGGAGGCAATATTCTGCAGACTGGGAACAAGGTTCTGCAGACTGGATGCAAAGCTCTGCAGACTGCGAGCAGGATTCTGCAGGTTGATTTGAAGTCTCTGCAGACTGGAGGCAAGGCTCTGCAGATGAAGACAGAGTCTCTGCAGGCTGGAAGCAATATTCTGCAGACTGGGAACAGGGATCTGCAGACTGGATGCAAAGTTCTGCAGACTGTGAGCAGGATTCTGCAAGCTCTGCAGACTGTGAGCAGGATTCTGCAAGTTGTTTTGAAGTCTCTGTAGGTTGGAAATGAGTTTTTGCAGACTGAGCACAAGGCTCTGGAGACGGAGGCAAAGTCTCTGCAGGCTGGAGGCAAGGCTTTGTAGACAAACCAACGGCGGGACTGGATTCTGGAGCATACAAAGTCTGCAAGAGTTGTGAGAGGAAGGCAAGAGTCTGTATAACAAGTGTCACAGGAACATTAACTGGAGGCTGCACCAAACAGGAGTTGGATGGAGGCTGCACAGGAGGCGAGATGACTGGAGGCTGCACAGGAGGAGAGATGACTGGAGGCTGCACAGGAGGCGAGATGACTGGAGGCTGCACAGGAGGCGAGATGACTGGAGGCTGCACAGGAGGCGAGAAGACTGGAGGCTGCACAGGAGGCGAGATGACTGGAGGCTGCACGGAAGGCGAGATGACTGGAGGCTGCACGGAAGGTGAGATGACTGGAGGCTGCACGGAAGGTGAGATGACTGGAGTAATGGAAGCTGTAGGAAAGTATTTGCGTCTGGTTTTGGTGACCACTCTGGAAACTGGAACAGCAGGTTCTCTTGATATAACTGGATACTGCCAGGACCAAGGTGTGGATCTGATAGCGGTTTGTAATGTTGCTGATTTTACAGGTTTTTTAACTATTGCAGGTTCTGAGTTCTGGACACAAGAAGAGATACATGGAGAATGAGCAGAAGGAGGAGAGTGGAAACAGGAAGAAAGGATTTCACGCCAGGCAGTAATCAACATAGAAGCAAATTCACGCTTACAGAGCTTATGCAGCATCAATGACTCAGTTGCACGAACACAGGCAGACACATACAATTCCCCCTTCTCAAAGTAAGATTCATAAAACCCTTGTTTGTCTCTCTTTAAATAACCATATAAGTGATCAATCTGATCAGAGTTAAAAATGAAATCAAATTGTTTTGTAATGGGCGATTGGCATTTAAGCTGTTTAGTAGCTGTGGGCTGAGGATTCTGAATGTGACAGACATTCGGAGGGTTAACTGAAGAATTTCTTACTGGCAGGACTTCTAAATAGGCAGCAATTAAGGCAGAAGCGGATTCATACTTGCAAAGCCTATGCGCAATCAATGTCTCAGTTGCACGTATACAGGCAGACACAAAACCTTCACTTTTGTCACAGTAGTACTTAATAAATCCTTCTCTATCCTTTCTCAGAAAATCAAACAAATCATCAATCAGTTCAGAGTCAAAAATAAAATTAAATTCTTCTTTGCTGGGAGACTGACTTTGCAGCTGTTTAACTGCAGTGGGCTGGGAGTGAGTGGCATTCAGAGGGTTAACAGGAGGTGTGCATAATGACAAGATTTCTGAATATGCATTGATTAAAGCATGGGCTGACTCAGGCTTACATTTTCTGTCAGACAATAGACTCTCAACCGCACATTTACATCCAGAAACAAATGCAAAGCTTTGCTTAATGTAAAAGTCAAAAAATGCTTTTCTGCCTCTCTTCAAATAACTATAGTACATGTTAACTTGTTCAGAAGTAAAATCAACCTGGACAGGACTTATAACAGGTAAGGCAGGAGCTGTGGAACCTGCAGAGATAATTCTCTGCCATGCATTTAGCAGAAGGGAAGCTTTCCCATACTTGCATATTCCCTGAGTGATCAGGGACTGGAGGGAATCTATACAAGCCTGCACGGTCTGTTTACCTTTGTTTGAGTAATGATCAAGAAAATATTCCCTGTCATCCTCAAACAAGTTAATCAGAGCTTCTATGGCATAATTGTCAAACGGTGGATCATAATCACTGACTACACCTTGGTCAGAATCAGGTTGCATGCAAACATTTGTCATTTTGGGGTATGCGAGATCATTCCAGATCCTGGCTAAATTTTCAATATCTTGTGTACGAATTATTCCTAATTTGACATAACTATATGTCTGGCTAATCAACTGCTGCAATTCAGCTTTAGAGAAATCAGCAAAATCTGCACGACACTCAGCTTCATCCTCATCAGCAAGCAATGCATAATAATCAATTTGTTGCAGATCCATATTTGGACATAACAGCCAGGTATCAGTGTGCAGTATAGCTGCAGTGGTCAGTGTATATAGGGCCAGAACGTACTGTCACGGCCCTGAACGGAGAAACAGGGTTTGACCACAGTTTGCAGTATACAGACACTGGAACCAGGAATTAAGGTGCAAAAATAATGTTTTATTGCAAATGCAATAATGCAAGCATACATGCAAGCGTGAATGCAAATATCATACCACATATACACAGCACACAATATATACACAAATAACCCGGGAAGCAGTGACAAAATATATATAACACCTAACTATCTAACTATCTATTTACAAACGGTGTGCACGAGATATATATGTACAAGCAATTATATACAATAACGCGGTATCAAAAGGAGCAGGCAAAGACAGGTCAAAACACATATCAGGGTCAGCAGCGGTAATTCAGATATATCGAGGTACAAAGGAATGAGCAGAGGCAAAGTCAGGACTAGCAAGGTTCAGCAACAGGAAATCAGATCAAGGAACAGGTTACAAGGAATAGGTTACAGGACTCAGATACAGGAGTGACCAGAAACTCAGACCTACAGACATAGACGTTCTGGCAATCGCTTGGAGGAAGAGGCAGTCTTAAATAGAAGCAGGATGCAGCTGGTGGTAATTAACCAAAGTCCCATAGAGGCCTCTGCAGGGCAGACACAGAACTGCAGTTCCTTAGTACAGGCAGCACACAGCCACCTGCTGGTGGAAGGTGGAACTTCAAGGCTGCTAAATGTCCACAAAGCCCTCTGCTGGTGGCACAGTGAAAGTCCAAAGTTCTCCAAGTAAAAGCTGCCACCAGCAGGCAGGAGAAGGCAATGCATTATTCCTAACAGCAAAGCTCACATACTTGGTCATTAAGTAATTGTGTGTTAGGGTTAGGAAAAGTGGACAGAGACAACACTAGCCAAATACATACCCGGGCAACGCCGGGCGACCAGCTAGTAACAAATGAAGGCTTGAAATATCTTGCTTTGCATGTAATGAGTCTATTTCATACATTAGTTACACCTTTTGAGTTAAATTACTGAAATAAAGTGACTTTTGCATGCAATTCTAATTTTTCGAGTTTCCTCTTTAGCTGGAGAGCTGGGATCTCCTGATTCAGCCGTATGAGGCTCCAGGTCTAAGTTCTTCAATGAATGAGTGCACAAATTCCAGCGCTCTGGATGCAGATGGCAATGTACTTTAATCCATAGCATTGTAAAAAGCCAATGTTTGGGGCTACCATGGACCCTCTATTAAGGTAGTGATAGGATTTCCAAGGTAGCCAATGCATGGATTGAAGAGCATTGTCTTAGCACAAGGTGCATGCGTAACAGAAGATCAGTTTTTATCTAGTAAATAACTTTTCAGCAGTAAACAATTGTAAATGTACTAAAAAGTAAGTAAAGGATTTATTGATAGAAAACAAAGAAAAGCTCTTGATTTTTTGGGACAACCGATCGTAATTATTGAAATAGCAAAAAATTTGATCTTTTAATTGTATGGTGTGTGGCCACCTTTAGTCTCTACCTTTAAAAAGGACTAAATCTACTAAAATGCAATCTCAAACAGGCAAAAAAAGTCTCTGAAAAAACTTTATTAACACACGTACAAAAGGTAGAAAAAATGGTTCTTCAATATCACAATAGTAGGTCTTAAAAACACATTGGTTGGTTTGAAGCAACAATTGGTTGTAGCTTTATGGGCATTTAAACTTCAAGGCAACGACACATGTTCGTTTCGGGCCCTTGTATAGAATTATATGTGCCCCTCGTCAGGCCGCAATACCCGACCCTGCGTAGCCCAACCAGGGAAAAGAAACCAATCAGGCGGGTTCCCGTTTAGCAGCTTTTCATCACAGCCTCTGGGAGGGTCTAGTGCGTCTGGTGGGTTCAGACGCCCCCCATTTTTTGGCTCTTCGCCTGATTGGTTTCTTTTCCCTGGTTGGGCTACGCAGGGTCGGGTATTGCGGCCTGACGAGGGGCACATATAATTCTATACAAGGGCCCGAAACGAACATGTGTCGTTGCCTTGAAGTTTAAATGCCCATAAAGCTACAACCAATTGTTGCTTCAAACCAACCAATGTGTTTTTAAGACCTACTATTGTGATATTGAAGAACCATTTTTTCTACCTTTTGTACGTGTGTTAATAAAGTTTTTTCAGAGACTTTTTTTGCCTGTTTGAGATTGCATTTTAGTAGATTTAGTCCTTTTTAAAGGTATAAACGAGTATTGAAGGGCAAGGTGGATTGCCCCAAAAAGGACTGTGTTCTTTGAACCTCCACAATATAAAGGATCGTATCCCAGAATTTGTTTTATAAAACACCTTTAGTCTCTATGCAGAAACTTGGGTAACATACCTTGTTGCTTTGGAATGACCAGGATTCCAAGACAGAGAAGAAGTCCTCATATACAGTATGAAGTATGATTGGATCCTTAGTGGATACTGGATAGTGTGTCTTATAATTATGTGTTTCATTCCCTGTTTAGTCTTGCTGGTATTCAGTGCAGGACAGTTAGTGGCTTTTCTAAAGGGACCTCACACAAACCAGGGCAGATCCTATCCGGGGACCCTGACTACACATGGAACATGGTGTACCTAGAGGGAAGATGGCATCTGCTGGACGCCACATGGGGTGCAGGGCATGTCGATGAAAACATAAGCAAGTTCACCTTCCAGTAAGTACCTGAAAATAAGGTTTTACGTTAAAATGATATTTCTTGCTTATGAAGAATAAGAGTGAGGCCGGTTTCACACTGACAATTGGCAGCAGCAGTGCAGCGCTGTGCCGCACCGCACGGCCAAATATAAGACTTCGGGGATTACCGTGTTAGTACACGGTAATCCCCGGCTGACAGCCGGCTACGCAGGAAGTGATGTTCATTTCCTGTGGCCAATGCGATCTCGTGCACAGAAGCATATTGCAAAAAGTACACTTCCGCGCATGCGCGACGCGTAAAATATGCGGCGGGTTTTTATATTGAAATGTGTCGCCATAGACTTATGTGACTTCTGGTCCGTCACAGCTCGTTGTATAACCGCGCGGTCATGTAGGTTTCTCCAAGCACCAGGGATGCCGTGAAAACATCACTTCCATCACTTGCCGTACCGCCCCAGTGTGAAAGTCTCTATAGAGTTTCATTGCCCTGCAGTGGGCTACGGTAAAATTACCACACTGCACCGCCCAGGTGTGAAAGTTATCCAATAAAACTATATTCACTCAATATTAGTGATGAACACAAATTTTGCATAATTATAACTCTAAATTATACAGGGGAATAGAGGCATTTTGTAGCAAAAAAAAAAGAGAGAGAGAGAGAGAGAGAGGAAAAATAAGTCTTTTTAAAAAATCACTGATTTTATTCTCCAGAGTGACATATGATAGTTAAAAATTAAACATAAGTAGATATATATATATATATATATATATATATATATATACATACACAGTGGCTTGCAAAAGTATTCGGCCCCCTTGAAGTTTTCCACATTTTGTCACATTACTGCTACAAACATGAATCAATTTTATTGGAATTCCACGTGAAAGACCAATACAAAGTGGTGTACACGTGAGAAGTGGAACGAAAATCATACATGATTCCAAACATTTTTTACAAATAAATAACTGCAAAGTGGGATGTGCGTAATTATTCAGCCCCCTTTGGTCTGAGTGCAGTCAGTTGCCAGTAGACATTGCCTGATGAGTGCTAATGACTAAATAGAGTGCACCTGTGTGTAATCTAATGTCAGTACAAATACAGCTGCTCTGTGACGGCCTCAGAGGTTGCCTAAGAGAATATTGGGAGCAACAACACCGTGAAGTCCAAAGAACACACCAGACAGGTCAGGGATAAAGTTAATGAGAAATTTAAAGCAGACTTAGGCTACGAAAAGATTTCCAAAGCCTTGAACATCCCACAGAGCACTGTTCAAGCGATCATTCAGAAATGGAAGGCGTATGGCACAACTGTAAACCTACTAAGACAAGGCCATCTACCTAAACTCACAGGCCGAACAAGGAGAGCGCTGATCAGAAATGCAGTCAAGAGGCCCATGGTGACTCTGGACGAGCTGCAGAGATCTACAGTTCAGGTTGGTAAATTTGTCTATAGGACAACCACCGGCGTACCTACCGGGGATGCGACCCCGTCAGCCGCAGGGGGGCCCGGGGCTCTAGGGCCCGCTCACTGTGCACGGGGGAGCGCCACCACCGCCCGCCCGATTCTGGACCCCACACAAGGTGCTCAACTGGCCGCAGCGTCTAATAGACGCTGCGCCAGTTCATTCCACGCAGCCCCGCTCCAGCAGCCTGCATATTCCTCCGGCAGGCAGAGCAGGGCTATGGCAAGATGGCTGCCGTAGAAGCCCTGCACTGGAGACTATTTGTGTCTCCAGTACAGGGCTTCGGCAGCCATCTTGCCGTAGCCCTGCATTCTGCCTGTCAGCGCGGGAGATGTGCTGCAGTGCACAGGAGGATCATCGGGGAGCTGCGCACCAGAGGCCAGGAGAGACTCCTGACAGGTAAGTGAATTGTTTTTCTTTTTACAGGGGCATTTTTTTTTCTGGTAACAGCTGCCCACATTACGATATTCTGGTGTCTGCTGCCCACATTACGATTGTCTAGTGCCTGCTGCCCACATTACGATTTTCTGGTGACTGCTGCCCACATTAGGATTTTCTGGTGACTGCTGCCCACATTAGGATTTTCTGGTGACTGCTGCCCACATTGTGATTTTCTGGTGACTGCTGCCCACATTGCGATTCTCTAGTGCCTGCTGCCCACATTACGATTTTCAGGTGACTGCTGCCCACATTACGATTTTCTGGTGACTGCTGCCCACATTGCGATTTTCTGGTGACTGCTGTCCACATTGCGATTTTCTGGTGAACTCTGCCCACATTACGATTTTCTGATGAACTCTGCCCACATTACAATTTTCTGGCCCACATTACGATTTTCTGGTGAACACTGCCCACGTTACGATTGTCTGGTGAATGCTGTCCACGTTACGATTTTCTGGTGAACGCTGCCCACATTACGATTTTCTGGTGAACTCTGCCCACATTACGATTTTCTGGCCCACATTACAATATTCTGGTGAATGCTACCCACATTACGATTGTCTGGTGAATGCTGTCCACGTTACAATTTTCTGGTGACTGCTGCTCACGTTACGATTTTCTGGTGACTGCTGCCCACATTACGATTTTCTGGTGAACTCTGCCCACATTACGATTTTCTGGTGAACACTGCCCACGTTAAGATTGTCTGGTGAATGCTGTCCACGTTACGATTTTCTGGTGAACGCTGTCCACATTACGATTTTCTGGTGAACTCTGCCCACATTACAATTTTCTGGCCCACCTTATGATTGTCTGGTGAAATGCTGCCCACTTTACAATTAATTTACAGTGAAACGCTGCCCCATTACGATTATTTGGCACCTATGGGGGGGGGGCCCATCCAAATATTCGCAGGGGGGCCCAGTGATTTCTAGTTACGCCCCTGAGGACAACTATTAGTCGTGCACTGCACAAAGTTGACGTTTATGGAAGAGTGGCAAGAAGAAAGCCATTGTTAACAGAAAAGCATAAGAAGTCCAGTTTGCAGTTTGCCACAAGCCATGTGGGGGACACAGCAAGCATGTGGAAGAAGGTGCTCTGGTCAGATGAGACCAAAATGGAACTTTTTGGCCAAAAGGCAAAACACTATGTGTGGCGGAAAACTAACACTGCACTTCACTCTGAGCACATCATCCCCACTGTCAAATATGGTGGTGGCAGCATAATTCTCCGGGGGTGCTTTTCTTCAGCAGGGACAGGGAAGCTGGTCAGAGTTGATGGGAAGATGGATGGAGCCAAATACAGGGCAATCTTGGAAGAAAACCTCTTGGAGTCTGCAAAAGACTTGAGATTGGGCCGGAGGTTCACCTTCCAGCAGGACAATGACCCTAAACATAAAGCCAGGGCAACAATGGAATGGATTAAAACAAAACATATTAATGTGTTGGAATGGCCCAGTCAAAGCCCAGATCTAAATCGAATCGAGAATCTGTGGCAAGATCTGAAAACTGCTGTTCACAAATTCTGTCCATCTAATCTGACTGAGCTGGAGCTGTTTTGCAAAGAAGAATGGGCAAGGATTTCAGTCTCTAGATGTGCAAAGCTGGTAGAAACATACCCTAAAAGACTGGCAGCTGTAATTGCAGCAAAAAAGGTGGTTCTACAAAGTATTGACTCAGGGGCTGAATAATTATGCACACCCCACGTTGCAGTTATTTATTTGTAAAAAATGTTTGGAATCATGTATGATTTTCGATCCACTTCTCACGTGTAAACCACTGTGTGTTGGTCTTTCATGTGGAATTACAATAAAATTGATTCATGTTTGTGGCAGTAATGTGACAAAATGTGGAAAACTTTAAGGGGGCCGAATACTTTTGCAACCCACTGTGTGTGTGTGTGTGTGTGTGTGTGTGTGTGTGTGTGTGTGTGTGTGTATATATATATATATATATATATATATATATATATATATATATATATATATATATATATATATATATATATTCACAGTAGGTTACTTTTAATTATTCATGGGTGCCTCAATTCGATAAAAAAATGACCACTGGGTCTGAGTGTCTGAAACATGACAATCAGCGATCATGCCTCTCAGTGACTCTGTGAATTCAAGTTTCTGATATGGCAGCATAAGTTTGCAATCAGCATTCAATGAGTAGTGAAGTCACTCTTCTCTGTTCCCTCCATCCAGGTACAACGAGTTCTATTTCCTAACCCACCCGGCTCTCTTCATTGGAGAACATTATCCCGAACAACCAGACTGCCAATTACTGGAAACCTCCGTAACTCGGAAACAATTTGAACAGAGTGTGCATCTCAGAAGCCATTTTTATAATTTAGGGCTGATCTCTTCTCAGCCTGAAACAGCTTTTATAGAAACAGGTAACTTGTTTTTGGTAGATTATCAATTCTTTCTAAATTGAAGTGTAGGCCTGTAAACAATATTACCTCTGCTTCCAGAACAATGAT
Organism: Hyperolius riggenbachi; assembly: GCF_040937935.1. Taxonomy (NCBI): domain Eukaryota; kingdom Metazoa; phylum Chordata; class Amphibia; order Anura; family Hyperoliidae; genus Hyperolius; species Hyperolius riggenbachi. The sequence continues at coordinate 116,766,873 of NC_090649.1, read as the reverse complement.
AAACTAGATAATATAAGATAAGAGCCACACATTCAGTCCATATAGCAGTGATGTGTCAGCTGTTGTAGGGGAGAAGGGGGCGCACAGGGAAGAGGCAAGGCAGAGAGGCAGAGAGCTTCTCCTGGCCAGCAAAGATAAGATTAGTTGCGTTACAAGAACAGTACAAGCTCGTACCGCTCTTTTATGCTGGGAACACAAGATGCAATTTCCCGTCCGATTGACGGGTAATCTGACGGTTGTATCATGCAAAATCAAGCACCTCATCCCCCCAGAAGATCTGCCAACCTTAGTCCACGCCTTCATCACATCCTGACTGGACTTACTGTAATGCTCTCTACACTGGCCTTCCAAAAAAGGTCTTGCACCGCCTACAGCTGATACAGAATACTGCTGCCAGACTGCTAACCAACCAACCCCGTCGCTGCCACATAACGCCAGTCCTGTACTCCCTTTATTATTATTATTATTATTTAGTATTTATATAGCGCCGACATATTACGCAGCGCTGTACAGTGTATATATATATATCTTGTCACTAACTGTCCCTCAAAGGAGCTCACAATCTAATCCCTACCATTGCCATATGTCTATATTATGTAGTGTAAGTACTGTAGTCTAGGGCCAATTTTTTTAGGGGGAGCCAATTAACTTATCCGTATGTTTATGGAATGTGGGAGGAAACCGGAGTGCCCGGAGGAAACCCACGCAGACACGGAGAGAACATACAAACTCTTTGCAGATAGTGCCCTGGCTGGGATTCGAACCAGGGACCCAGCGCTGCAAGGCGAGAGAGCTAACCACTACACCACCGAGAGTTAACCACTGGCTACCTATAGAATGGAGGGTCCTATTCAAGATCGGCCTACTGACATTTAAATCCCTGAATAATCTAGGCCCGGGATACATGAAAGATATGTTGCAGCTACGTAGCAATCCCCGCATTCTCAGATCCACAGGTTCTAATAATCTAGTCTTACCCTGAGTCCACTTGGAATCTTTTGGTCCCAGAGCCTTCTGTCATGCTGCCCCTACGTTTTGGAACTCCTTACCTCAACCGATCAGGACAGCTCCATCCCTGGACGTGTTTAAATCCAGACTGAAAACCCACCTGTTCAGTTTGGCATTTGCAGAAATATAACTTTTGTTGTGTGAATACTTCATCCTACTAAAATTACTGAATCTGAGAGAGCCTAAGCGCTTTGTGTCCCATGGGAGAAAAGTGCTATAGAAATGTTATTGTATTGTATTGTATTATGTCATGTGCACATGTCCAAACTGCTCCTGATCAATAGGGGGATCGATTTATCACTAACTTCTCAAAATCAATTGCTTTAATGATCAGAAATAGATCGGACAGGTGGAAAATAATTGTCTGATTCCCATCGATTGGACCGGAAGTTGCATCATGTGGTGGCTGCATAGTGTACTGGTTAAAGGGGTTCTTTCGCGAATGAGGAAAAAAAATAAAAAGTGTTTCATGCATAAACTATTAAACATCGTTCTAAAATAGTGTAAATAGTTTTTTCAAAAAATGAATGGTTTCATCAATACAACATGTAATGTAAACAGTGACGTATGAAGGACTGGGAGGCTAATCCATTTGTTAGGGGTGGTTTTTTTTTTTTACTTTCTTTTACAACCATAACTGCTGCCTACATAGTTTTCAGTGGTATAACCCCCTTCTAGCAGGAATCACGTTATAGCCCTAACAGCTGAGCTTGCTGAGCTGCTCATCATGTGTTTACATTGTTGCTAGGCAACCAGACCCCTCTGCAGAGACTCCTTTTGTGAAAAGAGTCATAAGCTGCTGGGAGAATCAGTTCCATCTACACCATATGATTCTTTTGTCAGTTTTGATTCAATTTGATTTGATTCAATCTGACATGTCCGATTCATGATTTGATTCAATTTGAATCGAATTGAATCGAATCATGAATCGGACATGTCAGATTGAATCAAATCATATCAATGAATCGAATCAAATTGAATCAAATCTGACAAAGAATCATATGGTGTAGATGGGACTGATTCTCCCAGCAGCTTATGACTCTTTTCACAAACGAGTCTCTGCATCGGGGTCTGGTTGCCTAGCAACAATGTAAACACATTTTGAGCAGCTCAGCAGAGCTCAGCTATTAGGCTTATAACAGTGAATCCTGTTAGAAGTGGGTTATACCACTGAAAACTACGTAGGCAGCAGTTATGGTTGTGAAAAGACAGTAAAAAAAAAACCACCCCTAACAAATGGATTAGCCTCCCAGCCGTCATCCATCACTATTTACAATACATGTTGTATTGGTGAAACCATTCATTTTTAAAAAAAACTTTTTAACACTATTTTAGAAGGATGTTTAATAGTTTATGCATAAACCACTTTTTATTTTTTCCTCATTCGCGAAAGAACCCCTTTAAAGAGGAACTCCAGTAAACATTTTACTGTGGGCAGGTGATGTAGCTGCTGCATGGATTTTGGCAGTTGGAAACAGCTGTAAACAGCTATTTCTCACAATGCAGCAAGGTTCCCAGACAGGAAACTGCCAAAAGTTCGAACTTTTCTTGTGGGAGGGGTTACTTGTGGGAGGGGTTTCACCACAATATCAGTCATACAGCGCCCCCTGATGGTCTGTTTGTGAAAAGGAATAGATTTCTCATGTAAAAGGGGGTATCAGCTACTGATTGGGATAAAGTTCAATTTTGGTCGGAGTTTCTCTTTAAGAGCTCTGCATCTGACACAGGTAACCAGGGTTTGTATCTCTGGTCTTCTTGGTCGGTAATCCAGCACCTATTCAGTAGGAGACCTTGGGCAAGACTCCATAACACTGCTACTGCCTACTGAGCGTTCCCTAGTGCCTGCAGCTCTGGCGCTTTGAGTCCACCAGGAGAAAACTGCAATATAAATGTTCTGTGTCATCTTCCCAGAATTAAGTATTGAGATGGTTTGAAGTAATATTTTATGAACCTAATAGTAGGTACTAAAATGTAAACGTTTGGAGAGTTTACTCCCACTTTATAGCCAATGGGAACTGCTTTGAAAAAAACAAAAGGCAAATAATTACCTAAGGAGAGGGAAGGCTCTGGGTCCTGTAGCACCTTACTTCTCCTCTCCCAGTGCTCTGGTTTAGGCGGCAGCTTCTCTGTTCAAATCCCCTGCTGAGGGGAACTTCGGAGGTCTTCGGGACCCGAGTCCTCCCGAAGACAGGCGGCTCCATACTGCACACGTGCGATCACGCGAGAGAGGGCGCTCGCGCGTGCGCAGTATGGAACTGCCCGTCTTTGGGAGCACTTAGGCTCCCGAAGACTTCGAAGTCTTCCTCTCAGCAGCGGAGATAGCAGTATTTGACCGAATTGGTCGATTGCTGCTACGGGTGAGCCAGCGCTGTAACGGGCAATGGGAGATGAGAGAGAAGGCTCATTAGGACCCAGAGGCTTCCCTCTCCTTAGGTAAATATCTGCCTTTTGTTTTTTTCAAGCGGTTCCCAATGACTTTAAAGGACCACTGTTACTTACAGTAAATATCTGACGGATCTGGCTAATCCATCTGCTCATGGGGGATTCTCAGTGTTTCTTTTATGCCTTCCAAAAACACTGGAAGGGATTTGCAGCTTTGGAGAAACTGTTTTAGTAAATACCTGTAGAGAACTTCTGTCTGGTGCAAGTAGTAAGACATGAGCATACGGGTAAAGTTCAAGACCTAAGCTAGCTTGCTGTATGAGAGAAACTGGTCAGGTGGCACTAAAAGGCATTGACCTGGAGAGGAACCTTGAAGATAAGCAGAACATTGAGGAGTAAGACTATGAACATTGCCAAAAAAATAGTAATTAGCAAAGGAGATAAATCCACGTTTCATATCTGCACTAGAGCATTTTCTTTTCCTCCATTGATTGATAGGTCTTTGATTTTTGGCAGTTTTTTTTTTTAGAGGCAGACTGTTCTTGATTGTCAAAATAATATACCGGTACTATTGATATATATTTTTTGGTTTTGCATCTGTGAAATTAATTTATTCATTGAACAATCTATTCATGTTTCCCCTATCCAGATAAAGGCAAAGTGTCCATTGTCCTTGAAAGCCAGAAGAACATGTTGTACATCTTCAGCTTGAATGAAGCAGAAGATCCAGGCATACTGAGCTTAACAGAGCATACAGCCAAATTTGATATTTATCCTCCAAAGACTGGCCAACAGAATATACAAATTTATTGCAAGAGTCCAAGTTTAGCAGAAGTGTATCAGCTGGTGGCAGACTATAGAATAGACTGCAAAACCGTCAACACCAAGATGAAGATTCCCAAGTGTCTTCATAACCCGGCTGGTCCAAACTGGTTGTCAGAAAAGTCTGGGCTTTTTCATCCCTCACACAAAGATCCCGTCATTTACACAGAAGATGGATGCTGCACTATAAGCTTTTCCACAACCAAGGAGCTCAGTCTCACAGCCAACCTCAGATCTGATGAAGTAAAGTCCATTCCGAACTATATACTGCAGACAGTGCGAGAGAAAAAGGTTGAGTTTAGCGTTCACCTCCCACAGGCCGGAGTTTATGTTCTCCAGATATTTGAAAGCACTTCTGGGTACATCTGTAACTATTTAGTAATATGCCAAAATGCCAAGGTGAAATGGCCACCTTTCCCTGAAGCACTTCATAACCCTGTAGGCCCTAATCCAGAGACTGAGAAGGCTGGCCTTCTTCATCCATCACACCTGGATCCCATCATTCATGTCGATAATGGATGTTGCACTATAAGTTTTCAAATCAATAAAGAGATTAAACTTAGTGGTAGTTTGAAGTCTGAAAAAATTCAAACAGTAGCAAACCACATTCTACAGAGAACAGCAATGGATCAAGTAGAGTTTAACATCCGCCTTCCACAACATGGTTCTTATGTCTTTCAGATTTTCTGTGAAAACAAAGGTTTACTCTGCAATTATCTCATGCAGTGCTCCAACTCCAATGTAAAATGGCCACCGTTTCCCAGCATGCTTCACAACCCAGTAGGTCCTCACCCAGATACAAAGATAGCTGGACTTCACCAACCCTCACATCCAGACCCCATAATCAATACTGAGGATGGACAATTCACCATAAACTTCACTACCGACCGAATATTAAATCTTACCATCAGCTTGAAATCTGATGATGTCCAAATTCCACCGAATGCCATGTATATTCTTCAAAGTGTCCAGAAGCAAAAGCTAGAATTAAGTGGACGCCTCCCCGGTGCTGGCTCATATGTTTTAAAGATATTTGACACTATTGCTGGTTATATCTGCAACTATTTAGTCACATGTTCAAATCCAAAAGTAAAATGGCCTCCATTCCCTTCCAGCCTTCATAATCCTGTGGGCCCTAACCCAGAGACGGAAAAGGCCGGCCTTATCCAGCCTTCCCATTGGGGCCCTATTATTGATGCAGAAGATGGATGTTTTACTGTGAGTTTTGCACTATTGCGGGATTTAAGCATTTTTTCCTCCTTGCATTCCAGTGTTGTACAAATGACACCGGAGATGGAACGCAGACACGTATTCCAAATACAGACATCAAGCAATGTGCAAATTAAGGTCCGCCTCCCTCAGGCAGGAACGTATGTTTTACATATAAACATTAAACCTAGGAACAGTAATGTGTACAACCACCAGTGTAATTACCTCATCACTTGTACCAATGCTGCTGTGAAATGGCCAGTGTTTCCTCTAGCATACACTGACTGGGCCGAAACCTATGAACTGCAAGAACCTCTAGAGGGCATCCTTCCTGAGGACAGTGATGTTTTCTTCAAGCTGCGGATTCCAGATGTATCTGGAGTGAGAGTCAAAGGAAAGAGCTTGTTCCCTCTGAGCCTCAGTGATGAAGGTTTCTGGGAAGGGAAAGGAAATACAGCCAACTGTAGATACATGTATGTCACTATTAGCTCTAAAGAAGATCCAGAGACCTGGATATATACTCTTCAGTATCGTGTAGGAGAAAGCACTCCATAGACTGCACAATGCACAAACTGTTTTACAGCATTCCTACTGCCTTATTTATAAAGGGGCTAATTTATAAAGAGTAGCGATCTGAATCAGATAGCCATGTTTTTGTTCTTCCTTTTTAACTATTTAATGGACACTTTTAGAGCTCCATGTTTATTCACGGGTGATCATATTTCACTCACCAGCAATCAGTTCTTTATCGCCAGTACTGTAATTCATCAATATGATGATCTACAGCTCCATTGACTTGAATGGAGTAGCAGATCTCCAACTATGTTGGAAGAAGTAATAGTATGCAGCCATTGTCCTGCCCTGCGGTCATTGTCCTGCCCTGCGGTCATGTACCTCCGTTTCTTGAAGTAATAGCAAGAGAACAAAATAGAGAACTGGGCACCAGCCAGCAGGAAATGCTGCACACAACACCTTTAATACATCCCCAAGGTTCCTGACAGATTATTGCAAAAGCCTGACAGCCGTTTCACAGATAGAACTGCTTCTTCAGAGGCAACAATAGCACGCAAAAGTGGCAAAACACATGATTAAATACATTTTCAGATAAGGAATGGTAGGCTTACCGCACTTCCTGAACGCCCCACCGCCGAGCGCGCGCCCAATGACGAGCGCCGCCCCGAGCCGCCGATTCGCAGGCAGACAGTGACGTCACCCTTTCGGGAGCGTCTAACAGGACATGCCTGATTGGTCTGTGGAGATTCCTGACGTCTCACTTTCGGGAGCGTCTAGTAGACGGAGCCTCATTGGTCCTCAGAGGGTCAGGTGACTCCGCCTCTAATTCCCCATTTCCATCTTGCGCAGCGGTATCGATGGGGAGTATGGGCTGGCGTCTAGTCGTCCAGTCCTGAAGCGCGGCGTGCCTGCAGAAGATAAACACAACAGAACAAAACAAAGCACCGGTTAAAAACATTATAGCGAAGCAGATATATAACATTTGGATATAAAAACACCTAAAGGGAGAAAAACATTTTGCATAGAGAAAGCCAGATATGTGGACAACCCACCTCAATTACATCAAAATGCCTGGAGGTTGGAATTTGAATTTTAAATCATCAATATTAAAATTATCAATATTAAAGAACCCCTCCAGACCTTCTATCCCAGAGAGAAAGACCTCCTATTGTCAGGTACAAAGGTAAATAAGGGGAAACCCCCACTATTAACCAACTCAGGAAACTCTGAGAATACGTCCCAACCAGGGTCCCAACCTTTAGGTAGGGCAAGGCCTCTGAAGAAGCCTCTGAAGAAGCAGTTCTATCTGTGAAACGGCTGTCAGGCTTTTGCAATAATCTGTCAGGAACCTTGGGGATGTATTAAAGGTGTTGTGTGCAGCATTTCCTGCTGGCTGGTGCCCGGTTCTCTATTTTGTTTTCTTGCTATTACATTATATGCTGAATGATCCGGAGGCACAGCTTATAACTCCTGCTTCCCACCAGGGTATCTAGTGCCACTCTACGTGTCTACTCTCTACTGTGTTATTGTTTCTTAAAGGGGTGATCTCCAGAAACAGAGTGAACAGGGTGTTTTAGAGAAGAAATAAAATATTACTGTTCTCCAGTCTGCTCTACTGAAGCCCATAGCGTTGAGTGTTGTTGTTCCTTATTCGAACACCCGGCTGATGCCAAACAGAGCAGTTCAGCACCATTAGAAGCAGAGACGGTTACGGGGGTTGCGTTCCACGTCGCTCTTCATGTGGCTCTGATGCTTCCGCGGCTTCGAAGCGTCATCTTCCGGCTTGGAAGTAGGAAGCATCAAAGTCACATGACACTCAACGTGGAACACAAGCCCATGATTCTCTCTCCGTTCCTGTTGGTGCTGAGCTGCTCTGTATGGCATTATCTGGATTTCTGATTAAGGAATCTCGATTCAAACAACCACACTAACAGCATTTTCCACTTTTAAAAAGTGGTGATTAGGCAGATAGCCACTTTATAAATATGTCCATTGGTCTTTATTGATACAGAGGGTTGATGAGATGGAAATAATTCTGCCCTACATGCAAATGTAATGCAGATGGGGGTTGATGCAGAAAAGGCTGATAACATTGCACACACCGCGGCAATGTTACCGGCCTGTACTGAACCTAGTAATGCTCGTTGCGGCGATAGCTTTACCATAGCAATGTGCATAAACAGTGTACGCATGGTATGGGAGTAGCATAGCATGTGCTACTCCATTGCCGTACTGCGCGTATACTTTTTATGCCTGTTGCTATGGTGTCATTCTCACGCTATTGGCGCAACGAGTGTTACTAGGTTCAGTACAGGCCGGTAACAGTGCCGTGCGGTGTGCAATGTTGTCGTCCTTTTCTGCATCAACCCCCATTGGATGCAGCTTGAAATTGAGCCAATCACCTTCAGTTATTGCCATCAAGAGTGCATTCGACCTGCATTCCGTCCTAATTATTGGCATCCCACCGACCATCTCTATATATTGCTGATAATTTTTGGCACTGGCAACCATGGTAAACTGATGCTCACTTATAAAAGTGCAGATTACTATCTCTATAAATAGGCCCCTACGTCAAAGTGTTATTTTTCCTTACAACTTTTATAAGTACTTCTTACATTTACATGACAGTCATTTGCTTTGTATATTTTATTGTGATGAATAATGATCTGCCATTTTTCCCAAACGAGCAGTTACTGGTATTTGTGCTGCATAATAAAATAATTGCGATTTTTTGACACAGTTCAAACAGAACATTAATTAACAAAAACGTAAGAAATGTTCTGTGCTATATCCACAGTGCTATGAAAAAGTATTTGACCCTCGCATGATGTCTTGTTTTTTTGCATGTTGGGTACACTTAGAATGTTTGGTATCATCAAATTTAAATCATAGAAAAAGAGAATCCGAGTAAACGCAAAACAGTTAAAGGAATACTTAAGTCACTTAAAAAAATGACTTTTACTCACCTGGGGCTCCCCTCAGCCCCCTGCAGCTGAACGGTGCCCTCGCCGTGTCCCCGTGTCCCTCCGATGCGCCTGGTCTCGCCGGCGGCCACTTCCAGTTTGGCCGTCACCAGCCGACAGGCTGTGAACGCGGCTGATTATCCGCGTCCCCGGACGCAATAGCGCCTTCTACAATGCTATTGCGTCCGGGGACGCGGATAATCAGCCGCGTTCACAGCCTGTCGGCCGGTGACGGCCTAACCGGAAGTGGCCGCCAGCGAGACCAGGCGCATCGGAGGGACACGGCGAGGGCACCGTTCAGCTGCAGGGGGCTGAGGGGAGCCCCAGGTGAGTAAAAGTCATTTTTTTTAAATGACTTAAGTATTCCTTTAAGTCATTTTTTTTCATTAATAAATAAAATCATGACTTAAAAATTGCATTTTTACTGTTTTCTTGGGTTATCCTAGTATAATGTTGAAATATGTGTGATGAGCCAAAACATTTAAGTGTGACAACAATGCTGAAAAATAAAAGATCAGAAAGGGGTAAAATACTTTTTCATAGCACAGTAGGAACTGATCAGATATTTAAAATTATATTACAGCCTGTAGTAGAAAAAAATGTATCTGGATGTTCACCACCATCAACTGACAACACAGACAATTCTCTCTATTTTGCATTCCTCCAAAACAAAGTGTAAGTGACACGTTTTCCTCTAAATTGTCACAGAAAAAATGTCGGTTTTGGAAAAACGTTAGTAGCATTATATTGGTTTCATACACGTGAACTGAAGAACTCAACCGAATTCCTTCTAAAGTAACAGAATGAGATGAAACTGAGAACCTTTAGAGCAGGAGTCAGGAACTTTTTTGTCTGAGAGAGCCATAAACTCCACATATTTTAAAATGTAATTCCGTGAGAGCCATAAAATATGTTTCAGACTGGGACAGTAGGGCTCACGTCCCTGTTGCCATGGTGATGTGTATACAGTTGATCCACCGGGCAGCGGAAGTGTCAGACACGTCTTCAGCTTCTCTTGGGTTTCAGCAAAATCAGCAATTTCCCTGAGAGCCATACAGGAGAAATACCGACTAACAGCTTGTACAATTAGCTAGCTGCCTTGGGGGTTGATTCGCTTTGTAGGACGAGATCCCTGCACTTTGGCCCAATAGGCTGCCTGTCAAGTGAAAGGCAGCCTATTGGGCCAATCAAAGTGCTGGGCTCTTGTTCTACAAAGTCACTGGACCTGACTGGGTCCAGAGTGAAAAAATTGGAGCAGCCATTCATTTTGGGGTAGCGCAAGTAACTACAGCAGTAGTGTGCACTACTTTGAAAATTTTACTTGTGCTGCCACACTAAGCTGCGCTGCTTGAGCAGTGTAACTTAGTGAATCAACCCCTACTGATTTGTCTGTGAGCCAGATGTAGCCATCAAAAGAGCCACATCTGGCTCCCGAGCCATAGGTTCCCTACCCCTGCTTTAGAGGGTTCTTAAGGCCCTTTAATCTCCTTGCCGGTTATCCCGAGCTCAGCTCGGGGTAACCTGCGCAAGGAGGATTTCTCAGGCCCCGCTGGGCTGATTTGCATAATTTTTTTTCCCTACACGCAGCTAGCACTTTGCTAGCTGCGTGTGGTACGCGATCGCCGCCTCTATCCGCCGATTTGCCGCTACCCGCCAAGCCGCCCCCCCAGACCCCTGCGCAGCCTGGCCAATCAGTGCCAGGCAGCGCTTAGGGGTGGATCGGGATTCCCTCTGACGTCCCAACGTCAGAACGGGATTTCCTGCTTACTCTGATCGCCGGAGGCGATCGGAGTGGGTAGGGGGATGCCGCCGCTCAGTGGCATGATTTGAAAAAAAAAATAAATAAAAAAAAAAAGTGTTGCGCTGCCTCCTTGCCGGCGGGAATTGAACTGGCAAGGAGGTTAATGATACATTTTGTACTCCCTTATCTAGGCCATTATGATCAGTAGAATTATATTGGTTCTTCTGTACCTTCAGAACCCTGCTAGCAAATATTAAAATTAAAGTGTTCCTAAAGTGAATTTTAAATTGTTAAATTAAATATGGCCTTAGAGAGCTTATTAAAAGCTCTCTTAAATCATCTTACATTTGTATCTCCATTTTTGCTTGGAGTCCACTGTGAAAATCAGCAATGTAAATATTTTATTTACCTCCAAAATAGAGGTGTCAAACTCAAGTACAAAGTGGGCCGAAATTAAACACCTGGGCTAAGTTGCAGGCCAACCCCAACGTCTAGTGGCCACTTCTCTCCCTAATAAAGTTCCCTGGTGTCTAATTGCCCCCTCCCTACCCTATACAGTTCCCTGGTGTCTAGCGAGCCCACTCCCTATCTTATACAGTTCCCTGGTATCTGCTCCCATCCCTCACTCCACCATGTGGCTTCCCTGGTGATCTAGAGTGGGCCAAACATAATGCAAAGTTAGGAAACCACTTGAGGGCCAACTTAGATGAGTCTGCGGGACAGATTTGGCCCACGGGCCAGAGTATGATATGTATGCTCTAGAACATTCACAGTCTGGTGGAGTCAAGAATACTTACCTTTTCTGGAACTTTACTATCAATTGATTGAAAAAAATGGGCTTGTTTGTTTTTTTAAAGTATTCAGAAACAAGAATGCAAAATTAGGAATGAAAATGTTGTTTGATGAAAATGCCATTAACTAAAATGGTTGTCTGAAAAATAGAGATTTTACACTTTGCAAGCTGTTTCTATAATTCCTGTCAGCTCTGACAGGAAAGATTTCAGAGGAAAGATTACTTCGTACCATCCTAAGCCAGGCAAGTTTATAAAGCGGGGCAAATAATATTAAAGGCTAGCGTTAAAGTATGTAACATAGTCAACAGCTCAACAAGTAACATTTCCAGTATAAATTAGAAATAAATGAGAAACCTGGAAAACGAAATAGGAAGAGGCTTTGTACACTTTATGCTTTATTGTAGAAACTAACGGCAAAGCTATTGTAATTACTTTGTGAACAGGACTCTGCTGCCATCGTGTGGCTAAGAATGATAATTTCACATTATTGGGATTGTGAAAAAAGGAGGATATGATTCACAAAAGTTCATGATCTTACTGAGGGCTTGTTCACACTAAGGGCGTTTTTTTTTTTTAAGCACCGGCGATTTTCAAAATCGCCATAAAAGTGCTTATGCAATGATTCCCTATGAGAGTGTTCACATCCGAGCTCTTCGTTTTTCCGATCTGCTCAGCAAAGTGCTGCCTCTACCATTTTTGGGGCGATTTGTCTTAATGGAAGGTATAGGGAAATCGCAAAGCGCTTTGTATAGCGATATCCCCAGCGCTTTCATGAATAAATATATAGTATTTATTCATTTCCGGGTGAGAGAGTTCACTTTCTGACTGATGTCAGGAAGTGAAAAATCGCAATCTATCTGCAAAAGCGCTAACAAAAGCATTTTATACAAAATCAAAGCGCTCAGGTAAGCGCCGAGAGGAGGTAAAATGCCCCCAAAAAATCGAAAATCACTGGCGTCTTCGATTTTAGATGTGAACAAAGCCTTACTGATGTGTTATTTTCCCCTCTCCTCTCATGAACACGTCTCCCTCTCTCTGCCCTATTCCCAGTAATCTCCTGCAGATCCTTTCTTGCTTTGTTCCAATCACATCATCTTTTAAGCGCAATTTTGCTCCCGCATCCTCCCCTCTCCCCATCCATTGTTTTACTCTGCTGCTCCTACATTATCAGATAAATGCTCCACATGGCATGTGTCCTCTGCAACTTCCTCTTTCATACTGTGTGTCATCTGCTGTGTGTCATCTGCTGATTTAATCCCATTTGTCCTATGCCATACCTCCCAACTTTTTGAGATAAGAAAGAGGGACACTTAAGCCACGCCCCTGCCACAACCCTGATCATGCCCCTGCCACACCCCTGGCCACGCCCCCGACACACCCCTAACCATAAATACTATAAAGATTTCATAGGAAAAATATGTTGTTTTATAATTCAAACCACACATGGTCCTTTCTATCCTGCTTCATTTTCCTTCATATTACCATTTTAAAATAAGAAATATGTCAATTTAAAGGGTGGGAATAAAGTTTACAGCAAGTTAAATACATTTTTCAGTAGAAATATATATATATATTTACATAGAAAGAGGGACAAAGTCCTGAAAGAGGGACACATGAGGAGGAAAGAGGGACAGGGGCACAGGGGCCCCAAAGAGAGACTGTCCCTCCAAAAGAGGGGACAGTTGGGAGCTATGCTATGCTTCTCCACACCACTTGTTATACCTTACTGTTCCCTCTTCCACCCTGTGTGTCCTCTGCTGCTCCACCTTTAACCTGGTGTGCCACTTACTGCTCTTTTTTATCCTGTGTGTCACTTACGCGTGTATCAAAAAAGGGCGCCTGGAAAAAAAGGGCGCGGGATATAGCCGAAATTTTAAGTTTTAATGCAAAACCATATTTTTCTTTTAAAGGGTTGTAAACGAAAATTTAGTGCTAAATAGGTTAAATAAACGGAAATTAAATGGCAAAATACCGTCTATAACAACAAACGAATTCTGAAAAGAAACGTCAAATATCGTCTATAACAAAAACGATATTTACACTTGTATTAAGCATAGCAATGCAATGGTAGGTTTTACAGATATTTTACTGTAATTATACCAAACTGTAGGCTCACACAGATCTCTTCCTATCCCTATCCCTAATCCCTAGACCCCTCTTTGTTTAAATATATATAATTTAATAAATTGCTTAGCAGTCCTGCTGATCTTTTGGCTGCAGTAGTGTCTGAATCTCAAACCTGAAACAAGCATGCAGCTAATCCAGTCTGACTTCAGTCAGACTCAGAGCACCTGATCTGCATGCTTGTTGAGAGGCTGTGGCTAAAAGTATTTGAGACACAGGATCAGCAGGAGAGTCAGGAAACTGGTATTAATAAAAAAAAAAAAAACTTGGCCCAATTATCTAACTGCCTGTATCCTTCCAGGGATGGGGTGGGGTGGGGAGGTTGTTTGTCAAGCAACTAGTAAATGGATTGGATGAGAGGCGCCCATGTTGTGAGATAGTTGTGGATATCACAATATGAAAAAGAGAAAATATCTTACCTCAATAAGATGTCTCTATTCTATGTTAGAGTAAGATGAGTTTATTGCACTTTCAGACAACGCCTTTCGTGAGTCACACGCTCACTTCCTCAGGTCAATAAAGTGCCCAAAGGATTAGAATCAGGAACTCTGGGTGCCTCTATACTTTTGTGGCAGCCAATGCTGCTTAGGTAATAAAGGTTGAATACTATACAGCCTTACAGCCATCTGGTCACTTTAAAGGATACTAATAAAGAAGTACTATGCGGACATAGCATAAGGTTTTAGTGTGTATTGTTTTTTAATGTTATACATACTTTTACAACCTCGGCATCTGTCTTCTAGAGATCATCAATGAGATTCCATTTTCCTACTCAATGCATTTTTTTTTAAATTTCTATGCATCTTTGAACTGAGTCAAACCAATCTAGCACCAACTAGATTTCACTGGCTCAATTTCAAGATGCATGCAAATTGAAACAAAATTTAGATCAAGTCAGAAAAATATTCAGTCTATTACGGTAATCATCTCTACCCTTTCCACTTTGTATCCATGCAGGCCCAGAATATTTGTCCCAAGAAATTCCTGTGTGTCCTCTCTGGAGTGTATTCTTTACATGTTTCTATGCACAGTCCATTCTGCCACTGCATGTTTGGGTAGGGCTGTGTTTGTGCTAATTTGGGCTGTGATAATCATCAATCTATCTTTTATAGTTTTTGAGATATTCCAGTTTTTATAAAGGTCTAAATTTCCCTAAGCTTTGCTCTGCTTTTGTGATGATGTAGGGGGGCTGAGTGAACTTTTGACCTTTATAAAAACTTGGATATCTCAAAAACTATTAAAGATAGAATTATGATTTTTGCGGCACAAATGAGCACAAACCCAGCCAGCACTATCCATTCATTCCTGTGTCATGTACGTAGGCTGTTGTACGGGTTAGATGATGTTATTGTCTGGGAAAAAATAAGTGCTATTATCTTGAAAATGAAAGCAGCACAAATATTTATCTTTGCAGTACAAATGGGCACAGACATAGCACTAACCAAACATGATGACATTTTTACTTGTGCTGATTGCAGGGGGGCCAGCTTCACGGAGCCTACAGAAAAGGAGGAAACAAAAAGTTTAGCTCAAACCATTGCCTTGAGGAACCAGTAGACACAGTGGTCTAGTCCTGGGAAAAGAGGTGAGTGGACTCACCCCAAAACCCCTGCGTTTCGTGTAAACGTGGCGAAAAATGGGTGTGGTCACGCAGCAGAACTTGGGCATGGTTATTGCAAGTGTGCGCTGTGTTACCCTGCTTCTGCAGGGCAACACAATGGCAAGGCAAGGCAATGGGGCCTAGCACACGTACCTCGTCATGCCGGAAGTTTTCGCATTGCCGTAGAGCTGCTGCGAAGTCAACAGTGCGTTGCCCACTGACTTACGTGCTAATCAGTCAGTGACACAAATGACTGTGACACTGTATATTTTTTTAAGGACACACTGACTGTCTGATATCACCAACAGTAACTCACAGTAAGGTTAGGTGACAGGTCAATTTGTGGAACACTCTATGCTAATCACTCAGTGACACAAATGACCGTGTAAATTTTTCTTTTAAAGAGACACTAACTAATCACCGACAGTAACTCATAGTAATGTTAGGTCATTAGGTCACACAGTTGTATTGGTGTAACACTGTATGTAATGTCACTAATCACTCAGTGACACAAGCATAGCGCTTGCACACTGCTGCCATCCAGGCCGACCTGGGAGCAGCTTCTGATTGCTCTTACGAGAGAACGGAGGTTGACAGAAGTGAACAATATTCTTTGCTTTGGTTATGCTTTAAGGACTTTTTTCATTGTTGTTTTTATACTTCAATTTAACTCTTCGTGGCAATGGATAATGGGTACTCGGTACCCTTTATACTCATTTCACCTGGGCAGGGGGTGGGCATCTGGGGGTCCCCTTCTTAAAGGTAATGTTTTATCACTGATATTATACTACCGGCATCACCGAGGCCCAAGCAAATGAGTGCCTAATACAGTAAATACGTACCCAGGGAAATGTACCCAAATTAAATTTGTATGCTTATGTCCCAGATTTTAGCTAAACCTTATTGTCCTTGACATGTACAGGCATTAAGATCTGATCTTAAGTTAAATACAATATTAATATTTCTTCTATGCATTATTTATGCATTGTTAAAACAAATCTGAACTGAAAATAAAGCAGATAAGATAAGCAATTGTATCTGCTGGAATACTCCTAAATAGACCTTTCCTGGAGTCCCATAGTCTTATTTTGGGTTTAAAGTACATCCAAAAATACAAAAAATTGCCTAACAATAGTTAGTGCCCCAAATATAAACATAAACCCCTAAACCCATTTTTCTAAAATAGGTCCCTATATGTCCCCTCATTTTATTTTTACCTGGTCTGTGTGCCTTTGTTGAACTGTGCCGAACTGTGAAGTGCCAACAGGATTCTGGGAAGTTTTGGGTATTTTTAGCTATAATAAAAATCTTATCTCAAAATGCAAGCAACAGAAACTTCTCATTTTCGATAAGACAAGGACACTATCGCTAGAAGGTACTTGATTCCCTGGTCCGTTTGAAAAAAATTACGCAGTTACGTAAGCCTGTTATCTAGGTGATGATTGCTGTGGAGGGGGGAGGTACAGTAATCTGTAAAATAAGCAGTACATTAACACTGAGCTGGGTTAAAAGAAAAAAGGACAGAAGTGACGTCACTTTTGGCATTACAGAGAAACAGTAAAAATAGAAATCAGCACATTTCTCTTAAATCTGATGGGGGGGGGGGGATAGGTAATCTAAATGAATGATTTCTTATTGGATGATTTATTTAACTGTTTCAGTTAACATGGAGTTTCATCCCACTTTAAGGGCTGAGAATGTCAATTGGCAACCTGAGCTATATTGAATATCACATTAAAGCTATCCATATAGCCCTGAGTATATGGCTAACTTTAATGTGATGTTCAATATAGCTCAGGTTTCCAATTGACATTTTCTAGTTCTAGACTTGTTGCTGCCTGAGGCAAACCTGTGAGGGTTAGTGTTAGGGGATACGGTAGGGTGAGGTAAGATTTGATCGTGCTAGGAGGTTAGGGTTAGTGTAATGTTAGAAAATGATGCCAATAATGGAATCAATCTTGGAACTCACACTAACATCAGCCTCTTTATACATAAACTCTCATTTGAGACTTTTCGTTAAGGAACGGACAAAGAACAGCGTAAACAGGTGTGTGAAAATGTGTTGTCACCCCGATTGAGTCAATTCTGAAATTGGAATGCAGAAATTAGTAAAGCAAGAAACAATGCCTTAAAAAATTGTTAACACGCAGTTACTTTTTATGTCATGAACTTAAAAAAGTGGTAACCAATCAAATTGCCTCGTTAGGCCTTAAAGGGAAGGTCCAAGCAAAATAAAAAAACGAGTTTCACTTACCTGGGGCTTCTAGCAGCCCCATGCAGCCATCCTGTGCCCTCTTAGTCACTCACTGCTGCTCCAGTCCCCCGCTGGCAGCTTGCCGACCTCGGAGGTCAGGGCCACATTGCATACATTTTTACGCATTCCCGCTAGGGCAGGAACATTAACACATACATTTTACACATTACTGGTTAAATGCGTAAATTTTTACGCATTGAACCAGTAACACATAAAAATGTATGTGTTAATGTTCCTGCACTAGCGGGAATGCGTAAAAATGTACGCAATGCGGCCCGCCGACCTCCGAGGTCGGCAAGCTGCCTGCGGGGGACTGGAGCAGCAGTGAGTGACTACGAGGGCACATGATGGCTGCATGGGGCTGGTAGAAGCCCCAGGTAAGTGAAACTCATTTTTTTATTTTGCTTGGACCTTCCCTTTAAACCAGCCAAATATGTCATGGATGTCAGGAGCACCTTGAGAAAGTTGGATCTTCACCTCCGAAATGTCCATGCTCACCTTGTGACTCTCTCAACTAACTGCAGGCTTATTGTATTTATGTATTGTATATATGAGCATTGGTAAAGCTCTCTGACATTATCAGCATATGTATAATTCCTTTTGTGGGTGCTTTTTTTTGTAATTGCCTCTGGAATTGTTGTTTGTTGTTTACCTTATACAGTAATTAGTAAAAGTCTTGTGGGTAGTTAGCATCTGTTTGACAGATTGGCTAATTATTTGATGTGAGATTTTCTTTTGCACATGAAAGGTATTTCTATATTATTTTCTCAAGCAGAATTGTATACCCATCATCAGTGTACTTGTGTTAAAGAGAACCAGAGACGAAGCACCCTCATGTATTTTATTACAATTATCAGTGGGAACATGACAGTAAACACCTACCCTGCTTTTAGTTTCATTCTTATCTGCTTAATTAATCTATTATCAGTTGTGGTAAGAATCCCCGACTGGCTCAGTCTAGGTTTGACCTGGAATCATTATAGCTGAGTCACTCTTCTGTGGAGTCTTTTCAAGCCCAAGCCTGCCACCTCCTGGCTCAGATTTGCTGCTTTGCATACTGAGAGCTCTGATGACATGGGAGGGGCTGCTTCTGCTGAGAGAGAATCTCTGAAACAGACAAGTGTGGCTTCAATATGATCTGTGTGCTCTCAGCATAGATAATGATGATGACTGCAGTTTCATTCCTATGAGAGACACTTCCTACAGGCAGCTGCACATCATACCAAAATGAAAGCACACAGATGAAAGGCTGCAGCAGCCTTTCTCATATAGCCTAGATAGTAGCCTAATCTCATATAGCCTAGACATCACATCCAGAACAACTCATAACTCGGAAGCAGAAGTGGTTTGAGCCGGCGGCCATATTTGATTTTTCCAGGAGCAATAATGGAAAAAAAACCACTAAAAAAGCACACCAGAGCGGCGAAATTATCAGGTAGACATTTATTCTTTACAAGCTATCGACTGATATGTTTATTTTGTGTGAAACGTTCATCTCTGGTTCCCTTTAACCACTTCACCACTGAGGGGTTTTACCCCCTGAGCACCAGAGCAATTTTCACCTTTCAGCGCTCCTTCCATTCATTCGTCTATAACTTTATCATTACTTATCACAATGAAATGAACTATATTTTGTTTTTTCCGCCACCAATTAGGCTTTCTTTAGGTGGGACATTATGCCAAAAATTATTTTATTCTAAATGTGTTTTAATGGGAAAATAGGAAAAATGTGGGAAAAAATTAATTATTTTTCAGTTTTCGGCCATTATAGTTTTTAAATAATGCATGCTACTGTAATTAAAACCCATGAAATTTATTGGCCCTTTTGTCCCGGTTATAAAACCATTTAAATTATGTCCCTATCACAATGTTTGGCGCCAATATTTTATTTGGAAATAAAGGTGCATTTTTTTCAGTTTTGCGTCCATCCCTAATTACAAGCCCATAGTTTATAAAGTAACAGTGTTGTACCCTCCTGACATAAATATTTAAAAAGTTCAGTCCCTAAGGTAACTATTTATGTATTTTTTTTAATTGAAAATGTTTGAAATTTTTTTTCATTACAAAAAAAAAAATGAGGAGTGTGGGAGGTAATGAGTTAATTTTTTGTGTATAACTAATTCATTTGTGTTTGAAAAATTTTTAGGGTGTAGTTTTACTATTTGGCCACAAGATGGCGACAGTAACTTTTTGTCTAATGCGACCTCCAAGCGTCCTTCCGGACGCTCGGAGGAAGTATAAGGAGGCTGGACACGTGAGTTTTTTTTCACAATGATCGCGTTGCCCATCGGAGAGCAGCAGATCATTGCGGGGCTTAGATCAACGAACGGGAATGGATTTTCCTGTTCACTGATCTCCGGACGAGCGGGCGACGGCGTGTTTACTAGCGGCGGGCGGCGTGTTTACGAGCGGGAGCGTTGGCAGCGGCGGGAGTGCGCAAAGTACGGATTTCTCCGTCCCTGGGGGTTAAAGGATGGAAAAAGGGACGGAGAAATTCGTACGGGCGGGGGTAGAGTGGTTAAGTGTGCTTGTGTTTCACCGAAAATAATATTAATTTTTGTTCCAAAAAATTTGCTAGGGCTTATTTTGGGGGGATGTCTTATATTTCACACTACACTCGCCGTCACCTTGGCCAGTCAGAGGGGAAACTTTGGCATGCGACCAATCAGGCGGGGTTGCTGGCACCAGACTGGCCAATCACAGCCATCCACTGCTCCTTTTGCTAACTGGTGCTGATGGATCATGGCACTATCACTGGGCCAATTACTGCACTCGATCAGTAGCAGTGACCTATCAGATATCAAGGTTACGGCGAGTGTAGTGTGCGTGCGGACCTCTCGCCGGTGATGGGGTTTTGGCATGCCTCGATAAGAGGCATAAATCGACACCACACTAGCTCTTCCTCTATGGATTGCGGTAATGTACTGATCAGGCACCCTGCTCTGTCATCTCTGCACATAGCTGATAACTTTGCTGTGTGCAGGGATGACAGGACCGGTGCCCAATTATCACTTTACCATCCTGTCCACGCCTGCCTGACTCTTCCTCTGCTAGAGCTTACTTTTGAGGGAGGGCTTATATTTCAAGCATGGTTGATATTGCAGCTAGGGCTTATTTTCAGGGGACGGCTTCTCTCTGTACTGCCCTCCTCCCTCCGGTGTAACCACAGCTATCTCAGAGAAGCCTACAGGCATACATTACTTGTTCAGAGGCAGTAGAAAAGATCAGAAGACAATAACATCATTTTTGCAGTTTGCATAAAGCAAGATGGCAGCCCCCATGCCAGAAAAATATCAATTCTGCAGCTCTGCTCAGCATAACTAGATGGTGGCATGCAATGCTGAAACAGTGTTATTTAGATATGTAGAACGTAACAATGTTGGTTTGCTTTGAAAATATAAAGGATCTGAATATTTTCCGATATATATATATATTTATTAGAGAGGTTTCAGTTATGTGTTTTGCTACTTCTTGTGTACAAAATAAATGGCTATAAAGCAGCTATTGGTTCTAGAGACTGGCTGCTATTTGTTGCCGATCTCTACAACCATCTCCTGGGGTATATCAGTCCATAGCAATGGCTGCCTAACAGCTGATGAATGCACAATATGACATAACAGGTCCTCACAGCCGCCTGCACGCACCTTTTTAAAATAAATAGTGAGAATGAGATTTGTTTTCCTCATTACGGTGGAGCGCTGCTCTTCACGCTTTTCATAAATCAGGTCTATGAAGTTGAGGAATGCGCATCACAAGGACCATTTTGTAAAGTCTATACATCTTCTGTGGACAGGAATTGCTGGAGAGAGGTTTGAGGTCTGGAACAAGCCCAAGCCTTCACACCTAGGGGTATGACTAGCAGTCAGCCCTCAGCCTCCTAACGCAGTGGTGGCTAATGATACAGCTGAGAATGCTCTATTATATGTGCAGCTGCAGTGCGGGCCTATTAGTCTGTGCCTGAGACACAGGCTGCTTAAATGGCTGCTGCTGCTGCTGCTGCTAGGGAATTGGTGGGTGTTTAGTTTGGGTTGTAGTACTTCTCTTGTCCCTTAAAGAAAATTGTCTAACATGTAAAAGGATGAAGCAACAAGTGACTGCTGCCCGCAAGAAGGAAGGGAACAATAATTACAGAAAAAAAAAACAGCAACTAAAAGGAATTAAATAAAAAAAAATAAATAAAAAAATATTTAAAGACAACAGGAGAATCAGCAGAAAAATCAGAGAAAACAGCAGCAAAGGAGTTAAAGTGACCCTGAACAGACCTAAATAATACTGAATTTACTGAAGCTTCCTCCAGCCCCCTGTAGCCTGCAAGGTCACTCAGTGCGGTTCTGGAAAGAATGAACGCTTACGGCGATGGGCGCATGATCGTCCTGGGTGTGCAGACGAGCCATGCAACTGCCACCGTGAAACTGCTGGGCAAATCACGCAGCTAAAGAAGCCAGTGGGAGAATGGAGGGGACCAGGGGCGTAGCAATAGGGGTTGCAGCGGTAGCGACTGCATCGGGACCCTTGGGCCAGAGGGGCCCCGAAGGGCCCTCCCTCAACTACAGTATTAGCTCTCTATTGGTCCTGTGCTCATAATAATCACTTCTATAGATACCTTAAATAGTGGTAATTATTAACAAATGGTTCCCCATCCCCTTCTTGCACCTCTGACACTGTAGTTGCCATTGGCAGGTTTTGGTGCGCCGTATCAATTGTCACGTATAGAGTGCCCCATTGTAAAAGTTGCATCGGGGCAAACAGCTCCTTAGCTACGCCACTGGAGGAGACACAGAAGATGCCGAGGGACCTGGCGGGCTACAGGGGGCCAGAGGTAGTTCTTTATTTCATTTTTTAGGTCTGTTCAGGGTCACTTTAAAGAGAACCCGAGGTATCAAAAACATAAAAAAGCAAATACTTAGCAAAGGTAAGTAGCAGGAAGCCTCTCTGGATCCCACCCTGTCCTCGAGTTTTCCGCTGATGCCTGGAACCCTCCTGCCCAGTACTACCCTTCTTGCACGAGTGCAGGTGCACATGGCTGCACCTGCACAGTAGCACAGAGCACGATGTTCATCCTGACAAGCTCTTGTTAGAGTTCTTTAGGGGGTCCCTGCTTGGCAATGAAGGACTGGAGGACGGTGTGGGAAGTTTCAATAGGCTTTCCTCTTCTTAGGTAAGTATCTGTTTTTCTACCAGAGGTTCACCTCGGGTACGTATTAAGAGCTTGCAATCCTTTGCTTGACAACTGTTAGTCCTTACTAGGCCTTCTGTGGTTAAACAGTGCTCTGTGAAAACAGAGGGTGGCATAGAGAGCAGAGTGTACACCATAATACACATCCTCTAGCACACCACTTGTAAGTATCTACACTAAAGAATAATTTTCAAGCACTGAGGTAAAAAGATCAAATCAAAGTTATTTTGAGTATTTTCTTGTTTGTTGGGAGTTTTAGAGGTATTTTATTGGTAAGATTTGAAAATATTTGGTTGAAGAAAACTCAGGAGACATGTTAATAGGATGTGGGTCAATGCGGCTGGTGTCAGCCTCTTCTTTCTGAATCCCACTTCTGATTGGTTAGTTTCTGTGGCTTCACAGGCCAAAGCGAAAGGTCACGCAGGATGTTTTTGGGTTTACGACCAAATCTGTCCCCACACATATAATCAAACATTTGCAAGATTTGAAAATATTAATTGAATTTGAATTCTGGACTGAGGCTGCAGTCACAGTGGGACATTGCGGAGCTGCGTTATAAACAGAGTTGGGCCGAACGGTTCGCCGGCGAACCTGGTTCGCGCGAACCTAGGTGGTTCGCGTGCGGGTACCGCACGCGAACTTTATTGCGGAAAAGTTCGCCCCATTGCGGTTCGCCCCATAATGCACTGAGGGTCAACTTTGACCCTCTACATCACAGTCAGCAGGCCCAGTGTAGCCAATTAGGCTACACTAGCCCCTGGAGCCCCACCCCCCCTTATATAGGCAGGCAGCGGCGGCCGTGGCCACTCGTGTGCCTGCATTAGTTAGAGTAGGGCGAGCTACTGCAGTCTCTCATAGGGAAAGATTAGTTAGCCTTAGCTTGTCCCTGGCTGCATACCTGTTCATTGATCCTGCCACTGCATACCTGTTCATTGATCCTGCCACTGCATACCTGTTCATTGATCCTGCCACTGCATACCTGTTCAGTGATCCTGCCACTGCATACCTGTTCATTGATCCTGCCACTGCATACCTGTTCATTGATCCTGCCACTGCATACCTGTTCATTGATCCTGCCACTGCATACCTGTTCATTGATCCTGCCACTGCATACCTGTTCATTGATCCTGCCACTGCATACCTGTTCATTGATCCTGCCACTGCATACCTGTTCAGTGATCCTGCCACTGCATACCTGTTCATTGATCCTGCCACTGCATACCTGTTCATTGATCCTGCCACTGCATACCTGTTCATTGATCCTGCCACTGCATACCTGTTCAGTGATCCTGCCACTGCATACCTGTTCATTGATCCTGCCACTGCATACCTGTTCTGTGAACCCACCACTGCATACCTGTTCTGTTCAGTGGACCCGCCACTGTATACCTGTTTAGTGAACCCGCCACTGCATACCTGTTCTGTTCAGTGGACCCGCCACTGTATACCTGTTCAGTGGACCCGCCACTGCATACCTGTTCTGTTCAGTGAACCCGCCACTGCATACCTGTTCTGTTCAGTGGACCCGCCACTGTATACCTGTTTAGTGAACCCGCCACTGCATACCTGTTCTGTTCAGTGGACCCGCCACTGTATACCTGTTCAGTGGACCCGCCACTGCATACCTGTTCTGTTCAGTGAACCCGCCACTGCATACCTGTTCTGTTCAGTGGAGTTTGGTGTGTCAGTGTGAAGCAGTACCTTAATTACACTCCCTGATTGATGTATACACATGCAAGATGTTTTAAAGCACTTTAGGCCTGTCATTTAGCATTCAATGTGATTTCTGCCCTTAAAACGCTGCTTTGCGTCAAATCCAGATTTTTCCCGGTGACTTTTGGCGTGTATCCCACTCCGCCATGCCCCCCTCCAGGTGTTAGACCCCTTGAAACATCTTTTCCATCACTTTTGTGGCCAGCATAATTTTTTTTTTTTTCAAAGTTCGCATCCCCATTGAAGTCTATTGCGGTTCGCGAACTTTAACGCGAACCGAACCTTCCGCGAAAGTTCGCGAACCCGGTTCGCGAACCTAAAATCGGAGGTTCGGCCCAACTCTAGTTATAAACTCTTATTTAAACTTTTTTTTAATTTAAACTCTTGTTTAAACTCTGCAATGCTAATCCTGTTGTGCCAAAAATAATTCCGGGTACAATCCCCGTTGT
The DNA here is from genome assembly GCF_040937935.1 of Hyperolius riggenbachi. NCBI lineage: Eukaryota > Metazoa > Chordata > Amphibia > Anura > Hyperoliidae > Hyperolius > Hyperolius riggenbachi. Next base: position 116,742,125 of record NC_090649.1, on the reverse strand, counting down.
ACTTGGCGAAATAAATATGATTCTGATTCTGATGATTCTATGCGTTGTTCACAGTGCGACATTAGCATCACATTGTAACGTGCAGTGCAAGCAAGCAGTGCGTTACCTCTAAACCATATATGCCAAACTCCGACTCGGGGGCCATATCTGTCCCTCACATCCATTACATTTGGCCCTCAAGTGGTTTCCCCACTTTGCATTATGTTTGGCCCTCTCTAGACCGGAAGCAGTAGATTTGGGCGCATGAGACAAGTGGACAAAAAGGGCGCCCCATTCACTTCCATTATAAATATCGTTTAATGGGCGCTGAACGGGGAAAATAAGGCGCCGGAGATTTTTAAGGATTTATAACGGCGCCCGGAGATTTTTAAGGATTTATAACTATGTTTGTGATGATTTAAGTTTACAAAATGAGCCCGTGACGAATAACGTTTATGAAGATAATAAATCACTATTTCTAAAACATTTCTAACACATTATTATCCACCCAAAAAAATAATTTACATTTTTTTTCTTTACATTTTTTATTTATTAATGTCTGTAAAACATTATTATCCATAGGGGGTTTTAGGTTTAGGCACCAACAGGGGGGTCTTAGGTTTAGGCACCAACTGGGGGGTCTTAGGTTTAGGCACCAACAGGGGGGTCTTAGGTTTAGGCACCAACAGGGGGGTCTTAGGTTTAGGCACCAACAGGGGGGTCTTAGGTTTAGGCACCAACAGGGGGGTCTTAGGTTTAGGCACCAACAGGGGGGTCTTAGGTTTAGGCACCAACAGGGGGGTCTTAGGTTTAGGCACCAACAGGGGGATCTTAGGTTTAGGCACCAACAGGGGGGTCTTAGGTTTAGGCACCAACAGGGGGGTCTTAGGTTTAGGCACCAACAGGGGGTCTAGGGGTTAGGGATAGGTACAGGGAGGGTTTTTAATAAACGAAAATATAAGTTTCACTTTACAAACAGGGAAGATTAACGTTTTAAGAATTGCCGATCTCATACACATTATTTAGTGATTTATAAATTCATAAAACACTATTTATAAACGAAATTCTACACAATAATTTCTATAAACGATATTTCCATTTATCGTTTATACCACGCGCCCTTTTTTCCCGACGCCCTTTTCGTACGTACGCCTCTAGACCACCAGGGAAACAACACTGGTGGTGAAGCCCTAGATCACCAAGGAAGACATATGGTGTAGGGAGGGGGAAAGCACTAAACACCAGGGAACTGTATAGGGAAGGGTGGGTGCACTAGACACCAGGGAACTTTATAGGGGAGGGTGGGGGTCTCTAGACACCAAGGAACTTTATAGGGGAGGGTGGGGGTCTCTAGACACCAGGGAACTGTATAGGGGAGGAAGGGAGGCAATTAGACACCTGGGAACTTTATAAGGGAGAGAGGTGGCCACTAGACACTGAGGTTGGTCTTTGGTCCCAGTGTACAATTTCAGCCCACTTTGGTTTTGAGTTTGACCCCCCTGCTCTAAACACACACGTTAACAGGTACAGGAGAGCATACTTTTCATTGACTGTATGCTTTCCTGTACCTACTGTATGCGACAGTAATGCAGCGTTAATGTGCGTTACCACCTTATTTTTGCGTTGCATTGTAATGCTGCTTTGCGACTTTAACCTTACAACGCAACGGCCTACTGTGAATGTAGCCTCAGAATGAATTCGCATTTGATGCAGACTCCACTCTCTTCGCTAGATGAACAAAAAAAATATATGATCAGGGAACGCTTCCTTCTCTGGCCTAGACTGTGCAACCAAAGATGTATCTCAATTCTCAACCTTCCACTGCTCTGCATCTCTGCCTCCGAATTTTTTTGTTGCTTCATTTTTTTAATGCTTTTCCAGTATCTCTTCAATCAGTTGTATGTTTTGTTTCCTGCCATTAGTAATCTTTTAGTATGGAGTTGTGTTACTTTTCTATTTTCTGCATCAGTGCATCTTCAGGTTAGCCTGTTGCTACACCTACGTCTTCTGTTTTGTCATTTCTGCTCTTCATGCCTTACTCCAGTTCATTTCTAAGGTTGCTTGATGAAATTCTTGTGTTCAGATCATTTACTTCAGAAGCCGAATAAAGTTATGTAGCATAGAATCAGGAAAATAACAACATAACATGTCTCTGCACATTCCTGTTTTTTCATAGAGGTAAAACCACATTACATACCACCACAGAAGAACAGACAGAAACTTTTTTGAGCTTTGTAAATCGTTAACGTGAATATGTAAGGAGAAAAAAGTAAACTTAGATACTTACCTCAGTACAGCAAAGTCCCCATTATCTGGAACTCAGGCAGGCAGCCAGAAGTCTCAACTAACCGGCATAGCTGAGGGGATAACGGGGACTGTGCTTTGGGATTTTCTAGGGGTGTTTGCAGGACGCAAAATACTTCCCGAGCCTCCGAGTGCCTCCAGTAGCTCCTAGTGGCTTTTCAGTGTCCATGCATGTTCCTGACGCATCATGTGACCCAATGTGGGTCAGGTGACATGGTGGTGTAATGTCTGATTGCGCTGCCCGGAAGCTCCCTTCCACACTGAGTAGCACGCATGCTCAGTGTGACGTTAATGATGCTGCTGGAGATAAAATACGAAATATCTCCGCTCCCACACCTCTTACACTCCCCAAATTTTCAGGGTAGGGAGGGGACCCCCCGAACGACCTCTATGCCAAATTGCAGCCCCCGAGACCCGCTGGTTCAGGAGATAGATTAGAGAAATCTATCTCGGGAACCAGCGGGTCTCGGGGGCTGCAATTTGGCATAGAGGTCGTTCGGGGGGTCCCCTCCCTACCCTGAAAATTTGGGGAGTGTAAGAGGTGTGGGAGCGGAGATATTTCATATTTTATCTCCAGCAGCATCATTCTAGAATCTATAGGAAATGTGGCCGCACAGTCTCCTACTGCGCATGCGGGGCAGTGCAAATCCACAGGCAGCGTAATCAGACACAACACCGGAAGCTGTACATGATGCCAGAAAGCTGCTAGGAAATAAAGGATGGGTAGAACACACCGCCCAGAAGCTCGGTAAGTATTTTATGGTGCACGTGGAGAAAGTTTGTGCTTTTTTCGGCTGGCAAACACATGTATAAGGCATCAGTCAATCTGGCTGATACCGGATACTGGGGTCTTTGCTGTAGAGGGTAGAATCTGGTTCATGCAGAGGCTTCCCATCTACCTCAAGCCTACAGATCCAATGCTGGGAACCCCTAAGCATATCCAGCATGGGCTTGTCAGATATGCTCATGTGGTCGTACTGTGAATGTGCAAGTACAGGCCACACCTGCACAGTAGAACGAAACCACTCGTGCACGGCTTTGTCCTCCGTGCATAATCAGCTTTGTGCTACTGTGAATGCGTGGATCACACTTGCGCATGCACAGTACAGCCGCACTCATCTGCAGACAGGAGCATGGCTTCTTGGGAAGGCTTCCCTCTACTGAGATGCGTATCTAACTTTTACCTTTTTTCTCCTTACGGGTTTGCTTTACATAAAAGCTCAGTTTTCATAACAGATAAGATCATCATCACACTGATGAGTGCTCCCGCCTGCAGGGATTGGAACGCAATCCTTTGGACAACAGTTTGGGGATGATTGCTAGAAGCTAGTGATGCATCTGTTGCTATGTATTATTATTAATTATTGTATTTATAAAGCGCCAACATATTACGCAGCGCTGCACAATAGATAAATGGGTTAACATACAAGGTAGGACATACAGGAAACTCACAACAAAACAAGATCATGCAAATGATTTGATAACATAACAGTGTTATAGGTCAAAATAGAGACTGTTCTAGTCCACAAGAGGGGTGACTGTCAGTAAGATTGCATAATCAAGCTGGGAACACAAGGGAGAAGGGCCTGCCAGAGGCTTACAATCTAAAGTGGCAATGGGCAATGTAGGGGCAAGGCTTGGCATACAAATCTACGGAGTGGCTTCTGGCGGGTGGGGTGAGGACAGGGCCGGTTCCAGACTTTTTGCCGCCTGAGACAAACTTGTGAGGATGTCTCCCCCCCCCCCCCCTCCCCATAGGTAGCCAGCCTGGAGGGAGTAGCAGCCAGGAAGGGGGAGCAACGGGCACAGCGGTGGGGAGGGGGTCAGACTTCCCTGCTCACCTGGGGCTTCCCCGTCCGCGCTTCCCCTCCAGCTATTTTCGCTAAATGTAATTAAGCCGGCAGCGAGCGGGAAAGCAATCACTTTACTTCCTTACATCACTTCCTTCACTGCCGCCCACTGTTCAGGGCTCGGTGAAGAGCAGAACATTGTGTACTGCTCAGGGGTTGCTGCATGCTGGATCTTTAGGCAATGTCAGAGGGCCCCTGTACACATGCTGGATCTTCAGCTGGGAGGGTCCTTAACCTTGTGGGGACCGCGTGTAGTAAATCCTACGCCGCACTTGTGGCTGCCTAACTCTGATGCAGCGTAGGATTTCTGCCCCCTTCCATTTCCACTCCCAATGCGATCGTGCGCACCCGAGAGGGGATATTAAAGCGGAATATAACCCTGCATTTCAACTTTGCTCTAAAATATTATTTACAGCATATTATATGCAAAAAGCATTTTTTTTTTTTACTAGACCAGCATTGGAAGGGTTAAACACAGAGGTTTAAAGGTCCTGGAGAGATATGCAGAAGTTCAGATAGATACATTCTATTTAGTTACATGTATCTATTGATAAACAGTTACACACTCTTTGGCTGTCATCCAAGCTCCTTCTTAGTGAGAGAGATGAGTCACATTCAACACTTAGATACATTATGTAAACAAAATGTATCTATTTCAGCTTCGGATGCGTCTGCAGAAATCTAAAGGAACTTTAAAGCCCTGTGTAACCCTTCCAATGCTGGTCTAGTAAAAAAAAAAAATGCTGGTTGCATATAATATACTGTAAATAATGTTTTAGAGCAAAGTTGAAATGCAGGGTTATATTCCGCTTTAAGCTGACATCTAGCCTCAGTGATCAGGACAGGAGCCATCACGATTGGCTCCTGATCACGTGATCACTACGATCGCTGGCTGATGGTAGTGATCTCTATTGGCAGCGGCGTTCTGAGGGGAAGAAGAGGACCAGGATAGTATGAGCAGCAGTACGAGCAGGGATGCCGTCCAGAGCGGAGGGGGCTAAAGCTGCTCTTCGCTGGAGCCTGGGAGGTGAGTAAAGGCTGCTGGCAATACGGGGGACACCTGGCCACACAGGGTACACTATGCCTAGCTAACTATACTGGGGATCCGGCTACCTGACCCCCCAACCCCCACCCCACATGTAAAATCGCCTGGTCCTTAAAGAGAATCTGAAGCGAGTATAAATCTCGCTGATTCTCTTATATTCAGCAGGGGCATGTGTGCCCCTGCTAAACCACCGCTATCCCGCCGCACAACAGGGGTCCCTTACCCCCCAAATCCCCTCCATCCTCGCCGGGGATCGCTTCCTGGTGAGGCAGGGCTAATGGCCGCAGCCCTGCCTCACACGCATCTGTCAGCGCGTATCTCTGCCTCACACCCGCCCCTCTCCCTCTTCCTTCACTGAGAGGGGCGGGGAGAGGCGGAGATCGGCCGCTGATAGACGGCGCTGAGAGGCAGGGCTGCGTCTATTAGCCCTACCTCTAGGAGCAGCAAAATCTACGACCAAGTTGGTCGTAGATTTTGCAGGAGGGGATTTGGGGGATCAGGGACCCCCGTTCTGCCGCGGGATAGCGGCGGTTTAGCAGGGGCACACATGCCCCTGCTGAATATAAGAGAAGAAGTGAGTTTTTTTACTCGCTTCAGTGTCTCTTTAAGGGGCGTTACTCAGCTGGTCCCCAGAAGGTTAATGGTCACCAGTAATGAGCAAAAATGCCTATATTCTTTTTGTATTAATTGTTGCAAAACTAATGTAAAATTCGTCTTAGTAACGAAAATGCCATTGAAAATCATTTTGTAATAAGTTTGTGATTTTCCACATTATTCGAAATTGAGCTCTGGAACCTACTGTAGTCGCGGGTCAACCTCAATGTCTAGTCGCCACCTCTCTCCCTTATAAAGTTCCCTGCTGTCTAATAGCCCCCCTCAGTCCCCTATACAGTTCCCTAGTGTCTAGTGTCCCCCTCCTTCCCCTAAACACTTCCCTGCTGTCTAGTGGCCCTCCGCCTGCATCCATACAGTTCCCTTGTGCTTTTTTGGTTCTCCCTCCCCTATACAATTCCCTGATGTTTAGTGGTACTCCCTCCCTATACAGTTTCCTGGTGTCTAGTGGCCCGCTCTCTCTCCTATACAGTTCCCTGGTGTCTGGTGGCCCCCTCCCTCTCCTATACAGTAGTGCTTTCCCCCTCCCCATATGGCTTCCCTGGTGATCTATGACTCACCCTCCTATAGCTTCTCTGGTGGTCCTAAGAGGGCCAAACATAATGCAAACTGGGGAAACCTCCTGAGGGCCAAATATGATGGCTCCGAGGGCCAAATTTGGCCCACGGGCCAGAGTTTGACATGTATGGTGTAGAGAAAAGCAAAAAAAAAATGCATAGCTTTAACAATGAAAGGGATGCTTTACATTACGTAACATTGTCTAGGAGATCATCAGGAATAATTATAGTATTAGTAAAAGGAAATGCTTTGTGAATAAATGGAAAATGTGCTGGCTGACCTCATACTCACCTTCGGGGATGTCTGATGCTGATATCTGATGGTACAGCCTGTAGTGTTTATTGCTGTTTAGTCTGTTTTGTAATTAGACCCATTTTTGTCAGTGATGCCCATTTTATTCAGGTTTATTTGTGAAAATACATCTAAACAATAGGAATAAATATGTTCCCAGCCCTGTGTTGTAGGCACTCAGGAACAATGTTTGTTTTTATCTGTTTACGTTTCTTGATTAGCTGATACCGGAAAAATTGCTTATAAAGTACCACCAGGTCTTCGCTGGCTATTTCCTGCAGCCCAGACCTGCAGAGCTTAGGCTGCATGCTTTTCACTAATAAATCCCAATACATAACCACATAAACAGGTCACCACCCCAGAAACTCTGTTAGATACTTAGTTTGAGAGGACATTCCCAGCCTTACAATCTGTATAAAGTCAGCAGCAAATGTTGGCCTGCTAGAAACTTACTGTCCTCACCACAAGTCCAAAGGTTCCTGACAGTCTAGCTTAGGCCAAATAGGCCTGGGATCCACACTGCAGGTTTGGGGTAGATCAGGGGCTTGCTAGGATCCTAAAAGATCTGGGGCACTTTTGGGGACTCCAGCTGAAAAATGGGTGGGGCCATGAACCATAATTTGGGTGTGGTCTTTACATGAACTTAACAGCGGTCTAAGTAGGCCTGTCCAGCAAAATGTTGGATGAAGCCCTCCTCTCCATTAATACACATACATAAATAAATACAGCATATCACATAAATAAGCAGTACCACTTAAACATACTAGGCAGAGTTATCTGGCTTCTGTGCTGACTGGTCTGGATTTTGCTGGGCGGGCTGGCCTGCAACCAGGTTATCTGGCAGTCCTCCCATAGCAGTCCATGACCTTCTAACGGACCCCCTCCCATGCTCCCATGTGCCTCCCATTGAGCACCACAACTCCCAGCATGCTCCCATAGAATAACTACAGCACTCTGCATACCCCCATAAAGGCACCACAGCACCCAACATGCCCCCATAGAGGCACCACAGTACCCAGCATACCCCCTATTGAAGCATCACAGCTTCCAGCATGCCCGCCATTGAGGCACCGCAGCTCCCAGCATGCCCTCATAGAGGCTCCACAGCTCTGACTCTGTCTGGGGGACATCCGGGGCACCCCAGAATAGATCCGTGGCACGTGCCACTGATCTTTGGGGCTAGCAACGCCCCTGGGGTAGATCACAGCTCCTTTCCAAAGAACTCAGTGCTTCTGCAGAGCAGCTTACAGCTCACCTTCAGCGCAAACACGCTCCTGTCTCTGCTGACACTGCACCTGTGCCTTACCATTTACAGACTTCCTGTCTGCCTAGAAGAAAACAAAGGTGTGTACTTGACTGGTATGGGAAGGCCCACTCAGTTGCTTCCCTCCCATTCCAGTGTCCAGGCCCTAAGCTGAAAAATAAAACTGTGAGTTGTTTTCAAATGGTTCCAGGACTCCTTCCTTAGTATACATTCTGCTTCAAGGGACTAGAACCGATACAATGGGGAAATATTTTCTGACTAGGGCCCATACCTGAAGTCCTGTACCATATAATCATACCCCCCAACTTTTTGAGATACGAAATAGTGGAATTTAAGACACGCCCCTGCCACACCCCTAATCACACACCCCGGCGCACCCCTAGTCACACATACCTTAAAGATTTCATGAGAACAATATGGACACTGGCCCTCTCTCTCTCTCTCCTGGTATTTATTTACATAGATGTGTACATCAGTCCTGAAAAAGGGACAAATGAGGAAGAAAGAGTAACAGATGGATTGTGGGACAAAAGAGGGACTGTCCCTCCAAAAGAGGATAATAATAATCAAAATAATATTAATTAGGCCCAGATTTACATCACTAGAGCCTATAGGCACAGATGTCCTGGCACCCTGCACTTTGCCATCCATGAACCTACAACCCCCCACCAATCTGCACTGAAAGTGTGCTGGCTGTCCCAGATGTCACTTCTCCCTTACTTCCCTTGCCTGTCATAGGTAGCTACAGGTGCCCCTTAGTATTAGGTAGCCAGAGGTACCCTTAGTATTAAGTAGCTAGAGGTGACTGAAGGGAGATCTGGTCGGTAAATGGCAAGAGCATGGTGAGTAACCTCTCATTTACACTCTGCTCTGGACTCTGCATAGGTAAGGAGGGAGGGAGGCACTCAGGAAGGGGAGTGAGCCACCTTTCCATCATCAAGCGCCTGTAGGCACGTGCCTACAGTGCCTTATGGTAAATCCGGCCCTGATAATAATAATAATAATTATAATGATAAAAACAGCATATGTCATTATATCGAAAGTCTATCCACATTAAATGTATAAGTCATATAACACATCCAACTGTAAAACTAACCTTCCTGCATGGACCGGGTTTTTGCACCAAATCTAACTTCATTCTGGACCGGAGTGCTGGTAAAGAGGAAACAAGATGCCCAGAGTTGCTATAGCTGCCAGTACTACATTGTGTGATGTTATGAGATCTGGAAATATTACATTTTTTTGTTCAAGATCAACCACGTTAGGTTCAATAAGGCCTCTTTTACACAGAGGTGGTGAATTCACCACCTGTCACCTGCTGCCATGCACTGGCTGGTGGTCACTTACTGGCGCTCATGGTGTTACAAACACTGCCATTTGGCTGTATGCAGCTGCAGCCAAACATCACTCTTGGGTGGCAAATGGGATGCTGAACTGCCCGAAAAGTACACAGATCAGGCTCTTATGTGAAAGAGGCCTAGAAATAGACTCCCATCTTTTGGGTGATCCTGAGCCTCCTGTAAAGGCTCGTACCCACCTTGCGATTCTTTGCAAGGTTCTTCTGGCGACTGGTGACCTTTTTAAGCAAGGAGCGTTCGTTTTTCGCGATCTCTTGAGGTGGGTACAAGTGGGTGATTAGGCAAATGACACTTTGCGACATGCAGCGCCAATAACCATCACGGCAGATCGGATCTTTAAGATTGCCAACAACTCCAGCGCATAGTGCTGTGATCATTTGAACTCTCGTTCTCACCCTGTCGTATGCCGTTGTGTGTTCCCGCAGGTAGGAAGATGGATCTGGGAACCTCCTTCATTGGGAGGTGTTGCTGAGAGGTTTCCTGATCCATCATTAGGTGAGTATTTAGCTTAAAGAGAACCCGAGGTGGATTTTCGGGAGGCAGATGGGACACAGAGGCATGTCTTTTGCCTAATGACATGCCTCTGTGTCCCCACACCGCCGCTCTCTGCCCCCCCCACCGCCGTGCTATAGCCCCCCGAGATTAGCAATAATATTTGTCGCTATCTCAGAGGTAAACACATCCCTGTTCAAAACACCTGCCAGGGGCATTCCTACAGGGTTTCCAGAGCTGCCATTGGACAGCTCTCTCTCCCTGGCCACGCCCCCTGCTGACCCCGCCTCCCTGCATGCTGCGAGAGACACAAACTTTCTCCTTGCAGTGGCGTGACCTATAGGTCACTAAAGTGAAAGTGGGCCAGTGCAGCCCACAGCAGCGGCGTGGAGCAGCAGTTTTTGAGCTACTTTTTTTTTTGAGCCCACCTCGGGCTCTCTTTAAAGAGACTCTGAAGGGAGAATAAATCTCGCTTCAGAGCTCAAAGTTAGCAGGGGCACGTGTGCCCCAGCTAAACCGCTGCTATCGCGCTGCTAAACGGGGGTCCCTTGACCCCCAAACCCCCCACTGCGACACTTGGTCGCAGACTTGGTCGCTCCTGGAGGCAGGGCTAACCGCCGCAGCCCTGCCTCCAGTCGCGTCTATCAGCGGCGCATCGCCGCTTCTCCCCCGCCCCTCTCAGTGAAGGAAGACTGAGAGGGGCGGGGGAGAGGCGGAGATACGCGCTGACAGACGCGCGTGGGGCAGGGCTGCGGCGGTTAGCCCTGCCCCAACCAGGAAGCGCTCCCCCGCTGCACCGAGGGGATTTGGGGGATCAGGGACCCCCGTTAAGCCGCGGGATAGCGGCGGTTTAGCAGGGGCACACATGCCCCTGCTATCTATGAGGTCTGAAGCGAGATTTATTCTCGCTTCAGACTCTCTTTAAGGCATATTGCTTGACTTCACAACAGAGAAGGATCATCCACCAGGCAACATAGACAGGTGCTTAGGGCCTAGTGGGCATCATGGGGCCCACCTGCCACCTTCCTCTACCAAAATAACAACAAGGGGGCCCATATATACTACCTTGCCTAGGGCCCCATTGCATCTTAATCCATGTCTGCTTCACAACCTGGTTCCCATGCGGAATATATCCAGGCCACATGATATATGAAGTTTCTGGGTATATTGGTGGCGGTAACAGCTTCTTGTACAGCGCAGCAGTATTCCAGTGACTGAATGAGCTTTGTAGAGCCAATTTGTTAAACTTCTGACTTCCCATTCACACATTTCCTTTAGCGAAAAACCTATTTAATGTCAAATATGGTTATACTAAATGATCCAAAGTGTTTTTATGTTCAGTTTCACAGCTCATTGACTGCATTAGCTCAGACACGCTCATACATTGTCTAATCATGTGTTCAGAGCTAAGCGGCAAGGCTGCCTATCTAAGGACGACTTTTTGTGGATCATTTCAGTTGGCTTAAAACAGGAATAAAGAAAAAAAAATTGCTGTCCGTATAAAATTTTGCACAAACCCATCCAGCGCCTGGATCAGCCATCTTCGGAATGTTCCCATCAAGCCCTCGGCTGCTTTGAAACGGTTGACACCCGGGCCATACCTGCTGAGCACATTTTCAGCGTGTACCGTAAATCATATACTCGGTTACATTGTATTTTAGCCCACGCACATAACACAGTTCAGTTAAACAAAAATAATAATAAAAAAGAAAAAAAATGCTGGAGCGAAAAAACTTCTCAAGCATTGATAATGTGGACGGAAGGCCTCCTCTCAGTGTGAGAACGGATCTAGCAGCACAGAGGAAAACAAAGAGAATGTGTGTATTACATGTTCACAGCCAAGGTTTCTGCTCCTCGCTGACTGGCTCAGTCAATAAAGCTGAGAAACAGGCACACACATGCAGCGCAGACAGGCAACAACTCTTCACTGAAGCTTCTGGGGATTCTGAAGGCCGTGTCCAATCACAAACCACACTTCAAATATATAAAATGTGCTTCTCTTGTTGTCTATATTGATAAGGGTCTTCTTTGCATATAAAAGAGAACCTGTAACGATTCACAACAGAACATAGAATCCTATTCAGGGTACCAATTTTTATGTTTTTATTTAGCATTTATATTGCACGAAAATTTTCCACACAGGGGCGTAACAATAGACCCTACAAGGGATGCCTCCGCAGGGGGCCCAGAAGCCACAGGGGGCCCCATGGGGGAAAAAGTTTGAGAGACTGACAACTAAGGGCATGGAGAAAAAACGTATTCTACTCTGGTACCATTGTTATGTTAACTGCATGTGTCCACCACACAGATAAGGAATCATACACACTTTAGAATTTGTACACTGTCCCTGCTCCCTAGGGTTCGTAAAAAGCATCTGTCTCACACTGCAGCAGAGTTCTGATGACTTCATGTACAGCTTTACAAACAAAGGAGTCACAGTTGAAAAAAAGTTGTATACCATCCCTCAGAAGAGATTCCTAGATTCTTATCACACACAGGCTAGTGACCTTATGCTGTCTAATTACTGGAAAAAGTGGAATGGTTAAAGGGGCCCATACACCTAACGATTTTCCCGCCGATATACAGCAGATTCGATCACTGTGATCGAATCTGCTGTGAAATCGTCGAGCAAATGCTGACAGAACGATCAATTTCAGCCCGAAATCAAACATTCTGGTCGATTCCCGTCGATCCGTCCGCGCTGAAGATTTTTCTCGATCGCCGGTGGGTCGGGAGTGCGTCGATAGCGGCGTTCAAATGCCCGACGACCGACGCAATACAGCGGAGATACATTACCTGTTCCGGCCAGCGTGACTCCCCCGGTCTCCGTTGTCTACTTCTCCAGGCGCCAGGGCTGCAGCCTCCTTGAACTTCCTGCCCCGGCAGGAAGTTTAAACAGTAGAGCGCCCTCTACTGTTTAAACTTCCCCTGGACAGGAAGTTCAGTGAAGCAAGACAGCCGGACCAGAGACCAGCGCGGAGAAGAAGACAGCGGAGCCCGGGGGAGTTGCGCCGGGCAGATCATGTAATTTATGCGGGGGGGGGGGGGGGTGCGGCGGCAGTGGCAGCTTCACAGTTTGTGATCGGTTTCATGCTGAAATCGATTCACAATCTGTTTGCAGTAAAGGCAGCCATACGATCCCTCTCTGATCAGATTCGATCAGAGAGGGATCTATCTGTTGGTCGAATATGATGGTTAATCGACCAGTGTATGGATACCTTAAGATTGATGTCTGACTGTCGCTGCCTCATTGAGAGCTTTTCTTATATTGGGTCCAATATCCTGTAATAACAGTATCAATCAGTGACATTCAGAATGTTTTGCCAAAGTTACAGTAAATACTGTATCTCACGTTCAGCATGTCATTGTTGTCCCTCCATATAGCATGTGCTCTCATGTAGTAAAGTAATACGGCTGTGTGTGTATGTATGTACTGGGAGCAGAGCTGCAACATGGGACTTGTCAGCTGCAAGGGGCTGGAGGAAGCTCCGGGTAAGTAGATCTGGGGGGAGCATAGATTGCCTGACATTTCCTTTAAGTCTAAGTGTATTTATCTGCATGGGGAAAACACATTGGTCCTCAGTTTTCCTGTGCAGAAAGCGAGGGGGAGGGGGACCCTTCCAAAGTTTTGCAGGGGGGCCCAGTGATGTCTAGTTACGCCCCTGCTGCCGCAGCACTTTGCAGTGTATATATAGTCCTGTCACTAACTGTCCTTCATAGGATCCCACAATCTAGTCCCTACCATAGTCATATGTCTATTGTAGTCTAGGGCCAATTTTAGCGGGAAGCCAGTTAACGTATCTGTATGTTTTTGGTATGTTGGCGGCAGGCCCGGCCCTAGACTTTTTGCCGCCTGAGGCAATTTTTAAAGAAATCGCCGCTGCCCCCCCCCCCAAGCCGTTGTTGTGGGGGGCCGCCCGAGCTGGAGGGGATAGCGGGCAGGAAGGGGGTATTGGGCCTAGCGGCGGGGAGGGGCCCCCCCTCCCTCGCCTGGGTCCCCCGTCCTCCGCTCCCCTCCAGCTTTAAAAAGGTCCGTGCTGTGGCTGCAGCTATTCGTAAGTAGTGTGTTCCGGATCATGAACGATTCGGATCTTTGATCCGAATCTATTTTGTGAGTCGAATCATCCGAATCATCAAAATGTGTGATTCGGATTGAAAAGGGGGCGGGGCCAGGAGTGACATGCCCCCTTCTCAGCGGGCAGCGGGGTCTTGGAAGCAGAGCAGAGATGGATAGCTCTGTTGGAAGGGAGCCACCCTTGCAGGGACAGGTAGATGAGAGAGAGGGGACATGGGTGCCACTGCCAGATATGTGTAGAGCACACATACTGGCTATAATCTGCTGCTCATTATAGGCTGTCTGTTCCGTAGTGCTGCACAGTCTTCACATGGGAAGCTTTTGGCTCAGCACAGCTCAGTAACTTTGCAGACAGTGTGATTGATCCTCCTGCACTCGGCACTAAACAGCTGCACTTCACTTCTGGGAATGCTTTCTTTCACTGTAGGACGTTTTCTTTCAAAGTGTACAGATGAACATATAGGTGAAATATAGGTAAAGCATATGACTTCAGCATGTGGGTATTACGTGCAAACATTTCTGCTCGTCCCTCCTCCCATCTCTGTCCACTCCTTGCCCTCTGTCCATCTTCTCCCCTTCTCTGTGTGTCCACCCCCCTCCCCTTCTCCTGTCCACAGACCTGTCCTGCTGTTCATTTCACCCCCGAATGCTTCAGTAGTAAAATGATCCAAGATTCGGATCAAAGATCCGGATCTCTTCAATGATCCGATTCGAATCATCCGGATCATTGAAAAGATCCGAACTTCCCATCTCTATTCGTAAGAGGCAACGGGCGGGGATTACTCACCTCTTCCTCGTTCCAGGCCAGCGTGCGCTCCACTGACGTCACTTCCTGCGGCGTAGCAGGAAGTGACGTCAGTGGAGCGCACGCTGGCCTGGAACGAGGAAGAGGTGAGTAATCCCCGCCCGTTGCCTCTTACGAATAGCTGCAGCCACAGCACGGACCTTTTTAAAGCTGGAGGGGAGCGGAGGACGGGGGACCCAGGCGAGGGAGGGGGGGGGGGTCCGACCCCCCTCCCCGCCGCTAGGCGCCGCTAGGCCCAATACCCCCTTCCTGCCCGCTATCCCCTCCAGCTCGGGCGGCCCCCACACACATGGACGGGCGGGTGCCGCCCCCCCAGAAGTGCCGCCTGAGGCAAAAGTTTCACCCCGCCTCATGGGCGGGCCGGCCCTGGTTGGAGGAAAGCGGAACACTTGGCAGAAACCCAAACAGACACAGAGAGAACATACAAACTCCTTGCAGATTCAAACCGGAAACCCAGCGCTGTAAGGCAAGAGTGCTTTCCACTAAACCACCATGCTACCCTTGTTAATTTTCCTAGATTGAACAACAGAAACCCCATATCTATATATTACTATATATTGGTATGCAGCCGCACCCTCCCAGTGATGCTTAGCCTAGGCTGTTTATTATGCAGAATTTAACTCCCAGTGCACTGTGGGATGCCAGGTGTTATATCTGCTAGCTTCCGAACACACAGTGAACAAACATGCCGCAGTGATGCACCTTGCCAGAGTGCCAGAAGTAAAGATGTCACCACCTGTGATAATGATACGTTTGTAAATCAAGTTGAGGAAAGATTTTACTGGAGGGAAATACTGACTAAATACTTAATAAATGAATTGTGTACAAAAAAAATAAAATAAGCCATTTTATTCATTATGTTATAATAAGTAATGTTCTTCTTTAAATAGATGATAAGCTATGATGTTAGGTGGCCTTCTGCCCCAGAGCTCTCTGGGAGATCATCTGCAGTGACTTACCTTGCCAGCAGTAATCATGCTGAGGTAGGATTTTACAACAGGTGAACATTGACTAAATCATTTACCGTATACATTTTGTTCATTGAGTTACAGTATATCCAGTAAAGTTGCTCTTCTTTAACACTGATGATTGTAATCAGCTAATTACGATTACGCAAAATTTCACGTAAAATTTTCGCACTTAGGCCTATACAGTACGTAATTGATAATTTTTAATCAATGGACTTTGTATAAGCATTCCTAATTACGCATGAATTTACGCGTAATTTCGTGTCGACTTTGGCGGTGAATAGCAAAGCCCTCATACAAGCTATTGCTACCAAAATTTCACCATATGTTAAGGATGATAAATTCATGCATAATTACAAAAGCTTACAGTTACATACGCAATTAATTACGTTTTTCCCCAAATTTCGAAATACAATTACGATGCGTAAATGCGAATTACTATGTGTAATTATGCATAGTCGTAATTTCTGCTCATCCCTCGTTTAATTAGGCTGTACAGCGCTGCGATCTAAGGCAGCGCTGTACTGGGGACAGCCGTGTGAAACGGCCATCCTCTCGGTAGTGCAGGAAGTCATCAGCTGTCAAAGGCTGAAGCCTATGACAGCTGATCACGGGGATTGGCTGGTGGGGGGAGGGAGGGAGGGCAGGCTGGGAATTTTTTTTTAAAGAAATAATCAAATTTATTAATAAAATAATAAAATAAATATTTACAAAAAATAAAATAAACAACACAGGAAGGAAGGGGGGAGGGGAATCATATGTGTGCTGAGTTGTGCGGCCCTGCAGCGAGGCCTTAACCCTCCTGCCGATCTATTAAATATCGCCAGGGGGCAGCGCAGCAGGTTTTTTTTCTTTAAATGATGTAGCGAGCCCAGGGCTCGCTACATGATAGCCGCTGTGCAGCGGCATCCACCCACCCGCTTCGATCGCCTCCGGCGATCTGCGATCAGGAAATCCTGTTCAAAGAACGGGATTTCCTGGAGGGCTTCCCCCGTCGCCATGGCGACGGACGGGATGACGTCATCTACATCATTGGGAGTCCCGATCCACCCCTCAGCGCTGCTTGGCACTGATTGGCCAGGCAGCGCACAGGGTCAGAATGATTAGCTGCCGCAATTTCTGCCAATAACATACGTCAGTGCTCCCGATGTCATGGCTCCCAATGTAATCAAGAGTCGGGGACACTGACAGTGGCGTAGCAATAGGCCCTGCAGCGCCTGCGCCCGCGGGGGGGCCCGCCCCCCCCCCCTGGGGCCCGCTCGGGGCCGTTTTTTGGGGGCTGGAGGGGTGGCAGCATGAGGGGAAAGCCTTGCCCACAGTCGGCGGGGAGAGGGGAAGTTCCCCCCTCTCCCTCACCTCGGGGCTCTCCCCTCTGCGCCCCCCTCCAGCTAGTGAATGTGTGTGGGCAGCGGGCAGCAGCGGCGGCGGGATACATACCTTCTTCCTTGCGTTCCATC
The DNA here is from genome assembly GCF_040937935.1 of Hyperolius riggenbachi. Lineage (NCBI taxonomy): Eukaryota > Metazoa > Chordata > Amphibia > Anura > Hyperoliidae > Hyperolius > Hyperolius riggenbachi. The sequence goes on along the minus strand of NC_090649.1, from coordinate 116,725,067 downwards.
GCCGCCTTCTCGCTCTAGCGGCTGACGTCACTTCCGGAAGCGGAAGTGACGTCAGCCGCTAGAGCGAGAAGGCGGCGATGGAACGCAAGGAAGAAGGTATGTATCCCGCCGCCGCTGACGTCACTGCAGGGGGATTTTCAGGTGTCTGCTGCCCACATTACGATTTTCTGGTCACTGCTGCCCACATTACGATTTTCAGGTGTCTGCTGCCCACATTACGATTTTCAGGTGTCTGCTGCCCACATTACGATTTTCAGGTGTCTGCTGCCCACATTGCGATTTTCAGGTGTCTGCTGCCCACATTGTGATCTTCAGGTGTCTGCTGCCCACATTACGATTTTCTGGTCACTGCTGCCCACATTGCGATTTTCTGGTGACTGCTGCCCACATTAGGATTTTCTGGTGTCTGCTGCCCACATTACGATTTTCTGGTCACTGCTGCCCACATTGCGATTTTCTGGTGTCTGCTGCCCACATTACGATTTTCAGGTGTCTGCTGCCCACATTACGATTTTCAGGTGTCTGCTGCCCACATTACGATTTTCTGGTGTATGCTGCCCACATTAGGATTTTCTGGTGACTGCTGCCCACATTGCGATTTTCTGGTGACTGTTGCCCACATTGCGATTTTCTGGTGACTGCTGCCCACATTGCGATTTTCTGGTGACTGCTGCCCACATAAGGATTTTCTGGTGACTGCTGCCCACATTAGGATTTTCTGGTGTGTGCTGCCCACATTATGATATTCTGGTGACTGCTGCCCACATTAGGATTTTCTGGTGACTGCTGCCCACATTACGATATTCTGGTGACTGCTGCCCACATTGCGATTTTCTGGTGACTGCTGCCCACATGGCGATTTTCTGGTGACTGCTGCCCACATGGCGATTTTCTGGTGACTGCTGCCCACATTGCGATTTTCTGGTGAACTCTGCCCACATTACGATTTTCTGTCCCACATTACGATATTCTGGTGAACGCTGCCCACATTACAATTGTCTGGTGAATGCTGTCCACGTTACAATTTTCTGGTGACTGTTGCTCACGTTACGATTTTCTGGTGACTGGTGCCCACATTACGATTTTTTGGTGAACTCTGCCCACATTATGATTTTCTGGTGAACTCTGCCCACATTATGATTTTCTGGTGAACGCTGCCCACATTACGATTGTCTGGTGAATGCTGTCCACGTTACAATTTTCTGGTGACTGGTGCCCACATTACGATTTTCTGGTGAACTCTGCCCACATTATGATTTTCTAAAGGCCCACATTACGATTTTCTGGTGAACTCTGCCCACATTATGATTTTCTGGCCCACATTACGATTGTCTGGTAAAATGCTGCCCACTTTACAATTAATTTACAGTGAAACGCTGCCCCATTACGATTATTTGGCACCTATGGGGGAGGGGGGGCCCCATCCAAATATTCGCAGGGGGGCCCAGTGATTTCTAGTTACGCCCCTGGACACTGACATACTCTGTACACTGCCAGGGCTGGCGCTACCACATAGGCAAAGGGGCAATTGCTCCGGGTCTCCCCCTGACTTGTGCTCTCTGAGGCCCCTGCACTAGTTTGTCAGAATAGCAACGCACTGCTCCATGTCTTCATCCCAGCTGGCTGCGTCTTCTCCATGACCAGTCTTTATGCAATAACAAACACTGAGTCGCGGAGAAGAGGCAGCCAGCAAGGATGCAGACAGGGAGCATGGATGGTGCAGTAAGTTGCTATTCTGGAAACACCAGTGTTGGGGCCCTGGGGGACACAGTGACTTTAAAGGGGGGAGTTCAGGAGGTGCGGTAGCAGGCTTAAGGGCCCTGGGGGATGAATATGCTGGGGGAGGGGCAGTGGGGCCCCATTGTGGCTTGAACCGGCCCTGCCCGCTGTGAGTGATGAAAATGAGGAGACACGGTGCACAGAGCAGTACTTGGTATGTAGCTGCGGCTGGCTCGCTCTGCTCTGCACTCTGAACAGAGAGCAGGCAGGACCAGTGTTATCAACGAGGAGGAGGTGGAGGATAGGCAGCGGGTGGAAGCATGAATCCCGTGCTATGAGTCAGAAATTTAAGTCTGACTAAATTTAAGTGTAGTTTGATATAGCCAGACCAGAATTTCTCGACTTTTAGTCGAGGATATACGGTACTGACTTTTCGAACCCAGAAAAGTGGCCCAGCCATTGCAATGTAAATAATAGCGCTGAGAATAACTGGGGCGCAAGCCCTGCCCCCCACCATGTGCGGTGTTGCAGTATTAGTAACTGTTAGGGCCCGTTTCCACTTGTGCGAATCTGCATGCGTTTTCTGCATGCAGATTCCCATAACCAATACAAGTGGATGGGCCTGTTTCCACTTGTCAGAAATCTTGTGCGGTTTTGTGTGCAGGAAAAATCTGCATGGCAGAGCCATCAGAATTCGATTTGCATACAATGCATACAATGTATTTGCATACTATGTATGTAATGGGCTTCCCCCAAAATTGGCCTTAGACAACGATACATACACTACACTAGACATATGACTATGGTAGGGATTAGATTGTGAGCCCCTCTGAGGGACAGTTAGTGACAAGACAATATACTCTGTACAGTGCTGCGGAACATGTTGGCACTATATAAATAATAATAATAATAATAATGACACAGTCGCTAATTGTACTGCAACACTCTACACATGGCAATGGTGGGGGCATAGAGGCCACAAAATTAAAAAATTCATCTACACTTAGTAATTCTAAAGAATTGCTATAGACTAATGCTGCTGCATTTCCTACCTTCAGCTTATACTGGGGTCAAACATCCTTTCCAGGGTTTTTAGGTTGCGGTGTCGGCCTATACTTGAGTTGATTATACTGACGATTGACGTCATGGGTATGCGTCGGCCGACATCTGCGCACTGATAGCAACTCCCGGCCACCTGGAAGTGAGCTGCTGGGGGTCTTAAGGTAGGAAAGAGAGGGGAGGCGATTGGGGAAGCGGCGGGCATCAGCACAGCTCCTCCTATATGCTTGCTCCCCCTGTTTCTCCAAACTTTTTCACATCTAGAATCCTCTAAAAAAAGGTGTAAAACGTGTATCAAAACCCAGACAGTGGCATGGCGGATTTGGATCAAGTGAGAAATAGTTGCCAAAAAATACTACTTTTGCACAAATGCTTTTTTTTAATGATTATTTTTGAAGAAATGTTAATGGCCGCAGACTTTAGCGGTTAACAGCAAAGCCCCCATACAAGCTAGAATCTTCAAATTTGAATGATATGGAAAGAAGAACAGGTACAAGAGGAAACATTTTTTCAAAAAGACCTTATAGTTTTGGAGAAAATTGATTTTAAAGTTGATGTTCAGAGTGTGGGAAATTGGGGTAAACATTATTTAGCAGTTAATAGCAAAGCCCTCATACATGCTAAAAACATCACATTTTCAGGGTATGTTAAGGAGCACAAGGGAAACAAGAGGGAAAAAACATCAGAAATACCTTGTAGTTTTGGAGAAAATTGATTTTAAAGTTTATGCACAGAATGTGGGAAAGTTGGGTAAACATACTTTATTGAATATTATGTCAGGGTTTTAAACCTCTTTAAGTATAAAAAAAAAACTGCATTGCAAACCTCCCAGGTTTGCTTTAACTGAGGCATTGCACCAATTCCATGTAGTATGGGAGGCCAACATATTTTGAACACGTTGAACAGATGTTGTAGGTAAGCTCTCGTACTACATGAATGTGGCAGGAGTGATTATTCTGGAATATGGAGAATTCAGTCACCAGCAAAGGTCTCAAGTGTTTGCAATAAATGTATATAGTTTATGCACCGTGTATAGTTAGATGAACACATACATCTAGTCAGTGTCGTAGCTAAGAAGCTATGGGCCCCGATGCAAGTTTTACATGGGGCCCCCAAAGCACTCTATACATAACAATTGATAGGGCGCACCAAAACCTTCTAATAAAAAACTTCAGCGCTAAAGGGTACTTCCAATAATTTAATCCTTCACCAACACCCTTCAAAGTTCAGGCTTACCAGCTTCCAAGCAGACCCAGATTATAAGTTCTAAGCGTTTGGGTAACAGCCACCACTATCACAGGTTTCAAACTGGATGTCCAACTTCCATATGCCATGCACCTTCTCTCATGCAGTAAAGATGCTCCCAGCATATGTATAATGGATTAAATAAACACATCTAAGTGTACTCCGTTTAAAAAGTTCACTTATTTATTAGGCTGAAAAAACGGTATACAAATACTCACTTCTGGGCCCTTTTGACAGGGACCCACAATAGTACATCGCATATCAAATTGAATCAGTGGGGTGCCGCTTCCCAACTACCATCCATCCGCCCGACCAGGTTTCGCATAAGCGTCATCAGGGGCTAGTCGCACTAAAACCTGCCAAGGACAACCACAGTGTCAGAGATAAAAGACAAAAGAAATACCAAGAGCCCAATATAGTGTAGTATGCAAAACAAGGGGTTGGAAATGAAAAGTATATATAGTATATACTCACAAACGTGGGTTACCGCCTAGGTAACCACTGTATAGGCAGGTTAGGAGATTAGACCTGTCCTCACTCAGGATTAAAAGTCGCTCTCTGTAGATAAGGAAAAATGGTGGTCAACCCCTCCACCAGGGGTGGATATTGATAATGTAAGAGTGAACAGAGGCGCCAGCAGGATAAAAGGTTCTAAAAGGCTTAAAATCCCTCAGGAGGTGGTGGTGGACTCGCGTCCCCGAAGCAGACAAGATACAGTCAGTATTATGACAACAGGTTTATTACTATACTCCAAAACAAACAGTGCAACGCGTTTCACTGGTATGTTCCCGCTTCCTCAGGCAATAAACAGATAGGAGTACACAGTATAGTCTCAAGGTCACGTAGACTTTGCAACTGCTGTTCAGGAAATGCTGTTTAAAACTAAGAAAACCCTGAGAATCCCCCATGAGGAGATTAACTGGCCCAAAACCTGTAGGTTGTCATATTTTAACAGCCTACTTTTTCGCAATAGTGGTCCTTTAAAGCAGACTGTAATTTATAATTTAGACACTCTTTAATAATATATACTTTATTATAGAGTGTTGCATTTTGTAGCCAATGGCAGACAAAGCTTGTTACAGCTATTATGGTAAGGATGAATATCGTTGTAATTGGCTACGTAGTTTGACATACAGTTACAATCGCTAAATGGTTTTTCCAGAATTTATTGAATAGGGTGAGTTTTCCTTCTTCGAGATCAGAACATTTTTTTTTTCCAACTGCTTTTAGGATTTGTTATAAAATAAGATATTTTAGGTCACACCTATACATAAATAGAGGAGATGTTACTAAGTTCATTTATTATCCCAAACATAGAGTTTTTGTATTTTTTGCTTTAGGGGTTCCACACACTTTTACCTTGTCTTATTAAGGGCTGGTTCAGATGGAAGCCTGAAACAGCCGCGTGCGGCAGCCCAGCATCTCATTTCAAAAACTTGACAAAGCTTTTCTGTATGCATGCAGAAAAACTTTTGTCGGCTTTTGACTGCACTTCCCAGCATGTGGGGTTTTTCACCCCTGCAGAGGAACAAGGAAGCATAGCCGTAAATTGTCCTGGAAGCTACATGTTGCTTCCAAGATCGGCTAAGCCCTAAGCAGAGGATGGCAAAAGTCGTGATGAAAATGCAGTGTATGAGCAAATGGCGGTAAACATCAGTAAGCGATTGTAGCTGATGGCTGACCATTCATCTGAATAGACAGCGTTAAAACGACAAGCACTGAGACCGTTGTTTACTGACATAAAACCGTCCGTATGAACCATCCTTAGTTTTATAGGTGGTGCAGATGCATTACATTCTACTATATGTCATTGTGGTGCCTCTTGAAGATCTCACCTCTACTGGTGGGACATCTTTTACCCAAATATTTGCATGCTGAAATGCTTCCACCGCGATTTGTGCCCTGATCAATGCAGTACATAAAGCTATGTGGCAATTGATTCCCCTACAGCACAGTGCAGTTCTGTGCTCTATCAATAAAAAGAACATCTCTCCTGTCTTCTCGTTCAACTTTTGCTCAAAGATTTTTTATTTCAATTCAATGTTTTATGTCATTCAATATTTACATAAAAGCATCCAAAGCTGGCCATGTAAATATAGATTTTCACCCAATGTTCCAAAATGATTGATTCCTCCTTGATAGGCATGGATTAAGAGAGAGATAAATTCCTACCACACACAGCCAGACAGGATCATCCGCCAGGCAACCTAAGCAGGTGCCTGGGGTCCAGTGGGTGCCAAGGGGCCCGCCAGCCACCTTCTCTGACCTCTCTTCACATTAGCTTACCAAGAAGACTATAAGGGCCCCCAAGTCTACTGCTTTGCCTAAGGCCCCATTATACCTAAATTGGCCCCGGAATGTCCTCTGGTCCTCTGGCCATACGCACTCCCGCTGTGTTCATTGTGCAGACGCAGAACGCTCCCGGAGACGGGACCGAGATGGGGGAGCGAGCGTGGCCGGACTGCGCCTGTGCCGACTGGAGGATTTTCTGGGGTCAGTTGCGGGCGAATGGGGAGTCAGAAGAGGACAACGTGGGAACGATCAGGCCAGAAGGGTCAGGAGGAAGCCCAGGTATGTATGTTTTTTTGCTGTGGCCCCATCTCAGGTACACTTTAATCCATCTCTGCACACAGCAACTTTTTCAAAATTGAGCGAGCTGCATGGGCCACCGATCGACCACAGCTCCTGCCCCTCTCCCAAATGACCTACATTTTCCATCTGCTCTGATCAATATTTCTGATCAAGGTCCAAAATTGCTCAGACATCAATTGATCATTTTGGGGCTATTGATTCCTAGCATATTCAGTTATCAGTGCTTCTGGTGATCGAACGGGAAGTTTATGGGTATATGGCCAGCTTAATGCTAGGTACACACGATGAGATTTTCGGGCAGATTTCCTGCCAGATCCTATATTTCCAACATGTCCGATCTGATTTCCACTCGATTTTCCGTTCACTTCTATAGAAAATGGATCAGAAATCATATCAGACATGTTGGAAATAAACAATCTGGCAGGAAATCTGCCAAAAAATCTCATCTTATGTTCCTGGCCTAACAGTTCATGACCAGATAGAGTAGAAGACCATCCCTGATATATTTTTTCCTCCAACTTTTCATCAATAAAGGTTCAGATGCAATGATTTATACCTACCACAAGATGGCACTGTCGCACAGACCAGGCAAGCCCCACTATTTCTCTCTGCAGGTCAATGTAAGTAATTTTCTTTCAACAATAGCGGGGAAAGGAGGGGCTCCTATTGATTGGGGAAGGGGGGTGAGTGTTTCTTGCGCTCTTGGATTGGCTGGGAGGTGTGAGGGGTGTGTAGAACTTAGACAGGATGGGAAAGGAGGGGGGAAGCGGGTGGATTTGGAAGAGGGGAGTTGTGTGAGTGGGGGGTGATCAGTCACCCCCCCTCTCCTATTCCAGATTCAGTGCCTGTGTTCCTTCAGAGAACAGTTTACTACTGCTTGCAATGTGAAAGTGGGAAACCCTGGCTACATCCCACACAAACATGCACACATGCACTGACACACAGCATCCACACATCCACAGGGAGCATCCACCACTGCCTGGCTTAGCCTGACACCCGGCTCTGGCTGTCATGCATGCATCGAGGTCCAGGCATGCAGTGCTGGAGTATGCCTCTGCCTCTCCAACCTGGGACTTCACTGATGCCCTGCAGCAGCAACAGCAGCGCGACCGATGGACAATCACATGCCAAATAAGGATTTAATGTCTTTCTGCAAGACGGCTCCCTGAACAGCCTGGGCTTGAGTTTTTATTACTATTATTCTTTTTTCAGTCGTTGTTACTGTCATTTGTGCTGGGTGGTAAAAGTAACCTCTGCATCCCACAATGGATCTAAACTGGATGCTGCTTCTATCCCTGGTCTGGCAAGTTCAAGCTGTAGAAGGTAAGCCTAGCCGATCTGTGCAACCAAAGGGGTTAAATCTTTGTCTCGGGGAAGGGGGAGGGGGTTTGTTTTTAGGGGGTCTGTGCCCCCCACCTTTCTTTGGGGTCTGTGAAATCCCCCCCCCCCCCCTCTTGTCTGTCTGGGTGTGTTTGTTTTCCTATGAAACACACAAATATATATATATATATATATATATATATATATATATTCCACTGCTTCTATATCGTGATGATGGAGTAGTTCAGGAGCAGACTAGCTTAGCTGTACTCGCTGGTCAAGCCACTGGAATACCAACAGCACCCTTTCCTAAACTCCTGTCTTGTTAAGGTGCCCACTAACGACAAATCGCCCGAGCAATCAGATAAATGCAATCGGATTGGCAGAAAATAAACCTTGATATCCTATGTGGACTCTGGATTATTCTCAAAAGGTGATCACTCGTTGACAATGTAGTCAATCGGAAAAACATTTCTTTTAATAATCGGTTGTGATGAATAGGAAGTATGGATTTGGTTAATTGATGGTGAAATAATCAATGTTTAACACTTTATTTCCGATCGCATCTATCTGATTGGCCTGGGCGATTCTGCGCTGAAAAGTAGACGGTTAGTGGGTAGATTGTGAGCTCCTGGGACGAGGGTGCTGCTAAAGGGATCAGTGGCACAGGATGCTGTACACTGCTAGCAGCAAAGTTGAGGCTGGTGCTGGATTTCAGGAAAGCACCTGTTATATTGAAGCAACAAGGTACTTAAGTTTAAAGAGGTGGCTTGTGCCTCAGACACTGCGGTGTGGTCGTCTGCGAGCCGTTTCCAGCGCACAGATTGTGCATGACAATTACCGGTTTTGTATTCCTCCTCCGATCGATGCAGGCTGGCGACAGATGGAGGGGCTACAGAGAGAGACCCTCTGTTTGCCTAAAACAAAAATAAATGTCCTTTTTCTCTCTCCAGCTGTATGGAGCGAATAGGACGACAGTATCAGCCCAGCTACACTGGGAGCTTGGTGGCTCTTTCCTTACGTGATCATGTGGGTTAGATTGCTTTCCAATCTGAGAGAAAACTAATTAAATAGATATATTACCGAAATGAGGTGCAAACGTGTCGCTTGTGTCTCAGTGGGGGAAGATGAATGGCCCCTTCTGTTAGTGTTAAATCAATGTGTGCTTTCTACCCTGTGCACCACGTCTTGGCTGATAGATTTTTGTTCTGTCCTACAGATGGTTAGAGATTCTTGCTTGGCGCTGGAGGAAGGAACCTGTCTTGGTACCAAGCTGGCACCCCCCCCTCCCCTTCTCTCTCTCCCTTCGCTTTCAGGTCCTTTATCTCCATTCTCCCCATCCACTTTCCCTTGCCAAAAGGATGGAGCTGCATTGCAGTGCTGATTTTCTTTAAAAGCTGCAAGGGGGTGATGGTGGGGATGGCAGGACATGCCTGGGAGGTGGGAGGATGGGGTGACTTGCTCTGTCTGTCTGGGCTGCTGACCGTGACCACAGGGAGACACTGTGTACCTGCTCCGCTTTCATGGGAGTTTGTGCTGTCACTCATGGCAGCTGTGCCAGGCTGCCCGTTTCTTCTCCCTGGGTGTCTCGTCACTTGGACTGCGGGCCACATTGCATAAATAGGCATAGCTAATCCAGACTTGCACCCAAGGAAACTAGCAGTGATATAGATTTACATCATTATTTCCTGTATTTTTAAAATCTATTAGAGGCTGTAGAACTAGACACATGCATATGGACAGTTTCCCCAAAGCAGGGGACCTGCTGTGTAGGTAGGTATAGCACTGCCATGGAAGGCGAGCTCTGTGATGTCGCTAGAGGACAAATAGGTGCAGTGGTGCCCACCCTGTTGTGTACTATGAGGGGCACTGGAGGACATCAAGTAAGGGTTTGGAGAGGAACCCATGAAACACCCCCCCCCCACCACACACACACATGCTTCTACTTTGTGCAGTTGCACAGGCTGCACGTATCAGAGGCCGAATGTGTACATATATATATATTTTCCCCATTATTTTTATTCCATGTCTGCCTGTGTGTATCCTGTGTTTCCTGCTCTTATTCTCTCTTACACACGCACTGTCTGCCGGACTACCACTTCTCTATTCATGTTGCATTACATTATCACTCTCCTTTCCCACTTTTTGTGCATTTCCAGTTATTTTACTGTTTTCAACACTGTAGGGATTTTAACCCTATCTAACCTAGTCTGATCCTCATTGATTAGTGCCATGTTTGTCTGTGCCCATGCCGTACCCCTCTGTTATTAGTATGTGGGTGGCGCTGGGTATAGTTGTGAGTGATTGGAGTCATTAGTTATAGCGTTTTCTATGTCTAGAAGGTTTATTTGTTGTTGTTAACAAGGGAGTGTGCAGAGATTTGTTGATTTGCAGGGTGTGGTAACCCATAGCAACCATGCCACAAGCCTCTATTGATGGCTGCCCACTGGAAACTGGTTGCTATGGTGTTTATGCCTTTGCATCTCAGTATGGCTCTTTGTTTGACTTTTACTGAATAAGCCCTTGACGAGGCCTGATTGTTGAAAAAATGACAAGTAGGATTGAAGTGGTTGCCTGTAGCAACCAGTGACCTTCCCTGTTTATGTCCCCAGTGCAGATTATAAATTGGCAGCCTTTACTTTTTCTCTGTTTTAATAGCACAACTCATGTCCAAAGCGGAAGCCTGGATATGAACATTTGATATATGAAAACAGGATTTAGCTGTGGAGGCTGTTACATGGTCCACATTACCATAAGCATGCCTGGGGCTATGCATCGCACGCACAAAGGAGGAATTTTCTGAGACGCAATAAACATGCAACAGTAATACGAGACAGAACAATGTCCAGAGCGTCTGGGATTTCAGTCATAACTGTTCTGATTCGTCTTTTGGTGCAAATTTCCTTATTTCACCCAGATTACAGGAAAACTTGTTTTCAATTCTGGCTTTCGTAGAGGCCGTGCCTGTGGGGCATTTTATTTCTATTGTGATTATGAAAAGCGCAAACCTAGTTCACCAATACCCTGGGGTAATCCAGCGCTGAACTGCGCGTCCTTAGCAGCTGGTAGAAGCCGGCGGGGTATTAATTATGCCTGACCCATAAACATTTTACAGGCATTGTCTGCGGGGACAATTACTTCCTACTACAGGGATCATAATAAAAATAATAATAATAACCTTACCACCTACAAAGAAGTGTGAGGCAACCAGAGGAATTCAAAAAGTTCCTTCAGGTTCTAACGGGATTATGGACTTTTACACTTAGGAAAGTGGACCTGCATCTGAACTGTCATTAGAAAAAAAAAGGCTGTGTCACTTGCAGCCTTATTAACATTCCTTGTTGCTAGTCTCCCACAGGTGGGGGCAGGTATCTCCCCCCTCTGACGTAATGCAGCAGCTTCCCGCACCAATACATGGTCATGTCAGGAGAGGGGATGGGCCGGGATGTGGTCACTCGTCTCAACATTCAGTGGGAGGTGAACTTGATGGGGCTCAGGGAAGAGTTTTGAGCAACACAAAAGGATACATACGGTATAATACTGGCTTATTGTTATTATGCATTTATAAAGCTCCAACATATGAAGCAGCACTGCCAATGATTAATGGCTAATAATAATAAATACCAATAATATATAATCATAGGAGCAAATAATGCCCATATATTCGTACCAAGTACATTTGGCAGCGGAGGAAAAGTGGACCCCACTCTGTCTAGCTTAGGCGTAGTTCACATTGATTGTTAGGAGAGCAGTCAACTGCAAGTGTTTTATTGCCCTCATAACCGACGTGTCAAAACCAGTGCAAGGAAAATTGGAGTAAAACTGGAGCCAAACTGGAGAATTGACCGTATCACAGATTCTGATTGGTTGCTCTAAACAGTTGCCCCATTTTTTATTTATTTATTTTTTCATCTGATTTTCCTGGCAATGATTTTGATAAATTTGCCCCTAATACCCCTGTTGTTCCATTGCTGCAATGCTACCCACCACAACCTGGTACATTTGTATGCAGGTGAGTACAGTAAGGCTTGGTTCATACATAAATCCGTACATTTCCCATGCTGTCCAGCACTGTCCTGTCCTGTCAGTTTTGCATCACTTTTCTATCAGTTTTACCTGACTGGACAGTAAATGTACAGCTTTTATGAGTGAACACATCCATAGAAACACATGCAAAACTGATACAAAGTTGCAAGGACTGGACTGGACCGAAAATGTGCCTGTGGCTTTGACAGTTGGTATCAGTTTTGTATGTGTTTCTATACTTGTGTTCACACATAAAAGATGTACAATTCTGGTCCAGTCAGGTAAAACTGATAGAAAACTGATGCAGAAATGACAGGAGAGGACAGTACTGGACAGGACCGGAAATGTACAGATTTATGTGTGGACCAAACTTAACTATTGTCAGGCTCTGCATGAAGCTGGTTTTATAACGACCCTAAATGCCATATCAATTGCCTACCTGATTTACTACACATTGGGCTTGATTCACTGTGAAAAGCCGTTTTTTGCCCCTAGTGCGTGCAAAGCTACTTTGCGCACAGCCCCGCTCACTGCGCGCACAGCGCGGGTGCACCTAAATTAGTGTGCAGTGTGACGATAACGTCGTACCCGCTGCCCCTTAAACGTTGCACATGGTGCAATGATAACGGTGCATCGGGTGCCCCTGTAGCGCCGCATTAATGCTTAGCGCCGGTTAGTGAATCAAGCTCATTGTTTAATGTATGCCAGGCCTCAGTCTTAGTGTTGGTATTTGAATTCAGGACCAAGTGGTTTGGAACCCGAACACTCCCACGTTCTGCACCAATGCAGCACTAAACAGCAGGACAAGGTATGTCTCATTAACCTCTGGTGTTTCCTCCTTACAAGCTGCAAGGAGAGTTAAATTATCAGAGTTAAATAAAACATACCCCGCCCTGCTGCTCTGAGGTGAAATGGTGCTGAATGTGGGTGTTCGGGTTCCGAACCACATGGTCCCGAATTCGAACACCAACAGTAAGACTGAGGCCTGGCATACATTAAACAATGTGTGGTAGATCAAAGCAATTTATATTTTCCTGATATGGCTGCTTTCCCTGGTCTACCATCTTGCATTAATAGCTATTAGGCCTCTTGCACACTACATGTGATTCTGATTTTTTTTATCTGATCCGATTTTTGATTCCGATTAAAAACCTTACTGCATGCTGCTACGTTTTTTAATTGGAATAACAAATCGGACGTAAGGGGGAAGGGGAATTAGACAGGCTAAACGCTTTAAATACATAAAGGGTGGATTTCTCTTTGTTTTCCTTCTGTCCTGTGCAAGAGTTCAAATCAGCTTTAAAGAGACTCTGAAGCGAGAATAAATCTCGCTTCAGAGCTCATAAATAGCAGGGGCACGTGTGCCCCTGCTAAACCGCCGCTATAGCGCGGCTTAACGGGGGTCCCTTCACCCCCAAAACGACCACTGCGACACTTGGTCGCAGATTTGGTCGTGATTTATTGCTTCCTGGAGACAGGGCTAACGGCTGCAGCCCTGCCTCCAGTCGCGTCTGTCAGCGGCGCATCGCCGCCTCTCCCCCGCCCCTCTCAGTGAAGGAAGACTGAGAGGGGCGGGGGAGAGGCGGAGATACGCGCTGACAGACGCGCGTGGGGCAGGGCTGCAGCGGCTAGCCCTGCCCCAACCAGGAAGCGCTCCCCGGGTGTATCGAGGGGGATTTGGGGGTGAAGGGACCCCCGTTAAGCCGCGGGATAGCGGCGGTTTAGCAGGGGCACACGTGCCCCTGCTATTTATGAGGTCTGAAGCGAGATTTATTCTCGCTTCAGACTCTCTTTAAGAAGAAGGGAAAATATAGGATACAGCAGGAAGAGGAAATTAAACTGATTATTTAGCTATGAATGGTGAAGACAGGGACCTTATTCAATTCATGTTTTCTCCCTCAAGTGTTCTCCCAGATATTTTTACACCAGGGCCCATATGCAATTAACTTTTTCTCTTGAGTTTTCTCCAAGGAGATCATTTTTCATCTTCCATTTAAAATAGTTTTCCAGCACTTTTCAACTAAAAAAAGTACCAAAAAGTAGGTGAAAAAGAACTATCAAAATTATTTTGAGTATTTTCTTGCTTTCTGGTGGCTTGAAAGGCCTTTTTTTTGACAAGTTTAAAAATATCTCCTAGGAGAAAACTCAGGTGAAAAAGTGAATTGCATATGGGCCCTCATCACTAAAATGCCTTTTAAGCCATCACGGAACAAGAAAATACTCCAAATAATTTTGACAGTACTTTTTCACCTACTTTTTTGTACTTTACGTATAAGCCGAGGTACCCACTTTTCCCTCAGAAACTAGGAAAAAATGATTGACTCATGTATAAGCCCCCACTCCAGTATAGCCCCCTCTACAGTAGCCAGATATGCCCCCAGTACAAGTCATCCCCTTTCCCCATAGCCAGATGTGCCCCAAGGATGATACAGCTGTGTCTCAAGATGCCACTAGATGGCGTCATAGAGCTGAAACACAGTGATTGCCACACAGGAAGAATCCTCGATCATTGCTCCCCTGACACATTGCTGGCACACTCCGCTCCACAAGCCAGGGGACACAGGTAGTCTTGAGCAGTGCACTCTGCACACCATGTTGAAGGGGATGAGGGGCATGGACATAGCAGGGAGTCAGCTGGCAAAAGCAGGATCACTAGTGCCCGATCCTTAGACTCCTCTGCCAGTAACAAAACTTGCTCCACTATTCGTTCTGCACCACTAAGCCGAAGGGGTAACTTTTTACCCCTTGTTTTTGTACTGAATAATTAGGCTTGTATGCGAGTATATAAAGTAATTTAATTACGTCAGGATATATTGCTTCTTTACCTTTCTGTCTTGTGTCAAACCCCAGCCCCGATTTGCATAATCTACATATATTTAAATACAATATAGTTTTTCTCAAATTTTAGTATTTCTATAGATATGCTGTAGGAATTCTCATCAACTCCTGGGTCTAGCCACTGAACATTGCATTGTGGAATCTGGGGTAAAATTGTTCCTATACTTCCTGAATTGGACACATGGGTGGCTTCATTGTGCCCAAAGGAACAGACTGTCCTGTATTTCCAAGTTATCTAGACGGGATAAAGAACCGAGCAGTCATGCAGTTCAACCCAGAAGAGATGGACAGTCTAGTAGCTCCAAGGTGCTCAGTGGTGGTGTAGAGTTGGAGAGTCATAAACCTCCAAGTTGTCCAGAACACATGGACAATAGGAGAGCCATGTACCTCCAAGGTGCCCAGAGAGGATGGAGAATAGGGCAGTTATGCAGCTCTAGGGAGCCTGGAGGGGGTGTACAACAAGATGGTCATGTAGCTCCAAGGTGCCCAGAGGAGATGGCCAATAGGTCATTCAATGTAGCTCTAGGGTACCTGCAGGGAGGTATAATGGGAGAGTCATGTAGTTCCAAGGTGCCCATAGGGGATCGCCAATAGGAGATTTGTGTAGCTCCACGGTGTGCATATTGGTTGGCAGTAGTGAGTCATGTAGCAACAAGATGTGCGGAGGGAATAGTCAGGAACGTAATTTAGCTTCAATGTGTGCAGAGGTAATGGCAAGTAGGAGAGTCTTGTAGATCCAAAGTGCCCAGAAGAGATGACCAGTAGGAGAATGATGTAGATCCAAAGTGCCCAGAGAGAATGGAGAATATGACATTCATGTAGCTCCAAGGTGCCAAGAAGCAATGGGAGAGTTTTGTAGCTCCAAGGTGTGCAGAAGGGTTGGCCAGTAGAAGAGTCATGTAGCATGGAGGGAATAGTCAGGCCAGTCATGTAGCCCCAAGGTGTGCAGAGGGGTTGGTCAGGAGGAGAGTCATGTACCTCCAAAGAGCCCAGAGGGGGCAGAGTAAAGGAGAATCATACAGCTGTAAAAAACCTAGAGGAGGTGAACAAAAGAAGTTATGGAGAATCCAGGCCATAGGTTCTAGGGTTTTTATGCATAGATGCTGAATTTATTTGCTTCATTCTCAGATTGACTATCAAAGAAAACTTTTCATAAACTTGATCCTGGGCAAAATAAATGGTGCAAATCATGAACAATTCATTATGAGAGGGTGCCTTGAGGAAAATTTGCATGCCAAAGTGATCAGGAGTTTTACAATTATGCTGGTGAAGGCAAAAAAATAAATCTCCTGAGTTTCATTACTGGTCAGGAAAGCCACAATTACAGACCAACAGGGAGGATTGGGGTCAGAAGGGGATGGGAGAAGTTCTACAGAAAAAAAAACAAAACTCTCACCAATGGGCACTGTCAATTCATGAGAACTGTAAAATCTTGCTGATTAGTTGTGTTCTGAAGGGAAAATCCCCAAAACAGCTTAGTGTCATAATGCTGAGTGGAGGTAACAAGGTCAGCAGTAAACAGTCACGTGACGGATTGCGGAATGCATTATGTACGTAGCACTTTTTATTTTCTAGCTACAAGTGTGAGCAGTAGGAAGCAGGATTCTTCCTGAAAACAAAAATAACATAATATAAACCAATTAATCACAGGCTACTTAGTTTTAGAAACACTAAACTATGAAAAGCATTTTTTACCTGTAATGAGCAACACATCTCCTGTTTTTTATAAAAAAGACTAATGACCTGTAAAGACCATTGATTCATGTGCATGGTGAACTTAAAGAGGAACTGTAGCCAAGTTTATAATGTCATCCCAATCAGTAGCTGATACCCCCTTTACCCATGAGAAATCTTTACATTTTCTTGAGTAGATCATTGGTGTGTGTGTGTGTGTGTGTGTGTGTTTGTGGGGGGGGGGGGGCGGTCTGTGTGGCTGATATTTTGGTGAAACCCCTCCCACAGTGTGATGTCAGGACATAGGTCCTGACATCACACTGTGGGAGCCTTGTTACATTGTGGGAAATAACGGCTGTTGTGCAACTCCCACTGTGCATATGTATATCTATAAAAACAAAACAAAAAAACAACCTTGAAACCTATCCCATTGTTAGGGGGGAGTGGTTATAGATGATGGCAGATGGTGCTGTCTGTTTTTCTTCATGTTTACCAGCAGTAAAGATGATGACGTGCAGGCTGATCGTGGATCAAACAATATGAACAAATGACTTGGCGAATATCAATCATTTCTAGATCTCTCTTCCATTTTTTAACTTCTCATTTTGCAATGTATGGATTTATTTTTTTACCCTTTTCGTTAAAGTTGCTCTTTAACTGATTATGTGGAAAGTGCTATAACCCTTAGCAACCAGCTAGATTACTGCTGGCTGTACTCCAGTCCTGATTGGTTGCTGCTGGCTGTTGCATGCACCAGTGATGCGCCGTAGATCATGTAGCAAACAAAACAGATGTTGGCCCTTGTGCAGTTAGATTTTTCACAGTAATGAGAGATGATTCCTGACTGGCATGGACTTCTCTACTTTCCACGTTGCTCTTTGGAAAGCCAAGCAGCTGGATAGAAAATGACATTGCGCACTTGGACTGGCTGTGGCCCGCGGCACGCTGGACTCAAGCTGAGAGCATGATGTAGACCGGTTCTATATGGATATTCACTCATCGGCTGGACTTGGCTCCGGAGACTATAATTATTCCAAAAATGTGTCAGTCTTTATTCTACATCTCAGACAATGCTGGCTCGCATTCAGAATAAGAAAAATGCAGTGATTTAAAATGGTCAAGGGGACGTGATAGATTGGAGAGCTGACAGGAACTGCATTTTAGCCAAAAGTCCATCTGATTGTGAGATCCATGAGTGTTCCCACTGGCTGTGTGTTCTGTTCCTTCTACCTCCCGGAATCAGACAGCTGCCTTGTCACAGAGTACTGAGAAGGTGCTCTATCTACAGCCAGTGTACAGAGAGAGAGACTGCACAGAGACAGGAGCCTCCTGGGGGAATTAGGGACAGGCACAATGTATATGATAAATGCTATAGCTCTGTAACTACGTACTATGCAGCCCCCGAATGCACTGTGGGAGATTACTGTATTTCATCACTGTTCACGTTTTAAGTATTTTACAGCAAATTCCAAAGCACAAACGAACCAACTTGGATTGAACTCGCTGGAATTTGGTCTGCAAAATAAACCGAAGCATTTGATTGGTTGCTTTTGGCAAATTCTTCTCTCCACAGTTTCTTTCATAAATCTGCCCTTTGCTTATTTAGATTAAAGAACACCTGTGGTTAGTCAGTCATATTGGTTGCATTAATGTATAGCTCCCAACTGTCCCAAGAGGGACAGTCCTTCTTTAGGAACCAAATCTCCCAGTCCCTCTTTCTTCCTTATTTGTCCCTCTTTCAGGACTCATGTACAGGATCTATGTAAATATATGTATTTTATTTTATTATTATTATTTTTTACTGAAAAATGTGTTTAATTGGCTGTAAATTTTATTCCCATCCTTTAAATTGTACATGTCAAACTCCGGCCTGTGGGCCATATTTGGCCCTCAGAGCCATTAAATTTGGCCCTCAAGTGGTTTCCCCACTTTGCATTATGTTTGGCCCACTCTAGACCACCAGGGAAGCTATATTGGAGGTGTAGCCCTAGAATGCAAGGGAAGCCATATGGGGAGGTAGGGGGAAATCACTAAACACCAGGGAACTGTATAGGGAGGGGTGGGGGCCTCTAGACTCCAGGGAACTATATAGGGGATGGAGGGGAGGCATTAGACACCAGGGAAATTTATAAGGGAGGAAAGTGGCTAGTAGACATTGAGGTTGGCCCGCGACTAGGTCCCAGTGTACAATTTCAGTCCGCGAATAGATCCCAGTGTACAATTTTGTCCCACTTTGTATTTGAGTTTGACACCCCTGCTGATATATTTCCAATTTTCAAATGTTAATATAAAGGAAAACTAATGATAATAGAAAGGACCAGTGGGGTTTGAATTACAAAACAACATATTTTTCTTAAGAAATCTTTATGGTATGCATGACTAGGGGTGTGACAGAGGTTTGGCTTAAGTGCCCCTCTTTCTTATCTCAACAGTTGGGAGGTATGTTAATTCATGCTGCTGCTTCCTTTCGTAGCCCACATTGTGGTGTTAGATAATTTACTAGCGTTGGCACAGGTGATGGTACTTATGTTTGCATACTTAGTCCCGGGATTTAGGGTTATGCACATTTTAATTGGGTTGGCAATGTGAATATATTTATATATCTGGAATTTTGCCTGTAATACTGTTTTTGACCATCAACATATAGCAGTCTATGTTATAATAATGATTCCCTTTGTATTGCATAGAATATTTAAATGATTGTGTTAACCATTTACCGCCATCCTAACGTATTAAAACGTCATGCTTACCGCTATTAACAGCAACATGACGTTTTAATACGTCGCGCATTCCCGCCGCTGCTACCGCCGTGTGTCCGCCGCTACCGCCGCCATTACCGTCGGGATCCCGTGCTGGGCGATTGGGGAAGAGGACTGAACAGTCCTCTACCCAATCGCAGTGCCTGGAGTGAATGGACGTGACCGCGAACAGCGGCTACGTCCATTCACATAAACAGGAAATGTAACAGTTTAATAAAGTGTGTAAAAAAAAAAAAAAAAAAAGTGAACACGTCCTATGAGTGTTCACCAGCGCCATCTTGTGGCCAAAAAGTATATTACACTTACAAAATACATACATTTTCAAGTATATACACATCATTAATAAAATTACACTTCCAACCCTCCCCCCCCAAAAAAAACACTTGTAAAAAAAAAAATCAGCTTAAAAAAAATAAATAAATAGTTACCTTAGGGACTCAGCTTTTTTTATTCTATATTTTATGGGGGAAAATTAATTTTAATTTATTACATAGGGGCTTGTAATTATGGCCAGAACAAACAGAAAAATAACCACTTATATTTCAAAATAATATACTGTCGCCATACATTGTGGTAGGGACATAATCTAAACGGTTTAATTATCGGGACCACTGGGCAAATAAAGCGTGTTTGTTTTATCCACAGGAGAATGTTTAATTTTAAAACTATAAAGGCTGAACACTGAGAAATAATGATTTTTTTTCTTTTTTTTTCTGTTTTTCTCATTAAAATGCATTTAGAATAAAAAAATTCTTAGCAAAATGTACTATCCACAGAAAGCCTAATTGGTGGCGAAAAAAACGAGGTATAGATCATTTTCTTGTGATAAGTAGTAATAAAGTTATTAGGGAATAAAAGGGAGGAGCGCTGACAACTGAAAATTGCTCTGGTCCGTTAGGATAAAAACCCTTGGGGGTGAACTGGTTAAAGAATACCAGTCTTTATTTAGGGCCGTCTTAATGTATTCTACATTTTTTTTTAAAAAAGGTAGTTTTCTAGTTGTAATGGCTACAGATTATTCTAATTGTACTAAATACAGACTACCATCTGTATTCCCTCGTTCAAAATGTTAACTGCTTGGCTGTCATGATGAACTATTTCCTTCAAACAACAAGCAGGCAGACAGCAGAGTCAGAACAGCCGAACTCAGGATCATTGACCTTACTGTGTGCCTATGTTCCATGCATCCCATGTGGTGGGCACAACACTTACAGAAAGGGCTATTGCTGAGGTAGTACTTTCATGTTTAACTTTAACCCACTTACATACAGAACGAATGGGATGGTAGAGGTGTTTATATGTTTATACCACACGTATACCATGTACCTGCTGCTTTTGCATTTTATACATTTAGGAGTGGTGACTGAATGAGATAATATTTGTACAACACATAGGACCCTAAGTAGATCTGTAGCCACTAAAGCATACATGTCAAACTCCGGCCCGCTGGCCAAATCTGGCCATTACATTTGGCCCCCAAGTGGTTTCCCCACTTTACATTATGTTTGGCCCTCTCTAGACCACCAGGGAAGCTGTACTGGAGGAGAAGCCCTAGGTCATCAGGGAAGCCATATTGGGGATATGGGGGAAATAACTAAACACTAGGGAACTGTATAGGGGAGGGTGGGGCCTCTAAAGGAACTGTATGGGGAGGGAGGACTACTAGACACCAGGGGACTGTATAGGGGCTGAAGGGGGGCCATTAGACACCAGGGAACTTTATAAGGGAGGAAGGTGGCCAGAAGACATTGAGGTTGGCCCGCAACTAGGTCCCAGTTTACAATTTCGGCCCACTTTGAGTTTGACACCCCTGCAACAAAGGTAGCTATACACAATTCAACCAAGCATTTGATTTTCATTTTTTTAGATAAAAATGTTGCGATTGGAAACGTACAAACTTCCCAAATTGTCAGATGCATATATAGTTGATGAGTGGTTTGAGACATCACCAAAACTGGTACATGTGGTAGCCCCCGTGGAGATTGCAGCAATAAATAGCAGGCTCTCCGCGTATTGCTGCTAATTGCAGCTTTTATCATTACCTTGAATGGCGGTGCCCTTTTTTCCAGGATGACTTGGACTTCCTCTTTAACACCTTTGACATAAAAGTTCACTACACACCACCAGCTAAAGGTATAGAAAATGGATCATTTGCATAGCTCCACCCATCTGTCTTACCTAAGCAGTTCAGCCCTTGTCTGTTTGGATGGACAGAAGAAGAGGTAACATGTAATTGCCTTCTGTTTTATAATGACAGTGCTATCATACTTAGATATTCACATTTCCATCCCCTGGTCTTACGTAACCGTCTATTTTTCCATTAAAAGTATCAGAAACAGGCAATCATTATATGTGAATGACCTTGTTTGGCCGGAGTTGTTAAATACCGGTGTTTTCTTTCACGGCAGCAGAAGTAATCAGGCCTCCCTTGGCACTGTCACCCAGTTCAGTAACCTTTCCCCATCCAGCCATTAGGTAGTCACTGCACACCTTTGATGGCATAAGAGCTTCCGTGTTTGACACGTGAGGGGGTGTGATGGTGTTTTATGCTGTGTCAGAGCTACCTCATGCCTCACTGAGTACAACTAGTCTTTTTGCACCTGCCACTTATTCTGCATGGTTTCATTTCAAAAGAGGCACATGTAGCAATCTGTGTGTTAAATGAAACTGCACTTCCATTAGCGTCTTCCTCTCTCTGTTATTGCTCCTTAAGTGCCAGGCACAGCATGTATGGGAGATGGACAAGATGGAGGAACGAATACAGATAGGGGTGAGGGGAGCTTCTGATTCAGATATTCATGGCACATAGTTTAGTAGATAGGACTAAAACTCATATATATATATATACATATATACACAGTATATATATCTTTTTTTTTTTGGGAGGGGGGGGGGAGATAAACTTTCAGGTGACCCGATATTAAGTTATTTTAAGTTGTTCAGTACATCATTGTCTGTCAATGAATGGGATTCACTTCATCCATTCCTCTTCAATTTTTTAGTATAACAACGTTTTAAAGGAAACATGAGGTGAAAATAAACTGATAAGATAAACAGTTGTACCTATCCTCCTTCTCCTAAAAATGACTTTTGTAGGTATCCCATGGTTTTATTTTATTTTTAAAACTACTTTTAAGGTTTCACTGTTTTATTCACTCTGCTCAATGACGCATGCATTGAAGTATGCCAGAGCTAAAATCTATGAACTAATGACCCTTTTTTTATCTCTTTCGTGCTTTCAAAAGCCATTTTTTGCCAGGAAAGTGTTTTATGGCTGTTATTTCTTCTTATTATTATTTATATAGCACTGACATCTTCAGCAGTGCTTTAAAGAGTATATTGTCTTATTACTTAACTGAACTGTTAAGGGTTCACAATCTAATCCCTACCAGAGTCATATGTCTGTGTATGTATAATGTAGTGTATGTATCATAGTCTAGGGACAATGTTAGGGTGAAGCCAATTAACTTATCTGTGTATGTTTTTTGGGATGTGGGAGGAAACCGGGGTGCCTGGAGGAAACTCTGCAGACACGGAGAGAACATACAAACTCCTTGCAGATAGGGTCCTGGCTGGGTTATGCTTTAGAAACTGTCACCTGCATTCCTGATATTTAACTATTTCAGACAGAGAAAGAAAAAAAGAAGACAGCATAGTTATTTGTGTACTTGGCGCTGTACATACACATGTTTATCTCATCATATCACATGTCGTCTCATGTATCCTTTAAGTGGAATGAGTACCAGTAGGTCTTTTTTGTCCTTTCAAACTATCTATAAAAAGAATAACAATGTGGAACTAATCCCCTTTATGGGGTGTGTTTTACCTTATTAAAGAGACAGCTGTATTGTTGGCTCATATGACAATTTAATCATATTTGGACAGCTTTGAGTGAAATGTGGGCCACTTATATCTTTTAAAACAGCTAGCTTGGTTGTGTAGTGGATAGTACGCTCACCTTGTGCTTTTTGTACAGATAAAATGAAATACTGAGAATCCCCCATGAGGAGATGGACTAGTCCAAAACATGTCAGATGTTTACTACCTACTGTAAGTGACAGAGGAAATAAGTCATTTACATTGCATTTTACTCTAGAACACATGCACATCTTATATGTGTGTACTTAAAATATTACACTTTTTCACAATAATGGTCCTTTAGTATAGGGGATAAATTAATTGTAAAGATGCTTTTCATTCACATCATAATGACATGTATTTTTTTTATTGCAGAATGCCCATGGTTCTCTGTCTGGCCTGTCCTCCCCTTGAATAGCAGACAGACACAGCAGCACCTAGGGACAAAGCAATCAGCCCAAAAAATCTGCATTGGCCAGTTGCTTGCTGCCTGTTTTGATAGGCACATTAGAGAGGGATGCCTGACTGATAAAATGATAAGAAACATATTGTTTGGCCATTAAATGTTTAATGACATGCACAGAACTGTAAGGCAGGCAAATACTGTCCAGTTTTTAACCCTTTAGCAACCAATTTATTTAGAGGTTTGCAGGTGCTCCAGGCTAATTCATTTAGCACATTTTTTATTTCTTCTTTGTTAGCTTCCCTTGCTCCTAATTAGTACTTCTGTAATGTGTGTTTATGGCCACTTGTCACTAGCAGGCAGTGTGAGACAATAAAAGAGGACCCTTTTAGTTTCTATGTTTTCTGTTTGGAGAGAGAGATCAAAGCATTCCAAGAATTTACAGCACAATGAGTTCTGCCGGCTTACAGGGAAGATCCACGGAGTTTAAAATAAAAATAAAAATACTAATCCACTTACCTGGGGCTTCCTCCAGCCTGTGGCAGGCAGGACGTGCCCTCGACGCCACGCCGGAGGCCCCCTGGTTTTCTCCGGTGGCTCACCCGACCTGGCCAGGCCAGCTTCCAGGTCGGGCTTCTCCTTCCACTCCAACATGCATCTCACGCGGTTTGCGCTGACGTCATCGGACGTCCTACGGACTGTACTGCGCAGGCGCAGAACTACTGCGCCTAAGCAGTACAGCCTGGAGGACGTCTGATGACATCAGCGCGACCGCGTGAGACGCATGTTGGCGTGCACAAGAGCCCAACCTGAAAGCCGGCCTGGCCAGGTTGGTTGAGCCACCGGAGAAGACCGGGAGCCTCCGCAGCGGCGTTGAGGGCCCGTCCTGCCTGCCATGGGCTGGAGGAAGCCCCAGGTAAGTGGATTAGTATTTTTATTTCTCCGTGAACCCTCCCTTTAAGACAAAAGCAGTGCATTATCTTAAAGTGAGATAACTCGTTTGTGGCTGTTAACAGGTTAATAGATGAGAAAAATGAATAATATTTCTCTAACCATAGTTCACCTAGTTATGACCGTGTATCAGTAGAGATTTCATTAGTCTTCAACTGAAATGTAACTGAATATCATACAGAGTGCCTACACCACCAGCTTTATACTGCTCGAGGAGTACAAAGCCATGTGTTCACTGACCGCTCACACCTGCAACCCCTGTGCTTCTTGTTAGAGTTAGCAAAGGATGAATAAAATGATCATACATCAATTGAGTGAACCTTATGTTTTCATGGATGTTTGCTGCAGTGTTTCTTGCTTTTGGTCTGGTTCACATCAGATGTGTGCGTTGCATTGCATTTTAATGGACATGTCTTTATTGTGATAAATGCCAATACAGTAGAATCTTGTTACAGTTAACCCTGATATAGTAAACCTGTGGATATAGTAAACTTCTGATATATTTAGATAACTACTTCTTCTGGTCCCTTAGAGTTTACTATAAAGGAACTCTACTGTACAACCGGTGTAGGAAGAAAACCTATGTGAGGCAGCATCCTCTGCAGCACCACAGCCTGCAATGTTACGCCGCGATGCTTAGACAATAGATTGTTAGTGCACAGGCAATAGATTTGTTGGGACTCGGTAAGCAGTGGCGCATCGATATTACGATCTGGAAATGCTGGTGCAATGGCAACACGATTGATATGATAAAAATATAGAACTACTACATAAACCGTTTTTGTAATGTAATGTTTGTATACAATACAATTTAAAGCTTTTGTGTACAGAAGTACAGTTTACAGAACAAAGTCAGTAGGAGATAGCTTATTTAATTGTCACGGTACTGCATCCTCCGGCCTGTGGGTGGCGCTATGCTGCTGTTAGATCTCTAATGTTCTATAGTAGAAGACAGCCTACCTTCTCTAGTTTGTAACCATAATATGGGTGGAAAGAGCAGCTACATAGCAGGTATACAACTCAGTGCTGTTGTTTGCCATGCGAGCCCTCAGGCACCTGTGGGCTTAGGCAGGTAGGAGGAGGTACCGGGGGGGGGGGGGAGGGGATCATTAGGGCAGTAATAGGAAGATTGAGAACATCATTAAACATAATGTATTTTATAATCCTGTTTATCCTTTCAGAACATTAAATGTAATATCTGCGAGTTTCTGGCAGACGCTATAAGGAAAATGAAAGGAAATGTAATGACATTTGTAGCTTTTCCTCAAACCTTTATGGAAGTGCCATTATAAAACTACCAGAATGTCCGCTGTATCTGTCAGTGTTGCTTCCACAAAACTGTGTGATAAATAGAGAAATATTACTGAGGCTGTATCCAGCAAGTGCCCAGCATGATTTATAAACACTTAGCATGCTTCACTGAACCATAAAATGTTACCTTACAGTCATAGACCAACTGCCACATCCTGCTATTAACATCATTTGAAATGTTAACGTCTCTTTAAACATCTAAAAATCAATGCTTTGATGGGCATGTTCGTCAATAGCCTGCGGAAAAATAAGGAATATTCTTGTTGGTTATTGAGAATTAAAATATTTCTGGGGTTTGCCCAGATCTCTGTCAGCATATACTTCACTTTGAGAGTCACTGGGAAAATTGCTTTCTATGGTACAGCTGTTACTTAGATGGGAGTGATAATTCCAGACTTTTGCGTTCGCATGCAAAAGTCCCTACAGATGTGAGGATCTCCTCGACATGGTGAATTCATTATTTCATTAACCTCCTTGGCGGTTAATTTTTTTTGCCTAATTGGCAAAAATCCTTTTTTTTTTTAATTTTTTTTTTTGTTTCATGTAAAGCTACCAGAGTGGTAGCTACATGAAACACCACTAGAGGGCGCATGTGTCCCTCTAGTGCGATCGTCGCCGGCATCTATAGCAAACAGGGGAACGCGTATATAACGCGTTCCCCTGTTTTGCTTCTCCTGTCGCCATGGCGACGATCGGGATGACGTCATGGACGTCAGCCGACGTCCTGACGTCATGCGCACTCGATCCAGCCCATAGCGCTGCCCGGAACTCATTGGTCCGGGCAGCGCAGGGCTCTGGCGGGGGGGGGCCTCTTTCGCCACTGCGTGCGGCCGATCGCCGCAGAGCGGCGGCGATCAAGCTGTGCGCGCGGCTAGCAAAGTGCTGGCTGCGCGCACAGCACTTTACAGAATAAAAATCGCCCCACCAGGGGCTGAGATCTCCCCCTGCGCGGCATAGCCCGAGCTCAGCTCGGGCTTACCGCCAGGGAGGTTAAACAATCTAAGTTGTAGGGGGGGTGACAGAATGCAGTACATTTTACTTCCTGCTATGTGCAGCCTTATAAAAAGTGACACAGAGAAAGGAGAATTCTGGGTATCTTGAACTCCAAACTGATTGCCAAAATGGTGTTGGTATTTCTGTTTTGTTATAAATGAGGAAGAAAGAGGGGCTGATGGATTTGGTTGAAAAATATGAACTGTCCCTCCAAAAAAAGTGACAGTACGGAGTTGGGAAGAAAGGGCACAACGTTCTGTTATGCAGGGGGGCAAATTTCAGATAAGGGTTTTAATGTGAATACAGCGTGTAAATTCCATCCTCTGCCACTGTTTCTGTTGTTATAAAGAAGATGTTCCAGAGCTCTTACTGTTAGTTTAATAGCATATTTAGATAGCACTTACATCTTCATTGTTGCCATGTCACCAAGTGTCCCTCAGAAAAGCTCACAATCAAATCCCTACCATAGTCATAGTCCAATGACTATAGTCTATAGCCAATTTTGGAGGGACCAACCTAACTCATCTGTATATTTCTGGGATGTGGGAGGAAACCATAGTGACCAGAGGAAACCCAAGCAAACACAATGAACATACAAACTCCATGCAGATAGTGGCTTGGCCCAGGGTTGAGCCTGGGATCCTAGAACTGCAAGGCTAGAGTTCAATCCACTATGCCAACAATAATCTTCCTGATCCTATAATAAATTGATTAACTTTCTCAAAAGCTCTTGCATACTTTGGCTTCTTGCATACCTTGGCTCCTGATTATAGGCGTCCCCATGCAGAGGGACTATCATCTCTGAAGAGATGCTAAGGAGGTGCAAATGTTCTAATTATAACACTACATCTGATCACGTGACTATAGTAGGTTGGACCTCCCTCTTAGTATTTGCTTCCAGTGAGCGCAGGACTATTTATACAACATCAGCAGGTAACGGCCTTCACAGGCACCTCAGAGAGCCCCGTCTTTTTGCACAGTTATCCCTGCAGCAGATTGTTCCTCGGAAAAATGTGACTTCCACCCTCAGAAACGAGTGTTCTCAACAATCAGCATGTGGAGGGTTATTTGGAAAGAAAATTATGCTCAAACATTTTTTGTTACTTGATCAGCTGTTGGCTTCCAACGCCAACAGCTTCTCTTTCATTTGTTTCAGTTTTCCTAAGCCGGTCCCCAAGTATTTTTGAAGAACTACACATTCCTGTGGTTTTATGCTTCCATTATACGTAGTTGAAAATGACCGTTGTTAAGAGAGTCTATTTTTCTTGACTATTCCCTCTGTGCTGCACTCCTGTGCCTCTCCCGTCTTCCCGCTTCTCTCTCTCGTTACCCCATAACTTTCCCTCTATGGTTCACCCCCCCCCCCCCTCCCCCCACTTTCTTCTCCCTCCGCCTTTCTCCTGCTCCTCAGGGTTTCTTTCATTAAATACACTGGCTGCTTTTGAAACATATGTTGCGTTTGTTAAGACTCCGACAGCAACCTTGCGTAAAGCAGTGGGGATCTGAGAAGCGCACACCTTTAAAGGTTGAGATAAAGATTCCTATTTATAAAATGGAATGCGTGCTGGCGCACTACAACCCCTCACACAGTGGGACTACGTAGCAGGTCAAAAATAATCTTTAAGCTTCTTTTTTTTCCCCTATCTAATTTGCCGTGACCTGTTATTATTTCCATTGTGCCCAGCTGACTCAGGCAGTAAATGGATGCACTGGGTGTTCTTGTTATTTTTATCATTTCACGTGCATTTTTCCTGCGGGCTGCTTAAATGCTGCTACCGCCGTATGGAGGACGGTGAGAAATGGCAGCCTCCATAGTTTTCTTAGGACAGTACTACTGTCAACCAGACTTTTCACTTTCTCACACAAAATGTCATACTGTCAGGTTTGTGAAACGCTTCCCATGCCAAGATCTTTAACTGTTGTCTAGATAGATACTGGGAGTTGTGGATGAGCAAGGAAAAAAAGTGGACATAGTTTGTATTGAGCCCCTTTATCTGGACAACAGCAAGACCCGCTGTGAGGGCAACAGCATAGCTCCCCTATCTTGGCTGCAGAGCCCCTTTGTAAGGGCAACAGCAAGGCCAATTTGTATGGGCAACAGCAGGGCCCCTCTATCTAGGCAACAGCAGGGCCCCTCTATTTGGGCAATAGCAGGACCCTCTGTCAGGTCAATAGCAGGGCCCCTCTATCTGGGCAACAGCAGGGCCCCTCTATCTGGGCAACAGCAGGGCCCCTTTGTCATGGCAACAGCAGGACCCCTCTATCTGGACAACAGCAGGGCCCCTCTATCTGGGCAGCAGCTGGGCCCCTTTGTCATGGCAACAGCAGGGCCCCTCTGTCTGGGCAACAGCAGGGCACCTCTATCTGCTTGACAGCATGGTCCCTCTGTCAGGTCAACAACAGGTCCCCTTTGTCAGGGCAACAGCGAGGCCCCTCTGTCAAGGCAACAGGAGAGTCCCTCTGTTAGGGCAACAGCAGGGCCCCACTATCTGGGCAACAGAAAAGCCCATCTATTTGGGAAACAGCAGGGCCCTCTATTAGGACTGCAGCAGAGCCCTTCTGTAAAGCCAACAGCACAGTCCCTCTATCTGGCCAACAGGGGGGCCCCTCTATCTGGGCGACAACAGGACCCTTAATTCTGGGCGACAAATCGGGACCCCTCTATCTGGGCAACAAAGCAGGACCCCTCTATCTGGGCAGCAAAGCAGGACCCCTCTATCTAGGCAACAACACAGCCCCTCTGTCTGGGTAACTACTAAATGCCTTTTGAATATCTTTCTTCACATACCTGACTTCATTTCATGTGTGAGAATAGGGAAAGCACACATAAGTAATTAACAATTATTTTTCACGCATATCTGTATTGTTACTTAAATATCATTTAGATACTCATTTTTATTTACCGTTTTATCACCCTTGAAAAACCAGTCTCAGTTAAAACCTCCTTAGTGGTAATCCTGAGTCAGGTTCGGGACAGAAATCCGCAGCTCAGAGTGGTAATCCCGTGCCTGAGTGAGTTATATGCAGGAGCTGCAGCAGATCACTCTGTGGTATGTTTTTTTCTTGTTTTTATGGTCTAAAAGCTTGTGAAAAAATTGCATGACTTTTAGACCCTAAGGCCCGGTTCACACTTGCGGTTTTGCAAAAACCGCACCGGATGTCCGGACCGCACCGGAGCCGGATCGGACCTGAACCGTACGGTTCCTGTCCGGATCCGGTCCGGTTGCATACGGTTTCCGTGCGGTATGAACACGGTTGCGGTCCGGATCCGGATTCTTAAAGAGATAACAACCTGTATAAAAACAAAAAAAAATGTTGGGGTCTGGGAGGTCAGCAGAAGGGGGACCTGTGGAATCAGGCCCTCCGCTGTTTAGCACTCACCTCCACCTCCAACATGCTGCCAACATCTCCAGCTCGTGCTGCTCCACTCCAAAATGGTTGCCCATGTGTCCCCGATACAATATCGCCGCAACAATCCTCATAGGAAGTGGGGTAGAACATCCGGATTTTTTGCCAGTGTGTTGTGCGCTCTCCGGTTCTCATTGGTTTCCATTGGCCGGATGGTGCAGTCCGGCTCCGCCCCGGATACGGCTGCCGGAGGAGCCGGACCAAAAAATAGCGCATGTTGGAACGGACACCGGAGTCCGGATCCGGTCCGGCTCCGGTCCGGACGAAACGGACACATGTGAACCCTGGCATAGACTTACATTGCTATGCCGTGCGTCCATTTCGTCCGGCCAGCATGCGGTGCGGCTCCGGCACGGCTATTCCGGATAGCCACCGCTAATGTGAACCGGGCCTTAATCTGGAAATAATCATAACGCCAGCAGTACAGCAGTAGTAAGGTAGTTTGTCATTCACGTTTACCTGGATCTCCAGTCAGAAGCATTTTTTGTTACGTTTTGAATAGCCTGGAGTATGGTCACTGAGACAGGAAGTGATTGCAAGTTTCCTTAGCAGTTAGCAATAAACACTTTATGGGGGCTTTTTAACTTCATCCAAAACTTGAAAAAAATACATTTTGAGTTGCGTCGTACTTTTATTCCATCTAAAGTGGTGCTTACCCTGCATAATTTATTGCTTGTATGTAAATTTGAATTGGAAGCCGTGCGTATGATGCCGTTCCTGTTAATGGATTCAACTATGCAAAGAAATGATATTTTTTTCCTGCATAAAGGCTTCCTCCCATATGTTTTATTGAACATTTTAGGGACATAAATCCTGCTTGTAAATGGGGTATACAATGTGTTCCCGGTACACATACAGATGTGTTGGCCTGGATTCAGATCACTGGTAATGGTTTTCTCAGTGAGTCTACGGTACCATTAATACAAGACAAATGTACCTGCAATCCTGCCGTCGCTCCCGCGAGGCTACTGCCTCATCACACATTCTGATTCCTAAAGTGCTAATTGCTGTGCAGGGAGCCTCAGAGAAGACAATCAGGAGGACGTGATATAGCATTACATGGGTTCATTCCACACCGGGAGGAAATTGATATATTTAATGATGATAGGGGGGGGGGGGGGGGGTGTATGTGAAGACTTCGTAGCACATTTGGACCAGAATCAAGCTGATGCTCATGAAATATTTTGCTGTCAGGCATGTCATGCTTGTTTTATGGGGCCCTCTGGCTGGGATTGTGCTGAGGATTATCAGAAAATAGAGATGAAAGCTCCCTAAAGAATAAAAAAGGGGGAAATAAGAGAGAAGCAAACAGCCCTGACATTTAGCATGTTTCGCCTCTCCCAGACCAATCGCGTGAGAGTTACTCAGGACGCTCAGAAGGTTCACACACAGTAATTGTTTTGTATTCATGAATTTTGTATGGCTGTAGTGAGCCTGTCTATAGGCAGCAGATATCCCAATTCATCTGATCTATTAGCAAAACTAACACATTTAAAGGACACCTGAAGTGAGAGGGATATGGAGGCTGCCATATTTATTTCCTTTTAAAGAGAATCTGTACTCTAAAATTCTTACAATAAAAAGCATACCATTCTATTCATTATGTTCTCCTGGGCCCCTCTGTGCTGTTTCTGCCACTCCCTGCTGCAATCCTGGCTTGTAATTGCCAGTTTTATCCAGTGTTTACAAACAAAAGACATAGCAAGTGATATGCTGAGAAGAGCTGAATGTGTGAGTCATACAGAGTGTGCAGGGGGCCTGGAGAGGGTGTGTATAGCATCTAGCCAATCACAAGCAGCACAGCACATTCCACATATCCCAGCCTCAGCCCGACAGAGCCGACAGAGGAGAGAAGATTAGATCATATAACAGAGATAATACAGCCACTATGCAAATAGGAAAGGCTGCAGTTAGACAGAGCACATTAGAACAGGTATAGGAACTTATAGGATAGAACAAATAAGGATGAACATTTTGTTACAGAGTCTCTTTAAACTATACCAGTTGCCTGGCAGCCCTGCTGATCTATTTGGCTGCAGCAGTATCTGAATCACACACCTGAAACAAGTATGGGGCTAACCTTGCGAGTGTTTTGTCAGAAACGTCTGATCTGCATGCTTGTTCATGGTGTATGGCTAAAAGGCAGAGGATTAGCAGGAGTACAAGGCAATTTGCATTGCTTACAATGTAATAAATATGACAGCCTCCATATCCCTCTCTTCAGTTGTCCTTTAAAGAGGAACTGCAGTGAAAATAATGCAATACAAAGGAGCTTAATTTTTACAATAATTATGTATAAATGATTTAGTCAGTGTTTGCCCATTGTAAAATCTTTTCTCTCCCTGATTTACATTCAGACATTTATCACATGGGGACATTTTTACTGCTGGCGGGTGATGTCAGTGGAAGGAGATGCTGCTTTTTTGGCAGTTGGAAACAGCTGTTATTTCCCACAATGCAACAAGGCTCCCACAGTGTGATGTCAGTACCTAGATGCTGACATCACACTGTGGGAGGGGTTTCACCACAATATCAGCCATACAGAACCCCCTGATGATCCGTTTGAGAAAAGGTAAAGATTTCTCATGAGAAAGGAGATATCAGCTACTGATTGGGATGAAGTTCAATCCTTGGTTACAGTTCCTCTTTAAGGTTTAAGTAATGTGGATAAAGGATAGAAATATTTGGAGGCTCTATTGCTGTCTGTGTCATTGTAGAGATCACCCTCACTTAAAGGGAAATCGAAGAGAGAAGGATAATGAGGTTGCCATATTTATTTCGTTTTAAACAATACCAATTGCCTGGCAGTCCTCCTGATCCTCTGCCTCTAATACTTTTAGCCGTAGACCTTGAACAAGCATGCAGCAGATCAGGTACTGTGATTCAGCTGACTCAGGTTTCACTGAATTAGCCTGTTGCTTGCTCCAGGGTTGTGACGCAGACACTACTTATGCCAGAAGATCAACAGGGCTGCTAGGCAACTGACATTGTTTTTAAGGAAATAAATATGGCAGCCTCCGTATCCCTCTCACCTTGAGGTTCCTTTAATGTCCATCTCCATGTTGCAGGGAGTCAGTTATTGTAACTCATCAATAAAATGTTTTATTTGTTTCTGTCACTTTCAGGGAGATTTCTCCATTTCCTGTGTGAGCAATGAGTGATGGAAATTCTCACACATGGGGACCAAGAACACATCCATCAAAAGCAAACAATTGACACTGATTGAATGCGTTTCCAGTGACCAATTTTTCCTCTGTCTGATCATTTTATTGAAAATGGAACAATCAAATCTCTTTGCGCACGGACACTATAAGCTCACCTACTTGAAATGTCCCCTGTTCACCGTTACATTTTGCCATGAATAGAAGGCACTAGAAGTAAGGTCCATAGCATCGGAGATGTATGCATGGCATGAGCATACTGGGCTCCTAGTGTTAGTATGAAAGTCTCACCCCTTACCTTATGTCACTTTTATGTGGCATCTTGCTCTGTGGCTAACCCTAACCTCCCTTTACCTTATATTGCCAGTAACTCTTCCTTACTGCTTCCTGCCCAATAACCCCAACTTAACCCTAACTTGGTGTTTAAACTTATCTTTTACACTAACTGACTTTTCACCTAAATCTTACCCTAAACTCCACTATTTAAATAATCCCTAATACTAACCTGTCTATCATTCTGTTGTTAATCTTATCCAAACCCATTATCTTCACTTATCCCTGACTTAATCCTCGTACACACGCGCTAAACTAAAGTAGTTTGTAATGTCCAATAGTCAACATATTTTGCCATATCGGGCAACAGTTGTGAGCAAAAATGTAGCCAAATGACAACAAAGGGCATTTTTCCCAATCCATCAGGTGGATCAACTCAGACCACTGTTGGGCATATATATTGTGCACTTGGCCACGTGTGTTCAATATACGGGTAGTGTGAATGACATTATTCTATTGAATTTGCGCATGTTGTGCATAATGTCGTTTTCCTCTTGTACGCTCATTATTTAAATTAGTTGGTCATTTGCAGTATCGGTGTGCGGAAACAAGTCTTTCCAAGTACGTTGCTGGTAAATTAGTTTCCACAACGTTTGCCGTCTATTTTCATTGACTTTTGTCGGGTGGGTATACGGATCTTTATAACTCTAGTCTATCTTCAACTATCCCTGACTTATAACTCAGTCTAGCCCTACCTTACCTGACTCTAAGCTCTGATTACCTTAACTTTATTTGACCTACCTAAACCCCAAGGGTACCAATAATAGCCTGTGGGCGTCTGGGCTACCAAAATTGATAATATGAGAGGTCCAAATTCTTAGTACTGAAGTTAGGAGCACTTTTGTATAGAGGTGCATCACTCACTTGTCCAGGCCTCCTCTAACCATTACAGGCTCTTGGGAATAAGGCCACATGGCAAATTAGCAAGACTTCTATTCCAGTTTTCTGGTGGTGTCACAACCTTCTCTGCGAAGCAGTAATTATTCCTGGGCAATGGCATTCTGGGAAAGCTACCAGCAGCCAGTTTTTCTGCTGAAACAGCATCCGTTTTTAAAAATGACTATTTTTTACTGGTTAGATTTCCAGATTGGGGGACGTCAAAGAGCTCTCAAATCATAGAAAAGGATTGGTGACAGGTCATGTTTAAATAGCGCAGTGCCTCCATGGGTTTGAGATTTATTTGGCCAGGATTTCTGAGCCATTGTGCGAAGTAGAAAGAAGAAATGTCAAGTAAGCATTTCAGCCCCGTACAATGCAGACATCCAGGTCAGATAGTCTTAAAGATTTCCTGTGAACTGTTCAAACAAACTGTGTTTATCTTGAGGTGCGTAGAACAATTTCTAGGTGTCTAGTGATCCCCCAGGCTTCTGCTTCTCAGGAAATAGAAAACAGATTTATGAAAACTCGACTGCGGTGGAGTATTGCGGAGAGCAAGGTGATGTCCAGTAATGCTGAGTGTAGCTAAATCTTTCTGGCTGACTAAGCACTGCTACTGTCATATTTATTATTTGCAGAAGGGTTCCTAAGAGGTTAGTTATAGTGCTAGGGTACTGTACTTAAAGCACAACTCCAGAAAGAGTTTTAGGGTGCCCATTAATGGTAGAATTTTTTGCGAACAATCATATTTCTGACCAAACTATTGAGACTCTGTTGTATGAAAACAGGGAAGTTAGTGGGCCCAATTGATCCTAAACAATCATATTACTAAATTGTTTTCTTAACCTATTGGGCAGCACGTGTAGTAAAACCTACACCGCACTTGTGGCTGTTCTAGCCTGATGCAGTGTAGGATTTACGCTGCCCGCCGTTTATGAACCCAACGCGATCATGTGCACCCGAGAGGTGAGATTAAGCTGACATCTCCCCTCAGTGATCATATGACAGCTGACATCTCCCCTTCGTGATCAGGAGCCATCGTGTATGGCTCCTGATCACGTGACCAGCAGCGGATCGTAGTGATCACTGCTACACCTTCGGCAGTTGGGGGGGGGGGGGGAGGAGAAGAGGAGCCACTCACCTTCCTGATGTTCCCCCGGCAATCGGCACTCCACTCCGGCCGGCATCCTTGCAATGCAAGTGCCTGGTCCAGGCTTGACGACGTCATCAAGCCGCGGTAGTACGAGCGGGAATGCCGGCCGGAGCGGAGGTGTCCACTGCTGCTCATCGCTGGAGCCTGGGAGGTGAGTAAAGGCTGCTGGCTACAGGGGGGACACCATACCCGGCAAGCCACACTGGGGATCCAGCTGCCCCAACCCCCCTCCCCCCGCACGTAAAATAGCCTGGTCCTTAAGGGGGGGGGGGTT
Organism: Hyperolius riggenbachi; assembly: GCF_040937935.1. Lineage (NCBI taxonomy): Eukaryota > Metazoa > Chordata > Amphibia > Anura > Hyperoliidae > Hyperolius > Hyperolius riggenbachi. The sequence goes on along the minus strand of NC_090649.1, from coordinate 116,689,114 downwards.
AGGCAGCAGGTCCTGAAATCGTTAAGGAAGTGCTCCGTTGTCATGGTGGATATTTTTCAAAGATCCATTGAACTGGTTTAAGTATGGGAAATATTTTGGATTCTTTAATGCCGTGAATCAATCAAATGTGAACTTTCTTTTGATCTGAATGATCTTTTGATGTTTGGCCACAACCCCTTTAGAACCTCAATTTTAACTTACTTAAAGAGGAACTTTATCTAATCAGTAGCTGATACCCTCTTTCTCATGAGAAATCTTTAACTTTTCTTGAATAGATTGTCAGGGGTGTCTGCATGGCTGATATTGTGGGGAAACACCTCCCACAGTGTGATGTCATGACCAAGGTCCTGACAGTTTGCTGTCTGTGAACCTCGTTGCATTGTGGGAAATTACAGCTTTTCTCAACTTACAATGGGCAGACACTGACTAAATAATCTATTAATGAATATTGTAAAAAAGGAGCATTATGTTATTTTCACTACAGTTCCTCTCTAAAGCTGACCTGTAGTTAGGGGAAAAATGTTTACTACTTACCAATGTAGAGGGAAGCCTCTGGATGCTCCAGAAGCTTCCCCAATCCTCCACAATCCCTCCGCTGCCAGCCGGGATCCTCATTATCTTTGTGGCCTTGCTCCACTCCATGTGCAAGCATGGCCATGCTATGCAGGCTTCAGTGAGTTTGCGACTTTGCAGTAGCACAAAGCCGCTTGTGCATGGAGAAAAAAGCCGTGCACAAGCAGCTCCATACTACTGCACAGGTTGTACTTTATGCCTGTGAAGTGTGGCTGCACTTGTATACAGAGGGGAGCGCGGCCACTGGCAATATTCAACATTAACTACATCCGTACCAGCAGTCTCTGGACCCTTCAGGATAAAAGACTACTGGTACCGCAAAATGCTGCATACCAACAAATCACCGCACATACCCGTCGCTCTCACTGGTCATGCCGCTCCTCCATCCATGTAGACACCTCTCTCTGCCGTCTCTATGACCGCAGAGCTGTGAGCAGGTCAGGAGCCGCTTTCATTGCCTCATGACGCTGTCCATCAATGTAAGACAATGGGATTGGCTTACAGTCATGACAGGGTCAGGAGCCAATGAAATCAGCGCCTAACCGGCTTACACAGCTCTTCCTTCACATAGACAGCAGGGTGAGTGGGTTGTGGCGGAGACAGAGCGGGACGTTCAGCTGCAGTGGCGGGACAGCGCGACGGCAATGTTCCAAATCTACATCCTGTCAGTGCCGCGCAGCCACAAGCAGGATGTAGATTTCAACCGTGCTGGTCTGGAAGCGGTTAATGCTGAATATTGTTTACAGGATCCCAGCAGAGAAATGGACTATCCAGAGGCTTTCTCCTAATGATAGATAGTATCTAATATTTTTGTTTTTACTTTGGCTACAGGTACCTTTTAAAGCAAACCTAAGGTGAAAATAAATTTATAAAATAATGAATTGTATGTGTAGTACAGCTAAGAAATAAAACATTAGTAGCAAAGAAAAGAGTCTCATAGTGTTTTCCAGTACAGGAAGAGTTAAAACACTTCAGTTGTTATCCTTGCAAAAGAGCTTCTCTGAGCTAGTTGACCCAACTTGGGTCAAATACAGTCCTGTTTTCTGAGGCACCTAAACAGCCAAGAAACAGTGAGAGACAGCTTGAGATAAGGTTTTACTGCAGGAAGGTTCAAAGGGGCATTATTTCTGCTTTGTTTTATAGCTTAAAAGATAGAGTGTGGTTTTAAAGCTGTAAATGTGACAGAATGATGCAATGTTATAAAACAAAAGCTTTATAACTGAAAATAAAAAATATGAGACTTTTCTTTGCTACTAATGTTCTGTCCATCAACACATATAATTCATTTTATACGTTTTTCTTTTCGCTTCAGGTTTGCTATACGTGTCCTCACTTGAGGAGATGAGCCTGGATTCTGTGTCTCTTTTACCATTAGATATGCCACCTGGCAGATGAGATGTCCTGAGGACAGTCCAGCCATGTCTGGCCATCCAGTCACCCTCCGAGCTGATGTCATTTAAAGTATAAACCGTTTACTGGCTTGTATGCTATTCTAATGTACAGCCCTTGATACTTGTTTACTCAGTTCTTGATATATCTTCTCCTCTATTGCTGTCAGTCTAGTCTGGTATAGTGACAGGTGGTTGTGTCCCTGTCAGTCTGATATTGTGAAATGTGTTCGTATCTCTCTCAGTCTTGCGTAAAATTGTGTGTAGGCTTGTGGTTCCAGCACATCCTGATGTGGCTCTAATCTTGCCAGTTTAGCGAGAAATTCATGAGTGAATGGAATGGGTGTCAGTCTCGTGTGATAGCCGTATATATGGCTGTCTTCCTATTAGTTTAACACGGCGTTCTCGTAAATGTTTATTCCTCCCATTCCATCGTTTATGGTGATGTTCCGCGGTGTTCTCCTAACCTCCACAACTCTGAGGGAGCGGGGCTGATCCTGTCATTGTGACCTAATCACAGTCTGGGGATTTCAGCACGATAATCTATCCTGGGAGTAGATTTTGATTTCAGTCTCCCGTTTTATTCCGTGGTTGGGCCTGATTGCCCGTGGCGTTTGTATTTTGGCGCTTTGTAGAGTTTAGTACCGACATATTAAAAACATATTTTAAGTAAAATACTTTACTTGAAGTCTATTTCCCTGCATGTTAAAATTTATATTGGCAACATTTTAGGCCTCTCCAGTTTTGTTGAACTCTTGCTTTTAAGTTGGATTTTACTGTGTTTTTAATATTTTGGATAAAACAGGGTACAGTTTTATGTAAGTTCCTGCCTTGTGATGGGCGTTGTGGGCACATAAAATAAACAAAAATCTCCCTAAAGTGATATGAAACTCAGCATTTCCTCTTTGCTTTAATATATTATTTACAGCATAAAACCTACTACCACCACAAAATGTATCAGAACAGCATTCAAACAGTAAAACACAGCACTTTGTTCTTCAGTGGAAAGCTCCTTGTTTCTGTGGGCAGCTTCTGGCTGCATCAGAAAAGGTGATAACATTATCTTTTGTTAACATTCTTATGTCAGATACATTCAATAAACATTAGCAAACCGCCAAAACTGAGCTGTACTGAGCTGAGAAGCAGAAAGAGCTGAGAAGTGATCGCTTGATACCCTTTAATATATAAATACAGCAGCTATGCAATAAAATGCAATGGCAGCTTTCAGAGCAAATATTCTTTACTTTGGGAACTTGTAATTTGTAGACAGACAATATTACTAACTCTATGGGTAATAAAAAGAAGGAAAACTCATTTTTATTGAATACTATGTCAGAGTTTTATCCCTCTTGAAGTGTGTGTATGGGGTGGGTGGGGGGGGGGGAGCGTTAAATCCTTACATCAGTAGTTGGAATTCTCTGGATGGTGCAGAGGCTTCCTGGAACCTAATGCCTTGTGGTAACCACCGTTCCAGCACAGGGTTCCGCTTCATTTTCTGGCAGCACACCCTATTGTTCTATTGGCTATGCACGGAGCTTACTTATACATGCCCAATCCAGATGCGCTCATCCAGCGCTGCGCAATATGTTGGCGCTTTATAAATACAATAAAGAAATAAATCCAGGGATGCCGGAAGAAATCAATTTAACTTGAGTCAAATAGGTACAGCAGCGGGACCCTGTGCAGGAACGTTGGGAGGGCACAGAAAGTCTCTGGACCATCTGAAGGGTTCCTGCTACTGAAGTATCTAACATAAAAAAATAACACTTCAGTTACCCTTTAAAGCCCAGCTTAATCCCTATTTGTACGAGATAATATCTGATAGTAGTCTGGATTATAAGTGAATATAAACAGTGTATAGAAGTACTATATTGAATCTTTATTCTACTCTGTACAGCACCATGGAAGATAATGGGGCTTTACAAATACTGAGTTTGTATGTTCTCCGTGAGCCTGCATGGGTTTTCCCCCAGACACTCTGGTTTCCTCCCACATCCCAAAAACATACAAAAGTTAATTGGCTTCCCCCTTAAATTGGTTCTCGACTGTGATATACAGTATATACACTACTTGATACACAATACTGTACATAGGCATATGACTATGGTAGGGATTAGATTGTGAGCCTCTCTGAGGGACAGTTAAAGAGGAACTTCAGCCTAAACAAACATACTGTCATTAAGTTACATTAGTTATGTTAATTAAAATACATAGGTAATATAATCTCTTACCCACCCTGTTTTAAAAGAACAGGCAAATGTTTGTGATTTCATGGGGGCAGCCATCTTTTTGGTTGAAAGGAGGTGACAGGGAGCGTGAGACACAGTTCCAACTGTCCTGTGTGCTGATCACCCCTCCCAGTTGCTAGGCAACGTGAATAACGACATAGGAAATCCCATCATGCTTTGCACAGCATCAGGGAAAAAAAGCCCAGGCAATTTTCTTTGATGGGTGGAGCTTAGGTAAAAATGCAGCTAAAAATGATGCTTTGGTAAGAAAAACAAAGTTCTGATGCTGTGAAACTGTTAAAGAAACACCAAGCCTTATCAGTTCTGCTGAGTAGATTTTTAGTCCGGAGGTTCACTTTAAGTGACAGGACAATATACTCTGTACAACGCTGCAGAAGATGTTGGTGCTATATAAATACTAAATAATAATAATTTCAGTTTTAGCATGCTGGATATCTCTGAACACTCAGCCACATCTGTGACCACACCTAGGCACGGCAGCACTTATGTAGCTTTTATCTGTTGTTTATGTGTGGTAGACCTTAGGTGACATCATTTTGGTCACAAACCTATCTGTGGTGCATCTGAAAATCTTTGTGAGAATCGGAGAAGTTCAGCCAGTATGAGAAGGTGCACTTGTGGTATCCCTGGATCTGTGGTGAACTCAGACTTATTATTTTGTGGGATTCCTCACTACACTCCACATTACTTGAAGGTATGAATATTGCATCTCTGGTAATGCGGCTCATTATGATGAGGTATAATTGTGGTCTGCAGAACCTGGGAGGTTTGGAATGGCAATAGTTATTTGAGTCAGTATTGTAAGACATTTAGTGGTATTCTTGTGGGTTTGGCTCTGCACTCAAGAGATGTGGTTGCACTGTGCCTGTAAATAAGAGACGGTAAATAATCCTGAGGCATTCTAATGATATGCTTATGATTACCCATAAACCTCTGTGGCTGCGCTCTAGTGCTGCAGCTCTGCTGAGGTTCTGTGCTGGCATGTGCCTGCGATTGCTATGGTAATGTGATAATTTACTCCTCTCGTTTTTCAGTCACAAAGGGGGCCAGCTGGACTGCGCCTCAGATGTATCCCGTCTTAGCCCCCGGTTATAATACATGATGCATCTAGGAAGGTCAGGACTTGTTCTGTTCTCTCATACAGGAAAGCCTGCTTGTTTTACTTTTCCTCCACTCCTTCCTGACGTTATCTGGATGCAGCTGGGGTGCAGAATCATCAGACAGACACAAGCCCTTTGAACTCAGCTAATTTTCGACCTCCGGAACGTGCCAGTTAAGTGTCTCCAATCCTGGGCGTGTTGAAATGCAGCATTCTTTTTTCCTACCATCCCTCACCTTCCAACAACATGACAGGGGCACAATAGAGACCCTTGTCCTGAGAGGAGGAAAGTGGCACTGTTGACCTCTTCGTGGGCACAGCAATATGGAGCAGACTGCGTGAGAGGAACTCTGCTTTTGCTGGAATAATAAGAGACCCCCTGTGGGCTCTTGGGATAGCACACTAATTAGCGCTGTCACATGCCTTGAAGTTCCATTCATTTAAGTCTTTCTTCATTTTCACCCCCCAACTGATGCTGTCACATCAGTCTTCTGTACTGAGCTATGCAGGGACACATGCCAAATAGTTGTGGCTGAATGCTGGATTGTGCACTTTTCCTACGCTGCTAAATAAATATGGAATCACACCCAAGGTGACTGGTGCCAGCTATGAATAAATGTGTTGTCAGGAAAACTTGGCACAGGTCTTCTCAAGTGGTTAGTATTCTTATCATACATCGCAGGGTGAAATCTCAGCCACTATCTGCCTGGAGTTTGTATGCCACCCCTGTGTGAGAGTTACCTCCTGGTGCTGTCCTTTCCTCCTACAATGCCTACATCAGTGGTGCCCACACTTTTTAAGCTTGCAAGCTACTTCAAAAATTATAAATTGAAAATGATCTGTCAGGTAGAATATACCTACAAGTGCACTGAAAAACTGCAGCACATGCACAGCGGCAGTTCATCAGTGATTACCACAAGCCACAACTGCAGCACATACACAGCTGCGCCTGCATTCCATCAGTGATTACCACAAGCCACAACAGCAGCACATGCACAGCGGCAGTCCATCAGTGATTACCACAAGCCACAACTGCAGCACATGCACAGCAGCAGTCCATCAGTGATTACCACAAGCCACAGCTGCAGCACATGCACAGCAGCAGTCCATCAGTGATTACCACAAGCCACAGCTGCAGCACATGCACAGCGGCAATCCATCAGTGATTACCACAAGCCACAACTACAGCACATGCACAGCGGCAGTCCATCAGTGATTACCACAAGCCACAACTGCAGCACATGTACAGCAGCAGTCCATCAGTGATTACCACAAGCCACAACTGCAGCACATGCACAGCGGCAGTCCATCAGTGATTACCACAAGCCACACCTGCAGCACATGCACAGTGGCAGTCCATCAATGATTACCAAAAGCCACAACTACAGCACATGCACAGCTGCAACCCATCAGTTATTAACACAAGCCACAACTGCAGCACATGTACAGCAGCAGTCCATCAGTGATTACCACAAGCCACAACTGCAGCACATGCACAGCTGCAGTCCATCAGTGATTACCACAAGCCACAACTGCAGCACATGAACAGCGGCAGTCCATCAGTGATTACCACAAGCCACAACTGCAGCACATACACAGCTGTAGTCCATCAGTGATTACCACAAGCCACAACTGCAGCACATGCACAGCTGCAGTCCATCAGTGATAACCACAAGCCACAACAGCAGCACATGCACAGCGGCAGTCCATCAGTGATTACCACAAGCCACAACTGCAGCACATGCACATCAGCAGTCCATCAGTGATTACCACAAGCCACAGCTGCAGCACATGCATAGGGGCAGTCCATCAGTGATTACCACAAGCCACACCTGCAGCACATACACAGCTGCGCCTGCATTCCATCAGTGATTACCACAAGCCACAACTGCAGCACATACACAGCTGCAGTCCATTAGTGATGACCACAAGCCACAACTGCAGCACATGCACAGCGGCAGTCCATCAGGGATTACCACAAGCCACAACTGCAGCACATACACAGCTGCAGTCCATCAGTGATGACCACAAGCCACAACTGCAGCACATGCACAGCGGCAGTCCATCAGGGATTACCACAAGCCACAACTGCAGCACATACACAGCTGCAGTCCATCAGTGATTACCACAAGCCACAACCGCAGCACATACACAGCTGCAGTCCATCAGTGATGACCACAAGCCACAACTGCAGCACATGCACAGCGGCAGTCCATTAGTGATTACCACAGGCCACAACTGCAGCACATGCACAGCGGCAGTCCATCAGTGATTACCACAAGCCACAACTGCAGCACATACACAGCTGCAGTCCATCAGTGATGACCACAAGCCACAACTGCAGCACATGCACAGCGGCAGTCCATTAGTGATTACCACAGGCCACAACTGCAGCACATGCACAGCGGCAGTCCATCAGTGATTACCACAAGCCACAGCTGCAGCACATGCATAGCGGCAGTCCATCAGTGATTACCACAAGCCATAACTGCAGCACATGCACAGCGGCAGTCCATCAGGGATTACCACAAGCCACAACTGCAGCACATGCACAGCGGCAGTCCATCAGTGATTACCACAAGCCACAACTACAGCACATGCACAGCGGCAATCCATCAGTGATCAGACACTAGATAGTGCGGGAATGTCTAAGGGTCCTAGAATAGAAAATAGTTCTGTAGAAAGAGTCATGTGCTGGTGGGTTGTCATGGGCAACCACTTGCTGAGGCGTGACAACTTAAACGGAAAAAGAACATAGTCACGAGAAAGCATGCTTCATGGAAAATTGATTGCTTTCATGGTGCCTTTACGATGCATTTGGTATGCTTTTTGCAGGATCTACAGTTGTTAGTTATAAATCACATTTGGTTGACTTTCCAAGGTCGTTGTGTTAGTATCACCTAATATGCATGTCCAATGCATTACAAGTGCGTGCTGTGTAGTCTCTACTGATATTTATAGTGCTTCCCAATTAACCGTAATACAAATCAAAGCATACTAAAAACGCAGTAGGACAGGCTCCTTGTTCAGACTGTTTATGACAAAGAATGCGTGTCCGCAAGATTCGAGTCACACACGACACTCATAATTATTCATAAAGGCAGCAGAAAACCATGTTACGAGTAGATATCATAGCTATGGACTGCCTGAGGGAAATACTAATGTTGTTCTGTTAAGAAGTTGGATGGGTCGCCCATGTCTACTTCTCCAAGAAGCTGCAGGAGTAGTTTGCTAGTGAGTTGAGAACTGCTGTAAGTAGTGCAGAAGAGGTCAGACTGTACCTACCCATCCCACTCTTCTCTGCTGTCTCTGAGCTCTTCTAGAGATGAAGGTAGCCACAGAAATGATACTTTGGTCTACTTCAGCTGATCATCATCTGCACAGACCCTTGCTGTCACCAACAGGGAGGTTGTTCTCACTCACAAAATCAGTTTGTTTGCATAGATTATTGTGGTTGTGCCATGGTTTCCTCCGTTCACCCCCCAATATCCCTAAACGTTTTACCGGTTTGCAGAACACCCAACCATCCCTTTCCTGAGGGACAGAGTATCTTCTAAAGCTTGTTCTTCTTTCTTACTTGTTTTTATTTTTGGCCTGATGTACTGATCTCTGAAAATGTTGTATTTCTCTGTTACAAAAGGATATATGTAACTCAAAACTTTATCCCCATCCTCTAAATTGAGATATTGCAAATGTAGTGTAGAAACATAGGTACTTATTTCAGTAAACATTAGACTTCTCATTGGTATTTTCTGAACTACTATCTGCAGATCAAGCTATCATGTCCAAAGTTTTGTATACATTCTACATGGTTCTCAGCCCGAACTGGGCCTCCTCTGCCGAGCATCTAGCCTGCGTACAGCAGCCCACGACCACTACCACTGATGACCAATACCTGAATGTCCTTCTGACTCCTTGGCAAAGGTCTGGCTCAGCAGAGGTTTCCCATATAAATCTGTGTTGAGGGGAAGAGGTGGCAGGTAAATGAGCTGCAAACATTGTTTAACTTAGAACACGAGTTTCCAAAGTCTGGCCTGATGGCCAAATGCAGCCCACCAAGTATTTTCCAGTGGCCCCCAATGCTCCTGGGAGATTTTCATTGCATGCAACCCAAAGGCTGTTGCTGTGGCGCCGTATGCACCAATGTTTAGGGCCAACCCATGTCACCACTCTTCCTTGCCCTCAGCTTTTTTGCAATCCCATAGGAATTAGTATAACACGTCAAAGAAATGGACGCTGGAATGTATACACAGGATACACTGGAAAATGTCAGCCATTTTTTGTAGCCCTATAGTGATTACTATGCGACAACTGAAAATGGAAGCAGTCCCAGTGGAGGGGGAGAAAAAACAGATATATGGGCCCGGACTTGATGAGTGAATTGAAGGCACTTATGCCAGTGGTAGCCACTTTGTCAGCACTCACTCATTAGCGGCCACCACTTTGTCAGCAGCAGCAGCAGCAGCCACTCATTTGCAGCCATCACTATGACAGCAGCAGCCACTCATTAGCAGCCGCCACTGCACACTGAATGGGACATGTTAAAGCAGCAGGGACAGCCATACTTTCCTAGGAAAAAAAAACACATATATAAAAGTAGATAAATACTTGTTCTACTTACAAAACATATGTATTTTACTGTCCACGTTTTGATTTTGGTCAATTTTATATAGTAAATAAAGAGAAAACTGTTCCTGGCATTTTCCATTTGCCTTCTGACTGACACCAATCCTGATGTAATTTCCTCCCTTACTTTTTTTCCCTAGAAACTGCACTGATATAGCTAGCTGGCTTTGTAAACACATGTGAGCACAGCATAGATCATATTTCAGCAGCTTCTCTCTTCTAAGCCTCGCGTCACACTGAACTGCCCTCAGCCAATCAGTGAGCAGCAGGGATGTGAGAGGGGTGATGACAAGCTTCCTTGTCGTCGACAATGTACCAAATAAAGCCAGGCTGACTAAGATAAGATTTAATACAGCAGAAACATTTCTGATTATAATGGAATGCTTGCAATGCATGTTCAGGTTGCAGGCTACATATTAAACTCAGAGCAGCAGGTAAATGGAATTTAATTCCGCTTTAACAGCACACATGGAATATGGTTTATTTCCCATAGAAATGTTTTACTTGACAAAATTATAATAGGCATACTGTACCTTGGGGCAATCAGAAATAAATGTTTAATTTATCTAGTTCGCCCCCTAGCTATCTTAAAACCGTTGATCCGGCCCTTGGTCCAAAAAGTTTGGCCACTCCGACTTAGAACAATAGTCACATACATGAAGTTGTGTATCACCAGCCATTTACTGGTAAATCACCGGCCCCATAGATATTAGGTCATCAGCCGAGGTGTCTGAAAGCATCTGTCATCTTGTATCTATGGCTACCTTCAGCAGCAGTCGTGCTTTGGTTGACAATCAGCAAAGCTGTGAAGGTAAACATGAAGTGTTTCTTCTGTCCATTAGACTAAAGGCAGCTTCTTCCCTTATGCAGAGATGCATCTTGACGTTTGGGACAAGTTATGAAGCTGGCTTTCAACAGAGAGATCTCTGATTGCCAAGAAAACATACTGACAAATGTCATTTTGAAAACAAGATGACACTCGGCGTCTCCAACAAAACGTTTTCACTAGTTCTGCCATTAAATTTTAAAGAAGCACAAGATACATTGGCCTCAATTCACTAAGCATTCCCGCATTCGGTAATGCTGAAAACAGCTGATTTCACCTCCCCAAATTCCAATAAACCTTTTACCGCACAGAAAATTAGAATAACTGACTAATGAGGTAAATTACTGACTTATTCGGTAAATACCTCAAGAAAAGTCAATAAATTGCAATTCACAAACATTTACGCATTCGGTAAATCGGGACAAAGTGTTTGAGGTTTTTATCCAGCTCTTACCAGCCGATAACTCATTCTTTCCATGATCTCTCCGTGCGGTAAATTTGACAGACAGCGAGTAGGGAGAGCCAGGCAGCCAATAGGGAGCCACACAGCCCTGCTTCTCACACTGATTTGATCAGACATGGTGGAAGGCAGGTCTTCACTGTAGCAGAGCAGGGGAAGCTGACATTTTATAAAGCTTTTCTGCATCCCTTTATATGTGAAAATCTGTATACTGTTATATAGAAGAGCTCCCTATAGTGGCTGCAACACATCTAAAGAGATGTTGGGGATGCCCTGGACAGAGAACCCCCGACTTATGCACACAGCTTCCTGCCTCAGAGCTGACCTGCTCCACAGCTAGTAAGTGAGACTTACTGAATAGGGCTTAGGCCCGTTTCACATCTGCGTTTAAAAACGGTCTGTTCCCGGATTTGACTGGAACGATACTGTAGAAATGGAACGGATGCAAACGGATCCAATGTTAACCTATGGAACACGCGTACGTTTGAACGGATCCGTTCTGCATGATCCGTGGAACGGACCGCAAGTTTGTTGCAGCACCTATTTTTCTGGACCGCTGAGCCCAGTGGACCGGAAATGGAAGATGAAGCCTTGCATTGGGGGCAATTGGAGAACGGAACGTTTCTTCACACTCGTGAAGGGGAAGCGGGGTGTCTGGGGCTAGATGTGGGGACGCTCCACTGGGAGCGGGAGTCTGAGGGGATCTGGGGATGCTTCATTGGAGGTGTTGGTCTGGGGGAATGTGGGGATGCTCCACTGAGGGTGGGCTCTGCAGGGACGCAAGTGTGGATGAGGGAGGGAGGGTTTCTTACCCAGGCTTCCGTCTTCCTGTTGCGTCCCACATAGTGTCAAGTGACTACCACGCTTCCTCTTCCGGGTTGGAGGAGGAAGCGTGGTAGTCACGTGACGCGACCTTGGATGCAATTGCAGCAAGATGGAAGCCTCAGTAAGTGAACCCTCCCTCACCTGCCCACTCATTGGAAGACCGGAGTGGCAACGGAGTGAAAACAGATCCGATCGACGGGTGATAGCATCCATTTGCCAGTGTGAACAAGCCTTATGGATCCAGTGAAGTGGAGACCAGATCCGCTTTACCAGATCCGCTTTGGCTTGAAAATGCCAGTGTGAACCGGCCCTAAGTGGATTGAAGCATTTTTGTTTGGTAAATTACTGAACTTCTAGCTCATGCGGAAAATCTTTAGTGAAATTGGAAAAAAAAGTGTAAGATACCGAATGCTGTATTTTACCGACCTAAATGATTTTACCGAACTGCCTTTAGTAAATTGAAGCCAAAATAATTATCTCTTAGAAAGATATTGTTTTTATGCCTATATAGAAGCAAAATGTATGAATTGCTTTGTGTGGTTTTAGCTGTATTATGTTGGTATTTGTGTTCTTGTGTATAGGCTGCTGTTATTCTCTATTCCCTACCCAGTACTCCATATATACTACTCTGCACCTCCCGGCAGGGAGAATAGTCCATCAGCACGCTGCTGCGTCTCTCCTCTCCAGCCTGGAAAGATTGCCGTTGTGCTGAAGGCAGACAGTCCATTTAATCTGCTGAGTTTTGTAAAATGTGGTACAGTCAGGTTTAGCAGGCTTGTTAAGCTCATGGGCCGGCTGTAGGCTCTTGACTGTCATCATTCTGTATTACACAGAATCCTACACATGCTGCAGAGATGGGCCTGGGAGAGGACAGTGCTCGTAACTGAGAGCTGACTGAGAGTGGTATCCCAGCAAGACCTTGCTGCATAAACCCACTGAGAGCAAATTTGTTTTTAACCACTTGAGGACCACAGTGGTAAACCCCCCTAAAGACCAGGCTGTTTGTTTCATAATTGGCCTCTGCAGCTTTTAGGCCAAGCTGCAATGCCGAACAACACAGCACACGATTGATCCCCCCCTTTTCTCCCCACCAACAGAGCTCTCTGTTGGTGTGGTCTGATCGCCCCCCTGTGTTTATTTTTTTTTAAATCAATATGTATGTTCATGTTTTTTTTACTATTTTTGTCTTTTTATGTTTCTCTCCAATCCCCTCCCTTCCCCCAGGCCGGCCAATCATGCGATCGGCTGTCATAGGCTTCTGCCTATAAGAGCCGATCGCTCTCTTGTCCCCCAGGGGGACAGCCGTGTCACACGGCTGTCCCCAGTGCAGCGCTGCTGCTGATCGCAGCGCTGCACTGTGTTTGTAGACGGCGATCACGCCGTCTAACAGTCTCCCGAGCGGCAATAGCTGCTCGGAGACTGAATAGGGGGCGGAGCTCCGCCCACTGAGAAGGAGATGCGCGCACCCTGCGCGCGATCTCCTTCAGTAGCCGGCTCCAGGACCTGACGCCAGTTGGCGTTAGGCGGTCCTGAGGCTGCCGCCGCGCCCATGCTCGTTGGCGTGGAGCGGTCTTAGAGTAGTTAAAGAGACGCTGAAGCGAAAAAAAATTATGATATAATGATTTGTATGTGTAGTACAGCTAAGAAATAAAACCTTAGCAGCAGAGATAAGAGCCTAATATTGTTTCCGGTACATGAAGAGTTAAGAAATTCCAGTTATCTATACAAAAGAGCCATTGAGCTCCACGACTTTCAAAGTAGCAGAGAGCTCTGTCTTCTGAAGTTTGTTATCTCAACTGTCAGTCACTGTATCTTCTTTTTCCTGCAGAGGACAGGTCAATAGTTCACTGTCCTGCTCTTTAAAATCATTTAGACTGCTGAGTAGTGTGTAAACTGCAAATATTAGAGAATGATGCAATGTTATAAAAAGCACTATATAACTGAAAATAAAAATATGAGAATATTTTCTTTGCTACTAATGTTCTAGTAAATATCCGTACTACACAACCAATTCATTTTTTTTTTTTTGCTTCAGTGTCTCTTTAACCTTTATGTCACTTTACAGAGGGAGGCCATTATGTGAATTCTGAGCAGAAAAAAAGTCACATGATCTATGCTGCCTGTTCATCTGCATGAATGTTCTCACGAAGTAGGCGGGTCCTCCGCAGGGCTGGCGCTTCCATAGGGGAAACCTGGGGAATTACTCCAGGGCCCCAGAGCGCTGCCGAACCCCCCTCTGTCTACCCCCCACTATATAATGATCCACGGGGGGGGCCTGCACAGTTTTTGGCAACATAGTGACTCACCTGTCCGAGCCGGCGCACCCCTCCATTACTCCATGCACTCCTGTCTTCATCCCCACTGGCCACATCTCAGTGACCCGCCCATAGGCATGTTATTACATAAGGTATGGAGGAGAGACGTCCCTGTGAGGATGAAGATGGGAGTGCACGGTATAATGGGGGCACTGTAAATCTGGGGGTCGGCCGTCCACAGGTGATATGCTGCAGGTGACGTGTTCAGTGGCCCACGGGTGATGTGTTGGCGTGTGCTTCAGCGTGTATAACTACCTGTCCTCGCTTCCAGTTGCATCCTCTAGTGTCCTTTGTGACTTTTGAACTCACTGCTAGAGCTCAAGGCTCACTGCTATCACATGATAGTGAGCTTGGATCTCTAGTGGCCAGTTCAGAAGCCCCATGGGACGCTATTGGAAGCAAGCCAGAGCAAGGACAGGCAGCATGCTCATATGTGTACTCTGTACTCATGCTACAAATGGGAGGCCGGCCAGTCAGCAGGTCATAGCTTTTGGCCTGTTTTAGATCAAAAGAGGGAAATCAGCATATGACTGGGAGGGCTTATCCTCCCGTATGTAGTCAGTAAAGCACTGCAGAACATGTCAGCACTATATAAAGGCATAACAATAATGAGAATGGTATGTTGAAGTGACATGCCATATTGGTATACATGAAGTAAGATTTCAGTGAGTGATTGTAACGATCGTGGAATTCTCTCCGTGATCAGCGCACAAGACGTGCGCTGACACTGCGGAAATCCTCCACAAACGTATAATTTGCGGGAACCCAGCAAAAGGTGCCATGCACCTGTAGAGGGAAATTCCTGTCGACGGGGAGCTGTGGAGTGCAGAGGAACAGCTCCTCTGCCCTGCCACACACGCCAGACAGGAATTGCACGAAGGGAAGAAACGCAGGGCAAGATAGCCCTGAAAGAGATTGAGCAAAGGGACAGATTGTATGTGTGTGCACCAAACTAGTCGCCAACCCGCGACGGTGCATACACAACAGCAGATATGAAGTAGGAACGCAATCGCAAGAGAGGCGATTGCCAGAGGTGACACAAGGCTACAGCAAGGCAGAGCACGAGAGTAGCAAAGGCACAGCAAATCATACAATGAGAAGATACGGAAAATAACAAACGCTAGCTAAACGCGAACACCGCACTAATTCGCAACAGTACACGCGTTTATGCGCGGTCCCCGCGTGATAAGCACAACAGTGACAAGCACGCCTAACTAACCACCGACAGACAAACATGAAACAGAGGACGCGAGCGCTTGCTTAAAGGTTACCTCACCGAGCCTCCAGCAAGCGTTCGTAGCAGACAAGACAGACACACGAAAACAGGAATAATCGAGCGATAGGATCCACAGCACTAGCGCAAGTGGCTAGTGCGATCCAGGAAGACAGAACAGAAGGATCCACAGTGCTAGCGCGAGTTGCTAGTGCGATCCAAGTACAGAATAGCAGATCAGAAGGATCCACAGCGCTAGCGCAAGATGCTAGTGCGATCCAGGAAGACAGATCAGAAGGGGCTACCAGTAACAACCGCTGTTCCGGTTAGCACCCAGACACACAGAACGATTTCCTGTCGACCACCGCTGGGACAGGACAATCGCAACAGACAAACAAAACAGATAAGCAATCCTAACTGCACTAGGGAAACCTGCCTAGTGCAGTCCCAGGAATTACTCTAGGCTAATCTTCAAACAAAGAGCAAGGCTGACACTCCAGGCGAGTGTTACACAGGACTAACTCTTATGACCAGCCACTTACTGTGGGAAACATAGCTCTTTATAGAGCAAGCCCACAAAGGATGTGGCTAGGCAATCTGTATGACAAACGTATGCAAATTCCTCAGCAGCAAGCTGCACAACTGACAAAAGGTCTCTCTTTCAGAGACCTGCAGAATGCAGACCTGAACAGTGGTCAAAAGGCTGCCTGCCTGCGCAGGCAGCCACGCGGATCCTCACAGTGATCCGCCTTAACAGAGCCAGTTCCCTGCATCACAGAGCAATAGGCAGTCTATGTCCAGAAGAAGAGGACATCTGTGTGAGCTATGAGCCAGTGTGTTGGACAGGAAGATGAGGCCATGCTCCTTGGGGAAGCTCTCATCTCAGCTACAACAATAACAATGTATTCCACAAGTGAGGAAATCTCATGGAGGAGGAACAATCAGATGAAGATCCGTCTCCCCGAGGTGTCTGTCTTACACAACACCTGCCTATCTCCGGATGGGATCCCTTGTATTTCGGGACAACAAAGCTCCATTCTGGCAACTGTATTATATTTTTCTGGCTAATAATTCATTAGTGCCTGCTGACTATTGTATAGACTTTTCGCAGTACACACCTACTTGTAATTCTGCTGGCTGCTCTCACATTGGCTCTGAATATAGTCCAAATATATTAAAGTGGACCTCCGCTGTAAATTGTGAAATGAAAAAGAGCTAGAATAATGCTTACTATGACTGTTTCCCCTCTTTTTTTTTACCCAATGCAGCAACAGCTGACTATTTAATTAACCTCCCTGGCAGTAAGCCTGACCTATGCTCGGTCTAGCCACCAGGCGCTCAGTGCAGAATAAAGCGCGCAGTGGGCGTTTTTACTCACCTCCCGGGGGATCCAGACGTCAGTATCCATTCTCCTTCCTATCCACCGAGGCTCTGAATCACTGTGGTGATATCGCTGTCAGTGAACTCACTACAGAGTTACAGCGCCACCCAGCTAAGACCTTACAGAGTTGAGGGGGAGAGGGTTAAAAAGAGGAATATACCTGTAAAGTAAAGAATAGGACCAGGCTATGTGAGTAACCTTCCTAGGAAGGTACATTTCGTCTCTTCCACCAACACTTTTGTTCTAATGATACTTGAAGAGGCATTAAAACATGGGCAACAGTTATTCATAGGCCATGAAAAGTCATTTGTGTCATCTGGCTATAACAAACGTGAGTCTTTGTAGAGTGGAGGGAAAAAAAATACAGAGATATAATACTAGCATCACCGTGGTAATGTACCAATAAAGATAATTGGATGCCAGCCATGGCCTGGGTACAAAATATTTTACAGCACCCTTCAATGTTACCCTTCCAAACTACAATTAAAATGATTAAGAATGCATTTTAACAACTCCCGTCTGCTGCTGCACGGTCCCGCTGCCACGGCCGTCAGCCGTGCGTTTAGGAGGGGCGGATGGTGAGGAGGGCCTGGATCTTCAATCCAGTTCACATTTCATCTGGTGTTGTGAAGATGTGCTGCTGGGATAACCTCACTTGCCTGTCACTTCTCCTCTGGCAGCCTGATGACTGAGGAGCTCATTGCTGCCTTGCATCAGTCATAACCAGAGCAGCCCTATAATCCCTTTTAATGAACACATATTCCCACTGAAGGCAGGTACAGAAGATCAGAAGAAGATTAAGTTGCATTTGGATGGATTACATGCAGCTAATGTCTCCCTTGTTTTTCCCTGCCTGCTTAATCCTTGTTTACTTTCCTTTGTTAACAAACAGGTGGCTTGTATTGGAGCGCTGCTCATTCAGACCCGGCTGGGTCACGCGGGCATCCACCACATCACAGCACAGCGCGAGGAAGATTAATGGCTATCAGAAATCAAAACACATGGCACACCCTGCCTAATCACAATACTGCATGCTTTATTAGCAGTCTGTATTGAGACTAGCATAGCGGGAAAGAGAGGCGTACTTTTGTAATGGCTGTGGCCAAATTTTGGCACAGAGTGAGGCCGGAAGACTGCTCGCCCTGCTGCAGGCAAACTCCTGGGTGGTGTTAATGCTATGGCTGGATATTGTACTGCTTCTGACATAAGAGACCTGGTTTTGAATCTCAGCTCTTCCTGTTCAGTAAACCAGCACTTACTCAGTAGAGACCTTGGGCAATACTAACACTGCTACTGTCTACTGAGCACGCTCTGGTGATACTGCTCTGGTGCTTTGAGTCCGCCAGGAGAAAAGCTCAATATACATGTTATTTGTCTTGTCTTGCCTATTTCCCCTCAGAGTTGTCACAACTGGGGGGTGGGGGAGCAATACGTAATTTGGGCACTGTCTATTGCCAGCAACCAAATTAACTCTTTTTTTTTTGTTTATTTGAGCTCCAGCTATCCCCAGCACCCAAATTAGTCACAGGGGGACATTTATCAAGAGTGTCTGAAACATAATATAGGTAGGTTTTTAGAAATCCATGCAGAACTGTCTCAGACATCTTAAGAAATCACTAAATAGTGCAAACTGTAAGGAAGGTTTCTCAGACAGTGCACTGTGAGCTAACCAATATATCTGCTGTATTGCATCAATGCCCAGCACTGGAAGGGTTAAGCACCGAACAGCTTCACAGGACAGCAGCAGAGGGAGGAGCCTTTCACAAATCATGCGTAGTCTACACTGCATCTGTAGAACTGCTATTAAGCACTTCTTAAGCCCCCTCTACACCCTGCAATTCCGTGTGCAATCGATGATCAAATTCGATTGGATCTAATTCGATTGGATTGATTAAATCCGACATTTCCGATCGAAATCCGATCGGTAGTATATACGATTTTGCATTGATAACTATGCATAATCGACCACACTACCGATCAAATAGCGATCGAATCCCGATCGGACATGTTGCATTTAATTTATCCAATCGAATTTGATCGATCACATGCGGAATTGCATGGTGTAGAGGAGGCTTTAATGTTCAGCAATTTAGGAATGGATATGCACTTTTCTTAACTGTAGTGCAGCTCTAGAAATCCATGCTAAACTGCCACTACTACGAATTATTTGAGAAGTTTCTTATTATCATGCAGAACTGTCCCTATGCTGGTTAGAACAGTTTAAGAAGAAAAAACTGTCGGTAATGCTTTGATAAATCTGACTCACTGAGTGCCGCTATAGTTGTAATTCTCATTGCAGTCTGTGGGGGCACTAAAATGATTGGCGTAGCACTGGTTAGAAATGAGCTGATATGAAAGAGAGTGACTGAAGGACATGGGAAGCAGTAGGCTTGATTCACAATAGCATTTGCCAACGGAACCGGCCGTACGGTTCCGTGGTCCGTTCCGCTGTACGGACAAAAAAATGCAGCAGGACCCAATTTTCCCGACCGTTTCACTTAGCGGAACGGAAATGGAAGGTTTTGCTGCTCAAAAGGATCCTATGGAAAACTGAAGTTTTACAGCCCACTGGCTGTAAAAGTGGACCATTTTCCCAGATCCTGAACGCAGATGTGAACCGGGCCTTATGCTTATTTGGAGGTGAATTGCAGTTTGGATTCAATGGCAGTTGTATATTTATCTCCCAGACTTGCGTGTTTGTGTAGCTTACTGAGATGCCAAGTGCAAGGAAACCTGCACCCCTTCAAACTGTGCTGCTTGAAACTATCATTTGTGTTTATTGCAAATAAAAATCTAGCGTGTGTATATATTCAACTCCACGTCAGTGACTTTTCCATAATCAATTATGAAAGCTTTTTTCGGGGAAAAAGCTCTTTGATCATTGCTGGAGACACACTGCAGAGCGTTTTTCAGATCGTTTTCGTTTTTAAAAAAATGCTCCCATTGACTTGCATTAAAATCCCAGTAAGATTTTTACTGTGATTTTAATGCAAGTCAAAGGGAGCAATTGTTTTTGAATGCAAATGATTTGAAAAGGCCTTTGCAGTGTGTCTCCAGCCTTATCTCTTTATTTGGACTTCCTATTTAGCCAGGCTAAGGGTTAAAAAACATGCTGGGGGGGTGGTAATCCAGAGCCTGGCTCGGGGTATCCGCTGGGGGGTGTATGCAGAACCTGCAGCGCAGCAGGCGTTTTTAACTCGCCTCCCTGGGATCTGGACGCTTGCTGCTCGTCTTCTTTCGATCCTCGGAAGCTCTCAATCCCTTGGAAGAGATTGCGGTTAGTCACATGATGACAGACGGCGATCTCACCATGGGGGTAGAGCGCCACCTGGAGGACAGGAGGGAAAATTGCAGCACTGAATCCCGGGGAGGGGAGTAAACTGCAGGGCCGCTGCAGAATTATCTGCAGTATGATTATTTTCCTGCTTTTAGGGTCTAAAGGCTCCTGAAAAAATTGCACCGTTTTTAGACCCTAAAATCCAGAAATAACCATACTGCCAAGGAGGTTAAAGAAAGTATTTCCAACGTTATTTTATTTATGACATTATTAAGCTTGGGTGCGTGGGCTGTGGAGTTGACGTGAGCAGATTTCCCGGAGTGCCCCCTTAAGACACGAACAACTATTTATACTACATAGTGTTCCTGGGGCTCAGAAAGAACAGACTTTTCTCATTGCAATAAGTAGTCTTTTGTTCCACAAGGTCTCAGTGTGTCAGGTAGAGAGAGCTACACGACTGCCTGCATTATTATGCTTTAATGAAAGACACCCCGTCTTCAGAGCTGATAAATAGAAGCCTTTCCCCCTTACTGAAAGACACGGCTTATGGTAAGAACATACATCCCATGGAGAGAGCTCCCTGCTGGGAACTGAACTTATTAAAGAGAACCTGTAACTTTAAAAAAGGGAAAAGTTTGATACTTACCTAGTAGAATTCTGCAGAGGCTTCCCACGTTCTATTCGAGACCACCGCTGAACGCTGTGACCCTCCAAGTTTGTGACCGTGTTCTTGTCTTTGAACGAGTGTGGCTGCGCTTTGCAGGCACAGGACAGCACAAGCCTGCGCAGTAGCTCGGAGCTGCTTGTACTCAGGCATGTCGATTAGAGCGCAGGAGATTTGGGAGCAGCCGGCGCCCCCATAGACCGTAATAGGAATTATGTCCATAGCGGCGCACAGTGAGTAACTTCGGTGCCGTCAGAAGACGGAGCTGAAGTTACATTTAAAACACTGTAATTTGCCCACCAGCAATTGCTGGAAGCTGAATTACATAATTCCCCACCATTCACGTGAACCTGGAGGGGGAATAGTAATTAACACCTGGGCAGTACACAAGGGTTGTATGATATACACTGCAGCTACCCCGGCTGATTTGTGCCCACACTGCTGCCCACCCCCATACTTCTGAGTCCCGACTGTGCTGTGCATGATCTCTTCAGTGTCATATGGCCAGGACACTGGGGGACGGGAACTATTGAGATCTGTCAGGAGGACTTGGTTGGATAGTGGCTCCAACAAGCACAAATCAAATCAAAAATAGCTTTATTGGCATGACTAAGATACATACATGCACTGCCAAAGCAAGGGGAAATAGGGGACATGGAAGTGGGAGGGTTAGGGGTACAATGAGTAAGCAGTCCACAAACATGAAGACCTGCTCTTTACTTAGAGATGGCCAATGAGTGGCTAATAATTTTTTGTTGGTGCAAATTATATGCTACTTTTATGCACATTTATGCAGATTTTAACTGGACCAATCGGAATAATCAGCAATAGCATTTGATTTGTTTTTTACATAATATATGCAATAATTCAAAATTGTTAGTATATACTTACCTTAGGGCCCTTTTCCACTACCAGTGTTTTGCGATCCGATCCCGATCGTAGGGGATCACACGACACTAGGCACCGTTGAAAATAATGGCAACCGGCAATCTATTTCCGGCGCGATTCTCTTACGAGCCCAGTCATTCTACTGCTGCATTTTCTGTGCGATTCGGATCCTATCCTATAAAGGAGCGCAGGAAAATTGCATAGCAATTGCACGACTATGCGATTTCCCCCGCAGTTTGGCAATTTCCTGCTCATTTTTTTTTTTATTTCCAGTGCAAAATGTAAATCCATAATGCACTGTAATTGCACCGTACACTGGACAGAATCACAGTGGTGGAAATTAGGAAGAAATGCTATCGCAACATTCTTGCCGTTGTGATTGCGTTTCTAAGTGGAATAGAGACCACTGACAAGATGGAATCCATGCTTTTTAGCGAACGAAGGGAGACTCAGGCCACCCTATCGACAATTTGGGCATGCGTTCCAGATGAAGCGACATAGCAATGTCTCTGATCACACGCAGTCCCCTCGCTGTTAATATAAACGCGGGTTGCGGATCTACTGCGCAATGTACTGAAAGCAGGGAAACACTTTCTTTATAAGCTGGTATGAATTGGTTGGCTGCTTTCTTTGTGCGGAATGGCATGAACATCAGGAAGGCAATTTCTATTGTGCGCGTTTTGTACAGCAAGTAACAGGCATTCTTCAGGCATAAAAATATCCGAGGACAAGTGCTTCTAAAAGCGAAATCATAAAGCGCCAAATAAACAGCCTGCGCAAGTCAGCGGTCAGACTGATCAATTTAGGACATTGCATATTGCAATTTCTCCATTTCATTTATTTGAAGCACTCCGTTCACAGGGGTATGAATGCCGCCACATGGTACAAAGCGTTACCCAGGCTCATAGGAGGCCTCCTGGCATGGACAATGCCTCCATTGTGTCTATCGGTGTTTGCCTAGTCTGTAATCTGACTTGCCCACATCCACCTGACCACGTTATTACAGTCACGTCCTGGATAAACCCCACCAGTTATTTGACTAGAAGGTTGTAAAACACTTTCTAACACCGCTGACGATAAACAGCAGCAATCGGCACTGAGGGTTATTTATTGACTTGCTGGTTTCTTATAAACATATTTGCAGCGGAGTTATTCAGTGGCTGGTTTTAGTACATGACCTGCTGCTGTTTTTCTCCAGTGTTTTTACAGCAGAAGGTAATGTGTAATTTTTTGCTTTGTCTAGGCAGACGGGGGAGGTCAAGTAAACAAGAGATCTGCAGCAATCCGAAATAGAGATATAAAAGCTGTGTGCAAAGCTGCTAGCCTTCCCTCATATGCAGGTTATAGGGATATGTCCTTAAATATCCTTTATTATTATTATTATTATTAGTATTTATATTGTGCTGACGTCTTCTGCAGCGCTGTACAGGCTATATTGTCTTGTCACTTAACTGTCCCGCAGTGACCCTACAACCTTTAGCATACATCTGTATTCTACGTACACACTTCAAATGTCGACTAAAATGATCATGTTGCTGGTCCGAGCTGAAAACCAGCAAGACTATGATATTGCCTGCATTCTCTGAGATAGATGCCATGGGCTCGATTCACAAAGCGGTGCTAACCCAGTTAGAGACTTTAGGCGTGATAACCATTGCACCACGCTGGTGAAAAGCCAGTTTAGGCGTGATAAGTTTAGGTGTAATAAGTTTAGGCGTGATAAGTTTAGATAAGTGTAGATAGCATGCAAAGTCCCGCACACAAAGCAGCGCCAATAAACTCTATGCGAAGTGCACCAGACTTTGCTAGCGCAAAACTTTTGATCAGCTGTGTACTGCGGTGCTAACGCAGTTGGTGCTTAAACTTATCATGCCTAAACTTATCACACCTAAACTTATCACACCTAAACTTATCATGACTAAACTGAGTTTAGGTGTGATAAAGGGCTTTTCACCAGGGTGCTAACTGTTAGCACCGCTTTGTGAATCAGGCCCCATATATCTATAAGGCAAACACTATTTTTTCTGTTGCCAGCACTATACTGTAACATTCTGCTATTTTAATTGTTTTGCTATTGGGCCAGCAAAGAAATAAAAAAAGCATAAAAGTGGTGAGTATTTAAAGCACACCTAAACTTGGTAATAAAATGTTAAACCACATATTGGCACATAAGCCTCCCTACCTGTGCCTCTTTCGAGATGTCCATTTCCTCCTGGATCTCCCTGTTTCCCAGTCCAGCGTCTCTTCTGCTGGTGCTGGACCAAAACTATCCATGTAGGTGGCAGCAATGCATCTGAACTGGGCATGTGCTGGCCTCTTTTGTGCATGCCCACTGGAAACAAGCGTATGCATTAGCGCTTACTTTCCCTAGCCATGCGTAGTAGAGAGCTCACAGGAACTTGTACTCGAACAAGGGCAACTCTATCCCAGTCAGGAGTAGTAGTGTGAAATGCGGGGAAGCGCGAATGCAGATATGTCCGTAGGTGAGTATACACACCACCATACTTTTTTATGCTGGTTCATGTGTGTTTTATGCTGATAGGCACTTTCATAAACACTGAGAACTGAAAGTGCCATTATTTTACTAGAAATTGTTTAAAGTGGACCTGAACCCTCCCAGGAGGAAAACATAGAGAAATACACCCTGGATGCATTTAGAGAGTTTAGCCTGTCTAATTCCTCCTCATCTGTGACTAATCACAACTGTAATTTGATCTCTCAGCTGTGTCAGCTCCGGAATCTCCTCTGTTACTGCAGAGCTGCTAATTTGTTAACACAGAATGCTAATCCTATGTCCCATGAAAGCAGGAATTAGACACACTGCAGAATTATTGCAAGATTTGTATCAGCTGTAAAAATGTCTTGATTATTATGCTGTTGCTTATCTTTTAGAGCAGAGCGCAAGTTCTGAGTTCAGGTCCACTTTAATTTCACCGACATATGGGCAGTTTGGCTTTTCATTTATAGGCCTGTAAGACTGAAGTACACTGGAACCTTGGCTTATGAGCATAATTTGTTCCGGAGACAAGCTTTTGTAATCCAAGGCACTCTTATATCTAAGTGAATTTCCCCATAAGAATTAATGTAATTTAAAGTGATTTGTTCCAGAATCCAAAAACAAAAAACAAAACTGAAAAATATTTAATACAAAGGACTGTGCAGTATAAAGTAAAAATTTAAACAAGACTTTCACTATAGCTAATGCTGGGTACACACGATGCGTTTTTTCAGTTGATTTTCCGTCCGATCGATTTCCGATTCAATTTTCCAAGCGATTTCCGATTCGATTCTGTTATCTTTTCTTATCTATTTCCATTCACTATGAGAAATCGATCAGAAAAAAAAGATCGAAAATAAGATCAGACATGTCAGAAATCATCTATCGAACCATCTATCTAACACAAAATTGTATGGTGTGTACCTAGCATTACAGAATCATTGCTATCTGGTGGTTCTCCCTGACCTTTTTGTTTGTGTGGCTTTAGCGAGGAACTTATCCAATGACACTTGCTGTCTATTCCTTCTATTATGAGGATTTCATGGAAATGTGACTTTGTACAGTCCCTACACTCTGACAAAACTTTCAACAAAAATGTGTTTTCCTACTTTTTATAACCCATACAATTATTACAATATTTGCTTTTGTGCTCAAGTATTAATATTCATTTAGATATTATAACTTCCCAAAGTTCAGTTAATTTACTTTGAAAGCTGCTGGTGCATTTTTATTTATTTATTGTATTTATAAAGCGCCAACATATTACGCAGCGCTGGACATTAATTTAGGTTACAGACAATATTTAGGGGTGACATACAGCAAAATGACAATACAGGAATACAAGAAAACCAGATCACACACCATAGTATGAGTACCAGGTAATGCTTAGTCAGTCACTGGATGGAGCATGGAGATTAGGCAAGTTAGGTTCAGGGCCCGTTTCCACTATAGCGTTACGAAATCGCCGGCGAATCACCGCAGGCAAATCGCATGCGGGTGCGATTCCGCATGCGTTTTTTGCCGCGATTTCGCATGCGATTTCGCATAGGTAAGGCTGTATGCGATTTTAACCATGTCACTGCCTGTGTGAATTAACATGGGTACCTATGCGAAATCGCATGCGAAATCGCGGCAAAAAACGCATGGGGAAAACGCATGCGATTTCCCTATTAAATACATTGCGTGCGATTCGCCTGCATTCCACACGCAGGCAAATTCTGAGGCCCCTACCCTGCAGATTTTTTCTGCACAGAAAAACGTGCGGGGAAACGCACAAGTGGAAACAGTCCCATCCACTTGTACTGACTGTGCGAATCCGCATGCGGGCAACGCATGCGGATTCGCGATAGTGGAAATGGGCCCTCACTCAGATGCCTAGCATGGGTTCACAGTAATGGAGGTGCAAGATCAGGTAGGACACAAAAGGAGGAGGACCCTGCCCAAAGGCTTACAATCAAGATGCATTTCATTTATAACTGTTGTCATTGTAAATGCTGCCAGCAGTTATTTCTGATCTGTTTTTCACTTCAGCACTCATCAGCTGAAATCCTGCACAGCCAGATAATGTTTACATAAATGTATCAAGTAAAGAATGTGTACACAAGATAAGATTATAAGCAGTTTGGATGCGGGTTTTACCTGCAGAAGTCAGCCCTGTGATGTAACCCTTTGAATGCTGTTTTACTAAAAAAAACATTGTGTTAGTATATTGTATGCTTTAAATAATTTTTTAGAGCAATGAAGAAATTCTGGGTTATATTCCGCTTTAAGTACAATCCTACAGCATCAAGGAGAGAAGAACCATCGTCTCAGTTGTAATGATGTAACACGTAAAGGTTTTTTTGCTTGCATATTAAGACGTTGGTTGTATATCAAGTCAGACCTTCACAAAATGTTTTGCTTGTATTTCAAACTGCTCTCAAACCAAGTTACTCTCAATCCAAGGTTTTACTGTAGAGCAGGGGTCAGGAATCTTTTTGACTGAGAGAGCCATAAACTCCACATATTTTAAAATGTAATTCTGTGAAAGCCATACAATATGTTTCAAACTGGGACAGTGTGCATGCGCAGCAGAGGGCTCACGTCCCTGTTGCCATGGTTATTTGTATACAGTTGATCCTCCGGGCAGCAGAAGTGTCAGACACGTCAATTTCTGCGAGAGCCAGACAGGAGAAATACCGACTAATAGCTTGTACAATTAGCTAGCTGACTTGGGGGTTGATTCACTTTGTAGGGCGAGATCCCAGCACTTTGACCCAATAGGCTGCCTGACAAGTGGCTGGCAGCCTATTGGTCCAATCAAAATGCGGGGATCTCGTCCATCAAAGTTGCTGAACCTGACAGGATCCAGGGTGGGACAAATGGACCGGCCATTAGTTTTGGGGGAGCTCAAGTAAGTTGGTAGTGCATGCTACAGCAGTAGTGTGCCTACTTTGAAAATTTTACTTGCGCTGCCACACTAAGCTGCGCTGCTTGAGCACTGTAGCTTAATGAATCAACCCCTAATTGTGAGCCAGATGTAGCCATCAAAAGAGCCACATCTGGCTCCCGAGCCATAGGTTCCCTACCCCTGCTGTAGATGATAGAGGAGACCCCCCCACAGTGAACCTTCATCCTCAGGGTGTCAGTTCTCACACCCTTCTCTCACAGTGCGCCCTGTATACATAGTACTTCAGTAATAGCTGACTGCTGATTCTGCCGTTCTCCCTCAGAATAGTGAAATCCCTGTATGCCGGCATTCTTACTTATTGCTATATTTAACACTCTCGCTGAGGTTCCGTTCTACATCTCGGGTACGATGCAAATAGCTATACATTCTTCAGCACTGTAAGCTTTCATCGCTCTTTTTAATGCACCATATTTCTACCCTTTACAGCTGCTCAGAGAGTTCCTATGTAAATTGTGGCAGTTCAGGTGTGATAGAGTGGGTAGGGGAGAGATAAATCAGCAGAGGGTGATCTATCCATATACATGCACACATACCTCTTGCTTTATGCTCTGCGTAGTACTTGATAAGTAGCAGGAGGACTTTGTTCGCCGCTATAATGGACTGCCACAGAAGTAGACAGGTCACCACAATTCTGTTTGCTTACCGCAGGTTTCCACTCAGCTGAATCACTTTGAAACTTTTAAGCCCTGGGGCTCAGGCTGCTTCATTATCGTACCCAGTTGTGTCCTGTTGATACAAAGATAATTGCTTTTGCTTGGGAAAAACATGAAAAAAGACAGAAAGCTCGAAACTGTTGTGAATTTCACTCTTCCCTTCGCCTCTCCTCCGCCTCAGAGAAATTCAATTATATCCTTTCAGGCTGTAATTGACTGATAGGCAGCATCAGAGTGGGTGAAAAGACGCCTTCCTACTTAAACACTTAACACTTTTACTGCTCAGAAAGCAGCATCTACCTGCCTTGCCCTATGGCACACGCAGCACTCGGCTGGCCGTCTGTTGCAAGATTCTCATTCACTGACCATCGTTGGGAGTGGGGAAGCTAGGGAGCTGTGGGCCCCAGTGCAAGTTGTACATAGAGCCCATGCATATATATATATGCATGATATACACAACAGATGATATGGCGTACCAATACCTGCCAAGGACAGCCACAGTGTCAGAGAGGTGTAATTAGGGGAGGAGGGGGCAGTTTGTTATTGATTACTGCTAATTAACACATTAGCAATTTCAATAGAGTTATCTCATTTGAGATAAGTGCCCTGCTTTTGGCCTCAGTCGGCAGAACTCGTTGTACTATACATTTTTGGAATGCTTTGATCTCTCTCTGCTAGCAGAAAATATACAAACTGAAAGCAGAAGTCCTCTGTTATTGTCTTACACTGCCCCCTAGTGACAAGTGGCCATAAATACACATTACAGCAGTACTAATTAGAAGCGGGGAAATGTAACAAATAAGAAAAAAATTTGCTAAAATAAATTGGCCTGGAGCACTTGGGGGGAAGGAGGGATCTGTCACTGGGGAAACTGCTGTAGGGGGATCTATCATTTGCGGTGGGGTCTCTGTCACTAAGGATTTGTCATAGTGGGGTTTATCTGATCTGTCATTAACATCCCGCCATAGGGCGGTGAGGAGAGGCACACCCCTTCTCCACATTACAGTACCATCACCCCTGTCTGGCAGAGGTAGATGGAAACAATCACAAACGATTGTTTCGGCCTGCAAAGACTTAATGCCTGTATAGGGCTACACAACATGAAAGAGGCTGGTTTTGTATGAAGAACAGTAGTATGTACGTCTTCTTGCACTGAACAAGCTTTCACGTAAAGAGCCCATTGTATTATGAGAAGGGAGCTATGGCAAGAAAGCCTTTTAGCTGGAGTTCTATAAAGAGCCTGATGTACTGCTCAACTATAAATCAGCCTTTTGCAGCTCAGGGTGGAAATTCAGGCTCAGGATGTCTCACTTCTTTCCCCCCTGAGGCCATGGCTCTGGTTTTAGTATGTTCTACAAGTGCTAGATACATCTTTACACTGGCTGCAATAATTGACTAACACAGGCTGACCCTGGCTGCACATTGTGTGGGTTATCAAAGGGATTTAATTGACATAAGTAGTACAGGGCTGGCTTGTGCATGACCTGGAGCTATACAATAACTCAATATACTCGGAAACTCCCTTTTAACACTGCGTCTAGCGCAGAACTTCCTGAGATGTGAGCCATGTGCTCGGGCCTCGCTATTCCCTGAGGTGAGAGCCTGTGCAGTGTCTGTCAGCACGCCGTGCACTGGCGCATACACACATGCACACAGCTGAGCCGCAGCTCGCCGTTAGACAAGGGGCTGGACTGCAGTTTATATGCTAACAGTTACAAGCTGACTTTTCGCAGAGCATGACACCAGTAAAATTTTATGAAGCACTCAATTCCCCTGTCTTAAAATGGGCCTTAAACTGCTTGTTATGCCGTTTTTAAAGGGTTCTGTTGGGTACACACAAATCTGCGCGCTTTGCTCGATTGGCTTCGCTTCACGGCTGACTTGAGCTGATGTCAGGTAGACGCTGGTGTTCTGTCTTTGAAAGCAATGCCTCCTGAAAGTTCTCTGTGGTTCCTCGTTGTCATGTGATCTGAGGAAGAAGTGTTCTGAGAAAAGCGAGATCGAGATACGGTATGTAGGCTTCTCGTAGGGCACGCTTGGCATGTCCACAAAGCTGGCTCATCAGTCTTTGCCCCAAGGAACATAGCCAAAACCTCACAGTCATGTGATCTGAGACTGAGGAATAAGTGCTCTGAGAATAGTGAGATTGAGGTGTTGGCTCCTCGTTCTCCAAGGAACATAGCCAGAAGATATTTTATGGGACAGCTTTAGGCTACTGATCTAGTATCCCAGACATTTAACAGTACTATTAATTTAAAGGGGTATCATTCGCAAATTTAGTCTATGATCTAAAGCATTAAAAACAGCATAACATTAACAGCTAAAACAATCTGACTATTTTTCTAAGTACTGCCCGGGTTAAACTCAACCTTTTTACCTCATTTAGCTGCTAGGTGATAAGCTTGCATTTGCCTTACCAACATAATCCAATTGTATTGCAACTCTAATAAACTGTGTAAAGAAGGTAGAAAATTCCTGGTGTAAATGGGGAGGGGGACAAATAACTTTATCTTTTATTTGCTCACTAATTGCTTAATTGATGATATCAGTTAGTTAGTTAGCTTTAGTGAGGTGTAAATAGGTTGTAATGTTTTTATGGTTATTGTGGCAATAAAATATTTTTCCAGGAAATTACATCAGAGTAGTCAGATTCATAGGCCTGCACACTCAATTGCAGAATAAAGCTTAGTTTTAGTCTATTCACAAAACCACCGTTTTGAGGCCTGGCAGGTCCCTTTTGCCAAGGTATCGGAACAGAATAACAGTGTACAAAGAACAATAGCAGGCATATGAGCAATACTGTTACCAAAACCACACCCCCCACAGTTCAAATTTGCCACCATACTGGTATCTCATTACCATATGTAAACACAGTGTGAGGGCTGGAACCCACTAGAGCACTTTATTGAGCGTTTAGGGAGCGCTTTAAATCGCTAGCGATTTCTCAAAACGCTCTGGCAATGTAAATGAATGTAACAAATTCCAAAGTAGCGATGAGCAAAATCGCAAGACATGCAGCATTTTGGGAGCGTTTGCGCTCCAATGTAAAATATTGAAGCGCTGGCAAATCACTCATAAATCGCTACACACAGCGATTTGTGTGTGATCTTAAATTACTGCAAACTGTAAAAAAAAATAATGATAATTTGAAACAACCAATCAGAATTCAAATCACAATCGCTGCCAAAAAGCTTACACTTTTTAAAATCGCTACCAAAATCGCCGGAAAACATGAAATCACTTACAAAACGCTAATTAAAAATGCTAGCGATTTGCAACTTGAAGTGGGTTCCAGGCCTGATAATAAATGCTACAACACGATTTTCGACGTTTCTATGCATAGCTGAAAGTCGTTGTCCACTGTTCTCACAGGAGGGTAAGTATGTAGGTACAGTATTCCATCTGAATTGATGACAAGCGATACTGATAAGTAAAATAAAGCTGTAATATTACACCGCCCCTCTAAAGGATTAGGAAATAGATTTAGACTTGAGCTAATCCAGGACATAGCCGAGACACCGAGGGAGTTATTTCATCCCCTGAATTCTGCAAGTTCCCCTCAGAGCAGTCAAAATAAAGGAATGATCACTGTGCCACCCACACACACTCACACAGCAGGCTGAGGACAGAAACAACACAAATCTTAAAACAAACAGCTCTGAACTGCAAATTACAAGAAGGGATCACTGGGATAAGACCAGTAAGACGCCCAGTTTGGCGTTCAGAATCACAATTGATTTTTCCACCTGTTCTCATTTATGAAAAAGGCTTTTTTTTTTAAAGTGGGATGACTCATAAATTGATTAAATCCTCCCTACCATCACTGCTCATACTATCTGTGCCATAACTTTAATATTAAAAGTGTACAGGATATTAAATGCCCAACTGGTGAAGTTTTTAATCAGGAGAGACTTGATTGGGTTTATATGGGTCCAGAGGGTTCTTGGGCTTGATGTAGTTAAAGCGGTATAAAACCCTGACATAATATTCAATAAAAACATGTTTTCCTACTTTTTATGTGCCATACAGTTAGCATATTTGCTCTTGTGCATAAGTATTATTATTCATTTAGAAATGTTACGTTCCTAAAGTACACTTACCGTATTTAACTCTAATAGCTGACTTTGCATTTTATTTATAACTGCTTTATTCATCCTCTAACTTAATCAGAAAGCATCAGAAAGCATTTATGCTTGTCTGACTTTGTTCAAGAGAGCCATCAGTGTGAGAGAAGGCTTTGTTTGCATTTCTTACTTGATACAATTAAACACAAGATAACATTATGTAAAGTTCGGAAGCAGCCAGCTCTGCAAACAAGGAAGCTTCTAAAGCCTGTGTTATCCCTTTGAATGCAGTTCTAGTAAAAAAAAATGCTGGTTATATATAATATGCTGTAAATAATGTATTAGAGCAAAGTAGAAATGCTAGGTTTCATTCCGCTTTAATAAAGTACCGGCATAACAAATTTAGAATTTTGGAAAATGATAATCTTATTTAAACTACAACACCAAATTAGTATTTTAGTGAATTAAAAGCAATAGTAAATGCCTGGGAACAGCTTAGAAACAATTACTTTGTACTAATATTAGTTTATTGGTCGAACTTGATGGATGTTTGTCTTTTTTCAACCCAAATAACTATGTAATATTAATTATATCTGAGTCAAGGGGTACTTGAGATAATCTGTACTATATTAACCACTTTACCACCAGGGGCGTAGAAACACGTACCGCCCCTGGTGGTACCGCCGCTCCCGCCGCTGTCCACGCTCACGTTCGTGCACGCCGCCGCCCGCTCGCCCGGAGATCAATGAACGGGAAAAAACATTCCCGTTCGTTAATCTCTGCCCCCCCAGTAATGATCGGCTGCTTCTATGAGAAGCAGAGCGATCATTGTGATTTTCCCAGCCTCATTGTGCTTCCTGTAAGCGTACCTC
Organism: Hyperolius riggenbachi; assembly: GCF_040937935.1. Classification (NCBI taxonomy): domain Eukaryota; kingdom Metazoa; phylum Chordata; class Amphibia; order Anura; family Hyperoliidae; genus Hyperolius; species Hyperolius riggenbachi. The sequence goes on along the minus strand of NC_090649.1, from coordinate 116,656,294 downwards.
TGGACGCTTACAGGTCGCATAAACAAAAAATTACTGTGGCCATCTTGTGGCCAAATAGTAAAACTACATCCAAAACATTTTTCATAAATAAATACCTAGTTTTACATTATAAATTAACTTGTTACCTCCCACACGCCCCAATTTTTTTTTTTTTGTAATAAAAAGAAAAAAAAATTACAATAAAAAAAAAAAAATAGTTACGGTATAACACTGTTACTTTATAAACTATGGGCTTGTAATTAGGGATGGACGCAAAACTGAAAAAAATGCACCTTTATTTCCAAATAAAATATTGGCACCAAACATTGTAATAGGGACATAATTTAAACGGTGTAATAACGGGACAAATAGGCAAATACAATACGTGGGTTTTAATTATGGAGGCATGTATTATTTTAAAACTATAATGGCCGAAAACTGAGAAATAATGAATTTTTTTCAGTTTTTTTCTTATTCTTCCTGTTAAAATGCATTTACAGTAAAGTATCTCTTAGCAAAATGTACCACCCAAATAAAGCCTAATTGGTGGTGGAAAAAACAAGATATAGATCAATTCATTGTGATCATCAGGTAAACGTTTTAGATCAATCTGCACACACACAAACAGACTGAAAGACAGCTTTTTCCCATCCGCCATAAACTTGATGAACTCTGAATCCTCTCTGAAATAATTAACACTGTGTACAAATTGTTTAAACATCTGTAATACCTGGCATACTTGTATAATTCCTTCCCTTCCTTGTTACTATCACTATGTTCACCATATGCACCGTGGGGTTGTCATGAGAAGTAATTTCGGTGTGTTACACAATGACAATAAAGTGAATTGAATTGAAGTAATGATAAAGTTATAGACGAATGAATGGAAGGAGCGCTGAAAGGTGAAAATTGCTCTGGTGGTCAAGTGGTTAACCTCCTTTGCGGTAATCAGGAGTTCAGTTCGAGGTGGAAAAAACATGCCGGGAGCGGTAACCCCAAGCTGAACTCATGGTAGCTGCCGGGAGGTCTATGTAGAGCAATGTGCACAGCGGGCGTTTTAACTCACCTCCCGGGGGATCCTGACGTCGGCCGCCATTCTTCTTCCTCTCCTCCGAGGCTCTGCTTCCCCTTGGTGAGATCACTGTCTGTCATCATGACGGCAGCTGCCAATCTCACCACAGGGTTACAGCGCCACCTGGAGGACTGAGGGAAAACTGCAGCACTGGATCCCAGGGAGGCGAGTGAGTGTAAAACATTGCACTGCTTTTAGACCCTAAAATCCAGAAAGAATTATAATGCCAAGGGAGTTAAGGATTACTTGGTGAACAAAGGCTGCCAAAGGGGGTGCATGCTAAAATAATGCTGAGAAACACTGTTCTAGATGGTCTGAAGGCTGAGTCTGAATTGGTAATAGAGAGAGATATAGTGAATTGTGCTCTTCAGCTGTTCTAAAAGTGGGATTTCCCTTGAGGATCATAAAAGATGAACCTGTTTACCTCAGAAATAGAGTCAGCGTCAATCAGGTGGCTTCCATAGACACTTATGTAGCTCCCTCCCCATCAGGATAACTCAGACTACAGGACATTGCTAGGATTGGTGGATGGGTATTGGGCTCTTATAAAACCAAGCAGTGGAATCGTGTGTGGGGGGAGGGGTTGTGGTGGCTGCTCTTGTTGGGGGGGGGGGGGGGGTAGTAGCATGGGCATGACTACAAATCATGTGCCCCCCAGCAAAACTTGGTGGAGCCCCACAATGTTCCCACCCCTTCCCTTGCCTTCCCTTGGTGGACCTCACAGCCTGGGAGCTCATCTTGCAAGTTCATAAAACAAGTGTGGACACCATCATCTTCACAACCAATCACAAAGACACCTGATCTGGAGTATGGGCCCCTTTATTGGAGGGAGTGAAGTAGTAGTTGGGGCCCCACTTAAAGCTCTGGACCCTCCTGTGGTCATAGGGCTGCTCCACTGCAGTTACACCCCTGGGAAGCAGTAAGAGGGCTTCATCAAAGTCTCACTAGGATGATAATTTGTAGCCACAAACCTCAATGTTGATTATATTTAGATTACCACTAGGGGATGACCTATAATTGAACAGGTATAAGCTTGGTCTGTAGTAAGTATCTCCTATGTGGTGCAAAGCTTGTTTTGTTAAAAGATGTATCCATTTAAAGAAATTATTCAGAAACAAAGGCCGACGCTGGCATAATGCTTTTACTAAAACATGAGAAAAAGTCTATTCTGTTTACAAACTTGCCTGGATTTTGCCTTATGATGAGCCAGTGACAGCCTTGTAAATGGAAATAGGAACTATACATTATTTGTGACATGCAAACTATACCTTATTTTCTCGAAAAACCACTCAAGACAACATGCTAGTGTAAGCCATTGTTCACAGGGAAACCTATTTTTTAAGCATTTACATTCATTAACATGGAAAGAAGATGACATATTGCTTGGCTTAAGAAAAATATCAGACAAAACATATCATACCTAGTCCCAGTAGCCACATTTTCCTGGAAAATGATAAAATAATTGCCTGGCTCCTTACCAAGTCATAATTTCTCAACAATCTATCTGGCAGACTTGCCAAGATGTCATACGCTAGAGCCTTCATGGAATACATGTTTTCAGTCTGCACGATTAATAGAGCTGTTAATGTAACAAAGCCATATATTAATTGTTTCATGAAGGAGTTTTAAATAAGCAAAACAATATAAAATTAAGGCTATATAGTAGCAGGGAGGGGGGGCGATCAGAGTGGGGTGTTTAAGGTACGCTTGAGTGCTCGCCGGTCCTTTTGGGACACAGCTGTGTCTGTGGAATGCTGTGTGTATGAACAGCCATTAAGAGAACATTTAGAAAATGCCACTGTGTTTAAACTCCCCAAGTGGCCACAAACACATGTCCCGGCTCTGACACAATGGAAGCTTCTAGAGCACAGAGGGAACGAGAGACGGAGATTTCGATGATGTCATGAACCCACCTCACCAAACATAATAACCAATTATTCCATTTTATGGGGAGGGAACCAAAAGGCCTCATACCAGAATAGTGTAATGCAAATCATTGCTGCCATTAAATAAAAATCCATTTTATAAAGTGTTCCCCTTCCCTCCCAGTATGTTAATTGCTGCAGTTATTGTTTAACGACCATTATTATAGTTAGTGGGCAGCTATATAGCCCTGTGGCTTGTCAGAAACCTCTCAGCACCCCCGGCCTTGCACATCTTGCAGAGTAAGAGCAGCAAGTAGTGTAATATTTACCTGCTCCATCACTGCATCATCTGTCCTTCCCAGCAGCCACTCATGCTATGCTGCATACCCGACTCCCGATCACATGACATGCATTAGGAGCTGAAGGGAAACAACATAGAGAGAGTGGCTGTAGGGAAGAAGAGGAGACCCGACACAGCGCTGGGGTAGGTAAATATCACACTGCTCGAAATCAGCTTACTCTGCAGAAGAGGGAGGGGTAGAGGACAATTACCGAGGCTATTGTTATACCACTGCTGACATCTTCTTGTCATTGACCTCAGAGGACCTCCCAATTTAGTCACCATCTAAAGCCAATTTTAGGGGAGAGCAGAATAACTTATTAGTATGTTTTGGGATGTAGGAAGCACATATATGCACGAGGAGTACTTACAAACTCCATGCAGATACTGTCCCAGCCTAGATTTGAACCAGGAAATCTAGAGCTGCAGGGCAATGGTGCTATCTACTACACCACCATCCCACTAAAGGTGGCCATACACTTATAGATTTACAGCAGATTCGACCATCAGATAGATTTCTGTCAGATGCCTGTCAAGTCCAATGTGACAGGAATCTATCGGATGTGTGCCACACACTAGGAACAGACTTCCAATAGATTTCAGAATGAAATTCAGAATTAAATATTGGACCATTAGATTCAATGCAACTCTATGGGCTATCGATCTACTGCCAGCAGCAGATCGACCTAGATCTTCCATCCTGTCAGGTAGATAAAATCGTTCAAAATTGATCGAAATCGGCTGCAAATCGATTGATTTACCAATTGATCGGCAATCTATTTCTGATCGATTTGATCAATCAATCGAAGGCTGAAATCGACCAGTGTATGGACCCCTTAATACTATTCTTCTCTTCCTCATAATCTGCTCTAAAATATGGCTTAAACTAGTATTGCATCCTTTGCTTTATGCTCTCTTTATTCTAGAGACTGAAACAGGACAGCATTGTCCTCCACAAAGCTGCGTTAATGATAAGCCCTCTTCCTCTATTCTGTCCTGAGCGATGGCTGTTCACAGCTGTCAATCACACATTTAAACAGACGGGCTAATTTCCATTGCCCAGGCCAGAGAGAAGATGACTTGTCACACATTAGAGATGCTTTTAGCCTAGTCTTTTGAAGAGCAAAACATTTTAACAAAGTTCTTTTTCACCTTGCAGCCATCTACAAGTTTTTATAACCAACTCAAAGCTCAAATTGAAATTCTTTGGAAGCATATAATGTGTACTCTCATTAGAAAAGAGACTGCCTATAAATATCCCTCCTGAAGTTAGAGTTATCAGCTGCAGGAAACCTTCCTTGTTATCAGCACCTGGATTATGTGAGTGAACGGCAGCAGTCTTTGAAACTCCCATTGGACACTTTCTGTAAGGAACACGGTGGGATGGCTGAGGTTTGTATGCACAAAATCATAAGCAAGGTGAACTGCTCTATTTTATTAATCCATGCATGCCACACATTTATATGGTTCCCAAAGTGCTCCCATAGCTGATCAGAACAATTGGAATGATATATGCCATTTTCACACCAACTGGACTAAAGCTTGCTGTTCTTGGCTGAGGCGGATGGTTGGTGCCAGCTTGAATGAGAATCGAGCTTGTGTACAGGTATTCCCCGAGGTGTGCTGAGGTCACATGATGATCTGGCATGCCACATCTTCAAAGAAAACCTGTAAGTTTAAAAAAAGGGTAGATACTAACCCACATAGAGGGAAGCATCTAGATGGTCCAGAGGCTTCCCGAGCCATCTTGTAGCCCATTGTGCCAGATGTTCATTCAGCAAACCATAAAATGTTTCGGCAACACGGCAGGTCCGTGACCCTCAAACGTTCATTGGTTTGCTGAATGGACATCTGGCACCTTATGTGAATGAACAGCTTCATTTCTTGCTGAGCGTGCAGACCTCTTGGATTATGGTTTGAGTGCTTTACCGGTCCAGCACCTCATAACTTTTCATGGTGTGCGACTCTCTGTATGTATCTTGCCTCTGTGTAGAATGACAGCCTGGGCAGTAAACACACACAGTACAGCCAAGCTAATGCAAGTAGAGGAGAGGCTATGAATGAGAAGAGGGTCCTGGCCAGTGGCTGTGTGTTCAAGGAGGACACAGGTAGTCTCTGGACCATCCAGAGACTTCCCTCTACGTGGATAAGTATCTAACTTTTATTCTTTGATACTTATGGTATGTGACAACAGGGAGCCGAGTGCATTTTCCCCCTGCTTACCCCTGCAAAGGGAAGCCGCTCTAGTGTCTCTCCTCTTTACTTCATAGAAACAGAATGCATCCATTCCTTACCTAGTGAAACCTATGTACAGCACTGGGGCCTTGTAGCAAGTCAAGTTTGATCCTGGTGGGCTACAAAAATTGCAGGACAGTTGTGCTTGTGTGTATGCACTTCAAGAGTAGAAAATCAGGGCTGTAGTTTTTAGACCAAAAAATGGACAATGGAGGGCAGCATGTCAATTTTTTTTGTGCAGAGCTCAAATCAAAAACTAGATGAGGTGTTCAAATATATTTTGGTCTAAACAAGCCAGCTCTTATCCCAACATCAAGCGTCCTCATTATGGAAACGAGATTTCGTCCATCTGGCAAAAGCTTCTCACTTTCTGAATCAATGGTTTGGTTGTACATGATACCACTAATCTAAAAGGAAAGACCCCCTGTGATCCCCTGTATATCCTTTTTGATCTCCTTTAACTCTTTTCTGGCCAATTTGAGATACTCAGATAAAATCAGATCAACTAAGCTCCACCATGCTAATCTGGAACAGGTGGCCCTCTTAATTCAAACAGAGCTGCCAGTCAGCCAGAAATTTCTCCCATCTTTTAATCCCTTCTTTTATATGTGGCGGAGCGGCATTCCCAGCATTCCTCAGTGTTTATCCCTCCTTTGCAGCCACCGAGACCTCTCAGAAATGGCTCTGTATGGCATTCATTCAGACTTGCCCCGGCCTGTTTAATGCGTTGCAGTGGATTTGTCTTGTGAAATCTTCGCAAGATATGTAAAGCCTAAAGCATGGTCCTAAACTAACACGGGCAATCACACATCAATGCTGTGAAAACAGAACCAAAGTCACAGCGAGAGCAGCCCAGCTTTCAGCCAGTGTCAACGTAATTACTGTTTTTAACGTTTGACCTTTTAAAATGAAGTGTTTCGAAGATTTAGTCAATAAAAATGGTAAGCACTTTCAGTCCACTCAGTCTCCTGAAGCTAAGTGTAGGCAAGGGCGTAGAAACACAGATACCCTGAAACGCAGTTGCTGTTATCTGATTGGTCAGCACCGAACTACTTCTTACCAAGAATTCAAAAATAAGTCATTCATCTCCAGACTGCTACAGCTAGAGAGTGGTCATTTTACACCGTCTCTCCCCCCAGCACTGTATGTATCATAATTGCATGATGTAGATCAGTGGTTTTTCAACATTATTGCAGTATGTACCCCTTTATGAAAGTATAGCATAATATTAGACATTTTATCAAATACACTTTTGCTTTTTAAAGACGGAAGGTATTCTGATCTCCCATGATGCATCACTGCCAGGTATGCAAATAATCTCTTTATGCCCCAAGGCAGGCACACATCCAGAACTGCTGGTGCTTAGTGAGCCTGTAGCTTAACAATTGTACAGAGCCTGACCAACCCAGCTGTTTCAGAGATTTTTGCTCATCAGCAGTGCATGGCATGGATTGATGTGGCTCTATAGGAGAAGGCTTGGACCAGTACTAGGTGACCCAAAACCGCTAGGGTGGTATAAGGGTCTAAAAAGCAAACTTGTTTCTTGGTGCTTGCCAAGTCAGCACCATATTGTGTATTATGGGTCCAGTAGTGCCTTGTGGCAAGTGTCATGAAATGCATTTTTAAAGTTTTTTTTGTTTTGTAGCAGTCCTTTCTTGGAACTATGGTGTGAGCACGTGGCCAAAAGATCACAGGATATTCTGTAACGCCAGGTTGCCCAGTAATTTGTTAGCATCTCATCTCATTAGCAAAACAGTAGTCTCACCAGTACTATTAAGGTGTTAATTAAGCATGCAGTTGTTTTAGAATTGCTCTCTATTTATTGTCTGAACACCTTAGGATTCCAAGGACATTTAATAAAGTGCAACTGTTCTGCAGGCATACTTCAGAGCTTTGTGTAGAAGGTTCCAAAAACTGCTGCTGAACTTTTTTTTTTTTTTTTTTTAATCCTTTTTTAATTTAACTTTCTAACAAATACTGAAAGTAGTTTAACATTTACAAAAATGTAAGTATGTATAAAAAAAACATACAATTTTTTGTGTGCATGTTATGATACTTGTTAAAGGACACCCGAGGTGAAAATAAACACATGAAATAAACAGTTGTATCTATTTTCCGTTTTCTAAAGTTGACTTTTTAAGATATTCCACAGCTTTATTTTATGTTTAAATCTACTTTTTAGGTTTGAACTGTTTTATTGTTTTTACTCAATGACACATTCATTGAAGTGTGCCAGAGCTAAACTCTATGAACCATTGACCATTTTTATCCCTTTTATAAACTTGTTTAAAGCAGCATACTTGTCAAACAATGACAGTGCAGTTATTGGCAGACAATGCCCCAAATGAAAAATTCTCGTACAAAAAAGGGTTAGTTTGATAAGAGAAAGTTCCGTTCGTTTTCTGCTGTTCTCCAGCGGAGCAGAGATAAACAGTCATCTGAGTTCATTGACTGCCCTTTATGCTTCTAAATAACAGACGCTTCCTTCGTATGGGCCAGGCACACGATAATGAAGCCACTCGTCCCACGTGGTTGGACCTGTGGCCAATGTCAAAATAAATGATTCACACTTTCAACACCTGAGCCAAACTTTTGTATTATGTGGGGAGTGAGAAATGTGATTTTCCAGCGCTACAGATGATAGACGCAATGATGCCATCCCTTATGAATAGTCATCTATCGTTTGTCACCAGCTTGGATGCCTGATGGAAAAGTATACAAAGAAGCTAGACTCTGACTCCTCAGTACAAGAAACCGCTAGACTCCGACTCAAGGTGACCACAATTGCTCTGACTCCTCAACTCCGACTCCACAGCCTTTGCAGGGCTGTGGAGTTGGTACAAAAATCATCCGACGCCGACTCCTCAGTTTATGAAACCTCCAACTCCAGGTACCCCAAAAAATTGCTCCAACTCCTGGGGTCCAAAGCCCTGGTTAGGAGGCGCCCGATTTATTAGGTAACTTTTATGCAGTTATAAAAAGGAGAGGTATACTTTCTCGCCTCTGCTGAAGAGAAAAAAAAGACAAGAGTGACTGGAAGATAATAATAATTATTAATATTGAGCGCTCACGTTTGCTGACCCTGGATTTATGGCACTGTTTGTACACAGCAGACCTGATGAAGCAGGCAAAGACCCATGAAGCACGTTGTCATTCTTTAGTGTTCGAATAAATTATCATTCAATCATCCTGGTCTTTTTTTATTCACCAGGAGAGATAAGAAAGTATACCTCTCCTTTTTATAACTGCATAAAAGTTACCTAATAATTCTTGCACCTCCTAACTAGTTTGTATACTGTTACACCCAACCCTGGGATTTGGGTTTTTAGGTGACCCTAAAATAACCACTCAGGAGTGCGACCATGAAGTTCCTGTCTCTACAATACCTGGAAACCGAACGGGGGTGGGCATCTCTCCCACAACCCACCCTTGTGAGTATAAAATCATACATTCACCTTCGTAAGTCAGTCTATTATTATTATTATTATTTATTGTATTTATAAAGCGCCAACATATTACGCAGCGCTGAACATTAGTTTAGGTTACAGACAATATTTAGGGGTCACATACAGCAATATGACAATACAGGAATACAAGAAAGACCAGATCATGCAGCACAGTATGAGTACAAGGTAATGCTTAGTCAGTCACTGGATGGGAGCATGGAGATTAGGCAAGTTAGATTCACTCAGATGCATAGCATGGGTTCACAGTAATGGAGGTGCATGATCAGGTAGGACACAAAAGGAGGAGGACCCTGCCCAAAGGCTTACAATCTAGAGGGAGAGGTAGGGACACGAGAGGTAGGGGACCATAGTTCAGCTGTGGGTTTAGAGCAATTGTGAGGGGTGGTAGGCCAGAGTGAAAAGGTGAGTTTTGAGGGCCTTCTTGAAGGTGTTGAAGGAGGGGGCTGCCCTAATGGGTGGAGGTAGGGAGTTCCATAGTGTTGGAGCGGCTCTTGAGAAGTCCTGGAGCCGTGCATGGGACTGGGTAATGCGGGGGACGGTCAGGCGAAGTTCATTGGAGGAGCGGAGTGAGCGGCTTGGTGTGTATCTCTGGGTAAGATCAGAAATGTACGTTGGACAGGTTTTGTGGACGGATTTGTAGGTCAGACAAAATATCTTGAATCTGATTCTGGACTGGATATTCCTATCCAGTCCAGAATCAGATTCAAGATATTGTGTCTGACCTACAAATCCGCCAGTGGAGGGATTCACGGAGGGGAGCCGCCCTGGTGGAGCGATGGGAGGAGTGGATAATTCTGGCTGCCGCATTCATGATGGACTGCAGTGGGGCTATTCGGGTCAGAGATACTGCACCACAGGCTCATAGTCTTTTGTTCCCCTGGGAATTTTTGGAGACACTGGGAAACACCATCCCTCAAATCCGAAGAAAAAGTAGAACTTTTTACAAATGTTCACGTCTGCAGTAAAGTAGGGGAAGAGAATTGTTGAAAACTTTGTTGAACGTAACATTTTCTGCACTGTGTCACATATGTTTGCAATACCTTATCTAAAGCTGACTTAGGAAAGACTGAACTGCGGTAATCTCTATGAAAAATGCCTTTCGTCCCCAGTTGACCTGCTTTTACTGAGTGCCTTGGGTTGTTTGAGAAGTGAAGTTAGAATTTGTCTTTAACTTTAAAGATACCGGCAGAAAGAGAGGGGAGGGAGGATGGAGGATGTAGATGGCAGAGTCTTCTGCCTTGGGCTCCGGATTAAATACATGACTTGTGACAAGAATGAGTAAACATCAAGTCTAAGTGACAGTGTTATTGAGCACCAACGCCAGAAAACATTTGTCTACATAGCACCTTTTCTTAATTTGGTCATTAGAGCCTTCTAGTCCTGAAGGGACATGTAGACTTCTATAGGTCTTGCATTTCAAACTATTAGGTGACAGTGACAACAAAGTGACATTTTAATATGCCCTCGGGTGTGTAAGCGAAAATTTAACAGGGTTCGGAGGTCAACGCAAACCGTATCTGAGACAACTGAAAATCCTAAAGCTTTATATCTATGTCTGCCAGTGGCATAGCAATAGGGGGTGCAGAGGTTATGCTCGCACCGGGGCCCTTGGGTCTAAGGGGCCTGCATGTGGCCCTTTTCCAGTCACTGCATTAACTTTTTCTTGATGGTGTAGCAGTAATGATCACCTCTATGTGTACCTTGAATAGTAGTAATCATTAAGAAACCATTCATTTTCCTCTGCTTACACCTCCCTCACACAGTGGCTGTCTTTGGAAAATTGGCTTTGGTTCTCTGCATCATGTAATTACTATACATACAGTGCTAGTGGAGGTGGTTGCAAGGGAGTGTAACATTTGCTCTGGGGCCCATGGCTCTGTAGCTGCATCATTGATGTGTACTATGGATTTTGAAAAAGCTCATAAAAGACAACGTAATATTGAAAGTCTGTATATTATATGTTATCCATAAAGCTATAAGCTTTATCGTAGGTGGGAGGGATAAAGGTGGCATTTCTTCATCCATAGCTCTATCAAAGGTGTCCTCCAAGGCAGTACAACAGGATGTTAGCAACATCCTTCATAGTGCAGCACCCACTAGCCACTGTGGGGGACCTCCTGCCTCTCCTCCCTCTTCCCTCTCTATAGGGTAAATCAGCTGACTCGCACTTGGTTTAGCTGTGTAACATACTTTATTTGATGGTTTTTCTTTTAGAAAGCATAGCCTTGGGCAATTGGTAGCATGTCAGAGCCTCAGATTGCCCTTAAATGACTCTGTGCTCCACTGGCTGTTTCTTCGTGGCAATACTGTGTGGCTGTGTGGCCCATACCCACTAAACGATTTTTACGCAACAAATGATTTTTCGCAATATTGCAAAACATTGTTTAACGGAAGTTTGTTAAATAATGTTCAATGATGGCTGATTGCACGCAATAATCGTTCACTTTGAACGTCCGTCATGTTTGATCTAATCGTGGACGGTCGTTCCGATCGTCATTGACCCCTGCATTAATTATTGCGATTGTTCAATGACGTGTTTGCACTCATCTTTTGTTCCTACGTTGGTGATTGCAGAAGACAGATCAGAGAACAATCATTCGTCAGATCTTTAATCCTCGCCTATTCTCCCGATCCAACTTCCGCGGTCTTGTGAGTATTTATCTTTTATAATCTCCAGCACTGCTCTGTAACAGATTGGCTTTTATAACTAAATAAACTGTTGGTAGCTCTACAGGTCAGTGAGGGCTATAACAGCTTCAGATGATACCGTAGGATAACTGCTGATCCCACTGACCTGCGTAGTAGCTCTTTACTACAAACTTTCAGTCAGCTCCATGAAAGCATAAATGTCCTCAACCCAGTATTGGTGCAGCTGGGAATTGTACAGTGTAAACTGAGCCCTTACAGAGCAAGTCTCGGTGGTCTCAAGGGAGGGTCTCCTGACTATACGCTATAATTAGGAAGGGAGGGCAGTGTTAGTAATTGTTACTTGAAACTGAAGAAAAACCTTCTCAACTAAGTTTCATTCTTCATGCTGTAAGTTGTATTAAAATAGTTATTGTTACAAAAATAGTGCGTAGCAGCAGATGTTTCATTGTGATGCTTTAATTGTGTTTTTGAACATTCTTTTCTCACAGCCCTTCCAAGAGCTCGCGGAATGTGAGCAATCTTTACAAACAGCGTGATTTTCATGCCTAGTTCCTATCCCTCATTACCGATAGCATTGTTTGATTGCCAAAAGCCGAAGATACCTTTGTAGTTGGAGATGTATGCTATCGTTATATCTAAGGAGAAACAAAATCCCATGACCTTTGTGGGTAGCAGGTTCATATTTAGTTTTTTCTCTGTAATAAGCTAAATCCCTTTTTTTCTCCAACTGGGTACCACATAGAAGAAAGAGAGAGAGAGAGACAGAGTTTAAGTCCATGAGAAAATTCTTGAAGAGTTTGACCTGGTGTCCACCTCTGAGGCTTCCTGTGTGTCGGGAGGCTTTGTCTGATCTGTCATAGGCTGCTCAGCTCCTCATAGCTTGACATTGTGTGATGCACAGGTGATGAGAGAGGTGGGGTCAGCTAGAGGCTGCTGTTTATTTAGCCGCCTTTCAGACTTGGGTGGAATTTGCATCCGTCACTTTGAAGAACGCCTGAAGGAGAGTTCATTGAGAGGCTTTCATCAGTGGTGATTTCTTGAAGGCAGGATGCTACAAATGAGTTTTTAAGATCATTAGTAGAACTTGAGGCTCTATGGGACGGATAAACTTGTACCAACAGATTACAAGAGAGGTGGGCTTTCAAATGGAGTAAAGTATTTAACATAGCATGCATAAAATGTCTATCTAATATTAAAACTCAAGTCTATTAAGCAGAGGGGGACTCCGATGTGATTGTTACAGACCCCCAATCTCAGCTCCCCATACTGGCTGAAGCTGGGAATGTATGAAGTACAAACAGCCTGTTGCATATTGATAAGGTATGAAAACTTTTCCGATTCCCTGCAGAATCAATTCATCTGCTGAAAAATCCATTCTGTCAAGATGTCTGATGGAGCAAATTAAAATTTTGACCAGAAATCGATAGATAGTGCCAATTGGACAGGAAATAAAATCTAGGTTGAATGGAGCAGGTCAAGAGTAATAGTTGATCGATAGGCTATAGCATTTAGTTGCATTGAACAGTGCAGATTGATCGATTTTTCAATAGACTGACTTTTGGAATCTATTGAAAATTGATGTTCTGTGTGTGATAGGCATTGATTCCTTTCTGAAATTGATTACTAGCAGGGAGAAATCCATTGCTTTGTCACGTCGGGTTACTTAAGGCTACATCAACTTAAGGCCAATTTTGGGAAAAGCAAATTAACTTACCAGTCCATTTTTCATGATCATGATTGGCTGCATTGGGAGACAAAGCAAAAAATGGCCAAATGGAACTCAACTCCTCAAGTATAATTATCCAATCATCATATTTATTGATTGAAGTTAAGGTTAGACAGCATACAAAACCATCACCAGAGACTCATATCTGTAGCTGGTGGCTAGAGTTCTTCTTTAAATATAAGTGTTGTGCACAAAATGAATAGTCTGTATAGTCTGCAAGGCACGAATGCATATACTGGAGCCATATAAATAGATACAATCACAACACCTAAGACAAATGTCATATATTTGATTTCAGCATCTGAGTTCCATAAAATATATTGTGTTCATTGTGACTGATGCTTCTATAGACTCACACCGGGGTATTCATCATTCATCTCTTCATAGATAGCATGGTGGGGAGAGGGGGAGGTCCATCACTTGATAGACTCCTGCATTGTCTGATAAATCGAGCCGTGCCTTTGATAGATCACTGAACATTTTCATGCAACGGCCTGAATTTGGTGAATATTTCCTTTTGTTTTATAGCGAGGTAGATTGATGAATAAATGGTGGGGGGAGACAGAAGTAATGATTTATTTCCTCGAAATGAAGCATTTTTTTCTTCTTGTCACAAATTAGGGCAAGTTGCTGTCTCTCGTTTAATTTGTTAGAGCGCAAGGAAACCTAAATAATCCTAAAATGAAAGTCACTTCATGTGAAAGAGCTACTGATTACATTTACTGTGCAAATGAGTATGTAAATGAGGCTAGAGAAGCTGAGAGAATGCCTAGGTCTCATGGCAAACAGCCTTCATAGACCCCTGACTTACACCTCACTACCTTTGTCCTGTCACTGCTTCTGCCTATTCATTGACATCACCAGAGAATAGACAGGTGGCACAAGACACAAGTACAGGAGCGCAGTTACCGATTCCCAATGGATGGGTTTACTGTTAAGCCTAGAAATAAGGAAAGAACCAGAATGACACTAAGGTGTCACACATACACTAGATGATTCTTGGCCAAGCCAACTAGTCTGGGTCATCTCTGACAAGAATCTAACATGTATTTGAAGGCCCCAATGTGTAGCCAATAGCTTTAGAGTGCCAGATCGTCTTGGGCAAGCGCAGCCCTAACCTATTGTTCCTCAACTCACCCCAAAGCTTCTCCATCGTGTGTCACGCCGTTGTCCCACTTCCGCCTCCATAGCAACAGAATGCTGTAGGCTAGTGACACGTATTAACGCACTGGTTCCCGAACTATCACAATCGCTGATGCTTCCGAAAGGCAGTAATTGTGCTTGTGTACACAGCTTTACTATGACTGCTTTCTATCCCCCTTCTCATCCAATTATGGCAATGTGAATACAGTATCTGACACAACACACCCCTCTCTCCACCCCCTTCTCATCTGTGATAGGCTTGCCCACTACCACAGGTGCAAACATGATACTTCTTAGGCCACATCCACCGGGCTTCACCAATAGACAACTTCCATCCTACTTATGACTGTATTTCCCACTAACTCTAGCAAGGGCAGAAAACTGCCATGGCAGATTTTTAACGGTGTGGATGTGGCTAACCAACAAAACCTGCATTGTGTGGCACAGAAAGTTGATTTTTAAACACTTGCTACACCATATAACATGTGCCCTTGCTGACAATGTATATATTATTTTTACAGCTTCTGCCATCCCTTTTTTTTCCTTTTAGGAACAACTGGCAGTTATCTGGACATTTTTACTTCTTTATTTTTAATTCACCTCGTTGCAATAAGCATGACATCAATGTAGTCAGAGAGGCAGCAGAACACCAAATCCGTATACTCATTTTTGGTTACTCATTCAGTCATAAAGGCAACTGGTATTTTATGTGCAACATCAGGTAGAGAGGATCAAACAACAGGTAAACAAGGAATTTTATACAGGAAGTCAGCAAAAGCATCTTCCTGTAGAAATATGAAATGCAGGAATTGTGACCGCAACTGAATACCTGGTCATGTTGGCCCACCTAGATTAGCATTTAATTTGTGCTTTAGTAGCAATGATTACCTCTATTTGTGCCTTAAATATAGTGCCTCCCAGTACAGGCTGCAGAAATTGTGACTGCGCCTATGCCCCTGGGCATGAGGGCCCACTTATATTCGTGTTAGATTTGTACTATAGTGGTAATGATTACTCTGTACAATGCCATGGAACATGTTGGCGCTTTATAAATCAATAATAATAATAATGATTACACATATATGTGTATTAAATAGTCCCACAACCCAGTTAAACCATGGCTGTTTTTTGGGGGCAGTTATTATATATACAGTGTTGGGTAGTGTGTCTAAAAATTCCATTTATGCCCATGGCTCTTTAACTACACTACTGCTACTTTCCATTTTTCTCCATGTTTAAAGAGAAACTCCAACCAAGAATTTAACTTTATCCCAATCAGTAGCTGATACCCCCTTTTACATGAGAAATCTATTGCTTTTCACAAACAGACCATCAGGGGGCGCTGTATGACTGATATTGTGGTGAAACCCCTCCCACAAGAAGCTCTGAGGACTCTGTACTTTTGACAGTTTGCCACAATGTAACAAGGTTCACAGACAGGAAATAGCTGTTTACAGCTGTCTCCAACAGCCAAAACAGCTAGCAGCAGCTACATAACCTGCCCACAGTAAAAATGTCAACATGTAATAAATGTCAGAATGTAAATCGGGGAAAGGAAAGATTTTAGAACGGGCAAACACTGACTAAATCATTTATACATAATTATTGTAAAAATGAAGCACTTTTTTTATTACACTATTTTCACTGGAGTTCCTCTTTAACCACCTTACCCCCGCCCGTACGAATTTCTCCGTCCCTTTTTCCATCCTTTAACCCCCAGGGACGGAGAAATCCGTACTTTCCGCGCTCCCGACGCTGCCCGCGCTCCCGCTCGCTCTAGCGCGCATTCCCGCAGGTAAACACGCCGCCGGCCGCTCGCCTGGAGATCAATGAACGGGAAAATCCATTCCCGTTCGTTGATCTAAGCCCTGCAATGATCCGCTGCTTTTCCGCTAAGCAGCGCGATCATTGTGAAAAAAAAACAATTTACCCAGCCTCCTACTACTTCCTCCAAGCGTCCGGAAGGACTCTTGGAGGTCGCATTAAACAAAAAAGTTACTGGTGCCATCTTGTGGCCAAATAGTAAAACTACACCCTAAACATTTTTCACATACAAATGAATTAGTTATACACAAAAAAATTAACTCATTACCTCCCACACTCCCCATTTTTTTTATTCTTGTAATAAAAAAAAAATTAAAAAATTGACAATTAAAAAAAAACCATAAATAGTTACCTTAGGGACTGAACTTTTTAAATATTTATGTCAGGAGGGTACAACACTGTTACTTTATAAACTATGGGCTTGTAACTAGGGATGGACGCAAAACTGAAAAAAATGCACCTTTATTTCCAAATAAAATATTGGCGCCAAACATTGTGATAGGGACATAATTTAAACGGTTTTATAACCGGGACAAAAGGGCAAATACATTTCATGGGTTTTAATTACAGTAGCATGCATTATTTAAAAACTATAATGGCCGAAAACTGAAAAATATTATTTTTTTCCCACATTTTTCCTATTTTCCCATTAAAACACATTTAGAATAAAATAATTCTTGGTATAATGTCCCACCTAAAGAAAGCCTAATTGGTGGCGGAAAAAACAAGATATAGTTCATTTCATTGTGATAAGTAATGATAAAGTTATAGACGAATGAATGGAAGGAGCGCTGAAAGGTGAAAATTGCTCTGGTGGTCAGGGGGTAAAACCCCTCAGTGGTGAAGTGGTTAAGGTTCATTTAAATAAGTTGACATTGTAAGTGTGCCAATTTTAACTTTTATCAAATCTTATTGTTGTAATGCAATAAGATAGTGGATAATTGAGAATTCCGTGTAGTAGAGAATACAGTGTAGTAGTTCTCTTGTGTAGTAGTACCTGCAGACAAGCAAGCTAGTAGGGATGTCAGTACCTCAGGCCTAGAGAGTTCTGCGCTTGCCTTCTCTTCCTGAAGGGATGTTGAAGCAGTGATTAGGATGTGGGTGTTTATTGATGTTCCTTGCTCCACTGCAAGTAATAGTTAACAGGAAAGAGGATATTTTTGTTTTTAGGAGGGAGGAAGTGAATAAGATGGATGCAGGTCAGTCGGTTCAGTGTCTGTCATCACTAGCAGAGCTCCATCCATCAGGCGCATAGAGGTGTGACATAGATAGACTTTGCTGGCCAGGACGGAGAGTGAAGGCAGCTCAGACATGATACTACATTAGAAAATGATTACCGAGCCTGGGGAAAAACGAATGCTTACCATACCATTGCCTGCTTCTCTTTTGTGGCACTGTCTGCACAACGAACAGGTGGCAAAGGGCATTGCAACTTCAGTGAAACCAAACAAACCATGAAGGTTAGGTGGCTAAAATTAGTTTGTGGTAGCCCACAGATATGCTCAGACTCATCAGCACATTGGCCTCAATTCACTAAGCATTACCGCATTTGGTAATGCAGAAAACAGCTGATCTTACCGATGACCTTCCCAAATGCCCATTCGCTAAATCTATTACTGCACTCAAAAGTAAAATTACAGACTAGACAAGACAAGACAAGACAAATAACATTTATATTGCGCTTTTCTCCTTGCGGACTCAAAGCGCCAGAGCAGAGCAGCAGCCACTAGGGCGCGCTCTATTGGCAGTAGCAGTGTAAGGGAGACTTGCCAAAGGTCTCCTACTGAATTAGTGCTGGCTTACTGAACAGGCAGAGCCGAGATTCGAACCCTGGTCTCCTGTGTCAGAGGCAGAGCCCTTAACCATTACACCATCAGCCAACTGCTGACTAGTGAGATAAATTACTGTCTTGTGCTGTAAATACCTCAAGAAATGTCAAGAAATTGCAATTTACAAAGGTTAAAGCATTTGTCAAATCAAGTAAAAGTGTTCTGCATTTATCTCCAGTTCTGACCAGCCGGTAACTCACAATTGCCATGCGGTAAGAGTTGACAGTCATAGCAGACAGCCTATTGAGAGAGCCACACAGTCCTGCTTCTCACCATATTTGATGCTAAGCTGTGGTGGGTGGGACTTCAGAACAACAGCAGGAGAAGGAGACCTTTTTGCTGCACTTAGTGAATTAAGGCTATAGTGTTTTTGTATGCTCTATATATCCATTAGATCACTACTGACTGTCCAACCCCAGTGCTCAAGAGCTGAGGTCCTGGTTCATCAAGTAGAACACATTTCTCACACCCATCCTCCATACTGGAATGGATATGGCTCTCAAGGTCTGGAATTGGGCATCGCTGAATTAGATCATCATCACCCAATTCAATAGTTTATGATCAGTCTATACAGGTGACACCTGACAGCAAAAGCCAGGTCTGCTTGGGAAAATTATAATTAAACTGGTTGTAACTTCTGACCAATAATTTTGGCTAGAGGTGCAATTTTGTTACTATTTGTTCCATTTTCTTAACTAGCTCCTCCTTGCTGTGAGCATTGGTCTAATCCACAGTATGGCGACCATTTCTGTGTGGCTTGAAGGCATGAATCCGAGGAATGCAGAACAAACCTGAGTGATAGCTCTGCATTCCGCACGAGCTAATAGGACAATCATTGCTTTGCCATTTTATAATCCCTGCTGGTGACAAACTTTCTTTGCCTTGTGACATGATTTGCAGAAAGAGGGAAATGGAGATAAATGAGGGACGCACACAAATAAGAGCTACTCCACTACAAGATGGTGAAGCGGGAGACTTGTGCCATGCGGGGGAGTCACTTAGCATGCAGAGCAGGAAATTAATGTATCACACTACCTGAGAACTGATTACTGTTCTCTACTGAATTTTATAGAACTCGTCCAGCAGCAATAGGAGCAGAATTTTAATGTTGGTGTTGATGTGTGTGTGTGTTGTATTTTCACAATATGCTAGGTTAGCACCTACTTGTTTTGTGGATAGTATTATTGGTTTCTGCTGCATCTTTATCCTAAAATGTTCAAGCAAGGGCGTAACTAAAAATCATGGTCCACCCCAGCAAAAGTTTAATGGGCCCTTTCCCCTGCCAACCTCTGGTGACCCTCAAAGCCAGGGAACCCATCTTACAAGGGTCATAAAACATAATACAGTTCTTCCAAGCAAATTAGTACAGAACACACCTGCATGGCTGTTAAAGTGGACCCAAATTAAAAATACAAGATTTCAGAAATAAAATCTATTTTCTAAATTACAATGATAAATAGCAGCCTTTTTTCAGCTGCATGATGACAAATATAAAAAAAAAATTACATTTATTGCAGGAACCCCTCCCTTCCTTTCATATTGCTGATATTTTCCGGCAAACCGGTGGAGGAGATAAAAAACAAAAACAAAACACAGGCTGCTACTGAGTGATGATGTCACAGGGGAGGTGATCTCAGCTTGTGTGAGATTTCACATAGACGACGCCCCTGTGAGGCAGGGTAGCTCATGACAAACACACCCATGATCTAAAACCTCCTACTAATCTCAGAAGTAATGGTTGCCACCTGTATAACCCTAGTTATGAAAAGGGAAGGGTGAAAAGCATGCACTGAAATGCTCATAGGGTTGAAGGACTGATTATTTATCTTTGTATGTGTCAGAGTGGTGCAACTAAATATTTTGAATTAAAAAAATATTTGGTTTGGGTCCGCTTTAACAATCCAAACCCCGCCATTGCCACATAACACTGATCCTTCACTCACCAGGCTACTGATAAAGTGGAGAATCCTCTTCAAGGTTGGCCTATTGTCATGAGGTTCCTGGATACCAGAAGGATTTTTTTGCAATTGCATCACACCTCCCACAATCTTAGAACACAAGGATCTAATAACTTGGTCACCGCCAGAGTCCATCTCAAATCCTTTGGAGACAGAACCTTCTATCATGCTGCCCATACACTTTGTAACTCCTTGCCACACCCAATCAGAACAGCTCCATCCCTGGAAGCATTTAAGTCGCAACTGAAAAGCCACCTGTTAAGTTTGGCATCAATGAACACCTGACTATTTCCTCTGTAATACAGTCCAGCCTGCAAACATGTATTGATCTGAGACATATCTATGTGCTTTGAGTCCTATAGGAGAAAAGCGCTTTACAAATGGTATTGTATTGTATATTATATTATGTCTCTTTCCAGGCGCGTCGCTAGCGCTATTTGTTGGTGGCACGTGCCCCCAATATGCCTCAGGGGTGCCACGGATCTCAGTTTGGGGAGTGCCCTACATGGGTGCCCCGAATCTATTGTTAAACGCGGCCGCCGTTCGCTCGATACGGCGGCCGCCATGTTGTGAGTGGTGCTGACAGTTCTCTCCTGCACCGCCCCCTGCCCAATCACAAGCGCCGCTGTCGCTGAGCAGCACCTGGCACGGGGCGTGCCGGTGTGGGATAGTGTGGACTGTGGAGGCAGCCGCAGGGGGCTGGAGCGAGCGAGCGAGCATGGTAACTCCGCCCCCTGCACGCGCTTCATTTGGGCTCCATTTGGCGTCCGCCTGACAGCCTTTGTGGCTTTGTACTCCTGTCTGGCATCCGCCGCCCCCGCGATTACATTTTAAAGGCAGGGGGGCGGCCCTGTCACTCACTACCTAATCTGGGGGCGCCTGTCACTCACTACTTAACGGGTGGGAGGGGGGCGCCTATCACTCACTACCTAACGGGGGTCCCTGCTGTCACTCACTACTTAACTAGGGGTCCCTGCTGTCACTCACTACTTAACTGGTGGTCCCTGCTGTCACTATCTAACTGGGGGTCCCTGCTGTCACTATCTAACTGGGGTCCCTGCTGTCACTCACTACCTAACTGGGGGTCCCTGCTGTCACTCACTAACTGGGGATCCCTGCTGTCACTCACTATCTAACTGGGGGTCCCTGCTGTCGCTCACTACCTAACGGGGGTCCCTGCTGTCACTCACTACTTAACTGTGGTCCCTGCTGTCACTCCCTATCTAACTGCGGGTCCCTGCTGTCACTCACTATCTAACTGGGGGTCCATGTCACTCACTACCTAACTGGGGGTCCCTGCTGTCACTCACTACCTAACTGGGGGTCCCTGTTACTCACTACCTAACTGGGGTTGCCTGTCACTACCTAAACTGGGGCCTCCTGTCACTACATACACTGGGGGGCTCCTGTCACTAAATGAGCTGGGGGGCTCCTGTCCCTACCTGAACTGGGGGACTCCCGGCGCTACTTGAACTGGGGGACTCCTGGCGCTACCTTAACTAGGGGGCACCTGTCGCTACCTGAACTATCCAGGCCAGCCAGTCCAGCATCACCACCAGCCAACCAGCCAGCCCAGAATCACTGTCAAAAGGGCCACAGCATCACCACCAGTCAGGCCAGCATTCACTTCAACCAGCCTAGCACAGCCCAGCATTACCGCCAGCCAACCCAGCCACAGCATCAACGCCAACCCAGCCACAGCATCGGCCACAGCATCACCGCCAGCCAGGCCACAGCATCACTGCCAGGCCTTTCAGCTCACACATCATCACCAATCCAGCCAAAAACCGTATTGCCAGGCATAGCAGCCAGTACAGGAGAATTCAGAAGCCAGGTGAGAGGTGTCTACCATATTAAGGGGGCATTCTGCCTATTTATGTGAAATGCTGTCTATTTATGTGCCCCATGACTGCTGAATTTGTCTTGTTGGGGGCCTCATGGTTGCTGAATTTGTCTTGTTGGGGGCCTCATGATTTGTTGGGGGCCTCAAGATTGCTTAATTTGTCTTGTTGGGGGCCTCATGATTTGTTGGGGGCCTCATGATTGCTCAATTTGTCTTGTTGGGGGCCTCATGATTGCTGAATTTGTCATGTTGGGGGCCTCATGATTGCTGAATTTGTCTTGTTGGGGGCTTCATGATTTCTGAATTTGTCTTGATAGGGGCCTCATGATTGCTGAATTTGTCTTGTTGGGGGTCACATGATTGCTAACTGTGAGACTATGGGAAAAACTGAATCATCATCATATGAGACAATAGCATTAAACCTACTTTTTAAGCTTTTTAAAACAAAATAAAACTGGAAGGTTCTAAAAAAATGAATACGTTTTTTTCAGGAGTAGGATGGATGAAATTGTTTATCTTCACAGTTTTTCAACTTGGATTTTCCATAATGTTCATGTATGTGTTAAAACGTTTGTACAGTATTTAGTTTAAATTGCTGTTGCCACTTTGAGACAGATAAGTGACTTGTCAAAATTGTATGTGCGTATACATCTTTGACCTATGCCTATACTGATCGTAAATTATCTAAATAAAGGACAGGGGGCAGGGTTGCCAACCTAATTTCTAATTTTTTACGGACAAAAGGTCCAAAAAAGCAGGACACACAAACTTTTGGACGGACATGTGGGCGGAGTCAGTAGCGCACTTTTTTTTTAACGAGGGAAGGTCACATTTTTTAAGTGTAGTTTTTTTTTATGCTACATAAATGGGTGCCAAAGGCTATTTATTGACCTATAGCAGGGACAGCAGCTGTTCTGAGCAATGTAGCCTGACAGGCTGAGCCACACACATTACCTGGCTCAGCTAGCTGCTGCAGTGCTCCGCGTCATGCTGGACTAAAGTGGCTGAACACAGGACGAGTCAGGATAGGATCAGAAAGAGCTGCCTGTCATGTGCAGATTCCAGCAGGAGAGGTGATCTGCTTTCAATCAGAGCTCTGCACTCTTTTCACTTTCAGTTTGGAATCGGCAATAGGGCAGAGGAAAGACAAGCTGAGCTGTGCAGGGGAGTGACAGGCTGTCTGTGTGTGTATCTCTCTCTACTGCTCTATTGCGGATTCCGAGCTGATAGTGAAAAAAAAAGTGCAGAGCTTAAATGACCTCTCCTGCTGTGTGTATCCCCACAGCTGGCCGCTTCATGGATACCTGCTGCCCCGGGGAACAAATAGAAGAGGAGGAGAAGAATGAACAAACTGTTCCTTGGTAGTCACTCCTGCACAGCACGCTGTGTGTGCCCTGATCACTCCAATTAGCTGTACTAGTCTCAGTCTGGACGGAGTTTCTATGTGGGCGGGCTCACTGGGCAGCATCTCTCTCGCTCTACTTCATTGGCTGGAGAGAGGTTCCTGAGCAAAGAAGAGACTTACTGATTGGATGGAGGGCGGGACAAAAGAGAAAGAGGAGACCTTGACTGCAACAAGAGTTTGGACGGACGCCTGTCCCAAAATGACGGACACTACGGACAGGGATTTTTAAGTGTCATTTGGACGGACTGTCCGTCCAAATACGGACGCTTGGCAACCCTGACAGGGGGCTCCATCCAGTATGTCAATGGGCAAGCCCGTTATCTGTAGCTTACACCGCTGCTAAGTTCATGTACGTTTGGCCCCACCCATGGCCACGCCCACTTACTGCATGACCACGCCCATTTTTTGCCGCGGCGCGCTGCCGCATATAACACCCCCCCCCGCTAGTGCCCACAGGTGCCCCCGATCTCCAAGGACCCTAGGAATGCCCCTGTCTCTTTCCTTAGAGTGTGGGACAGCTTTGGCATGGCAAGACCCACCACTGTCTCTTCTATGTATACAGGTAACGTATTCCCTGCATCCTCTTGCTGGCCCCTGCTGCTATTTATATCCAGTGGCATTAAATCAGAAAACTCCTTGAGGTATATTGAAAAGCTAGTAATAGTAATAACACTCAGACAGGCTCAATCGCCAGACAAAAGTGGACTACAATCTCTCTGTTGTATTTCTAGACAGTATTTCTAGTCAGGCCAGTCTGTTTCAGATCTAGTGGTCCTTTATCAAATATAAGTTCAGTCTTTCATCATTCTAGCCATTGGGTGTCTTTATTTAGCCCCTAATGCACTAAAACATGACTTTTATTCGACACTCAACATGTTTCAGCATTACGCCTTTGTCAGGAGTGAATAAACATAAATATATACAGTGCAGTACATTACAAAAAACATATATACACCCCCCACCATACATAGTATCAGACTGTCAACATGTATAGCCCCTGTCAGAGGCTATACACCAGGGGTCAGGAACCTTTTTGGCTGAGAGAGCCATAAACGCCACATATTTTAAAATGTAATTCTGTGAGAGCCACACAATATGTTTCAAACTGGGACAGTGCGCATGCGCAGCAGAGGGCTCACGTCCCTGTTGCCATGGTGATGTGTATACAGTTGATTCGCTGGGTGGTGGAAGTGTCAGACATGTCTTCAGCTTCTCTTGGGTTTTAGCAACATCAGCAATTTCCCAGACAGGAGAAATACCTACTTACAGCTTGTACAATTAGCTAGCTGACTTGGGGGTTTATTCACTTTGTAGGACGAGATCCCTACACTTTAGCCCAATAGGCTGTCTCTCAAGTGACAGGCAGCCTAGTGGGCCAATCAAAGTGCACTGGACCTGACAGGATCCAGGGTGGGACAATTGGAGCAGCTGTTCGTTTTGGGGTAGCGTGAGTAAGTTAGTAGTGCATGCTACAGCAGTAGCGTGCCTAATTTGAAAATGTTACTTGCGCTGCCACACTAAGCTGCGCTGCTTGAGCAGTGTAGCTTAGTGAATCAACCCTTACTGATTTGTATGTGAGCCAGATGTAGCCATCAAAAGAGCCACATCTGGATCCCAAGCCGTAGGTTCCCTACCCCTGCTATACATGCTGACAGTCTGATACTATGTAGGGTGAGGGGTGTATATATGTTTTTTGTAATGCACTGCACTGTATATATTTATGTTTATTCACTCCTGACGAAGGCGTAATGCTGAAACATGTCGAGTCGTTAATTTAGTGCACAGGGTGAATGTCGTACCTACTTACCGTCTGCAGCTACTTGTGTCATATAGTAGGAGAGGCAAATTAGGGGAGTCTAAGTCTTTGTGCTACTCATAAGCTACATACACACGGGGAGCAAAAGTGGCTAGTCACTAGCGCATAGGGGACGCGCACGCGACAGCCCGGCGACAGCTCCGCCCGTGCGACAGCTGTCTACACGTCTCTGCCCAAAGGCAGAGACGCGGCGGAAGTTGTCGCGGAAGGTTCCTCCCACGGCCGGAAGCTCCAAACATTGTGTATGGAGTTGCTGTCGCTAGTCCGCATACACACGGCAGACTAGCGACCGTTGCGACGAAGTTGCGGCGACAGCTATTGCCGGCGATTGACAAAGTCAATCGCCCGGCGACAGCTCAGACTAGCGACGGTTCGTGGCGCGCGCAGCATACACACGGGGGATCTGTCGCTGCAACATTTGCGTGCCACGCGGTTGCAGCGCCAGTTGTAACTCGTGTGTATGTAGCTATATGGGCTGGAGTGGGAACTTCGCAATGTATTGAATCCCCATCTATAAGCAGAGTCTACCTTTCTCTCACCCCCTATATATCTAGCCCTATCCATTTATGACACAATTGTGCTGGTGAGATACACACCAGCACAAGTGATTTTCTTCTATGTATACAGTTTTGTTGCTCACCGTTTGGTTTTAATTATAACGAATAAAAGTCATGTTTTAGTGCATTAGGGGCCTATTCCACTAGGAAATTGTATTTGTAAGCTATTTCCCCGAGTACTTCATTAGTGTTTTGTCTATATTATCCGCTGCCTTTAATGGTTTCGCAGACTTCATATTATTTCATGAACCAAAGGATCAAGCACTCATAACATAACCTTTACATTAATAATATGCACACATTAATTCACAAGCACGATCTTTCACATAGATGATGGTAGCTTTTTAGCTGCCTCTCATGGGTGACTTAAAGGGAACTTGAAGTGAGAGGTATATGGATTCTGCCATATGTATTTCCTTTTAATTAATAATGGTTGCCTGGCAGACCTGCTGATCTCTTTGATCTCTTTGCCTGCAGTAGTGTCTGAATCACACATCTGAAACAGGCATTCAGCTAGTCTTGTCAGATTTGTTTTCTGACATGTCTGATCTGCTGCATGCTTGTTCAGCTTCTATGTCTACAAGTATTCGAGGCAGAGGGTCAGCTGGACAGCCAGGCAACTGGTATTGATAAAAATAATAAAAAATGTCAGCCTCCATATCCTTCTCATTTCAGGCTCCCTTTCATAACTAAAGTAAGACTGCCCAAAGCAGGTCTAAACTGACAAAGAACAGCCAGATGGGTTTTAATTACAGTATATAAAATTTTTTTTCCTCAGCTTGGATTTGTTTATAGAGCAAATAAAAAAAAAGTGTACCGCCCCCTCATTAGGCTCCACCTCTATCCACTGCCAATCCACATGCATTTTTTTCCTTAGCATTGGGATTAGGTGGTTTGCAAGAGAGAAGAGGCAGATTTCATGTGCACGGTACCCTCTTGTGTGGGCTGGTATTAGTCAGGTAGTAGAGCCCCACACCTGCTGTCTTTTCTCCTCGGACCATTTTTTTTCTCCTTTTGCCCGCTTAACTCAAAGGGCTCAGCAAACCACATCAGATAACAAGCGATGCTGACTCTTATTGCACCGTTTGTGCGATAAACCTCAAGCAGAAATATGGAATCACCTGTCTAGGAAGACCTACTACTACGCATAATGAAGGCACTTGATAATGCAGCTAACACAGGGCCGGATTTACCATAAGGCACTGTAGGCATGTGCCTACAGGCGCCTGATGATGGAAAGGCGGCTTACACCCTTCCCCAAGTGCCTCTCTCCCTCCTTTCCTATGCAGAGTCCTGATGAGAGAGAGTAAATGAGAGGTTACTCGTCCAGCTCCCGGCATTCCACTGACAAGATCTGTCTTCAGTCGGGGGCACCTCTAGCTACTTTATATTGAGGGTACTTCTGGTTACCTAATACTAAGAGGCACCTGTAGCTACCTGACAGGCAAGGGAAGTAAGGAAGAAATGACAGCTGGGACAGCCAGCACACTTGCGGTGCGGTTCGGCAGGTGTTTGTAGGTTCATGGAGGTCGAAGTCTTAGGTGCCAGGATATCTGTGCCTAAAGGCTCCTGTGAAGTAAATCCAGGCCTGAGCTAACAGAAATGTTAATGAATCAAACCCATAATTACACACAGGTATGTTGCAAAAGGATGTGTAAATCCACGGAGTTTAATCCTTGAATGAATGACTGTCAACACAGTATAATACAAACAGTGGCAGTTTTTACAATTCTACAACACATATTGAGCCTGCGTGAAGTACACAGAGCTCAGTCTGCTAGCTGCATCTTCGCATCATTTATGATCAATGCAATGTATGTACTATAAAATGAATGGAGTGCTTCTCTAAAAGTGAACCATGCACCATTTTTAGCACCCAGAACATCTCAATAGCACATTAAATATGCATGTCAGCAATGTGGCTCATTTATTTAAAAAATAATAATTGTACCTATTCTTTTCACATTTAAAAGTTTAGCAGAGGGTTTTATTACCCTACTTCCATGGCCTGCCCGACGAGCAGAAGGTTCATGCAAGTAAGGACTGATGTAATTATTTTACTGCCCACACTAGCAGAAAGCAAACGCTGTCATCGATGGGGATGAAGGGGCGGGGGTTGGGAGTAGATAGAACACTGTGCTTGAAATAGTTTACAGAAGTCACAGATGCTATCTTCACACCTTCCCTGTGGATAAATAATGGGCAGCTAGATGGGGAACACGGCAGCTCCTATTGCTATTAGGAACCAGGAAAAAAAAGTAGTGCGTGGTGCCCTGTAACAAGCAAGATAGTGAGTCTCCAGCACATGCATATGCACAATAATTGTTATTCCCAAGGTGCTATTCTAGTAAGTCTTAGTACATCCTAGAAGCTGCCCTCTGAGCCGCACTTGAGAGGATAGGTGTGCGGACGTCTGTAACTTCTACCTTCTCCTCCAGTCACCTCAGGCAAGGTTAATGGATAGGGATGGAAGGCTGCTCTAGAAAACCCTTTGCTGTCTACAGACGTCCCCGGCTCACACTTTGCTAATGAGGACCCAGCTGCCAAGTGTCACTGCTAATGACTGACACAAACAGCATGGCGGGAGCTGTTTACAGACCCAAAAGTTTTAATGGTTTGACCTATAACTTGTAGAGTCGAACAGAAAGGCGCTGGTGACATCCTCGCAGAATAATCCTTGTCATTATTGGACGGCTATTAGAGCAGAATACCTAATATTTCAAACAACAGCAGCAAATAATACATTGTGTGCTTGGTCCCTGGCATAGAATCCTACATGCTCAGTGTACACTGCAAACACTGGCCGCTAGAGTAGCCATGTGGAAGCCACCATGGGCTTGATTCACTAACCGGCGCTAAGTGTTAGCGCCGGCGTGAAAAGTCCTTTTTGACCGCTAGTGTGCGCAAACCTACTTTGCGCGCGGCCCTGTAAACTGCGAGTGAGCCGATATTAGTGCGTGGTGCGACGATAACGTTGCACCCGCTGGCCCTTAAAAGTCGCACCCGATGCGTCGAAAATGACGCATCGGGTGCCCCCGAAGTGGCGCATCATAGCGCTGCTTAACGGGCACCCGATGCGCCATTTTCATCGCATTGGGTGTGACTTTTAAGGGCCAGCAATGCGCATTATTAGCAGTGAGCGGGATTATTTTAACTGTGTGGGCGCAAACCACCTAACGCCGTGGTTTGCGCACACTAACACTTAGGGCACATTAGCCGGCTTAGCGCCGGTTAGTGAATCAAGCCCACTACGATAAGGGCTGGAACACACTAGAAATCACAAAATGCTATCGCAATTGCTAGCATTTTGTGTAAGTGCTTTGCAGGCGATTTCTAGTCGATTGAGGTAGCGATTTGTACAGAGTGTGAGCAATTTGTCAGCGATTTGCTGTTAGCGATTCTCAAGGTGATTAGTGGATTTAAATGTGCTGTGCTTCTGGGTAGTTCCAGCGTTTTAAAATCGCATGCAAATCACTCACATTTACGATTTATGTGTGCCTTGCCCGCGCTTCCTTACTTTGCATTGAACCGAAAGCGCTCACAAAATGCTTCTTGTCTTGCGATTTTCAAAATCGAAATTGCTGTAGTGGGCGCTCACCTCCATACACTTTTATTAGCAAAACGTTTTTAAAAGCATCGGTGATTCTCAAAACTCCAAAATCAAAAATGCACTCTAGAGTGTCCCAGACACAGGTTTCTTATCGGTGGTAAAACAAGCATTCTCTTTCCAAGCCCTCGTATAGGAAGGCCACCCGCTGTGTTAGCTGTCGCACTTGTTTTAATAGTAGGTATTATGAATGCAATAATTACATCCTGGCTTTTCTGTCTCCTCATAGCTCATTGTTGTCCAGGCCAATCCCTTTATTCGCTTGATTGCATCAGGCTTTATCCTCACTGTCCTTTTACCTCTGGTGATCCACTCACCTATTAGAGGTTTAATAACATAATTACCCAACAGTAAACATGCTTCAACAAAAATAGTTAATACTTTTCATCAATCATCACCCTGACAGGAACTTCCATCTACTCAACTGCTTTTTGACAGCTGTCTGTTTATGACACATACAGCGGGATGCGAAAGTTTGGGCATCCTTGTTAATTGTCATGATTTTCCTGTATAAATCGTTGCTTGATATGATGCAAAATGTCAATTAAATATATCATATAGGAGACACACACAGTGATATTTGAGAAGGGACATGAAGTATATTGGGTTTACAGAAAGTTTGCAATAATTGGATAAGCAAAATTAGGCAGGTGCTTAAATTTGGGCAACACAAAAAAAATAAATCAATATTTAGTAGAGCCTCCTTTTGCAGAAATTATAGCCTCTAAACGCTTCCTGTAGGTTCCAATGAGAGTCTGGATTCTGGTTGAAGGTATTTTGGACCATTCCTCTTTACAAAACATCTCTAGTTCATTCAGGTTTGATGGATTCCATGCATGGACAGCTCTCTTTAACTCACACCACAGATTTTCAATTATATTAACCACTTCCCAACTGAGGGGTTTTACCCCCTGAGCACCAGAGCAATTTTCACCTTTCAGCGCTCCTTCCATTCATTCGTCTATAACTTTATCATTACTTATTGCAATGAAATGAACTATATCTTGTTTTTTTCGCCACCAATTAGGCTTTCTTTAGGTGGGACATTATGCCAAGAATTATTTTATTCTAAATGTGTTTTAATGGGAAAATAGGAAAAAACGTGGGGAAAAAATTATTGTTTTTCAGTTTTGGCCTTTATAGTTTTTAAATAATGCATGCTACTGTATTTAAAACCCATGAAATGTATTTGCACTTTTGTCCCGGTTATAAAACCATTTAAATTATGCCCCTATCACAATGTTTGGCGCCAATATTTTAATTGGAAATAAAGGTGCATTTTTTTCAGTTTTGCGTCCATCCTTAATTACAAGCCCATAGTTTATAAAGTAACAGTGTTATACCCTCTTGACATAAATATTTAAAAAGTTCAGTCCCTAAGGTAACTATTTATGTTTTTTTTTTTAATTGTAATTTTTTTTTTTTTCAAATTACAAGAAAAAAAATTTGGGGAGTGTGGGAGGTAAAGGGTTAATTTTGTGTGTTAAACTAATTTATTTCTATGTGAAAAATGCTTTGGATGTAGTTTTACTATTTGGCCACAAGATGGCCACAGTAACATTTTGTTTATGCGACCTGCAAGCGTCCGGAAGGACGCTTGCAGGAAGTAGAAAGAGGCTGAAAACTTTTTTTTCCCCCACAATGGTCGCGCTGCTTAGCTGAGCGGCAGCGGATCATTGTGGGGCTTAGATCAACGAACGGGAATGGATTTTCCCATTCATTGATCTCCGGGCGAGCGGGTGGCGGCGTGTGTACTAGCGGCGGGCGGCATGTTTACGAGCGGGAGCGCGGGCAGCGGCGGGAGCGCGGAAGGTACGTATTTCTTCGTCCCTGGGGGTTAAAGGATGGAAAAAGGGACGGAGAAATATGTACGCGCGGGGGTAAAGTGGTTAAGGTCTGGGGACTGAGATGGCCATTCCAGAACGTTGTACTTGTTCCTCTGCATGAATGCCTGAGTGGATTTTGAGCAGTGTTTAGGGTCGTTGTCTTCTTGAAAGATCCAGGCCCGGCGCAGCTTCAGCTTTGTCACTGATTCCTGGACATTGGTCTCCAGAATCTGCTGATACTGATTGGAATCCATGCGTCCCTTAACTTTGACAAGATTCCCAGTCCCTGCACTGGCTACACAGCCCCACAGCATGATGGAACCACCACCATATTTTACTGTAGGTAGCAGGTGTTTTTCTTGGAATGCTGTGTTCTTTTTCCTCCATGCATAATGCCCAAATAACTCAATATTAGTTTCATCAGTCCACAACACCTTATTCCAAAATCAAGCTGGCTTGTCCAAATGTGCTCAAGCATACCTCATGCGGCTCTGTTTGTGCTGTGGGCGGAGAAAAGGCTTCCTCTGCATCACTCTCACATACAGCATCTCCTTGTGTGTGCGGAATGGTTAAACGATGCACAGTGACTCCATCTGCAGCAAAATGATGTTGTAGGTCTTTGATGCTGGTCTGTGGGTTGACTCTGATTGTTCTCACTATTCGTCACTTCTGTCTATCTGAGATTTGTCTTGGTCTGCCACTTCAAATCTAAACTTGAATGGAGCCTGTGGTCTTCCATTTCCTCAATATGTTCCTAACTGTGGAAACAGACAGCTGAAATCTCTGAGACACCTTTCTGTATTCTTCCCCTAAACCATGATGGTGAACAATCTTTGTCTTCAGGTCATTTGAGAGTTGTTTTGAGACCCCCATGTTGCTATTCTTCAGAGAAAATTAAGAGGAGGGAAACTTACAATTGACTCCCTTAAATACTCTTTCTCATAATTGGATTCACCTGTCTATGTAGGTCAGGGGTCACTGAGCTTACCAAGCCAATTTGATTTCAAATAATTTGTTCTAAAGCTTTTGAAATCAATAAAACGAAAACAGTGCCCAAATGTATTCAATACCTGCCTAATTTTGTTTAAACAATTATTGCGCACTTTCTGTAAATCCAATAAACTTCATTTCACTTTGCAAATATTACTGTGTGTGTCTCCTATATGATATATTTAACTGACATTTTTTATCGTAACAACCAATGATTTATACAGGAAAATCATGACGATTAACAAGGTTGCCCAAACTTTTGCATCCCACTGTACCTATGATGGCTGAGAGACCCTCTATTGGTATCAGGCACATGCGGCTTTTGAACAAATCAGAGGACGCCATAGATTTTAGTTTAAAACATAGGCAAGCTGGCGCCAAAAGCGAAATTCAGGCGCCAGGCAACGCCCAATAATTATCATTATTGCGGGTTTCTTCTCTGCTGTTAAACTGTTGAAGAAGGCTAATAAGGGGACATTCTGGGGCTCTGTTTTTTTATTTTGTTTTTTTGCACCATTGGGGGTCTGCTGATGCCGTATAAGTGTGCTTTCTGGTTGCTTGAGACTCAATGTTAAAAATAGGCCTAGCTAATACAGTGCTATACCCCACTCTACATAACATGCACTCCGTATTAATGGTAAAATACATGGGGGTTGGATGATTGAGGTGGGGTAGATGAATAGATGGTGGTTGTATACATGGGAAATGGAAAGGATGGATGAATAGGATATGGAGGCATAGCGGATGATTGAGTGTTGGATAGAGAGATGGATGATTGGGGAGGGGGGAGTTGGATAGATGGGATATGGATGAATAGGGGATGATTGGATAGGGGATAGATTGTTGGATGGGGGGGGGGGGGGCAGTAGATGGATGGGGAATGGAAAGGATGGATGATGGCATATCTAGATGGATGCCTGGGGAATGAATGATTGTTGATATGGACAGATCTATAGATGCATGGAAATACTGTGGGGAAAAGGACGGGGGATAGATAGATGGGGGGGGGGGGGGGTGTTATAGATGGTTTGCATATGGTTGGATATATGTGGGTTGAATGATGGGGGGGGGGGGGGAGAAGATGAATAGATAGGGATTGAATAGATGGTAAGTGAAAAGGATGGGTGAATGGGATATGATGGATGAATAGTATATGGATGCATAGGGGATGATTGGGTGGAGATAGGTGGATGAGGGTGTGAAAAGTGTTATAGCACGCGTAACCGTTTTCACACGCAGTCGCAAACATTCGTGATTGCGCACGAAAACCGTTATGTGCGTTATAACGCGTGCAAACCGGTAGTGGGGTCGTGATAAAAGTTATCACAGCTTTGTAAATCAAGCCCCTTATCAAAGATATTACACCTTATCAAAGCTAACACGCCTTATCAGAGTAGCATAGCGAGCGCTACTAACCCGCAGGGGCTCAGGGCAGGACGAGTGCCATTGCCAATTAGCAGGCATACGTTTGTAGCGCTCGCTATGCTACTCTGAAAAGGTGTGTTAACTTTGATAAGGCGTGTTATCTTTGATAAGTTGTCATATTTGAGTTATCACGGTTTAGTGAATCAAGCCCCGTGTCTGCACACATATAAACACACACTAGTGAGCATGCAGGGAATAAATGACTGTTGGGATGGATGGATGGGGTGGACGGATCTGTGGATGTGTGGATATACTAGGTATGGATGGGGGGAGGGATGTAGAAGGTGGGAGCTCGCACACAGTGCCTGCACACATATAAACACACACTAGTGAGCATGCAGGGGATCAATGACTGTTGGGATGGACGGATAGCTGATGGGTGGGTGGATGGATGGGGTGGACAGGTATATGGATGTGTGGATATACTGGGGAAGGGTGGATAGCTGATGGGTGGATAGATGGATGGGGTGGACAGGTATATGGATGTGTGGATATACTGGGGATGGGTGGATAAATGGATGGGGTGGACAGGTATATGGATGTGTGGATATACTGGGGATGGGTGGATAGCTGATGGGTAGGGGATGTAGAAGGTGTGAGCTCGCACACAGTGTCTGCTCACACATAAACACACTCTAGTGAGCATGCAGTAGATAAATGACTGTTGGGATGGATGGATGGATGGACGGATAGCTGATGGGTGGATGGATGGATGGGGTGGACAGGTATATGGATGTGTGGATATACTGGGGATGGGTGGATAGATGGATGGGGTGGACAGGTATATGGATGTGTGGATATACTGGGGATGGGTGGGTAGCTGATGGGTAGGTGATGTAGAAGGTGGGAGCTCACACACAGTGTCTGCTCACACATAAACACACACACTAGCATGGAGCATGGAGATGCAGGCATTCTACTCCCAGCCATTGATGCCGGCTGCTGTGTAGTGCACAGTGAGAGCCCTGCTTGTGTGTGCAGCCAGGTTTCTCTTCATGTGTTTAACAGGAAGCAGACTTGTCATACTTATTCATCCCATATTGCCCTAATTTCTTTCTATTACATTTTCTATCTGTCGCTGTGTTCATTCTCCCACTCTTTCCGCCTCTTCACCTTCCTCATTCATCTTCTGGGCCTGTCAGCTCCTTTTACGCATCTGATGATTTATCTATTCTACTTCCATTCTTTCTATGTGCTGATCAGAGCATTGCTGGATTAACATGGTAAGAGCACATTCAGACATGGAGAAATCTACAGTGACCAGAATTTCATTGGCCCAACCTGGGAGGAGGGGGGGTGAATAAGCGAGGGTACGACACTGCAAAATTGGGCGTGGTCATGACATCACATGGACGGAGCTAACTGTAATGTAACGGTGTAACAGTAAGGCTGTGGGCCAGAATTTCTTCCCAAAACAGTTAGGCAAAATGACCCTAAGGGTAATTAGTCATCGTTTCCCAAACACATAAGAAAGCAGAGTGTCCACTATGATGTGGTGAAACAGGAGATTTGCATCATGGAAGTGCAGATGATAAATCTACAGAAACTTTTTGATGCTATTTATTAGCATACCATTTAGTAATCATGAGCCCCCAAAATGCCAAATGCTGCAGCAATAACCCCAAAGTAGTAAATGCAGCTAACTATGACCATCAAGTAATAAGTGTAGAAACTGTTACCTCCGACACATTAAATGCAACAACCATTACCTCCAACGCATAAAATGCAACAACCCTTACCTCCGACACATGATATGCCACAACCATTACCTCCAACAAATGAAATGCAGAAAATGGGGAAATGAGGCAAACATTACCTCGCACATGTTAAAATTCAGTAAATGTTACCACCCCCACGCACACACGCGTAAAATGCAGCACACGTGAAATGCACATACATTACCCCACATATAGGAAGTGCAGCAAATGTTACCTCAGACATTAATGCATTAAATGTTCCTGTCCGCCGAGAGGGTGACACTGGATGGAAGGAGGGTAACACTAAGTGGGAAGGAAGGTGACACTGGGTGGGGAGGACGGTGACACTGACTGGGTGGTGGGGAGGGTGACACACTAGGTGGGTAGGAGCCAGAGGGTGACACTGACTGGGTGGTGGGGAGGGTGACAGACACTAGGTGGGTATGAGCCAGAGGGTGACACTGACTGGGTGGTGGGGAGGGTGACAGACACTAGGTGGGACAGTAGCCAGAGGGTGACACTGACTGGGTGGAGGAGGGTGACATACACTAGATGGGTAGGAGCCAGAGGGTGACAGTGACGGGATGAAGGGAGGGTGACAGACACTAGGTGGGTAGGAGCCGGAGGGTGACAGTGACTGGTGGGGGGAGGATGACAGACACTAGGCGGGTAGGAGCCGGAGGGGGACAGTGACTGGGTGGAGGAGGGTGACAGACACTAGGTGGGTACGAGCCAGATGGTGACACTGACTGAGTGGGGGAGGGTGACAGACACTACGGCAGGTGGGTAGGAGCCGGAGGGTGACAGTGACTGGGTGGGTGACACAGACACTAGGTGGGTAGGAGCCAGAGGGTGACACTGACTGGGTGGGGGGGGGGGAGGGTGACAGACACTAGGTGGGAAGGAGACACTGACAGGATACTCTCACCCTTCTCCCTCGTGGCAGCTGCATCTTGGAGTGTAGATCATCCCAGGGGCTGGCCTGATACGACCAGGCAGCCACGCAATAGGAGGGTAAGCGGGGCAGAACACTGGGGGTGGAGCTGAAACGACCAGGCGGCCATGCGATTGGAGGGTGGGCAGGGAAGGTGGGGGCATCAAGCTGGGGGCAGAGCTGATGTTGCCAAGGAGCCACATGATTGGAGGGTGGGCAGGGCTGGGGGAGAGGCTGATGCGGCATCCACCATTGACGGTGGCCAGAGTCCTGCAGCCGGGACGTCACGCAGGTGAAAGGGACGCAGTGCAACCTGGGACAGGGGACCCCAAACCCGGGACGCGTCCCGGCTAAAGCAGGACGTCTGGTCACCGTAAGAAATCAGACACAGTACTGTACAAGTGTGTGTGCTGAGGAGCAGCTCTGATCTTACGGAAAAGCAAAGGGTGATCTGCTAACAGTCAGCCTAAAGGCCCATACCCACTACGCTATTTTTCCAAGGACCGGCTGATTTTTTGAGCGGTGAACAATCGTTTTCATGATCTTGAGATATGGGTACAGGTGTGCGTTTGCACAAACAACAATTGGCGATGCTCAGCGACACTGACGGTCACAATGGATTTGATCTTTAAGATCCCTGATGACTTCCATGCAAAGTACCACAACCGCTTAAACTCTCATTCGGGCCTGTCATGTGCCATTGCGTGCATGTACCCGCCGGTAGGAAGATGGATCGGGAAAGCTCATTGTCGAGGGACATTGATGTGATCCATCTTCCTGCATCGTCAGGTGACCATTTTGGGCAACATGAAGTGATGCCAGCAGACAACTTCTGTAGGATAGGGATAACATGGGAGGTGCCCTTAGCAAGCAAAAAGGTTTTCAAGGTAGGGTACTAAAGTCTAGAAGAACTTATCCCATCTCGTCCCCAATCGACTCAGACTCTTCCTGCCATATGTTTGCACGCCAAAGGTGTCTGTCAATCACTGCTTCTTTCAGCTGTTGCATAGGCACATTCATAGCTTAACATGTGCTGTCTATTTATCTTAGCCTCTGTCTTCCTCTTCTTCTTTTGCCCTCAAATTTTCCAGGCATCAAGGATTTCTCCAAAGAATCCGGTCTTCTCATTATACGACCAAACTATTTGATTTTTAATGGTATTGTTACCCTTCTAGTGAACACTCTGGCCATATTTCTTTAAGTATGGACTTCAATAGATCTTCTAGCAGTCCAGGGAACTTTCAGTAGCTTTCTCCACACCCTCAGTTCAAAATCATGATTTAGTCTATGCATGACCTTATTTATAGTCCAACTTTCACAGCCATATGTTAGTTACTACTGCGAAGTCCATAGCTTTAACCATCTTGATCTTTGTTGGTAAAGCGACATCTCTATCCTTTAGCATGTTCAAACTTGACATAACTTTCCTCCTAAGTATCAAGCGTCTCTTAATCTCATGGCTGCAATCACCCTCTGCA
The DNA here is from genome assembly GCF_040937935.1 of Hyperolius riggenbachi. Lineage (NCBI taxonomy): Eukaryota > Metazoa > Chordata > Amphibia > Anura > Hyperoliidae > Hyperolius > Hyperolius riggenbachi. The sequence goes on along the minus strand of NC_090649.1, from coordinate 116,618,629 downwards.
GACGGAGCAGTGCTTTTCAGCGCTGCTAGATTTGGGCGCAGCCAGCGCCGCCATAGACTGTAATGGGAATCAGTCTATAGCGGCGCTCAGTGAGTAACACAAGAAGTTGCTTAAAAAACACAATAATTCGGCCTCCAGCAATTGCTGGAAGCCAAATTATTTCATTCCCCCACTATCCATGGCGGCCTGGAGGGGGGATAGTAATTAAAACGTCCCGGACTTGTGCAGAAGCAGGATCAGCCATATACCGCTGTATACTGCGCCCAAGTCTACCGGCGCCGATTTCAACTGTACTCTCTACAGAAATCTTTAATCCCCAGGAACATGAAATGTACAACTTTTACTTTCACCACGCCATGGTAAATATCTAGAAGAGGACTTATCTTGTATATCATTGCCATTCTTCTCCAAGAAAAGAGTCATAGACAATGTATGATACCCCTAACCAGATGCTTCCCACTCCTTTCCATGGATATAAATGTGAAAGCTTGAATAAACCAAGCATTCCTGTTTTTATGTTGGGCTGCAAGGAGAGGGTTCTTTGAGGTCCTCATCTTCAGCCAACATATTTGATCTCCCTGTGATGGCTTTGGGGGGCTTTCTTTACAACCCAGCATGTATAGTAGGAGAGGACTTGAGTTGAGGACATCTAATAAACTATTTTTTCTCCAAAAGAAAGTTTTGTAAAATGAATACACGGCTATAGTGCATGGCTATTATTACAGATATTGCTTAGCAGAGGATTTTGTTTTGGCTGCTGCACAAGATAAGAAACTGAGGAGATCAATTTTTCATCCTACACCCTCATCTATACTACACTGTGGATTGGTGAAGTCAGTGGAAATGGAAATGCTTTCTTTGCACAATTTTTAGAAATAGGTCTCTGTACCAATAAATGTTTAAAGGTTATCTATAGATGCTCAGCTAAACTGAGCCTAGATTGTCTCTCAACCCCATCCAATGCAACACAATGTTCATTAAGAAAATATGAGCCAAAGCATCTTTATTATAACAGACTACTGAATCCTTCTACCCCATGTTTCTTTGGCCTGAGAGGAGAGTTTCTCACACAGCTGCTGAGACGGTAAAATGAGGGCGGGTTAGACCATCAGGCAGGCTTGTATTTCCATCCATATCTTAGTTGGTAACATCTCCCCTCATTAGCCTACCTATGAGTGGGACAGATTGGATTCATCGGCAGCAATACAACTGTGGCAGGTGTATTAATACTTTCCCACACTACACAAACAGTGCATGTCCTGCTGTTTGTGTCCCTTCTGCAGAGATATAACTTCCTGTTCTTGTGACCCTGACAGTGAAACCGGAAGTGAAGAGAATTTTCACATTCCACTTTAAAGGGAACCCAAGGTGAGAGGGATTCGGAGCCTGCCATGTTTATTTCCTTGTAAACAATGCCAGTTGCCTGGCAGCCCTGCTGATCTTCTGGCATGCACAATGTCTGAGTCAAAACCCTGGAACAAGCATATGGCTAATCCAGTAAAACTTGAGTCAGAATACCTGATCTGCATATGCTTGATCAGGGTCTGTGACTAAAAGTATTAGAAACACAGGAGGACTGCCAGGCAACTGGTATTGTTTAAAGTGAAATAAATATGGCAGCTTCCATACCTCTCTCACCTCGAGTTCCCATTAAAAACCTGACAGCAGTCCAGAATTGAAAAAAAAAAAAAGGTTTTGTCTTGCCCACACTACTTGGTGTGTCTGCTGAGAAGTACGGGGTCACTGACTTGGAGGTGGGGCCAAATTAGTCATGTGACTACAGGCTCAGATTTTTTTCAAAAACACTGCATGGCAATGGGTAAAGGGTGAAGTCAGATACTGGGTTTTAATTAATCCAAGCCTGGAGTTTATCTAAAAAAATACACTGATTTAGGATTTTACAGTAAATATTAGCATAAATTAATTTCAAATAGGAAATTGCAGTGTATGCAGCTGTGGTTTCCTTTAAAATTTCCTTTAAAATCGAAAACAGTCTATTCGAGTAGGTCCCTGGCTTCTCACAGTATAGGTGGCTGCGGGATCTTAGCCCATTGCAAAAGAGGCATTTTTCCAAGTATTTGGCCTTAATCCTTGATCAGGGGTCATGAATGCCAACCAACTGCAAAGCTCTTCCTACAAAGCCAAGGCTCTTTTTCCCACCGCCCATCACTTGCCTGAATAGCTTGGAAAGGTATTTACTATTTCAGTGATTTCCTTTGTCTCTAATCTGTGGTCCTCTGTCTTGCTGGATGAGAAATCCGCCGGAGCGTCTTGGTTGCAGTCCCCTCCCCGCATCTGTTTTCCCCTCTCGTTTCCCTTTTGTATCAGATCTCTTTCATTCTTTTCTCCTCTTCTCCTAAATTATTCCTTTGTATAGTAACAGTTTTGGTATGTGACTCCTCTTTTCCCTAGTTGCCTCAAGCTCGGCCCTCCGCTAATCTTCCCCTTGGCATGTGTCGGCCCTATTTCCAGTGTCCTTTCTGATGGGATTATGATAAATGGATTGGTTTTCCTCGCATGAGCTGGCCCTAACACTACCTGCTCATGTTGGGTCATGCATGCTGTGGCGGTGTGAAGGAGGGAAAGCTGGGCAACAATCGGGGATTAGGGGTGGAGGACAGAAGGGAAATTAAAGAGAGATGGTCTGGCGAGGAGAATGACTCTGCACCCATTCAAGTCACGTCTTCTTAATGTAGGTATTTTGTGACAAGCCAGGTTAATAGTAATAAGAAGATTTCCTACAGGAGAGGTCAGTGGGTGTTGTGAGTTAGAAAAGGAAGAGGAAACGTATGTCAATAAAGGACAAGCACTTATCAGCCTGCAAGTTCTCAGATCAGTCTTCCCTCGCTGCGGGATTGTCAACTATCTATGGAAGTCCTAAATATACATTTTAGGAATGTTTTTTGTGCTTAGTGATGTCTCTAATTTTCAGTTATCATTTTTCTTTTAAGCAGGATCTGCTCTTTGCAACCTTTATGTTTTATTTTTAGAACAAAGCACTTTGTGTAATTCATTTTTTCCAAGTCAAGTCATGCCAGGAAAGCAACCATCCTCTAGGTGGCATGCTTTGCATTTTTATGCCATTTTACATGATTTTTTTGCATCCTTTATGTTACTTTTATGCCGCTTTATGACGTTTTTGTTTTTCATTTTGTGCAACATTTGCATCTTTACGTCCCGCTTTATTGTTTGTTTGTTTTTTTCTGTACTTCACTTTGAATGGATAACTTTTCATTTCAGAGGTTTGTAAATAAATTAAAAAGATTTGAAAGACGTGAGAAGCTGTGGAGAAGGGCGGCATTGTCTAAAGTGAGGAAAATTTACATTTTTGTAACTAATCCTGAAGAGGTCATAAGACGCGGGGAGAGACAGTCTTAGAAAATGTGAATCCCTCTTGGAAAGGGTGTAGAGACCGAATACGGCTGCCAGTCAGGTTTAGAAGGAATCAGAAACTTTGTTTGCATGTGTCTCAAGTTTACTATTAGGAGGACTGATATCATATTATTGATATCATTATATTTTGTATAGAGCAAACAGAGTATGCAGCGCAGTACAATAAATTAATAAGAGGTGCAGTACTCTACAGACAGGAGGTAAACAAACACACAGACAGGAAACTAAAGGGGAAGAGGACTGCTCATGAGACATACAATCTAAAGCTGTCCATACACATAGATACATTTTCAGTAGCTTTCATGGTGAAGTCTATTGACAATTTGTGTAACGTGTATAAGGGCATCTGCAAGGCAATTCTAGGTGGCTGCCTAGGGCCTGGAGGGAGTGTAGGGGCCCATGCTAGCCCCCACCAAATCTTACGAAAAAAAAGCCAGGTGACCATCCATGGTCTGCAAAAAACTGCTATCTTGCTTACGGCCCCATTTCACCTTTATCCATTCCTGGTTGGTGGGAATCAACCCCTCTCTGATCAGATTCGGATCAGAAAGAGGTTGATCTGTTTTCCACTTTGGCAACCTAAACGTGTATGACCACCGTAATGAGAACCAGAGGTGGCATAAAAAAGTTACTTACCTAAGAATCAGAATCAGAATCATTAATTTTGTACAACGGGGGAGGGAAGTGTCTGGATTCTCATGAGGCTTCCCACGTTCTCTTTCAGGCCACCACCGCTGCCTGGGACCCTCTTGAGATTCGTGCGCATGGCTGTGCTTGTGCAGGCATATATTCGTACACGAGTGGCTTCGGCTTTATGCGCACGCACAGCCATAGTCGGCAGGTGCAGTAAGGCCATGCTCATACATGGCGGGGAGTGCCGCCATGCAAACATATCTGGCAACCTGTTCTGGAGGTCCACGTGCAGCATCGGTGGGGGCCAGGAGGACATGGGAAGCTTCTGTCCAGGTTCCAGAGGCTTCCCTATTCTTAGGTAAATATCACATTTTTTCTTACACTGCCTTGGATATATCTTAAAGTAGGATACAGCTCTGACATAACATTCAATAAAAATGTGTTTTTCTACCTTGTATTAACCATAAAGTTACCACATTTGCTTTTTTTTTTTTGCACAAGTAATATTGTCTGTTTACAAATTTCATGGTCCCAAAGTTTTGTATATCTGCTCTGAAAGCTGCCGTTACATTTTATTGCGTAGCTGCTGTCTTTGTTAAAATATATTGCATAGCTGCTGTATTTATATATTAAAGTATATCTAGTGATCATTTCTCAGCTTTTACTATGTGTGTCAGCTCAGTTGCAGCACGCTGCTGATGTTTACATTCCTTTGTGAGCTACAATTAGTAAACAAAAGATAAACTATTACATCTTATGGCCAGAAGCTGCCCACTGAAAAAGAGTGCTGTGTTAGCTGTTTGAATGCTGTTCTGCTAATTTTTTTTTTTGGGTGGTAATAGCGGTTATACGGTGTAAATAATCTTATAGAACAAAGAAGAAATGCTGAGTTTCATACCAGTTTAAATATTAGAAGCAGAAATCCTAATTAAAGTGAACCAGAGACGAAGCACCCTCATGTATTTTAACCACTTCACCACTGAGAGGGTTTACCCCCTGACCACCAGAGCAATTTTCACCTTTCAGCGCTCCTTCCATTCATTCGTCTATAACTTTATCATTACTTATCACAATTAAACGATCTATATCTTATTTTTTCCACCACCAATTAGGCTTTCTTTAGGTGGGACATTATGCCAAGAATTATTTTATTCTAAATGTGCTTTAATGGGAAAATAGGAAAAATGTGGGAAAAAAAATAATTATTTTTCAGTTTTCGGCCATTATAGATAATGCATGCTACTGTAATTAAAACCCATGAAATGTATTTGCCCTTTTGTCCCGGTTATAAAACCATTTAAATTATGTCCCTATCACAATGTTTGGCGCCAATATTTTATTTGGAAATAAAGGGGCATTTTTTTCAGTTTTGCGTCCATCCCTAATTACAAGCCCATAGTTTATAAAGTAACAGTGTTATACCCTCTTGACATAAATATTTAAAAAGTTCAGTCCCTAAGGTAACTATTTATGTATTTTTTTTTATTGTACATTTTTTGATTTTTTTTTTATTACAAAAAAAAAAAAAATTGGGAGTGTGGGAGGTAATGAGTTAATTTTTTGTGTAAAAGTAATTTATTTGTATGTGAAAAATGTGTAGGGTGTACTTTTACTATTTGGCCACAAGATGGCCACAGTAAGCCGGAAGCTTGGAGGAAGTACTTGGAGGCTGGGTAAGTTTGTATCGTTTCACAATGATCGCGCTGCCCATCGGAGAGCAGCAGATCATTGCAGGGCTAAGATCAACGAACGGGAATGGATTTTCCCGTTCATTGATCTCTGGGCGAGCGGGCGGAGGCGTGTTTACTAGCGGCGGGCGGCGTGTTTACGAGCGGGAGCGCGGGCAGCGGCGGGAGTGCGCAAAGTACGGATTTCTCCGTCCCTGGGGGTTAAAGGATGGAAAAAGGGACGGAGAAATCCGTACGGGCGGGGGTAAAGTGGTTAATATATAGATCAGTGGGAACATTAGAGAAAACACCTACCCTGCTCCCTAGTTGTATTCTTCACTGTTCAGCTTGCTTCTAATCAGCCCTGATAAAATTCCAGACTGAGCATTCAGTCTGGCTTTGATATAATGACTAAGCTATAATGATTCCTGTGCAGAGCCAGAAGGGGGCAGGCTTGGGCTTGAAAAGACAACACAGAAGACAGTCTCAGCTATAATGATTCCTGAGCAAAGCCAGAATATTGCTCAGTCAGGGATTTTATCAGGGCTGATAACAAGCAGGCTGAGCAGTGAAGAATGGAACAGAGAGCAGGGTAGGTGTTTTCTCTAATGTCCCCACTGACATATATGGTAAAATACATGAAGGTGCTTCGTCTCTGGTTGACTTTAAGCAGTCACCTGCCTCTAATAGGCTCACTCTGGCCTCTTCCTATTTGTGATTGGCTGCTGGAGGTACAAGTCTGGTCACCCCAAAAAATGATTCTATATCCAGCATTTAACATTATGCTCGGAAGTTGCAAAGTGAACATGACATGGCTAAACGCACACTCCAGCGCAAGCAGGGATCACAATATTCTGAAGCAGTCATTATTTCTAGTCTCTATCTGTGAAAGAAAAAAATGAGGGAATTATCTATTTAAGCTGACAACAAATGCTGTTTGTGCTGTAAGCCAGGTGGCAATCTGCCTAAAATCACATCTCTGTTTGTGTTTCATGTTTTACATAAACAAACATAATGATCAACACAAAGCTATAATTTTGTTTTTTTGTTTCTTTTTTACTTTGTTTTTCGTTTTCCCTTTGGATTTTTTACCCTCTTTGTTTGTGCATTATTTTATCAATGTATAGTCTTTTAGGTCACAAAACGTAGAAGTAGACTTTCTGAGAAGGCGCACTGCTGGCTGTGAATGTAGGAGTAAACAATAACAGCTGTCTATAGAAACATTTTCAATGCTTTTTATTTTCCATAAAGCCAATTCCAGTGAAGGAAAATGGTGCAAGTATATTTAATCTTCATAGCTTCCCATAGACTCCCCATCATCAAGCCCTCCCTACAGGCTTCTGCTTGTCCACAGGTTCAGGAGGTGAAGGTTCACACTAGTTACTGGGCTGATCATTTACTTAGGCCCAGATCACGTTGGTGGTAAAAAAAACGGTTCGTTCACGGAATGGATGGGAATGGATCCAATGTTAACGTATGGATCCGTTCACATCCGCCCGTCCAAATGATACGTCTCGTGCAATCCGCTGAACGGAGTTTCCACCTGCTGTAAATATTCCAGACTGCTGAGCCCAGCGGAACATAAACTGAAGCTGAAGCGCTGCCTTGGAGGCAATGAGAAAACGGAAAGTTTCTTCACACTAGTAAAGAAACGGATTGTTCTAAGGAGCAAAATCCACTCTGGGGGTGAAATGGAACAGAAGCAGCTGAATGGCAACAGAGTGATAGATCGAGAACAGATTAGATCGACTGGTAATCAGATCTGTTTTCACAGATCTGTTTGCCACTATTTTGCTGGTGTGAACCGGGCCTTAGTGTAGTGAAATATAGTGACATATAGTAGAACGTAGTAAATTATTCAGGATACCTATTTTTACAGTAATTATCCTGCTTTCATCATCAGAAACACTTCCTATAGCTATATATTGCTGTATAATTATATGTAGCCCCACCCTCCTAGGGATGCTGTTGGCTGGGAGACCAGGCATTATGTTCACCACCTTTGGAATTCTCAGAAACAAACATTCCGCAGAGCTGCACCTGACAGGACTACAAACACAAACAAACACAGAACACTTATATAGCGCTTTTCTCCTGACGGACTCAAAGCGCCAGAGCTGCAGCCACTAGGACGCGCTCTATAGGCAGTAGCAGTGTTAGGGAGACTGGCCCAAGGTCTCCTACTGAATAGGTGCTGGCTTACTGAACAGGCAGAGCCGAGATTCGAACCCTGGTCTCCTCTGTCAGAGGCGGAGCCCTTAACCATTACTAGAGATGTCGCCCCCTGTGATAAATGTCAGAATGCTAATCAGGGTGAGGAAAGATTTTGCAATGGGCAAACACTAACTAAATAACTTAGAAATTAATATTGAAAAAAAATACGCAATTCATTAAATTATTTTCATTACAGGTCCTCTTTAATGTGCTTCTGCTTACTCCAGGCCATGCTGGGTTCTCAGTTGTAATGCCTGGTACACACAATGCTGTTTCCCGTCAGATTGACAGGTTCCGACATGTCCGATCTGCTCCCAGTCGAGAATGGGATTGATTTTCAGATTACTTCTGCACAAAATCGATCCCGTTATTAATCGGGAGCAGATCGAACATGCTGTAAATTATTGATCTTACCTGAAATAGCATAGTGTGTACCAGGCATTAGAGCAGTCTTTCTCAACCTTTCTACCCTGGAGGAACCCTGCAAATAACTTTGGGATATCAGGGAACCCCTGAAAACAATTTTTGATCTCGAGGAACCCCTGCATTTTTTTGGGAGGAGACATGGTCTTTAAAAGTATGTGTGGCTGTTTATTTCACTACCCCTATTACACTACCACTCATTATACCATACCTCCCAACATTTTAAAGCTAGGAATCGGGACACTTAGGCCACACCCCTAACCCCCCCACCCCCACCCCAGTCACACCTACCATAAAAAAAAAAATTTGAATTTTTTTTCTCAATTCATAATATCCCCTAATATTTTTAATACATATTTCCCCCATATACGATGGGGAGGAGGGTGTCCGTGGGTGGGTGGGGAGGAGGGTGAGGATGGCCATGAGAGTGGGGAGTGCCAATGCAAGAAAAAAATGATCGAGCCGCCAGCCATGCGGAAGTGGGATGCGGGATGCCTGTCCTTACATTCTATCTCCCTCCTCCCTTGGAATCTGCCCCCCTGTGTCTCCCCCCTGCTTGCAGAGTGCGCAGCTAAGCAGAGCGGGCTGTCAGCTTACCGGTATGCATGGACACGTACCAGCATCTGGCTTCCTGCTTCCTGTGATGTCACAGGAAGCAGATTGAAGCCGGACATCGGTACGCGTCCATGGATACCGGTAAGCTGACAGCCCGCTCCGCTTAGCTGCGCACTCTGCAAGCAGGCGGGAGACACTGGGGCAAATTCCAAGGGAGGAGGGAGATAGAATGTAAGGACAGGCATCCCGCATCCCACTTCCGCGCGGCTGGCGCCTCAATCATTTTTTTTCTTCCTACCTGCTCACTGCTGCCCGGGACTTGGGAGGGTCATATCGGGTTAGCGGGAGAGTGCCCCCAAATCGGGACAATCCTGCAGGATTCGGGACGGTTGGGGGCTATTATTATACTGTCTCCTGACTCCCCAATTTAGTGCTTCTTGTTGAAGTATCACCTATTATAATGTGCTCTATTATACTACCCCCACGATGGGGGAAAATGGGGTTCCAGGGAACCCTGGTTGAGAAAGCCTGCATTAGAGACAGACCTTTCAATATAAAATGAGTCATTGGGCAGAGCATATACCGTGCAGTGACACCTAGTGGCAGAACAGAGCAATGTCCTAGTGGCAGAACTGAGCAATATTTTATTATATCTTTTCATCAGACAACACTGAAGAAATGACACTTTCATTCAATGTAATGTAGTTAGTGTACCGCTCAGGCCCGGATTGACCTCACAGGAGCCTATAGGCACAGATGTCCTGGCACCTTGGACTTTGCCCTCCATGTAACTACAAACCCCAACAAGCTGCACCGCAAGTGTACTGACTGCCCCAGTTGTCACTTCTCCCTTACTTCCCCTGCCCGGCATAGGTAGCTACAGGTGCCCCTTAATATTGAGAGTACTTCTGGTTACCTAATACTAAGTAGCTAGAGGTGCCCCCAAGTATTATGTACCTATAGGAACCTCAGTTTTAAATAGCTAGAGGTGCCCCCAAGTATTATGTACCTATAGGAACCTCAGTTTTAAGTAGCTAGAGGTGCCGCCAAGTATTAGGTAGCTAGCGGTACACAAAGTATTAAGTAGCTAGAGGTGCCCCTGACTCAAGGGAGATCTCGTCATTGGAGTGCCGAGAGCTGGGTGAATAACCTCTCATTTACACTCTCATCAGGACTCTGCATAGGGAAAGAAGGAGGGAGGCGATCTGTGAGGGGAGTGAGCCGCCTTTCTATCATCAGGCACCTGTAGGCACGTGCCTATATTGCCTTATGGTAAATCCGGCCCTGGTACCGCTTGTATAACAGTCTAAATTTTTTGTCCCATCATAATAACTCGACACACAGCTATTAAAGTCTAAACCGCTGACAGCAAAAGTGAGTACACCCCTAAGTGAAGAATATCCGAATTATGCCCACAGTGTCAATATATTGTGTGCCTACCATTATTTTCCAGCACTGCCTGAACTCTCTTGGGCATGGACTCCACTAGAGCCTCACCGGTTGTCACTGGGAGCCTTTTCCACTCTATAATGGATCTGGTGGTTGTTAGAGACTTCGCTCTCCTCCAGCTTCCATGTATTGATGCCTCACAGATGCTCAATAGGGTTTAGTTCTGGAGACATGCTTGGCCAGTCCAGCACCTTTACCCTCAGTTTCTTCAGCAAAGCAGTAGCTGGAGGTGTGACATAATGTATGTGCAGCTGCAATACCAATGGGTAAGGATACATTTCATTTAAGTGCATTAAAAATCCACTGGCAATCTTTTGATCACTATTAAATGCTAAAATCGATTAAAAGTTAAATCTTAACATTATTACTTCTATTTAGACTAATTTTACTTCTATTCACATTTTGACAGAAAATGTGTTTCTCGCCTAACTTTGATTCATGGTGCAAATGGCTAACGATCTCACACGGTTCTCTTTAACCGAGATTGGGGCCAATTTGCTGGAAGACCGAACCTAAAACATGTGTTCACTTGTCCCTTCCTATAGAGTCAGTTACCAGAGGGGTGGGATGTAGTGGCCATCTTGTAAAACACAGCTGGAAGATGGCACTGAGGAGAGAAGATAGCTGCTGAGGTAAGAAGAGAAAGACAAGGTACAAGCAAGAGGTGATTGGTCTTCCTTCAGGTGATTAGTTTGGTGCCAGTCCCAGAATTCCACTCTGGTTCACTGAGCCCGATTCTTCAGCTTTGGTGAAATAACTGTTGATCGGTTATTCCTCCTTGCATTAGCAATAGCAACAAATGCTTTCTTATTGTAGACAGATACGTAGAAGACCTCTTCCTCTCTTCACTGAGTAGAAGCAATTCAGGCTCAAGCAAGCATAAACAAATTACACCGTACTAATTACCGATAACACAGACGCCAGCTGAAAGAAATGGCCGAAACATTACACGGTGCACACATTGGTTTTATTGCATTATTCCATTAATTGTGCTTCATATACTGTACATTCTTCCAAATCAAATTTTACTGGAAAAAAAACATGTGTTCAATTAATGAATAATTGAATAAAATGCAATATTTAGACAATTAAATAGGTCCCCTTCATTGATATGTGAACTTACTGTCATGGCTAGACTTAGTCCATTATTAGATTTTATTCCCAGGATAATTGTACAGGAGGAGTAACCAAATCCACATTGACAATCTGAAAACATGCTATACAAACGAAATGTTGACAAACGGACGAAACACAATCTCTTAGAATCCGATAGATTTGCAGTGAGGAATGCAGCTTTAAAGCAGAACTTGCATTTGTAGTGAACGGTGGTTCACTTATTAACGCATGTACAGTAGTATTCAAAAACCTATGTGATTTTGGAGCATCCCAGAGTGAACCTAGACTCATGCTGCCCGGCAACCTGACTTTATGCCTAGTACACACCATACAATTTTCTGGAAGATTTTCTGTAATTAGATTATATTCTGTAAAGTACTGGAGAGACTGGTCATTATCTCTGGTGGTCATTATCTCTGGTGCATTGTCTTCTGGTTATCCCCTGATGAGTAGAATAATGCTTAATTGCTAGGCAGATAGATGGTTAGATAGATATATTTCCAACATGTTCTGGCAGGTAAATCTAACAGAAAATCTTACAGAAAATTGTATGGTGTGTACTAGGCATAACCGGCCAATCAGTGGGCTGATAACATATAAATTCTTGGGCCGGACTAGACACTGTACGGTGTGTCCCCACTTAAAGGGACTCTGTAACAAAAATGTCATTGTGTTTTCTACCATCCTACAGGTTCCTAAACCTATTATAATGTGCTCTGGCTTACTGCAACACTTTATACTATCACCATCTCTGTAATAAATCAGCTTATCTTTCCCCTGTCAGACTTGTCGGCCTGTGTCTGGAAGGCTGCCAACTCTTGAGTGTGATCTGCTATGCATGCTCCCACTGCAGGCCCCCTCTATGCACACTCCCCTGTGTGTGTGTGTTATTTACATAAGCCAGCTTTTCTCTGCTCTCTTATCTTTTACAAGCTGGATAAATCCTCTGTTCACATACTGATGGGTGACATACTGCAGAATTACAGACAACCGGGCAGAAACAATCAGCTTGTAACTCTTCAGTGAGCTGCAGGGGGAAACACACAAAGGATCTCTTGAGATTCAAAAGGAAGGCTGTATACAGCCTGATTGTGTATGGATGTATTTACTATGTGTGGACATACTGTACATCAACCTACTTCCTGTTTTGGTGGCCATTTTGTTTGTTTACAAACAAACTATTTAAAACTGTTTTTGACTACTTTTAATGCGGCGGGGAGCTGCGAAATTATGACAGAGGGTAATAGGAGATGTCCCCTAACACACTGGTATGTTTACTTTTGTGCGATTTTAACAATACAGATTCTCTTTAAGCGGAGAATATAATTTTTTTGTCCTTTCTCCACTCATCGCTAAACGGACAGTGAACGGCACCTGTTTTATAAATAGCAGCCGTTCACACTTGTCAATGTGCAACCAATCCGCATTTCTGTGCAGTCTACGATAATCCGGGGCAGGCGGATGTATTCCTCCATATAGCCTCCAGCTGGACCACTAGTGTAACATAGGCACCCAGTATATCCTTAACCTTTGTTTATTATCCCTTCCTACAATATGTACCTTATGTTGTGGATATGGGACTGATGCTGGTACATATTTAATCGAATGCCAGAACCAATTTGATGCTTGTGTATGTCCTGCCCTTAAGGAACCCATTAGCAATTCATTTTCCTGAATGGGTCGAGTTGACTGTCCGATCCGATTGGAAATGATCCTTCGGATCCACCAACAAAGGATAAGATGATATAGCAATCAGATTAAAAGAATTGTTCGTAAATTCGGATTGATGTAGCAATCATTCATTGTTGTTCTGCACCATTAACATACGGTCATCGTTTGGGAGGTAAGGCACCTCTAGTCAATTGAGCATTTGACTGGAACTATGTTTTTTCTGTGGATTTAAATACATTTTTTTATATGAATTTATCGTAGTTCTCCATAAAGCTCTTATTAGGATATCGCCTTCATAACTTGTACTTATACATTACTTACCAAATATTAGTTTTCACACTAACTCCTCTCTCCCCCCCCCCCAAAAAAAAAACACAAAAGGAAACAGAAAACACTTTTGTGTAGCAAACAAAATAACCTGGATGACGTTTCTTGTGGATAATTGAAAAGGTGACTGAATTCTTGTTGTCAGTGAAGCTATGAAGAATAGACTTTTTTTGCCATTAATTACAGAAGCAGACGTGTGAAATGGACAACAACAAATAACACTGCTTAGTAAACACAGCCATTCATACAGCGAGGAATTCTGGGTGACGAGGAGGTGACAGCACACAATGTGAGATGGATGGGGCCTGGTCTACATGTGAAGTGATGAGTGAGGAGCAGATGCAACACAAAAGTTACCACAGAAATGGCCTTGAATGAAGTGCTGTAAAGCTCTGCCTGTTGATGTGCAGAAAGAGGAGGGATAGAAGCGCATCAGAGAGATGTCTGCATAGAGACACATGGCAAGACACTGGTATCAATCAGAGGCACATGACAAGCCTGGCCAGAGACAAATGCAGGGGCAGATCTGGTCAGAGTTGTATATGGTCTGTAGAATTTCCAGCTACCTGTATCTACCTGTATCTAACCCGGAGTGGACAGCAGTTGCTTAAAATGTGTGTGTGGCTTCCTTACTAGGCTTACTTGTTATAAAGCTTGCTTTTATCTGTTGAAGAGCTCTTTGATTAGCCAATGTCAATCAATTTTAAATATTAGGATTGGTTCCTATTTTATAAATAGGAGCTGTTCACACTTGTCACTCTTCAATGGATGAGTGGGATCCGTTGCAGTAAGCAGGCCACACTTCTGTGCAGTCCGCGATAGTCCCGGACAGGCAGGCGCCTTCCCCATACAGCCTATGGTCGTAACGCATCTCCCCCAGGATCCAGCCGGTTCACAGTGGAACATTGGAGCAGACGCTACACTGTTCGCACGTGATCCGGCGCAAGTGGGAACCAAGTCTAATTCTCTTCATCAATATTGGCTGAGCGAAAGCCTAGCTCATTGTTCCCCTTCTCACCCCGCCTGCTCCATGGTGTACAGCATGTTGTCCTTCCTACTTGCTCCACAGCAGCACTCGGCCCCAAACTGTCTCCTGAGGGATCAAGTCCCAATCCCTGCAGGCAAATTGTGCATGTGTATAGACCCTCGCTGACTGTCTGTAATCTAGACATCTGGCTATATGCAAAGGGATATCTCACAGGTAGAGCATACCAGAAGGGGTTAATGACTTTTGCGTTCTTCAACACTGCTCATCCAAGGAAGGTTCAGATAAATCCACTCAATGGTACATTTTTAATTTTACATTCCTAATAATACTGGGCAGTAATTGTTGCTGCGGACTGCCGTCGGATTGCACTGTATGTGAGAACGTAATTGCTTGCTGGCGGAATTATGGCCTTAAGGTAGAATTGATTCTGCCGAGGGGCCTCGGTTACGTGTCTGTGGGGCTGCATATTTGTCCATAGCTGTTCTATGCAGAGTACGTGTGTCCATGCAATAATAAATATCTGAAATGAAGACGTATCCTCCTCTTGAAGTTGTTCTCCTCTAGAATTACCCTCACCCCTCCTCTGGAATTCCCTTCCACAACACATCCATCACTCTCCTACCCTTGATATCTTCAAACGCTCCCTCAAAACTCACTTTTTCCAAAAAGCATCCGCTCTACCTTAGGCCATTCACCCTTTGACCTCTGGCCAAGTTGCATTTCTACTGGGTATCCTAAAAACACACTGCCTCTAGGTATATTTAATGTATACTTCCCCACTTCTTGCCCCCTCCCCCACCCTCCCCCCCCCCATTCCTTTAGATTGTAAGCTCACAAGGGCAGGGCTCTCTCAACCTTTTGTGTCTTGGATTTTGTTATAAATTTTTTTCATCATGTTACTTTTGCCATTGTAATTACCAATTCTGTATTTTGTACCAAGTCTGTATTTTGTGCATTGTGTGTATACCATTGCCTGTATTATTAAGTACCCCATGTTGGTTTCTTTCTTTGTACAGCACCACGGAATATGTTGGCTCTTTACAAATCAATAATAAGTTATGACACTGCGCGGATCATACATGCTTTCTGCAGTCCGGATAAACGCTGGTCAGGCCTTGCTGTTCCATGTAGATTTTTAGGCAGCATTAATGTGTTGGTTGAGTCCAAAGGCCCTAATGATTTTGGCAGCATCTAATCAGAGCGCTTGGCTGCGCTCATAGAAGCTCTTTGTATGAGCAGTGTATTTCCTGGTAATTACCTATCAGTTATCAGTAATCTATTACCAGATTACTGTTTACACAAGAAAGCCTGACTCCAGGACCAGGCACAGCACTGCGCTGCCTCCCAGCACTTCACACTGCTATAATTGTGAGCGCTGCTTTCTGTCCTCGTCCTAATTAGGGGAAGGGAACAGATGGTTGTAACAAAGGCACTTGGAATTAAAGGAAGACATTCATGAAGCAAAGTCTGCCAAAAAGCTCGGCATCTGTGTCAGCTCATCTCGCCGCTCCCCGTCTCTTGTGCATTCCCAACGCAACGCTGCTGCAATTTTTGCACATTTATTCTAATACAATCTACATTATATTGAATTACGGCCGGCGTATTTCCATCATTTAGTGCTGCATAAATTCAGGAGGAGAGAAAAGGAAGAGGCTGGGTGTAATTGGGCATTCTGGATGCGGGTCCATGCATGCGTCTGAATCTTTATCAGGTGGAATATTGGCCTGATAGCCTTACAATCAATAGAGCATATGTGTGTGGCTATACATGTACCGTATGGTGCATTACTGTGTGTCTGCATTTCTGTCTGTCTGGGTATCTGTCTTTATATCATCTGTGTATGCCTGCCATGTTTCCCCGAAATAAAAGAAAGGATCTTATATTAATTTTTGCTCCAAAAGTTGTGCTAGGGCTTATTTTCAGGGGATGTCTTATATTTCTATGAACACACAAGTTCCTGTGCTGTGTGTCCTCCTGCCTTCCCCAGTGTGCCACCTCTTCCTCCACTGGATCCACCTCTTGTGTGCCCTGTGTCACATTTGTACCTTTAGTGTTCTCCTGGTGTCCTCCTCTATCCTCCTGTGTCCCCCTATGTCTTCCATTGTGCCTTTCACTGTCCCCATGTCCTCCTGGTGTCCCCCATGTCCTCCCGTATTCCCTAGCATCCTCCTCTTACCCCAGCTCCATGCCGCTGTGTACCCGAGCTTAAGCCTATGGGGAAGAAGTACGGCAACTTGTGTTTCTACTGGAGCCAATGGTCTTGCAGGCGGGACTATGGTTTCCTTATTGGGCCAAACATTGCACTTGCTGAGTAGCAGTGAGTGCAATGATTGTCCTAGTAAAGGAGCCATGGTCCCTCCCGCACGACCATTGACTCCAATAATAATAAAAATTGTCATACTTACTTTTGGGGTAGGGCTTATATTTCGAGTATGCTTGAAATTCCTGCTAGGGCCTACTTTTGGGAGATGCCTTAATTTCGGGGAAATAGAGCAGTAGTGCGGTACCAGACTCTTGGGTCAAGGTGCATACATTTTCACCCCAAATGCACCTTGAGAAAGCCCTATTCATTATTCTATTTCATAGATATCGTATACCAAATCACCCTCAAATTGTCCCAAGATTCCTAGTCCAATTACAACATGTTAATGATTGGGCCTGCTGAGTAGATCTGAAAATCTCCTGCTGTCTCTTATTCAACCTTTTCTAAGAAGATTCGGTTCTGGAGGTGCACGGAGAGGTGAGTGGCTCTCTGAGGGCCTGAGTCCACTGACACAGTTGTGTCCACTTTTCAGTTAAACATCAATGTTAGAGATGCTGAAAAGCGGACAGAAGCGGATAGAACTGCATCAGTGGGCTCAGGCCTTTACTGGGCTGGCTGCTGCTAGTCCTCTCTCCTCCATCTGCCAGGCTGCCCCACACTTGATGGAGGTGACCTTCAGGAGTTAAGGTGCCCAATGATTTATCGATCATTCTGTCACTCCATTTTACAGATGGATCCTGCTGATTACATCAGATTGTATTATATTTTTGGCCCCCGTTTGCGTTCCCGAACAATCGATTTCGTTTGATCACCGATCGGATGGTACGGCTGATCAATTGGGAGATTCTACGTTTTTTTGGCTGCCACACCCAAATGGCCAGCGCAATGCAATATCTAGGATACAATATTGTACCAGGAATGGCTGATAACAGATAAGTGTAATCTCTGGGGACACCAGACTGCTATGCAGCAATATCTCTGCACAGAGCTGTCTAGGGAAATCTGTAGCATGCAATTTGAATACATTTTAAGTGAGAACATTTTGTCAAGGTAAAAATCATCAATAAACTTAAAGAACAAAGGAATCGGGCCCCAATCTAGAAGGCTTCCTCCATTTCCAATAACAAGGGACAGAATGATGATTCAGGGATTTCTATCTAATTGCCGTATGCAGTCAGGATGAAGATTTTTCCCTGGTGACCCGCGCTTTTCCTCTGGATCATCTGGGGCTTCAGAAAGTGCAGCTTAGTGTTTTTCCTGCCTATGTTGGTTGAACTCAACAGACTTTTTTTCTTCCCAACGAAATTATGTAACATCAGATTGTGACAATCTAGTATTTCTTTGTTTAGAATGTGATCCGCAGAATCTCTGTGGAAAAAAAAAGTGAAAGCATAATAGATTAGAGCCGGAACCCAAGCAAGTAAGAAAAACATTTTTATGTTTCTTAGCAGGTGCCAAGTCTATTGCAGCACGTTAGTTGTACTTATACTGATTGGAAGAGGGACTGTGTAAGCTGATAACATGTACCCCCTCAGGGGCAAACCCAGAATTTTTAGGGGGGGATTCCTGATTGGTCTCCCTTAGCCACGCACAATACAGTGTAATAATATGGTAGGACATCATGCTGGGTACACATAATGCAATTTCCCATCCGACTGACAGGATCTGATAATTATTTCCGACATGTCCGATCTGTTCGATCGAGAACGGGATGGATCAGGAGCAGTTTGGATACAGATAATAATGAGGACAGTCAACATTGCTAATGAAGGGGAAAGTGAAGCATTCACACAGCAGGCACAGGGCTGTGTTCATACCTGACTGTTATGTTCCCCAGAGCTGCTCCATTCTCTGTACAAATGCTGCTGCTCCATCCAAAGTCAACTGTAGCAGGGAAAGAAAGGGGGCAGTGCTATAAGCTACAGGATACCTGCAGATATTCTGGTGTCTTAACGTGTACCTTTCACCAGACACTGCACCGGGCAGGTCTGAGGGGGGATTCTGGGCAGCTGTAATTACCCCCCCCCCCCCCCCCCCTGCGTTTGCCTATGCCCCTGCATCCATTCTGTCAGAGAATGTGGCAAGGCTCTCATGCTGCAGTGTCATTCACATTCTGAGTGGAAATGCTTAAAGGAATACTATCGAAGTATGCATTTATTTTGAAATGCTGTATGTTGTAGCACACAATAGGACAAGTACTAGGAGTAGTTTGATTCCTCACACAGCTGTTCCTCTCAGCTGTAAAATCCTCGGTCAGTTTTGGCGTCAGTGTTGGATACAAAATGTATCTAAATACTGGGCTCCCAGAGGGCTAGACCATGTCTTTGCACAGGGGAGTTGCTATCAACTCCTCAGTTTATACTTTAATTATCACCTTGCTGAAAGAATCTTGTTGATATGGTGGTAAGGGGTTAAAGATTCTAGCAATGTGTGTTTATTATCTTTGCTTCTCTTGACTGATAAAGATACTAATAATGCTAATTGTAGACAGTGGTCTGCCCCTCTCAGCAGCTTGTAAAGTGGATGCAGCCTGGAGTGAATCACCTCAAGCAGGCAGCCAGTCTGAGTGTAAACAAAGACTAGTGTTATAGCTTGTTATATTCCAGCAATATTACAGCTCATTTAGTTACCTGTTACCACCTCAGATCAGCCTATTTCTCCTCATGTCTGCTGCATGCTGTGAGTGACACAGTGAAATCTATTTGTGAGCTGTGTGACAGAGTAACCAAGCAGCTCAGGGTGACCCAAACTACTATGAGCTGTGTGAGAAATGCATTTTTAAGCAGGGATAGTGAGAGAGAGACCTGGGTGAATAAATAAAGTGCCCCTAGCACTAGTGGTAATGTGTACACTAATATAGAGTATTAAAAAACAAGTTGTTTCAATCTATAGTATTGCTTTAAACTGGTACTATGGCGAAAAATTGTAAAATTTAAAATATGTGCAAACATAGACAAATAAGAAGTACATTTTTCCCAGAGTAAAATGAGCCATAAATTACTTTTCTCCTATGTTGCTGTCACTTACAGTAGGCAGTAGAAATCTGACATAACTGACAAGTTTTCGACTAGTGCATCTCTGCATAGGGGATTCTCAGCAAGGCTTTTATTCTTTATAAAGATATTCCCTAAAAAGGATTTATACAAAGGTGCTGGCCAGCTTCCCTGCTCGCTACACAGTTTTTTGGCAGTTGGACAGAGCAACTGCCATTCACTAAGTGCTTTTGAAAATAAATATATCCCTGAGAATCCCCTATGAAGAGATGGACTAGTCCAAAACCTGTCACTTCTGTCAGATTTCTACTACCTACTGTAAGTGTCAGCAACATAGGAGAAAAGTAATTTATGGCTCATTTTACTCTGGAAAAAAATGTACTTCTTATTTGTATATGTTTGTACATATTTTAAATTTTACAGTTTTTTGCTGTAGTGCCCCTTTAAAGTACACTTGTAACTTTTAAAAGAAGGAATTTGGATACTTACCTCAGGAGAGGGAAGCTTCTGGATCCTAAAGAAGCTTCCCCCGTCCCCGTACATCAGCTCATTCCAGTGCTGGGACCCCCGAGGAGTGGCCTCCCTGTGCACACATACCAGCACCATCCTGCTCTGAAGCAGGCAATGGACCTGAACCGGCCCGAAGTCTTCCTGAAGAAAGCTGAGCGGGTTGGTGTTAGTGTGTCTGTGTGAGCTACCGACAACTGTCAGCAAGCTCTGGGGACCCAGTGATTGAATGGGACTGTGGCGGAGGACGAGGGAATCCTACAGGTAAACTTTAATTACTCCATCTCATAAAGATGGTCTATTGTAAACAGTGTAACAAGTGCAGGAGGATGGAGGCTGCCAAGCTGGGGGTGGGCCACGGCCACGCAGGCAGAGGTTTCTAAAGAGCTTCAGCCTACAAAAACATGGCCACAACTGCAGTGCCCAGGAGGAGGCGGAGTGTTACCTGTGACTTAAAGACGTAGAATCAGGAGGGAATTTATCCCCGTGGACCGTCATCCATCCTCATTAAGGCAGAGCCTGTCATGACAGGATCTATAATTTTCACCTTAAAGAGAAACTCCGACCAAGAATTTAACTTTATACCAATCAGTAGCTGATACCCTCTTTTACATGAGAAATCTATTCCTTTTCACAAACAGACCATCAGGGGGCGCTGTATATACTGATTATGACTGATATTGTGGTGAACCCCCCCACCCCACAAGAAACTCTGAGGACTGTGGTACTCCTGGCAGTTTCCTTTCTGTGAACCTTGTTGCATTGTGGGAAATAGCTGTTTACAACTGTTTCCAACTGCCAAAAAAGCATGCAGCAGCTACATCACCTGCCAACAGTAAAAATGTCACCATGTAATAAATGTCAGAATGTAAATCAGGGATTTAAAAGATTTTACAATGGGCAAACACTGACTAAATCATTTATACATACTTATTGTAAAAATAGTAAAAATGAGTTCCTCTTTAAGTTCTCTTTAAAGAAAACCTGAACTGAAAATGTAAAGTTAAAATAACCATACACAGGTCATACTTGCCTCCCGTGCAGTCTACTCCTCAATCTCTTTCTCCTTTCCCACATCCTGTTTGTCCATTGTGATCAAGGGAATTCTCTGTCCTCCATTTTGAAAATGGTCATTACACCATAACAGCTTTCTGGTCAGCACACTGTAAAACTGTCATATCGCCCACTTGATCCATAGGAAAACATAGACATTACTTGGCACATCAGCTGTCCTCTCAGCTATAACTGACAGCAACTGATAAATAACTGACAGCAACTGATATATTTCAATTCTGACAAAATGTTGTCAGAACTCAAAGCGATCACTGTCAGAAGAAAATGGTGCGCTTCTGAGAGGAACTATTAGCAAGGTAACTATGTAATGTTCATTTGAAGTTACCTCATGTGTTTATTATAAATAATTTTACTCAGTACAGGTTCTCTTTAAAGAGAACCTGTACTGAGTAAAATTATTTAAAATAAACACATGAGGTAACTTCAAATGAACATTACATAGTTACCTTGTCATCAGTTCCTCTCAGAAGCTCACCATTTTTTTCTGACAATGATCCCTTCCAGTTCTGACAACATTTTGTCAGAACTGAAATATATCAGTTGCTGTCAGTTGTATATCAGTTGCTGTCAGTTACAGCTGAGAGGAGAACTGATGTGTCCATGTTTCCCTATGGCTCAAGTGGGCGATATTACAGTTTAACTGTGTGCTGACCAGGAAGCTGTTATGGGGTAATGGCCATTTTCAAAATGGAGGATGGAGAATTCCATTGATCACAGTGGACAAACAGGACACAGGAGAGGAGAAAGAGATTGAGGAGTAGACTACACAGCAGGTAAGATATGACTTGTGTATGGTTATTTTGACTATTTATTTTCAGTACAGGTTTTCTATAAGTAAATGGCCTGATAATAAAGAACAAGGTAGCACAGCTGGCACCACTAATGTCACTCAATGTCCCTCATGGCACTTACCGCTTTTGACCGGCCTGTGTGGACCTGAGGTTATCACAAAGCTTTCAGCTCCTCACCCCCCAGCACGTCATGACACATACTGTATATGGTGGCAGATATACTATCGGGATACCTGCCAATCTGTACTCACAAATCTCAGTTCTTTCATATTAATTCCTACAATTGTAATTCCTACAATTACCTCCTTAGAAAATGTTTAAGCCTAGATTTGCTGATTAGCTTACATCTGTATTGTACAACATTCATCCGAATTATATCTTAAGTACCAGCAAATGCATGGGATTTAAACAAGCAGGACTGTTTTACTTTTTAAAATTTTTTTTTTAACATACTTTTTTTTTCTGAGTAAAACAACC
Source organism: Hyperolius riggenbachi (assembly GCF_040937935.1). NCBI lineage: Eukaryota > Metazoa > Chordata > Amphibia > Anura > Hyperoliidae > Hyperolius > Hyperolius riggenbachi. Next base: position 116,596,088 of record NC_090649.1, on the reverse strand, counting down.
AAAGAACTATACTCATGTACAGCAGGTACGATAAACTGTAGTCAATCACTATGATGTACAGTATGTAAAATACCCAATGATGTCCATTTTTCCTCCGTGTAATAACATTACTCACACATCTGTGTATCAGGTGTGGAGGAGACTGGGGAGGCATTGCCACTGTAGTCTATCTTTAGGGTGACATTGGACCAGCGTGAGGGTGGGGATGGCATGCAGTAGCAGTCAAAGCATACTAGCCTCTCTTCCTCTGAGAGCTGGGGAAATGCACCTGGATGATAAACCGTATGATCAATTATATTGGGCAGCCTTAGTACTGCCGATTGAAAACAAACAATTGATGAATCAATCATTCTGCCGATCCATTTTCTGTCATGATCCTGCTGATTGTATTATATTTTTGGTCCCAGTTTGTTTGCCCAAATGATCATTTCTCATTGGATTGGCCAGCCAATTGAACATAGGCAATAAAATAAACAATTTTTCAGTTTTAAAGCATAAATTAAAACAGCGATGTGAGGATTGATACCGTTGTTTATGTGATGAGTTTATTTTCACCTCAGGTTCACTTTAATGTCCTGTGGGTCATTTTAGCGCTGAGTGCATCCTTCATTCATTTATTCATTTATTTATATAGCGCCGACATATTACGCAGCGCTGTACAGAGTATATTGCCTTGTCACTAAGGGCTTGTTCACACCCAGGGTGTTTTGCGTTTTTTTTTAGCTCCGGGGTTTTTTAAAGACACCCTGAAATCGCTAGTGCAATGAATCCTTATGGGATAGTTCGTATCAGCGCGTTTTGTCCGCTTTCCGCTCAGCAAAGCGCTGCATGTACCATTTCCGGGGTGATTTTGCTACAATGGAAGGTATAGGAAATCGCTTTATCTGGAGATTTTAAGAATAAATACATTGTGTTTATTTCTTTCCGGGTCAAAGAGTTCACTTCCTGACTTGCGTTAGGAAGTGAAAAAGCAGAATCGCTCTGCAAAAGCGATTTAGAAAATCGCTGTAAAAAACCCCGAGTGCCGGGAGGGGGAAAAAATTGCTCACAAAATCGAAAATCGCTGCTGTCAGCGATTTCGATTTTAGATGTGAACAAAGCCTATCTGTCCCTCAGAGGGGCTCACAATCTAGTCCCTACCATAGTCATATGTATTGTGTAGTGCATGCATTATAGTCCAGGGCCAATTTTAGGGGAAAGCCAATTAACTTATCTGTATGTTTTTGGGATGTGGGTGGAGTGCCCGGAGGAAACCCACACAGAAACGGGAAGAACATACAAACTCCTTGCAGATGTTGACATGGCTGGGATTCAAACCGGGGAGCCAGCGCTGCAAGACGTGAGCACAGTGCTGCCCATCCTTAATAGAGTATATTATTGGTAAGGGAGCGGTCTGTGGTTAACCATGACATCAGTTTACCAGTTTTGTCACACTGTCCGTAAATATGATGTTATTGTGCCAACACAGACCTTTTTTGTAGTGTCAGTTTGTATACGCAGTCTTCCTGCCGGGGGTAACTGCAAATATTTATAAGAAAACATATGTTTATATGTGCAATTTTTTTGCATATTTATATTTCTTTGTGTATAGATCCCTGAGGTATTGAATGAATATCAATATACTTTATGCAATGTCATATAATGCAATTTTACGAGTCAGGTCGTCAAGTCATTTTGGCGCCGCACTGCACTGCACATTATTTGGGCGCCACCGCAGGCCATAATGTTAATTTCGATTATAGCAGGGTAGGCCAATTTGAGTACATATGCTCCGTAATTCTGGTGTCGGCAATAGACGTAGCCAAAGAAAAAAATGAGGTAATCAGTAGAGGAATATTTTTTTTCTATTACTTGAGATTACCTATGGTAGCGCATGGAGAGCCATCTTTAGGCTTCTCCCTACACCCAAATTACCACACAGCTGGAACATATGTACTCAGAATTTTCCAGGCTTGTACGCTGTGTGAGGCACTTCTTCCTTCTGTGGTCATTTTCTTTTTTGTACATTGCTAACACTAATTAGTCACACATGATTCTTACGTTGGCGTTATTAATGAAAATACCACGTGGACAGAGGATAGGAGCGCCGCACGGGAATGTCGCTACAATCAGAGCGGACGATTTTTTTCCTGGCCAGCTTGATTAATGAACCTCTTCTGCATTTCATCGCCGGCTTCTCATTAACAAGGCAAGCAATGTAATTTTACACAAGCCCTTGACCGCCTCGCCGCAGTGATTGATGCCATAATATCTGGCAGCATCTGCGCTCAGCATCTACTTGGTGATGATAATCCCCTCGGTTTTCGTGCAGTAACCAGGCAATATGAGACGTAACCCGACACCAATGTAGACTGTAAACATCTCAGGATCTGAAGGCAATGGCTAGGCTTCGATCTGCGTGCAGGCCATTCCTCCAGAGCCTTCTGTAATACCGAGTCAAATAACGTACGCGGCAAAAAACAATTACATGTGAAAGATTGATTTTCTCCGTTCGCTCTGTCTTATGGGTGTGTGATTGTCGATATCATGATAGAAATAGCAGCATAATTACGCTTGTAAATCTTGCTTTGAATTCAGCACCATACACTGGGATGATTTGGAATGATCCGTCCTGAGCTGCTGCTTTGATCTATATAACGAAGTACAACAAGTCAGTGGCGTAGCAAAAGAGGACGCAAATACACGGGGGCCCCTGAACCAGAGTGGTCCACCAGGGGGCCTCCTATGACTGCTGTAGTAGCTCTTTATTGGTGCTATGCTAGTAACGATCACCTCTATTGCTCCACCAGGGGGCCTCCTTTGACTTCTGTAGTAGCTCTTTATTGGTGCTATGCTGGTAACGATCACCTCTATTGCTCCACCAGGGGGCCTCCTTTGACTTCTGTAGTAGCTCTTTATTGGTGCTATGCTAGTAACGATCACCTCTATTGCTCCACCAGGGGGCCTCCTTTGACTGCTGTAGTAGCTCTTTATTGGTGCTATGCTAGTAACGATCACCTCTATTGGCCACCGGGGGGCCTCCTTTGACTGCTGTAGTAGCTCTCCATTGGTGCTATGCTAGTAACGATCACCTCTATTGCTCCACCAGGGGGCCTCCTATGACTGCTGTAGTAGCTCTCCATTTGTGCTATGCTAGTAACGATCACCTCTATTGGCCACCAGGGGGCCTCCTTTGACTGCTGTAGTAGCTCCCCATTGGTGCTATGCTGGTAACGATCACCTCTATTGCTCCACCAGGGGGCCTCCTTTGACTGCTGTAGTAGCTCCCCATTGGTGCTATGCTAGTAACGATCACCTCTATTGCTCCACCAGGGGGCCTCCTATGACTGCTGTAGTAGCTCTCCATTGGTGCTATGCTGGTAACGATCACCTCTATTGCTCCACCAGGGGGCCTCCTATGACTGCTGTAGTAGCTCCCCATTGGTGCTATGCTAGTAACGATCACCTCTATTGCTCCACCAGGGGGCCTCCTTTGACTGCTGTAGTAGCTCTCCATTGGTGCTATGCTGGTAACGATCACCTCTATTGCTCCACCAGGGGGCCTCCTTTGACTGCTGTAGTAGCTCTCCATTGGTGCTATGCTAGTAACGATCACCTCTATTGCTCCACCAGGGGGCCTCCTATGACTGCTGTAGTAGCTCTTTATTGGTGCTATGCTGGTAACGATCACCTCTATTGCTCCACCAGGGGGCCTCCTTTGACTGCTGTAGTAGCTCTCCATTGGTGCTATGCTGGTAACGATCACCTCTATTGCTCCACCAGGGGGCCTCCTATGACTGCTGTAGTAGCTCTCCATTTGTGCTATGCTAGTAACGATCACCTCTATTGCTCCACCAGGGGGCCTCCTTTGACTGCTGTAGTAGCTCTTTATTGGTGCTATGCTGGTAACGATCACCTCTATTGCTCCACCAGGGGGCCTCCTTTGACTGCTGTAGTAGCTCTCCATTGGTGCTATGCTGGTAACGATCACCTCTATTGCTCCACCAGGGGGCCTCCTATGACTGCTGTAGTAGCTCTCCATTGGTGCTATGCTGGTAACGATCACCTCTATTGCTCCACCAGGGGGCCTCCTATGACTGCTGTAGTAGCTCCCCATTGGTGCTATGCTAGTAACGATCACCTCTATTGCTCCACCAGGGGGCCTCCTTTGACTGCTGTAGTAGCTCTCCATTGGTGCTATGCTGGTAACGATCACCTCTATTGCTCCACCAGGGGGCCTCCTTTGACTGCTGTAGTAGCTCTCCATTGGTGCTATGCTAGTAACGATCACCTCTATTGCTCCACCAGGGGGCCTCCTATGACTGCTGTAGTAGCTCTCCATTTGTGCTATGCTAGTAACGATCACCTCTATTGCTCCACCAGGGGGCCTCCTTTGACTGCTGTAGTAGCTCTTTATTGGTGCTATGCTGGTAACGATCACCTCTATTGCTCCACCAGGGGGCCTCCTTTGACTGCTGTAGTAGCTCTCCATTGGTGCTATGCTAGTAACGATCACCTCTATTGGCCACCAGGGGGCCTCCTTTGACTTCTGTAGTAGCTCTTTATTGGTGCTATGCTGGTAACGATCACCTCTATTGCTCCACCAGGGGGCCTCCTTTGACTGCTGTAGTAGCTCTCCATTGGTGCTATGCTAGTAACGATCACCTCTATTGGCCACCAGGGGGCCTCCTATGACTGCTGTAGTAGCTCTTTATTGGTGCTATGCTAGTAACGATCACCTCTATTGCTCCACCAGGGGGCCTCCTTTGACTGCTGTAGTAGCTCTCCATTGGTGCTATGCTAGTAACGATCACCTCTATTGGCCACCAGGGGGCCTCCTATGACTGCTGTAGTAGCTCTTTATTGGTGCTATGCTAGTAACGATCACCTCTATTGCTCCACCAGGGGGCCTCCTATGACTGCTGTAGTAGCTCTCCATTGGTGCTATGCTAGTAACGATCACCTCTATTGCTCCACCAGGGGGCCTCCTATGACTGCTGTAGTAGCTCTCCATTTGTGCTATGCTAGTAACGATCACCTCTATTGGCCACCGGGGGGCCTCCTTTGACTGCTGTAGTAGCTCTTTATTGGTGCTATGCTAGTAACGATCACCTCTATTGCTCCACCAGGGGGCCTCCTTTGACTGCTGTAGTAGCTCTCCATTGGTGCTATGCTAGTAACGATCACCTCTATTGGCCACCAGGGGGCCTCTTTTGACTGCTGTAGTAGCTCTCCATTGGTGCTATCCTAGTATCAAATGCCTCCATTGGCCCACCAGGGATCCTTCTTTGACTGGTGTAATAGCTCTTCATTAGTGCTATGCTGGTAATGATTAACTTTACCATGGAAAAAGGATCCGCAGACCAGACTTGGCTTAGTGAAAAAATGTCCGTTCTTTATTAGAAAAATCCACTTGACAGAAAAGTGTGCAATGAAATCACAGGATCGACTAACGCGTATCGGGCCTACAATCTGCCCTTAGTCATAGTCATAGTCATAGTCACGACTATGACTAAGGGCAGATTGTAAGCCCGATACGCGTTAGTTGATCCTGTGATTTTATTGCACAATTTTCTGTCATGTGGATTTTTCTAATAAAGAACGGACATTTTTTCACTAAGCCAAGTCTAGTCTGCGGATCCTTTTTCCATGGTATGTGTTAAAGGACTGGCTCTCTAGATCCTGCACCGACTGGTATGTGTTACCATGGGGGTAGAGCGTTTATGAACTTGTTCTAATGATTAACTTTATTGGCTCACCAGGGGTCCTACTTTGATTGCTTTAGTAGCTCTTCTTTGGTTCCATGCTGCTAATGTTCACCTCTATATGTGCTTTGAATAATCGTAATCATTAACAAACTGTTCCCCTCCTCTCTTACACCTCTCTGACACTGCAACTTTCATTGGCAGGTTTTAGTGCCTCAAGCAATTTCTTATGTATAATACGGTATGTACTAGCTGGTGGCTGCACGGAACAATACTGCGTGCAGGACATCCAATCAGCCCTGCAGCCAGTCACAGCTGATGGGGGGCAGGAGGGGGCATGTGCAGGGCTGATAGACACAGTGCCACAGCCAATCAGAGCTGGACAGGCATAAGGGGCCCTATGCAGGTAGAGGGACATACACACACAGCAGCCAGCTTGATGATGCACATGATGTCATGTGCATTTTTGTATGCATTTTACCCACAGGACATTCAGTACAAAGCGCGGTGTCATGCGGTAGTGTACACCTGATTTGCTCCTTCCACTGTCATCAGGTAAACATGTAAATGATCATATGGGATAATGTTCTAAAATGCGATACTGCCGTCGATAACATGTACACTCTATACTAAACAGGAAGCTTTGGGGTGAACAAGTGAGTGTCTAACTGAATCCATGTTGGTCGCACCCCTCTAAGAACACACAGAAGCATTGTGATCTTTCTCTTACCTTTATAATATCTCACAAAAGGAGACACTGAGAGCCAATATAGTGCAGTATGGTGAAATGTAAAATGGGGGGGTTATGTGAACACAAATGAAACATACTCACAAACAAGGATTACTATGTAAGCAGGTGGGGAGATTAGACCCCATTCAGGTTAAGAAGTCGCTCTCTGTAGATTGGAAAGAAAGGGGTAACACCCATCCACCTCTGGGGCTTGGCTTCCTGACCTAAACACAAGAGATTGCTTCAGTTACTGCCTGAGGAAGCAGTACTTAACCTGCGAAACACGTTGCACTGTAAGGTTACTGAATACATTTATTGTTGACTATTAATCAACAGAATCTGTTGATTAATAGTCAACTTTCAGGAGGTAAGTCCACCACTACCTCTTCTTTTAAACAGCTTTTAAGGAATTTTATCCTGTGTTGGTGCCTCTGTTCAAACTATCAGTGTATCTTTCTAATATCTGCATTTGCACATGAACCATTGTTATTATTGATTTCTTTAACATCAATATACTCTTTAGTGCTGTACAGATAAATAGTATAAAATACAAGAGAATGCATCGACAAAACAAGGTCAATAGATAAAAGAGCTTCTTGTATAATCTACATATAGACGGAAACAGCAGAATTGATAGCACAATGCCAAAATCCAATAGGAGAAATTGCCATTATTAATAAGTGGTTTCATTATTTTGACAGTTTTGGAATAATAATGGTGTCTCAGCTCACGCTCCACCTCTGTATTATGCGGCGTGATCCCACACATAGGAGAACAATACATGACAAAGATAAAAGAACATGCATTCTTGAAACGCATTGCCCCCCTTCAATCAGGTATGAACGCGGCTGCCAGACTCATCCATATTTCTCACTGCTCTGCATCCACATCTCCCCTCTGTAAATCCCTGCACTGGCTCCCTATCCAATTCAGAATAAGCTTCAAGATTCTATGTCTGGCCTATAAATCTGTGCACAAAACCTGCCCTACCTACATCTCAGAGCTTGTTAACATACATATACCAAGCTGTGCCCTCCGGTCCTCCAACGACCTTTGCCTAACTGCTCCGTGCATTGCCCACTCCCATGCGCCTGAAGGATTTCTCAAGAGCCACCCCCACCCTCTGGAACTCCCTTCCACCGCCCATCAGACTTGCCCCCTCCTTCAGCACATTCAAGCAAGCCCTCTAAACCCACCTCTTTAAGATGGCCTACTCACACCATACCACACAGTAACGTGTCCACCTCCACTCCCCTTAGATTGTAAGCCTTTGGCAGGGTCTTCCCTTCCCTAGTGTATTCTACGTGATCATGTGCACCATCATTATACTTTTTTTCTACGACCGTCTCGTACTTGTATTACTGCACCTACCTAACCAGCCCAAAATAGCATAATCATGTATTTTGTACCCAGTTTTGCCTTGTATAGCTTTGTCCTATGTTGTATCACCTTGTTACATCTGTCATCCTTTGTACTATTGCATGAATTTATTGTCCAGCGCTGCGTAATCTATTGGTGCTTTATAAATGCAATTAATAGTAATTCTTCTGTGGCTGAGTTTGCGGAGTAGATTACACGTGGTAACAGGTTCTCTTTGCTGGCAATTATTGCTTCTCCTTTCCTCTCAGTTCTGTTATTATGCCTCCAGAACACAGCAGTCTATGCAGCTCCCTCATTCAGGGAGCATTCCTTTGGTATCATGGGAAGGCCTGGCTTGCTTGTGAGTTGTTGAGAGATGAACCTAAAAATCATCCATTTTCTTGGTAACTGTTCCATGTGCTCCTCCCCAGGGCCCAATTAAAAATTCTTCTGACATTAAACACATTTTTTCTTCCTCTGCTTGCAAAGCATTAGGATACAATTTGTGTGTTGCGCAAAGCAAATGGAAGATAAAAGTGGAGGTAGAGATGGATCAATTAATGAAACGATATGACTAATGTATTAAACAAAGCAATGTGCAGAATGCTGAAGGGCCCGGCCTCTCAGGCTAGCAAGTCGCATTGCATTTAACAGTATGTTTGCTGCAATAATTCATCATTAAGAAATACTTATTTGGTTAATTGCTTGAAAAATATACTTGTGTTGACTCAATATCCTATAGGGATTATATAGCAATTTTTTAATTTGCTATTCATCTTTCAAATATGCAAGTCTAGTTTTATCTTTTTTTCCCCTTGATATAGTGCTAAGAGTAGTTTTCTATTTATTTTTTAAACTATTAAAGGCAACAAATGAAAATAGAATAAGTATCTATGGCACCATCTACTGGCCTTACAGGCAAATTTATTAGGCACAAGTAGGTTATTTTATTTTTTATTTTTTTTACTGCTGTGTAGTGAAGACAGGCTTGCTTGAAAGGGAAATGCTACATTAGTTAAGAAAATGTCATGCTTTCAGTTTGTCTCTGTAGATTGCAAGGAGTAATGGTACATATTTTTCAGCTCAGAGGATACCAGAGCTGAACCATACAGTAAAAGGAGCCCCCCCCCCCCCTTCTTTTTACTGTATGGTTCAGCTCTGGTATCCTCTGAGCTGAAAAATATTTACCATTACTCGAGGCAGGCATGTATATTAAGTAGTTCTCATGTCCACTGCTCCCCCCATTCTCATCCGTCCTCCTCCTCTCTTGTGCAAATCCACATGACATCACGACTACATTGTGCACATGCGTAGAGCGCTCCCAGCCGTGGACGCGCGATCAAGAGCACGCACAGCCCAGCCAACCCCTGCACACTAATGTCCGACCTGGCCCACTAGGAAGTAGCTGCGGGGGCATTTGTGCAACAAAGGAGGGAGACGGAGGAGAACAGGGGGAGTGGTAGGCATGAGGACTACTTCATATACATGCCTGCTCCCCCCCCATTTTTACTGTATGGTTCAGCTCTGGTATCCTTTAAAGGATACCTGTAGCCACCTAAATAAAAAAAGTGACACCTAAATAAAAAAGAGTGAAAGCTCTGGATTCTTTAGGCAGTGTTCCCCAACCCTGTCCTCAAGGCCCACCAACAGTGCATGTTTTGTGGAACTCCACAGAGGTAGTTAATGAGCTCTGTTGATCCACTAATTACCTCACCTGTGAATGTTTGTGGTTTCTTGCTAAACATGTACTGTTGGTGGGCCTTGAGGATAGGGTTGGGGAACTCTGCTTTAGAGCCTTCCCAGTCTCCGTCTCCTTGTTCCCCCGCTGTCTCCATTCAGGTTTTCCACCGGCTCCATCTTAAAGTCTCCTCAGAAAGGCTTTGGAAGCACTGGGGTCTCAGAGTACTTGTGAGGACAAGCAGCTCCGTACTGCGCATGCATGAGTCTGCGCTCCCACACGCACAGTACAGAGCCCGAAACGGAGAACAACAAAACCGAGAGCCCAAATATGGTGTAGTATTTTAAGTAAATTCAGTAAATCGAAATGAGAATATCAATATTTATACTTACAAACACGGGTTACCACACAGGCTACCACCGGCAAGGCAGGTGGGGAGAATTAGAACTTGACCCCACTCAAGTTTAAGAAGTCGCTCTCTGTAGATAGAAAGAAATGGGCATACACCCCTCCACCAAGGGTGGACTAGGCTGATCTTCAGAGACCCGAATACTTCCGAAGCCTTCAGAGGAAACCCAAAGGCTTCTTTGACAGTAAAGGTGGATTGTTGCAACAGGTGCCTGGCAGTGGAAGGAGGGGTACAGAGAATACCAAGAAGGCTCTAAGGGATCCAAGGTCTTATCTCTTTTTAGTTGAGTATGTAACTGTTTTTTTTTTTTGTTGGCTTCAGGTATTTCTGTAATTACATCATTTTTTGTGTATATAAATCATCGGCTTTTCCCAGTGCTTCCAAATTTAGCTGGTTGATAGGAGAGTCAGCTGCCAGTCAATGGATTGGTCCATTTATGGAAAATAATGAACAAAGCCTCTTACCCTGCACAGCTGATTACCCCTGCGGCAAGGAAGGGATTGCTGGACAGTCTCATAACAACTGTAAGCTGAATGGAGTGCTGTCGCCAAGGCTGCAGAGGAGACCAATTTGAGCTTACTGACGATTTAGTAAATTCTTAGCTGGCTGCCGATTTCAATGGAAAAATTATTTTTAATTATATTTTATTGCAAAAATTGTAAGCATCAGTGTACGTTCATGGTAATGTTTCACTTTTTTAATGAAAGTGGACATTTTTTCAAATATATTAAGGGCCCATTTCCACTAGGTGTGAATTTGTGCTTTTTTCAGCACATGAATTTACATAGCAATGATTTCCTATGGACCTGTTTCTATTAGGCGTGAAAATCGCATGCGGAAAAAATCCCGGCAGCATTGTTATAATTTTTCGGACACCGCATGCTGTTTTCGCATGTATTTTTTGCAATTTTTTTTTGCTCGATCAATAATGTAAAATGGGACTACCTTCCTCAATAAAAACCTAAAAACAATTATGTGAATTTGCATGTGATCTTCGCATCTGAAAAATGCCATTACTGTAACAGTAAATAAAGATTCTCTTCTTTTTCCATTTGTGCGAGTTTAACTCAAATGAAAGAGTGTTATTATTATTTCATATGTTCCTCATAATAATAATAATAATAATAATAAAAAGTTACAGTTATCTTTAGTATAACTCAGCCTATCAGGAATCCTAGCACCAAATTGATTATGGATTATAAGCAGGAGGCAGCAAGGAGGTTGCTGAAGTGAAAATTGCTAGATAACAATTGTTGGAACAGTATTTTTCTTAAAGGAATACTGTAGGGGAGTCGGGGGGAAATGAGTTGAACTTATCCGGGGGCAACGCAGGCGCAGTGGTTTTCAGACTTTAAAGTCTGAAATTCCAGAAGTGAACTGGAGGCGGGGCCGGAGCATCGGTGAGTGGCTGCGCGGGCACAGGACATCTGCGGGGGACCATTAGAAGCCCCAGGTAAGTTCAACTCATTTTCTCGCGACCCCCCTACAGTATTCCTTTAAAGAGGAACTTTAACCAAAGATTAAACTTCATTCCAATCAGTAGCTGATGCCCCCTTTCCCGCATTATCAGGGGGTCTGTATGGCTGATATTGTGGGGAAACCCCTCCTACAGTGTGATGTCATGACCATGGTCCTGACGGTTTGCTGTCTGTGAATCTCGTTGCATTGTGGGAAATAACATCTTTTTCCAAGTGCCAAGCAAGCAGCATCTCCTTCTGTGCATAGAACTCTCAGTAACGGACATTCCGTACAGATCACCCGGTAGAATTAAAGACGTCACCACCAGTGATATATGTCTGAATATAAATCAGATTTTACAATAGGCAAACACTGACTAAATAATCTATAAATGAATATTGTAAAAAATAAGCAATTTTATTCATTATGTTATTTTTACTACAGATCCTCTTTAATCATTTTGCCAGAATTGGAACATTTTTTACACAGCCTTTTCATGCATAGCTCATTTAAAATAATGTAATATGAAGTGCAAATAGAAATGGTGGCTGAAACAGGGAATGGCTGTGAACCTGCCCCATGGTGTCCCCCGTAAATATTGCATCGGCGCTGGTTATATCACATGAATTATTTCCTTAATGTGGCAGTGTTGTGGTTTCTTGCTTCATCATGTTGTGGAGAGGCATTGCTGGGAATGCACCCTTCCTCCTCATTCATATGTCACTAGTAAATCTAATCATTTCTGTGCATAAATGCTCTCGCTTGTCCTGGAGTTGCCTCGATTAATACGGCCATATGGTTGTGAATTGCGTGTGCTCGCTCTGTATGTTATGGTTGCAGGACCTTCTGTCTCCATACTTTGCATTAAAAACAAGATATTTCTACAGAGCAGCTCTCCTGTCTGACCTGAGACAACCCAGACCAGGCAGAGGACCAGCAGCGTAGCTTAGTAAGTTTTACATTGGGCCCCCTCATGGGTTCTGTACATATAATGCTCTGTGCCAAGGCTGCAGTGGCATAGCTAAGGAGCTGTGGGCCCCGATGCAAGTTTTACAATGGGGCCCACCAAACACTCTATACATAACAATTGATACGGTGCACCAAAATCTGCCAATGGCAACTACAGTGTCAGAGGTGCAAGAAGGGGATGGGGAGCAGTTTGTTAATTATTACAACTATTCAAATCTATAGAAGGGATTATTATGAGCACAGGACCAATAGAGAGCTAATATTGTAGTTGAGGGAGGACCCTTCGGGGCCCCTCTGGCCCAAGGGCCCTGATGCGGTTGCTACCTCTGCACCCCCTATTGCTACGCCTCTGCAAGGCTGCAGTGTCAGAGAGTTGTAGGCTGGGGAGGAGAACAGTCTAATATTAATGGTTACAACTAATCAATGCTCACTAAGGGCTGTTGCACACTATGGGCTTGATTCAGTAAACCGTGATAAGTCATAGCACGGCCGCACTAGCGTTTTTGTGCGCGTTTTCGAAATTTCACAATTGCACGCGAAAACGCTAGCGCGGCCGTGCTATGAGTTATCACGGTTTAGTGGATCAAGCCCCAAGACCGCTTCTGAGTGCTTTTAAAAACGCCAGTGCTTTGAAAAGCGCTTGGCTAATGTGTTTGAACGGGATGGATCACACCAGAGTGATGTGATTTTCTCCCAAACGCAAACGTTCTGCAGCATTTCTGCTGATTTCTGAGGCGATTCAGCCTCAAATCGCATTCGCAGTGCCACGGTGCGGAGCTGCGTTATAAAGTCTTATAACGCAGCTTACCGCACTGCAATGATAATCCTATGGGCCGTTCACAGTGCGACGTTAACGCCGTGTTGAAAATGCTGTGTTGTGGTAACTCACTGCTTACAGTGCGTTACCTCTAAATGCAGACACGTCGCTAAAAGAGCCTGGGGAGAACACTGTTTTATTGGTATTTTGAAAGAAATTATTATTATTATTGATTTATAAAGCGCCAACATATTTCGTGGCGCTGTACAAAGTAAGAAACTAACATGGGGTACACATAATAATACAGACAATGGTGTACACAAAGTACAAAGTACATAATTAGAGACAAAAATACAAATACGATACAAAATACAGAATACAAAATACAGAATTGGTAATGACAGTGATAAAAGTAACATGATAAAATACATGTATAATGATTTCCAAGACACAATAGGGGAGAGAGCCCTGCCCTTGCGAGCTTACAATCTTAAGAAATAACAATACATGCATTATATTAGAAACTGAACATTTGTATGGACACTTCTTTATAAATGGGGTTCAGCCGACCCATCGTTTATCGTTAATTTACAATGACATCGCTCTAGCGTGTGTACGGAGCTATAGATTTAAATACAGTAATTAGAAAAAATGGCATTATAATCTAGTGTTAACTACACACGATGCAATTTTCTGACAAATTTACTGTCTGATCAATTATTTCCAACATGACCGATTTGATTTCAGATCGATTTTCCATAGAAGTGAAAGGAAATTGAATGGAAGAATGATCAGAAATCAGATCGGACATGTTGGAAATAATCGACATGACAGTATATCTGTCAGAAAATTGCATTGTGTGTACCTAGCATAATGCTTCACCATACTGTGTGGCCTTTGCTCTCCTGCTGCTGTGAGGAGCTTGCACTCGAATGCACTGTTATCATGCAGTGGAGAGGAAGGCGAGGGGGAGATGATGGAGGATGGGGTGGGGAGGCAGACACTTCCAGACTGAGGAGAAATGCTACAGATAAACAGGCAGCGGTGTAAAACCCCTCATTTGTCATGCAGGAGCAGAGCTGTGTGACAGGTAAATGTTGCTTACACTAATCCCCAGTGTATTATAGTTCTGCTCAGCAGCTCAGATAAAGGAAACTGCTCTGCTAGATAGAAACACAGAAAGGGGGGGTTGAAGCCAGGAAGCCCCCATCTCTGGCAGCGCAGAGGGTTGGGGAGTCCCGCAGGGAGAGAGAAGCAGAAGAGGGGGAGTCGTTTATTGTCTTTTTCTGCTGTTGTCTATAGTTCCTCACAATGGCTTGACACCAGCAGTGTGTGAGCAACTAACTAGCTTTGGATATTAGGATAGCCTCAGAAGACTCCTTTCATGCTATCTGGTGTTTCCTTACAAAAAGTGCTTGTCATAAGAGTAAGTCGCTTTCCTTATACAATGCATAACAACATACAGAGCATACTGCTCTGCATTACAAGTGCACCACATACGTGTGTGTATAGCATGCTGTTGTTGTGACCATTGGAACAATGGCTCCAACTCATTTTTTTTACAGTGGCAAAAAAATGTCACCAGACGCTACACAAAGCAGGTAATGCATATTATGCAAATAACATCACTTGTATTATGCGCACAACATTCCATGCATTCCGAATGGACGAATGTCAACGGATCCGGTTGGTTTGCGTAGGACTTGTTCAGATCTGTTTCATTTGCATCTTCGGTTCTGTTCAGTTCCGATAAACAAAATGTTTTGATGTGCAGTGTTAATGGACAACTGAAGTGAGACGAATATGTAGGCTGCCATATTTATTTCCTATTAACCTTTAGCAGACCGCGTCACGTCGATGGGCGTGGCCGCGGCGGCAGCCCCAGGACCGCCTAACGATCGGCGTAAAGTCTTGGGGCTCTGTTTTGCACGAGATCGCGTGCAGGCTGCTTGCGCATCTCCTGCTTGGTGGGAGGAGCGGAGCCTTCAGTCTCCAAGCAGCGGTTGCAGGACAGCAGTGTGACACAGCTGTCCCCTCCAGAGGCACAGGGGTGATCGACAGTTATAGGCTGAAGCCTATGACAGCTGATCACGGGGATTGGCTGGCGGGGGGCGGGGGGGGGGGAGGTAGGAATCCATTAGTTTAAAAAAAACAAACACATTTTTATAAAAAAAAGACAAATAAACAAAAACAAACAAACATCTGGGGGGCGATCAGACCCCACCAACAGGAAGCTCTGTCGGTGGAGAGAAAAGGGGGAGGGGGGGGGGGATCACTAGTGTGCTGTGTCGTGTGGTCCTGCAGCTTCGCCTTAAAGCTGCAGTGACCAATTTCTCAAAAAATGGCCTGGTCTTTAGGGGGTTCAATACTGCAGTACTCAAGAGGTTAAATACCTGCTGATCTATTTGGCTGCAGTAGTGTCTGCATAATACTAGAAACAAGCATGCAGCTAATCTTGTCAGATCTGACAATAATGTCAGAAACACCTGATCTGCTGCATGCTTGTTCAGGGTCTATAGCTAAAAGTATTAGAGGCAGCAGGACAGCAAGGCAACTGGTATTTCTTAAAAGGAGATAAATATGGCAACCTCCATATCTCTCTCACCTCAGGTTCCCTTTAAAGTAGCTTTTGGCTGCAATAGGAACTTAATACGTTGACTGACTATGCTAGTGATTCGATTGTGAGCTCCCTTGAGGGATAGTCACATTAAACTATAGAAAGCACTGAAGAAGATATCAGCTCTATACTGTAAAAATACTAAATAATAATAAAACAATACAAGCATGTTTTTGAGTGGTTTTTTTTTTTTCACTAAAAAGCATTGTCATGCAAGAAAACATCCTAGCCTCCTAGATTCTTGCATATAATGGGTGACATTGCTTACTAGAGAAGTAAAGGCCCATACACACGGCGTACAAATGTCTGTACAGATACGTGTTGAACGATGGTTCGTGCGACGGTTCGTTCGTGTGGACATGGGAAGCGACAAAGACTGTCTGCAGACTGTCTGCAGACACAGCCATGTTTGAGCGATTCAGCTGGTAAATCGCTTGTGACTTTTGTCTCACAAACTGTTGCTTAGTCTGTTGGTGTCCGGTCGTGTGTACGAAAGTCTTCTACAAACAGCAGAGTCACTACCATAGTACTACTACTATACATTGGCCTCAATTCACTAAGATCATGCTGGAGATAATAAGGCAAGGGAAAATTTACTTTCACACAGTGAGAGAGTTATCTTACCTCTCCATTCCTTAAGTTACCTCCTCTGTAGTTAAGTTACCTCATCTGTAGCAGTTAATTAACAGCCTGTCTTTAACTTTAGAATTCTGGAGTTATTTTAAGGATCGAAGAGTTAACTTAAAGACAGAAGAGTTAACTTTAGGTTTGCCTGAGGTAAAATGTTTCCTGAATACTACATGCCTCATCACCATGGTGATAACTCTAAAAACGTTATTAAAGACAGGAGATAAGCTTAGTGAATTGAGGCCATAGTCTGTTATAAATATGCTGTTGTCTCTTGTCTGTTTGTCGTTGCCTCACAACTACAGACAAATGTATTCCGTGTGTATGGGCCTTTACACAAAGTAAAATAAACCACCGAGCCTAGTCATTTAGCCATGCCACAAGAAGGGCTGCCTGTCTATGGTAGTGTGGCCAGGCTAATGAGCGCTGTGACTAGCTGCAGCGGGTTAGAGGGCACTGTTGCTCCCTGCACCATGCTGTTCAGTAGAATCATAAATGGTTTGTTTGTAGTGGCTTCATGTTCGGAGTCTCACAATAGATAAGGAGAGTCCTGTGTGGAGTCTATTGTGTAGATTTATTGCTACTACAGCCTGCCACCTTCTGGCTTCCCAGCATGACACCTTGTTGTGATTTCAGAAATATCACTGTCATGGCATATGCAGTGTGCATACTGTACAAACAATATATATTGCTGCTTGTAATGCATTGCGCTCCCATCACCGTGCTATGCTGGTGTGTGTCGTTCACCCGGCAAATACAGTTATGTCTCACAGCTGGTGACATTGCGGATGGAAGATAGGCTATTGTTGACTCTGAGCACAGACCTGCACACTGACAGGAAGACACTTAAAGCAGCACTCCGGGTAGAAATGTTTTCCTAGTTTTGTGTCAGTACTAAGTTGAAGACTTTGCTCATGTCTTTGTTTAAAGTGTTTTGGTTAATGTTTTAAACTTTTTAGGCACAACTTTTAGCATTCGATACCTCATAACACACAAGAAGGGTACTATTTTACTATTCTGATTGCTAAATTATTGGATGTCATTTTTTGATCTAGTAGATCATTTTTAGACCTACTGTATGTCTGGAGATGGGCTCAGGAGCGTAAACAATGGCCATAGCGGCTATAGCATCACTTTTCCGAGCCATTGCGTTTTGTTCCAGCTGCTACAGGGAAACACAATGCTACAGCCACTGTAAACTTAGCCTCACTACTACACTCTAAAGACATGTGAGCTGCAGAACTGAAAATCAGAGCTGCTAGTATTATTGAATTCAGCATATACTGTTTATGGGCATTCCCACTTTGGAAAATGACCCTTGCTTCTGGTCTGAGAAACACAGCAGGAAAGTTAAATAAATCTCGCCTAATAGGAGAGGAAATACCACTTTTGGCAGTCTTCACTGGAACTAGCAGGCCTGGATTTACATCATAGGAGCCTATAGGCACAGATGTCCTGGGAACCCTAGACTTCGCCCACCATGAACCTATAAACACCCGCCAAACCTCACCGCAAGTGTTCTGACTGTCCCAGCTTCTCCCTTACTTCCCTTGCCTGTCATAGCCAGAGCTATCCTTGGAGTCTCCCCCAAGTATTAGGTTGCTAGAGGTGCCCCTGACTGTAGGTAGATCTGGTTAGTGAAGTGCAAGGACCTGAGTGAGTAACCTCTCATTTACACCCTGCACGGGACTCTGCATAGGTAAGGCAAGAGGGAGGAATTTGAGGAGGGGCAGTGACCCACGTGCCTACAGTGCCTTATGGTAAATCCGACCCTGGGAACACGTATTCAATCCATAATTTGATCCCCAACTCGTGTTCAGTAACAAGGTAGAAAATAAAATTGAGGTTCACTCACTTTCTGTGTCACCAACCACCTGTCAAGAGGACAGGAAGTGAGGAAACAAAAATAGTTTTAGGTTAGAACATCCCATTGAAATGCTACAGTTTCCATAGAAGTATTTCTATTCTTCAGTATTGTCGTGCGAGGACAATTTATCCTGGAAGGCACACTGCAGAGAGTCATGCAGCCAGTTGTACGGTAAGAGCGGAAAGACTCTAAAGTACAAAGTTCAGCTTAGCACTATTAGAGATGGTGATTATGTTGTTGATGAAGCTAATGCGCAGGAAGTGGCTGTATTATTCTAATAGTTCATATGGCCCTCGTCGGAGTGATATTGTTCATCCCTAGTGATGGAATGAGAAAAGAGTGGAGTTAGTGATGTGCGGAGTGATAATGAAATGGGAGTCACTGAACCATAATTCTCTGTTCCTTGCCAGCCATAATCGAAATCCATAACTCAGCCTGTTCCTACATTATCAGTGCATCAAAGCTGACATCTCCGGTCCATTCCTGTGACCTCCTGCAACTAAGGCTGCCTGGCAACTGTGACTGAGTAATAAAATATTATGGGGCTTATTTAGGACAGACCCTGCCCTTTTCTCTGATTTTCTCGCTTGAAATGGCACATTCTGGTTTATTTTTTTTTCCTGCATCAAGACAAGAGATATAAATCATCCCTATAAAATGCGTCTTCCTCCTTTACCCTTACAGGAGCTGTGCCGTCCTGTTATTTAATTTGTTGACTGTTGTTCCAGTAAAACATCAATGCAGAGTTATACTGGGAAGCCATTAAATGCAGCGCCCATCACGGAACGCTGTTTATTTCTACTGGACTCAGGGTGACATATTTACAAGACGTTTGGTGTCTACTGCTCTGTATTAATATATTATTAATAAACCGCTGTATGGATGGGAGGCAATAACTCACGGCGGCGGGATTGGATTTTTCTTACGCGGAAGTGGTGTGAGGCTTCTCTTCATAGTCTTCAACTTGCTTAATTATGTCTCTCTTGAATTGCTGACTAAGATGAGATGGGATCATTTTTGTGAAAAGTTACAAAGCTTTTAACCCATTAGTAGCTTCAAACGGAATTTTTAGTTTGAAAGCGGCTGGTGCAACAAAAACCTCTGTCGGCATATCTCATTTGGTTGACTGGTGCATCCAAACAAGCGGGTGGCAGGGAGCAGTCTTAGTTACCTGTTCCAGACTGCTTCTTCTCTTCCTCCACCTGAGGCGACTTCCGACAGGTCTTCTGGGTCCCGATCACATGATCGGCTAGCGCTGCTAACATGGTTTTCTAGGTATCGGTCACATATCATATCATGTGATCGGAACCGAGAAGACATGTCGGGATAACATCGCAACCGTAGTGGAGGAAGAATAAGCCGATCCAGCCATCTGGACAGGTATATATGAAAGCTCCCTGCTGCCACTCGTCATACCCTGCCAAGCTGGGGAAGGCACACTTCCCCTGTGGCAGGAAAAAATTGGCCCTGCAGCCAAAAAATGTTTTACTGGCTTCCTACATTATCGCTCCTAGCAGCCTACATTACCAGCCCTGGCTGCCTACATTATCACTCCTAGCTGCCTATATTACCACCCCTGGCTGCGCTGGTTTCCTACATTACCGCTCCTGGGTGCCTACATTACCACTTCTGGGTGCCTACATTACCACTTCTGGGTGCCTACATTACCACTTCTGGCTGCCTACATTACCACTCCTGGGTGCCTACATTACCACTTCTGGGTGCCTACATTGCCACCCCTGGCTGCCTACATTACCACTCCTGGGTACCTACATTACCACTCCTGGCTGCCTACATTACCACCCCTGACTGCCTACATTACCACCCCTGGCTGCCTACATTACCACCCTTGGTTGCCTACATTACCACCCTTGGTTGCCTATATTACCACTCCTGGCTGCCTATATTACCACCCTTGGTTGCCTACATTACCACCCTTGGTTGCCTACATTACCACCCTTGGTTGCCTACATTACCACCCTTGGTTGCCTATATTACCACTCCTGGCTGCCTACACTACCACTCCTGGCTGCCTACATTACCACCTCGGTGCCTACATTACCACCCCTAGAATAAGTCACTTATTAATCTTCCTGCTGTTCTCCCACTGTCACCAGTATGTCGTAACGAAGGGGAGGTGGGTAGAGATGCGTATTTTGTGAGGGTGTCAGGAGCTGGACAAAACCAGCTTTTGTAATAGAGTAAAACTAAAACCACCTAAAAAAAATAGATACTCACTGTACCTAAGTAGAGGGAAGACTCTGGATCCCATAAAGCCTTCTCGGTTCAATCTCTGTGCCCTCAGTCCACTGCTTGTCCCCCTGTTGACGTTAAATCGACCAACTGGTTGAATATGCCTTTAGCATTTGTGTCCCTGAATGCTTCTGAAGACGAGCGGGTCTGTACTGCACATGTATGAGTGTGCGCTCGTGCAAGCACAGTGCAGTGCCGCCCTTCTTCAGAAGCACTCTAGGACACAAGTCCTTCCAAAGTCTTCTATGGACTTCTAAAGGCATGCAATTTCGACAGGGATCATATGTGGACTGAAGGCACAGAGGGGGACATTTATCAAGAGTGTCTGAGACATAATATAGGTAGGTTTTTAGAAATCTGTGCAGAACTGTCTCAGACATCTTAAGAAATCACTATATAGTGCAGATTCCTTCTTAAACTGTTAGGAATAGGAGGAGTTAGGAAGGTTTCTCAGACAGAGCACAGTGAGGGAATTTGCTGTTGCTGAGGTAACATATCTGCGGTATTGCATCAATGCCCAGCACTGGATGGGTTAAGCACTGAACAGCTTCACAGGACACCTGGCAGCAGGGGGGGGGGAGGAGCCCTTCACAAATCATGCCTAGTCTACAGTGCATCTGTAGAGATGCTATTAAGCACTTCTTAATGTGAAGCAATTTAGGGATGGATTTGCACTTTTCTTAACTGTAGTGCAGCTCTAGAAATCCATGCTAAACTGCCACTGGGGGACATTTGTCAAGAGTGTCTGCGACAAAATATAAGTAGGTTTTTAGGAATCCATGCAGAACTGTCTCAGGCATCTTAAGAAATTATTAGATAGTGCAAATACCTTCTAAAACTGTTAAGAATAGGAGGAGTTAGGAAGGTCTCTCAGGCAGTGCAGTGTGTGAGGGAAATTGCTGTTGCTGAGGTAACCAATACATCTGCTGTCAGCAGGCTCTGAGGAGGAATTCAGCAAGGGGAGGAGCCCTTCACAAATCATGTCTAGCCTGCACTATCTGTAGAACTGCTATTGAACACTTCTTAATCTGCAGCAGTTAAGAATGGATTTGCACTTTTCTTAACTGTCGCGCAGCTCTAGAAATCCACACTAAACTGCAGGTATTATGTAGGATTTGAGAAGTTTCTTGCTATCATGCAAAACAGTTCCTCTGCTAGTTAGAACAGTTTTAGAAGAAAAAACTGTCGGTAATGCATTGATAAATTGCCCCCACTATTACGGATTATTTGAGAAGTTTCTTATTATCATGCAGAACTGTCCCTGTGCTGGCTAGAACAGTTTAAGAACAAAAAACTGTCAGTAATGTTTTGATAAATCTGGCCCATCGAGAGGTCCGGGAAGTATCTATGGGATCCAGAGCCTTCCCTCTACATAGGTGAGTATGTAACTCTTTTTTCAGCTTGCTGGACATTTGCTTTAACCACTGTTGTGTTGATCAGTGTTCATGGATGAGTCATTTCAGAAAGACTTCATTGTAAGCCAATATTGTTTAGAACCTCCTGAGGCCACAAGTGTGAAGTCCTCAGCATGTCTGTTACTCATTTATTTATCTCTGCTTATCATGATTGTCAGAGAGACGTGCCGCTGAATAAGTGTGAATAAAATAAGAGGTCACCGCGGCGGCCATGATGAGGAAAAAAGTAATTTGGTCAAACTGTGAGAATAAAATGTAGATTCTCTAATGACCTAGAAATCACTTTCCTTGCAGATTACATTGTGTGGAAGTAAATCAATAAAGCATGACCATGTTCTCAATAAGACGAGGCTGCCTGTGTGACTTCTTGTTCTTTGTCGATTGCAGAGACCTTAATGGACACAAGAACAGCGACAGCGGAACTAGGCTGGACGGCAGCACCTTCTTCAGGGGTGAGTACTCTACCTGTCATCAATGTAATCCAAAATTCTAATGCTATGCATGGCTCTTCTCTTCTGAGCTACGGACAACGTTTTTTTATGAAGTCCATGATGGGCTAGAGTACTTTTTCAGAAGTCTCCTGGCAGAGCCCATTGTCTTTGAGCTCCCCCCACCCTACCATTTCCACGTCCCAGGTCCTCTTCATATTCAGTGAAAAAACAGGAAGCTCCCCCTGGTGGTGGTGCCACTGGCACGTGACCCAGAAATGCACCATCGTAAGTTCAAAACCATGCAAGCACAGCAAAAGCAAGCACTCCTCCTTGCCTGCACAGTTCAGAATAGCTGTGTGCTGCTTGGAGGAATTTTCAGAAGGTGTGGAAGTAACGAAGGATGGGGGGGGGGAGGGGGGGGGGGGCTGAGGACAGTAAGCAGTACCAGGACTCTTCTGAAAAGATAGTCTGGCCCACCATGTGCTTCATTTAATAGGTTTTCTCATGGTTCACTGGTACTTTAAATCCACTTGTCCATCCTATTTTGCTTCTAGAAAAGTGGTTAAATTTTACGTCCAATACAGGGGTGTGACTACAAATCATACCCCCCCCCCCAGTAAAATATTGATGCTCCTCCACCCCTTTGCTCCTCCGCTCTTAATTACCCCCACAGCCTGGAAGCTCATCTTCCTGGGGTCATATAACAAGTGTGGCCACCGTGATCCTCCATCCGTAACAAATGTGGGCAAAACACCTGATCTGGTAGATGTGGAAGATGGACTCCTGTAACGAGGGAGGAATCATAATTAGTTGTCCCGCCCCAGTCTCCGCACACAGCCTTGGACCCGCCCTGCTTCCTGCTCCCCTCGTTGCTATCCCAATGGTGCTGCCACTAAATGCCTGCCTTGCTTTTCTTCAGTACTGATAAATAAAAAGATTTGAGATAGAAGAAAACACCATTGTGATCTGAAAAATGAAAATACTGTCTGTCTTAAGGTGTCCACTAACAGTCCAATTTCTAGCGAAAAATCGTTCAGGCGATCAGAAATTCAGATAGGATTTTATAGGATTGGTTGTATATAATCTCTGTTGATGGACACAATCGATTACGAACGATTATAAAAACAATCGTCCGATTGCATTTTCGTCTAACCAAAATTTTCTTGTTGGTTGTGATAGATAGGAAGGAAAGATTGGTTAGTTGATGGTCTAGTGAACAATTCTTCTTCCAATCAGAATTATCTGATCACTCGAACGATTATTCGCTAGAAATTGGATCGTTAGTGGCCACCTTAAAGATGATAAAGTCTCCATGGTGTGCCTCACTGGAAGTGTGCTGAAGGCGTGACTGGAGGTGTGGTGGGGGCATGAGAGAGGAACAATGAGCAGCGCATGTGGGACTTTACATGGGGGAACGGTGCAAACAATGGGATCAACAGGGGGATCGGCAGCGCTGAGGTTGAGTAAATCTGCCCAGCGGATCACTTGTGCGTTGGGGGTTGCTGGCTGCTGGACACAGGACTAATTGTCGGCTGAGGCAGTTGTTATCGGCCGCCTCAGCTGACTAAAATCAGCCGTGTGTACGAGGCTTAAATCCCATATGTCAGAGGAGTACAGAAGAGTACAGTCTCCCTCTTTGCTAGCTGGATTCCCCTCTATCCCAGCATTACTACATAGTGTTCTCCCCAGAATTTTTTTCCAGGCGGGTGGCATGAAAAAGTAGCCGGGTGGCATCAAAAAGCAACCGGGTGGGGCAAGATGAGAGAATGCAGGGCTGGTGCTTCTGTGCGCAACCCTGCTTACAGCAGAGGAGGAGGTGAGCTGATATCAGCCGGGTGCTCACCAAAACTAGCTGGGTGGAGCACCCGCCTAAAAGAGCCTGGGGAGAGCACTGCTACATATGCATATGCAAGTAATTCCTATCTAGTGCTGCTGCCAAAAAAGATTATGTTACCTGGATCCCTGACAGTCTAGCTGAGATTTAATGTAATAAGCATAATCATTTGCAGATATTGGTTTCCACCTATTGTACAGGGGATCATTAACCATAAGAATAAATGTTTGTTAGGGAGTCTGGAGTTTAGATTTTGTTCTTAAGATATTTGACTTTGCATGATGAATGTTTTGGTAAATACTTCTCTTACAGGATGTACAGTATTAATAATGGATTCGTATACTTGGATCCAGAACAAGGAACCTTTGTACTCAAAAGGATTACCCTTTATGCATGAGTGTGGCCGTGCTGCATCCACGGGAACCTGCGCAGTAGCACAGAGTCATACCTGCATGAGCATCTCTCGCGCAGGTGTAGTACGGCAATGCTCTTGTATGAAGTGGAGCGCAGTCTTAATCACCAATCCGACTCTTGTAGGGTTTAATTTCGGGGTCCCAGCGAGCAATGGTGGGGGCCAGTAGGACACAGGAAGCCTCTGTAGAGACATCCTTCTTCTTAGGTAAGTATTGTTTTTTTAACCTTAGACTTGCTTTGGGTACACTTTAAGCTTTGTACACATGCTAGGTGGTTCTATAGGCGAGGCGGCCACTCAGGGATGTCTCTGCTGAGTACCTACCTTTTGTACAGCGGCCCTCAATTTCTCTCAAACTTTTGGCAAGCGATCAACCTGGTGGATAGTCTTGACAAAATGCAGGCCGAGGGAATTGTTCTCCTACTCAGCTCTGAGCTGCTCTGTCATGCACCACGCCATTGGCCCTCCTCCCACCCTCAAAGCGACAGATCCAAGACAGATCAGCTGATAACGGTTTACATTGACTCCCGATCCCTGAGGGCGACAGTCCTTGAACACATGTATCGCGGTCGCACTAGCGCTTTGCGAGCGTTACAATGTGCGTAACATTTTGCGCGCAAAAAATTGCATTCTGCGCGTGAAAATTCACATTAGTGCATGGAAAACGTTACGTGCATTATAACATGCGCTAAACGCTAGCACGATCGCGATATCAGTTATCACGGTTTAGTAAATGAAGCCCTATATGCGTTGCTTTGTGCATTTCAGCATAGCGATAAGCAAGGACTTGTCACTATTGCGCTGCATGGCAATGCATTTCAATAACACACTACTGCATGCATTTTTGCCAAAACACAGTTTGTCAGTGAATGGGACCAGCGCCATATCGGACAGGAGAAGAGAGCGATCTGCATTATTAATTTGGCTATCTGCACTGGCTAATTTAGCCATCTGCATTGGCTAATTTGAACAAGGCCTAAAGGTCCCCATTAACGATTGGGGTACAGATGCATACAGGTGCGCGATCACATGAGTGATGTTTGGCGATGCGCGGCGATAACTTCCAGCATGACGGATGAATCTATTAGGTCCCTGATTACTCCCACACAAAGTACCGAGATCGTTTGACCTCTCGTCCGCGCCCGTCGTGTGCCGTCGTGTGTTCTTGCTGGTAAGAGGAAGGATCGGGAGGCGTAGCTGTGAGGTTCCCCGATCCATCGTTAGGCAAGTATTTCGCTTTACTCCAGGAGCAGGCAGCAGGTGTAAGAAGGCATCTAGAATGATATGAGTGGCTATAGTATCTGTGCAGTCACTTTATACAACTAGCAGGCTGAATCCTTTGTGAATATGTGTGAATTGCAGCCATCCTGGTAGCCCTGACGTGAGTGTGATAGATGGAGCTCTCCCAGAGCACCGACCCCTGAAGACATTATGACAGATTACTGGGGGAAGGTCACTCAGCCCTGATGAGCTGTGGACACCGCACTGCATGCTGCCGTATTACAGGTCCACCTCTCAACAGGTCCGCTTCCCCATGGAATCTCTCCCACGCTCCATGAAACTTTACTGTTTTTTTATGATGAACATTAATGCGGAAGCAAATATTCATTTAATGGCACCATCATCTGCAAAAGATTGTGAGACTGGAAAGTTAATTCTGTGAGATGGATCGAGGTTAGAAAAGGGACGATAGAAACAGGTCCTTAACTTAGCAGAAGGCTAGAATAGAGACCATCGTTATCTCACACCACTGAGGAGAACTGCATAGTCTTATCTACTGACAGTGAAACATTATTAACATTCTTGTTGAGAAGCCACATATTCATGTAGAACTGTTGTGTACCTGAGGGTACGTCGTAGTCTAGGGCCAATGTTTTAGGGGGAAGCCAAATAACTTATTTGTATGTTTTTGGGAAGTGGGAGGAAATCAGAGTGCCCGGAGGAAACCCACGCAAACACTGGGAGGACATACAACACTCCTTGCAGGGTACTAAAAAAAAATTTACCTAAGAAGAGGGAAGCTTCTGGAACCTATAGATGCTTCCCACACCGTCCTCCAGTCCACCATCAACGGACACGTACCCCCCAAAGATTACCGACAAGAGCCTGTCTGTAGGAACCTCAGGGCCCCGCCCCTCTTCAAGCACAAGCATGGCCGTACTGCACCTGCACGAGCAAGGCCTTGTCTGCACAGTAAGTCCTCATTCACACTAGTGCGCTTTTGTCCGCTTTTCAGCAACACGTATCAATCTGTAACATTGCTGTGCTGATAAAAAGCGGACAGAAGCCCACTAGGTATGAATGAGGCCTAAGCCGTAACTGTTTGTGCATGAGCGACTCCATGATACGGCGCAGATGCAGGCATCTCTGAGGTTAAGGAGGGACCCCGGCAGTGACTTGGGGTTTGGAGGACAGCATGCCTCTGGAGGATCCAGAGCATTCCCTCTCCCTTAAGTATTTACTTTTTTAGGTAGTTTGACGCCTCAGGTTCTCTTTATGCTACAGAATTCACTGCAAGCTATCATGTAGCACTGTCCCCAGATGTTCATGGTGTCTCCTCTAGCATGGAGGAATGGAACATTTTAACCCAACTTCCACTGTTGTGGCCAACGGAACTTGAATACTGTGAACAGACTGTGTAGGTGAGTGCTCCTACTACTTGGAGGTGGTAAAATTGGACAATCAAAATTGGAGGTGTGTACCAGACTTAAGTCTAATTTATTGAAACACTCTCTGGTATATGGGTACTTTAAAGCCCATGACAGAATGTGATCCACCAGAGATATTTTAGTCAATCACACTTTTGTGCTGAGTAGACCCATTATCGGGGCCCAGGGAAGGAACGTACAGCCAAAGGACCATACATGGTCACAGCGGATGACAACCTTCTAATGTCTTCACGTTCCTTTGTTACTGATTCACAGCCCAGTCAGAATCTGCTAAGCATACTTATAAATACACTTACCCTTTAAATACAGTTGAGCCGTGGTAGCTCCCATATTACTGCGTTCACAGATTCACTTTAAGCAGATGTAAACTGACATGAAGGATGCTCCTCTATGGAGAGCCTGTCTGATCTATATCATGCAGCGGATGTCAGATGTCAGTGGAAGAAAGGGATGATTTGAGCTTATGATGGAATGATCAGAAGCCCTCGTGCTATAGGTCTGCCTCTCCGCTCATTGTCTGTCCCACCTCTATTGTACTCCCCCTTTCTGCCTCTCTCTCTCTTTACAGTTGAGATCTGTAATTAGGAAACATTAGCAGCCTGAAAGCAGCTTTCATACCTGAAACATTGGCAGTAAATGCACTCAGCAGCTCTCTTCCATGGCTGTTAATGTCAATTTTACGAAGTAATGAAGAACAAAACACCCTTAGGCACTTCAAACTGTTGTCCCCCCCCCCCCCCCCCCTCCACCACCACCACCTTTGTTTTAGTACAGTGCAAGTCTTTTCAGTAATGAACAATCTCCTTGTTTGCTCTTACAATTCAGGCTTTGTAGCACGCTGTGTCAGTTGACCTCCTGGATGTGTAGTACCAGCAAGGCTTGTTCTCAGCAGCCCGCTCCTCTATTATCCACTCATCAAGCCTCTGGATTGTATTTCCCAGGCCTGAGCCAGTCTCACTTCCCTACTACACTCTAATGAAGTCCTGGCATTGTCTTTCAGGTTCACATGCCAAGCCGCTGCTCCCATGACCTTTCACAGCTCCGACTATTCTCTGGCCAGACTCAGGCTGGTCATTTTTTTAACCTTTACTATATGAACTGTATCCACGTGGCTCAAAGTCAACAGTCATGTCCGGCAATCCATCTTTATTTCTCTCTGTTTAATGTTTCCATAATACAATATGCCATTGGTCAAAGTTATCCTAAGTACAATAAAATAAACTTCAAATTAACCAAAGTCAGAATTATGTATGTAAATAGAAATCTATTTACAGTAATTATTATTAAAGTACCGGTATTTAGATAGCGGCGACATATTCCGCAGTGCTGTACTGAGTATATTGTCTTGTCTCTTAACTGTCCCTCAGAGGAGCTCACTATCTAATCCCTACCATAGTAATTTGTAGAGCGAACGCTTTCTTTCCAGCGCAGGAGAGTTGGGCGCAGCTGGCGCCACCAATTGCTGGAAGCCAAATTATTTCATTCCCCACCATCCATGGCGGCCTGGAAGGGGAATAGTATTTAACATCGCCGGGAACTTGTGCAGGTGCAGGATCAGCCATACCGGCTGTATCATGCCCCCAAGTCTCCTGGTGGCGAGTCTCATACTCTTGTAGGGTATTGTGTATGCATGTGTATCATGTAGAGTAGTACGTATGTGTAGAGTATGTATCGTGCAGTGTATGTATTGTAGTAAACCCACTTAGGCACAGGGATAACATACAAACTCTGTGCAGATAGTGCCCTGGCTGGGATGCAAACCAGGGACCCCAGTGCTGCAAGGCAAGAGTACTAACCACTATGCCACCATGCTTCCCATATCTTGTGTTGTGTATCTCCCAAATGAATGGCAGCTGAGAGTGCAAGCTGAGCCCATTGTTCCCTTACTCACTCCACCCATGTGACGCCGCTCCATCAGGTGCCATGCTGGCCCCTCCTTCTCCCTCCATAGCAACAGAATGCGCTGCTAGTCCTTTGTACAGCGCTCTGCTCCATTTCATATCAGCTAAAGCTGCGTATACACGTCTAATCATTTCATCTACAAATCCATCAAGTGTACAGGTGTTACCAGCTTGCAGCTGGGATGTCCCTGATATCTGTTGTTCCTGCAGTGCAGTGCTGCTTAAGTGCCCCCGCTCCCCACCTTCCCCTCCCTCAGACCCTACACTCGTCCTTGCGTATCTCAATAGGGTCTTAAAGTGAACCTGAACTCAGAACTTCCTCTCTGCTCTAAAAGATAAGCAACAACATAATAACCTTTAAAGAAAAAACATTTCTTTGTTACATCTGATACAAGTCCTGCAATAAATCTGCAGTGTGTCTACTTCCTGCTTTCATGGAAACAGACATAGGGTTAACATCTTGTGTTTACAAATTTGGTGCTCTGCCTAGACAGCCAGCTGCCACAGCTGAGAGATCGAATTACAGTGGTGATTAGTCACAGAATTAGTCAGGCTAAACTCATACAGGGTACTTTTCTCTATGCTTTCCTTCTCTCCTGTGCAAGAGTTTAGGTCCACTTTAATGAACAGATCCATAGCGATGGTCCCCATTGTTTTCTGTTTTCCTCCGGTACACAAGACCCTCCCCCGCCCTCCTTCCACGTCCCCACTTCCTCAGCATGCCTGTGTTCAGGTGATGTGCAGCCAGTCAACAGAAAGTCTGTAACCAAGCGATCAGACTAGCTGCACTGAAGAAGAGTTTAAAGAAAACCTGAACTGAAAATCAAAAGTCAAAATAAACATACACATGTCATACTTACCTCCCGTTCAGTCTACTCATCAATCTCTTTCTCCTCTCCTGTGTCCTGTTCACTAATATCAATGGAATTTTCTGTCCTCCATTTTGAAAATGGCCATTACCCCATAACCGCTTCCTGGTCAGCACACTGTTAAACTGTAATATCGCCCACTTGAGCCATAGAGAATCATGGACATTACCTTGCACATTCAGTTGTAACTGACAGCAGCTGATATATAACTGTCAGAAACTGGTATATTTCAGTTCTGAAAAAATATTGTCAGAACTGGAAGTGATCGCTGTAAGAAGAAAATGGTGAGCTTCTGAGAGGAACTGACGGTAAGGTAAGTATGTAATATTCATTTGCAGCTACATCATGTGTTTATTTTAAATAATTTTACTCGCTACAGGTTCCCTCTAGGCCTGTTTCACATCTAACAACGCGTGCATTCTCCTGCACGCGTTTTACTAGCCTGCGGCTGTCGTCGGGAATGTGCGGTGCGACTCTGAGTAACGGCGGTAGTATCAATTAACCCGACGGGGAAATGCTGATTCCCGGCGATAAAATGCGCCTGGGTGTGTCGTACCGCAACGCACCAAAACGCAGCGTCGGGTGTGAAAGGTAAAATGAAAGTCTATGAACTTTCCTTTTACCTTCGTTAACGCAAAGTATAGACTTTGCGTTAAAACGCTGAAAAGGGGCTCTGGTGTGAAAGAGCCCTTAATGAATTATAAAGGACGCATTAAATAAATGGTGTTTTTCTGTCCATTATGTTCCTGGCGTTGTTGAATTGGCACGGTACAGCCTGGGACAGCTGACTAGACCAGTGCTCTTTGTAGTTTAATAAGGTTTTATGAGCAGGATGAGCAATTGAGCAATGCGGCTCCAGTAACAGGTCACATGGATAACATCCTACTTAAAGCTCGGCAGGTTCAGCCAGCATTATATGCTGAGATCTGTGTGAGGAAGGCTTTGTTTGCCAGGCCTGTGACAGTAACACAGGGATCCCTACAGAGATGAAACACGCTCTGCTCAGCTTCAGAGGACATCAGAGAGTAAGAGAGAGCATCATAATCAGGAAGCCGAGACACAGATCATTCTTTTACTGCCTGGGAGGTTCATTAGGATTACAGTGGCATTTAAAGCAGCATCTAAGCTTTTCCTCGCAACCCTCCTCCCCCACAGTCTGCTAGCAGGGCCTCACTGATTGGGCAACAGGGATATGTAATGATTGGGTTGTTCCAGTGTATGCTGGGTAATAATAAAAAATAATTTTCATGTTGCATCTTTCTATCTATCATAGTTATCCTCTGTAAAATGTGTCTGCAAAGCAACGTTTTGGAATTTGTACTAGAGAGTTAAAGTGAACCAAGCTCCATTTTTAGTACTCATTTTTTAGCATCTCAATAGCACAATAAAAATGTATGTCAATAATGCGGCTGATTGCTAAACAAAACTAAATTTGACCTCTTCTTTTTACATTTGAAAATTTAGCAGAGGCTTTTCACCCTACTTCCACAGCCTGGGACCACAGACATTTTAG
Organism: Hyperolius riggenbachi; assembly: GCF_040937935.1. NCBI lineage: Eukaryota > Metazoa > Chordata > Amphibia > Anura > Hyperoliidae > Hyperolius > Hyperolius riggenbachi. Next base: position 116,564,636 of record NC_090649.1, on the reverse strand, counting down.
GCAGATCAGAACTGATGTAATTATTTTATTGCACACATTAGCAGAGAGCAAACAAAAGATTTTATCAGTGGGGGTGGGGAGTGGCTTACAACACCGTACTTCAAAGACTTTAGAGAAGTAACAGATGCTATCTTTACACCTTCCGCTGGATAAATAGGCAGCTAGAGGGGGGAAAATGGCAGCTCATATGTGTACATTTAAAAAAGTTGCGGTCAAATTTGGGCGTGATTTACTGGCAAAATTAAAAGTAGTGGTTATTTAGAATAATTGATAAATAATGGTATTTGTAGTATAAAATCGTTAATTACAATTATTACCGGTGTTAACGACATTGATTAACCAAATATATAGTGTTTTAAAACAGATTGGAGTTAATAACAAAAATATATTAACGTTAAATATCGTAATGTAATTCAACAATACACCTTATCCCTACCCTACTCTCACACAGAACCCTCCCTTGGTGGTGCCTAACCCTAACCAGTCCCCTGGTGGTGCCTAACCCTAACCCCCCATGATGGTGCCTAACCCTTACCAACCCTCATGTTGGTGCCTAACCCTAACTATACCTAACCCTACTCTCATACAGAACCCTCCCTGTACTTATCGCTGACCCCTAGACCCCACTGGTGGTGTCTAACCCTAAAACACCCCTGGTGGTGCCTAACACTAAATCTCCCCTGGTGGTGCCTAACCTTAAATCTCCCCTGGTGGTGCCTAACCCTAAAACTCCCCTGGTGGTGCCTAACCCGTAAAACACCCTGATGGTGCCTAACCCGAAAAACCCCCTGGTGGTGCCTAACCCTAAAACCCCCCTGATGGTGCCTAACCACCCCCGGTGATGCCTAACCCTAACCACTTCCCCAAAAATCGTAATAAATATACACAGTATCAGACAATGAAAGTCTAGATTTAGTTTCACAAACCTCTAGTCATCAATCATACTTTTATCGTTTTACGTCAAATTTTGATATTTCGCAACGGCGCCCAAGTGATTAATCTTACTGAAAAATACAGCATTCCTATCTATCTAGTTACTCTACCCTGCATAATACATGGATCATTGGAGTGTACTCAGTGACAGTACAGGGGATGAGTGGATGCCTGAAATGTAACTTCCTGCTGTGTGCAGAATTCTGGGTAAGCCGAGGACAAATGACAGAAAGCTAGAGATGAGAGTTTGGGGAAGTCCTCTTTTCCAAACTCTATATAGTTGCCATAGTTTTCAGAAGTTTACGCTGACATTTTGTTGAATTTTACCAATATTAGAAAGTGGTAGCAGCTGCAAAGTGAAATGGAAATATAATACTTGAATGCATTTGCAGCAGACCTAAACTCAGAACTTCCTCTCTGCTCGAAAAAGATAAGCAACAGCGTAATAACCGTTAAAGAAAACATTTCTTTGTTACAGTTGATACAAATTCTGCAATTAATCTGCAGTGAGTCTGCACTCACCTAAATTATTATTAGGAACACCATACTAATACGGAGTTTGCCCCCTTTCGCCTTCAGAACTGCCTTAACCCTCCTGGCGGTTTGCAAAAAAATCGCCAGGGGGCAGCAAATCTTTTTTTTTAAATTTTTTTTTTTTTTTTCATGTAGCGAGACAAAGTCTCACTACATGATAGCCGCTGCTCAGCGGCATCCCCCCAGCCCCTCCGATCGCCGCCGGCGATCGGAGATCCGGAGATCCCGTTCAAAGAACGGGATCTCCTGGAGGGCTTCCCCCGTCGCCATGGCGACGGGCGGGATGACGTCACCGACGTCATCGACGTCGTGACGTCAGAGGGGACTCCGATCTGCCCCATAGCGCTGCCTGGCACTGATTGGCCAGGCAGCGCACGGGGTCTGAGGGGGGGGGAGGCCGCGGCAAGAGGAATTGCGGCGGATCGGCGGGTAGCGGCGGCGATCGGGCACTGCACGCAGCTAGCAAAGTGCTAGCTGCGTGCAGCAAAAAAAAAATTATGCAAATCGGCCCAGCGGGGCCTGAGCGGTGCCTTCCGGCGGCATAGCCCGAACTCAGTTCGGGCTTACCGCCAGGAAGGTTAATTCTACGTGGCATTGATTCAACAAGGTGCTGAAAGCATTCTTTAGAAATGTTGGCCAATATTGATAGGATAGCATCTGGCAGTTGATGGAGATTTGTGGGATGCACATCCAGGGCATGAAGCTCCTGTTCCATCACATCCCAAAGATGCTCTATTGGGTTGCGATCTGGTGACTGTGGGGGCCATTTTAGTACAGTGAACTCATTGTCATGTTCAAGAAACCAATCTGAAATGATTCAAGCTTTGTGACATGGTGCATTATCCTGCTGGAAGTAGCCATCACAGGATGGGTACATGGTGGTCATGAAGGGATGGACATGGTCAGAAACAATGCTCAGGTTGCCTGTGGCATTTAAACAATGCCAAATTGGCACTAAGGGGTCTAAAGTGTGCCAAGAAAACATCCCCCACACCATTACACCACCACCACCAGCCTGCACAGTGGTAACAAGGCATGATGGATCCATGTTCTCATTCTGTTTACACCAAATTCTGACTCTATCGAGACTCATCAGTAGAGTTGGGCCGAACGGTTCGCCTGCGAACGGTTCCATGCGAACTTCAGTGGTTCGCGTTTGCGTCCCGCAGGCGAACTTTTGCGGAAGTTCGGTTCGCCCCATAATGCACAATGAGGGTCAACTTTGACCCTCTACATCACAGTCAGCAGGCCCAGTGTAGCCAATTAGGCTACACTAGCCCCTGGAGCCACTCCCCCCCTAATAAAAGGCAGGCAGCGGCGGCCATTACGCTCACTCGTGTGCCTGCGTTAGTGAGAGTAGGGCGAGCTGCTGCAGACTGTCTCTCATAGGGAAAGATTAGTTAGGCTTAGCTTGTTCCTGGCTGCATACCTGTTCTGTTCAGTGAGCCCACCATACCTGTTCTGTTCAGTGAGCCCACTGGATACCTGCATACCTGTTCTGTGAACCCACCACTGCATACCTGTTCTGTGAACCCACCACTGCATACCTGTTCAGTGAACCTGCCACTGCATACCTGTTCTGTGAACCCAGCAATGCATACCTGTTCTGTGAACCCACCAATTCATACCTGTTCTGTGAACCCACCACTGCATACCTGTACTGTGAACCCACCACTGCATACCTGTTCAGTGAACCCACCACTGCATACCTGTTCAGTGAACCCGCCACTGTATACCTGTTCAGTGAACCTGCCACTGCATACCTGTTCTGTGAACCCACCACTGCATACCTGTTCTGTTCAGTGAACCCGCCACTGCATACCTGTTCTGTACATCAGCCAGGCGACCATATGGGCTGTAAAGCCACCAAAACCTGCACTCTCGCCATGGTGCGCACCAGTCCAGCACGGCCGTCACTACACAAACAGCTGTTTGCGGTGCGTTACACGGTGAGTTTGGTGTGCCAGTGTGAAGCAGTACCTTAATTACACTACCTGATTGATGTATACACATGCAAGATGTTTGAAAGCACTTTAGGCCTGTCATTTAGCATTCAATGTGATTTCTGCCCTTAAAACGCTGCTTTGCGTCAAATCCAGATTTTTCCCGGGGACTTTTGGCATGCATCCCACTCCTCCACCTGGGGGTCCAGGTGTTAGATCCCTTGAAACATCTATTCCATCACTTTTGTGGCCAGCATAATTTTTTTTTTCAAAGTTCGCATCCCCGTTGAAGTCTACTGCGGTTCGCGATCTTTTACGCGAACCGAACCTTACGCGGAAGTTCGCGAACCCGGTTCGCGAACCTAAAATCGGAGGTTCGGCCCCACTCTACTCATCAGACCAGGCAACATTTTTCCAGTCTTCAACTGTCCAATTTTGGTGAGCTCGTGCAAATTGTAGCCTCTTTTTCCCATTTGTAATGGAGATGAGTGGTACCCCGTGGAGTCTTCTGCTGTTGTAGCCCGTCTGCCTCAAGGTTGTGGCATCACAAATGCTTTGCTGCATACCTCGGTTGTAACGAGTGGTTATTTCAGTCAACGTTGCTCTTCTATCAGCTTGAATCTGTTGGCCCATTCTCCTCTGACCTCTAGCAACAAGGCATTTTCGCCTACAGGCCTGGATGTTTTCCCTTTTCACACCATTCTTTGTAAACCCTAGAAATGGTTGTGCGTGAAAATCCCAGTAACTGAGCAGATTGTGAAATACTCAGACCGGCTCATCTGGCACCAACAACCATGCCACACTCAAAATTGCTTAAATCACCTTTCTTTCCCATTCTGACATTCAGTTTGGAGTTCAGGAGATTGTCTTGACCAGGACCACACCCTTAAATGCATTGAGGCAACCGCCATGTGATTGGTGGATTAAATAATTGCATTAATGAGAAATTGAACAGGTGTTCCTAATAATCCTTTAGGTGAGTCTATTTCCTGCTTTAATGGAAGCAGACATCGGGTTAAAGTGAACCTCCAGACTAAAAATCTACTCAGCAGCACTGAAAAGGATTGGTGTTTCTTTATCAGGTTCACAGCATCAGAACTTTGTTTTTCATACCCTAGCCTATTTTTTAGCTGCTAAGAAGCTAAGCTTCGCCCCATCAAAGAAAACTGCCCAGGTATTTTTCCCCTGATGCTGTGCAAAGCATGATGGAATTTCTGATGTTGTTGTTTTCGTTGCCTAGCAGCTGGGAGGAGTGATCAGGACACAGGACAGTTGGAACTGTGTGTCATGCTCCCTGTCACCTCCTTTCAACCAAAAAGATGGCTGTCCTCATGAAATCACAAACATTTGCCTGTTCTTTTAAAACAGGGTGGGTAAGAGATTATATTACCTATCTATTTTAATTAATATAACTAATGTAACCTAATGACAGCATGTTTGTTTAGGCTGAAGTTCCTCTTTAACATTCTGTGTTTACAAATTAGCTGCCCTGCCGAGGCAGCCAGCTAACACAGCTAAGAGATCAAATTACAGTTGTGATTAGTCACATTTGAGGGGGAATTAGACAGGCTGAACTCTCTAAATACATACAGGGTGCAAATCTTTGTTTTCCTTCTGTCCTGTGCAGGAGTTCAGGTCCACTTTAATGATAAAATAGCTTGTTTATTGATTATGTTATATATGATAACTAACTTAGGACATTCCCCTTCAACCTCTGGTACTACTTACTTAATATAGCCTGAAAACACACTGCCTATGGATATATTGGGCTTGATTCACAAAGCAGTGCTAACCTACTTAGCACGTCTAAAGTCTTTAGACGTGCTAACCAGGGTGCTAAGTAGGTTAGCACCGGATTTCTCAATCAGGTCGCGCGCAAAGTTTTTGCGCGCAAAGTTTTACGCGCGCAAAGTCCTGTGCGCGCGCTAAGTTCCATAGGCTTTAATGGGCACTTCGCACGGTGCGCCCTGCGCTCTGTGCAGTGCGCGCGTAAAACTTTACGCGCATAAAGTTTTGCGCGCGAAAAGCTGGTTTAGACGTGCTAAGGGGGTTTTCACAGGCGTGCTAACAGTTAGCACCGCTTTGTGAATCAAGCCCTATGTATACTACCTATTGCTTTAGATTGTAAGCTCGCAAGGGCAGGGCTCTCTCACCTTTTTTGTCTTGGCATTTTATTCATCATGTCACATTATGTACCCCTTGCATGTTTCTTACTTTGTACAGTGCCATGGAGTATGTTGGTGCTTTAAAAATCAATGATGATGATATGATTATTATATACAATCTTGTCCTGCAATGTTCACACTCCTCATACTTTCCCTGCAGGTGGCAGTGCATGGAAATCCAAGTATTGATAGCACAATCAAATGTTGGTGGCATGATTGGTAAGGTGGCCATACATTAGGTGACTTGGTGGCCGATCGACCATCTGATTCGATTATTATAACCGGAATAGGATGAAAATCGGTGCAACTAAGTGCATGCCCAATCGGCGATGTAACCAGTTTCGGGCTGAAAGTTACTATAAAAAGTTTAGCCAATCCTACCTAATGAAATACCATTGTCCCTGCGTCCCTGTGTCCATGCTTTTGCGCTACTGTACACGTGTAGCACAGGTGGCCGTTGGGACAGGAGGAGGACGAGGCCAGGGGGGCGGGTGTGTGCGCGCGGAGCGGGGGTGGTGTTTGTGAGGGCGGTGGCTGTCACGGGTGGGAGGGGAGGGGGGTTGTGAGAGTCTATTTTTAAACGGGCTTAGGTCTGCTAGTATTAAATAAATAAGCATGACAGACTTTTCTTTTATCTATGGCTATAACTTGGGCTGTGCTGTTTGTAGTTACTCTATTAGCACCATGGACAGCAACACTGCCTTATTCTGCTGAATTGTAGCATTCTCAGGGGAAACAACCTGAATTCTCTCTCCGCTTTCACATAGTGGGGATGGTTACTATCATACTAATTCTGCCATTTAGCTGTGAAAAACTTTCCTAGATTAAACAAAGCATGAAATACCCTCGGGAATAAATGGAAGACACTTTTCTTACTAGCTCAGTTGTTGTTCACATTATTAATGTCATTGTTACTATTTGAAACTGAACTCCCAGCAAACATAATATTTCATCTTTCAAATGTAGATGTTATCAGTAATATAAAAACACAAGTCTTACATCAAACACTGCTGCAGTTTTATATAACTAAATGCAGAACGCAGGGCTGCCTGAGGCTGCAGGGCTTTTATGTGCCTCAAGTCAAGCCTCCCTTACTTATACAGACATTACAAAACTACTCTATATAGCCATAATGTATGATGCTCCGCCCCTGGTGTAATGCTCCACCCCCATTGCATCGCACTACAGGCAACTACATTTATATGACCCTGCAGCAGAGCGCACCTACAGGGTCATATGCATAATGCACCCCACCCCCCGCATGCCCCTTGCTGCGTATCGTATTTCCTGCTAGAGTTGGGCCGAACGGTTCGCCTGCGAACGGTTCCATGCGAACTTTCGTGGTTCGCGTTCGCGTCCCGCAGGCGAACTTTTGCGGAAGTTCGGTTCGCCCCATAATGCACCATGAGGGTCAACTTTGACCCTCTACATCACAGTCAGCAGGCCCAGTGTAGCCAATTAGGCTACACTAGCCCCTGGAGCCACTCCCCCCCTACTAAAAGGCAGGCAGCGGTGACCATTACGGTCACTCGTGTGCCTGCATTAGTGAGAGTAGGGCGAGCTGCTGCACACTCTCTCTCATAGGGAAAGATTAGTTAGGCTTAGCTTGTCCCTGGCTGCATACCTGTTCTGTGAACCCACCACTGCATACCTGTACTTTGAACCTACCACTGCATACCTGTACTGTGAACCCACCACTGCATACCTGTTCTGTGAACCCACCACTGCATACCTGTTATGTGAACCCACCACTGCATACCTGTTCTGTGAACCCACCACTGCATACCTGTTCTGTGAACCCACCACTGCATACCTGTTCTGTGAACCCACCACTGCATACCTGTTCAGTAAACCCACCACTGCATACCTGTTCTGTGAACCCACCACTGCATACCTGTTCAGTGAACCCACCACTGCATACCTGTACTGTTCAGTGAACCCGCCACTGTATACCTGTTCTGTTCAGTGAACAGTTTGGTGTGTCAGTGTGAAGCAGTACCTTAATTACACTACCTGATTGATGTATACACATGCAAGATGTTTTAAATCACTTTAGGCCTGTCATTTAGCATTCAATATGATTTCTGCCCTTAAAACGCTGCTTTGCGTCAAATCCAGATTTTTCCCGGGGACTTTTGGCGTGTATCCCACTCCGCCATGCCCCCCTCCAGGTGTTAGACCCCTTGAAACATCTTTTCCATCACTTTTGTGGCCAGCATACATTTTTTTTTTCAAAGTTCGCATCCCCATTGAAGTCTATTGCGGTTCGCGAACTTTAACGCGAACCGAACCTTTCGCAAACCTAAAATCGGAGGTTCGGCCCAACTCTATTTCCTGCTTCACAGGAAGTACGTCACTGGGTTTCCTGTTGCATTCATTTGATTTCACGCATGCGCACCACGGCCGCCAGCAAATGAAAAAACCAATGTCTGCGTACCCCATTGACTTATATGCATTCCGATTGGGCGGCAGCTGATTGGGAACTTCCGGCGCAATGCGGTAAGTGTGCTAGGACCTATTGCCTTGCATTGTCATTGCGTTACCCTGCGGTAAAACTGGGTAACGCAATGCACACTTGCAAGGAAAGTGTAAAAGGGGCCTCAGTCTTTGTGTAGCTACCTGAGCTTTGCATGGCCTATTGTTTAAGGTGGCCACACACCATACAATTTTTTAAATATCTGTTCAGTTCAAGAATAGCAATCAATTTATCAAATCGAAAACAAAGAAAAGCTCTCGATTTTTTTTTGGGACAACCTATAGAAATTATGGAATTGGTGAAAAATTGGATCTTTTAATTGTGAGGTGCATGGCCACCTTTAGACCCTACATATAGCCTGAGATAGGAGTAACAGATGAGGTGGCACTTCCTGATGGAGGCACTGCATGGAACTTGGTAGTTTTAGAAAGTTAGACAAGGAGACAGGTTTACTTAACAGTTGAAAAAAAAAACAATAGCTGAGCCTATTATAAAGGCATCTGTCTCTCAATCCCAGCCTTCATTATGTGCGGTACGCCATCGGTTTGGAATGAACGCTGACAAGATGCGGCCTTTACTTAATGATACGTGTGCTGCGCCGAGCAGTGACAGCTGAATAACAGCAGTAGGTGTTACCATGGTTACCATAGGAGCTGGGAAGAGAGTATCCAGTTCTCAATGGGGCAATAGATGGGAGGTGGTGGCAGGGGGGCTTGTAGATTGTAAAGGAGTTGTATTTAACCGAACACAAAGGAAAACAATCCAGAAGAAAAAATATATGATGCGTACACCCAGCTGAACCGCAGTCGTCACAAAGAGCCTGCCTTATGTAACTGAGCGCGAGGGGGCAGAGCATCGTGTTGTACAATGAATCGAGTTTTTCGTCGGCTCCAAACTGTAAAACCAGCACAAAGAAATGAAGGTGAGAGTAAAGCTTACAGCAAGCAGTTTTGCATGTTTCAAACAGACCGAAGAATATGAACGAAAATAGGACTTCACTTAAAGAGAACCCAAGGTGGGTTTGAAGAATATTATCTGCATACAGAGGCTGGATCTGCCTATACAGCCCAGCCTCTGTTGCTATCCCAAACCCCCCAAAGGTCCCCCTGCACTCTGCAATCCCTCATAAATCACAGCCACGCTGCTGACACACAGCTTGTCAGAGCTGGCTGTGTTTATCTCTATAGTGTCAGTCTGCTGCTCTCCAAACCTCCTGCAGAACTCCAGTCCCCGCCTGCATCCCGTCCCTCCCTGCTGATTGGAGGGAAGGGACAGGGGCAGGGACCGGAGCTATGCAGGAGGCGGGGGAGCAGCTGAGACTGACACTACAGATGTAAACACAGCCTCACAGCACGGCTGTGATTTATGAGGGATTGCAGAGTGCAGGGGGACCTTAGTGGGGTTTGGGATAGCAACAGAGGCTGGGCTGTAAAGGCAGATCCAGCCTCTGTATGCAGATAACATTCTTTAAACACACCTCGGGTTCTCTTTAAAATTCATACTTCATTATGAAAAATTGGGCAAACAAAATTGATGCAGAAGCGAAACTGTGGCCAACAGCAACCAATTGATTTCTTTGTCATACCAAGAAGGAAATCTGATTGGTTATTAAAGTGGGATAAAACTGACATAACATTCAATAAAAATGTGTTTTTCTACTTTGTATTACCCATACAGTTACCATATTTTCTTTTGTGCACAAGTAATATTGTTTGTGCACAAATTACAAGGCCCCAAAGTACAGTGTATCTGCTCTGAAAGCTGCATTTGCACTTTCTCGCATAGCTGCTGTTTTTATATATTAAAATCTATCTAGCGATCACGTCTCAGCTGCACACATACTAGAAGCAGAGAGAGCTCAGTGTCAGCACTTTGCTAATGTTTACTAAATATATCTGACAAAGGAATGTAAACAAACAATAATGTTATCACCTCTTTGGATGTGGCTAGAATCCTGAAGCAAGGAGCTTTCCACTGAAGAGCAAAGTGCTGTGTTTAACTGTTTGTATTTTGAATGCTGTTCTGCTACATTTTTTGTGGTAGTATGTTTAACCACCCTGGCGTTCTGATTAAATCGCCAGGGTGGCTGCGGGAGGGTTTTTTTTAAATAAAAAAAAAACTATTTCATGCAGCCAACTGAAAGTTGGCTGCATGAAAGCCCACTAGAGGGCGCTCCGGAGGCGATCTTCCGATCGCCTCCGGCGCCCAGAATAAACAAGGAAGGCCGCAATGAGCGGCCTTCCTTGTTTTGCTTATATCGTCGCCATAGCGACGAGCGGAGTGACGTCATCGACGTCAGCCGACGTCCTGACGTCAGCCGCCTCCGATCCAGCCCTTAGCGCTGGCCGGAACTTTTTGTTCCGGCTGCGCAGGGCTCAGGCGGCTAGGGGGGCCCTCTTTCGCCGCTGCTCGCGGCGAATCGCCGCAGAGCGGCGGCGATCAGGCAGCACACGCGGCTGGCAAAGTGCCGGCTGCGTGTGCTGCTTTTTATTTCATTGAAATCGGCCCAGCAGGGCCTGAGCGGCAGCCGCTGGCGGTGTTGGACGAGCTGAGCTCGTCCAGACCGCTCAGCTGGTTAAAGAGAAACTCCGACCAAGAATTGAACTTTATCCCAATCAGTAGCTGATACCCCCTTTTACATGAGAAATCTATTCCTTTTCACAAACAGACCATCAGGGGGCGCTATATGACTAATATTGTGGTGAAACCCCCCCACAAGAAGCTCTGAGTACCGTGGTACTTCTGGCAGTTTCCTGTCTGTGAACCTTGTTGCATTGTGGGAAATAGCTGTTTACAGCTGTTTCCAACTGCCAAAAAAACATGCAGCAACTACATCACCTGCCAACAGTAAAAATGTCACCATGTAATAAATGTCCGAATGTAAATCGGGCATTTAAAAGATTTTACAATGGGCAAACACTGACTAAATCATTGATACATAATTATTGTAAAAATGAAGCACTTTTTTATTAAATTATTTTCCTATTTAAAGGGAACCCGAGGTGAGAGGTATATGGAGGCTGCTGTATTTATTTCCTTTTAAACCATGCCAGTTGCCGGGCTGCCCTCCTGATTCTGCGTCTCTAATACTTTTAGCCATAGACCTTGAACAAGCATGCAGCAGATCAGGTGCTCTGACTAGGCTGACTCAGGTTTTACTGGATTCACCATATGCTTGTTCCAGGGTTTTACTCAGACACTACTTATGCTAGAGGATCAACAGGGCTGCCATGCAACTGGCATTGTTTGCAAGGAAATAAATATGGCAGCCTCCATATAACTCTCACCTCGGGTTTCCTTTAAGGCTGTAAATAATCTTTTAGAGCAAAGTCAAAATGTAGAGTTTTATACCATTTTATGGACTACAGCTCCTCTACTGTACTACGGTGCTATGGTGTAATGTTGCCTTTTACAGGTACAATTTCTACTAAGTAATCATATTTTCAATTATACAGATCAAATTGTGTGAAACGATAGAAGAAGGTGGGCTCAATCGATCCTAAATGATTGCAGGATGGATTATTTAATGATTTTATAGAAAGTAAGAATATTCACTAAAAAGTCCTCTGGGTATTATTCCATTAGCCGGGCGCAACCACTAGGTGGCGTTAATTACTATTCCCCCTCCAAGCCGCCATGGATAGTAGGGCAAGATGTAACTCTGCTGCTGGTTGCACCCGGCTAAGGGAAAAGAACCGCCCTCTGTTATTGGGCACCTGGTTCATGCGGCATCTGCGGTAACGGCTTGCGGCACCTCTTTTAGCCCATGCTAAATGCTTTCCTGTTTCAAGCAAATAAGCATTCGGCATCAGTTACCGGCGTTTCATCGTCGCATCTCGTTTTGAGCCTCCTAGAGGGACACAGAGTTGCTGAACATAGCCGATACTGAACGCTACACGTAGTATCCAGGACAAGACAATCGGAATCTAGCATGGCATTTACACGAATGACGCAAAAAGCTGTAATCGTTGTTTAAAAAGCACTTCCATTTAGTTGAATGGACAGGGCTTGATTACTTTTGAATGCCGCCACTGCCACGTTTAGACGCAGTGTGCACCAGCCCTAAGACTTGTCAGCACTCCTCTAGTAATAAATCATTAGCTCCAATATTGGTGACCTGTGATGAGTTTTCCCAGTACAATTAGACAGGGGCAGGTTTATCATTTCAGCTGCTGAGGGCCAGCTGCTGTCATACATCTTTTCCTCACTTCCCATTTTCTTTATACAGAAACCCCTCCCTGCTTAGCCTCTGACCAGGTGGTTAAATCTGCAGCTTCCTGTCTGGTGGTGCTGAGTGACCTCGTGATGTCATGACAACACATCCCATGCTGGGCCTCACTCACTGTGAACCCCGTACATCTTCAACCAGACCATTAGCAGTGTGGGGGAGGCTTTGTCCGAAATGTCAATTAGGTGGTCCCCTTCCCCCATCACCCTTCCAAACACGTAGCTAGGGATCTCCAGCATGAAATAATAATCAATGAAAATGAATGATGTGCTTTAGGCTGGCTGTCCCCCTAAGGCCACAGCGCCGGGTCATAGGTGTGCCTTCATCGCAAATAATATGTCTTTTTTTTTTGGCACCGTACACGCTCCATTAATTTCCTTCAAATGAAATTTCAATTACATTTTCCTGGTTTCCTGTTCAGCAAGTTAATTTCGGATCACTGCTATTCTTTAATATGCTTCCGTCTTTCAGTGTTTCTGGCAATGGGATGGATGCTTTTCAGCAGAAACAGAAATACCAAATATATTTCATCGGGTGGCCCCCAAAGTAGTTGACAGTATGTAATCTAATTTCTCTATTAAAGCAAATCTGTAGTGATAAAAACATCAGATACTTACCTATAGAGAGGGAAAGCTTAGGATCCTATATAGAACCTTCCCTGTCCCTCTTGGTCTCCTCATTCTAGAGCTGTCCCCTGATGAAGAACTTGTGTCACCAAGTGCCCCACGTGAAGACAGTCCACTCCGTACTGCGCATGCGTGAGTGCATGCTCCCGCATGTGCAGTATGGAGCCACCTGTCTTCTGGAGACCTCAGAGACACGAGTGCTCTCTAATCTTCTGAGGGTCCCTGAGGGACGTATTCCAGCAGTTGGTTAAATACATACAATAGGGGTGACATCCCTTGAACAAGGGATCCGAGAGGGGGCAGGAAAGACTCAATAGGATCGAGAGTCATCCTTCTCCATAGGTAAGTATCAGACTTTTTTTTAATAGGTTCAGTTTTACCTTAAATAGAATTCTACTTCAGATTAGTGACGAGCAAAAATGCAAATATTCTTTTCACACAAATTTTCATAAAAGTACTAGAAAATTTGATTTTTGAAAATCATTTTACAAGTTCTGAGAAAATACCATGAATGCCTGCAAATTCCACAAATGTATTTTTGCAGAAACAGCACGTTTGGGAAAATTACTTTATAGACATACTCAGGGGGTTGTCTGATATATTGCTAGTGAGAAGGTTCCTGGGTCAATTGCATTGCATGGAATCATGGGAGTCCTTCTATGAAGTGAAAAGAAATTAGTTCCTGTTTAATTTTTCATTAGCAAGCACATTTCAATTGTAGCCCTTATTTTCCATGAAAGAAAATTTGAATTTTTACTTTTTATAATCATTTTTAGCCCCGTAAGATTATTTGAAATTTTTTTTTTCCAAAAATAGCATTTATGAGGTGAATATTCAAGCACAGCACTGCTTCAGATAACCCAACAGGCAGGTGAAGGCTTAATGCTTACAGTGGCTGACTTATTACTGCAAATACATACAGAAATCAGAAATAGATCACCCAGCTGTGTGACTCCATATCGCCTACATGCCCCCAATCTTCCCGTGCGCCTGCATAGCCCGTGCCCATGACATAAATGATATGTGACATTATTTAGTGGGCCATGGATAATCATTTGTAGATTGAAGTCTTAGTTTCCCATAATAGCAGATAATTAGCCAGCTACATATACATATAATTATATGGCTAGCAGCCGACAAGTTTTTCACGGCACTAATGAGCTCCGACAAAGAAGACAGTGCCACGGTGTTGGCTAATCTTATTATCCAGCAATTGTCATCATTATCCACGTTTTGACATTATCAAACTTTACATTTAAATGCAAATGCATCCTCAATTACTTTATATTAGCCCATTTAAATATTACCCATGATTCCCTCATTAGGTTCCGCACTGTAGCATAAAGGAGGAGAATGCTTGATTTCTGATATTAACCAGAAGGACTAATATAGTTTATATGTTTTTTTCATTCTTTCCATGAATTATTGGTTTCTTCCAGGAGCAGATAATAAAAATGTGTGTGATGGTGACAACACACAATATAAAATGATCCAATTGTATGGCAATTCGAGAAAAATCAGTTGTATATAAAAAGCTTTTTTTTTAAATTTGTTTGAGAAATCTGATCAAATTTCCATTTTCTTTTTTGACAAAAGAAGATCAGGAGTGGTGGATTTTTCTACTTGATTTTTATGAAAATTGAATGACCCCAAACATTTTTTCCGAGTTTTCAATAATTTTTTTTTATTATTTGGGAACAATCTAACACAGGTGTGTGATGCATTGATCAGGTTATTAAAATGTTACAATCAATCTGAAATAAAATGATCACCCAAGCAGCTCAGGGTGACCCAGAACCACTTGGAAAGGATAGGAGACTAAATGAGACCGAAAAGCCCTCCTACTCCTTCTTTTTCCTCTCATTTTTAAACTTTTTCAAATTAAAATCAAAAGCAAATAGGTGAATGGAAGGCCTACAGAGGAGTTGCCACTTCTTAAAGAGAATCTGTACTCTAAAATTCTTACAATAAAAAGCATACCATTCTATTCATTATGTTCTCCTGGGCCCCTCTGTGCTGTTTCTGCCACTCCCTGCTGCAATCCTGGCTTGTAATTGCCAGTTTTAGGCAGTGTTTACAAACAAAAAACATGGCTGCTAACTAGCATGTGATAGGCTGAGAGGAGCTCAGTCTGTGACTCATACAGAGCCTGGAGGGGGCTTGGAGAGGGTGTATATAACTTCTGTCCTATCACAAGCAGAGCAGCACATTCCTGCCTGAGTGCCTGAGCCCGACAAAGCCGTCAAAGGAAAGAAGATTAGATTATATAGCAGAGATAATACAGCCACTGTGCAACTAGGAAAGGCTGCAGAAAGACAGACCACATTAGAACAGGTATAGGAACTTATAGGATAGAAGAAATAAGGCTGAACATTTTGTTACAGGGTCTCTTTAATTCTGGTCTGCATTGTAAATGACAGGCCTATTCAGCTTCAGCGAGGGCGACACCTAACGTCACACCTTCTTAGTATACAGCAGCAAGCAGCCCCATTCACAGCACTTGCTATTACGTCTTTTAGCTGGGATGCTTCAGGTCAAATGACCATAGTTTGATCATACACATTGTGAAGAAGATTGGCCTTACCTGTTACATCTGGCCCTCAGCTCACAGGAGATGGTGTATTTAGAACTACACCTGGCTCTAGGCTTTAAAGTGTACGTATAGTTGTCCTTCTAGTTGCCACATTAGTTGCCACATTTAAGTCCAGCCCACTTTCCCCATGTGACCAGCCTACCTCCTGATGCCACGCCCATTGTGGATTAGTGCCATGGGGCAATGACCTTATATAAAGAGAGCACATCATGCGCTCATCATTGGCCTGCAGTCATGCACACTAACATCTCATCTGGGACAGGAGGGGGGCGTGAAGTGGTCCTGAAGAGGAGAGCGCAGCTGGAATGATGTGGGGAAGGGCAGAAAGGCCTTTCAGAGGCTGCTCTACCTTCCTATGGGAGTACAGGTCCACTTTAAAGATTTATTATGTCTTCTGGTAATCTATCAGAAGCCAGATTGGTAGCCTGAGCTATAGGAAAGTGTGCATTTGCATTTTGTCTTATATGATAAATCGTGCCCCTTTAAGCAGAATGTGTAGTAGGAGCCAAGTGCTTCATTCTCTTAATATTGTAGCATCCATTATTAATGTCAGTTGGGTTTGCATGGAGAGTAAGCGCTGATGTTGTTGGGAAGGAAATCTTCCGTCACTGCCTCTCCACACGCACCTTATCCTCCTTCATCTCCTGTTTATTTCATTATCAGAACAATAACATTGCCTTTTAAGATGGGGTTTTAATTAGTTGCCTCGGTGGCTTCCTCCCCGGAGCTTGCCGAGTGCAAATTTCTAAAGTACCATGAAGTGCTATCCAGCCAAATTAATCTTTGTGATTAATATCACTTACCTTTGTGATGCAGAGTAGCAGCAATGGAGATAATGAGCAAGGGGAAGACAAGATGATGCTTAGTGGGGGATCTGCTCCATGCAAAGGGAAAGGAATGATGGGTAACCTGCTGAACAGACAGCTCACACTGGCACAGAGCAGAATGCTAAGCAAGGACAACTAGAGGTATTCAAATAGGAAAAAATAACCAAAAGGCTTTAAATGTGTTTTGGGGGTACAGATAGGAGCCTGCAGGGAAGAGAAACGCGCATACTTACCTCTCCTGTAGCATCTTCCAGGCAGGCATACAGACATAGCTCCCAACTGTCCCTCCTCTCCTGCAGCATCTCCCAGGCAGGCATACAGACATAGCTCCCAACTGTCCCTCCTCTCCTGCAGCATCTTCCAGGCAGGCATACAGACATAGCTCCCAACTGTCCCTCCTCTCCTGCAGCATCTTCCAGGCAGGCATACAGACATAGCTCCCAACTGTCCCTCCTCTCCTGCAGCATCTTCCAGGCAGGCATACAGACATAGCTCCCAACTGTCCCTCCTCTCCTGCAGCATCTTCCAGGCAGGCATACAGACATAGCTCCCAACTGTCCCTCCTCTCCTGCAGCATCTTCCAGGCAGGCATACAGACATAGCTCCCAACTGTCCCTCCTCTCCTGCAGCATCTTCCAGGCAGGCATACAGACATAGCTCCCAACTGTCCCCCCTCTCCTGCAGCATCTTCCAGGCAGGCATACAGACATAGCTCCCAACTGTCCCTCCTCTCCTGCAGCATCTTCCAGGCAGGCATACAGACATAGCTCCCAACTGTCCCCCCTCTCCTGCAGCATCTTCCAGGCAGGCATACAGACATAGCTCCCAACTGTCCCTCCTCTCCTGCAGCATCTTCCAGGCAGGCATACAGACATAGCTCCCAACTGTCCCTCCTCTCCTGCAGCATCTTCCATACAGACACAGCTCCCTCTTTTGGAGAGACAGTTCCTCTTTCGGAACCCTGGCTCTCTGTCCCTTTTTCTTCCTCATTTGTCCCTCTTTCAAGACTGATATACAGAATTGTCTAAATATATGTATTTTTCTACTGTAAAATGAGTTTATTTGACTCTAAACTTTATTACCATATATTTCTCATTTTAAAATGTTAATATGATGGAAAATGAGCTAGGGTAGAAAGAACCAGTCTGGTTTGAATGATAAAACATCAATTTTTTCTTATGAAATCTTTATGGTGTGTGCAACTAGGAGTGTGTCATTAGCGTGATTAGGGGTGTGGCAGGGGTGTGGCAGGGGTGTGACTTTACTGTCCCTCTTTCTTAGCTCAAAAAGGTGGGAGGTATGATACAGATCACCCCACTGTGTATTACTGCTAATATACAGCCCGAACGTATTGTTACAATAAGCCTGATTTACTCTCTTGAACAGTGGCCTTGTTCCAGCCTGATCTTCTAATCGTGCGAGTTTTGCTGATCGAAAGGGAGCTGTGATTATCATTGTAATTGTTGTGCCCTGTTTCCACTGATACAATTAGATTTTCCTCCAAACTCTTCAACGCCACAGCTCGTTGCGAGGGCAATGTAAGTCTATGGGGACACGACAGAAGGAGCAAAATCTCTGAGAGGCCGCTGCAAACTCTGCAGTGCATTGCCGCATGATCCGTGCCTACTGCACTAATTATGCAGCAATGCAAGTCCATGATGGCACAGTAAGTGTAAGTGCCCGGTTGCGGCAGGCAGGCGCAGAGCGATGCAACATCAGTGATGTACAGTACTTCCTGTCCAGCAGGGAGCATGTCACTGAGCAGGGGTGGGGCTACGCATATTACCCTGTCAGCGCACTCTGCATGGGGCAATGGTGCAGTGCGATGGTCCTGGTGGGTGTGTGGGTGTGCGCGCGCGAACGGTATTATTTTTTTACAGTGGATTTGGAACTGAGGTTTATATTACAGTATTAGATTATTGCTGGTTATGTCTGATTACGCCTTTCTGACTGATCCTTGTGGTTTTCCAGCCTGTGAGTTGCTGTCAGCATTGCCTCCTTGTATGTATGGCATGTCTAGCAGAAGCATATGTCTTCCTGCAGCCTCCCTGTATGATTCTGCCGCCAGTGCTTCTGTTTCCCTTCCTCCTAACCCACATCCCCTGCCATAAATCACACCTTCCTCTCCTTCCCTGAACCGCCAGCCTCTGTCTACAGGATGCAAAACACTTTCCACATCTCCCTCTCAGACTGGCAGCTATATCAGTGGCGTTATGCAAGAACACGATCGTGCGCATCTTGCCAAGTCTGGTCATAAAACGGAGAACCTGTCATTTTGTGTGCCTATTAGGTATGGCTGAAAGGATCATTGAATTCTTGCAGTGCTGGGTCCCATGTTCATATCCAAGCTAGGACACTATCTGCAAGGAGTTTATACAGTATGTCCTCCCCATGGCTGTGTGGGTTTCCTCCATGCTCTCCAGTTTCCTCCATTCTGAAAACATTCAGATAAATTAATTGGCTTTCCCCTAAATTGGCCCTAGCCTACGATACATACACTACACGATACATACGTAGAAATAGGACTATGGCAGGTATTAGATTCTGAGCCCCTCTGAGGGACAGTTAAGTGGGAAGACAATATACTCTGTACAGTGCTGCTGAAGATATCTGCACTATATAAATACTAAATAATAACAATAATAATAATTTAAAATACAAATGACTTTGGTTGGGAAAAAAAGTTGAGAGATGAGAGAAACATGTTTCCTAATGCTAAAATAGAGTCCTCAATGTTCTTATTCAAAATGAGTGATAGGATTCCTGCAATTCCTGATTCATTATCTGGGGACAGTGACGGACAGGGAGGGAATGGGGAAGCATGACCTTACAGAGAATATAGGACCTCGTTGCTGACAAGCGACAGTAACCACCCCAGTGATAAATGTCTGTGGATCAGTGATGAGCCAGTGCTGAGTTCCAGGATCTCGTGTTTGACCTGGCCTGATCATTAAGTCTGCTATATGAAGTGCTGGGGTAGTCTGTTTGCTTCACTTATACATTAAACTTAATGGTGTGTATTGGACAAACTGCTAATGCTGCTGTGTCATCTGTAATAGTAGGTGCTAAAGTCACTCAATAGCATTGTGAATTATATACAGTCACGCATAATGTACTGGCTACATGAAAAAAATTGTAAGATGGTATCAGATCGAGGGGATAGAGATGTATCTCTGTTACTGAACAACTCTGACCTTATACTACAGTAAGTATAGTAACAATATAACAGTTTTACCACACAATAATGTTGCCAATAAGGTTTCCTCACAAAAGGATCATTACTTCCTGTCCTGCTGGCTGGCTGATGCAGCAGTATGAGATATCACTTGCATCCTGTTCTTCTGCTTTGGACATCTTGGACAGATTATGGGTGGAGAAGCCTCACCCCAGCCCAGCCTACTTAAAGTGTACCAGAGATAAAAAATAATAAAAGATGTATACATACCTGGGGCTTCCTCCAGCCCCATGCACACGGATCGCTCCCACGCCGCTGTCCTCCACTGCCTGCAGCTCCGGTACCGGGTTCCGTTATTTCAGCCAGTCGCGGCTAGTCTGCGCAAGAGGAAGTACGCCCTCTACGTAGCCCTTCAGCGAGTTACGTAGAGATCACTCTTCCTCTTGCGTAGACTGGCGGTGACTGGCCGAAGTAACGAAACCTGATACCAGAGACATTGGCACACTGGCAGGGGACATTGGCAGATCTGATACTTCAGATTTAGTTACTCCACTAGCACGTTACTGTACATGACAGTCCAGCAATGTGCGACAGACATTATGACAAGGTCTCATTTGTGAATTGTAGAATTCAGTAGCAGAAATAAGTGGAATATATGCATGCTAATATTTAAAAATACAAGAATACAATATACAATAATACAAGAAATCTTAAAGTGGACCTGAACTCTTGCACAGGACAGAAGGAAAACAAAGAGAACGCACCCTATATGTATTTAGAGAGTTTAGCCTGTCTAATACCCCCTCTTCTGCGACTAATCACCGCTGTAATTTGATCTCTCAGCTGTGTCAGCTCAGGAATCTCTTTTGTCACAGCAGAGCAGCTAGTTTGTAAACACAGGATGTTAACAATATGTCTTTTTCCATGAAAACAGGAAGTAGACACACTGTAGATTTATTGCAAGATTTGCATCAGTTGTAACAAAGAAATGTTTTTCTTTAAAGGTTATTATGCTGTTGCTTATCTTTTAGAGCAGAGAGGAAGTTCTGAGTGTAGGTCCACTTTAAAAAAAAAAAAAAAAAACATTGGAAGGTCCAACTCCTCTGAAATATTGATGCACTTTTCGGCCTCTTGCACACTGCAAGCGGTTCAGATTCAGATTCCGCTTTTTAATCTGTTTTTACTTCCGATTCCGATTCAGATTTGCAGTTTGCTCCTTGCACACTGCAAATCGGAATCTGAATCGGAGGTAAAAACTGATTAAAAAGCGGAATCTGAATTGGAATCGCGTGCAGTGTGCAAGAGGCCTTCTTCTCTCATTGACTGTTATTATTTAGCCATTTACTGTGTTAATTGGACTGTTCTTATCCACAGTGGGAAGAAGTGAGTGGCTACGATGAAAACCTCAACACGATTCGCACCTACCAAGTGTGCAACGTCTTTGGGCCCAACCAGAACAACTGGCTGCGCACCACCTTCATCCCTCGGAGGAACGCCCAGCGGGTCTACGTGGAGATGCGTTTCACCGTCCGGGACTGTAGTAGCCTTCCTAACGTGCCAGGATCTTGCAAGGAAACCTTTAACTTATATTACTACGAGTCAGACTCTCATGTTCCGAATAAAGACTCGGCATTTTGGAACGACGCTCCTTATCTTAAGGTAGACACCATAGCTGCTGATGAGAGCTTCTCCCAGGTGGACTTTGGTGGGAGACTGATGAAAGTGAACACTGAGGTGCGTAGTTTTGGCCCGCTAACTCGCAGTGGCTTTTATTTAGCCTTCCAGGATTATGGAGCATGTATGTCTCTCCTGTCTGTCCGTGTCTTCTTCAAAAAGTGCCCCACTGTGGTTCAGAATTTTGCAGTCTTCCCAGAAACCATGACTGGGGCAGAGAGTACGTCACTGGTGATAGCGAGAGGAACCTGCATCCCTAATGCCGAGGAGGTAGATGTACACATCAAACTGTACTGCAATGGCGATGGAGAATGGATGGTTCCTATTGGTAGATGCACCTGCAAAGCTGGCTATGAACCTGAAAATCATACTGTCTGCAAAGGTAAGACCTCACGTCTCTCTGTTGTTACGAAGTTCTACAGATATGAATATTAATGGAAACTATGGGCTTGATTCACAAAGCGGTGCTAACAGTTAGCACGCTGGTGAAAAGCCCTTTATCACGCCTAAACTCAGTTTAGGCGTGATAAGTTTAGGTGTGATAAGTTTAGGCATGATAAGTTTAGGCATGATAAGTTTAGGTGTGATAAGTTTAGGCGTGATAAGTTTAGGCGTGATAACTATAGCACCAACTGGGTTAGCACCGCAGTGCACAGCTGATCAAAAGTTTTGCGCTAGCAAAGTCTGGTGTACTTCGCATAGAGTTTAATGGCGCTGCTTTGCGTGTGGGACTTGCGGACGATCTAAACTTATCTAAACTTATCACGCCTAAACTTATCACACCTAAACTTATCACGCCTAAACTTATCACGCCTAAACTGGCTTTTCACCAGCGTGGTGCAATGGTTATCACGCCTAAAGTCTCTAACTGGGTTAGCACCGCTTTGTGAATCGAGCCCTTAAAGTGGGATAAATCTCTGATATAACATTGAATACAAATGTGTTTTCCTACTTCTTATTACCCAGACAGTTATCACATTTGCTTTTCTGCACAAGTAATATTGCCTGTTTACAAATTACAAGTTCCCAAAGTACAGTTAATTTGCTCTGAAAGCTGCCATTGCATTTTATTGTATGGCTGCTGTATTTTTATATTAATATCTGTTTAGTGATCATTTCTCACCTCTCTCTGCTTCTCAGCTCAGTAGAGGTTAGTTTCAGCAGGCTGCTGGCTGTATATTAATTGTAGCAACCGAGGAATGTAAACAAAACATAATGTTATCACTTCTTTGGATGTGGCCCAAAGCAGCAAGGAGCTTTCCACTGAACAACAAAGTGTTGTGTTCTACTGTTTAAATGCAATTTGTTTTGTAGCAGTGGGCTTTATGCTGTAAATAATCGTTCAGAACAAAGAGGAAATGCTGGGTTTCATTCCACTTTAAGACACAATCACCAGTAATTTCAATGATGTTGTCCACCCAAAATAATTTAGTGTTACATTAAAGAAGGGAATATAAGTAAAGAAACTTGGTAGTGATATGTAGTAGAATGCTGTAAATTATCCAGGATACCCACTTTTATGTTACTTTTACCTGGTTTTAGTATATATCTATATATTGCGGTATATTGGTATGTTCCGGTAATTTCACCCTACCATTGGTGCTCAGCCTAGGCTGTTTAGCTGTGTGGAATTCTCCTCCCATAGCATTCCGGTAACCAGGTTTATTTTGTACTTTCTTCGGAACTCTTAGTAAATGAACATTCCACATTGATGCACCTGACAGGACTAACCTGTGATACGGTTTAGAATGTAAATAGGGTAGATGAAAGATTTTACAATTGGCAAACACTGACTAAACAATTTATAAATGAATATTGTAAAAAAAATAAGCAATTTTTTCATGCTCTGGCAATGTAGACGTTCCCTTGCTGCAGGTGTTCTTGCAGTTAAAGGGTCAGTATGCTGCAGGTGTTGTTGCAATGAAGATGCCCTGCAGCTGCTGCTTTCAGTGGAGAGGTTCCCTTGCTGCTGGTGCCCAGGTGTCAATAACATGATTGCCTTGCTGTGGGTGCTCAGGTAATGGGGGTGATTCCTTGCTGCAGGTCGCTGAGCAAAAATGAGGGAGAAGCAGTTGTAGAAAGGGTATGGAGGGAATGGGGGGGACTAAAATTAAAGGATACCCCAAGTGACATGTGACATGATGAGATAGACATGTGTATGTACAGTGCCTAGCACACAAATAACTATGCTGTTTTCCTTTTTTCCTTTCTCTGTCTGAAAGAGTTATATATCAGGTATGTAAGTGGCTGACTCAGTCCTGGCTCAGACAGGAAGTGACTACAGTGTGACCCTCAGTGATAAGAAATTCAAACTATAAAACACTTTCCTAGCAGAAAATGGCTTCTGAGAGCAAGAAAGAGATAAAAAGGGGAACTTCTTATCAGTGAGGGTCACACTGTAGTCACTTCCTGTCTGAGTCAGGACTGAGTCAGCCACTTACATACCTGATATTTAACTCTTTCAGGCAGAGAAAGAAAAAAAGGAACACAGCATAGTTATTTGTGTGCTAGGCACTGTACATACACGTCTATCTCATCATGTCACATGTCACTTGGGGTATCCTTTAAAGACAGGAGACCACGGGGGGTGAATTCAAAAGAATATAAGTAAAGGTTAAAAAAAGTTAGACCGTAGTACAAGTATGCCCAGTATAGTCTAAGCACATTCTCCACCACAGAGCTGGTCATTGTTCCTGCTCTCTACTATGTCCCTTTCCTCTTCCCATGAGCCCCAGACAGCCTGGAGAAATCCAGCACAGGAACAGCAGGCATGGGATGGCCTTCTGTGGGTAACCTGCAGCCCTGATCTACACGTCACTGCACACAGGTCATCCACTAACTGGGTTATTTATTGTGCAGGAGGCAGTGTTAAGCTTTACACATTTGTTTACTTATTTATAAGGGTTCTGCACTTAGACCTAATCAAGCCAAGGCTTCACCTCGCTGTCAACCTCTTGGGACAGGAGGGAAAAAAAGTGCTTTTCCATCCATAATCCTGTCGGCCGCAGTGTAAATTCAGCATAATGCAAAGTGGTTCTTTATTTTCGTGTTCAATGCACCTTGGCCTTTTGGGAAAAAAACAGCCAATTATTCATTCAGAGGATTAAAGAGTAGCACAAAATGGTGAGAAAGCATTTAGACAAGGTCAATACAACAGCTTCCTAGAGGCTGATAAAAGATGTGGCAGGCCATGTTTACTAAGTAGCGTGCCAGGAAGTCAGTGCCATGGATCAGGTGGCTATTAAAGAGGCACTGCAACGACATATAGTGGAATGTAATACAATATTTAGGATGCTCAATTTTAGGTAAATTATTATTCTGCTTTCAGCCTCAGAAACACTTCCTATGTCTATATATCGCTGTATATTCGTATGTAACTCCGCCCTCACAGTGATGTTTTGCCTTGACTATGATGTCACAAAACTCTCTACTCCCACTTTACTAACCTGGGGCTACTTACCTCTCCCAGCCCCCTGTAGTCTATCAGCTTCTTCTGTGTCTTCCTGGTTCGATCTCTTGTGTTGCTTTAACCCTCATTAAAGTCAATGAAAGGCTGACACGTGAGCTACTGTGCATGCAATGTGACTGCCACGCCTCCATGCATGAGCAGTTTGTACAGACTTATAACTACATCCCCAGAGATACAGGAGCGCTATTGTGGAGGAGCTCAGAACAACGCATACGCCGAAGCTCCTGCATCACAGACTTTAATTTGGCTATAGCAGTACAATGGACAAGACCAGATGGACACCTAGGTAGCTGACAGACTACTAGAGCTGGAAGAAACTTCAGGTAAGTAAAAATTCTCTTGTTCCCCCCCATCTGAAACTTACTTTAACCACTTTACCACTGAGGGGTTTTACCCCCTGACCACCAGAGCAATTTTCACCTTTCAGCGCTCCTTCCATTCATTCGTCTATAACTTTATTATTACTTATCCCAATGAAATGAACTATATCTTGTTTTTTTTGCCACAAATTAGGCTTTCTTTAGGTGGGACATTATGCCAAGAATTATTTTATTCTAAATGTGTTTTAATGGGGAAATAGGAAAAAATGTGGGAAAAAATTATTATTTTTCAGTTTTCGGCCATTATAGTTTTTAAATAAAGCATGCTACTGTAATTAAAACCCATGAAATGTATTAACCCATTTGTCCCGGTTATAAAACCATTTAAATTATGTCCCTATCACAATGTTTGGCGACAATATTTTATTTGGAAATAAAGGTGCATTTTTTTCAGTTTTGCATCCATCCCTAATTACAAGCCCGCAGTTTATAAAGTAACAGTGTTATACCCTCTTGACATAAATATTTAAAAAGTTCAGTCCCTAAGGTAACTATTTATGTTTTTTTTTTTATTGTATTTTTTTTTTTTTTTAATTACAAAAAAAAAATCAAAATTGGGGAGTGTGGGAGGTAATGAGTTAATTTATTTTGTAAATGTAATGTTTGTATATGTAAAGTGTAGTTTACTATTTGGCCACAAGATGGCCACAGAGTGTTTGTTTACATGCGACCTGTAAGCGTCCGGAAGGACGCTTACAGGAAGCAGTAGGAGGCTGGGAGACGCACAATGATCTCCCTGTTTCTGAAAGAAGCAGCAGATCATTGCGGGGGCTAGATCAACAAACGGGAATGGATTTTCCCGTTCATTGATCTCCGGGCGAGCGGGCGGCGGCGTGCACGAGCGGCGGGAGCGCGGACAGCGGCGGTAGCGCGGAAGGTACGGATTTCTCCGTCCCTGGTTTTTTAGGAGGGAAAAAAGGGGCGGAGAAATTCGTACCGCTGGGGGTAAAGTGGTTAAAGGGACACTATAGGGGGTCAGAGGAAAATGAGTTGAAGTTACCGGGGGCTTCTAATGGTCCCCCGCAGACATTCTGTGCCCACGCAACCACTCCCCAATGCTCCGGCCCCGCCTCCCGTTCACTTCTGGAATTTCAGACTTTACCACTGCGCCTGCGTTGCCGTGTCCTCATTCCCGGTGATGTCACCAGGAGCGCACGGCGCAGGCCCAGTATGGTCTGTGTCTGCACAGTACGCTCCTGGTGTCATCAGCGGGAGCGAGGACATGGCAATGCAGGCGAAGTGGTTTTCAGACTTTAAAGTCTGAAATTCCAGAAATGAACCGGAGGCGGGGCCGGAGCATCGGTGAGTGGCTGCGCGGGCACAGGATGTCTGCGGGGGACCGTTAGAAGCCCCGGGTAAGTTCAACTAATTTTCCCCCGACCCCCCTACAGTATTCCTTTAAAGAGGATCTGTAATAAAGAAAACTTACCCCTGGGCGTACTTACCTCGGGAGGGGGAAGCCTCTGGATCCAAATGAAGCTTCCCCCATCCTCTTCATCCTCCGGAATGCCGCACTGTCAGCCCTCAAACAGTGGCGATTTATATACTGTATTTACCTCCCCAGCTCCAGCCCCATCGCAGTAACGGCTTTCCGATGGGCTCAGAGCAGAAATAGCCGAGCCCGATCAGGTCCGCTTTACTGCGCAGGTACGAGTCATCTGCGCCTGCATAGTAGAACAGACCCGATCGGGCTCGGCTATTTCTGCTCTGACCCCATCGGAAAACTGCTACTGCGCCTGCACTGGAGCCGGGAAGGTAAATATTGCAGGCGCTACTGTCGGATTATTTTTCAGGGGTTTCCAGCACTGGACCCAGGAGGCTTGGGAAGATGGGGGAAGCCTCATTATGATCCAGAGGCTTCCCTCTCCCGAGACAAGTACCCCCAGGGGCTGTTTCGTTTGTTTCAGTTCTTCTTTAAAGGGAATATCCTAGCAGGAAAAAAAAATTACATTTACGTACCCGAGGCTTTTACCAGCCCCTTGCAGCCGACATGTCCCTCACAGCAGCTCAGTTCCCAGCCGCCGCCTTGGGGTCAATCACTCACACGTGGTGTGGGTAGTTCTGTGCCTGTGCAGTACACTCCACGCCACATGTGAGTGATTGACTGTGGAGCTCGCACAGGCGCAGTAGAGGACGACCTCACAAGGTCGCAAGGTCGGCCTCTGCACTGGTGAGGACCCCGGGCCGGCGGCTGGGAGCTGAGCTGCTGCGAGGAACATGTCGGCTGCAAGGGGCTGGAGGAAGACCCGGGTAAGTAAATGTCATTTTTTTTCCCCTGCTCGGACATGCCCTTTAATGCGGACCCAAACCAAACATATTTTTTTTAATTCAAAATATTTAGTTGCACCACTCTGACAAATACAAAGATAAATAAACACTCCTTCACGCCTATGAGCATTTCAGTGCATGCTTTTCACCCTTCTCTTTTCATAACTAGGATTATACAGGTGGCAGCCATTAGCAATTTCTCCTTTGCTGCACACCACCTACTCCACCAGTTTGCCAGATTCTGTCCCGGCAATATGAAAGGATGGGAGGGGTTCCTCCAATAAATGTAAAATATTTTATATTTGTCATCATGCAGCTGAAAAAAGGCTGCTATTTATTATTATAATTTAGAAAATAGATTTTATCTGAAATATTGTATTTTTAATTTGGGTCCACTTTAAGTTAAATATGTTAAAGTTCCTTTTCTTTTATGTCACTATTGGCTTTTCACAGCAACAGATCGTTCTTGTTTTCCAGGGACGTATCTCATGCTTATGCGCCCTAAAAATATCCTCAGTTCCAGAGAATAATAATAAAAATGATATTCTTCTAGCGTTTTTCTTCCAGGGGTCTCAAAGTCCTGTGTACAAAAATTCTGCAGAAAAGTAGATGAATTTTTAGACATTTTTATTTTTGAAGATCAGACTCGTTCTGCGTATTACATCCACAAATCAGCGAGGAAAATCCTACATGGGCAATTAACTACCACCCAAGAACAGTGAGGCAGAGATTTTAATCAGTCTCTACAGAGATAAAATCAATGATCTGGCCTAGATTAAGTAGCCATCTTACATCTATGTGTAACCGGGAACAGTAATGAAATTCCGGAACTGTCGTTAATTACGGGTTTTACAAGGTGCTAATCAAGACGAAGATTCAGTAGCTTTACGTTGTCAGAATAACTGTAAGAAAATACAGTATGTGATAATGACATATCTGTAATTATTTTATTATGACCATTATTGCGCTACCATTATCCTTTATGAAGAATTGCAGGGCATGAATAATCAATAATAGGGGCTACAAGTTATAAACATACATAGACGACAGTACAAACTAGGACAGAACAGAAGAGAATCCTGCCCAAAGGAGGCCATAAAATGTAATAGACCTGTGCCGTTTATTAATCGTTGCTTCATCCCGTTTACTTGTGAATAGGTAGAGAAATGTATTGGCTTCCCACCAAGTAATGTCTATTTGTAGATCCATTGTTATGGGTGCTGCTAAGTCTGTAATGGCTGCAGAGACTGATCCTTTATCCTACCAGAAAACATTCCAAAAGACATCTGATATTTCCATAGGTCTCAGACAGTCATTTTGTATTAGCTAAACCTTCAATCATAGTTCATGTAGTTCACATCTATTGCATCAATGGTAAATCATACAAAAAGGAAACCTGTGTATGATGGCCAGAGATGGGAAAGGCAAAATTAGGCCCTGAGCAGACTACCCGTTAGGCTCCTGACTTTTTGGTTTGGCATATGCATATTATTATTATTTATATAGTGCTAAGATCTTCTGCAGCGCTGTACAGAAAGTCTTGTCACTTAAGGTGTATCCTAGGCGATATGTCACATGATGAGATAAACATGTGTATGTACAGTGCAAAACATATTAATAACCAGGCTGTTTTACATGTTTTATTTTGCTGCCTGAGAGAGTTAATTGTTAGACAACTTGGAAGTGACAGCTTCTGTCTTGTTGGTACCTTGTCGGGAACATTGTAAACATCACTGATAAGCAAATTACAGCCATAAAAGTTTTCCTGGCAGAATACAACTTCATGTATTTTCATTTAGGGACACTTAATAGACTTCCACTGAGCAGAGACAACAAAACATTCATTCTACTTTTTAAATATAATAGTCTAGGATCAATTTAGAATGAAGCAAATTAACTTATCTGTATGTCTTTGGGTTGTGGGAGGCAGACAGAGAGCCCGGAGGAATGCGGGGAGAAATACAAACTGTGTCCTGGCAGGGATTTGAACTGGGGACCCAGTGCAGCAAGGTGAAAGTGCTATGCACTATGCCACCGTGCTGCTCCATAAATGCATAGACTTGCTTTATGAATGATCTGGCTCTGCTGGTAGCATATCAGACATGGGATAACACTTAAACTCAGTCTCATTATCTAGCCAAGGCCACTGGAAATGCACAAACTAGAAAACCTGTTTCCTGATGATGAGTGCTGCTCAGATACCCCCAATCACAAATTCGAGTGATCACGATTTTGACTCCGCCCACTTACGAATTGACTCATGATCAACAGAGGGAAAACATTGGGAAAAAAACACATTGTTTCTCAGTTTTACCAATTCCAGTTTAAAAATAAAAAGTGCTACTGTAAATAAAAAACACTAATTTTGTTTGGCTATTTCTAATGTTTATCACAAAACTTAAATTATGTTCCTGTCACAATTTATGGTGAGGAAATTTGATTCTGAAATAATGCTATAGTGTGTATTTTTCACTACGAACTGAGAAAATAAAAGTATTTTAAATGGTAAAAATCGAACTAATTGGCTCAGGAAACATATTTATTTATTGTACTTTAAAGCGCCAACATATTACGTAGCGCTTCCTTTCACCAATTAGTGCTGCAGAAGGTAGTGCCAGAGGTTTTACACAGGAGCCAGCCCAATCAAGTACAGCACGGCTTCAGCTACAAGACATATATCTACATCCTCGTGGCTTAGATGAAGTCACAGAGGACATAGATATACTGTAGTGGTGGAAAAAGTGGTTAACAGTGAGGTTCAACTTTCTGATCGTACCACTTCTATTTTTTTTTTTTTGTATCTTCACATATCCCTTGTATTGAGTAATGGATTGTCTAAATCATGTTTTCTACGGTTGTAGGGCCATAGCAGTCAGAAAGAAACACATAGACATACTACCTTTTAGGCCAACAGCATGTGTTCAAGTTTCCGTATAAATAGTTCTGAGCAAAAAGGCTAAGTGCTATTAATTACATGCTGGAAACTGGCAGTGGGGAAATATGTTAAGTAGTGAATATATTTGGCTAAATCCATCTGGAGGATTATCGCTTTTTTATAGTAAGCATTGAAGGGATAAAGAGCTCTATTTCTGAATTCCGCCGAGCCAAAACCAGCCTGACCAAAGGCAGTCGCTGGACAGGAACCAAGCATGGGAAGTGGATGTGTGGGCAGCGGCCTTTCAGAGCGGATCATTTCCATGCCGCGATTGCCACACTTGGAAAATCTGCACGCTGATAAAGCTTGCCAGTCAGAAGAGGCTCCACACAGCCTTCCCTTCCACTACAAATAAGATGAATTTCAGACACTGGCAGGAAGGAGCCATCTCAGCAGGTCTGCAGGTACTTAATGCTGAAAACAACACGACACGATCAATTTAATAAGGATAAACATTGCGCAAGGTTCTGCCACACTGCCTCGGTGATGTCCGATGCGGGGCCCAATGGAGTGTGCGGCATACTGAGCTCTCATAACCGTGGTGTCAGGAGGGAGGTTATTAAAAATTGATTCATTCTTCGGCGGTGAAGCTATGAGAGTGATGGATCTGGGATTTTAGAATACATTTGGTTATATTGTGCATAGCTGCTGTTATTTCCTATCAATTGAGGAGCAGCGGTAGGGGCATTAGCAAGGCTGCCATCTTTCTTTCATTGCTGACTGTTTTCTGAAATGTGCTAGTTTTATTTCACACAAAGTCACACTCTTTGATAAAACCTTATCCTGAGGCCTTGTCCAGCTGCACTTTTTATTAAACTGACCCCTCCTTACAACTCACTGTAGACTAGAGACCTCGTGAGTTCCTGGAAGTGCAGGTCGAGTTTGGATCCCCGACTTCATTTTGGGTCATGTGTGGGTCGGGTTGTATGTACAGTGGGCAGCTTTATAATTACCTGTGCAGATGGCTGGATCGGCTTCTCTTCTTCCTTCATCTTTCTCCTCTTCCTCCATCCGCCAGACATCCTCTTCTGGCTTCCGATCACATCATATGACGTGATCGTAACACAGAGGATGGTGCTGCAGCACTGACCAGTGGTTCTTAGAGGGGTGATGGAAGAGACAGCCGAAAAGAGGATCGTGGGTCAGATTTCTGTTCCAGAGGCTCACAGGTCGAGTCGGGTGCAGATAGCGGTTTTCTCAAAATCTGGTGCAGGTCTAAAAAAGTAGACCCGCACAGGCTTCTACTGTAGACCCATTTGTTATGTTTGCATGTTATTGTTGTTGAACAGGTGCAATTCATTTGTGCCCAACTCTTGGACCACAGCAAGACAGGTCCCTCTATGTTCTGCTGACTCTCAAAGCTTCTCCAAAATCATGTTTGTTGATTCCATAATACTATTTAGCCACCTTATTCTCTGACATCCCCTACTCCTTTTTCCCTCGGCCTTTCACAGCATCAGGGTCTTCTCCAATAAATCCTGCCTTCTCATTAAATGTCTAACGTATTTCAGCTTCATCTTCAGCATTCCTCCTTCTAATGAGGTCAGGGTAAATTTCTTTAAGAATTGACTGATTGGATCAATAGTCTGCTCCAGCACCACAATTGGAAGGTGTTGATTTTTCGGCACTCCGTCTTCCTTACGGTCCAACTTTCACAACCACTACTAGTGGTACTACTAGTGGTAAAACCTAATGCAGCTTAATACTGTTATTTTGAAGGTACAGCTCAACCCTAGCAGGCACACTCTCATTTGCAGGCTGAGAAAGCCTGCCATCCAGGCTCCTCACCCCCACTGGTTGTACCGCAATTCTTCATAAAGCCATACGAGAGATTGGTTAAAAAGCATGTGAACCACACCCTCTCGCACATCCTGATTGGGAGTGGGCATGAGGAGCTTCTTGGCCACATTTTAGCTCCCAGGAGACAATGTAGTTTGGCTCCACTTGTAAGGAAGGAACCCACGTGGTGGTCACATGACTGCTGTTTCCTTGAAAATAATGGTTTTAATAATCATTTTACTTATTTATCACAGACATGGGATATTTTGGGTGCTGAATGATGTCAGTATATTGAATATTTGTATCTTGTTCTTACCAGTAATCTACTTTTGCCTTTGTGCTTGTTAGTCCCCATCTGTTCCCCATTGATTGGATATCCCTAAATGATGTCCTTGTAATGCCTAGCCCTAACCTCCCACCAATGTAAGCCCTTTCCTTTATATATTAATTTTTTCCTAATGCCTAGCCCCCTACCCTGCATGAACACCTGTTTAAACCCTGTACCCTAACCAAATCCATCCCCCCATTCCCTAACACTAACCCTGCTAAAACAATGTCTGACCCTATTTTTTTTTTTTTGGGGGGGGGGGGGGGGGGTAATTTTGGTCAGTGTGTAAAGAGCATAACTGCTTAGGTTTTACTGTTGTCTGTGTCACTGTTGGAAAGGTTTTCCCACACTTCCATAATATGTGAACTTGTGGAAATCAACAAAAATTTCTCCTGGTGGCTTTACCAGTTCCCTAAGCAAGAAAAAAAATGGAATGTACATTGCTCTTGAGATTTTCCTGCTTCCTGACAGGAATTCTCCCTCAAATGGTCAGACAGCAATAAATACTCAAAAACGTGCCCTAACCCCATTTTTGCAGTAACACACATCCGAGGCTGCCTTTTTATCTAAAACTAAAATTATTTAAAAAAAAGAAAAATTTAAAAAAATGCGCTTCAAAAATATGCACATTCCATTTAACCACTTCACCACTGAGGGATTTTACCCCTTGAGCACCAGAGCAATTTTCACCTTTCAGCGCTCCTTCCATTCATTCGTCAATAACTTTATTATTACTTATTGCAATGAAATGAACTATATCTTGTTTTTTTTGCCACCAATTACGCTTTCTTTAGGTGGGACATTATGCCAGGAATTATTTTATTCTAAATGCGTTTTAATGGGAAAATAGGAAAAATGTGGGAAAAAAATCATTATTTATCAGTTTTCGGCCATTATAGTTTTAAATAATGCATGCTACTGTAATTAAAATCTATGAAATGTATTTGCCCATTTGTCCCGGTTATTACTCCGTTTAAATGTTGTCCCTATCACAATGTTTGACGCCAATATTTTATTTGGAAATAAAGGTGCATTTTTTTCAGTTCCATCCCTAATTACAAGCCCATAGTTTATAAAGTAACAGTGTTATACCCTCTTGACATAAATATTTAAAGAGTTCAGTCCCTAAGGTAACTATTTATGTTTTGTTTTTGTATTGTAATTTTTTTCTTCTTTTTATTACAAAAAAATAAATAAATTGGGAAGTGTGGGAGGTAATGAGCTAATTTATAGTTTAAAATAGGGCTGCACGATTTTAGGGAAAAGTCGAAATTTGCTATTTTTCTCTCAGAAATTGCAATTTCGATTTTTTTCCCCCGATTTTTTTCAAATTCTGGGGGGGGGGGGGGGGGGGTCTGCACTGCCCGGTCCGCTGTCTGTAATACTTTGCTTCTGGCCCCGCTGTATGCTCTGTACAGCTCCGCCTACCACTGCCGTCATTCCATCGCTAGCCAGTGATTGGTAATGCTGCTGTATGTGCCCGGCCGCTCGCTCGAGTGGACCCGCCCCCCGCTCATTAACACTCATACATATTCACTGCTTCTGGCCAATCCGCGCACAGCTGGGCCAGAAGCAAAGTGTTACAGACAACGAACTGGGCAGTGCAGACCGGATTGGCCAGAAGCAGTGAATATGTATGAGTGTTAATGAGCGGGGGCGGATCCACTCGAGCGAGCGGCCGGGCACATACAGCAGTATTACCAATCACTGGCTAGCGATGGAATGACGGCAGTGGTAGGCAGAGCTGTACAAAGCATACAGCTCCGCCTACCGCTGCCGTCATTCCATCGCTAGCCAGTGATTGGTAATGCTGTATGTGCCTGGCCGCTCGCTGGAGTGGATCCGCCCCCCGTATTTGTATGTGAAAAATGTTTTGGGTGTAGTTTTACTATTTGGCCACAGTAATTTTTTGTGCATGCGACCTGTAAGCGTCAGAAGTACGCTAACAGGACGTTCAATGAGGCTGGGAAACTTTTTTTTTTTCACAATGATCGTGGTGCTTCTCATAGAAGCAGCCGATCATTGCTGGGGGGCTGAGATCAATGAAAGGGAACGTTTTTTCCCATTCATTGATCTCCAGGCGAGCGGCCAGCGGCGTGCACGAGCGCGGGAGCACGCACACAAGCGAGCAGGAGCGCAGACATAGGCGGGGGGTGCGAATATCTACGCTCCTGGTGGGCAAAGGGTGTAAAAAGGAGCGTAGATTTATGCACCGCTGGTGGTAAAGTGGTTAAAGGACCACCATTACGAAAAACTGTAAAATTTTAAATACATACATATAAAATGTACATTTCTCCAGGAGTAAAATGCACAATAAATAACTTTTTTCCTTTGCTGCTGTCACAGTAGGTAGTAAAAAGCTGACAGATCACACAGATTCTGGACTAGTCCATTTCCTCATGGGAGATTCTCAGTATTTCCTTTAATCTTTACAAAAGCAGTCCCTGGAAATGATGTATACAAAGATTCCAGCCAGCTTCCCTTGGAGTTGCTGTGCGGATCTTTGTCTCATGTGCCCTGAATATTCTCAGCTCAAGCTGGGAAGCCATCTTGGCAATTCAATCTCCATTCCCGCTCTCTTTCCACTTCACAGTAAACATTTCGCTCTTGCAGCGTTTCACCTGCTTTATATGCATTTATTAGTTGCTCCACATTCCAAATGAGGCATGCTTGCCTTTAATCTGTTCTATTTAAATGCCTCCTGACAGCTTTCACCCCATCCAGCACTTATTACGGCATTAAACTTTCCATGTGTTATGGTAGCTCAGGAAATAGAATCATAGGAACGTGGAGAAAGTGCTGTGCATTGAAAACACAGTATCAATCACTGCAGCGCTAATCAGAGCTCCCTTTACACCGGCCAATTAAACTGAAACATGAAAGACTTGTAGAATCCTTTTGAAGTGAGGCGATTCGCTCCTCTCCTGATGCAGCAGATGCTGCCAGGCAGACGGATGCTCTACTTGATTTTTCTGTATGCTGTATATATATGTTTTTTTTATACTGAGAGTTTGAGGAGCAAGTTAAAAAGATCTCTAACTAAAAGTTTTCTTGTTAAAGCGTCTAGTGACTGAGCCAGATCATTGATTTACAATTTGTCTAATTTTAGTAAAAGGGCTTTTTTGGTCCCTTTTAGCCCCTTACACACTCCTCGGAGTTCTGATTTACCCTGAGCTTGCTGGGTAATCTGTAACTTATTTTCTGACAAAAGCATAATTGTGGTGAGTGTTATCTTTCTCAATACCTAATACTAATCTTTTTCGCTAACCATAATCCCCTTGCCTAACCCTAACCTTCCACTGCCAATTTAAACCCCTCCCTGATGCCTAACCTTAAAGAGGAACTCCAGTCTAAACCAACATACTGTCATTAAGTTACATTAGTTATGTTCATTTTTTCTTTGATGGGTGGAGCTTAGTTAAAAATGCAGCTAAAAATGATGCTTTGGTAAGAAAAACAAAGTTCTGATGCTTTGAAACTGTTAAAGAAACACCAAGCCTTTTCAGTTCTGCTGAGTAGATTTTTAGTCAACAGGTTCACTTTAAACTCCTTCAACATTAATACCCTTGTTAATGGCCAAACCTAAACTCCCCCCAACTATAATTCCCTTAATGATCCCTTACCCTTAACTTCCCCGGTTTGAACTCCTCCCTGATGCCTAACCATTAAAATCAATAGGCTGCTTCCCTATTAACATGCTGGAAAACAGACAGGAATCATACAGATGGAATCTCCTTATTGATGCCTACCACTAAACGTCGCTAAACAATGATCTCCTTAGCGGTTCTTAAAGGACAACCGAGGTGACGTGACATGATGAGTTAGACATGTGTATATACAGTGCCAAGCACACAAATAACTAGGCTGTGTTCTTTTTTTTTTCTTTGCCTGAAAGAGTTAAAAATCAGGTATGCAAGTGACAGTTTCTGTCTGGTCGGGACCGGGTCGGACTGAGTCAGACTATAGCATAACCCTTACTGATAAGGAATTACAGCCAAAAAACATTTTCCTGTCAGTAAACGGCTTCTGAGAACAGGACAGAGATAAAAAGGGTCAATAATTCGTAGATTTGAGCTCTGGCATACTTCAATGAAGGTGTTATTGAGCAGAGACAATGAAACAGTAAAAACTTAAAAACTAGATTTAAATATAAAATAAAACTGTGGGATAACTAACAAAAAGTCATTTTTAGGATAAGAAGGATAGTTACGATTGGTTTTCTCATCAGCTTATTTTCACCTCGGATGTCCTTGCATTACATTACATGTCCTTACGTACACCTTACATTTCCCCATTGAGAATCCCATTACTGATTATTATTATTTTTATTATTGATTTTTAAAGCGCCAACATATTCCGTGACACTGTACAAAGTAAGAAACAAACATGGGGTACATATTAATACAGACAATAGTGTAAACCAATATACAAAAAAAAAAAACCAGAGTTGGTACAGAATCAGTACACAGTACAGAATTGGTAATAACAGTGACAAAATGAATATGAATAAATGTGTAACAAAATCCAAGGCACAAAATGGTGAGAAAGCCTTGCCCTTGCAAGCTTACATTCTAAAGGAAAAGGAGGCAACAAGGTGGGCAGTGTGTTTTAGGTTATCTAGTAGGAAGTATAACTTGGCCAGAGGTCAAAAGGTAAACTGGCCTAAAGTAGAGCATATGCTTGACGGAAAAAAATAGTTTTAAAGAGGAACTGTTGCGAAAACCTTAAAATTTAAAACACATACAAATAAGAAGCATGTTTCTTCCTGAGTAAAATGAGCCATACATTACTTTATCTCCTATGTTGCTGTCACTTACATTAGGTAGTAGAAATCGGACATTACCGACAGGTTTTGGGCTAGCCCATCTCTCCATAGGGGATTCTCAGCATGGCCTTTATTCTTTATAAAGACACTCCCTGAAAAAGATTTATACAAAGATGCTGGCCAACCTCCATGTTCAACGTACACTTCTTTGGCAGTTGGATCGAGCAACTGCCATTCACTGAGTACATTTTGAAAATAAAGAAATCCATGTGAACCCCCCATGAGGAGATGGGCTAGTCCAAAACCTGTGGGTTCTGTCAGATTTCTACTACCTACTGTAAGTGACAGCAACATAGGAAAAAAGTAATTTATGGCTCATTTTTTGGAAGAAACTTACTTCTTAATTTTATAAGTTTACATATATTTTAAATTTTACAATTTTCGCGGTTCTTTAAGGGCACGGTTAAAGATATCAAAGGCTGGAGAGTGACAGATGTGTTGTGGCAGAGGATTCCAGAGGAGGGGGGAGGCATGTGCAAAATCTTGTATCCGTGAATGTGAGGAGGTTATGCTAGAGGAAGACAAAAGTAGGTTATGTGCAGATCTGAGATTGTGATTGGGTTGGTATCTGGAAACTAGTGTGGAGATGTACTGGGGAGAGAGATAGTGGACAGCTTTGTAAGTTATATTGAACTGGATCCTCTGGGTAATTGGTAGCCTAATCTACCCCAATGTAGACCCTTTCCAGATGCTAGGTACACACCATACATTTTCCTGCCATATCGGTTATTTCCAACATGTCCGATCTGAATTTCAGTTGATTTTTCCGATCGTTTTTTAATTATTATTTTTTTTTAAATATTTTTTTACTCGATTTCCATAGAACTGAACAAAAATCGATTGGAAAAAAACAATTTAAAAAAATCGGAAAATCGAAAAATGTATAGAAATTCAGATCGGACATGTTGGAAAATATCGATCTGGGTAGGTAAATCTAATAGAAAATTGTATGGTGTGTACCTAGCATCACCCTCCACCTTATAATAATGCCCTGCTTAATGGCTAACCTTTTTCTACCTACAGTGATAATCCTTTTACTGATACCAAACTCTAACTTAATAATAATCCTTTTTGATGCTAATCCCTTTTTGATGCTTAATCCTACACTACCCCATTAGCGGTAGTCAGTCCTGACCTCTAGCCCTAACCTTCAGCCTTTATATGTATTATCTTTGCATAAAATACCCTTCCTCGTGTCAAACTCTAACCTACTAACCCTAGCCATTGCAATTAACCCCCCCACCCCATCCCCTAACTGAAGGCTAACCCCAGCTGCTTATATTATTTTTCTGTTGTTTTGCCAAATCAAAACATCAGGAGTTCAGCCCCCTCATCATGTTTAAACATCTATAAAAAGCTTCAATGTCATTCTCTCAGTTTTGGGATGTAACAGACACTCTATATGGCAGGCTTTCTTTGCTGAATCCAGATTTGAGCAGAGTTATCTTGTAACTACAGTACAGTATTTCCAAATTAAATATGTAGTGTAAACTTTCTCTTTCTATACTATTCATCAGTGCTTTCTATTACAGTAACCCGTGTCAGCATTTCTTATTATAGTTCCCACAAATATAGTTCTTCCCATAACCGAAGTATCCAAAGAAGGTCTGCACACCACTATAACAGGAACTTTTTATTACTCCATCACCATATACACACAATCGCTCATTAACTGGCAATCGTTTCGGGGGCCACACAGGGTCCCCTTTGTCAAGGCATCTCATGGAGACCAGGGGTGCTCGGATACCCCTTTTCAAAATCTGAATTTTTTATTTTATTATTTATTTGTTGTATTTATAAAGCGCCAACATATTACGCAGCGCTGGACATTAATTTAGGTTACAGACAATATTTAGGGGTGACAAACAGCAATATGACAATACAGGAATACAAGAAAACCAGATCACACAGCACAGTATGAGTACAAGGTAATGCTTAGTCACTGGATGGGAGCATGGAGATTAGGCAAGTTAGATTCACTCAAATGCATAGCATGGGTGCACAGTAATACAGGTGCATGATCAGGTAGGACACAAAAGGAGTGAGGACCCTGCCCAAAGGCTTACAATCTAGAGGGAGAGGTAGGGACACGAGAGGTAGGGGACCAGAGTTCGGCTGTGGGTTTAGAGCAATTGTGAGGGGTGGTAGGCAAGAGTGAAAAGGTGAGTTTTGAGGGCCTTCTTGAAGGTGTTGAAGGAGGGGGCTGCCCTAATGGGTGGAGGTAGGGAGTTCCATAGTGTCGGAGCGGCTCTTGAGAAGTCTTGGAGGCGTGCATGGGACTGGGTGATGCGGGGGACGGTCAGGCGAAGTTCATTGGAGGAGCGGAGTGAGCGGCTTGGTGTGTATCTCTGAGTAAGATCAGAAATGTAGGTTGGACAGGTTTTGTGGATGGATTTGTAGGTCAGACACAATATCTTGAATCTGATTCTGGACTGGATAGGAAGCCAGTGGAGGGATTCACGGAGGGGAGCCGCCCTGGTGGAGCGATGGGAGGAGTGGATAATTCTGGCAGCCGCATTCATGATGGACTGCAGTGGGGCTATTCGGGTCTTAGGGAGTCCAGACAGAAGGGCATTGCAGTAGTCGAGGCGGGAAATTATGAGGGCATGGATGAGGAGTTTGGTGGTGGCAGGGGTCAGGAAAGGGCGAATCTTACAGATGTTACGAAGGTGGAAGTTGCAGGACTTTGTGAGGTTTTGGATGTGGGGAGTGAAGGAGAGTGCGGAGTCCAGGGTGACACCCAGACAGCGGGCTTGAGAGGTAGGGTGAATAGTAGTGTGGTTAACAGTGACCTGCACATCTGGGAGGTCCAGGGATGACCGGGGTGGGAAGATCATAAATTCAGTTTTGTCTAGATTTAGTTTTAGGAACCTAGCGGACATCCAGGAGGAGATGGCAGATAGGCAGGAGGAGACCTTGTCCATGGTAGTGGTGGATATGTCAGGGGTGTGGAGATAGATTTGGGTGTCATCTGCATACAGATGATAGTAGATGATGAATTGATCCGGATCCGGATACCCAGATATCCGGATCCGAATCGGATATCCGAATCCAAACTTTTTGTTATCCTAGTAAACTCGGATATCCGAACCCAATATCTGGACGGATTTGGATATCCGGATAGAATACCGGAAGTGACCTGAAAATGGCTTAAAATGCTTCCAAAAGTCTCTTAAAGAGGAGCTGTTAGGTATAAGGTCTCAGAGAAAATAAACACATATATCAGTAGCTAAATATAGGCTGTACTTACATTACATATGCATTTCACTGTCAACGTTTGGATTTCACAGAATTTTTATATAGTATATGCAGAGAATGATGCTCCTGACAGCTCATGGCAGGTTCCATGTTTGTCTGTCTCCTATGAAGCCAAATGTGTCGTCATGTCCTCCCTGCTTCCTGATCACAGAAAAGCTCGTACTGAATAACACTAGTGTGCAGTGAATATTAATTAGCCATGTGGCTAGGAACAATAGCGGACTCCTGCAGTGTACTCTGCCAGGAGATTTATCAGTGCTGTGCTATGGACTGAGTTACATGCTATTGTTACTTGACCCTGTAACTTCTCATTAGCAGCCGAGGGGAGAGCCCCAGAATGCTTTGCAGTATGGTATGCGTCTTGCGTCTTCTTAAGAGCTTGGGAATAACACCTTTGCTGATAAGCACACATCAAATATAAGAGAGATTTTTATCTTCAGTAATGCCTTTTTGGCTTCCTTCTAAACTGTTTAACACAGGAGAATAGAGGTTTAAATTAGCTTTTGTAGCCTGACAGTTACTCTTTAAAATGGTCAAAATCCTCTCTCTCTCTCTCTCTCTCTCTCTCTCTCTCTCTCTCTCTCTCTCTCTCTCTCTCTCTCTCTCTCTCTGTCTCTCATGGATTTTTGCCATTGAAGGTGATTTTGGATTCTGCTCGGATATCTGAATGAACTATCCGCTCGGATTTCAGATGGGAAATCCGAGTTTGCTGGATAGTGCTATTCGGATTTTAAAAAATATCCGAATTGCTATTCGAAGTTCGGATAGTGGAAAAAGTTCGGATTATCTGGGTAGTTCGGATATCCGGAATCCGGATGAGCACCACTGATGGAGACACATCTGAACATGGCAACAGCTGCACTCTGATCCCACATGAGGGGATTCCTTGCTGCCAGGTAACTGCATCACGTTCCAATCACTGACACATGTTGGGATACAAATGCTGCCATCTGACTGCATGAAATTCTAGCCAGCAGACACTCAGTGGCCGGCAGATCAGAGGCTGAACTGTGTGCAGTAGAGCCGTCCATATGAAA
This sequence comes from Hyperolius riggenbachi, assembly GCF_040937935.1. Taxonomy (NCBI): domain Eukaryota; kingdom Metazoa; phylum Chordata; class Amphibia; order Anura; family Hyperoliidae; genus Hyperolius; species Hyperolius riggenbachi. The sequence continues at coordinate 116,523,183 of NC_090649.1, read as the reverse complement.
GAGCCCATACGGTTTCCATAGATTGATAATGGCTTCCCGCTACTTGGCACATTATACGTTCTGAGGGAAATGTGACTGCGTATATGACAGGAAGACAACCTACAACAAGCGAAATCAACCCCCTATTATTCCTTTGTCGCCTTAAATAAAAGATTTTGCAGATTTAAGCCGCAGGATCCCCACTGGCTGGCCTTGTCTTTACGCTGCCGAAATGACTTTCATGTGAGGGAAATGTGCTGCTAAATGAATACACTGTTTTAGAAAAGAAACCGTTAGACAGCTCGGGAACACCTTGAAATCTGGAAAGGTGATGGAGCAAAGCTTGAAGCTGCTTGCAACATGGCAGAGTGTGATTAAAAAACAGTCCACAGGGGGCCTGATACCCAGCAGGCGTCCCTTTGAATTACTGATGTGCTGTGTGAACATGTGTTAATGTACAGACATAGCAAAGCTCAGCAGTCATCAACAAGTCCCAGGGGCTGTGGCCTTCTCGGCTAATCATACTCTGCAATGTCACTTTCCTTCTCCGCTCTCAGTCTGTCTGTCAGTCACGGCTTGCCTTTCTCTCATATTTTATCCCATTAGGCATAAAGGGCCACACGGTTCTTCTCAGAGAGCTCTTAAGTGCGAGTGTCATCAGTTAGAGCAAGTCTCGTTCTTTGGTGAGTTTTGTTCTTATAACTTACTGTATATTGGTGTGGCTAATCTACTGTAGCAGAGGGGAAAATCTGACTATAGTTCCTGATCGAAAGTTCCAGTTTATACAAGAGTTATGTTGTGATTCACAGGAACAAAGGCTCTATCTTTATACTATTTATACAAGGGTTACTCGGAGTGTAATGTCAACCAATTATTTTCCTCAGAAAAGACCTTGTCAAAATGTATGGAATTTATTCATAATGCTTACGGATGTGGAAGAACTTCTTAAAGTGAACTCGAGGTGAAAATAAACTGATGTGATAAACAATTGTATCTATTCTCCTACGTCTAAAAATGCCTTTTTTTGGGGGGGTACAATTTTTCATTTTTTTTTTCCGATTTGATAATTTAGTTCGATTATTCCGTTAGATCGAATATAAAGATTTTTCCAACATCTCTGATTGGATTTTTATAGAACAAAACGGGATAATCATTCATTTTTCTTGATAGAAAAAAAACGATTATTTTCAACTGTCATTTGGTTCGATAGTTTTAATCGAAAAAACTGAAAAATCAAACTTTTTTTATTGTACTGTGTATGGGTACCATTAGATAATGCCACATTTTATTTGATATTTAAAAATGTAAAAAGTAGATTTAATGTTTTTTTGTCTCTGCTCAATGACACAGTCTTTCAAGTGTCCTAGAGCTAAAATACTGTATATGAACTACTGAACTTTTGTGAAATATTAAAATTAATATAGCATAAAAGTTGCACAGTAAACATGCAGCACATAAGTGAGGATATTCTTTTCTATAGATGTCTCTTCCCACTAGTCCGACTACATACTGAATGGAGAGAGACTCACTTGCATACTGGAAGGTTAACAGAAAAAGACAAAAAAGTAACATAGCTTAGTTATTTGTAAGCTTGGCACTGTACATTCACATGTCTATCTTATCATGTCACGTCACCTTGGGTGCACTTCAAGGGTCTTAAGAAATTGCCTTGCATTTATTTTTTTTATTTGTGGATAGTGTCACTCCATTTACTGCCATTATTGAAATTTCATCTCATGCTCAAAATGGCGAACTCAGATTTTGGCACCCAATAGGCCTTCCCATCGGCATAAAGAAAGAAATGCAACGATTATATTTTTTTTCATCTTTGATTTCTTTGTGCAATATTAGTGGAACTCATCTTTTGCAAAAAAATATCAGAATATTATGTAGGAGGTGCTAAAGATTATAAGGAATTGGTGCACCACATAAGAAACGGAGCACACTAGTTAAAAAAGGAAGGGTTTTTTTTTAGTACATCACAACAACATGTTTCGTGGCACTCAGTCCACTTACTCACGTCAATCAAGAGTTTAATAATAATAATAATAATAATAATACATACAATAAAAAGGCTCCCTAGAATTACCTACATCTTGATGTAATCAAGAAGATACATCAGAGTATGCAGAAAAGCCATTAAGAAAAAGTGAATATTAGAGTGTTTGGAATGGTAGTTCTCTTACTGACTGTAAGCTGTAAGGCAGATTGACCTAGCTAGAATGATTAGCATCGCATTGATCATCTCTGCACAGAAATAATGTAAGTCTTCTGGTTCCTGGCTTGCATACTGGAGATTGAGGGCCCGTTTCTACTTGTGGCGTGCGAGTTTGATGGGAAAATTGCGGCAACGAATCCGCATGCGGTTGCAGTTTCGTTGCCGTTTCTATGCGGATTTTTACGTGGAATCGCTTTTCACAACGTGATTTTAACCATGTCAATGCCGGCATGCATTGACATGGATTTTTAAACAAAAACGCACGCGGAAAAGCCGGGAGAACCGCAAGACTAAAATGCTTGCGGTTTTCCTATTTAGTTATATTACCGACGAATCGTGTGCGGCGTGCGAATTCTGATGGGTCTGCCGTGCAGATTTTTTCAGCACGACAAACCGCACAAATCCCGCAGAAGTGGAAACAGGCCCATCCACTTCTATTGCTTGTGCGAGTCTGCATGCAGGAAATGCACGCAGATTCGCTGTAGTGGAAACGGGCCCTAGTGTTGATCGTCACAGATTGTAAATGGATATACAGGTTTATGTAGGTGTAGAACATGCAGAATGGAAAGGAACGCAGAACACATCTGGATGGTGTATTCATGGACTTAGTCCAAGTATACATTGTATTTAAGATACCGTTTGCAATGTTTCTGGAAGGGTTGGAAATGTGTATTTCTTATTAGGAGACACATAAGTAAGAAAACCAATGCTAATCTCAGATTCTAGTGTTTAAACTAAATTCAAACACTCCCTTTAACCCTTTCCGTGCCGCCGTAGATGAAATCTGCACCCTGTTTGTACCTCTCAGTCTCTGACAGGATGTAGATTTCATCTGTTCCTGTCACGTGCTCCCAACGTGATCGTCACTGTCGTCAGTCTGTCACTGCTGCACAACACTTACTCAAGCTGTCTATTGACAGATACGCCGATCAGGAGCGTGATCACTGTGAGCCAATCACGGTGATCACAGTACCTAATTAGAAGAAAAAAAGACTCTAGTCCTTAAAGGATACCCGAGGTGACATGTGACATGATAAGATAGACATGGGTATGTACAGTGCTGTGTTCCTTTTTTTTCTTTCTCTGCCTGAAAGAGTTAAATATCAGCTATGTAAGTGGCTGACTCAGTTCTGACTCAGACAGGAAGTTACTACAGTGTGACCCAATAGTTCATAATAGGTCAATAGTTCATAGATTTTAGCTTTGGCATACTTCAATGAATGTGTCATTGAGCAAAAACAATAAAACAGTAAAAACTTAAAGGGAAGGTTCAGGGAGGGTGGGTAAAAAATAAAAATCAATTTCCACTTACCTGGGGCTTCCTCCAGCCCGTGGCAGGCAGGAGGTGCCCTCGCCGCCGATCCGCAGGCTCCCGGTGGTCTCCGGTGGCCGACCCGACCTGGCCAGGCCGGCTGCCAGGTCGGGCTCTTCTGCGCTCCAAGGCCCGGAACTTCTGCGTCCCACACCGGCGCGCTGACGTCATCGGACGTCCTCCGGGCTGTACTGCGCAGGCGCAGTAGTGACACGGCTGTCCCCCTGGGAGACGAGAGCGATCGGCTGTCATAGGCAGAAGCCTATGACAGCCGATTGCAGGATTGGCTGGCTGGGGGGGAGGGGGAGGGGTTTAGAAAAAAAAACAAAAATGATGTGTATTAAAAAAAAAACACCAACATAAATATTTATAAAAAAAAAAAATAGTCACAAGGTGGGGCGATCAGACCCCACTAACAGAGAGCTCTGTTGGTGGGGAGAAAAGGGAGGGGGGGTCACTTGTGTGCTGTGCTGCCCTGCAGCTTGGCCTTAAAGCTGCAGTGGCCAATTAACAATAAAAAGGCCTGGTCTTTAGGGGGGTTTAACACTGCAGTCCTCAAGTGGTTAAACAGAGCAGTAGTTGACTATAGCTAGTTTATCACTTGCATGCCAGTATTGTAAAATCTGTAGTGCAGGTATATTGATCACCCTTAAAATTAAGTACAATAACATTTTAACTTTGAGCCAAGCCTTGATAAACTATTTATGTCTCAGTCCTTTTCACATGTATAAAGCTGAAGTCCTATTTTAATCAGTGTTTTTTTCTTCTTCTGTGGACTGCTGCCATTAGTACTGCCACAGCGATAGCACAGGCTGCCTGTCCATAATGGCTGCATTGTTATCACACTGTGATCGTGACTCAGTGATTACTAATGTGCAGCTCTGCCAGCAGTTTCTTCCTCTAGGCTTCGCACTCACATGGTGCCCATTACAGACTGCAGCGACATGTTTTTGTATGGAATGTTGCGGGAGCTACTGACCAGTATTATTGAAGTGGTCCTTTGCTCCTCCATCATTGCCTGGTACTCAGGGGCAAATGTAAGGGACGGGCACAATCTCCAGAGAGTTGACAGTGCTGCTGAGAAGATAATCAGGTCACCCCTACCATCACTGGACCTCCTCCATACAGCTAGAATGAGGTCCAAGGCCAACAGGATTACACATGACCCCTCCTACCCTAGCAGTCGCTTCTTCAGCCTCCTCCCCTCAGACCGTCGCTACAGGATCATCCCCGCCAAAACCTCCAGGTGCAGGAACACCTTCTTCCCCAAGCAGTCCTCCTCCTCAACTCAAGCCCCTTCCCCAATGTTATTGCTAGCCTCCTCCAGCTCCTCTGGTTCCCCATTGTATATTGACTGTACCATATGTTGCTTTATCAGGTTTGTTGTGCACAATGTAATTGTTATCTGCCTATGTTTGTTGTTGGTGCTGTTATTTGCAGTATCTGCACCATGCCAATTCCCGTGTGTCCACAAAAAATTCCGGGTGTGGCGTCTGTCGCACTTGGCGAGTAAAGTTGATTCTGATTATCACACCCAGTACCGCTGGTAAAACAAGGATAACAGAGGCGCCAACACAGGATAAAATTAGTTAAAACCAGTCTAAAAGGAGGGAAATGGGTGGATTCACCTCCCTCAAGTACATAAATGACCAAGCCAAAATAAGCCGTTGAAAGTATTACTGTATTTATTTAAAACAATTCTCCAAATATGATGCAACGCGTTTCACGGGCCAACATCCCGCTTCATCAGGTAATTGAACAAGGAGAACACAATTGTGGGTCAATAGATTTGCCAAAGTGCCTCTGTTGACCCACAATTTTGTTTTCCTTGTTCAATTGCCTGATGAAGCGGGATATCGGCCCCTGAAACGCGTTGCATCATATTTGGAGAATTGTTTTAAATAAATACAGTTGTACTTTCAACGGCTTATTTTGGCTTGGTCATTTATGTACTTGAGGGAGGTGAATCCGCCCATTTCCCTCCTTTTAGACCGGGTTTAACTAATTTTATCCTGTGTTGGCGCCTCTGTTATCCTTGTTTTACCATTGATTTAGTCCACCCTTGGTGGAGGGGTGTATCCCCATATCTTCCTTTCTACAGAGAGCGACTTTTTAGACCTGAGTGGGGTCAGGTGATAATTCTCCCCACCTGCCTTTCCAGTGGTCGCCAGTGTGGTGACCCTTACTTGTGAGTATAATCTCATTTTTATAAAAAATATTCAGATTTACTGAAATTACTACACCAGATTGGGCTCTCGGTTTCATATCTTGTCTTCCAAACACCCAGTACCGCATACGTTTCACCAAATTCAGCACAACTCCCCAATTCCAAGTACATGCATTGCGATGTTATGTTTATGACAGGCACAGAAGGAGAGATTTGTGGCATGCTATAATGCGGCCCATCATTAACTGTAGTGAAGGGGCAGCTGGAAAAGCGTTTACGAAACCCTGTACGTATTTGCAATTTTTGTATGCGTTTTCTATCATCTCATATTGTGAGAAGGAGGCTTGAAGGGTTAAATCCGGCAATTTTACTGTTGACAGATTAAATGTTCATAGGGAGAGAAAATCTCTAAGTGTAGGATCGTCTTGTCAGAGTCAAAGGTGATGTTGACTTTATTCATTTTCATCCATTCAGCGCTGCGGTCTGCCTTCATTCACTGGGAAATTGAATTATTTATTGATTTCTTTCCCCTCTACCTCTATAGTAGATCAAAGTAATTGCTCTTTGTTGGCTGGCCCTCCCTTCTCTGATACATCTGCAGCCCTTTCTTTCATCTCTCCTTTAATTTCTTATACGTTCCCTGTCTTGCCGTTATGCCCTTCAGCCCTTGGTTACAAGTCTCCTGCCTTTCATATGGATGTAGCCCTCCTGTATTTCCCTTTCTGCTGTCAGACTCCGGAGCCTGGCTGATCTCTGACCTTACCTTGCAATGATGATCACACGCTGCTGTCTTTGAAAGTGTAGTAAGGTGCAGTGCTTGTCAACTCATCCGATGAAGTACTTTTTTACCATTACTTTTTTCTTCCTGTAGCCGGTGTGTGGGTGAACGGTAGCCTTCCAGATTGTGGAAGTACCCTCCATAGCTCTGATTCAGTAATTTTTTCTCCTGTTTTTTTTTCAGGGAAGTTTTAGGCTGGTTTTACACCTGTCCTGTACGTTTGCGTTGCATGTCCCCCCCCCCCCTTATCGCATCGCACCACAACAAAATTTCAATCATATAACCCTGTAGCAGAATGCACCGAGAGGGTCATATGCATAGCGCTGGCCCCTGGCTGCCCCAGCGATGTAGTCCCTGCTGTACAGGAAATACATCACTGGGATTTCTGGGTTTACCCAAACTGCCAACAGGATGTGAAGTTTGGCTGTTACCATTACTGCATTGGTTGTATTGTTGAAGAAAGGTACGTACTGGGCTGGCATAATTACTTTGGCAAGAATTAGTAATGGGTTTCCCAAAACTCTTGTGCTTGAGGTATGGGAATCAGTGGCCTGGGCTATCCCACCATCGCTTGCCCAACTGTAATCAGTCTCCTTCCCAACACCACCTAAGCTCCTCCCTAAATGTTAACTCTTTCCTAATGCCCCACCATTACCTTGCCTTACCTTACCTGTCCATGTCTGCTGATAGCTCCGGGCTCCATCCGCAATATGCATGCATGCGCCACTGGTGGTTGCCGTAGTAATGTGGTTGCATGTTTGACATCACACGCATCCATGTTTTTGGCGGCAACCATGTGAGGCACGTATATGCAGATTGTGGACGAAGCCTGGAGCCAGCAGCGAACACGGACAAGTAAAGTATACTGCATGAGGGGGGGCTGCAATGCGGTGATCTCAGACGATTCCTGAGTGATTTCATGCTGAAAGCTCGCAGGAATCGGCCTGCAGTGTATGGGCAGCCGACAGATCTTTCTCTAATCAGAATCAGTAGGGTATTGTACCGTGTTAGCCATCAGTAAAAGCAAGAAGTTTTAAATCAGGATGATACCATTTATTGGCTAACTAAAAATGAATGAAAATAAGCAAGCTTTCGGCCTTTCAGCCTTCGTCGGGCTTATATCCTGTTAGTTTGCAGGCTGGTGGTACAGACAGCTTATATACATGCAACATCAAAAGGGAAAACAGATATTTTTTTCAAGCATTAATCAGAATCAGAGAGAGATTTGTCTCTTGGTCGAATCTGCCCATCATTGCTAGATGTATGGCTACCTTTTGAAAATTGTTTGCTGAATAACGCTGTGAGGAAGCTCTTCTGTATAGGCAGAGCCTCAATGCTTTCACGTGAGAATGTCAGGCAAGCTAAACAGATATCTCTTGTTATACAAATGTAACGATTGTGGAATTCTCTCCGTGATCAGCGCACAGGACGTGCGCTGACACTGCGGAAATCCTCCACAAGCGTATAATTTGAGGGAACCCAGCAAAAGGTGCAATGCACCTGTAGAGGGAAATTCCTGTCGGCAGGTGGAGCTGTGGAGTGCAGAGGAACAGCTCCTCTGCCCTGCCACAGACGCCAGACAGGAATTGCACAAAGGGAAGAAACGCAGGGCAAGATCGCCCTGAAAGAGAGAGATCAAAGCGACAGAGGGTATGTGTGTCCACCAATCTAGTCACCACCCTGCGACGGCGGACACACAACCAGGAAGATAAAGTGAGAAGGCAATCGCCAGAGATGGCGGTTGCTAACAGCGACACAAGACCGAATAAGCACAGAAGAGGAATGTATGTATGCCCAACAATCTAGCCGCCAACCTGCGACGGCGGTCTCCGCGTGTTAAGCACAACAGAGACAAGCACGCCTAACTAACCACCGACAGACAAACATGAAACAGAGGACGCGAGCGCTTGCTTAACGGTTACCTCACCGAGCCTCCAGCAAGCGCTCGTAGCAGACAAGACAGATACACGAAAACAGGAATAAGTGAGAGATACGATCCACTGCTTTTTCCGCCAGAGCGAGTGCGATCCAAGTATAGAAACAGAGCGAGCTGGATCCACTGCTCTTTCCGCCAGAGCAAGTGCGATCCAAGTACAGCAAGAGAGATGGAGATCAGACGGATCCACAGCACTAGCGCAAGGCGAGTGCGATCCAGGCAAGACAGATCAGATGAGATAGCTGGTAGCAACCGCTGCTCCAGCTATACTCCAAGAACAAAGATCAGAACGACTTCCTGTCGACCACCGCTGGGACAGGACAATCGCAACAGACAAACAAAACAGATATGCAATCCTAAGTGCACTAGGGAACCTGCCTAGTGCAGTCCCAGGAATTACTCTAGGCTAATCTTCAAACAATAAGCATGGCTGACACTCCAGGAGTGTTTCACAGGACAAACCGTTATGACCAGCCCAGGTCTGTGATATCACATGGTATTTATAGTACAAACCTCCAGAGGATGTGGCTAGGAAATTTGCATGACCAACGTATGCAAATTCCTCAGCAGCAGCAAGCTGCAAAACTGACAAAAGGTCTCTCTTCCAGAGACCTGCAGAATGCAGACCTGAACAGTGGTCAAAAAGCTGCCTGCCTGCGCAGGCAGCCGAGCGGATCCTCACAACAAATCTGATTTTCGTTCATAAATGACCTAGCACATTTTGTAAACATAAAACACAAAACGAAATCTTCCAAAACTGTGCTGCGTTTGGTAGTTGCTGTAGGGATGAGGTAATGATAGCTGAATAATTCCCCCCCACTTCAGTTTCTAATTTTAAGTTAACAATAGTGAAATTTAATAGATATTTTGCCCACGCCTGAACCGACGCCAACAATTTAGCACGAATCATCGCAATTATAAGTATTAAACCTTCGCAGAGGTTAATATGTAATTTGAATTAAGCTTCTAATATTATTATGTCCACTAACTGCACTGCGCGTTTATTATATTCATTAAATAAAGATCACTTTCTTTCCTCTGCTTTTGCCATATCAGCGGAACGGCGGGCAGAATTGATGAGGTAGAGCAGATAATGGGGTAATGTTATTAAAGATAGGAGGAAAATCTATTTGCTGCTCTGTGGGATGTGTAAAGGTCCACATCTACCTCGTTTTAGCGGCTGAGTACACCGCGCAGTGTGTTTTATACTAGTCTGACAGATTTTCAGCAAAGGCAAAATACATGGCAGAGTTATATACTGTAAGGTTTGATTGCAAAAACAGGCCATGGGTGATGCTTTTTTTGTGAGTGGCAGAGCTAAATAACCATGTCAGTGGTCACTGTCATGTTCCTCCACATAGATCACCACTGTCTCCAGGGCTGTGGAGTCGGAATCCTGGAGTCGGAATTGGTGGTTTCATAAACTGAGGAGTCAGTTGATTTTTGTACCAATTCCACAGTGCTTGTAAGTATTTAGAGTCGGAGTTGAGGAGTCAGAGCAATTTTGGGTACCTGGAGTTGGAGTTAGTGGTTTCATAAACAGAGGAGTCGGATGATTTTTCTACAAACTCCACAGCCCTGGTAAGTGGAGTTGGTGCAAACTCCACGTACTAACTAGTGTGTCTGGTTTCATAAACTGAGGAGTCAGAGTTGGATGATTTTTGAATCACTACAGTTCACTTAATTTACGCCTTCAACTTCACACATATGCACTGTTAGGAAATCTGATGGTCAAATAATTCAGAGCTGATGGCATCTGATGCAGTTCTTCATGCTTATTTTTTGCAAAATTTATATAGCTTAAAAATTGACAAAAAAAAAAAATCAAATGCTGTTACTGCGGTATCTGATTGGTCGGTTTTCAAGTTGCATTTATTTGCATAAGATTAGCATCAGAACTATTTGCATCTCATTAACCATGTATATGTGTTAAACGAAACCTGAAGTGAGTGGAATGAGGGCTGGTTCACGCTAGGGGTGTTTTCAACCTTTTTTTAAGTACAGACGATTTTTAAAATCGCCCACAAAACGCCTGTGCAATGAATGTCTATGAGAAGGTTCATATCAGCGTTGGCCGTGCGCTGTGCGTGCAGCGGTGCCTGTACCATTTTTGAGGCGATTTTGCCTCAATGGAAGGTACAGGAAAAACGCAAAATCGCTTTGTGCAGCAATTGCGCAAGCATTTTTTAAGAATAAATACATTGTATTTATTCTTTTCCGGGTCAAAGAGTTCACTTCCTGCGGCAGGGAGTGGATTACAAAACCGCTCTGGAAAAGTGCTTTTACCAGAAATGCAGTGCGCAGTGGAGCGCCGGGAGGGGGGGAAGCGCACTAAAACGCGAAATGCTTGCATTTGCATTTTCGATTTTAGGTGTGAATAAGGCCTAAGGAAGCTTTTTTTTTTTTTAATAAGGGAATGAAAAAGGCAGCCTCCTTATCCCTCTCACTTCAAGTTACCTTTAATTATATAGCATCTTCATGCAATTTATTTGATAAAAATGTCATACTCGTTTCCCAATGCCTTATGTCATCACACGAATGGGTAGATGCCCCGCCCACTCTACCCCATAGGACGTCATTATTTATAAATTTGCATACCTCTCCTGCCCCCCCCAGTCTTTTTTTCGTCCTCGGAACTCACCTCATGGACGTAGGTATAAAGGAGGTTATTTATTGGCCACATCATTTTTATTTTTTCCCCCTACCTACTGTGTTTACAGTATTTTTGATCTGGTGGCCTCGGCCAGTGTAAACCCTGTATACTATAAATTAGTTTGGGGTAGGGCTGCTAGTTTGCTGGTGTCAGGCAGCCCGGGTGAGCCTCTTAAAGATATAAATTATCTGGAGCACTACCCGAACAAACTTACTTGATGGCCGCTAAATGCGCCCTCGTAGCTGTGGAGTCTTTTCCTTGCTTTCCTTTCTTCCTTCTTTAGATCTGTTCCCTTGTGCAGCCTCGCCGCTCTCCCCGACGAGCGCCGTCTTAGCGTGCGCCTCAGCGTCTCCTCTGCGCTCCACGGAGACTTCCGGATTCCGGATTTCCGCCGGAAGTGAGGTAGCGACCTCAACCCGCTTCTCGATTGGCCAGACTGGGCTGGAGAGGCGTGGGGCGCGAGCGGGGAGGATTTAAACCATCAGACACGGCGTCTTCCGTGCTGACGGTCGGAATGGAGGGGGAGAGTGGCGCCCAGGCTCCTGGACAGAGCGGTGCGGAGGAGGCTCAGCATACGCCTTCAGTACCAAAAGCAGCAAGTAGGTGGCAGCCAGCGTAGGCTAGAAGTTTACCTATATTGCATTATTCCTTCTACTCTGAACCCTATTCTTTCCTTTCAGCTCATTCAGCTGTTCCTATGGACTCCACAGCAGGCACCTCAAACCAGCGTCGGGCTGAAAGGTAGGGGGAATGCAGGTAGGTTCTTTTGCCCGCAACGCTGAGTGCATGACTGACAGGCATATTTTGTTCAGTCCTAGGAAACACCGCAGCAAGAAGAAGAAGAGCACGAGAAGCCGATCAAGATCAAGATCTAAAAGGAGAAGCCCTGTTCGGTATTATTACCGAGACAGGAGTCGCTCGCCTAGAAGATATAGGTCAAGATCGCGAAGTCCAAGAAGAAAAGGATGTTGGGCTTGCAATAGAGACGTTATACCGGGCAAGACGGTTTGTGAGAGATGCTTCGCAGAAATGTCTACAGAATCGCAGCAACCTCCGGTGGATGTATCGGACCTAATAAAGCAGGCAGTCCAAGACTGCATGAAGGAGTACTTAGCATCACTCCCATCACAACCTTCAGGAGCGACGAAAGAACAGCAACCACTACCACTAACTGAGGACCTCACAATGACAGGATTTGACTTTGCATTAGTTGAGCCCTATGTCTGCGCTGTACGCGAGGCGATACAATGGGAAGAAGAAACAGAGGAGCCAGAAGCTAAGAAGCAGAAAGAATACTATTCCCAGTTAAAGAAGAAGGTCACGCCATTTCCCTTCATGGATGAGATTGCGGAAGTAATCGATGAAGAATGGCAAAAAATTGAAAGAAAGCCTCCTCTAAGTAACAGACTTTCCAAACTATATCCGATAGATGAGGAGAAAGCTAAGAGGTTAGATGATCCTCCAGTGGTGGATGCTTCCGTGATGAGGTTAGCTAAACCTACTACACTACCAAGAGAGAATACCGGTTCCTTTCGAGATGCCCTTGAAAGAAAGATCGACAGCGAATTAAGAAAGATCTATACTAGTTCAGGAGGAGCAACTAGACCGGCGGTGGCGCTCACTTCGATCGCCAAGGCCTTGAAATCATGGACTCTAAACATTGAAGATGCTTTGAGATCTGGTGCGGACCAGGACACGATTATTGCAGCACTGGACGACTTAAAGTTGACTGCAGACTTTATCGGAGAGGCTGCAATAGATATAATTAGAGGCACTGCCAGAACCATGGCCTATTCTGTTGTGGCCAAGAGAGCCCTTTGGCTGAAGGCGTGGTCAGCGGATCCTGCTTCACGGATGGACTGGTGCAAGATCCCGTATGATGGCAAGAACCTCTTTGGAAGTGAAATGGACAATGCCATTCAGAGAGTTACGGGTGGTAAATCGGGACTCATACCTCAGGATAAAAAAAATAGAAAACCACCATTTCAACAAACAAGATTTCAACAGCCAAAGTATAGAAATGCTCGTACATACAAACCCGGACGGGAGTATCGGAGAAACTGGCAGTCCTCACAAACTACTCTACAAAGATTTAACAAACAGAGAACAGCGTCAAGCACTCAGGGTCAGCAAAAGTCTTTTTGACAGTGTCTCCGCCACGATCTGTCCGGTTGGAGGGAGACTTCAGGAGTTCGGGCAGATTTGGGCGGACAATATAGGCAACCCGTGGGTCACCAGAACAATAACACAGGGGCACAAATGGAAGTTCAGGGGAGGCCCTCCGAGAAATCACTTCACTTCCACAAAGATCCCAACAACGGAGGACAGGAGATTAATCCTACTACAATACATCGAAACACTATTACTCAAGAAGGCAATAGTCCAGGTACCAGACATATCCAAAGGCGAGGGATTTTATTCCCCCTTATTTTTCGTGCGGAAGAAGACAGGAGACTGGCGACCAGTCCTAGATCTCAGACGATTAAACAGACAGATTCGACTGGCAAGATTCAAAATGGAGACTTTACAGACGATAGCAAGATCAATGATGGTCTCAGATTGGATGCTTTCATTGGACCTGGAGGACGCGTATTTACATGTCCCCATCCATCCAGAGTACCAAAAGTATCTAAGATTCGCAGTAGGCTCGACACATTATCAGTTCAGGTGTCTCCCTTTCGGGATAAGTACTGCTCCGCGAACCTTTACGAAGATTCTAGTAGCACTGGTAGCACTTCTGAGAACGAAGGGTCTTCGCTTATTCCAGTATCTGGACGACCTACTATTACTTGCCCAAGATCAACAGACACTGTTGGTACACAAACAGACCTTAATACAGACACTACAACTCTATGGTTGGAAGATAAACTTTGCCAAGAGTCGACTAGAACCTTCTCAAAACATGACATTCCTGGGAGCACAGTTCCTTACGAAGGAGAATCGCATACAACTACCAGAGGAGAAGAGGAGAACACTTGTTGGGAGAGTATCACAAACATTGTCAGCACAGACCCTAACAGCGAGACAGTGCTTGAGCATAATAGGCTACTTAACATCGACCATTCCAATGATCAGGTGGGCGCAGTGGCACATGCGCTGTTTTCAGTGGGGTTTCCTCCAGCAGTGGAGGAAGAAGCACATGTCTCAAGTGATTACAATAACTACATCTATGAAGAACAGTCTACACTGGTGGACAGTCCATTCCAATCTGATGAGGGGCCATATGATCCAACCAGACACTCAGATCATTCTTACTTCAGATGCGAGCAAGACAGGATGGGGTGCGCATTTCCTGAAATTTTCAGCCCAGGGAGTGTGGCAGACTCCCCAGGATCAGACCCCCGCAAACATTCTAGAACTAAGAGCAGCTTTACAGGCATTATTGAGCTTTCAAACAGCGATTCAGGGGAATTCGGTCCTGATGCGAATGGACAATCGCACTGCAGTTTCATACGTAAGAAGACAGGGAGGCACAAGGAGCTTGCAACTTCTTCGCCAGACCGAAGAAATATTCCAGTTTGCAGAGCAGAACTTATGGGACATAAATGCAGTGTATATCCCAGGGGCAGAGAATGTACAGGCGGACTACCTAAGCAGAAACAAGATAGACAACTGCGAATGGAGCCTATCTCGACAAGCTTTCAACTGGATATGCAACCAGTTCGAGAACCCACAGATAGACCTGATGGCAACGAAACTCAACTCCAAATGCACTACCTTCATGAGCAGGTTTCCGTGCAAACAGGCAATTGCGACGGACGCATTAACAGCACCATGGAATTTCAGAGTGGGATATGTATTCCCTCCAATACCAATGATTCCACATTTATTAAGAAGACTAATGAGAGAGAGAGTCACTATAATAGCAATAATCCCGTTCTGGCCGAATCGACCTTGGTTCCCCCTCCTGTGGGAGCTGAAGTTACAATGTCCTCTACCTATCCCGAATACAGAGGATCTACTCCAACAGGGGGCAATCTACCATCCGGATCCACAGAGACTAAATCTGAGGGCTTGGATATTGAGGGGAAAAGGCTACAGACACTAGGATGCTCCCCAGCAGTAGTGGAGACGCTGCTATGTGCCAGGAAACCAACGACCAATGCAACCTACACACGTGTTTGGAACAGATATAATGAATTTGCGCAGATGGAGGGCTTCGACCCCCTTTCCTCACAACCTCACCAGTTACTTGCATTTTTACAGCAAGGAGTGGAGAAAGGCTTGGCTTTCCATACCATTAAAAGCCACATTTCAGCAGTTTCAGCAGTCACCGGAACTCCTTGGGCATTGAATCCACTAATAAAACAGTTTGTTAAGGGAGTCATGAAATTAAGACCACCAAAGAGAAATCTGTTCCCAAAGTGGGACTTACCGCTAGTGCTGCAGGCTCTGGCAAAGGAGCCATTCTTCCCACTTCAACAATGCACGTTATGGAATTTAACGCTGAGATCAATATTCTTAGTAGCAATGGCCTCTGCCCGTAGAGTCTCTGAACTACAAGCACTGGGTTGTGACGAGCCGTACCTTACTTTCTTCCCGGATCGAGTAGTCCTGCGACCAGTCCAGAGTTTTATTCCCAAAGTGACCAGTACATTCCATTTAAACCAGGACTGGACCTTACCGGTGTTACTTCAGGAGGATACGGGAGTAGTCCATCCTTTGGATATTTCAGAAACGCTTAGAGCTTACCTTAATGCAACAAGGGATTTCAGGGCAACTGAAAGACTTTGGGTCATACCAGCAGGCTACAAGAGGGGTCAGCCAGCCTCAGTGAGAACTGTAGCCTCCTGGCTTGTAAAAACTATACAGATGGCCTATACAAAATCTGGACTAGAACCTCCACAACAGATTGTCGCACACTCGACCCGTAGTGTATCGACATCATGGGCAGCAATGAACAGGGTATCAGCAGAGAAGATATGCCAGGCTGCCAATTGGTCAAACATAAACACATTTATGAAACATTACAGACTTGATGTAACGTCTCATTCCTCTGCAGTTTTTGGTAAAACTGTTCTTAGTTCTGCTAAAGTTTAGTGGACATTATGTAAATGTTAACAACCATTAAAATTTTGTGTGACAGCATTCTAGCTCCCTCCCTTCATTTCCTAGTTAATTCCCATTCGTGTGATGACATAAGGCATTGGGAAAACGGAAAATTGTTACTTACCTATCCGTAATTTTCCTTTCCCGATGCCTCTATGTCATCACACAATGCCCTCCCTTCTTGTTAACTTCGGTGAGTCCGAGGTCGACGAGACTGGGGGGGGGCAGGAGAGGTATGCAAATTTATAAATAATGACGTCCTATGGGGTAGAGTGGGCGGGGCATCTACCCATTCGTGTGATGACATAGAGGCATCGGGAAAGGAAAATTACGGATAGGTAAGTAACAATTTTCCGTTATTTTGCACAATAAATGTTTTATTAGTGGGAAAAAAGAGAAGATGCTTTAATGCTGATGTTCTAATAAGCGGAGGATTTGTATAAAAATGAATTTTAATGATTAAATACTGCTGTTTGCAGAAAGCAACACTTTAATTATTTTATAACAGCGTAATTACTGCTGTAAAATATTTACCTATGATTATTAAATGCCCAGTTCAGAGACATGTTTTACAAAAGCATTTTATTAGAAAATGAGTTAATTAAAGGGCACCTGAACTGAGTGATTTCAGCCTTCAGTCTTGTGTTTTACTAGAATAGCAATATGTTACAGGGTCACGTGACCCCCAGGGTCCCCTGCTCCTCTGTTCTGGGGGCAGTTATTTCTGTGACTGGAGACTACAGGCCAGGAAGTGCCCGTGCCATGAACTCACAGATTTACACTGGGCATGTGCTAGTTTATGAACTTGCACATGCCCAGTTGATATGTGCTGGTTCTTTGCCATTGAGATGACTGCTTCCATTCATCTCAATGCCGGATGTAGTAAATCCCATCAGTAAACAACAAGGACACCGACAGCTGTCCATCTGAACTAGCCTTTAATGATTCATTTATATATATTTTTTGAAACGAATGCAATGGAGTTTCATTCATCTGGCACAGGCAAGGATTGCCTAATGCCAGATATACTGTATGTGCTTGTCGGTTGCTTGCGAAGTCAACCGGAATTCTACAGCAATGCTAAATATTTGCTATAGCAGTGAGACCATATCTCTCTAGTTAGGAGAATGTAATCCTATGCTTTGGTGGGAGGTGGGGGGTGGGTGTTTAAGTGTTAGGGCAAGGTTAGGATAAAACTTCAGAAAGGGATTAAAGAGACACTGATGCGAAAAAAATTATGATATGATGAACTGGTTGTGTAGTACGGATAATTACTAGAACATTAGTAGCAAAGAAAATATTCTTATATTTTTATTTTCCATTATATAGTGTTTTTTATAACATTACATCACTTTCTAATATTTGCAGTTTACACACTACTCAGCATTCTAAATTATTTCACAGAGCAGGCTAGTGAACGTTTGAACTGTCCTCTGGAGAGAAAAAGAAAATACAGTGACTGATAGTTGAGATAATAATAATAATTCAGAAGACAGCTCTTTTTTGCATAGATAACAACTGGAGTTTCTTTACTCTTCCTGTACTGGAAACAATATTAGACTCATGTCTCTGTTCCTAATATTTTATTTCTTAGCTGTACAACACATAGAAATGATTATATTATAATTTATCACAAAGCAGCTCTTCTTCTGTGATACCTTCTGTAGCTCTGTGAGGGGCGAGCACACAACACACACACAGTACACACTTTATTACGCAGCTGCAGTTAGAAGAAGGGACAGGAAAACTACAACATAATTTTTTTTTTTTTTTTTTTAAAGCAAGATTCTTATTAAGTGCTGTCATAATTTCACAAGGCAGGCATCCAAGAATAAACTTTGTAAAACCATTTTAGATTAGCTCAATGAACTTTTAATGAAGGTTTTTAATTACCAATTATGGGCAGAAAGCGTTCCGTGTTCAGCAGATGTCACCGTGTGGGCTGTTAACCCTTCCTATGCCTTACAGCACTCCCCTGGCGCCGCAGCTTTTGTCTTAACTTTCTTTCAGCTGGAAATGTTAGTAAACTTTCATAGCAAGCGAGGGTGTACTGTTTGTAGGTTAAAGTGCGACTCCGGCCTAGATGCAAAAAGAAAAAGTCAGGTTATAAACAGATATGTACAGTACATTTAACCGTTTACAATAGTTTTTATTGGGATTTTTCAAATAACATACAGTCATTTTCATGACATATTAACTTTCAAAAGAGTTTTTACATCATAAGAACAACAATAATAATATAAAAAGTGAACCTTTTACATACATTGCATAATTGAATAATCAGAATATAACACAAGATTAGGTGATACGTCATTTTTATCTTTTTGTTACCAACAACTATAATATTGATAATAGATCGCCATCTAATTGCGATCTGCGATTTGTATGCCATTTTCAAGCGATTTTCATACAATGTTTATACAATTTTCATACAATTTCAAACAATGTTCATGGAATTCCAGTACAATCTTTATACAATCTCTGGGCAATTTTCATACAATCTTAATACAATTTGTATACAATACAGATATCATACAATTTTTGTGCGGGTTCTTATAGTTCTCATACAATTTTTAGACAATTTTCATGCAAATTCTGAATGAATTTTGTACAATTTCTATAAAAACTTCAATACAATTTTCATGCAACTTGTTCAAATTTCATACCATTTTCATACAATTTTGTACAATTTCATAAAAATGTCTCGCAAAATTCTTATTCAATTTTTACTCAATTTATGTACAGTACATTTAAAGTAGTACCGATGAATGGAATATGAAGAAACACCTGTATAGACCATGCAAGTCTCGTTCACACTAGAGGCGTTTTTTTGGATTTATTTAAGCACAGGCGATTTGTACAAATCGCCCTAAAAGCGCTTACACTATGCCTTCCTGACTGACGTCAGGAAGTGATTTAAATAATTGCTCTGCTAAAGAGCTTACAAAAGCGCTTATAACACGCAGAGCAGAGTGATTTGAAAAAAAAACAAATCACTCAGGGCGAGTGCGAGCAGAACGCAATGTGAGCGAAGCCTAAGAGATTTGCTGTTGATTGGTCCTTTAAAGTGAACCTCCGGACTAAAAATCTACTCAGCAGAACTGAAAAGGCTTGGTGTTTCTTTAACAGTTTCACAGCATCAGAACTTTGTTTTTCTTACCAAAGCATCATTTTTAGCTAAGCTCCACTCATCAAAGAAAACAGGCTTTTTTTCCCTGATGCTGTGCAAAGCATGATGGGATCTCCTATGTTGTTGTTCACGTTGCCTAGCAACTGGGAGGGGTGATCAGCACACAGGACAGTTGGAACTGTGTCTCATGCTCCCTGTCACCTCCTTTTAACCAAAAAAATGGCTGCCCCCATGAAATCAAACATTTGCCTGTTCTTTTAAAACAGGGTGGGTAAGAGATTATATTACCTATCTATTTTAATTAACATAACTAATGTAACTTAATGACAGTATGTTTGTTTAGGCTGAAGTTCTTCTTTAAGTAAGGATATTCTCAATGGTATAAATATACAATTTTGATTTATTATAATAAGCACTTCAAACAATGCGTTTTGCGGCATAAATCGCAATCTCAGGTTAAGTGGTGTGCTCTGTATGTTGCAGGAAAAATCGTGGGCACCTTTAAGCAAGGACAATTAATAAAGGACTCATTTAAAGCTATTTTGATTGTACTTCGTTATAGGCATGCAGCTGCTTTCCATTTTGCACTGTAAAGAGTAACATTATAGTAGATACTACTGAGAATACATGTGCTACTCCGTACTATTACCTATATATAAAAAAAGCACATTTCTTCAAAATGAAGCCACTGCACTACATGGGTAAAAACATGCAAATAATATTGTGTTTCTTTTCCCACTAGAGCATCATACCTAATCCCCTTCCCCCACCACGCTGACCTGATTATCATTTTTATTCATTCAGCCCGCAATACACGGTGTAGGATTTGTTGGTTGGACGGTGAATTTATGATCGCGCTCTGGGAGCGGCGCACATATTGCGCATTTAGAATATAAATGTACAGATCCCCCCTCCTCGGCGAGCATGCATATGTATTTTGCTAATGCGATCTTTCACTTTGAGGGATAGCGAGTACAATGGTAAGTCACCGGCCTGTACACACACGGAACTGTCACCAACATGCTCTCCTATGGCTGAGAGCTTATTATGGAGTCACATTAAGATGCACATATTCCCAATGTAATTCCCATTTGCACTTAAAGCCCGTTCCCTCTTGGGACCCCTTTGGCAGAGCTATTAGGGGCTCCGCTTAACATACTGCCCCCCCCCCTCGCATCGACTCTCCATTAATCCCGACAACCTTGTGGCAGGGTCACCCGGATAGATGGACGCTGATATCGAGACTTCGCCCGCTTTCCTTCCGCCTTTACCAGCCCTTAGCTGCCGCCATTAATCACTCTGCGCGTTAATGAATTATTGACCCTGTGGGTTATTGAGCCCTTATGTCACCACATTGAAATGTTAAATAGGTGACAAGTTGTGGGAGGTGAGGGAGCAAGAGAGGCCAGGTGCTGCGCGAACGTCACCCCAGTGTATTCAGAGCGACAAGGAGCAAGGTCGCTGCGCCGCTCTATCAACTAGCAGACGTGCAGCCAAGTAATCATATTAATAGAGTTTCAAATAGGACTTGGCTGTGTCCCTCGCTTCTAACAACCTGACAGATCTTTTCACACTGGGGAGGAGTACATTTTTTATTATATAAAGTTATTATTATTGATTTATAAAGTGCCAACATATTCCGTGGTGCTGTACAAAGTAAGGGCTGGTGCACACCAGAGCGGTTCTGAAGCGTTTTTTAAAACGCTTGCAGGGGGGAAACCGCTTGGCTAATGAAAGTGAATGGGATGGTGCACACCAGAGCGGCTCGTTTTTTTCACAAAAAAACCCAAGGGCTGCAGCATTTTTGAGATTTCTGAGGCGTTTCTGCCTCAATGTTAAAGTATAGGAAAGCGGAAAACAGCTCTGAAAAGCACTAGATCAGAGCGGTTTTCCAGGTGTTTTTTGTTACAGAAGCTGTTCTGGTACTGTAGGTTCATTCTTAACCTGAATCTGTTCTTAAGTCGGAACATTGTGCCATCTCTGTCCCTTGTACCTCCTCTGTGCCCCCCTGTGCCTCCAGTGTCCCCCTCTGTGTCACCTCTGCCCTCTGTACTTGCTTATACAAATTAACCACTTCACAACTGAGGTGACCTCTAGTCTGTGAGCTGCAGGTCTCTGCAAGAGAGACCTGTCTTTCCATTACAAGTTTCTGGTCTGTTCTGCTGCTGAGGAATTTGCATACACTCGTTATGCAAATCCCCTACCTGCCTCCTTTGATGACTGGCAGTATAAAGAGCTATGTTTCCCAGAGTCCTTTGCTGGTCATAAGGGTTAGTCCTGTGGAACACTCCTGGAGTGTCAGCCTTGCTCATTGCTTGAAGATTAGCTTAGAGTAATTCTTGGAACTGCACTAGGCAGTTTCCCTAGTGCAGTTAGGATTGCATATCTGTTTTGTTTGTCTGTTGCGATTGTTCTGTCCCAGCGGTGGCCGACAGGAAGTCATTCTGATCTTTGTTCTTGGAGTATAGCTGGAGCAGCGGTTGCTACCAGCTATCTCCTCTAATCTGTCTTGCCTGGATCGCACTCGCCTTGCGCTAGTGCTGTGGATCCGTCTCTCTCACTTATTCCTGTTTTTCGTGTATCTGTCTTGTCTGCTACGAACGCTTGCTGGAGGCTCGGTGAGGTAACCGTTAAGCAAGCGCTCGCGTCCTCTGTTTCATGTTTGTCTGTTGGTGGTTAGTTAGGTGTGCTTGTCTCTGTTGTGCTTAACACGCGGAGACCGCGCATAAACACGTGCACTGTTGCGAATGAGTGCGGTGTTCGCGTTTAGCTAGCGTTTGTTATTTTCCTTATCTTCTCATTGTATTATTTGCTGTGCCTTTGCTACTCTCGTGCTCTGCCTTGCTGTAGCCTTGTGTCACCTCGGGCAATCGCATCTCTCGCGATTGCGTTCCTACTTCATATCTGCTGTTGTATATGCACCGTCGTGGGTTGGCGACTAGTTTGGTGCACACACATACAATCTGTCCCTGTGCTCATTCTCTTTCACAATCGCTTCTCTTGCGATTGCGTTCTCACTTGGTTTCCCTTGTTGTGTGTCCGCCGTTGCAGGGTGGCGGCTAGATTGGTGGACATACATACATTCCTCATCTGTGCTTATTCGGTCTTGTGTCGCTGTTAGCAATCGCCATCTCTAGCGATTGCCTTCTCACTTTGTCTTCATGGTTGTGTGTTCATCGTCGCAGGGTGGCGACTAGTTTGGTGGACACACATACCCTCTGTCGCTTTGATCTCTCTCTTTCAGGGCTATCTTGCCCTGCGTTTCTTCCCTTCGTGCAATTCCTGTCTGGCGTCTGTGGCCAGGCAGAGGAGCTGTTCCTCTGCACTCCACAGCTCCACCTGCCGACAGGAATTTCCCTCTACAGGTGCGTTGCACCTTTTGCTGGGTTCCCTCAAATTACACGCTTGTGGAGGATTTCTGCAGTGTCAGCGCACGTCTTGTGCGCTGATCACGGAGAGAATTCCACAATCGTTACACCCATAGTTTATAAAGTAAAAGTGTTGTACCCTCTTGACATAAATATTTAAAAAGTTCAGTCCCTAAGGTAACTGTTTATGTTTTTTTTTTCATTGTCATTTTTTTTTAAATTACAAAAAATAAATAAATTGGGGAGTGTGGGAGGTAATGAGTTAATTTATTGTGTAAAACTAATGTATGTGTATATGAAAAATGCTTTACGGTGTAGTTTTACTATTTCGCCACAAGATGGCCACAGCGATTTTTTTGTTCATGCAACCTGCAAGCGTCCGGAAGTACACTTGCAGGAAGCACAATGAGGCTGGGAAAATCACAATGATAGCGGTGCTTCTCGTAGAAGCAGCTGATCATTGCGGGGGCTTAGATCAACGCACGGGAACGGTTTTTCCCGTTCATTGATCTCCGAGCGGGCGTCGTCGTGCATGATCGGCGGGAGCGCGCGCACGAGCGAGCGGACAGCGGCGGTAGCGCGGGAGGTGCGAATATCTCCGTCCCGAGGGGTGAAAGGATGGAAAAAGGGATGGAGATATCCGCAGCAGTGGGGGTAAAGTGGTTAAAAGCCATTTTTTCTTTGACTTTTTAAAAATCGATTGTCTCAAAAATTACAAGAACTACAAAACTACAATTTGAAAAAAAAAATGTTTTGACTTGTTTCCGTGGAAACACAGAATCCATGCCATTCGTATCGGCGGGTCGTTCGTAAGTCGGGGACTACCTGTAAGGAATTCCAAGACACAAAAGGGAAGAGAGCACTGCCCTTGCGCGCTTACAATCTAAGGAATGAGGGGGGGGGGAATAAAAGGTGGGAGTTGATGATAAGCGGCCAGTCAACCGCTGCTGTAGAACTACAAATTCCAGCATGTCATATATCAAAATGCAGTTTTGAGGCCTCTTGCGCTGCGTTGCCTTGCGTTACTCTTTCCCGCTGCATCCCTGCTGCAAGGGCCATGCAAATTTATGAAGACACTTCACGAAATGCAACGTGGTGTGACGAAAGTATCCAAATCATTGAAATCCCAACACAAGCGCATTACCGCATGATCTGTGCCTACCGCATGCATTATGCAGTAATGTAAGTCAATAGGCGACGCAGTAGGTGTGCACAAAGGGAGCGCGGTTTGACCTGGCGTGTATGTGCGGACCAACAGGAATCCCAGTGATGTACTTCCTGCCCAGCATTATTATTATTTAGTGTTTATATAGCGCCGACATATTACGCAGCGCTTATTATTATTTAGTATTTATATAGCGCCGACATATTACGCAGCGCTGTACAGAGTATATTGTCTTGTCACTAACTGTCCCTCAGAGGGGCTCACAATCTAATCCTTACCATAGTCATATGTCTATGTATGTATTGTATAAAGTACAGTATGTATGGTAGGCCAGGGCCAGAATTAGGGGGAAACCAATTAACTTTTCAGTATGTTTTTTGGGATGTGTGAGGAAACTGGAGTGCCCGGAGGAAACCAACACAGACACGGGGAAAACATGCAAACTCTGTACAGATAGTGCCCTGGCTGGGATTCATACCAGGGACCCAGCACTGCAAGAGATAGTTATCCACTATGCCACCGTGCTGCCCAGCAGGGAGTACGTCACTAGCTGGGTGTGGCGCTATACATATTACCCTGTTGCCGCATTACCAGACCGCTGATTTACTTGTTACTGATCTTGGTCATTGAAGTTATCTGGGCACGAAGGTGTATTACTAGAAAGGTCTTTTACAAAACAGTGCTGAATTTACTATTGGTTTGAGTGGAGGACTATTGGCCTGGCCTTCTATTAAGCAGCTATTGTGTAACATTGTTTGGTGCTGATTACCTTTTTTTAACCAAAAAACAAAAAATGTCCCCATTGCTGTACAGTGTGGAACAGCAAAAAGCTATGTTGTCACTGATCACATGCCACCACCCAAACCCCCCTTATGCACACAAAAAACTGCTTTACTAATCAATGTGTATATTTTTTTTTTAGTTGATTAAGGCCTCAGCATCTAACAGATTTCCCTTTGATACCATATTTTAGTCAATTTACACATCTAGTCTATCAAACACCTCACAGTGAATAGTGAATAATACCCACTTTACCAGCTATCCGAGAAGGCAGGCTCCTTCACCTGAATTTAAATGGCAAATCGTCACGTTTGACCGGAATGTACATTAATAATAACAATCGTATTTATGCTATGGTTGCCATGGAAACCATACTGAGATATGTGTTTCTATTCACAAGTGGGGTTACTTAGTCCAATTTAATTTCCAGCCGGTGAAGTGCTCAGTCAAACAGCTTCATTAATTTATTATTGGATTATTATCTCTTTTTTGCATCTGTGGAGAAAGCGGCAATATGGTCTATAAAGTGGGAATGATACACTCGCTGGCTGCTGTAAATGTTGCCTGATAAGTGGCAGGCTACTATTAAATAATTCCACACTGTGGAGATGGGGGAAGCACAGAGTGAATAATCCATACGTTTTCTTTGGTTTGCATTATTGATGAAAGTTGTGTTTACGCAGCAAGCTGGCTGCTACCGTTGTTGGACAGAGGGAGGAATACATCAAAATGGGCTGCTGCCATCTCACTGGCCCTCCTCTCGCTCCTATTTAACAGGTTAATTGGCATGACGATGACAGTGAGGAGAGATGACAGTATAACGGAGGAGAATTACCTAGAGAGCAGCTGGCCAGCCGGGAGAAGAGACTGGAGACCATATGCAGGCTGCCAGCTGATGAGGTGGCATTTGTGTCCCTCAGTGACCCATCCCATCTCCCATATATGTCACATGACCCTCCTCTCATGGGAATAATATGGTGTGTGGAATGAGATGAACCACACATAAAGAATCAGGACAGACAGTGATGGACAGATAAGCCCAATATGAGACAGCACTTCCTATGGGTAACTGGAGGTCAAAAAGGTTATGGATTGACTAATGCAGCTGGTTATGAGGACTGTCCAGAAAGTCAATTATTTGCAGAGCTGTCAGTTTCCAGGCTGTCTGTTCTGACACCTGTAATGTTAACTTAAGTGCTAAAATGAAGCAGTCCCAAGTGTATCTGTAGGGTTGTGTGAGCGCAAATGGTGGCCTTCAAGTCAGTCAATCATTGTATAATCCAAGTTCGGCACCCAATCAAATGCATTTAATACACTGAAGGCTGAACTATGACTAAGGGCTCTTTCACACTAAGACGTTGCGTTTGATGCGACATTAAGGTCGCATAACGTGCCCCTAACGCAACACATGTTAGTTTTGGTTGGACGTTATATTGAACTGCGTTATTCATCTCTTGATGCGTATTTTTGATGCATACTTTTTGACGCATACTGATAGAACGAAAACGGCACACGCGTCACATTTAAAAAAAAAAAAAACATTACTGAGCATGTGCAAACATTGTAACGCAGCTAAATACGAGTATAACGCACACCGTGCTGCACTTTTATTTAACGTGCAGCGTTATACTCCAACGCGACGTGGGCACCTGTGAACAGCCCATTGATTTTTCATTACTGTAAGTTGTTCTGCGTTAGGGGATGCTGTAACGTGCGATTTTAACGTCCTGATGTGAAAGCAGCCTTAAAGGATGACTGAAGTGAGAAGAATATGGAGGCTGCCATATTTATTTCCTTTTCAAACAATACCAGTGGCCTGGCAGCCCTGCTGATCTAACTGCCTGCAATAGTGTCTGAATAACACCAAAAACAAGCATGTGGCTAATCTTGTCATATTCAACAATAATGTCAGAAACACCTGATCTGCTACATGCTTGTTCAGGGTCTATGGCTAATAGTATTAGATGCAGAGGATCAGCAGGGCTGCCAGGCAACTGGTATTGCTTAAAAGGAAATAAATATGGCAGCCTCCATATACCTCTCACTTCAGTTTTACATTAAAGAAGAACTATAGTGAAAATAACATATTTAATAAAATTGTTTTTGTTTTTTTTTACAATATCCCTGATTTATGTTATGAAATTTATCATAGGGGGCTACATCTTTAGTCCTGTCAGGAGTAGCTCTGCGGAATGTTTGATTCTGAGAATTCCAAAGCCAGTGAAAATAACGCATGGTCTCCCAGAATGCTTTAGGAGGAGAATTCCACATAGTTAAATAGCATAGCGAGGCATCACTGGGAGGGTTGGGCTACATTTACTATGCAACAATATATAGATACCGGAAGTGTTTCTCATGCTGAAACCAGAAAAAATACCATAAAAGTGGGTATTTTGATTAATTTCCTGCATTCTACTATATGTCACTACAGGGCCTCTTTAAACTCTCCTGTGCCCACAAAAGACCTGAGAGCTCAGTTTGTGGGTGATCCTGTGGATAAGGGCTGCACATGAGACACCTGTTCCTGTTTCCCTCTCCCATCCCCTGCCTCCTATGCTGGCTGCACAGCTCAGATGGTCAGGGTGAAATATGCTTATTCAGTAGATGTGAGCACACAGGAATTGATTTGCAGGCAGGTGAGATTCTAGGAGTCTGGGCTGAGATTTATGGCTGCGGGGATTCCAGCCTCCTCAGCAGGGAGGGAAGAGGGGGCAGAGATGGAGGCCAGCGCTCCTCTGCTATCTGATGATCAAACACTTTCTGCCACGGTTATATATGTGGCATGCTATAATTATTGCAGCAGATGTATAGCAGCAAATCACCGAGCCCTCATAGCCGTGCTGTATTATTAAGCCTGCTTGTCCTTCCCCTGCGCTGTTGTTTTGCCCTCATTAGTCAACCTTCCTATTTCCTTAAAGGACCACTATCATGAAAAATTGTAAAATTTAAAATAGATGTAACACACATACAAATACAAAGTATGCTTCTTTCAGAGTAAAATGAGCTATAAATGAATTTCCTCCTATGTTGCTGTCATTAACAGTAGTTAGTAGAAATCTGACTGAACTGACAGGCTTTTTACTAGTCCACCTCTTCATGGGGGATTATCAGTATTTCATGTATTCCAAAAACATACAGATAAGTTAATTGGCTCCCTCTAAAAAAAAAAAAAAAATTGGCCCTAGACTACAGTACTTACACTTCATAATATAGACATATGGCAATGGTAGGGATTAGATTGTGAGCTCCTTTGAGGGACAGTTAGTGACAAGATATATATATATATATATATATATATATATATATATATATATATATATATATATATACACTGTACAGCGCTGTGTAATATGTCGGCGCTATATAAATACTAAATAATAATAGTAATAATAATAATGTATTCTTTACAAAAGCATTTCATGGAGAAGATCTATACTAAGAGGCCACCCACCTACCTGTTTGCACTCTATTCTGGCAGTTGGACTGAGCAATAGCCGTTCATTAAGTGCTTTTGGAAATAAAGAAAACCCTGAGAGCCCCACAGGAGGAAATGGGCTAGTTCAAAATCGGTCAGTTCTGTCAGATTTCTACTACCTACTGTAAGTGACAGCAGGAGAAAAGTAATTTATGGCTCATTTTACTCTGGAAGAAATGTACTTTTCATTTATGTGTTTTCATGCATTTTAAATTTTACTTTTTTCACAGTAGTGGTTCTTTAAAGAGAAACCGTGACCAAGAATTGAACTTCATCCCAATCAGTAGCTGATACCCCCCTTTCCCATGAGAAATCTATTCCTTTTCCCAACTGGATCATCAGGGGGTCTGTATAGCGGATGTTGTGGTGAAACCCCTCCCACAGTGTGATGTCAGCACCTCACAGCTCAGAGTTCCTGACATCACACTGTGGGAGCCTTGTTGCATTGTGGGAAATAACAGCTGTTTCCAACTGCCAAAAAGCAAGCAGCATCTCCTGTCACTGACATCACGTGCCAGCAGTAAAAATGTAACCATGTGATAAATGTTAGAATGTAAATCAGGGAGAGGAAAGATTTTAGCAAACACTGAATAAATCATTTCTACATCATTATTGTAAAAATTAAGCACTTTTGTTATTACATTAATTTCACTGGAGTTCCTCTTTAAGACAGGAAAAGAATGTAATAATCTTTTTCCCGTATTTCATTCATATTGCTTCTTTTACTATCCCCTAATTATGTCCTAGTGTGCACTACTGCTGCTGCAGAACGCTGGCCAGTGCTGGCACAGCATGTGTGACAAGTGGATACAGCGTGGATGAGAGGATGCTGTAGGAAGGCTTTCATTAGTAGCCTATTGAAGGCATGTGAGTCTCCAGGGTCTCCCGGGCGTCTCTTGGTCTGTGACAGGTGCCTCCGCTATGTGCAGCTGGTTAAGCTGTAGTCCTGGCTTTTCCCTGGAGAACCATTAACATTTTCTGCTCTCCCATACATACATACTTTCTGGCCTCTTTTCTTAAAGCCCAGGGATAGATCTAAAATATCCTCTAATAAATTAGTAATAGGAGTGCTCAGCTGTTACCCTTTTCTGTGTGACATGTGACTTCTTCAGCTAATTCCGCTGCCTTGAAATTTTGAGCACATGACCTCCAAGTTCAGTGAATCAGTTCTCAGGTTCTGGGTCGTGTTACCCCACTGTCCAGACTATAAGGGGGAAGGCACAGCTTGAATCTGTCTCAGAATATTGTGGCCTGTAGCACAGTTAGTACAGGAAGTGCCAGTCTCTGTGGTCCTGAACATGGATTTTAGATTTTGAACTTTGGGTTGGCAGTTCACTGATGAAGACTCAAAACTCCTTGAGCGTCTGGTTCACAAACGCCTGACCCAGTACCTCAATGCCAACTCACTACTAGACCCACTGCAATCTGGATTTCGGCCTGCCCACTCAACCGAAACGGCTCTCACCAAAGTGGTCAATGACTGTAAGGAAACGCGGAAAGGCCGCCGTCTCTCGAAGTGAGGCGGCTGTTTCCGCGTCCAGCATGGCGTCACAACGCGGAAAAAACGCCGCATGCCGCATAGGCAGTGCGGCGGAATCCGCATTGGTAACGGCGGAATCCGCATTGGTAACGGCGGAATCCGCATCAGAGGCGGCCCCCGCACTAGATACATTGCATGACAGTACTGGTGTGGCTGGGACTGATAGTCCACCAAGATTCAGACTTACACGCGCGCGAGCACAGAGGCAAAGTTTAAATAGCAGTTAGAAGGGAGTCGGCTGACCAGCTGGGTCAGCTGACAAATTCCACTGCTCTCATTGGACCAGCAATTAGGGAGGTCCTGGAAAGGTCCTAGAGTATATATACTGCTGGTTGTTCACTTGCTCTTTGTCTGGCGTGCGATCACATATGTGGGAGCACCCAGATCCGTAGTCAGATCCGCAAGTGTGCCGGGACCAGCTGGAGCTGTAATCCTACACTTAGCTAGATTCTGTTGATAGCTAAAGTACTAGTTTGATTGTGATTATCTGTTATGACTTTTGCCTGCCTTGACTATCCTCCTGAACTCTGATCTTGTACCTCGATATTTCTGATACTCTGTTGCCGAACCCCGGCTCGTTCCTTGACTCTGCTTCTGCCTCCTGATTTTGTACCCCGATATATCTGATACCCCGTTGCTGAACCCTGCCTGTACTTTGACTCCGCCTTTGCCTCCTGATCTTGTACTTTATCTGTCCGTGTGTGTACGACCTGGCTTGTCCGACCTCGAGAACCGACCTTACTGTTAGAGGCGGTTCCTCGCTCTGTTAGTGATCCTTCCTCCTGAAGGTTACTTTCAGTCTGTCCTTCCTACTGTCAGTCTGACTCCTCCCGTCTTGGAGAGCTCAGGTCTGCGGAAGGAATCTGTGCAGTACTCCTTGCTGCACTGAGGCCTAGTCCTCTAAGTGTTATTGTTGCACCTAACACTACACTCTACTCAGGTGAACAGAGGTTAGCTAGTATATCGGATTATCAGTGATACTGCAGATCACGTATAATCTGGTATACATCTGTATTCCCAGTGATTCTGCAGATCACTGGTAATCAGATCCTCTCTGTGCTTCACCGATCGTTACAATGACCTTGCCTTAGCTAAAGCTGAAGGTAAATACACCATTCTCCTCCTCCTTGACCTTTCAGCAGCTTTTGATACAGTAGATCATCCCCTACTCCTCCAGTCCCTCCAATCCATGGGCATTCACGATCTCGCCCTGACCTGGCTTTCATCCTACCTCTCCAACCGCTCCTTCACGACCTCCTTCAATGAGTCCTCGTCCACCCCAACCACCTCTCAGTGGGAGTCCCCCAAGGCTCGGTCCTTGGCCCCCTACTGTTCTCCCTATACATATCCTCCATTGGCAAGGTTATCTCCTCCATGGGTTTTAACTATCATCTGTATGCAGATGACACCCAAATCTATCTCCACACCCCTGACATATCCACCACTACCATGAATAAGGTCTCCTCCTGCCTATCTGCCATCTCCTTCTGGATGTCCGCTAGGTTCCTAAAACTAAATCTAGACAAAACGGAATTTATGATCTTCCCACCCCGGTCATCCCTGGACCTCCCAGATGTGCAGGTCACTGTTAACCACACTACTATTCACCCTACCTCTCAAGCCCGCTGTCTGGGTGTCACCCTGGACTCCGCACTCTCCTTCACTCCCCACATCCAAAACCTCACAAAGTCCTGCAACTTCCACCTTCGTAACATCTGTAAGATTCGCCCTTTCCTGACCCCTGCCACCACCAAACTCCTCATCCATGCCCTCATAATTTCCCGCCTCGACTACTGCAATGCCCTTCTGTCTGGACTCCCTAAGACCCGAATAGCCCCACTGCAGTCCATCATGAATGCGGCTGCCAGAATTATCCACTCCTCCCATCGCTCCACCAGGGCGGCTCCCCTCCGTGAATCCCTCCACTGGCTTCCTATCCAGTCCAGAATCAGATTCAAGATATTGTGTCTGACCTACAAATCCATCCACAAAACCTGTCCAACCTACATTTCTGATCTTACTCAGAGATACACACCAAGCCGCTCACTCCGCTCCTCCAATGAACTTCGCCTGACCGTCCCCCGCATCACCCAGTCCCATGCACGCCTCCAAGACTTCTCAAGAGCCGCTCCGACACTATGGAACTCCCTACCTCCACCCATTAGGGCAGCCCCCTCCTTCAACACCTTCAAGAAGGCCCTCAAAACTCACCTTTTCACTCTTGCCTACCACCCCTCACAATTGCTCTAAACCCACAGCCGAACTCTGGTCCCCTACCTCTCGTGTCCCTACCTCTCCCTCTAGATTGTAAGCCTTTGGGCAGGGTCCTCACTCCTTTTGTGTCCTACCTGATCATGCACCTCCATTACTGTGCACCCATGCTATGCATTTGAGTGAACCTAACTTGCCTAACTCCATGCTCCCATCCAGTGACTGACTAAGCATTACCTTGTACTCATACTGTGCTGTGTGATCTGGTTTTCTTGTATTCCTGTATTGTCATATTGCTGTTTGTCACCCCTAAATATTGTCTGTAACCTAAATTAATGTCCAGCGCTGCGTAATATGTTGGCGCTTTATAAATACAACAAACAAATAAATAAATAAATAAGACAAAACCAACATCTGGGGACACCAGTAGATATTCTTTGCTTTCATCCAAATTGATTATGAATGATTATTCTTGATTATGCTTTAGCAGCATTTCAAATCTGGAGAGTTGGGGAGTCCTTTAATCATGCAGAGGCCTGTCCTTATAAAGCAAAGGTCTGTCCTTATAAAGCAAAGGTCTGTCCTTATAAAGAGAAGAAATACAGACATGGTTGTGGCGGAGGTAATGATTAGAACCGCACACCTCCTAACATTTTGAGATAAGAAGGAGGGACACCTTAAGACACACCCCTAACCACGCCCCCTGTCACACCCCTTGTCATGGATGTCACAAAGAATTAAGAAGCAAAAGATGTCGTTTTATCATACAAATCCTGCCGTTTTTTTTTTTTTTTTAAATCATTGGTGGTTTTCCTCCATTTTAAGATATGAAAATAAGAAATATATCAATTTAAATGATAGAAATAGTTTAGAGTCAGTTAAGGAGGAACCGCAGTGAAAATAATGTAATGAAAAAAAGTGCTTAATTTTTACAATAATTATTTATACATGATTTAGTTAGTGTTTGCCCATCTACCCCTCCCCCACCCGATTTACATTCTGAAATGCATCACATGGCCACATATTTACTGCTGGCAGGTGATGTCAGTGGAAGGAAATGGTGCTTTTTTTGCAGTTGGAAACAGCTGATTTTTCACACAACAACGAGGCTTCCACAGTGTTATGACAGTACCTAGGTGCTGACATCACACTGTGGGAGGGGTTTCACCACAATATCAGCCATACAGAGCCCCCCGATGATCCGTTTGAGAAAAGGTAAAGATTTATCATGGGAAAGGAGGTATCAGCTACTGATTGGGATGAAGTTCAATCCTTGTTAAACACATTTTTCAGTAAAAAAAACAACCGATACATATATTTACATAGATTTGTGCGTCAGTCCTGAAGGAGAGTCAAATGAGGAAGAAAGAGGGACAGAGGGATTTGGTTCCCAAAGATGGACTGTCCCTCAGAAAATCACAACATTTATATTGCGCTTTTCTCCTTGCGGACCTAAAGTGCTTGAGCTGCAGCCTCTAGGGTGCACTCAGTAGGCAGCAGCGTTTAGGAGTCTAGACCAAGGACTCCTTACTGAATTGGTGCTGGCTATGACTGAAGAGGGGAATAGACGAGATTAACTATCCAGCTAGGAGCTATGGAACCGTGTCACTGTGTCCCCATTCACAGCAGATCTGGCAATAAGTGAGTTAATGGCCAACACTCCATATTAGATGTCACTGCCCATCAAAGTGCATGCAGGCCTCAGGAGGACCGCAGAGCCGGCACAGATGTGACACGGCTGCCATGAAAGGTCAGCTGGAGCAAGCTAGCCGAGAAGGAGCCAGAGCCTGAAACCTTTTCAGATGTCATCCAGGGAAATAGGAAACACGATGAAGTGTCATCCTGCTCAGTGTGCGAGGCCGGGATGGCAGCACAGGCAGTGACTCTGTGCCACGCAGGAAGCCACTTGTAGCAAGTCCATGTGCTCTGCAGGTCACAGTCAGGCATGTGTCTGTACTCATAAATACATACATGTGCGTACACTTCCTTCCTCTGTATATCTCTCAGGGGGGATCGTGCTTATAAGCTGCTTCAATGGAACGGAGGATGTGGAGCGATCCCGTTTTAGCTGGCGAACATTTGTATTTTCATTTATAATTTCATTCAGCATTGTTGTTTCCGCGACTTGAAGACCCTCAGTGTGCAAACATCCTGTGGCTTGTTTACAACAACTTTTCCAACAGGAATACACAGGCAGAGCCAAGAAGCAGCAACCAAATACATTGCGGAAACACGATAAAGAACAGCCTTGCTCAAAATGAGCTGATAAATGGCTGTGTTGTGAGAGCGCAACTGAGGCTTGAATTCTGGAGTTCACTGCAAATGTCACTGCTGTGCCACTGTGCACTGGGTCCACTGTGCAGTGGGAGGGGGGTAGCAATACTGGATCCACTGTTCAATGGGATGGGGGTGGTGTCAATGCTGTGCACTGGATTCACTGTTCAATGGAGGGGGGGGGGGGATTTAAAAAGGGTTGAATGGACACTCAGATCACTTGTCTCACTCATGCTGCTATCATGCTGCTTAGTAAATACCAATGGACGGGAGAGGTGGTAGAAATGTATAACTGTGACTTATTGGAAAAATGCTATTATTCTTCCAATAAGTCACATTCCTGATATACATTTCTACCACCTCTCACATCCAGTGGTATTTGCCAATCGGCATTTATCTGCACTGACTTGGTGAACCTTAACCACTTCACCTCCAAGGTTTTTCCCCATAAACACTAGAGCAATAGCACTCCTTCCATCCATTCACCTATAACTTTATTACTACTTTTCACAACAAAACAATCTATATCTTAGGGTACTGTATTTTTGCCACCAATTAGGCTTTCTTTGGGGGGTACTTTTTGCTAAGAATTATTTTATTGTAACTGCATTTTAACAGGACAAACAAGAAAAAAAGTGAAAAAAATCATCATTTCTCAGTTTTCGGCCATTATAGTTTTAAAATAATGCATGCTACCGTAATTAAAACCCACACATTGTATTTGCCCATTTGTCTCGGTTACTGCAACGTTTAAAAAAATTCCGTAGTACAATGTATGGTACCAATATTTTATTGGGAAATAAAGGTGCATTTTTTCAGTTTTGCATCCATCCCTAATTACAAGCCCATAATTTAAAAAGTAACAGTAATATACCCTCTTGACATACATATTAAAAAAGTTCAGTCCCTAATGTAACTAATAAAGGATACCCCAACTGAAATGTGACATAATGAGATAGACATGTGTATGTACAGTGCCTAGCACACAGATAACTATGCTGTGTTCCTTTTTTTATTTTTCTGCCTGAAAGAGTTAAATACCAGGTATGTAAGTGGCTGACTCAGTCCTGACTCAGACAGGAAGTGACTACAGTGTGACCCTCACTGATAAGAAATTTGAATTTTATAGAAAATTTTTTTTAGATGTAACTTTACTTTTTGACCACAAGATGTTCTCGCCCCTCACTTTCTTATGCATAGTATTATGGTACTATGCTAAGAGGAAGCACTGCGTGGACAGGCTTTGTGAATGGTGGCACTGACTCATGGACAGCTGCAGCCATTCACACAGGGACTGTGTTTCCATTCATTGATCTCTCTGCTAATGAACGGCGGCGGTAACAAGCATGGGAGCGCGCAGCAGTATCTTCGTCCCTGTTTACTAAAACAGAAATAAAGGTAAGCAATGTTGCTCATCATCTTACTTTCACTACAGATCCTCTTTAATTTCTAAAGACTGCAGTTTCCTCACAGTAGATCGGCTGAATGTTACTAGACTTGCCAGTAGACCTGTCACATGTATGGCCTCATATTTGCCAACAGCAACATTCAGTGGTTCTCTCTGCACATTTACAATGTGTGGCAGATAACTAAGAAAGGCAAATGATCATAGATTTAGGTCATGTTTATTAATAGGACTCTATAACACAGAGGAGCACAGTGTATGTATGTGACTTTGATCGATAGGCCTTGTTCAAAGCTTGTGTGATGCATTATGTAATAATGCAGCAATGCATGTTAGCATGTTCACATATTTCCAAAGCATTGTTTACTATGCACATCTAGTACAAATCAGTGTACCAGAGGCGCCAACAAGGGTAAAATACATTAAAAGCCGGTTACAAAGGAAGTAGTGGTGGACTTGCCTCCATTTGAAGACACAAATGGTAAATTTAAAAAAAAGGAGCTTTTATTGCACAATTCTATACTCTCTACAAGGATCCGTGAGTACTTCGTGCCTCATATGGAGGGTCCAAGCACTCACAGATCCATGATTAGATACTCCTTTGTTTGCCTGAGGAAACGGGTTGCCCCTACGAAATGCTTCTCAGCTTTTGGAGTATAGAATTTTTTTTTAAATTGACCATTTGTAACTTCAAGTGGAGGCAAGTCCACCACTGCCTTCTATTTAACTAGCTTTTAATATATATTACCCTTGGTGGCGCCTCTGATACACCAATTTCTACTGCTCCTGGTCCCTCCTTGGTGGAGGGGTATTTCCCCATTCTTTACCACCGAGATCGACTTCTTAACCTGGGTGGGATCGAGTTTGTACTCCCCACCAGCCTTCACAGTGGTTGCCTTTATAGTAAACCTGGTTTGTGAGTATTATTCCTCTAAACATACATCCTGGTATATTAACATACTACAGTATAGTGCGGGCTCCTATATTGTGCACTTATGAACATTATACACACATTCTAAAGCATAAACTATAACAGATGTGTAAAGCATGTGTTATAACCTGTGCACATTGCAACATATGTAGTGTTTGCATAGCCCAAGGACAAGTATTTGACATCAGTTCCTGTTCAGGTTTACCTCAGTTAAGTGTCAGTTGATGAAGCTATGTCCAGGTAATGGCCTGCTCACCTTTAATAGCCCGTTCACACCTAAGACATTAGACCGTGGCAGACGGCATTTGGGAGCATTTTGCAATAGTGGGAATGGAGTAAAATTCAAGCATTAAAAACCTTCAAAATGCATCAAGATTGAAGTTTAACCTATGTTAGGCATCCTGCAGCATTTTGAAATGCCTATCTCCACAAAAAGCCAAAATGCTTTGCATTTGTATAATGAAGGTATTCTACCCTCAAGTAATGGTCAAGGTGTGATCACGTGGCACCATTAAAGAAGCCAGGTATTTCAGGCTTGTTCAGAGATCATAGGTATATCAAAACGCCTCACACAGGAACCTCTACCAATGCAACCAATGAGCGGTGTGCATTACTTGCTTCCACTTTTAGTGGGAACATCCCCTAAGGGCTGAGCCACAAGATTATGCTGACCTTCGGTTCACCTCAGTGTCCCTTTCTGTAGTATAGCTTGGGCATGATCCAATGCCAGACTGACACTAACCTGGAAGTGATGGAGCAGAGTGGTCTATACATGCAGATTGGCACCTATATCACAAGTTAGAACACTTTATTGAAGAAAAACATGCATAGAAGGATCATACACAACCATCAGGTAATGCAGCTTACCTAGAACAGAGAGGAACACAGAGTGAATACAGGAACTCACAATACCATAGAGATTGTTGCAGCACTTTACATCTTACAGTGACATCTTGTGGTTGCTTTACTATACTGCAGTTTAGGAAAAAAGCCCATATATACTAGGCCTAAACCATTAAAAAAACAGTGCTAGTAAAAGGAGAAAGTTGAATAGTAGGTCAGAGGCGTGTGGGGTGCTCAAGGCTGGTTGAAGCCTGTTACTGCGTGATGTGACACTTTACACAGAAACTGAAGTCTGTTTTTTATGCTGCTAGTTTTTATGTGTCTGACACACACGTATCCAGTAATAGCACACAGG
The DNA here is from genome assembly GCF_040937935.1 of Hyperolius riggenbachi. Lineage (NCBI taxonomy): Eukaryota > Metazoa > Chordata > Amphibia > Anura > Hyperoliidae > Hyperolius > Hyperolius riggenbachi. Next base: position 116,485,614 of record NC_090649.1, on the reverse strand, counting down.
AATCCTGGAAAATGACAGAATCCAATCCGTGTGTTAAAGCGTTTGAGCTAAAACCTGCTTTTATTCCTCCTATGTCTACAGTCAGTTTCCAACTGTCATTTTACAAGGATAAAAAAATGGCAGAACCATGTATCCGTACAGATACAGCACAGGTTATACTTAGCAGCATCGGGAAGGGTCCAGGCACTCAAAGAGACCAAACCCCAAAATAAAAAGCACAGTGCTGTGCCAGTGGCAGAATGGAGCCTTATTGGAAAGGGTTAATAATATTATAGTGTTCATTCAGAATCTATTTATAAACACTTTCAAACTCAAGAAAGCCAATGGTGACATTGAATTGTAGGAATACATTAAGTTGAAGGGACAACATTGAATAGCACTGAAGAAGAAATAAAGGGCCCATCTTTAAGCTCAGCTGCCTGATGTGTTGTGCCCTTGTTATTGTATTATTAATTCAGTGGAATCTCATTATAGTAAACCACTGGCTATATAGTAAACTCAGTCTATGAATATACAATGTATGACAAATCCTGATGTAGGAAACTTCTGATATAGTAGACTACTTGGCTAGGTGCATACAAAACAATTAAGCTGCTGGGGGGATTTAAGCACAGGGTAAAGCCCCCAAAAAACCGCTCACCATGCTTCTGCACAAGTCCCGGCGGCCTTAATTACTATTCCACCACCAGGTCGCCATGGATAGCGGGAAGATGCAATTCTGCTACTAGATTTCGAATTACAGTGTTTATATAGTAATTTGGGTTCTATCTTTTGAAAGTGCCCAAATTATTCACTGAGCACCACTATACCCGTAATTCCAGGGGTCTAGTCCTGGCAAAAGAAGTGAGTGGACTCACTTGGAGAACCCCCCAAAATGGGCGTGGTCAAGCACACCATGGGCGTGGTCATGGGTGGGGCCAAATATACATGACCTTAGCAGTGATGTAAAAGGTCTGCCGGGGAAGTTTGAGCTCTGCCGTAGTGTATCCCCCAAAAATAGATGTAATCTGACAGCATTTCACCAAAAAGACACATAATCTGGTAGAAGTTCCTCCAAAATACAGATAATATGGCAGTGGTTCCCCCAAAATAGACAATGTGGCAGCAGCAGTTCCACCAACATACACATCATTTGGAAGCAGTTCCCCAAAATACACGAAACCTGGCAGCGGATCACCCAAAATACACGTAACACCCAAAGGACATATAATCTGGCAGTAGTGGTCCCCCAAACATACACAATCTGGCAGCAGTTCCCCAAAATACGCGTAATCTGCCAGCAGACGTTCTCCTAACATACACATAATCTGGCAGCTGTTCCCCAAAATACATAACAGCGGTTCCACAAAAATGCAGATAATCTGACAGCAGTTCCCTCAAAATAGGTACCCCCAGGTATCCAGGTCTATAGGTGTCCCCAGTATAAGTAGCCATGAGTATAGTAGTCCCCGGTATATGTAGCCAGAGGTATAGTTGCCTAGTATATGTAGCCAGGGGTATATGTGCCCAGTATATGTAGCCAGGGGTATATGTGCCCAGTATATATAGCCAGGGGTATATGTGCCCAGTATATATAGCCAGGGGTATATGTGCCTAGCATATATAGCCAGGGGTATATGTGCCAAGTATATATAGGCAGGGGTATATGTGCCCAGTATATATAGCCAGTGGGATATGTGCCCAGTATATATAGCCAGTGAGATATGTGCCCAGTATATATAGGCAGAGGTATATGTGCCCAGTATATGTAGGCAGGGGTATATGTCCCCAGTATATGTAGGCAGGGGTATATGTCCCCAGTATATGTAGGCAGGGGTATATGTGCCCAGTATATGTAGGCAGGGGTATATGTGCCCAGTATATGTAGGCAGGGGTATATGTGCCCAGTATATGTAGGCAGGGGGTATATGTGCCCAGTATATGTAGCCAGGGGTATATGTGCCCAGTATATGTAGCCAGGGGTATATGTGCCCAGTATATGTAGTCAGGGGGTATATGTGCCCAGTATATGTAGCCAGGGGTATATGTGCCCAGTATATGTAGTCAGGGGTATATGTGCCCAGTATATGTAGGCAGGGGTATATGTGCCCAGTATATGTAGGCAGGGGTATATGTCCCCAGTATATGTAGTCAGGGGTATATGTGCCCAGTATATGTAGCCATGGGTATATGTGCCCAGTATATGTAGCCAGGGGTATATGTGCCCAGTATATGTAGCCAGGGGTATATGTGCCCAGTATATGTAGCCAGGGGTATATGTGCCCAGTATATGTAGCCAGGGGTATATGTGCCCAGTATATGTAGGCAGGGGTATATGTCCCCAGTATATGTAGCCAGGGGTATATGTGCCCAGTATATGTAACCAGGGGTATATGTGCCCAGTATATGTAGCCAGGGGTATATGTGCCCAGTATATGTAGGCAGGGGTATATGTGCCCAGGTAGCCAGGTGTGCCCCCAGCAGGAGGGGAGCAGCGCAGAGAAGGAGAGCTATGGGGACAGCAGGGAAGGGCAGACATCTCCCCCCCCTTCCCTGACCTTCGTGCTCCCCTTCTTGCCTCTCCCCTCCGGTGTTTTGAAATGTCGGGCCCGGCGGCTAAAGTGGGCGGAGACTTACTGTGTTCCAGTCGCAAGGGACGCTTTGCTCTGTGTGCGGCTAGTCTGGTCTTCTAGCCGCACACAAAGCGGAGCATCCCTTGCGGCTGGAAGAAGGCGGAAAGTCTCCGCCCACTTTAGCCACCGGGCCCAACATTTCAAAACACCGGAGGGGAGAGGCAGGAAGGGGAGCGCGAAGGTGAGGGAAGGGGAGGGGAGATGTCCGCCCTTCCCCGCTGTCCCCATAGCTCGCCTTCTCTGCGCTGCTCCCCTCCACACAAGCCAGGGTGAACGGCGTCCACGCTAAAGAAAAAGTGGGAGGACGCCGTTCACCCGCGTCCATGCAGGACTCGACCCCTGCGTAATTCCTATTACAACCTACGGCTGCGCCCAAATCTCCGTCACTGGTTTAACAGTGCTCCAGCCAGGTCCTTTGGAGTTCACTATAGAGGGATTCTAATGTAATAATATTATTTTAACTATTTTTTGTTTGTTTTGTTCTTCTGTAATACAGCGCATAGTGTCCTGTACTCAGCGTACACACATATACACCATACCGCTTACTAATTAGTTACACTAATGTACCAACGAAATGCGTTGTCCCAGTGTTTTAATAAATGACTCTTTTCCCATTTATGGTAATGTATCATTGAGGTATACTATCCTTGCCATTTTAAACTGTTTTTAGGTTTTTATTTCTTTCTTTTTGAATGCCTCCTCCCTCCCATTGTTAATTTCACAAGTTATGCAAGAAGGTCTTGTCTAGTTTTGCTCATGTGGCGAGAACTCATGGAGAATCATGTGATCAGGAGATCAGTTTGTAAGGGTGTGCACACATGCTATACTAATGGCCCGTACTCACGGGCTGCAAAAGTGGCCTGTCGCCAGCACACGTGAGCGTGTGGGCGACAGGCCGGCGACAGCTCCTCGCCAGGTCCCTCCGCGTTCACACGCGGAAGAGGGACCAGCGGCGCGACGGAAGCTGTCGCCGACGTTCCTCCTCCCCCTGCCGGAAGCTCCGCATACCTCAATGGAGGTTGCTGTCGCTAGTCCGCGTACTCACGCGGACTAGCGACAGTTGCGGCGGAGTTGCGGCGGCGACTGCCGCCAGGCGATTGACCGTGCCAATCGCCTGGCGACATCAGCGACGGGCGACAGTTCGGGGTGCGCGCCCGTGCGACGGCGCATACTCACGGGCGACAATTGTAGCCCGTGAGTATGGGCCATAACATCAGATGAGTCCGTTTTTTGTGGCTGACTTGTCTGAGAATCCGGTGTGTGTACAGGTCATAAAACTTGTATGTGACTGAGGTAAACTCTCCTGAGAACTAGTAATCAGAAACAAGTTCAAAGGAGCCAGTTCCTTTTATAACTCGTCATCAATAGGGATGATCAATGAGATGAAGATATTTCCTCCTTGCATTCAGATTTCATGGAAATGTTATGCAGCTTGAACTTGGACCAATAAAAACTGACAGGAAGTTATTCTGATTGGTTTAATATCAAGCTGCAAATACATTACATTTAAATGCAAGGAGTAATGATTTGCATGTCATTGATCATCCCTACCCGCCAATCAAAATAAAATTACGCAAAGTTTGATTTCAGATTATGTCTAGAGATGCAGTTGTTGATCTCAGTTTACTGTATTTTCACAACTGGTTTAACTGTAAAATGATGGAATTGAAGCATATCAGATATTTATTTCTATTGATCAGCCAAGCCAGGAAGATTGCATCAGATCTGTGGCGATTAGTGGACTGCTGCAAGTCATTTGTATTGTACCGTTTTTACCCATTTATAGATTGTTTAACTTGTTTTGCTGTGTGGCCATCATTATAGTATAGTTACGCATTAATACGTGAGGTCTGCTGAATGGGCATAGTATAGAAAAGTTGCACAAAACTGACTTTATTTTTTTCTTTCTTATTTCTCTCTTTTCTCCTTTTTTTCCCCCAATGTCAGCAGCTGTAATTAGCTACAATATGTCCCTACAGAGAATATTAGCTTAATCAGTTATCTTTTAGCGTTGGGAGATACCGGTAGTTTGCATCAGAGATTGCATACAGTATCTATTGTCCCTCTAACCCAATCCGCCTCCCCTCCCTTTTCCCAAACAGTTTTAATTAAATTGTAAGTCTCTCACTCTCCCTCCCAAAACTGACTTTCTGAAACAACCACTGATTGGCTGCTTTGAATCACATCGCCAATTTTCTTTTGCTTCCAGCAGTCCAGCAGTCTGCTTGGATCCCCAGTTAGGTCTCCTTGTCATCTGTACTGTGTGCAATGCAGGTGGCTGTGGTGACACATCACTGCGTTGCAACACAGTTCTCCCAGATGTGCCAAAATGCATGCAAGCATGCTTCGTGATTCCACTGTGAATTGCAGTGTATGGATGGAAATATCAGACAGTGCAGTATATGCACACGCAATCTGCATTGCGTTACCGAAAGCACGGCTTAATCGCGCAAATGGAAACCAGGCCTAAATTGTGCTTCCAAGTGAACAAATTTGTAGTTCAATTTGCTAGACAACTTACTGAATTGACAGAAAACACATACTGCAATGGACAGTGTGTGTGTGATCACTCCATGCACCATTCCTTTATGAGATAGTTCTCTACCAGTATTTGGGATAATTATGACCAGAAGTAGGGCTTTTATAGAAGACATGATCACTGACAGTCTCCAGCCTTGTTTCTAAAATCTGCTGAGAATACAGGGGATGTATAAGGTGCTACATAAACAGTGCATTTGGTCATTAAATAGTCATGCACTTGTGGGCTGTTTCCACAAGTATGCATTAGTAGGGCCTAAGTCCACATGGACACACTGAAATTGCACTAAATTATTAGTGACTAGTCGCATCACAAAAGTTCCCTGCATGTTTCACCCTAGAAGGGTTTCATCAGGGCAGACCCCAGTGAAGTGTAACCCAAAGACATTTAATTCCTCCAGTCTGTGGCCTGGTTATTAAAACTGTTGGTTGCAAGGTGCTGAAGTTACGGAGTATTAAGACATAGCCGTGCATAATAGCAAAGAAGGTATAGTATATACAATGGAGAACAGACATAAGTTCTGGGAAGCTCATGATTGAGCTTTTTCATGAAATTCCCATAACTTATATCTTTTCTCCATTGTATATATCGTACCTTGTTTGGTATTATGTACTGCACTTTGTCTTAATACCTTGCATCCAGCAGTTCTGCACTCAGCACTTCACTGAGGTCCCCCCTGATGAAGCCCCTCTGGGGTGAAACATGTAGATACATTTTGTCGAGTTATTAGTCACTGATCATCTATTGCAATTTCAGGTATGTCCAGAGGCCCTGCTCAAGCATATTTGCAGCAACAGCCCACATGTACATTACTATTTGATGACCACCTGTGTATGTAGAACTTAATACATCCCCTGAGTTCTCAGCAGGTTTTAGATATATTAGTAAAAGTTACATTTTGACATCTGTGATTAATATTCAGGTGTTCCATTACCCCCCCCCCCCCCCCCCCCCCCCGTGTGCTTTGTGTCTCCTCCCTGGACTGTGAAGCCTTCAGGGGCCATGCCACATGGCATATACTAACATGTGATTGATGAAATGATGTTTTCTATCCAGCTCCAATCACTGGAAGGCTGAATGACAGCTGAGGATATGGTGACCCGAAGACATTTAATTCCTCCAGACGGTCTGCGGCCTGGTCATTAAATGGTGTTACACGACACCCGGGGACTGGCATATAATATTTATGCACCATAGTGATTTTACACATGATTAGAAGTTAGACTTGCTCTGTCGATTCAGGCACATCACGTCCTTTATTTCCCTTCTGTGCCACAGTTGGGTGCATCTTCAGTTTACTGGAAAGAGCGGCTCCTTCATCAGCGCTTTGAATCCCTTCCCAGTTGGGTGTTTTCCAGAGTCACTAATTGGCTGTTTTCCCAGTCAACAAGCTAGTGGCTTTCCCCATATTGTAGGCGAGTGCCTTCCCTGTGCATTAGCTGGGACTTTTCCAGGCACAATCATGGCATTAACATAATTCTCTAATAACACCATAGAATAACGCGTAGACCTGCTGAGTATACAGAGCCAAGGAGAGGCACGGATGTACCCCCCGTGTCAGTGCCTTTATCTGTATAGTTCTGCCATTTACAGCAGGGTGTAGCATGCTCTTAAAGTGTACCCGAGGCAGCGTGTGACATGATGAGAAAAACATGTGTATGTACAGTGCAAAACATATTCATAACCAGGCGGTTTTACTGTGTTTTTTTTTGCTGCCTGAAAGAGTTAATTGTTAGACATGGAAGTGACAGCTTCTGTCTTGTTGCTACATTGTAGGGAATATAGTAAATATCACTGATATGATAATTACAGCTAGACAAGTTTTACTGGCAGAATACAACTTCTGAAAGCAGAAAAAAGTCAATAGTTCAGGTATTTTCATTTAGGGACACTAAATAGGCAGCCACTGAGCAGAGACAACAAAACTGTAATAGAACGCGGAAAAGCCGCCGCGTGTACTGACAGCAAGGCGGCTGATTCTGCGTCCAGCGCGGCAGTTTGCACGCAGCAGCGTGCGTCTGGTGTGGCTCGGTCTGTTAGTTCACACAGATTGAGGAATACGCGCGCGCGCACTGAGAGGCAGAACCTTTATGACAACCAAGGAGGGATCAGCTGACCAGGTTGATCAGCTGACCTCAGAGCAAGTGACTATTGGTTGATCACTGATGGGTGGCGCCAGAGAGCGCCGCTCTATATATAGTTACTGCTGGTCAGTCTCAGGTTGTCTGCCGTTGCGAACACTTACGTGAAAGCACTCAGACCTTAGTCAGATCCTACAGTGTGTTAGAACCAGGAGGACCTGGGAATTCACACTGAGCCAGATTACTTCTGTGTATCATTGTGTTATACTTCAGACTAGTTCCAGGGTGTTGAGACCACGGACCTCACACCCAAGATTAGGGACTCTGTGTATCATTGTGTTATACTTCAGACTAGTTCCAGGGTGTTGAGACCACGGACCTCACACCCAAGATTAGGGACTCTGTGTTATCTTTGTGTTATATTCCAGACTAGTTCCAGGGTGTCCAGACCACGGACCTCACACCCAAGACTAGGGATTCTGTGTACCATCATATTATACTCCAGACTAGTTCCAGGGTGTTGAGACCACGGACCTCACACCCAAGACTAGGCATTGTTTTGATATCTGTTATGACCTATTGCATTTCTGACTATCCCTCTGCTTTCTGATTCGGTACCTACGCATATCTGATTATCTGTTGCCAACCCTGCCTGCCTTTGGATACCGAATCAGCCTTCTGTCTCTGTACCTTGTATGTCCGTGTGTTGCCGACCTGGATTGCCCGACCTTGAGAGCTATCTCTCTCCATTAAGAGATAGTCTCCAGACCTGCTAGTGACATCCACCTTTCAGGTGTCACTCACTCACAGGTTCTTCCCACTTTCAGCCTGGGGCTCCACCCCTTTGGAGGTCTAAGGCTGCTGGAAGGTTTTTGCACTTCCAAGAGGGCGGTATCGCCCATACTGCCAAAGACCACCTGCTCCTCGGGTGGTCCCACTCAAAGTCATTACTGTTGCACCAAACACTCACACTATATAGGTGTCCAGAGGTTAGTTATACTTGGATTATCGGTGATTCTGCAGATCATCAATAATCAGGTATATATCTGTATTCTTGGTGATACTGCAGATCACCAATAATCAGATTCTCTCTGTGTGCTGACACCGATCGTTACAAAAACATTCAATCTACTATGTAAATGTTTAAATATAAAATAAAACCATGGAATATCTAAAAAAAACATAATTTTAGGAGTAGGAGGATAAATACAATTATTTATCTCATCAGTTTATTTTCACCTCAGGCTCACTGTAATGATTTCTGCACAGTGCATATAATTATACACAAATACATCTTAAAGTGTCCTCTAACGCCTTCAGCAAAGAACCGCCCGATAAATGATTGGAAATAAATACCATAATATATTGCTTATTTCACCAGCAACAAACTAATTTATTCTTCCTATCCATTACAAATGATTTTTAAAAAATGTTTTTTTCTGATCAACTTAATTGTCGTAAAATGATCACCATTAGAATCATTAACACTCGATTTGTGACATCGAGGTTTATTTTCTGCCAATCCGATCACATTTATCTGAACGCTCGGACTCTTCGCTGAAAATTGTAGTTATTGGGCACTTTTAGTTAGTTGTGTTTCTCTCTTTGTTGCTGTAGATATCATAATCTAAGAAGTGTATATGAATGTATTCCACACTGACATCCCCAGTTTGTGAATTTAGCATATCAAAAAAGTGGGCCCTGGGCCTAAAGGATCGGCTGCTAACATACCTATGTAACTTGACACAAGACTCCTTCAGAGGTATTGTGGACTCCATGCCTCGACAAGTCAGTGCTATTGGGTGCTACACAAGATTAGGCAAGGGGGTTTCTTGTTTTGGTTAATCACTGCAGATGTGTAAATGACAGCTTTGTCTTTCACTATACTCAAAGTATTTTTGTAGACTTGTAAACCCTGTAAGTTCTTTTTGCTGATCGTGTACGAAAAGGCCTGGATAGTTGAAAGAGATGTAATCTAAAAGCAAAGGTTCAGTACTATCTCTTTCATCCATTTAGCATCAGCGTGATCTGTGATCATTGGCGTAACTACAATTCATGGTTTCCCCCAGCGAAAATTTTATGGGGCCCCCTCAATATTCACACCTATTCCCTTGTCTCCTCTTAACGCCCTTTACGGCCTTGGGGGCCCATCTCACAAAGACCATAAAACAAATGTGTCCATCATGATCTTCACACCCATAACAAGTGCAGTCACAAAAACACCTGATCTGAAGTATAGTCTTCTGTACCAGAAGGTTAGTAGTTGGAATCTCCTACAGCTCTGCCCACTTCCCCCCGATGATCGCAGGTGCTGCTCCCCTCTAGTTACACCCGTCTGTGATATATTATGTAATGTTTACTAGACAAAAGGAAAGTTGTGTTGCTGTTGTGTTTTTGGCAAAAACAAAATCAAGTGAGGTATGTCTAGCTCCCTGCAGAGTTCCTCTTCAGCAAATCCTTAGGCCAGTAAAATCTGCACCTCTGATAGGCAGTAAATGATCCCAGTAAAATAAAACTGTTTACAGGTTGCTCACTTCGAAATTGTATGGTAGTTTTATTACGAGTACATTTTTGGAGCTGCTGAGTTTTTACAAGATTTGTGACAGGTCTCCCGGTCAGGAAATTCTCCTCGGCACAGGACACGGCTCTCAAACTCCACGTTTGTCTGGATCTTCATCTCCCTCCCGATGGTGTTTGTCTGAGGCGAGGAGTAGGTTTTCATCTGCGTGTTTTGATCAATAATAAAAGATCTGGAGAGGTTATTGTCACAGGGAAGGAGCTCTGCAGATTGTCAAGAAATCAACACTTGAATTACTTGGAAGGAACGAGATGTCAGTGAAGATGACGTTCTTCATCATCTCATCGATTACTTGTACTTACTGCGTACGTTCTATGAGGTCTCCCATCTATAGAACAACAGTGTCAGGGGCATTGATGCCTATTTCAGGAAAAGTGTTTTCGGAGCATTACTCAGTCATGTGTGTTAGAGTGATCCGTGGGGTGTTGTTGGGGGTTGATGGAGTAATAGAAGTGGTTAGAGGAATAAACCGATAAAGACTAGCAAGAAGAAGACATGAAGGAGGAGATAAGGCTGGGAGTCATTGAGTAAAGCTTACTTTGAGTAACTAGCCTTGAAAAACTGCAAGAAGTCTATATATAATTATTATTTGTAACTGTTTATATAGTGCCAACATCTTCTATAGCGCTGTTCATAATACAAAACAAATAGCGGAGAGCATAGATACATGAGAAGATGTTCAAAATTCTGTACAATCAGGACATCCAGCAATACAGATACATACATAGTTGATGTGTGGTTTGAGACATCACCAATACTGGTGCACGTTCATATGATAAATTACAGCAGAATAAGAAACACTAGGAGGAGGTCCCTGCCATTGCAAGCTTACTGTTTATAGGGTAGCTGGTTGGAGACATTAGGGAAGGAGGCACAGGAGATAGCAGATGAGGTAGTGAACCTCCAATGCTACCTATAGCAAATTATAGGCTTGTCTGAACAGGTGTGTTTTGAGAGTATGCTTGAAGGTCTCCAGGCTCAGAGCATGACGGACAGGCTCGGGAAGAGCGTTTCAAAGGAGAGGTAATGCTGGTGAGAAGGCCTGGATGCTGGAGTGAGAGGCGGTGACCAAGCTAGAGGACAAGAGGGTCTCCTGGGTGTAAAGAAGATTCTGGATGAGATGGTATCTGGAGATTAATGAGGAAGTGTAAGGAGGTGAGAAGTTATGTAAATCTTTGCACGATAGGGTGTGGGCTTGAAACGGTATCCTTTGGGTTATAGGTAGCAAACGGAACGATTGGCAGAGAAGGAATGCATCAGACGATTGGGAGGAGAGGTGTATAAGGCGGCAGCAGAGTTCATAATGTGTCATGACGCGATCATAAGCAAATGAAATATTGTAGAAGAATATTATCCAGTGTCCAGTTAAACCTAGTTTTAAAAGGCTTGCACAATTATGATATGTCAACCTCGATTCATCCTTTGACTAATGATTTGGGAGACTGAAAACCCCACCCTAATTTCAACTACACAGTTGTAAATGAATAAACATAGAACTTTCAGTCCTGGATGGAACACGAGCCCTCATCAGATTTCACATCCTGCTCATAAACGGTTGAAATCGGAAATAATTGATTGCAGTCATAAATGGGATGAAATATTTAATCAATTCATATTAAATCAATCCACTTGACTGATCGATCACTGGTAGGAAAACCAATTCATACAATCCTTTGATGTTGATCAGCAACATCAACAACCTATAATTTCAACAAATCCATTATTGGATCAGAGAGTTGATTTCCTATGAAAATTGGACCTTTATTAGGCACCTTAAAGTGGAATTAAACTCAGAACTTTCTCTCTGCTCTACAAGATTAGCCACAGCATGATAACAGCTATATGTGAAATAAAGACTTTTCATAGTGTGCTGTGCAAGAGTTCGGGTCCACTTTAAGCCATATTTCCTTTAAGAGAACCCGAGGCATAAAAAAAACCTTAAAATTCAAATACCTACCTAAGGAGAGGAAAGTCCCTAGATCCTCCTAAGGCTTCCTATGTAGTCCTCTGCCACTGGTCGGGATCCTCCTTAACATTGGGGGCCACGCTCCTCTTTTGGCACGAGCGTGGCCATGCTAGACCAAGTGCAGTCATAGTGCCCCCAGCATGTCATACCAATACATATAAATACATATAAGAAGTGTTTCTGATTGTGAAGCCAGGAAAATTACTGAAAACGGAGTATCTTGAATAATTTACTGCATTCTGCTATATGTCACTACAGTGCCTCTTTAAATAAACATCACACAATGAATCCAGATCCTTTCCACATGTCTGCAATGCAGAGTTAGCATGGAATAAGCTGGAGTCAGTTGCTGCAGGTCTGTGATGGCGCTTGTGTGTTGTAGAGGGATTCTAGTGATGGGAAGTGGGGACTGCAGCTGATATGTCAGTGAATTGGATTAGATGCTGTTTGTTCTCTGGCTGATAGCAGTGTTTCTGTGTAGCTACAGTCACTTGGTAATCTGGGAGAGGGATATTGATTGCATTTACGTCTTAAGTAAATCTTAAGTAAATAGACTCATGTACGCTGTGAGATGAGTATTGAATATTAATATGTTTATATAGAACACAGAACACATACAGCTCGTCCTGGCTGCTCACCGCAGAGCTCTGGAGAGGCTCAGCGGTAGTCTAGCTAGCACACCATCAGTGTGGTCAGGGGAATGCATTGCAACTCTTCTACATACTGGATCAGTCAAGTAGAGATTTTTTGACATGCAAACGTATCTCTAAAATAATAAGGCCTGCCTCGTATCTCATGCTAAGGTGCTTTTGCTTTGCCTATACACACACACACACACACACACACACACACACACACACACACACACACACACCAAACAAACACACACACACACACACACACACCACACACACACACACACCACACCAAACAAACACACACACACACACACACCACACACACCACACACACACACACACACACCACACCACACAAACACACACACACCACACAAACACACACACCACACACACACACACACACACACACACCACACACACACACACACACACACACACACACACACACACACACCACCACACACACACCACACCACCACACACACACCACACCCACACACACACACCACACCCACACACACACACACACCACCACACACCACACCACACCACACACACACACCACACACACACACCACACCACCACACACACACCACACCACCACACACACACCACACCACCACACACACACCACACCACCACACACACACCACACCACCACACACACACCACACCACCACACACACACACACCACCACACACACACACACCCACACCACACACACACACACCCACACCACACACACACACACCCACACCACACACACACAAACACACACACCACACCACACCACACACACAAGTTATACATACATCTATATAGAGATGTGAAGCTGGCACCATCCAATAGTATCATCGATTATCGATTGTACATAGCAGTAACAGAAAACAACGTTTCGGGGCGCAGCCCCTTTCTCGCCCCCGAAACGTCGTTTTCTGTGACTGCTATGTACAATCAATAAAAGAGCATGATACTATTGGATGGTGCCGGCTTCACATCTCTACATTGAGTATCCGCCTGGTGACCGGATAGCCGCGGCACACCCTGCTTGCCTAACTGGACGTTGTGCTGCCTTTTTCACACATACAGTACATACATCTATATCAATGGTCCTCAAACTAAGGCCCGCGAGCCGAATGCGGCCCCCTGAGGCTTTTTTACCGCCCCCCCCCCCACACAAAATGTATTACTTATAAATGCGGTTAGCTAATCTTTAAATATTGGTGGTCTGCATATAGAATAGCAGTACTGGCACCACCCATCCACGTGGTAGCCAGAAAGCAGTAATTCGCTGGTTTTCAATCAAATTCCACATCAGGTGACACTGCAGTCCAATTGGACTTCAGGCTGTCACATGGGTATGCTTCACTGTCTGGCCCCCAAAGACATCATTTTATGTATACTCTGCCCCCCCCCCCCCCCCTGCAGTCTGAAGTATGTTGACCAGGCCCTCGACCCAAAACGTTTGGTGACCTCTGATCTATATAGATCAGGCTTTCTCAACCAGGGTTCCCTGGAACTCCAAGGTTCCTTGAGTACTCTGCAGGGGTTCCTTGTCAATTTTTCCAATCGTGGGGGAAGTATAATAGAGCACATTATAATAGGTGGTACAAGGTAACAAGAAGCACTAAATTGGGGGGTCAGGAGACCGTATAATGAGTGACACTGTAATAGGACATAGTGAAATAAACAGCCACACATACTCCAAAATAAATGCAGGGCTTCCTCAAGATCAAAATATTGTTTGCAGGGGTTCCTTGAGATCCCAAATTTATTTTCAGGGTTCCCCCAGGGTAGAAAGGTTGAGAAAAGCTGATATAGATGAACATACAAACAAACCTGAACACACATATGTGTACATTCAAACATACACCCACATATATCCCTACACATACATACTTGGATACACCCTTAACCATCTTTCCCCTGCATCTTCTTTTATCCATCATTATTAATCTTATCCACCCTGTCCTACCTTTCCCACTCCTTATGTGTAGCCCTATTCCTTGCCCTGTCATGCGTCTTTCCCTCCTATTCCATCCAACTTTTTATTTCAATGACTCAAACCATATATTTTTTAGATGTGCCACGTTTTAGTATAACCACACCAAATTTCAGTCGGCGCGTTGTCTACCGTACATTCTTTCCAGAAGTTGCACGGACACTGCATCCATTGCCTAGTGCGGACCCACCGGAACATATCTGACAAAAGCTTGTCAGATATCTTATCGCAGCCACTCTCCCCACATCATACTGCGCCTGTGCTCATCCTTCGCTACTGCGCAGGTGTGGCCATACTCACCCAGGCTGGCTGCGCTTGTGCACAAAGAGGAGCACGGTCACAAATTCCCAGAGGTTACCGGCAAGCAGAGGTGGGGCTGAGGAAGACACTGGAAGCATCTTGAGGATCCAGAGGCTCCCCTCTTCCTCTCTCTTTTGTGTTCCAGACTGCCTCAGGATTTATATATCCACTAATCTCAACTTCACATATATCCAAATAACTGTTGAAAGTTCAGAACTCTTTTATTAATCAGTAATCATAAAACATTATGTGCTCAAATGTAGCAGCTCCAGCAGCACTTCGCCATACCACTAAGGTCAACTTGTCGCATCCATTATGATACATATGGGTTCACATCTGGAAATGAAAGTGGAGTGGCAGCTGTGCCCTGCGACTTTGACCTTCTGGCTTCTGTCACTCACGCTCTCTCTGCAACAACTTTGGTCACTTTATAGATTACATCATGTAAACAAAAACATACAAAGATAATTAAAACAATCACTGTTCTAATCAGACTGCTTATGTTTCTTGGCGACCCTACAGAGACCTCCTGATTTGTGAACAGATCTGAGAACCATAGGGCTTGCCCGTCCTGATTGCGAGTACAGCTAATGTGACCCTTGTCCCTTCTGCACTGAACTTTGAACTCATCCACCCATGCCTATTCAGCTCTGTGCAAGTAACAGTAGACTTCTCAAGGTCTTCAGTACAGACCCACTTGAAGCATTCATTTGCACTTTGACACTATCAGACCTGTAGATATTTTGGAGCAACGATTCAGCTTGGACCTGCTGATCAGTCTGGCAGCTTCTGTAGAGGCACAGGTTATGTACACATGTAAAAAAATTTGGGGGACTGACAGTGGCGTAGCTAAGTATGGGCCCAGGTGCAAGTTTTACATGGGGCCCCCCAAGCACTCTATACATAACAATTGATACGGCACACCAAAACCTGCCAAGGACAACCACAGTGTCAGAGGTGCAACAAGGGGATGGGGAACAGCTTGTTAATGATTACAAGTATTTAGAGCATCTATACAAGTGATTATTACCAGTACAGGACCAATAGAGAACTAACACTGTGTTTGAGGGAGGGCCCATGGGGCCCCTCTGGCCCAAGGGCCCCAATGCGGTCGCAACCTCTGCAACCCCTATTGCTACGCCACTGGGGACTGAAGTTCCTATTTCAAAAACATGCTGGGTTTTTCTTAAGCTGGGACATTTATTTATTTATTTATTGTATTTATAAAGGAATGATTATTATGTAGTAATGCAAGTATACATTCTATATGGATTCATTATACTCCGCTTTCCTGGTAGGACTCAGTTTCATCCATACTCATTCCACCTATACCCCTGCTGGAACTCAGTGCAAGTTGCTGTGATAGTGGGGTAAGAATCTGATGTATGCAAACAAGAAACTACAAATATAAAATAACAGGAATCCGTTTAGCAACCCAGCAGTCTCCTTTTCATACTTGTTAACGCAGATCGCAATTGCCTAGCTGTACAGAGTATATTGTGTTGTCACTTAACTGTCCATAAAATAGGCTCACAATCTAATCCCTACGATAGTCAGATGTCTATGTATGTATTGTGTAGTGCATGTATCGTAGTCTAGGGCCAATTCAGGGGGAAGCCAATTAACTTATCTGTATGTTTTTGGGATGTGTGAGGAGACCGGTGAGCCCCATGCAGACAAAGGGAGAACATACAAACTCCGTGCAGATAGAACCTTGGCTAGGATTCCAACCGGAGACCTAGCGCTGCAAGGTTAGAGTGCTAACCACTGCGCCACTGTGCTTAATCAGTCAGTCCTTCAGAACAAGAATATAAATTCCTATGCGCTGATATTGTCTTGGGGAAAAGTTTCTTGCTATAAAGCGCTTGCAGTCTTTTAGTGACATCATTTTCCTGTCTTTGTGATGTCATTTTCCTATTTTTGGTCTTCATGATGTTATTTTCCTATTTTTGGTCTTTGTGACGTCATTTTCCTATTTTTGGCTTTTGTGATATCATTTTTCGGTTTTTGGTCTAAGTGACGTAATTTTTCTGTTTTTGGTCTTCATGATGTTATTTTCCTATTTTTGGTCTTTGTGACGTTATTTTCCTATTTTTGGCTTCTGTGATATCATTTTTCTGTTTTTGATCTTTGTGACATTATTTTCCTGTTTTTGGTCTTTGTTGCTTGTTTTGACACAATAAGTGTTTTGCACACGCCTTGTCAATAATTTCTTTAATTCCTTTACCATTTCCATTCCCCATTCCTCCCCCCATCTGCACTAATCACCTATTATTTGCCATTCACTCATCAGTGCGGCCGTCGCTATTATGGTGATTACAAGTTGATAGCCCTTAATTGTGAGTGCGTTTGTCTGGGTGTGCGGCGGGAGCGTCACTTTATCCCGTTACAGCCTCACATCCATAATGAAGTAGCGTTCAGTTTGAATATGAGTCTGCGTAGGGCTAATTAGGCTCTTTATGCCATTCTTATTTATTATTTATTTATTTTCACATCAGCTGTTTCCTTTTCTATTACCAGCTCTGTGGTTTTTTTTTTTACGCCATTATCTCTACAGATGTCATGTGCAATCTACAAACAGGCGTTTTCAGAGCTTCCTGCCACTGTAGAGAATGAGGGCAAGCTTAGACTTCCAACGGCACCATTCTCTGGCTTCACATAAAAGGGGAGGAAATAAAAAGTTTTTTTTTTTTTATTTTAAGCCATTATTATTCTAATGAGGCTCAGAGAACATAGCTTATGACAGGTAGGAGCTGCTGGCTCTCCTCTCTGTCTGCCAGTACAGTTTGCTGCTGTAAGTCTTAAGACTTTACTCAGAAGAGGGCTTTCTGAAAACAGGAAACTGATCAATGAGTGCGCTGCAGGAGCGGATCGTTCCCCGCGTCAGACATTTCTGGAGGTAGGGTCTGACGGCAATACAATATATTCAGGGATTTCCTTGGATCGGCACCAAAGTACATTAAAACACTGGATTGCTAGTAGCTTGGTTTACAAGAATTTTTCTAGAAAAGAACATTTTTTTAAATCAAATTTTAACAGAAAGTATAAATCCGGCCTCGAGTAAGCAATGTCTTGATATACGAGCAAAGAACTTATATACGCGTCACATCATCCCAACTGAGCCAGTGGTTCTTCCCCCTTTGACGCTGCAGGATTGTACTTAATTGTACTTAATGTGAGTGTAGGGACTGTACAATGGCACACTCCTATGAAATCCTCACAAGGAGTCAAAAGCAACTGTCTTTGGATAAGTTTCTTGTTAAGGGCCATTTCAGAGGGGCAACTGTTGGCGTCTGTGCACATTGTTTACTGCCAGAATCCACTACGTCTCTACATTGAGATGAATGGCAGCGTTCAACTCAACGGACAACGAGTTTACTGTCGATTGCTGGGGATTGCTCAAACGCCGCAGTTGATCAAATTTTCCAAAATGCTGAGTGTAGCGACGGCTTCATTAGCGGTTCCGTGTTACCTTAGGGGCTGAAAACGCAAAAAACAACAACAAAATGCTTTTCTGCTAAACGATTTTCAGTACCAGCAAAGTGTTTAGCATCATCTATATGAGCTGTCGGGACTCGGCAGCCACCACCATTCCCTCCCCCACCTTCCACATCGCAATCCTAAAGCACCTCCAAGGCTTCTGGCAAAAAGGCCACTGCAGTGTTTTTGTCTTATTTTACTTGGGATTGGGTTTAACAATTTTGGCCATTTCTTGGCACACACCTGATTTATACTGCTGTATATACAGTATAGGGTACAACAGGATAAATGCTGTTTGTTTTCTTTATTCTATTTTTTTACATCATTTTCAGTGCCCACTGTAGTGTCTTATTACTATAGTATCATGCTACAATATAATGCAAGAAAAGGAAAATAATGGATCATTTTCATGCTTATAGTGATAACATGTTTGCAGCAAGAGGGATCTGTTCACTGTTAGCCAATGACTAAAGCAAAAAGTTTTGAGCATGGACTAGATATGGTCAATAATTCATGCTTGAATGCAAACTATTTGCATGGAATTTTCAGGCAAGTTAGGATTATTTGCATCTCATTGACTATCCCTAGCGTGGACCATACCATTTATGGACTGACTCAATAGAGTTATAAATCAGTAAGATTTCCAGCCGCTACAAAGATAACTTCAGACTTTCATACTTTCATAGTAAACTGAATTGTAAAGTGATTTTAAGATTCAGCTCAGTATGAAAGCCTGAACAATAAATCTCTATAGCATTTCAAAAGCTCACTCTCACTCTATTGAGTCAACAAGTAAATGGTATCATTTGTACTTAAAAAAAAAAACCTTTAGCTTTAATCGGTGACTAATGTAGTACATTTCCCTACTGCTGCTAACTTGCTAATGTAATAAGCTGCCCTTTTCTTTTTTTAAACAGCAGTTGTGAGAAATGTTTCTGATTTTGGCTCCCAGAACAGTCTCCCAATAGTGATTAGGAACACCTACAGGGTCTAAAGCAAATTTGAAAAAGGCAAAATATATAAAAAAAAAAACAAAAACAAAAACACACTGCTCTTAAACAGTAGTTCACTAATGCTACCCAAACACAGTAGAATAGATGCTTGTCTTGCAACATCTCACAAAACCCACACACTGGGGCGTGGCCACGCCCTCTGCCACCTATGTGACTACAAGCCAGCCCCTGCTTCAATGTAGAACAACCTAGTGATATTTGGTGTATGAGAGATTGTATATATGTCGATTTAAGTAACATGCAGAGAATTTATTTGCTGGATTCCTACCTAGTGGCTGAATAGTGTACTGGTTAAGGGCTCTGACACAGGACACTGTTCAGTAAGTAGACCTTTGGGCAAGACTCCCTTACACTGCTACTGCCTGCTGAGCACGCCCTAGTGGTTGGTGCTTTGAGTCTGTCAGGAGAAAAGCACAATATAAATGTCTTCAGTTTTTAATTTTAGCTTTTAAAATAATAAACACTAGCAGATTTGTGCCTGTTGGGCATGGGCTATTCACAATAACGTTTGATCATAGATCTGCTAGCAAATTGGTGCCTTTTGGGCATGGCTGAAGTACATATAATAACAGGATGCTGGGAAATGCTGATTGGAGGGAAGGGATGTGGGCGGAGACCGGAGCTATGGAGGAGGCGGGAGAGCGGCAGAAACTGCCAGATGCAGATGTAAACAGCCGGCTGCGGCACACTGTGTGTCGACAGCTTAGCGTTTGATTTATGGAGGGCAAGCAGAGCGCAGGGGGGCCCAGGGGGAGCAGTATAGCAACAGAGGCTGGGCAGTAAATGCAGACCCAGCCTCTGTGTGCTGATAGCATTCACCATGGGTTCTCTTTAAAAGTAACTTCAGCTCCGTCTTCTGACGGCGCCGAAGTTACTCCCTGTGCGCTGCTATAGCTGTAATTCCTATTACGGCCTACGGTGGCGCCGGCTGTGCCCAAGTCTCCTGTGCTGGATTCACTGCGTTCGACTTAAATCACACACATTTTTCCTGTACTTCCATCAAGTCTGAAAAATACAAATGTGACACAACACAAATAATAGTTACTTTGTATACTTTATAGTTTGGATGCGCCCGATATGATAAAACGCTTAATAGTGTGTATCAGTTTAAAAATGAAAGCTAGGCTTCAATTCATCAAGCATTACCACATTCAGTAATGCTGAAAACAGATGATTTTTTTGGAGCATTTTGTAAAATATCAATTCATCAAGGCTGTTACCGTATGGAAAGCAGAAATTACAGAGCAGTGAGGTAAATTAGCAAATTGTGCAGTGAACACCTCAATAAATATCAGCAAATGTCAATTCATGAAGATCAAAGCATGCGTTAAAGCCCAGTAACATGTTCGATGATTACCAGCAGCTTTGAAGTGTCGAAAACCAGCTTCAGTATATGATAACACATGACTGATAGGAGCAGAGAGCCAGGAGCAACAGCCTCTGTCTCCTGCCAGTCCCTCTGATAGGATGCAATAGCTTCTGGGGAGGAACATGCATCTATACCCCCCCAGGAAGCAGAGCAGAAAGCCTGTACAAAAGAAGTTTCCCCCGCAGCCCATCAGACATTTAACCCTTTAGGTTCCTGTTTGAAGATGCAGAGGAGCTAGTGTGGACATCACCTAAGCATGGCATGTTTAATGTTTCTTAGAAGTTCACCTAAACTGTGGCAATAAAATAAAATGTTAAGAAAGACTGATAGACATATTCAGAGGGAGCTTAGGTAGTATAACAAGCATGTACATTCTAAAGGGATGTCTGGGTTGCCTTTTACTATTGTAATGCCATCACTGCACGGAACAGCTTGTAACTAAACAGAGACAACTCCACACTCTTCTGCTGTTACCTAACAGATTTTTGTTAATTGAAGCACATTTTTGGGTAAATTACCAAACTTCGAACGCACCTGTGAAAATCTTGATGAATTAGCAGAAAAAAAGTCTAAAATACCAAATGTGGTATTTTGTCGAATTGTTTTTTTTTTTTTATCAAACAGCGTTTGATGAATTGAAGCCATAATGTTGGTCTTATTTCTTCTGAAGAATTGGCCAAAAATACAGAAAAAATAACTTTTATTGAGCACTATAAAGGACAACACGTGTCTTGGGTTATAGCCCGCTTCATCAGATCAGTAGAACAACAGTTACATTGGGGTCTATTCACAAATACATTGTATGTGCGCAAGTGTCTGCAGACATAAACCAAAAAGTTTTTTTAACTGGCTTATGTTCAGCAGGTTTGAGTTGTATTGCATTGCTTCTGGATGTAGCTAAGTGTATCCTGACACTGAGAGCCCAGCTGATAGCAGAGATGGGAGCTACCTGGATGGGGTTAAGTGTCGAGTGCTTCTGTGTTCCTGATTGGGATAAGAGACAGGGAGCGGGAGAGACTGCTCCCCCCATCTTCTCCATGTCAGGATATGAGTCTTCTTGAGGTAACCTGAAAAAGGAAATTAATAGAAGCTGGTGGAATAACCACTTTTTCAAGCAATTTCCTTTTGGAGATATGGTCTTTCTAATCTTTATTGAAGCCCTTTAACCTGTCACTCACCGCTCCATTCCAGATATTAGCACATGATGAGGAGAAATTGATTGCAGAGTCGGGAGCGCTGCCGCTGCAAGCATTTTTTCACCTTTCATCAGCGGAGAAGACAAAATGCTGCCTAAATGGCAAGAACATGATCACAAGCCTCTGAAAATAGACTTGTATTGCATGGCTTGTATGCACACAGAGGCGGCAGGCATTGGCTGAGTGCTGAGAATACAGCCTGTCAGCCGGCCATTGTTTCCAAATGAAAACAGCAGCCTCATCAGGAATAAGATGCCTGCCCTTTGTGAAATTAAGAGATTTTTTACCTGCAGTACTTTTGTATATTTGGTCAGTGGCATAACTACATGGGACCCCCCAGCAAAACTTTGATGGTGCCCCCCCTTCCCAATGTTCCCACCCCTTTCCTTGCCTTCGCTTGGTGCCCTCCACAGTCCTGGGGTCCAGCTCACAAGGGTCATAAAACAACTGTGGCCATCATGATCTTCACACCCATAACAAGTGTAGCCACAAAACCACCTGATCTGAAGGATGGACCCCTGTATAGGAGGAAGGGAAGGTTAGTAGGTGTGGCCCTCCACAGCTATCCCCCCCCCCCCAATCTCCTCCCCCCCGCAATCGCTGGGACTGCTCCCCGCACATTACACCCCTGTATCCGTAGTCATTTTAAAGGACCACTATAGTGAAACATGTAAAATGCATTCATATAAATATGCATAAAATGTATAATTGGCCAAGAAAAAAATGGTAAAACTCTGACAGATCGAACCGGTTTTTGGACTAATCCATCACGTTTTTCTTTATTTTCAAAATCACTTACAGAATGTCAGTTGCTCAGTCCAACTGCCAAAATAGTGTGGTGTGGGTAGGTAGGGAGGCTGGCTGCCATCTTTGTATAGCTCTTTTCCATGGAGTGCTTTTGTACAGAATACAGAAATTACTGAGATTCCCCCATGAGGAGATAATCTAGCCCAAAACTTGTCAGATTTTTACTGGCTACTGTAAGGGCAACTTTGGAGAAAATTATATTATACTGCATGTTACTCTGGAAGGCATGTACTTATTATTATAAGTATGTGTTTTAATTTTTTTCTTTAATGATAGTGATCCTTTAGGCTGGTTTTACAGTGGGACGTTAAAGTCCCATGTTAGAGCAGCCAGTAACGCAGCCTAACTCACAGCACTGTAAAATCAATGTGCTGTTCACAGTGCACACGTTGCGTTAGGGTATAACGCTGCACGTTAAATGAAGGTGCAGCATGCTGTACGTTATACCCCATAGAGCTGTGTTAGATTGTTTGCACATGCTCAGTGACTAGCCACATGGCTAATTAATATTCACTGCACTGTGGTGACTCCTGGTGGGACTCGTAGTGTTGTCCAGATCATGAACGAATCGTTCATTTGATCCGGATCTTTTTTGTGAGTGGAATCATCCAGATCATCACAATGAAAGATTCGGTTCACAGTGGATGTCTGTCTGGAAGAAACAGGAACATACAGAGTGTACAGTGCACGGAAAGTGGTGTCCTGCTAGTCACTTCACCCCCAGTCTGCTTCCCTAGTAAAATGATTCAAATGATTCGGTTCAAAGATCCGGATCTTTTCAATGATCCCATTCGAATGATCCGAATCCTTAAAAAGATCCGGACTTCCTATCACTAACCTGGAGCGGCTGCTTTGAGAGCCGAATAACGCGGCTCAATCTGACGTCCAACTTCAACACCACCACGCGTTGCATTTGGGCACGTTTGGCGACCTTAACGTCCCCTAAAACACAACGTCTTGGTGTGAAAGTAGCCTTAATTGAGCAGTACAGCAATAGGAGCAAATGACATAGTTACTGTATGTCTCAAACTGTTCACTGGCGGACAGTCCCTCATGTACCTACCTTGCGGGTCGACGAGGTCCTTCAGTAGTGCACAGGCCACAGGTGCGTTATCAAGAACAATGTAGTCATGACTTCATGCGCAGAGCATCCCTGGCCATGGGCATGTGATCAAGGATTGTGCCACCGGGCTAGCGCACTACTGACTAACCGTGCTGACCTGGAAGCAGCCCTGAGGTAGCTACATGGGCGATTGTTTGTGACATCACTAAATATACACTTATCTCTAAACGCATAGGGGCAGTTTTCCTCCCTTCTTGCTCTGACAGTTGGTACCATGAAAAAAGCTACTAGTAAAGTGTTAACCTTTGCACTTGAAGCTTGCACTTGCAGCAATGTATAACACACAGCAAATAACACTGCCAAATACAGTATAATCTCCTTCTAATAAACTCGGGTGTAGTAAACATTCAGGTATAGTAAACTACTTCTCCAGGTCCTGCCCAATCTTCATGATACAGTAAGTCGATACAGTAAGTCTATTTTGGGAGGCTGGGAGCAATGCTTAGTATAGTAAACCCAGATATAACAAACATTTGGGTACGGTAAACTACGTTTTTGGCCCCTATGTGATGCCGACTCCGGATATAGTAATAAAGTTGGGTGATGGATGCATCATACATCAGTGTGATACCAATGATCTCGGCTGCTCTCTTCACACTGGCAGTTGAGCTGATGCCTGAATGGGGTGCAATGAATGGGGTGCAATGAATGGGATGGGATGCAATGCAGCACTGATGTTACTTTTTAGCAGGGATGCACATTTAGTGGACGGACTACAAGGTCTAAAATACCTTATGGCTGGATAGCCAGGAAACACAAATCCGAGGCAGGAGCTCTGAAACCTCCGCAGGTGGCACTTAGCACGGGTTGGACTGCATGATGATTGGCTGCATTTTGTAGAGATGTTGCATGATTGGCCCAAGTGTGAACATAAAGTTTTGTCTTATCCAGCTGCGATTTGTCCAACCTGGGATGCGTGTTGCCTGGCTATGCAACCCTGAAGTATTCTAGACCCTGTAGTCCACCAGATGTGCATCCTTGCTAAAGAGTAACAGCGGTGCTATCCGCTATTGTATGCAACAAGTATTGTTTGCTACAAGTAAGACAAAGGGGGTCCCTTTGCTAGCCCAAAATGTCCAACTGTGGCGGTCACTGTATACTCTGGCCGCCTGCGTGTCTCTGTGTGTGGTCTGGCTGATTCTTTGGTGCTGATCGCTAGTGGTACATTTTAGCCATTGAAAAAAAAAGAAAAAAAAAGGTTTGTAAAAGAGTTGTTTTAAGTTTGTGTTTTCAATACTATGTCAGAGTTCAAATCACATAGGCAGTGTTGTTACAGGAGCCATGTTGCAGCCACGATTATTCCCTTGCAGACACTTTGATTGACTCAGGGAACACATGTTTCCAGTCCCCACTTCCAGATGTGTCAGTCTCGGCAGTATTACACACATTTATGGTGGCGACAGTGACGGGTGACGTAGTAAAATATAACTTTGCTGTCAACGAGACAAACAGGACGTTGTAATATGTTTAGTGGTCTGTGAGTGGTGAAGAAAAAGGATTGTATCACAAATCTAAGTTTATTTCATTAGGTGTGAAAAAGTGAAGTGTACAGAAGCCCTCAGACCTTCATACTCCAGCATTCTCCAGGTTTCAGCCCATCTGTTGGCTGAAGAGAAATGCAGATGGACCATGGTACTGACACACACATGCAGTGTGAGCTCCAGTTCTGGCCGTTGTAATGGACAAACCTTGTTTTTACCTTGACAAAAAGCACCAGAAAATCAGGTTAACAGCAATGAAAGGGTTACAGCCGGTGCAGGTTTGTTCTGTATATCAGGATACATATTTACTAAGTAGTGTTAAGTCGCTGTACATGCTCTAGTGTTGACACAGCCAGAAGAGTAGAAATCAATAGGACCACAAGTAAACATATCTTGAGCTCAGCTTGTCAGGCACAGCTGCCTCGATTCTGATAGTGTCCTTGAATGGAGGATGCCGGCTGGCTGACTGGCTGTCCATGTTTAGACACGACAGTCTGACTTTGTCTGACCTTCAGGCTATCGGCCCAGAGGTGACCATTAACGGTGATGTCATAACTATTCGTTTGAGGAGTTCTGCTTTGATCTTTGGCCATTAAAATGACATGTAGCAAGATGATCAGAGAATCAGTGATAGGAACACTTAAAGAGGAACTGTAGTGAAAACAACATAATGACTTATTGATTCATTTTTAAATTATCTTGTCAGTGTTCCATTGTAAAACGTTTCCTCTCCCCGTTTTACATTCTGAAATGTATCACTGGTGGTGACCTCTTTAGTTCTGCCAGGTGATCTGTGCGAAATGTTCGTCATGCTAGGAATACACGTAACTATTTTCTGGCAGATTTACCTGTCTGATCGATTTTCCAGTCAATTTTCCGTTCACTTCTATGGAAATATATCGGAAAATCGATCTCCAATCAGATCGGACCTGTTGGAAATAGTCAATCTGGCAGGTAAATCTGTCAGAAAATTGTATCGTGTGTACCTAGCATCACTTAGAGATCTATACACAGAGGGAGATATTGCTTGCTGGGCAGTTGTAAAAAAAGCCATTATTTCCCACAATTCTACAAGGTTCACAGACAGCAAACTGTCAGGACCAAGGTCATGACATCATACTGTGGGAGGAGTTTCACCTCAGCCATACAGACCCCTCTGATGATCTATTTGAGAAAATGAAAATATTTCTCATGGGAAAGAGGGTATCAGCTTTGTGTTGAAATGACGTTTAATCCTTGATTAAAGTTCCTCTTTTAATAATAAATGTTTTATCTTCTGTTTCTTCTTCCCAGCCTGCCCGGCCGGCATGTTTAAAGCCAATCAGGGATTGGGGATTTGCGCTCCGTGTCCCGCGAACAGCCGCTCCACCGCCGAGGCCTCGCCCATCTGCATCTGCCGGAATGGATACTATCGGGCTGATTTCGATCCGCCGGAGTTTATGTGCACCAGTAAGTGTTGAGCAGAATAATACAATGCAGAAAGTATATTGGAATGTATAAGACATATAGGCTTCCCCCGACTGCTCTGAATGTATTTGCAGGAATAATTGATAATTGCACCATTGCTTTTACCTCCTGCTGGGTTGCCACACAGATCATTCCCCTGCCTCCCACACGCCTTAGCAAGCAACAGCAGGTCCCTTGCCCTCTGTTATTTCTGCTCCGTGGGCTACAAGCAAAATTAAGAGATTTTACACAGTTATATTGTTTAAAGAAAAAATACACGTCCATCAACTTCAGCAGAATGGAGGAAAAAACAAAACTCGGAAATGCCTTAGATTTGCACACCTTTTTAATTGGTTTTCTAGTTTTTACCTATAGGTGGAGCTTCAAGATAAACTTGAAATCGTAGCTCCTGGTCCAATGTTAAAGCGGACCTGAACTCAGAACTTCCTCTCTGCTCTAAAAGATAAGCAGCAGCATAATATCCTTTAAAGGAAAACATGTCTTTGTTACAACTGATACAAATCCTGCAGTAAATCTGTGTGTCTATTTCTGCTTTCATATAGGGTTAACATCCTGTGTTTACAACTTAGCTGCTCTGCCGAGGCAGCCAGTGTCCTGTACAAAAGTTCAGGTCCACTTTAAAAGGAACCCGAGGTGAGAGACATTTAGAGGCTGGTATATGTATTTTCTTTTAAACAATGCACATTGCCTGGCTGTACTCCTGATGCTCCGCCTCTAATAGCTTTAGCCATAGACCCTGAACAAGCATGCAGATCAGATATTTCTGACAGAAATCTAACAAGACTAGCTGTATGCTTGTCACAGGCGTGTTATTCTGACACTGCTCACCACAAAGATCAGCAGGACTGCCAGGCAACTGGTATTGCTTAAAAGCAAACACATATGACAGGTTCCATATCCATCTCATCTTGGGTTCCCTTTAAATGTGTTTTACCAATTCATGCAATATTATTAGCCTGGGGAGGGGGGGGGGGCTCTCTGGCTGAGGGGATTGGGGGTCCTACCAGTGCCATTGTAACCTGCACTGGACAGGGAACTCTTGGGCCTCAGGGCTGCCACCAGAGGGACTGACATAAGTGACCCAATTAAGGTTTGGGTCCTGTGAAACGCATGCTTAGTACTGGGGACGATCAAAGAGATGCAAATATTTCTGAGTTTATGCAAATTTCTATTTGCACACATTTGCTTCAACTTGTAAGTATTTGCATATTATTGATCATCCCTACTTAGTACTTTACAGCACCCTCTTTTGGTGTGCAAGACGTGGAACCACCTGTAGTGACCAAGCAGCGCTGTCACTGATGGCACCGTGTGCCTAGCAACCTCCTGTAACATACATTGTGTCCGGCATCCCTGGTCCAATGCCCATCCCCTTGCAGGCAGCAGCCAATCATCACCTGTGGTGATTCCTTATCTCACACAATGCAGTGCGTGCCCCACAACATGTCACTGAAGAGGTGGGACCAGCATATGGTTTTAGCGCAGTGTTGTAATTTATGATTTTCTTTTACTACCAAAAAAAATGGGGAATTGGTTACAAGTACTCTTCTGATATGGTTTTACTTAGCAGTTTTAATATATATATATATATATATATATATATATATATATATAGGGGGTTTTTTGGAGGGGGAAGCAGTATTTTTTGACACTCGCCCTGGGAGCAATTTAACCTAGAAACTGCACTGGATGTCTCTGTGTATATGTGT
The DNA here is from genome assembly GCF_040937935.1 of Hyperolius riggenbachi. Classification (NCBI taxonomy): domain Eukaryota; kingdom Metazoa; phylum Chordata; class Amphibia; order Anura; family Hyperoliidae; genus Hyperolius; species Hyperolius riggenbachi. Next base: position 116,457,248 of record NC_090649.1, on the reverse strand, counting down.
ATCCGTGTGTGCGTGCGTGCGTGCGTGCGTGCGTCTATGTGTGTGTGTGTGTGTGTGTGTGTGTGTGTGTGCGCGTGCGTCTGTGTCTGTGTGTGTACCACTGATAAAAAATGGAGAATTGGTTACAAGTACTCTTCTGATATGGTTTCACTTAGCAGTTTTAATATATATATATATATATATATATATATATATATATATATATATATATATATTGGGGTTTTTTTGGGGGGGGGAAGCAGTATTTTTTGACACTCGCCCTGGGAGCAATTTAACCTAGAAACTGCACTGGATGTCTCTGTGTATCCGTGTGTGTGTGTATGTGTGTGCACCTGCGTGCGTGTGTGTGTGTGTGCGCGCGCGCGTGCGTCTGTGTCTGTGTGTGTACCACTGATAAAAAATGGAGAATTGGTTACAAGTACTCTTCTGATATGGTTTCACTTGGCAGTTTTAATATATATATATATATATATATATATATATATTGGTTTTTTTTGGGGGGGGGAAGCAGTATTTTTTGACACTCGCCCTGGGAGCAATTTAACCTAGAAACTGCACTGGATGTCTCTGTGTATATGTGTATCCGTGTGTGTGTGTATGTGTGTGCACGTGCGTGCGTGCGTGTGTGTGTGTGTGTGATGTGTGCGCGTGCGTCTATGTGTCTGTGTGTGTACCACTGATAAGACTTTTCTCAACTCGACACACTCAGACAGTGACAGTGAAAAGGTTCTCAGCAATGCCCACTTATGACAGTCTATTTAATAATTGTTGTTACGCAATGCAGAAAATGCCATTTTTACATACATGAGCCAAATGAAATCCACCAGTGCAGAATTGGATGATGATTCTATAAGACATTTTACAGTGTGAGCTGATAAACTGCACAGAGAGCAGCATAGGATGGAGCAGAATTGTTGCAGCAGATAATGTGCAGAATATTAACCGAGGTGATCCTATCCGAGTCACTGGTCATACAGAGTCAATGTGCTGCCTGCTCTGACACATTGATCACTAACTGCCTGTGTAACACAGATGTGATCCTATCCGAGTCACTGGTCATACAGAGTCAATGTGCTGCCTGCTCTGACAGACTGATCACTAACTGCCTGTGCAACACAGATGTGATCCTATCCGAGTCACTGGTCATACAGAGTCAATGTGCTGCCTGCTCTGACAGACTGATCACTAACTGCCTGTGCAACACAGATGTGATCCTATCCGAGTCACTGGTCATACAGAGTCAATGTGCTGCCTGTGTAACACAGATGTGAGGAGGTGAGGGTATGGAGGATGGAGAGGAGGTTAGAGTGCGGAGGGTGGAGAGGAGATGAGAGTGCGGAGGGTGGAGAGGAGGTGAGAGTGCAGAGGATGGAGAGGAGGTGAGAGTGTGGAGGGTGGAGAGGAGATGAGAGTGTGGAGGATGGAGAGAAGGTGAGAGTGCGGAGGGTGGAGAGGAGATGAGAGTGCGGAGGGTGGAGAGGAGGTGAGAGTGCAGAGGATGGAGAGGAGGTGAGAGTGTGGAGGGTGGAGAGGAGATAAGAGTGTGGAGGATGGAGAGAAGGTGAGAGTGCGGAGGGTGGAGAGGAGATGAGAGTGCAGAGGATGGAGAGGAGGTGAGAGTGTGGAGGGTGGAGAGAAGATGAAAGTGCAGAGGGTGGAGAGGAGATGAGAGTGCGGAGGGTGGAGAGGAGGTGAGGGTGGAGAGGAGGTGAGAGTGCGGAGGATGGAGAGGATGTGAGAGTGCAGAGGATGGAGAGGAGGTGAGAGTGTGGAAGAAGGAGAGAAGGTGAGGGTATGGAGGATGTAGAGGAGCTGAGGGTGCGAACGATGGAGAGGAGGAGATGGTATATAGAGGATAGAGAGGCGTTGAGAGTGCGGAGGATGGGGAAGAGGTGAGGCTATGGAGGATGGAAAGGTGAGGATATGGAGGATGAGGAGGAGGTGAGAGTACGGAGGATGGAGAGGGAGTGAGAGCATGGAGGATGGAGAAGAGGTGAGGGTATGGAGGATGGAGAAGAGGTGAGGGTATGAAGGGTGGAGAGGAGGGGGCGGAAGGTGGATTTGATCAGTATGTATAAACATGTAAAAGGGCTCTGTGGAAGATTCATGTTTAGTTCAAGGTCATCACAGAACACATTAGAACAGAACCTACAGTTGATAGAAAATAGATTTAATCTCAAGCTGTGAAAAGGGTTGTTTACCATAAAAGCTGTGAATCTGTGGCGGTAGTCTTTCACAACAGCTGATTTTATCACATAGTTTAGACAAGTTTAAAAAAAAGGATTAGATGTTTTGAAGGGATAAAAACCAAAGTTATTTCAATTTATGAAAATAAACAATTGTATGTTGATGCAGGGATTTATCTAAATGGCATTTGGAGATCAGAAAGTATTAATTCTATCCTTATTAGCACCAATGAGGAGAAAAACTAATTCTAACGTGCAATTTTCCTCTGACCCTGAAAGAGAAAGAATCTGAGCCTATCAGAACCAACTGTGCTGATCAGTTAGCTGGCAGCTGGTTAATGAACCAGCAGATTTGATTACAGTATCACACGCACCAATTGCATGACATCAGACCAACATAGATCTGACAATTGGATTGGGCAAACCACCTGATATCAGTTGCTTGTCAAGTTGTTTGCACACGACCAAACGCCTAATTATCGTCCAACAGACTAAAGTCAGATAATAATCACGCTGCAGGTTGGTCCGTGTGTACTTAGCTGTAGCAATAGTTGTGTGACAACTGATGCCATGTCACCACATCAGATCTGTCAGTGGGTAGTGGTGCCTGTAAAGGCCAAATTTGACTATTAGCACATGTGCCCCACACTTCATGTGTGAGCAGCCTATTTCATTATAGAATAGCTGCACATCTTTCTTCTCCCCCCAGGCCAAATCATTCCATATACAGCAGCCTACATTCAGTATATGGAAACTATGCTCTTCTGTGTTCAGCAGTCATCCTTATTTTCTATGTTTAGACCTATATATAGACCATCCCCCCACCCTCATTTACATGCTTCCCCAACACACAGCATATATGTGCAGCATGCCCCAGGGTTGGTCATGGCTTATTTGGCTTTCACCGCAGAAATCTGCCCTGAATCCTGCCTAGAATTGTCACTACATCTTAGCGATGCATGCCATTTACTCTGTTATACTGACGCTATATGCTGTATTTCTTTGTGATACATAATGTAAGCATCTCAGGCCTGCTGGTAACTTTCTGATCAGGATGCCAACACACAACTTGTTTTGCTGCAGATCTTAGGAGAGCAGCTTGTGTTCTGCAATGAAACACATTTATTATCTCCCTGGAAGCCCTCCCTGACCTCCTTTCATAGCTCTGTACGATTATCAGGGAAGAGAATTTACAAATTTGCCATCTAAAATAACACCGGAGCCATCTTTTTTACTTCCATCCCAAAAGGTTAGGCCACAGCTTTCATGTAATATTAATAGTATTATTATTACTTGGAGAGTTGAGAAAGCTCATTGCTGGTTAACTATAATGATGCTGGAAGTTCCACAACAGATACTGTTATTTCAGCACAGCCAGGGCTATATTAGCTCTTACCTGCTGGGGTGCAATGGGGAAGCACTTCATATGTAGTTGTCTCCCGTGGCAACAGTACGCTGCATGATAATACAGACTGAATGGTAACTGATTGAAAGCATCAGGGCTCTGTTCCACCCAGCATTATTTTGCTACAGACTACAGTGTTTGGCCTAGGCATAGTTCAACTTCCTATCTCAAGTCCTCATGCCCATCTTACAATATAAGTCACTAGTAGACCCAAGCCCGTTTCAAAACCGGCTCTAGGTCTGTGTTGAAACCCTACCTCTCCTCCCTTCCTCTTCCTTCCCTCTCATCCTCCCGTGACCGCCGCCACCGCTGCACAGTCTGCCGCACAGTCACCTCGGGACAAAACGCGGGACACACACACACAGGAAGTGCAGGGATGGGACGCAGAGACAAAGGGGTTTTATAATAGAGGATTTGCATTGATTAGTCAGATTGCACAGGAATGCCCATACCTATGTTTGCATGAGATTCCACTGAACACTGCAGTTTGCACACACAACCCAATAGCATACTGGTAGTGAGATGCTGCTTACTACTCCCTGCAGCCTGGAGGCAGGAGGGTGTGTGGCCAAACTGCAAATCACCTGCTTCTTCCTGTTGGGTTCGATGGAGGGTGTGGTTATTTATTTTTATTTATCCCAAAACTCACTGTGAATGTGGCAATTAACAGTACAATCCAACGGCTGATCAATCATTTCCAATTGCCATGGTAATCGATTAGAAATAATCAATCGTACCCATTAACGGCCAAATTCCTGCTTGCCTTTTCAATCAGATCAATGGAATCCATCAATTTTTTGAATCAAACCCATCGATCTGATCAAATTGGTTAGCGGGCATGACCAATCATTTACAATCGATTACCAATGCAATTGGAAATGATTGATCGATTGTACCATAAATGGGCACCTTAAAAGATGGATTATGACAAGTTCCAGTACCCCGTAAACACAACCCAAGAACCCCCAGGGCTACACATACCACATATTGAGAACAGGGGCGTAACTACAAATCATATAATCCCCCCCCCCCCCCCCAATCCCTTTCAATTTTCACAGTTTTTTTTGGCTACATTTGGTGGCCCTCACAGCCTGGGGACCATCTTGTGATGTTCATAATACACAAAACATGTAGACATTGTATTCTTCATATCTAAAGCATGTATGGCCACAGAAATCCCTGATCTGAAGGTTGGATGGATCCCCTTTATCGAAGTTGTGAAGTGGTATTTGCCCCTCTTCCCCCTCCCTCCCCTGCAGCTTCCCTCTAGTTATGCCCCTGGTTGAGAACCTCCTAGGCTCTGAAGCGAGAGAATAACATGATTAATACATTTTATTAATGCTGTTGAGTGTCTGGCCAGACATCTGTAGGCCATTCTTGGGCCATACCAACATCCTGAATCCAGGTCAAACTCTTTCAACCTATATCAGTCCTTTTGCGAATGGAGCTTTGTAATTATAAAACATCTAGTGAAACCACCCTCTAGTTATCTTAATTTATGTGGCAAAAATCTTGTCGGATGGGCCTATAAACCTATAGGCTTGCTCCGTCTGTGAAATATTGGTTCATCCCACCACTCATCTCAATTGTTTATGACTGATGATAGGTAGACATTAATAAACTTCCTACATACATCAACACATCGCTAAAGGAAACCAGCTTGTGATATGATCTGGCAGCCTGGATTTTTTTAAACGGTGCAAGCAGTTTTCCAGGAGAAGCCGGCTGCATGATAATGAGGCTGGCTGAGTGCTGATGGACAGGTTATCACTGAGATAAGTTGTGTCTGCCTTCTGTCTGCACATTTAAGTTCCATCATGAAAATGTCTATACTTAAAGGGAAATTACCCCTGCGCTGAAATAAAGCAATCCCGTCAGCTCTACAGCTTTCTGGAAAGAACAATAAAAAATGCCTGACTACATTTCCCATAATCCCTGTATTCCGGTAGAAACCATGTATCAATGCGAAGAGGTGGGACAATGTGGTTCTCAGGAAGTGGATGGTGAGCAGTTTGTAATACCTCATCTGCTGACAGGAAACAGGATAGGTCTGAAGTCTGTATAGATAGGCAGATTCAGAGGCAAAGGTCATACTTATTCTATTTACCTCATTTGACATATTTGCTTTCAGCATTCGCCATTTTCAGTTTGCCTCATAGAAAAACGTCTGATCAGTGTCGCATTGTTGATTGCTTCTGACATCTGCAGCAAATCCCTGAGGCCCCTTTCACACTGGGATGTTTTTGTTGCGTCACTTTATTTTACCGCAAGGTGACGCTAAAGCAACGAAAATCTATGGAACGTCATACCTGCTGTGATGCGATGCAATGCGATGCCCTGGAAGCGTCGCATTTGACACGAAAGCAACAGCGTGTTACCGGCCGACATTCGCGGCAACCGGAAGTCGGGTAAATCTATGGCAATGGAAATAATTTTAAATTTGTTGCAGTGCGTATGCGCGAAAGCGTATTTTTTTTTTCAATATACTTGACGTGCTAGTGAGTCTCTTTTCTTGCTTGGCTTGCAGCCAGAAAGGAGATAACGTCCCATGCCGCGGTAATCTACGCAGGCAGTTTTTGGCAAAAATGCAAGTTTCTAGTGTCAAACTGGTCCCAGGCTACATTCACAGTGACTTGCCGCACTGCAATGCACTACCTGCATGAATTTCACAGTGCGTTGTGGTGTATGGGTATGCAGCATCCCAACGCACTGCATGCAGTACCGCAAAACATGCACTTTAACCACTTAAAGAGAACCTGAACCGAAAATAAAAAGTCAAAATAACCATACACAGGTCATACTTACCTCCTGTGTAGTCTATTCCTCAATCTCTTTCTCCTCTCCTGCATCCTGTTTGTCCACTCTGATCAATGGAATTCTCTGTCCTCCATCTTGAAAATGGCCTTACCCCATAACAGCTTCCTGGTCAGCACACTGTTAAACTGTAATATCACCCACTTGAGCGAAAAATGGACATTACCTTGCACATTCAGTTGTAACTGACAGCTACTGATGTATAACTGACAGCAACGGTTATATTTCAGTTCTGACAAAATATTGTCAGAACTGGAAGGGATCACTGTAGGAAGAAAATGGTGAACTTCTGAGAGGAACTGGCGGCGAGGTTAGTACGTAATATTCATTTGCAGCTAAGTCATGTGTTTATTTTAAATCATTTTACTCACTACAGGTTCCCTTTAAGGACAAGCAGGCATTTTAAAACGTCCTGCTGGAGCCTGTTACCGGCTCCAGGATGTTTTTATAAGTTAAGCAGCGCTGCTGCTGCTGCTGTGCGTGTGTGCACGTGCCCGCTCCTGCGCATGCACATGCATTCCCGCGAGCATGCACAACATAGAAAAAAATACACCTTTATTTCCAAATAATATATTGTCACCATACTTTGTACTAGAGACATAATTCAAATCTTGTGATAACCAGGACAAATAGGCAGATACAATGTGTGGGTTTTATGTACAGTAGAGTGTTTATAATAAAACTATAGGGGATGAAATTGGAGAAATAGTGTATTTTTTACCTTGTTTTTTCCCCTTTAAAATGCATAGAAAATAAAGTAATTACTGAAAACAAATATCAACCCCCAAAAAGCCTAATTGGTGTTGAAAAAACAAGATAAAGATCATTTCATTGTGATTAGTAGTGATTAAGCTATTTGCAAATGAAAGGGATGAGCACTGAAAGGTGAAAATCGCTCTTGTCCGTTAGAGTAAAAACCCCTTTGGGGTGAAGTAGTTAACAGGGACACTGAAGCATGCTTTTCAATGACTGTATGCTTCACTGTATGTGACGCAATGCACAAATAACATGCAACAGCGCCCTCCCATTTGGTTGCATTCCTTCTGTAACAGCAAACATAACGCCCACTGTGAACACTACTCTGGCCTTGTCCTTTTAACACTAACATGAACCTCACATACAAAGTGACTACATCAGCGTGAAAGTTTAACTTATAACTTTCACATAGCAGAGCAGTATAGAAGCTGCCTTGCTGCTTCCTCATCCCAATCCTGCCCTCAGACCTCTTCCCCATCAACACAGCAGCCTACACAGATTTAAGGGCTACCAAGCATTTTTGGTAGTGTTTTCAAAACCGCTGCCGCCTGTGAAAACGCTTGGCTAATGTATCTCAATGGGATGGTGCACACCAGCGGTTTGAGGTTTTTAGCAAACCGCAAACATGGCTCCTGCAGCATTTTTGCGGTTTGCAGATGCGTTTCTGCCTCAATGTAAAGTATAGGAAAAGCTCAAACCACTCTGAAAAACAGCAGATCAGAGCAGTTTTCCAGGTGTTTTTGTTACAGAAGCTGTTCAGTAACAGCTTTACTGTAACAATATATGAAATCTGCTACACAAAAACGCTCCAAAAAACGCTAGAAATGTTTAGAAAATCTCTCTAAAAGTCCATTCACACTTGAGCGGGAATTGCGCAATTCCCGCTCACCGCAAACCGCAATCGTTTTTTTTAAAAACCGTTAGCCATTTAATCCTGTGGCAGTTTTTTTTTTTCACTGCCGCAACCGCGACGTTTTGCGGTTAGCGTTAACCACAAACGCGTTACATGCAACGTATTGCCGGCGATTCCCAAGCGATCCCGATTACCATGTATAGAACCGCTAATGGTGATCGCTCCCAAAACGCTACAGTGTCTAGTGATTTTTCCGCATTAATCACGGAAAAATCACTCCCGCAAAACCTTCTGGACTGGGTCACTGTGAGTAAATATGAAATTGAGCTCATTGTACTGTTGTTATAGCGTTTGTGCAAGCTGTTCAAAGAGAAGTGGCTGGAGTTGTAGACTAGGCACAGCTTTTTTATTATACTGGTGCGCAAACATATGGGCTTCACTGCATAATCATATCATCTTACTGAAGCAAAATACAGATTGCAGCATATTTGCATCAGAGAAGTTACGCTAACGTTTAAAAATAGCACTGCAATTGAACAAATCAGCCCCCAAGCCGTCCTGAAGGCCCAAAGAGGGTTTTACAAATTTGGCCCTACCCCCCCTTGTAACTGGACTCGGCCTCTGCACCATAATAGAAGCCTGCCTGTTGGAGTTATTTTAAATATTTTTGTGCGCACAACAGGTGTGTTTTAATGAATTCATAACTAGACTTTGCTTGAGCATCTGATGTATGGGCATATATCTGAACCTCGTGTGTTCCAAATGTGGACAGATGGATGAAGCTAGTAAGAAGTTTATTTTTTTTTTCTTCCTTTGCCTAAAGGAGGGGGGCTGGTACTTTGCAAAAATCTGCATATTAACCAGTCATCTGAACAGTTAACATGCAATTGAACATATGTTACACTTTCTGTATGCCACAACAGAAAGCGTTGAACTATATTATCTCCATTCTGTAAACAAGAAATATTTAGTTTACATGTATGTCAATTGTTTTTTGTTTTGTTGTCTTGAAGTGTTTGCTTTTGTTTACAGTATTTGTGTATGTTTTTATTTATGTGTGTGCTTTTGTTTACAGTATGTGTGTGTATGGGTGTGCTTTTGTTTACAGTATGTTTGTGTTTGTATGTATACGTGTGTGCGTTTGTTTACAGTATGTTTGTATGTATGTATGTGTGTGTGCTTTTTTTGTGTATCTTTATGTGCTCTCATTTCCCAGAGGAAAAGTATAGCAACCTGTATGTATTTAGAGCAGGGGTCTCAAACTCGCGGCCCGCGGGCCATTTGCGGCCCTCGATACAATATTTTGTGGCCCTCGCCGGCAAAAGCTTTCTTATAGTTCGCTTCAGTGCTCCCAAGTAATCCGCCGCATCCCCTCCGCTAAACGAGGGCTGCAGAGCCCCCAAATAGCCGGGGGGTCAATCCGCCGGCATTTCCTGGAAAGGGCAGAGCTTTCAGCTTCAGCTCTGCCCCTCCTGACGTCAATCGCCGCACGGATCGCCGCCTCTCCCCGCCCCTCTCTGTGAAGGAAGAGTGAGAGGGGCGGGCAGAGGCGGCGATGCACCGCGATTGTGAAATTCCTTATGCGGCCCAACCTCATCCTGACTTTGCCTCCTGCGTTCCCCAGGTAAATTGAGTTTGAGACCCCTGATTTAGAGAGTTTAGCATGTCTAATTCCCCCTCATATGTGTCTAATCACAAGTTGTAATTTGATATACTTGCCATTAGTTTATTTTGGAGCCTTATCACATGATTGTCCCATTAGGAACAATGGTGCCATATTAAAAACTCTACCTGATTTGATGTATCCCTTTGATGTATTTTACTAGCAATTAAGCTTCATTAGGCGAGGCAAGCAAAGAAAGAAGCTTTGCACTGACAGCTACACTGATTGAAAAAATTATTTTTTCTCATATGTACATCTCTCTATTAATAGGCGATGTGTAATGGTGCTTTAAAAGGGTACCTGAAAGGCTTAGGCCCTTTTCAGACTATGTGCGTTCCTAGCCGTTTTGAGGGAATGTGTACGGGTACAATATACGCATAGAAACGCCTATCAATGCTTTCCAATGGCCTCGTTCACATGTGTGCGTATGAGACACATACATTTCTCATCCGCATTGCTGTACGCAGTTCTGTGCGTCACGCACAGAAACGGACGCAATGAAAGTCTATGGACGCATATCAAAAACGCGTACTATTGCGTTTTAACGTACGTTTCCCTCTGCGGTTCCCATAATTTTTCCCCCCGGGTCATGTGTGTGTGTGCAAAACGCAATAGAAAACGCATTAGAACGCAAGAAAAACGCATGCATTTTTCAACTTGCATTTCTTTGAATTTATACGCGTTCTACAAACGCTGACAGTCTGAACAAGGCCTTAATAGTTCTTTCACTTTGCTCAATATCAATCAATTGGATGCAGTGAGCTTCCAGATTGTTGTTTGATCACTAATTGCAGGAGATAAGGATAAAGCAAACACCTTCTGCATGCAAACGTTATTGGCTGTAAGTAAAAAAGAGCTTTTTTTTATGAACTGGATATAATATACTCATGTGATGAGTAGAAAATAATTAAGATGAAATGGGACCCTAGGCAAGATAGCAGTTTTGCCCAGCACTGATGGTCACCTGGCTTTTTTAGTTAGATTTGGTGGGGACTAGCATCCATCAGGCACCAAGTCTCTCTCCAGCTCCCAGCCAGCTGCCTAGAATTGCCTTGTGGATCATCCGGCTCTGGTGGTGGGTATCTCCCAACACTGCTGCACTGTGATCTGGGGACTTGTGACTTTTACACAGATGACATTACATTTGAATATAAGCAGATAGGATAACTGTATCCATTCCTCACACACACTTTTAAAAGAACCACTTAAGAAAACGCTTCTCTCTATAATAAGATAGATATGGGGGGTTCTAATGGTACAGTCACAATGTTTTATCATATATAATGCTTACATTATTTGTAGCCACAAAAATATACATTCTTCATACTTTAAGATTTCCTTTAAAAACACTGAATTCACCATTCAGCCGTGCGTTTCTTATGATATCGAATTGCATCCAATGAAGTCACAGTCAGGCAATTATAACTCCACATAACGCGGACTGTAAAATAATTGGATGTAAATCCAAGAAAGTCACTGTTCTTTTTTTTTTTTGTACAATATAACTTAAAAAATGTTTTTAGAGGAAGTAATAAACGGAGACGGCTGCGCAGATTTGCTGCGAGGATATGTTTTTGTTGCGGCAAATAATGTATGTGTGATATATGATGAAACATAATAAACCATAAAGATAATTATACGGGTAATAAAGAGTAGAGACGCAAGTTTTTATTGTATGTTATGCCAGGCTATAATTCTGCTTTAATAGATTTTCATTAGATTCTATGTTTTTTTGTTGAATCTATTGTTTAATGAGTAAAAAGTAGCTGCAGCTGAAATAGCCCAAAAGGCAATGTTTTAGTTTGAACAGAATGAAGCAGACCCCAAAAACATATCACTTAAAGTGGACCTGAACTTTTGCACAGGACGGAAGGAAACCATAAAGAAATGTAACCCTGTATGTATCTAGAGAGTTTAGCCTGTCTAATACCCCCTCATCCGTGACTAATCACAACTATAATTTGATCTCTCAGGTATGTCAGTTGGCTGCCTTGGCAGAGCAGCTGATTTGTAACCATAGGATGCTAACCCTACGTCTGCTTCCATGGAAGCAGGAAGTAGACACACTGCAGATGTTTTGCAGGATTTGTATCAACTACAACATAGAAATGTTTTTCTGTAAATGTTATTATGATGTTGCTTAGAGAGGAAGTTCTGAGTTCAGGTCCGCTTTAATTTTGACGCAATGGAAGACATGGCTTCCTGACACTACTATAGCCTGCAATGCTAATTGCAGCTATGGTTGTGCCAGGTGTTTACATTTGGTGGAACTTGACAAGCTGCGGTGCGGCAAGCGTCGGTCCAACAGTTACAAAGGATTGGCAACCATATCAGTGCTAAGAATAGTGTTAAAGTGGCCATTAACGATCCAATTTTTCAAATGATCATCCATCCAATGTAATTGCTCTGATCGAGCGGAAATGATCGCCTGGGCCCACCAACGGAGGGGAGAGTGTAAGCAATCCAATAAGATTAACGCAAATCGATCCACAATTCGGATTGACAGAATGATCAGTAGAACAATTGTTCATCGTTGATTGGCACTATTTAGGCCTCTTTCACAGTAGGACGTTGCATGTTGATTCAACGTTAAAGTCTCACCGCAAATTACAACGCAATGTCCCCAAAAAGTCGCACAGCAATATTAAATCTATGTGACGTTCACAGTGTACACGTTGCGTTTGTGTGTAGTGTGTAGTGTTATTAGAAAGTGCTGCATGCTGTGCATTATACACGTTATTGGACTGTTTGCAAATTCCCAGTAATGACTTGGAATCATACTTTTCATTGCCTGTATGCTCTACTGTATGCGACGATAACGGGGCATGAAGTTGCGTTGCGACTTTTTGGGGGCGTTGCGTTGTAATTTGCGGTGCGACTTTAACGTCGTATCAAAACGCAACGTCCTACTGTGAAAGAGGCCTAACTGTACACAATCAGATCTATTGTTTGGGAGATTAGATTGTACTGCTAATGGGCACCTTTAGGTGTAGTATTAAGACAGTTAGTGTTAGGTGTAGAGGCAATGAGGTTAGTGAAGGTGCAGTAGTAACAAGGTTATTGTTAGGCACAGAAGTAGTACAAGTAGTGGTTAGTGTAAGGTGCAGCGGAAGTGAGGAAATTGTTAGTCTCAGCGGTAGTGTATGTAGTGGCAGTGAGGTTAGTGTTAGGCATAGCGGTATTAGGAAGGTTAGTGTTACATGTAGTGGCAGTGATGTTAGTGTTAGGTGCTGAGATAGTGAGGATAATGTTAGGCACAGCAGTAGTAGGAAGAATAGTGTTAGGTGTAGCGGTAGTAGGAGGGTTAGTATTACGTGTAGTGGCAGTGATGTTAGTGTTAGGTGCAGAGTTAGTGAGAATAGTGTTAGGCGCAGCAGTAGGAGGAAGGTTAGTGTTAGGTATAGCGAACGTTAGAGGGTTAGTGTTAGATGTAGTGGATGTGATGTTAGTGTTAGCTGTTGTGAGATTGGTGTTAGGTGCAGTGGTAGTATATGTAGCAGCAGTGAGGTTAGCGTTGCGTGTAGTGTTAGTAGGAAGGTTAGTGTTTGGTGTAGCAGCAGTAGGAGGGTTAGTGTAAGATGAGGAATTAGGAGAGGAGTTTGATGCAAGCTTTACATTTTAAATACTATATTATCGGTAATATAAATTTATTCTAACGACTACCACTCACGCCAAACTCATTAGCGTAGATAGTAAACGTATGCCTGCAAAACTCATGGAGCAATCATGTTCAGATGACACTAGGAAAAGTGGAAATACAATGCGCAGGAAATTTGCTACGTCCTGCTGCACCATATGAATGAACATCACATCAGTATGCCTCTCCATTGTGTGGATTCCTGGAATGCCTCACTCCATGCCGATATTACTCTCGAGGTGAGGAGCAATATTTAAACAAAACGAATAATTGTGCAATTGTTTGAATACCTAAATTTCCCATTTTACGATTTAAACTGTAAAATGCAGATAAAAATAATTAGAATATCCTGGAACAACTGTCGCTGGCAGATGTTCGCTTCTACAGGCCGCAGCAGATTTAGTCGTTAATGGGGAAAAAGGAGCACTTTAATGAAAAAGGCTTGTGCAGGAGCTTTTCATTGGAAATTCGGCTCAAGCGGGCTCAAGAAAGGTGAATCCGGCCTGCCAATCCCTGGCCCTCCAGTCAATCAGCGCCCTAATTCCACCTTAACCTTGGATTTAGCCAGCTCTGGGAGGTGGAAGAGGTCAGCTCAGCGTTTAGGTCTTCAGAGGTCTGCCTGCCTCAGAAGCTGATATAAGACCCTCCTCAAGAGGAGAGGAAGATGTGAACTGTTAATGTGCCCGACCTCTTGAACGGTGGGAATGCAGCTTTCTAGCACATGGTAACTGTGGAAACGGAGTCTAGAGTGGCTTACAAAGTGGTTGTCATAATGTGATTAAGTGACATGGTACTCGAATGGCAGAGCTGTAACTGTTAACACCTTGCAGTACTGGGAGATGAAGCAAAGAGGCATTTGGCAGGGATGTCTTGATGGTGGCCATGTAAGTGTCATAGCTGGACCCAGACATGAGGTGCCAGTGTGGAACGTGTGCAGTGATAGCTGTTCTCCTGCGTCTCACCTGTATACACTGAGTGGACAGTCCTGCTGCAGCCTGGCTTCAGGGGAAGAATATACTGTAGATCAGGCGGCTCAGGAAGGCTGGCTTCTGTGCTGTGCAATCATCAGACGTTTCTAGATAAATGTTTCCTAACATGGCCTCTAGTCTCACTAAACAGTGCTTGTTGTTAGACATCCATTACCTCAAAGGAATGCTGTAATGAGAAAAAAAAGTGGAGTTTAACTTACCTACTGGCCCCCTGTGGATGTCCTGTGCCCACGTCTGGACAAAACGATCCCCTGGTCCCCCGCCGCGGCTGGCTTCAGGTATTTGTGTCTTTAATGTCGCAAGGCACTGCGCCTGTGCTGCCCTGGCCACGCGTCTTCTCTCCCACTGATGTCGCCGGTTGCTTTCTGTGCAGGAAGCTCCCAGCAGCATCAGCGGGAGCGAGGACCGCGCACTGTCTTGCCACATTAAAGTCGTAAATACCGGATGCGAGCGGCAGGGGACCAGTAGATCGTTCTGTCCCAGCGCGGGCACAGGATGTCTGCAGGGGGCCTGTAGGAGCCCCAGGTATGTTAAACTCACCTTTTTTTTCTCATTACAGTATTTATGTATTAAAGAAAACCTGAAGAGAAAAAAAATGTATGATATAGTGAAGTGTATGTGCAGTATGGATAATGAATAGAACATTAGTAGCAAAGAAAAGAGTCATATATTTATTTTCAGTTATATAGCCTTTTTCATAACATCACATCATTCTGTCATATTTGCAGTTTACAAACCACCTCTCTCTTTTAAGCTATAAAACAAAGCAGAAATAATGATCCTTTGAAATTTCCTGCAGTAAAACCTTATCTCAAGCAGCCTCTCACTGTTTCTTGGCTGTTAAAGTGCCTCAGAAAACAGGACAGTATGCGACCCAAGCTGGTTGAATAGCTCAGTGAATCTCTTTTCCATAGATAACAACTAAAGTTTAAATGTTCCTGTAGCGCGTGTGCAAGGTTTCCTGCAAAACACGGATCATGGCTGGGGCTTGAGGATGAGTTTGGGAAACATTGCTCTAGGCTTCCGTTCACCAAGACACATTCGGTAAAATGCTATCACATTCATCTCCTTTTAAACTATACCAGTTGCCTGGCAGTCCTGCTAATCTTTCTGGCAAGTAGGGTCTAAATCACACACCTGAAACAAGCATGCAGCTAATCTTGTCAGTTTTGTCAGACATCTGATCTGCATGCTTGTTCAGGGTCTATGGCTTTAAGTATTAGACGCAGAGAATCAGCAAGACAGCCAGGCAATGTGCATTATTTAAAAAGAAATAAACATGTCAGCCTCCATATCCCTCTCACATCGGGTTCTCTTTAAAGGGACTCCGAGCAGTGCAAAAACTATGGAAAGATGTATATCATTTTAAAGCTCTCTTTCTCCTTGTCGTCAGAAAGAGGAGAAAGAGAGCTTTAAAATGATATCCATCAAGCCATAGTTACTTGTATTACACAGGACGACACTTTCCCCAGTGTCAGCAGCTCCATTCAGCAGAATGGAGCTGCTGACTTTAGGAAAAAGTCGCCCTGTGTAATACAATGTAACTATGGAAAGATGGATATCATTTTAGAGCTCTCTTTCTCCTCTTTCTGACGACAAGGAGAAAGAGAGCTTTAAAATGATATCCATCTTTCCATAGTTACTTGTATTATACAGGACGACACTTTCCCCAGTGTCAGCAGCTCCATTCAGCAGAATGGAGCTGCTGACTTTAGGAAAAAGTCGCCCTGTGTAATACAAGTAACTATGGAAAGATGAATATCATTTTAAAGCTCTCTTTCTCCTCTTTTTGACGACACCTAAATCGTCGCCCTACGCCTTTTAGTTTTCTCTATTTTCGCGATTGAAATCACAGCCAAGGCAATTTTGATCGCGAAAATAGCGAAAACTAAAAGGCGTAGGGCAGCGGTTTATATATCATTGGAAAGAGGAGAAAGAGAGCTTTGAAATGATATGCATCTTTCCATAGTTTCTGCACTGCTCGGAGTCCCTTTAGGGCCCTTTCACACCAGAGGGATTTTTCGGCGTTTTAACGCCACGGCTGAAGTTGGCGTTTTGCTAGGTAAAAGAAAGTCCATAGACTTTCATTTTACCTTTCACATCTAACTCGGCGTTTTGAAGCGTTGCGTTTCAACGCTCCCAGGAGCTTTTTCAGGGCTGTTAACAGCCAAAGTTGGCTGTTGGCGTTTCAATGATAGTCAATGGAAAACGCCAACTTCAGCGTTTTCAAAGCCTTTTCAAAGCGGTTTACAGCTATCTTGTTCACTTATTTTTATAGAAGAAAAAAAAAAGGACGTTTTCATATGGGCTGTAAAACTCTTTCAAAAGGCTTTGAAAACGCTTTGAAAACGCTATGTATTGGCGTTAAGCAAAAGGCTGACTTCCAGCCTTTTCTACCGCAGCCTCTAGTGTGAAAGAGCCCTTAAAGATTCATGCAGTATTTCATTCATTCTTGCAGTGCATGCAAAAAAACGGAACGATAAGCCAGATATGAAGAAAGCTTTTGATGTTATACTGAAAAATAGTTAAAAATCTGTTTTTCTTAATAGTCTGAATGTAAATACCTGGGTCTCAATCATACCTTTCTACTGGCAATCTGGAGCACTTACTGGAAGAGGTGATTAATATGATGCTATTGGTTTTGAGCAGATGAAAAATATTATGTTAATTATGTTCAGCTTGGAATTGGACCAATCAGAATCATCAGCTACTGCATTTGTTTGGCCCAGTTCCAAGCTGTAACTCGTTACATAACATTTATATGAGCTGAAACTCATTAGCATATCATTAACCATCTTGAATCACTACATGATAATATTGTGGATTTGTGTTGTGTAACATTAGAAAAAATATGTTTTTGTTAACTTCCTCAATAGCTCAGTTAGTTTCCCCCTTTTCTCTGCTCTCTGCTTCCCCTTTTCTCTCTATGTCTTAGTTTAGATTTTATTAATGAAATATTTACTGTACAAGTCAGTAATTTACCTCACAATTTGGTATTTTTAGTTCTCCATGTGTTGACAGCCTTTAAAATCAGTTGCCTTTTGCATTTAGTATGCAGTAATGCTTTGTGAATTGGAAACTAGGAGTTTTAGCGATGGTATCCCAATCCATATAATCTGTCTTCAAGTAAAGATCATCGGCTATGTGAAGTTGCCCCCCCTACAATCAGCACAAATAAAAGTTCTAGCATGTTTGGTTAGTGCTACGTTTGTGCCCGTTTGTGCCGCAAAAATCAACATTTGTGCTGCTTTTGTTTTAAAGATAATAGCAATTATCTTTTTCCAAACGATGACATCACCCAGCCCCCCTACAAAGGTGCACGGACACAAAAGTGGTGTCGTTGGTTAGTGCTGGGTTTGTGTTAATTTGTGCTGCAAAAATCACCATTCTATCTGTTATCGTTTTTGTGATATTAAAGGTCTTTTATAAAGGTCAAAAGTTCACCCAGCCCCCCTACAACAGCGTACAGACACGAAAGTGGTGTCGTTGGTTAGTGCTGGGTTTGTGCTCATTTGTGCTGCAAAGATCACCGTTCTATCTGTTATCATTTTTGAGATATTAAAGGTTTTTTTTTATAAAGGTCAAAAGTTCACCCAGCCCCCTACAACAGCGTACAGACATGAAAGTGGTGTCGTTGGGTAGTGCTGGGTTTGTGCTCATCTGTGCTGCAAAGATCACCGTTCTATCTGTTATCGTTTTTGAGATTTTAAAGGTGTTTTATAAAGGTCAAAAGCTCATCTAACTTCATTCACTTCACTATTGAGATGTGTCTGGTTTATTTAATGTACAGATAGTCCCCGGTTAACGAACAAGATAGGGACTGTAGGTTCATTGTTCTATGTCCCCACCTCTGTTTGGTATACAGTGAAAAATTGCGCCGGCTAAATAATGGCGCCATTTTACCGTGCGATATTATAAAACGTTATTTATCGTTTTAGCTCTTAACCTCCTTGCCAGTTATCCCGGGCTCAGCTCGGGGTAACCCGCCGCGGAGGATTCCTCAGGCCCTGCTGGGCCGATTTTCATCATTTTTTGTTATACACGCAGCTAGCACTTTGCTAGCTGCGTGTCACTTACGATCGCCGCCACTCCGCGCCTATTCGCCGCTACCCGTCGCATCAGAGGGTGCCCCTCCCCCGACACCCGTGCGCTGCCTGGCCAATCAGTGCCAGGCAGCGCTGAGGGGTGGATCGGGACTCCCTCTGACGTCACGATGTCGATGACGTCGGTGACGGCATTGCGCCCGTCGCCATGGCGGCGGGGGAAGCCCTCATGAAAATCTCGTTCAGAACGGGATTTCCGGATGGGCATACGCGCCGGCGGCGATTGTCGCGTACGGGGTGACGCTGCAGGGAGGGGGGAAGCATGTAGCTAGCACTAGGCTAGCTACATGCTAAAAAGAAAAAAAATGCAAAAAAACACCCTCCCTGCAGTGCGCAGCACATTTTTGGAACGGCAGGGAGGTTAAACGTTATTTATCGTTTTAGCTCTTAAACGTTATTTTATAAAACATTACTTTTTTTTTTTTAGTTGTTAACCTTTATTTTTCCAATACTACATACATGCATACATACAAGCATACGCACATACATACATACATGCATGCATGCATGCATGCATACATACATACATACATGCATACATACATATACATACATACAAGCATACGTACATACATACATACATGCATGCATACATACATGCATACATACATACATACATACATACATACATACATGCATACATACATACATACATGCATACATACATACATACAAGCATACGTACACACATACATACATGCATGCATACATACATACATGCATACATACATATACATACATACAAGCATACGTACATACATACATGCATACATACATACATGAATACATACATGTATGTATGCATGTATTTATCTATGTATGTATGTATTTAAGTATGTATGCATGCATGTATATATGTATTTATGCATGTATGCTTGTATGTATGTACGTATGCATGTATGCATGTATGTATGTATTCATGTATGTATGCTTGTATTCATGTATGTATGCATATATGTATGTATGCATGTATGTAGTAATGGAAAAATAAAGTTTAACAACTAAAACGTTAATCAATGTTTTATAAAATAACGTTTAAGAGCTAAAACAATAAATGATGGAAATAAATCCATTAAAAACGATAATTAACTGTTTTATGGGCATCTTAAAACGATAATTAACGTTTTGGAATTCGGCGCCATTCTTTTAAGGTTCTTATTGTTAAAACGATAAATATCGTTTTATAATGGAATTCCAGCTGTGCCATTCTGTGCCTTTGGTTTTACACCCTGTGCCTCTGTCTGTACCCCTAATGCCTCTGCTTGTATCCCTCTTTGCCTCAGTTTGTACCCCTGTGCTTCTGTTTGTACCCCTCCCTGTGCCTCTTTTTGTACTCCCTGTGCCTCTATTTGTACCCCCTGTGCCTCCATTTGTACACCCCTGTGCCTCTTTTTGTAACCCTCACCCAAGTTTGTACCCCCTGTACCTCAGTGTGTACCCCTTGTGCCTCTGTACCTCAGTGTGTACCCGCTATGCCTCTTTTTGTACCCCCTGTGTCTCTGTTTGTACCTCTTGTGCCTCTGTACTTCTGTTTGTACCCACTATGCCTCTTTTTGTACCCCCTGAACCTTTGTTTGTACCTCCTGTGTCTCTGTACACCCTCTGTGCCTCCGTTTCTACCCGCTGTGCCTCCAGGTGCCTCTGTCCCTGCCCTTTGCCTCTATTTGTACTCCCACCCTGTGGTGGACTCAGTTCCTCAAGTGGACTCAAACTTCCTCCATGCAGAAATGACGTCATCGCAATGGGATTGGGTCATTCATAAGTCGTGGACTATCTGTCCATTTTTTAAAGCTCTCAAATTAAATAGAGCGCTGCAATAACTTTAAAGTTCCCCTTGCTTCAGATCAATGAAAGTTTGTTGAACGGATGCCCCGGCCACAATCTATAAAGCTCAAAATCAAACACAAGTCCATAGGCAGAAAACCAACATTAGCCCTACTGCTCAATAATTACTCATCTCAAATCAGGACTGCTTGGCCTGTGGCACAGAGGGTCAACTTCTCTTTATCACTCCATCTCAGTATTGTGTTCCATGCAGTGCTCCATATTTCTCACTTTTGGCTATGAACCCTCTGATGTATTGAGCGCGGTGTGGAACATTTAGGTGAGAAGCAGAGACACAGCAAAGTTAAATGCCCATACACATGGACTACAATTCTAGCTGTCGCCAGCGCACAGGGGACGTGCTGACGACAGCTAGACGACAGCTCCACAGCAGCGACAGCTGTCTACACGTCTCTGCTACAGGGCATAGATGTGGCGGAAGCTATCGCCGAAGGGAGCATCCCCCGGCCGGATGCTCCCTTCACTTCACAGTGTTGCCTGTCACTAGTCCGCATACACAAGCTGAGACACGTGCCGGACTAGCGACAGTTGCCGAGAGACAAGTTGCAGTAAAGGTTGGAAATTTTATTTTGCTAAATTATACAGAGTGTAACAAAATAATTCCATTTAACCAGATTTAAGGCACAAACAAGCCAACTGTTGACTGTGAACAGGTAAAACAACATTAGCTACTTCTGGTCAATGTAGTACATGAAGAATAGCAAGTATGGACAAGATATAAATGTGGATACATGGGGCCTGATTCACAAAGCGGTGCAAAGTGTTTGCACGCCAGTGAAAAGCCCCTTATCACGCCTAAACTCACTTTAGGCATGATAAGAAGCAACTCGCGCGAATTTTCCGCGCGCAAAGTTTTGCGCGCGCAGCGTCCCCGCTTCGCGCGAAGCTCCCATTAAGCCCTATGGGACTTTGCGCGCGCATGTACGCGCGTACGCGTGGAAACTTCGCGCGAGTTAGAGCAAAAATCGGTGATAACTCAGTGGTGCAAAGGTTATCACGCCTAAAGTCTTTTAGGCGTGATAACTGAGTTATCACCACTTTGTGAATCAAGCCCATGGTGTCTTCTAGTTGTGGCTATCCACTCCCTAGTATTATTCTAACGTAAATAGAAGCTAAAGCTAGAGGTATGTGGAGGCTGCCATATTTACTTCATTTTAAGCAATACCAGTTGCCTGGCTGTCCTGCTGATCCTCCGCCTCTAATACTTTAAGCCATAGCCCCTGGGGGTACAAATAGAGACACAGGGAGTACAAAAAGAGGCATAGCGGGTACAAACAGAGGTGCGGAGGCACAGGGGGGCACCGGATGTATAAACAAAGACAAGGGGTACAAAAAGAGGCGAAGCGGGTACACACTGAGGTACAGAGGCACAAGGGGTACAAACTGAGGTACAGGGGGTACAAATAGAGGCACATGGAGTACAAAAAGAGGCAAGTGGGTACAAACAGAAGCACAGGGGTACAAATAGAGGCACAGAGGGGTACAAGCAGAGGCACTGGGGGTACAGACAGAGGCACAGGGTGTAAAACCAAAGGCACAGAGTAGGTACAGAGGCACAGGGGTACAAACAGAGACAGAGAGGGGTTACAGAGCACAGGAGGGGAGGGGGAGGGGTACAAGCAGAGGCACACAGAGGGGGTACGAACAGAGGTGGGGACATAGAAGAATGAACCTACAGTCCCTATCTTGTTTGTTAACCGTGGATTAGGGTGCAGGAAAAAAGGGTGCATGCGGCAAGTGGACAAATTGGACAAAGAGGCGCAGGGGTGTAAAAACGGAGGCACAGGGGGTACAAATAGAGACACAGGCAGTACAAAAAGAGGCATAGCGGGTACAAACAGAGGTACAGAGGCACAGGGGGGGCCCCAGAGGTACAAACAGAGACACGGGGTACAAAAAGAGGCATAGCGGGTACACACTGAGGTACAGAGGCACAAGGGGTACAAACTGAGGTACAGGGGGTACAAATAGAGGCACAGGGAGTACAAAAATAGGCAAGTGGGTACAAACAGAAGCACAGGGGTGCAAATAGAGGCACAGAGGGGTACAAGCAGAGGCACTGGGGGTACAGGCAGAGGCACAGGGTGTAAAACCAAAGGCACAGAGTAGGTACAGAGGCACAGGGGTACAAACAGAGACAGAGAGGGGTTACAGAGCACAGGAGGGGGGGGGGGTACAAGCAGAGGCACACAGAGGGGGTACAAACAGAGGTGGGGACATAGAAGAATTAATCTACAGTCCCTATCTTATTCGTTAACCGAGGATTATCTGTACATTAAATAAACCAGAAACATCTCAATAGTGAAGTGATTGCAGCTAGATGAACTTTTGACCTTTATAAAAAAAACCTTTAATATCTCAAAAACGATAACAGATAGAACGGTGATTTTTGCAGCACAAATGAGCACAAACCCAGCACTAACCAACGACATCACTTTCGTGTCTGTACGCTGTTGTAGGGGGCTGGGTGAACTTTTGACCTTTATAAAAAATCTTTAATATCTCAAAAACGATAACAGATAGAACAGTGATTTTTGCAGCACAAATAAGCACTAACCCAGCACTAACCAACGACACCACTTTTGTGTCCGTGCGCCTTTGTAGGGGGGCTGGGTGATGTCATCGTTTGGAAAAAGATAATTGCTATTATCTTTAAAACAAAAGCAGCACAAATGTTGATTTTTGCGGCACAAACGGGCACAAAATTAGCACTAACCAAACATGCTAGAATTTTTATTTGTGCTGATTGTAGGGGGGCCAACTTCACATAGCCAAGATCATCTGCGGTTAACTAAACATTTGAGATAATCATTTTGATAAGGTTAATGATTTGTAAGTCACTGATTGGATGGTCACGATCATGTGATAAATAGTAATTTCTGGTCACATATCAGCCATAGCAACTGGTCTTGGGCCCACTAGGGGAATGCGTCCTTATTTGAGGTAGCAATGCACTAGGCAGAATCGCATATGCGTTTTCCACTATGTGCTATGGAAAATGCATATGCCATTCTTGCAAACGAGATAAACAGAGGAACACCAAGAGCCCCAATAGTGTAGTATGTATTGACAAAGGGGATAATGACAAAGAGTAATAGTTGTTATACTCACAAGCATGGGTCACCAATAGGCAACTACTGTAAAGGCAGGTGGGGAGATTATCCTGACCTCACTCAGGAATAAGAAGTCGCTCTCTGTAGATAGTAGAAAAGGGTCGCAACCCTCCACCCTTTTATCCTTTTGGCGCCTCTGTTCTCTCCTATAAAGCATGTGCCATTCTGCCTAGTGTGTTCCTTTCATAAAGTGTGTTTAGGCTGGGGGACCCAAAATGTTTGCTACTGGGCTCCATGATTTCTGCCTACACCATAGAAAGGTAAATTAGATTTTATACTAGGTTGGAGAGCGGAATAAAATAGGGCCTAATAGTAAAGCAGGCCCTACATGGGTCTGTGGCAATCCTGCAAAGGTAATTCTATTATAGTGTATTTGATTAGATGTGTATTCCAGTCATGAAAGATTTGTATTTCCCACTGTGAGGTAAGATATCTTCTGATTGGCTAACGTTTGGTGCAGTGTTAGAAAAAATGTAAAGTGATGTCAGTCAGGTCTAAAGGTTTGTGATGGGTGGGCAGACAGGTAAGTTTATTTCTGCCATGTGTTGCTGGGGTTAGGGAAGATTACCTGGACCAACCAGGAGTGAGTAAGGACTATATAAGTAGGGTCCGTCCAGCTATTAGCTGCCTGTCACCTCTGTGGCTTTAAAGTGAGCTGCCCGCCCTCCACACCCCCTTTTTCCAAAAGACGTTGTGGTCATTCTTTATACAGTCAGGTCTTGCCTGGAGGCATGAACAGGTGTAATTGGCAGCGACATAGCAATAGGGGGTGCAGAGGTTGTGACCGCATCGGGGCCCTTGAGCCTTCTAATTTAACACAAGTATAGTAAATCACCCTAAATCCATCTCTACTCACAGATCTAAAAATACAGTGTGAAGCTTTGTAAGCTTTGTAAGGGTTTTTTTTTTTTTTTTTTTTTTTTGTGGAATGAGACTTCTACGCCTAGAAACCCTGTTTTGACATTGTAATCACATGACCAGAAGTACTGAATTCAGTCACTTGGCTGTGTGGACACGTGGGCAGCACGGTGGCGTAGTGGTTAGCACTCTTGTCTTGCCGTGTTGGGTTCCCGGTTCAAATCCCAGCCAGGGAACCCTGAGGGGCCCTCCCTCAACTGCAATTTTGACTCTATTGGTCCTGTGCTCATAATAATCACTACCATGGATACTTTAAATATTAGTAATCATTAACAAATTGTTCCCCATCCCCTTCTTGCACCTCTGACACTGTAATTGCCATTGGCAGATTTTGGTGTGCTGTATCAATTGCTATGTATAGAGTGCTTAGGGTGCCCCAATGTAAAACTTGCATTGGGGCCCACAGCCCCTTAGCTACGCCACTGGTAATTGGGGTCTTAAGGTTTTATCTGGTTAAACATATGTGGACTGTGGTGGTCAGTTATGAATCTGAGTTACATGTATGTATATATCTGTGGTCAATAAAGTTGGTTTATATGGATGGATATGTATTAAAGTTCTGAATTAATTTTACAAATAAAGATGGTCACGGCCTTTAAAATGCCAGCTTGGAGTGTTTAAGTTTAGTGGTTACGTTTTATTTGCAGTGTTGCCTACAGTCCCAGTAGGGTAAGAAGTGATTTTTGCATCAAGCCTACACTACTGCTTCACTGGGAGGGAGAAGGTGCCCCAAAAAATACCCATGGATGTAATAATTATAAAATGGCTTACCTCTAAGAAGTAGGGGCAACACCAATAAAGGAAAGACATGTTAATAATCAGACACAAAAAAGATAACGCATTCCGCAGATCACAGTCCGCTTCCTCAGATCAAATAAAACAGTGTCTGGGTAGCCAAAGTGCAGAGCTTGGAGCGCCTACAAAAAACATTGATATTAATATACTACACCATAAGGGGCTACTGGTCTCTCTCTGTATTTTTCCTGTATCTGTAGGAAGTCTTGGGACTCCTCTGGACTACACACCTCCCCACATACACTACTGCTTGGATATTACTACCGTAGTAGTAGGGATGATCAAGGAGATGGGAAAAAAGAAATCCGAATTGATGCAAATTTCTATGCTATTTGTTTGCAAATTTACCCAGCTTGAAAACAGACCAATCAAATGCTGCTGCTACTGCTTTTGATTGGTCCATTTTCAAGCTCCATAAATTTGCAGAAAATTAGCATCAGCATTTGTATCATACCCATTTGAGAGATGGTCACCTGACCACTAATTCTATTAATTACAGGGTAACAGTCTAAAGGTTCGTATACACGTCCGATAAAGATCGTTCGTTACGAACGATTCGTGACGTTTACACGATATTCAAATTAGACCGAAAAGATTGTTCGTAATGAACGATTGTGTACACACGTGAACGATATAAGTATAAAGTACTGAACGACGAACGATAAAAAAATGCGTGCGCAAACGGGAGTGACGTTATGACAGGCAATAAGAACATGCGTACTACTCCACAGATAATCACTATCGGACGATCTTTGTACACACTGCAACGATTGAACGATTATCTTTCGAAAAAATCCGCCGTGTTGGATCGGTCGGATTGAACGATAATGGTCGTTATCGTCCAAAAAAACGATCATTGGAAAATTTGGAACGCACGATTATCGGTCCGATTGTCGTTATCGTTCGTTTTCGAAGGATCGTTATCGTACGTGTGTACTCAGCCTAAAGGTGCCCACACTCCATACAATAAAATGATCCAATTTTACGTCAGTTCGATAAAGTTATTGGTGAATGAATGGGAATAGTGCTGATAGCTCTTGTCCTGAAGTGGTTACATTTTTTCGGGACAACTGATCATTTTTATCGAACTGCTGTAAAATCAGATTATTTTATGGTATTGTGTAAGAACACCTTAGAGGGAGAGTTAAGCAGGTATAGTTTGTCCAAATATAGTATGTGTATTGGTGAGAAAGACCTGATGCTAGTATCAGGAAAGAAAACAGACCTTTGTTGCTATTTCCATACGGTTTCTTATACTTTCAATCCATCATTTTGGAACTACCCTCTTCCAGGCAAGTGTTGCTTTTATGAGAGAAATGTGATGAGGGCTGGACGCAGTGGTTGGGAACCTGTGGGCATTTGTAGCTCTACGCAGGCAGGATGCTGTGGGTTTATGTGAGAAATAGAGAGATTTACTGGATGGCAGTCATTTTATAATACACAATTGTCATACATAAACTACTGAAGTCACCTTGAACTTCTGTGCTCTGTTTAAAAGGCTTTGCTAGCAGCCTTGGGGATTTATATGCAACATCGCCGTGACTTGTAATATGCTTCAAATGTAACAGAAAGGGGAGCATAATCCTTCATATCCAGAGCATTTTTCTTTTTTATAAAGCCAGCTGGAGAGAGAGGCCAATAGTGGTGATATAAACTCAGCGGCGATATACAGAGCGGCATTCATGAATATTAATGCTGCTGTATGTATGTGCGTGGGCGGAAAACAGCCTCACCTGCAAGAGCTGATGGTCAGCTGCCACAGAATGATTTCACCATCTACTGAATTGACCCGCAGCAAAACCATCCTCAGTCTCAGCATGCATGTATGCACTACACTCCCAGCATGCATCTATACTCCACACTCCCAGCATGCATCTATACTCCACACTCCCAGCATGCATCTATACTCCACACTCCCAGCATGCATCTATACTCCACACTCCCAGCATGCATCTATACTCCACACTCCCAGCATGCATCTATACTCCACACTCCCAGCATGCATTTATACACCACACTCCCAGCATGCATCTATACTCCACACTCCCAGCATGCATCTATACTCCACACTCCCAGCATGCATCTATACTCCACACTCCCAGCATGCATCTATACTCCACACTCCCAGCATGCATCTATACTCCACACTCCCAGCATGCATTTATGCACTACACTCCCAGCATGCATCTATACTCAACACTCCCAGCATGCATTTATACGGCACACTTCCAGCATGCATTTATGCACCACACTCCCAGCATGCATTTATGCACCACACTCCCAGCATGCATTTATGCACCACACTCCCAGCATGCATTTATACTCCACACTCCCAGCATGCATCTATACTCCACACTCCCAGCATGCATCTATACTCCACACTCCCAGCTTGCATTTATACGCCACACTCCCAAGCATGCATTTATACTCAACACTCCCAGCATGCATTTATACGTCACACTTCCAGCATGCATTTATACGTCACACTTCCAGCATGCATTTATACTCCACACTCACAGCATGCATTTATACGTCACACTCACAGCATGCATTTATACATCACACTTCCAGCATGCATTTATGCACCACACTCCCAGCATGCATTTATACTCCACACTCCCAGCATGCATTTATACGTCACACTTCCAGCATGCATTTATACTCCACACTCACAGCATGCATTTATACGTCACACTCACAGCATGCATTTATACATCACACTTCCAGCATGCATTTATGCACCACACTCCCAGCATGCATTTATACGCCACACTCCCAAGCATGCATTTATACTCAACACTCCCAGCATGCATTTATACGTCACACTTCCAGCATGCATTTATACGTCACACTTCCAGCATGCATTTATACTCCACACTCACAGCATGCATTTATACGTCACACTCACAGCATGCATTTATACATCACACTTCCAGCATGCATTTATACTCCACACTCACAGCATGCATTTATACGCCACATTCCCAGCATGCATTTATGCACCACACTCCCAGCATGCATTTATACTCCACACTCCCAGCATGCATTTATACTCCACACTTCCAGCATGCAAACTCCCTGCATGCACTTATACTCCACACTCCCAACATGCATTTATACACCACACTCCCAGCATGCATTTATACGCCACATTCCCAGCATGCATTTATGCACCACACTCCCAGCATGCATTTATACTCCACACTCCCAGCATGCATTTATACTCCACACTTCCAGCATGCAAACTCCCTGCATGCACTTATACTCCACACTCCCAACATGCATTTATACACCACACTCCCAGCATGCATTTATACTCCACACTCCCAGCATGCATTTATACGCCACACTCCCAATTTGCATTTATACTCCACACTCCCAGCATGCATTTATACTCCACACTCCCAGCATGCATTTATACTCCACACTCCCAGCATGCATTTATACACCACACTCCCAGCATGCATTTATACTCCACACTTCCAGCATGCATTTATACACCGCACTCCCAGCATGCATTTATACACCGCACTCCCAGCATGCATTTATACACCGCACTCCCAGCATGCATTTATACTCCACACTCCCAGCATGCATTTATACACCGCACTCCCAGCATGCATTTATATGCCACATTCCCAGCATGCATTTATGCACCACACTCCCAGCATGCATTTATATGCCAGACGCCCTACTTCGGTGCTGAGCGCCATGCACTGAAGTTACCTGCTTCACTCCCAGTGTCCATTTATACTTCACTAGGAGAACCTAGGCTGTGATTGGGGGTCCAGGAGGAGGTCTACCTCTGGAATTGTGGGAAATATTATTGTAGACTCAACAACTTTCTGTGTTTATAGTTTTGATGCCCGATACGCTCAGAGGTGAGCTCCAAAACTGGGTACCACTTTCGCAGTAATGTTAAAGTGCGGGGCCCACAAGGATAATTCGGGGTTCCAGCGAAGCAGGTTATTTTGGCGCACCACACTCGCTACATGCAGTGCGTTGGGGTACCGAACCCCAACCACATTGCTTTTGTATTGGAATGCGACATTTCGTGTTACAGTGTGGCGGTTGCGCACCACAAGTCTTCAATTTTAAAAGTTACTTTTGATCAGTAGTTAAGGCAGCTTGCATCATCATTATTTCATAATATCTAGGTTTACATAGTGGTGCAACATAAAGTCTTCTTTCTTCTCCTTTATTTACCTTTACACCCTTGATGGTAATTGGAAGACTGGCCATGACTGCTCCCGCAACTCATGCTCGCACCATATCCCAAGATGCTTTTAATGGGGGAGGAGGGATGAGGCCCTGTCAGCTGCAGCCACACCTTCTGCTCATTGCCAACAACAGGGGGGAAAGGGGTGTATGTATAATTGTTGGGAAGGAGGAATTGGGGAAGATAGCCAGGCAGGAAAAAAAACGGGTCTTCTAATTTAACACAAGTATAGTAAATCACCCTAAATCCATCTCTACTCACAGATCTAAAAATACCGTGTGAAGCTTTGTAAGCTTTGTAAGGGTTTTTTTTTGTGGAATGAGACTTCTACGCCTAGAAACCCTGTTTTGACATTGTAATCACATGACCAGAAGTACTGATTTCAGTCACTTGGCTGTGTGGACACGTGGGCAGCATGGTGGCATAGTGGTTAGCACTCTTGTCTTGCAGTGTTGGGTTCCCGGTTCAAATCCCAGCCAGGGAACTATATGCACACAGGGCAGTTTCTAGGCTAAAATGCACCCAGGGCGAGGGTGTTAAAATTGCAACCCCCCCCGCGCGGAGCCAGGTATACATGCCTGCCAGAGCTGGGACAAGGTCCTCCAGCACCCAAGGCTGAGACACCAAAGTGCGCCCCTCCATTCCTGCCACTTCAGCCATCACACATTGATTGCTGTTAGACTAAGAAGCGCCACAGGGCCCACAACCTCCCCAACACCTTAATATCTAGTTATCTAACTTGCAGTCACTGCCATGTACCCCCTTTTCTTATTTCTTTCTGCTTCAAACACAATTAGGAATGACAGCTGAATGAATTGTGCGCCCCTTCCTACACTGCGCCCTGAGGCTGGAGCCTCTCCAGCCTATGCCTCGGCAAGGCCCTGATGCCTGCAGTATAGGTTAGCCAGGTCTAGTTGCACTCAGTATAGGTAGCCAGGCATAGTATAGGTAGCCAGGCATAGGTGCCCCAGTATAGTTGCCCCCAGCATAGGTAAGCCAGGTAGGTGCCTCCAGTATAGGTAGCCGGTATAGTTGCCCCCAGTATAGGTTACATAGGCAGGTGCCCCCGGTATAGGTTAGATAGGTAGGTGCCCCCAGTGCAGGTTAGCTAGGTGGGTGCCTCTAATATAGGGAGTCAGAATAGTTGCCCCCAGCATAGGCTAGATAGGTAGGTGCCACCAGTATAGGTTAGTTAGGTAGGTGCCTCCAATATAGGTAGCCAGTATAGTTGCCACCAGTATAGGCTATGTAGGTAGGTGCCCCCAATACAAGTTAGATAGGTAGGGGCCCTCCAGTGTAGGTTAGATTAGGTAGGTGCCCCCCAGTGTGGTTAGATTATGTAGGTGCCCCCCAGTGTGGTTAGATTAGGTAGGTGCCTCCCAGTATAGGTTAGATTAGGTAGGTGCCCCCCAGTATGGAGGGGGGATTCAGCTGTGGGGAGGGCAGCCCAACCTCTCCCTCCCTTCCTCTCCGCGGGCCGCCCTCTGTGCTCCCCCCTCCGAGTGTGACTGCAGGGAAGCTCTGTGTACAGAGCGCAACTCGCCTCCCTGGTTCCAATCGCCGCCGGTCTCCTCTTCTGTCTTCTCCTCACAGCCGCTGATACACACGCTGCTTCCGACTAAACAGGAAGCAGCGTGTGTATCAGCGGCTATGAAGAGAAGAGGAGACCGGTGGCGATTGGAACCAGGGAGGTGATTTGCCCTCTGTGCACAGCGCTTCCCTGCAATCACACTCGGAGGGGGGAGAACGGAGGGCGGCCCGTGGAGAGCAAGGGAGGGAGAGGTCGGGCTGCCCTCCCTGCGGCTGACTCCCCCCTCCATTACAGCGCCCACACTCCTTCAGCGCCCAGGGCTTGTAGATTGTAGGCTCCTCTGAGGGACAGTTAATTGACAAGACAATATACTCTGTACAGCACTGTGGAAGATGTCAGAGCTATATAAATACTAAATAATAATAATGTGTATACGCTAATGCTGCTTGCATTGCTACCTGTTGTCTATTCAGACTGCAAGATGGCAGGCACAGACTGAATCACTCCGAGAAGATTGCGGCCTGTTGCAATGATGGTCTGCGTATATTTTTAGATATTGTGCTTTTTTACGTTTTCATTTCATTTATCCTGGCGACCTATTAACATAGAACCACTGACTGGTCTTTAGCGTGAATTCATTGGATTCTCCAGATTTTTCTCTTGCCATTTTTGAGATAAGATTTTTTTCACTTGAAAAAGTAATTACGATGTCCTTGCGTGAGTCCTCATAGAGTTTCATGTATAATATGTCTGGGGTTAGGCCTTAAAGCCAAGATGTACAGAATCGCAGATGCGCTGGGACTGCATTAGCATTACAGCGAGTTCACAAGGACAGCATTTTCCATAGCAAGGAGGCCAGATCACGCTGTGCCACTGGAGTGTTAGAAAAGAGAGTTCACAAAGTCAAAAAGTATGACTTTATTGAACGGATAGTAAATGCTGGAAATAGAATCCCGGTGGATCAGTTTGATAACACTCAAGTAAAGTAATATAAACGCGCGGCTGTGTCTAGGAAGGCGTTTTAGCCTGACAGAAGAATCAGGTCATTCTGATGTCCTCCATTTTCAGAAGGATCCAAAATAGGATATTTTATGCTGCTTGTGGCCTGGGGGGCGGTCAGTGCTGGGCAGCTCAGGCACAACCCTTGCTGCAGTAACCGGCTTTATTCTTTCAGGAAAGAAA
This sequence comes from Hyperolius riggenbachi, assembly GCF_040937935.1. Taxonomy (NCBI): domain Eukaryota; kingdom Metazoa; phylum Chordata; class Amphibia; order Anura; family Hyperoliidae; genus Hyperolius; species Hyperolius riggenbachi. The sequence goes on along the minus strand of NC_090649.1, from coordinate 116,425,239 downwards.
ACTCTTCTGTGAAGTGTTGCCAGCAGTGGCGTAACTAAGGAGCTTGGGGCCCCGGTACGAGTTTTATGTGGGTCCCCAAGCACTCTATTGATATGGAGCCTCAAAACCTACCAGGGACAGCTGCAGAGTCAGATAGGTGTATTTAGATTAAGGAAACAGTTTGTTATTGATTACCACAATGCAATGCGCATATAGAGGTGTCCATTACCAGCATAGCACAAATGGACAGCTAATAAGATGGATAAAGCAGGGCCTCTAGTGGGGCCCTAGTGCGGTTGCAACCTCTGCATCCCCTATTGCTGTGCCACTGGTTGCCAGCCCCTCTGTGTTGGTCGGTGAAACATCAAAGGACAACTGAAGTGAAAAGTATATGACGGCTGACATATGTATATTCTTTTAAAAAGAAACTCCGACCAAGAATTGAACTTTATCCCAATCAGTAGCTGATACCCCCTTTTAAATAAGAAATCTATTCCTATTCACAAAGGATCATCAGGGGGCGCTGTATAACTGATATTGTGATGAAAACCCTCCCACAAGAAGCTCTGAGTACCGAGGTACTTCTGGCAGTTTCCTGTCTGTGAACCCTGTAACATTGTGGGAAATAGCTGTTTACAGCTGTTTCCAACTGCCACAACAGCAAGCAGCAGCTACATCTGCCAGCAGTCAAAATGTCACCATGTGATAAATGTCAGAATGTAAATCAGGGATTTTAAAGATTTTACAATGGGCAAACACTGACTAAATCATTTATACATAATTACTGTAAAAATGAAGCACTTTTTTCTATTACATTATTTTCACTGGAGTTCCTCTTTAAGCAATACCAGTTGCCTGGCAGCCCTGCTGGTCTATTTGACTGCATTAGTGTCTGAATCACACCTGAAACAAGCATGCAGATAATCTTGTCAGATCTGACAATGTCAGAAACACTTGATCTGCTGCATGCTTGTTCAGGATCTATGCTTGAAAGTATTAGAGACATAGGATCAAGAGAACAGCCAGGTTACTGGTATTATTCAAAAGGAAATAAATATGGCAGCCTCCATATCCCTTTCGCCTCAATTGTCCTTTAAACTTATTGGTTAATGGAAATGCAGAGAAGGGAGATTTTATCAATATTGACCTTGTTTTGAATGACGGATGAGAATAACTCCATATCAGGTGAACTTTTCTATAGTTATGGATGGCAGCCATTTATATTTCTAAAATATATCCTATTTTGTTATTGTCTAAATGTATAAAGCAGATAGTATAGCCGAATTAATATAAAGCTAAAATGAAACACACAATTTAAAGTGGGATTATCCTCACAATTACAGTTTTGCTTTAAGACATTAAACACAGTAAACACTAGAAAACAAGTCTAATGCCATTTGAATGCATACTGTACATACACGTCACTGAAGCCGACTGATATCATTGCAGGCTGCAAGACAAATGATCAGCTAAACTTGTAACTAAAGCAAATCTGAAGTGAAAATAAACTTATGAGATAATGGCTTATATGCAATTAACTTTTTCTCCTGAGTTTTCTCCTGGGTAATATTTTCACAATCTGTCATTAAAACCACCAGCAAGCAAGAAAATACTCAAAATAATTTTGATATTTATTTGACATTGAATTGGTTTGTAATTCATGCTAACTATTGTGTTTTTTCCCTGAAATTAGAGAACTGATTGGTTCTGTCGTTTGCCTAAAATTTTGCAAAAATATATCTTTAGAATGTTTTGACTAGTTGTTCGCTACAATGTGTGTGTAGATGTCTATTGTGAAATGATACAATTCTCTTTTACTAGGTGTTCCCTCCGGACCACGCAATGTCATCTCCATTGTGAACGAGACTTCCATAACACTGGAGTGGCATCCGCCGCGGGAGACTGGCGGCAGGGATGACGTCAACTACAACATCATCTGTAAGAAGTGCAGGTCGGACCGGAGGAGCTGCTCACGTTGTGATGACAATGTGGACTTTGTCCCCCGGCAGATGGGGCTGACAGATACCCGGGTCTTCATCAGCAATTTGTGGGCTCACACCCCATATACGTTCGAGATCCAGGCTGTAAATGGAGTCACCAATAAAAGCCCATTTCCTCCCCAACATGTATCTGTTAATATCACCACCAACCAAGCAGGTGAGTCCACGTGGTTATAGTTTTTGTTTTTACTTTTCACATTATGATATTATTTCCCAAAGAAGTGAGTAATGTGTCTTTTTGCCTTTTGATCCTTAAAGTGAACCTGAGGTGAAAAAAAAAAACTGATGAGATAAACAATTGTATTATCCTCCTACTCCTAAAAATAACTTTTTTTTAGATATCCCATGGTTTTATTTTTTATTTAAAAATTTACAAACCAGATTGAATGTTTTGTTGCCTCTGCTCTGTATCAGTCTCTTAAGTGTCTCTGAGTTAAAAAAAAGGTCATGTATTTTATCTCCCTTTGCTCTCAGAAGTTGTATTCTTCAAGGGAAAATGTATAGCTGTAATTTGCTTATCAGTGATGTTTACTATATTCCCAACAAGGTACCACAAAACAAATGCTGTCACTTCCAAGTCTAAAAAAATAATGCAGGCAGCAAACTAAAGCAAGTAAAACTGCCTGGTTATTAATGCTTTGCACTGTACATACACCTGTTTATCTCATCATGTCACATGTCTCCTGGAGTACACTTTAAAGTGTACCTGAAGTGACATGACATGATGAGATAAGCATATGCACGTATAGTACTATCCATAGTAAGAAATTATAAGAAAACCTTTTCTGTTTTCCAGTACAGCAAGAGTTAAAAAACTTGCTTTGAATCTGAGAAATTACCTTTGGGAAAGTCAATCACATGACCTAGAGTTATGTACACAATGTATGGATCTGCCTGCAACATGGTAATTGCTTGCTCAGTCCCTGTCCACCTCCTCACTCTCTTACTAAGAGAGATTAACCCTTTGTAGTCAGCACTGCAGGTATAATTATGCAGACTTCCATTCTGCTCAATGTGTAAAAAAGCATTTAACCCTTCCAAAGCCATCCCCAGGATAAAAGCCACATGTACCTCTAACCTGCCTTCAATATCAGGGGTGGAGGGGGCTTCACATTCTTAATTACACACTGAGAAAAGGGGGGAGGGGGACGACTAGGCAACAGTTAACAGTGAAATTCATTTAAGCTGCAGTGGTGGTGACAAATAGTTAATTTCTTTGGTTGAACAGCGAGGAGAACGCCAGCGCATACCATAGTATATTATACTAGAGACTTGCGCCACGGTGAGGCAAACCTCCGGGCAAGTGACCTAACCTACATTTAAAACCTTGGGAGCAGCTAAGCAAAAAAAATGTGTAACTTACATTTGTTACAAAGTTAGGAAAGGTGGGGGGAAAGGCTGCGCATCCCTAAACACATGTTGCAATTGAATGGTTAATCGCACAGGCATACACCGCCTCGGCCAGACTGAAAAATGCATGCCCTGCATCCAAGACAAGTGCTAACATTTATTAAACTAGGAGGATCTTTAGCTTCCAATATGGTTTGCATGCAAAGTATATTATACTAGAGACTTGCGCCACGGTGAGGCAAACCTCTGGGCAAGTGACCTAACCTAAATTTGAAACCTTGGGAGCAGCTAAGCAAAAAAAATGTGTAACTTACATTTGGTTGAACAGCGAGGAGAACGCCAGAACATACCACTAAGGCTGCATCTGAAATGACCACCAGCTCAGTGTGAAGAACCTAAATAGATTTTCTGCACACTTCGCATTCAATTCAGATGCAAATCATATGCAAATCTGCTACTACTTATCATGCAAACAGGAAACTCAGGAGGAGGGGCTGGGAGCAGCTAACCTGACAGTTACATTTGTTACAAAGTTAGGAAAGGTGGGGGGAAAGGCTGCGCATCCCTAAACACATGTTGCAATTGAATGGTTAATCGCACAGGCATACACCGCCTCTGCCAGACTGAAAAATGCATGCCCTGCATCCAAGACAAGTGCTAACATTTATTAAACTAGGAGGATCTTTAGCTTCCAATATGGTTTGCATGCAAAGTATATTATACTAGAGACTTGCGCCACGGTGAGGCAAACCTCCGGGCAAGTAACCTAACCTAAATTTAAAACCTTGGGAGCAGCTTTGCAAAAAAAATGTGTAACTTACATTTGGTTGAACAGCGAGGAGAACGCCAGCGCATACCACTAAGGCTATTAACCCTCCTGGCGGTCTATTAAAAACCGCCGGGGGGCAGCGCAGCCGGTTTTTTTATTTATTTATTTTTTTAAATCATGTAGCGAGCCTAGGGCTCGCTACATGATAGCCGCTGCTCAGCGGCATCCCCCCAGCCCCGCCGATCGCCTCCGGCGATAGGCGATCAGGAAATCCCGTTCAAAGAATGGGATTTCCTGGAGGGCTTCCCCGTCGCCATGGCGACGGGGCGGGATGCCGTCACCGACGTCATGGACGTCGTGACGTCTAAGGGAGTCCCGATCCACCCCTTGCCGCTGCATGGCGCTGATAGGCCAGGCAGCGCAGGGGTCTAGGGGGGGGCTGTCTTGCGACGTGGATAGCGGCGATCAAGCGTGGGGCAGCGGCGATCGAAGTGCTGACGCAGCTAGCAAAGTGCTAGCTGCGTTCAGCAAAAAAAAAATTATTCAAATCAACCCAGCAGGGCCTGAGAAAACCTCCTGCGCGGCTTACCCCGAACTACGTTCGGGGTTACCGCCAGGAAGGTTAATTTCTTTGTGCTGGTGACAAAGAGTTAATCTTTCAGTAGTAGCACAAAGAAGGTACCCTGCACATGCGCAGTACTGTCACGCGGGCTGTCATCTTTCCGGAGCCCGACACTTGGTCCCAGTGCCGCCGGGAGCCATTTCTGAGCAGGGCCTGGGAGAGGAGCCAGAAGGACTCCGAGGGACCTCCCGACCTACGGAGAGTCTGGTCAGAGTCCCTTTAAACTTAAAGCATACCCGAGGTGAAGAAGATAAATACTTTACCTGGGGCTTTTTCCAGCCCTCATAGGCTTGTAGGTTCCATGCTGTTCCCCTGGTTCTCTTCTTCGATCCACTGTTTGGCTTGGTACAGTGCGTGACTTAGCTAAGTGATTCAGGACGCCCACCCGGTGGCCCACTCTGTGGATGCACAATTACAAGGCTTAACCTAATGGAGCGCTCCTGGCCACGGGTCAGCTCATGTGCAGTAGTGTGCGACTTAGCCAACTTGGCTACTGTACAGGGCCAATCAGAGGATGCAGGAAGAGGAGCAGGGGGACAGCGACGGTTCTACCAGCCTACAGGGGCTGGAAGAAGCTCCAGGTAATTGAAAGAGGACTATTTATCTTTGGTATCCTTTATGGTGCCCATACACTCAACGACTTTCCCTGCAGATTTGATTTATCTGCTTAGAATCAATTCCCCAAAAAGTCAGAATTTCGATCGATTTTTAACCAAATATTGATTGAAAATATTGATCGGACAGGATGAAAAATCTAGGTCATTTGGCGGCGGGGCTGCATCAGTGGTAGATCGATCGCCCATAGCATCGCACTGCATTGCACAGTACAGCATTGGAGTTCAATTGATTTTCAATAGATTACCCGCTGGAATGTGTAGTGTGTGGTAGGAATTGATACCTTTCAGAAGGGAATCAATTATTTTGGAACATTTGGTGGCCAGTAAGTGCTGGAGACAAATACTGAACACTTTTTACTTGATTTGCTTGAATGCGTAAATCTCTGTGAATTGCAATTTCTTGACATTTCCTGAGGTATTTACCACACACGTCAGTAATTTACCTCACTAGTTGGTCATTTTACTTTTCAGTGCGGTAATAGGTTTAGTGAATTGGCATTTGGCAAGGTGATCGGTAAAATCAGCTGTTTTCTAAATTATCGAACGCAGTAATGCTTAACCTATTTTGGTTCCTGGACGTAGTTTCTACGTCCAGGAACCATGCGCGCTACCGCGCGCCCCCGCGGCCGATCGTGCGCGTGCATGCGCACTCCCGGCCGCGGATTCGGTAGCCAAGGAATCAATGTATCGGGCTACGGAGCCCGATCATTGATTCCTCTCCCCAGCTGAAAAAGCGACAGCTTCTCTCGGAAGCTGCGCCTTTTCTGGCCGTTCCCTCTGCGATGAGTCACTCTAAGCGCGTGCTACGCTTAGAGTGACGTCATGTAAACAAACTCTTGTGGCCAAAAAGTAATACTACACCTGAAAAAAAAAAAAAAACAGAATTAACACACATTTACATTATATATCTATTGTTTACCTCCCACCCTCCCAAAAGTACCCTAATAAAATTTTTAGTATAAAAAAAAAAAAACCATTACAATAAAAAAAAAAAACATGTAAATATTTACCTAAGGGTCTAAACTTTTTAAATATCAATGTAAAGATGAAAATTTTTCTATATTTTTTTTATTTTAAACTTGTAAATAGTGATAGATGCAAAATGGAAAAAATGCACTTTTATTTCCAAATAAAATATTGTCGCCATACATTGTGATAGGGACATAATTTTAACGGTGTAATAACCGGGACATATGGGCATATACAATACGTGAGTTTTAATTATGGAGGCATGTATTATTTTAAAACTATAATGGCTGAAAACTGAGAAATAATGAATTTTTCCATTTTTTTCTTATTCTTCCTGTTAAAATGCATTTACAGTAAAGTGGCTCTTAGCAAAATGTACCCCCCAAAGAAAGCCTAATTGGTGGCAGAAAAAACAAGATATAGATCAGTGCATTGTGATAAGTAGTGATAAAGTTATAGGCTAATGAATGGGAAGTGAACATTTCTCGCGTGAAAACGACGGAACCTGAATGGGTTAATGATTTGAGGCCTATGTGGATGCTGAACTTTAGGTTTTAACTTATGAACCAGAAGCCAGCAAAACTTGAAATAACAATCCTCTATAAAACCCCTGTGTCTCTGCGTACCGTGTCCGTGTGTGTCCCTGCGTTTGCGCTACTGCACATGTGCCGCAGGGACACCCTTTGGACAGGGAGCAGGACGGGCGAGGGGGCCGCTGGGTGGGCATGGGCATGCATGCGCGCTTACTGTGCAAGGTGGTGACGGTCACAAAAGAGGGGAGGGGGCCTTCCAACACAGACCTAGAGCCCGTTTTTAAACGGGCATAGGTCTACTAATAGTGCATAAGATAACAAGAGTACAGGGTATGGAAAAGAGGTTTTCATATGATGACACACAGATGTATACATATTGAGGTAGATCTGAATATTATACAGATGAACTTGTGGATTAAGTGGCAATGTGTGACAGCAGTGACGAGCCCACACGTAATTCAATCACATAGCCTGGAGTCGGTTGTGACTTAACTGCATTAAAATCTCATCAGGTAATTGACAATTGTTGAGAGATTATGAGAGTGTTGCTGGATGGTGTCCAGAGACGTCCTTAGAATTGATGCACACGTCTCCTCCATTCTCCATCACCTACAGCCTATCCGTTCCTTATCATCCCAGCCATGTCTCTCACTCCCACATCCATCCACATTATCTGGGACTCCGTCGTCTCTTCATATTTTTATTTGTGTCACATACATAACTACTTTCAATATCCATTAATGCACAAGCATCCATCAAGAGCATTCAGGGCTTTTCAGCATTGCCATTTATCTATTTTAGATCATGGAGCCACTTCATATTCACACCAACAGCAACTTCTTCTAGACATCTATTTCTTAATTAACTCTGGCTGTTCTCCTATTGTCTATACCTCAATGTCAGTCGCTAGGTGCACAGGCTAGATGACTCTCGGGTGTGGCAGCCATTAAGGAGCGTCTAGATGTGAGTCTAGCGTGTGTACTGGTGTCCTCTGAAGCTACATACTCACCTCGCAATCCCAGAAAGATGGGATCCAGCAATGTCCCACAACAATGAGCACTTCCCGATCTATCTTCTGGCACGTGACTGCACACAACGGGCGCGAATACGGCTTCAAGCAGTCGCAATATTTTGCGTGGGAGTCATCGAGGATCTTAAAGATCTGATCAAGCGTGGTCGTTAACGCCACACGACATTTGTGTGATCGCGAGATAGTGAAAATGACCACTCGTCACTCAAATATCATCCTGTTTTCGGGAAAATTGTTGGAAAATTTGTGAGGTGGCTACGGGCCGCAACATCACATAAGGATCCAGCGTGCCAGATCTTTAGAGACAGCGATGCTTCACAGATGCCTGAGGCCATTGTTCCCCTCCTTACCCCTTCCACTGAAATCCAGTCAGTTGTGCGCTGCGCCCTCCATAGTTACAGCCTAATGATGCATCTGTACTGTCACCCAAGGGATTGAGTCAGGATCCCTGTTGGCAACAATGTTTGTGCATGTGTACATTCCCATTCAGTCACAACCCCAGTATCTGTGGCCTGTACTGACAGAGGTAGACCTGTAACCTGTAAACCTGTAACATTAATAGGAAAGAAATTCAGATACTTATCTCAGTAGAGGCTTCCCGCATCCTCCTCCCAACCACCTCTGGATGCTAGGACTTTTTGGACGTTCACGGGCACGCTTCTGTCCATAAGCGAGTGGATGCTAGTAGCATGGAGCCCAGCGGGAAAGCAGAGCCTGATTGGCTCCATGCTACTGTGCAGTGCAAGGCATTCTATGCAGTGCAGCCACGCTTGTTCATGGACGGGAGCGCAGCCACACACACTCTACTGAGACATGTACCCATTTGGGGCACTTTCGTCCCTTCAGGTGCACTTTAAAGAGGAACTGTAACCAAGGATTGAACTTCATCCCAGTCAGTAGCTGATACCCCTTTTCCCATAAGAAATTGTTACCTTTTCTGTAATAGGCCATCGGGAAGTCTGTATGGCTAATATTGTGGTGAAACACATCCCACGGTGTGATGTCAGGACCATGGTCCTAAGAGTTTCCTGTCTGTGAGCCTTGTTGAATTGTGGGAAATAACGGCTGTTTCCAACTGGCAAGCAACCAGTATCTCCCTCTGTGCATACATATATCTATAAAAAAAAAAAAAAAAAAAAACCTTTCAGCCTATCACAATGTTATTGCAATGTTAGGGGGTGTGGTTATAAATAATGGCAGTGGGTGCTGTCTAGTTTTTTTCATGTCTGCCAGTAGTAAAGATGATTATGTGCAGGCTGATTGTGGATCAAACAACATGTATGGTTTCCATGGTGAATATTAATCTTTTCTTGATCTTTTTTTTTAACTTCTCGCTTTGCAATGTATGGATTTATTTTTTCCCACTTTTTGCTAAGTTCCTCTTTAAGAATCCCTGTAAAGGTGGCCACTAACGATCCAATTTCTAGTGAAAAATCGTTTGAGCGATCAAATAATTCTAATCGGAAGTAAAATCGTTCGCCACACCATCAACGAACCAATCTTTGCTTTCTGTCTATCACAACCAACAAGCGGTTATGGATGCTTGCCTGGCTTACAGGGGCGAAAAGAGATAATTGGCGTATTCAGTAGTGGTGCATTGTGGGTAACCACAAATGTTCACTTATAGCTGAATTATTGCCAATTTTTTTCTGTTTTAAGAAGGCAAATTGCTTATTAGTAAGAGGGATTTTCTGTCTCTTTTCCCCCTATACATTCCTAGTGGTTTGGGTCACCCCGAGCTGCTTGATTACTCTATTACAACCACCAGGAAAATCCAAATTTTGTTTTGACAAAAATCCAATCGGACGACTATTTTTATAATCGTTTGTAATCGACGAAGATTATTTACAACCAATCCGATCAGAATTTCTGATCGCTCGAACGATATTTTACTAGAAATTGGACAGTTAGTGGCCACCTTTATACTTATTAGTTAGTTGCCAGGAACCCATATGCAGATCAGGTATTGTGATTTCTTAGTGGATAAAACCCCTGCAAGTTTGTGGCTCCTGTCCTCAGGAACTACTGCAGCCAAAAGATCAGCATTACAGTCAGATAAATCCAATATTGCATTATTATAAAAGGTCATTGCAGGATATCACTTCCTGTTGCTACGCCACTGATTCAATTATACGTTAATGAGAAGATGATTATATTGTTAAACCATGTGCAGAATATTATGTAGTTAGACTTTTTTTTTTCTACTATAGAGTCTTGTAGAACGATGACATCATACACAGCACAGGAGCGTGATCTCCTCTAATTGTTATTGACAGTTTACTTGTTTTGGTATTTGCTTTGTGGTGTTTTTCCTTCCCACCCGTCATCCATTGATCAGTGAAAGAGAGGCATAGAGAGCCAGGAGCTTGCTGCTTGTATGAACTGCATGAATAACAAGGACAGAGAGAGACGTGGAGGAGTCTGCAGACTGGGCAGCAGTGTCAGCCTCTTGTAACCTCCGCTCACATCTCCCACTCTCATATATTACATAGTAAGCTGTCGAGCCTCAAACAATCTGTTTATGCTATTCAGCAATACACGCGTTATCTCATTAGAAAGGAGTAATCAGGAATTATGTTACCTTTGTGATTCTGTCTGACATGTTCTATGTAATTTTGCCTTATGCTGGGTACACACGATGCCATTTCCCGCTCGATCAACGGGTAGATCGATTATTTCTGACATGTCCAATCAGCTCGTGATCGATAAAGCGCTCAATTATGCACACTTATTAATAGAATATCGAGCACTTTATCGATCGAGAGCCGACCGGACAATGGACATGTAGGAAAATAATTGGTCGATCGGGAGGGAAATTGCATAGTGTGTACCTAGCATTAGAAAATCCATAAACAGCAAAGTCCCTGTTATCCGGAACTCAGGCAACTGTAAGTCTCAACTAACCGGCATGCCTGAGGGGATAATGGGAACTGTAATTTGGGGGGGGGGGAGTGGTTACAGGCCATTAAATACTCATTGAGCCTCCAGCGACGGCCCTCCCTCCTGATACTCCTAACAGCTTTTCGCCCTCCGTGTATGGCTCGTGGATCAGGTGACATGCCTGAAGCCGTACACAGAGGAAGCCAAAAAGTCACCAGGAACTTCATGAAGGCTACAAGACATCTCTGGAGGCTCGGGTGAGCTGAGGTATTTTACACTGCCCTACAGGGGGTTGTGCTTTTTCAGCCAATTGCTCAAGCAACCGGCAAGGACATGTATCCGCGGCTTCAGGCAATCTCCACCGGTGCCGGATACTGGGGACTTTGCTGTGCACTGACTGTCCACTTTATTAGGTTCACCCATCCAATTGCTTTTTACTACAAAACTTTGAACATGGTTGTTGTGCCTGAGTATTTTAGAAGCTGCTTATCTACTGGGATTTTCATGCACAACAATCTCTAGGGTTTACAGAGGATGCTCTGAAGAAGAGACAGTTGTGTGGCTAAAAATGCCTTGATGATGTCAGAGGAGAATGAGCAGGCTGGTGCGAGAAGATTGAAAAGCAACAGTAGCTCAAATAACGACTTGTTACAACCAAGGTATTCAGAATACAATCTCTGAGCACACAACACATCAAACCTTGAAGCAGATGGGTTACAGCAGCTGAAGACCACATCAGGTGCCACTACTACTGCTAAAAACAGGCTGTAGATAGCACGGCAAAGTTGCAGAAATTTATAGAAGTCTGTATGCGGCAGAGAAAATTCTGATGAAAGTCGTTCAAAGGGCTTAATAGCCCCATCAAGAAAAAAAGCTGATAGACCTGAGGCATCTAGCTATACATTAAACAGCATCTGGAAGGACGTTTATATTTCTCTGGTGGGCTTAGATTTTCCCAGAGGGGGGTAGGTTTAAGGGTACCCTCCAAGTGAAGTATTTTTTCAGACTGTTTCCAGACTTTAAGGGACCTGTCTGGACACAGAGGTGCTTGCCAGCTCAGAATTATTTAACAGTTGCTCCTACTAAAGCCTGATGAAGCGGGTATAGACCCGGTAAACGTGTTGCATTTTGGAATTACGAATAACATAATTTTTCTACTGAAAATTATTATTATGAAAAAACTATTTTGAGTCTACTTGGGGAGGTAAGTCCACCACTAACTCCCTTTTTAAAACGTTTTTAAACATTTTACTCTACACTATCAAGGGCTCTCCATCACTTCTCCATTTGTGTCTTTCAAGCCCATTCTTGTAATGTACACAGATTATATCCTGGTTTGTGACGTTTCATTACCAGACAAGCTGTGTAGCGCAGAACAACCTGTACCCTCGCATTGTGTACTTGTTTGTAAGCTGGATTTTGACTAGCTATGTGTAACGATTGCGGAATCGTCTCCGTGGTCAGTGCACCAGACGTGCGCTGACGCGGCGGATTTCCTCCACAAGCGTATTATTGCGGACACCCAGGCTAGGTGCTATGCACCAGCAGGGGGAAATTCCTGTCGGCAGGTGGAGCTGTGGAGTGCAGAGGAACAGCTCCTCTGCCCTACCACACACGCCAGACAGGAATTGTACGAAGGGAAGAAACGCAATCGCAAGAGAAGCGATTGAGAGTGAGCACAGAGACAGATCGTGTGTGTGTGCATAAAATTAGTCGCCAACCCGCGACTGTGCACACACCACAGCAGATAAGAAGCAGGAACGCGATCGCGAGAGGTGCGATCGCCAGACGTGACACAAGGTACAGCAAGGCGGAGCACGAGAGTAGCAAAGGCACAGCAAATAATACAATAAGGAAATACGGAAAATAACAAACGCTAGCTAACCGCGAACACCGCACTCATTCGCAACAGTGCACGCGGTTATGCGCGGTCTCCACGTGATAAGCACAATAGAGACAAGCACGCCTAACTAACCATTAACAGACAAACATGAAACAGAGGACGCGAGCGCTTGCTTAACGGTTACCTCACCGAGCCTCCAGCAAGCGCAGCAGACAAGACAGACACACGAAAACAGGGACAAGCGACAGAAGGATCCCCAGCGCTAGCTAAAAGTGGCTAGCGCGATCCCAGAAGACAGAACAGAAGGATCCCCAGCGCTAGCGAAAAGTAGCTAGCGCGATCCCAGGAGACAGAGTAGCAGAACAGAAGGATCCCCAGCGCTAGCGAAAAGTGGCTAGCGCGATCCCAGAAGACAGAACAGAAGGATCCCCAGCGCTAGCGAAAAGTGGCTAGCGCGATCCCAGGAGACAGAACAGAAGGATCCCCAGCACTAGCGCTAGGGCGATCCCAGGAGACAGAACAGATGAGGTAGGCAGAAACAACCGCTGTTCCAACCTACACTCCAGACTCAATCAGAAGGATCCACAGCCGCTAACGCTAGGGCTTGTGCGATCCAAACACAAGACAGACGGAACAGGCAAAACAGATAATACAACCTGACTGGGCTAGAAGGGGAGCCTAAAGCAACCCCCAGGAATTAACTATACTAGATAGCAATGGCTGACACTCCAGCAGTGTCCATCAGGAACAGACCATGGAAGGGAAATGTCCAGCAAAGCATTCTGGGAGCAGAATGCTTTTATAGTGCCAGTCATCAAAAGAAGGCAGGTAAGGGATTTGCATGACTAATGTATGCAAATTCCTCAGCAACACAAGCTGCAGAACTGACAGAAAGTCTCTCTTAAAGAGACCTGCAGAATGCAGACGTGAACAGTGGTCACAACGCTGCCTGTCTGCACAGGCAGCTGAGCAGATTCTCACAGTACCCCCCCTTCTAGGGTCGAATTCCAGACGACCCTCAAAACTGATATCTCCAAACCATTCTAACAGAAGACTCATGAAGGTCGGGGCAGCCCGACAAGGTCCAATTCCAGAGTCAGTCCACCCGAAACCGCCCTCATCGGAAACAGAAGCCACCGAAACATGCCCGTCAGCACTACAAGTCTCAGCGTAACACCCATCAGGACTGTGAACGCCAGAGAAGAAGCCATCGACACCCTCCAGACAATACCCACCACCTTCCAAGGAGCGTCCAAAAATACCAAACCTGCCACAATACCTGTTCGAAGTGTCCCTTACAACACAAAAGCCACCGTTGATCTTATCCAGGGTACCAAGCAAAATCTCTCCCGGAATCTCCCAGAACCTTTTGAAGCTCCACAGAGATCCCAAGAGGGTAGAACAATCACCAGGCTCACATGGAGAATTACCAAGAACCCCCATGGAACCAATGACAATTCCGGATTCAGAATTACGAGGACACCCATCAAGATCAAGACTTTCAGGGACCACTTCTGGGCATGCAAGCAGGCAGGCCATATCAGAGCATGTCTCCACCGAGGAAGCATCTGAGTACGCTGGTAACCGAGGCACACTTGGGCTTTCTGGGTCACAGAGCACACTGGGGTACACCAGCACAGGAGAAACCTCAGGACATGTCGGGGAACTGCCAACCTCAGAGTCCGGCACGTCAAGACCAAAACTAGTACCGGGCAGAGAATCATCATGAGTGAAGGTCACAGGCACTGGACTTTCAAAAGAAGACTCGGATACAAATTCAGAAATTTCTGTGACCATAATATCATCATTGACTACACAGGCGTGAAGCTCCATCAGAGCTGAAAAGGTAGCCAGCAAGGCAGCAATGCCTACTGAAGTGGGCAACACCTCAGAAGGACTTGGGGGGCAGGAGACGTCTCCTACAAGTTCTGCACCCTTTGGGAGGAACTCGGAGATCTCCAGGAGGTCAGACAGGACCTCAGGAACATCCTTTTTCAAGTTTCCTAAGAAGGATTCTGAACTATCCATGTTACAGGGCAAGGCTTGAACTTTATTTTGTGAACCGGGCAGATGTCCCAGGGAAGGTTCCACCATAAACTGAGACTGAATTTCATCATCAGGACAGGGATACACAGAAATATCTAGTGCAGGCTTTCTCAACCAGGGTTCCCTGGAACCCCAGGGTTCCTTGAGTACTCTGCAGGGGTTCCTTGGCATTTTCCCCCATCGTGGGGATGTATAATGGAGCTCACTATAATAGGTGGTACTGTAACAAGAAGCACTAAATTAGGGGCTTAGGAGACAGTATAATGAGTGGCAGTGTAATGGGGGTAGTGAAATAAACAGCCACACATACTTTTAAAGACCATGCCTCCTGCAAAATAAATGCAGGGGTTCCTCGAGATCAAAAAATAGTTTGCAGGGGTTCCTTGAGATTCAAAAGCTATTTGCAGGGTTCCTCCAGGGTAAAAAGGTTGAGAAAGGCTGATCTAGTGAAACTAACTCTGGCTTTCTGAGTTTCGTTTCACTGCAGGGAAATTCCTCCATAGCAGTCAAACCAGACTGCAATTCCAAAATAGCAGAGAAACAGGTAACAATGGTTGCAATACCTAGACGAGCCTCTAGGGACACTGCAGGAGATTTTAAACAAGGTAATATTGACTCATCCAGATTACTGGGTGGAGAGTCAGTACTTACTTCAGAATCAGACTCGCAAATGTCAATGCGAGTGGACATAATGTCTTTATTCATGATACAGGGCAGGCTCAGAGACATCTTCTCTGGACAGAGCAAAGGTGCTTCAGTATCAGGTTCACAAAACCAAAGTGCTGTCTCACTTTTAGACTCGGCCAACGATGTCGAATCCGAGGAGACAGAACACAAAATTTGCGAATCCACAATCGCTTTAGGTTGCGAAACCGAACACTCCAAAGACAGGGATTCTGAGGTCTCCAAGCTGGATTGCTGGATCTCAGAAACGCCAGCTGACAATGTACCTTTACAAACGTCACCTGAATGACGTACACGTAGTTCATTCAGAATCATTTTCCACATACAAATCAGCGGACTCACAAAGTCAAATTCACACCCCTTTTTTTCTCTTAAGGCGGAAGCATAACTTATACATGCTCTCAAGACAGATTCACTTCTGGCAATGTAGTACTCACAAAACGACTCTGAATCGTTCTCCAATTCATACGCCAACGCTTCGAGCTGTTTTTTCTGGAACGGGGGCTCCCATTCACACCTGACTAGGTCTGAGCATTCATACTGAACCATGTTAGGGGAAGTTGTGACAACAACATGAAGAATCATATTAATTTTACTCTTGAAACTGCATAGTTTGGGAATTTTCCCCATAGCAAGATCATAGATGGAGGATCTTAAAGTAGTACTGAGAGAAGAAGATCTGTTTTTACATGACAAGGGATCACACAAATCATTGACAAAACTGACACACTCACGCCGATCACAATCGACAGGAACATCTGAGAAACCGGCATCAGATCGCACAGATTTAACCTCTAAACAAACGGGAGAAACTCCATCAGAATTCACGCAGGTGTCCACAGTCGAGGCACACCCATTCATTTCAGGTCGCACAGTGTCCAAACTCACTTGCTTTACCCCAGAAAGACAGGAATAATCATGTGACAATGGTGTCTCTTTATTGGAAATAATTGGTTGGTGTGTGTGCAATTCGTCCAAAATAGTCTGCCACACATAAATCACCAGATCCACATCACACTCATCACATTCATCAGAATCGATCAAAAGGTACATAGAGTCGAGACAATCATTCAGGTCATCCGCGCTCTTTGCGATATAAAAATCGCAAAAGGCTTTCCAATCGAAATCAAACTCTTCCAACAAGGCCCCAATCTCCCATGGGGCAAATGGCGGTTCAAACAACCCAGTATCTAGGTAATCTCCATATGGGTTGGGGTCAGGAACGAGGACAGACTTTTTAACTGCTTTAATGTAGTGTGCAATCCTACCTATAATAGGATCCACATATGCCTTTGCCTCAGGCAATGACATCTGAAACAAACCGAAGGTTCCCTCTGCCCTGGGAATTTTGGTTGGGCTGGACATTCTGTAACGATTGCGGAATCGTCTCCGTGGTCAGTGCACCAGACGTGCGCTGACGCGGCGGATTTCCTCCACAAGCGTATTATTGCGGACACCCAGGCTAGGTGCTATGCACCAGCAGGGGGAAATTCCTGTCGGCAGGTGGAGCTGTGGAGTGCAGAGGAACAGCTCCTCTGCCCTACCACACACGCCAGACAGGAATTGTACGAAGGGAAGAAACGCAATCGCAAGAGAAGCGATTGAGAGTGAGCACAGAGACAGATCGTGTGTGTGTGCATAAAATTAGTCGCCAACCCGCGACTGTGCACACACCACAGCAGATAAGAAGCAGGAACGCGATCGCTAGAGGTGCGATCGCCAGACGTGACACAAGGTACAGCAAGGCGGAGCACGAGAGTAGCAAAGGCACAGCAAATAATACAATAAGGAAATACGGAAAATAACAAACGCTAGCTAACCGCGAACACCGCACTCATTCGCAACAGTGCACGCGGTTATGCGCGGTCTCCACGTGATAAGCACAATAGAGACAAGCACGCCTAACTAACCATTAACAGACAAACATGAAACAGAGGACGCGAGCGCTTGCTTAACGGTTACCTCACCGAGCCTCCAGCAAGCGCAGCAGACAAGACAGACACACGAAAACAGGGACAAGCGACAGAAGGATCCCCAGCGCTAGCTAAAAGTGGCTAGCGCGATCCCAGAAGACAGAACAGAAGGATCCCCAGCGCTAGCGAAAAGTAGCTAGCGCGATCCCAGGAGACAGAGTAGCAGAACAGAAGGATCCCCAGCGCTAGCGAAAAGTGGCTAGCGCGATCCCAGAAGACAGAACAGAAGGATCCCCAGCGCTAGCGAAAAGTGGCTAGCGCGATCCCAGGAGACAGAACAGAAGGATCCCCAGCACTAGCGCTAGGGCGATCCCAGGAGACAGAACAGATGAGGTAGGCAGAAACAACCGCTGTTCCAACCTACACTCCAGACTCAATCAGAAGGATCCACAGCCGCTAACGCTAGGGCTTGTGCGATCCAAACACAAGACAGACGGAACAGGCAAAACAGATAATACAACCTGACTGGGCTAGAAGGGGAGCCTAAAGCAACCCCCAGGAATTAACTATACTAGATAGCAATGGCTGACACTCCAGCAGTGTCCATCAGGAACCGACCATGGAAGGGAAATGTCCAGCAAAGCATTCTGGGAACAGAATGCTTTTATAGTGCCAGTCATCAAAAGAAGGCAGGTAAGGGATTTGCATGACTAATGTATGCAAATTCCTCAGCAACACAAGCTGCAGAACTGACAGAAAGTCTCTCTTAACCTCCTTGCCGGTTATCCCGAGCTCAGCTCGGGGTAACCTGCGCAGGAGGATATCTCAGGCCCCGCTGGGCCGATTTGCATAATTTTTTTTTTGTTACAAGCAGCTAGCACTTTGCTAGCTGCTTGTAACTTCCGATCGCCGCCGCTCGCCGCCGATCCGCCGCAATCCGCCGCGCCGAGTCGCTCCCCCCCGCCCCAGAGCCCTGCGCTGCCTGGCCAATCAGTGCCAGGCAGCGTTGAGGGGCGGATCGGGATTCCCTATGACGTCCCGACGTCCATGACGTCGGTGACGTCATCCCGCCCCGTCGCCATGGCGACCGGGGAAGCCCTGCAGGAAATCCCGTTCTCAACGGGATTCCCTGCATACTCTGATCGCCGAAGGCGATCGGAGTGGGTGGGCGGATGCCGCCGCTTAGCGGCTATCATGTAGCGAGCCCTTGGCTCGCTACATGATTTAAAAAAAAAAAAAATTAAAAAAATGTGCGCCGCTGCCTCCTTGCCGGATTTTTTAGACCGGCAAGGAGGTTAAAGAGACCTGCAGAATGCAGACGTGAACAGTGGTCACAACGCTGCCTGTCTGCACAGGCAGCTGAGCAGATTCTCACACTATGAGTCTGATTGTTAAGTAATGCCAGAGCCAGGCCTGCGTTGTAGCTGAGGTGTTGAGCACTGAGGTTTATGGGATAATAGCTTAAGCAAGCAGTGATCATGTCGTTTGAAGCTTCCCGGATCCTCTCTACATTATCCATGCTAACCACGCAACAGTGCCATAGCTATGAAGCCTGCAATTAACAAAACAGCAATCAAGTTAAGTGCTTAATTTCAGGAAATTAACATCCTTCTCC
This sequence comes from Hyperolius riggenbachi, assembly GCF_040937935.1. Lineage (NCBI taxonomy): Eukaryota > Metazoa > Chordata > Amphibia > Anura > Hyperoliidae > Hyperolius > Hyperolius riggenbachi. The sequence goes on along the minus strand of NC_090649.1, from coordinate 116,406,389 downwards.
AAAAGGATGGGAATAGAAAACAAAAAAGGCGGATTAGAGGAGAGCTGGGTAAACAGAAGAAGCGGCAGCTTTCTGCCTCTTGCCTTGCACTCTAGAGACAGACCTCGTGTTGGGAGGTAAACAGAGCTGACCCCGGAAATCAAGCATTATGCAGAGGAGAGCGGGGGCTCCGCTGATTAGAACTCCATTCCATAGAAGTTGATGACTTTACGTGATGCAATGTGTAACTGTGACTCTACAGTACAGAGGCTTTTACTTCTTCTGTTGCTAGGTCCTTCCTCTGTGCGAATAGCCCGACACACAGCTGTCATTCTGAAAGGAAGTTGTGCACTTGAAAGTTTCTGGTGCAATTAAAACTGTATACAACTACTGCAAGAGCCCATTGGGTGCCAGCTCTCCAGTCAGACTGTAAAAGGTGACAATTTGAACAGTGACAACTTAGCCCACTGTTTGGGCATACAGTACATGCAAAAAGGGCTCCAGGGAAATTGGGGTATCGGTAATAGCCGTTAGTAGAATTCTGGTAAAATTACCAATATTCTACTATTGGGCAGTGGCTATTAGGCAGTGGTAATAGGGTTAACTCTATTCTCGCACAGTTAGAGTTGGGCATGGGGGGTGGGGGGGAGTTGGTTAGAGTTAGACATCGGGGGGGGGGGGGGGGTCGGTTAGGGGCATCAGTGAGGGGTTAGGTATCGGTAGAGGGAGGAGCTCCCTCTACCGATGCCTAACCCTAACTGACTCCTCACTGATGCCCCTAACTGACTCCCACGATGACTAACTCAAACCAAATTCCCCCCCATGCCTAACTCTAACCGACCCACACCAATGCCTAACCAACCCTGCATCGGTGCCTAACACTAATCGCCCTGCCACAAATCAGCCGATATCTGAGCCACCTTCTGCTGGAGGCACCACTAGCTATATACGACCGCTGAGCAGAGCTGGATGGGAGGGCCAGAAGGGCTGACAGTTTGCCATGTTAGGGGTTTCAGCAGCTTACGTAATTGATGACCAACACATTTCATTAGCTCTGCTACACACAATCAAAGCTAGTGAGACATACGGTAACTAAGTTGCACTTGATGTAACGTATGACCAGCCGCCTACAGATGGAAAGTACATGTTGCATTGCTAATGAGACATAAACTAAGTTGCACCTGATATAATGTATGACCGACTGCCTACAGCCGAAGTAGCACCAGATGACAGCGTGGCTATAGCAGTAATGCTATATCCCGCGCACGGGTAATTCCGGGATCGCTCGACCTCAAATGACTGCTCCCTCCGAGTTGCTAAGGTGAGGAGGTGGGAAAGTATTTAACGCTGGCCAGTATTGCATTGGCAGCAGGGTGAGCTGACCGGGCGGTGAGAACATCAGTACGCGCCTACAGCTGAAAAATGCATGTTGCATTGACTTGCCCTTTAAATCTAAGCTTGTTGAGAAACCAAACAAATTTCTGTTTCTACCGAGGCTCACATTCCCGCTGTAATGAGCTGAAAAGATTATTAAAATGAAGTTCTCTACATTTCTTTGCTGTGCTTCCACTGATTAGTGTGTGTTGTACTCCAGCAATATGCACAGTCTGAAACTAAAACAGACTTAGTTTGAGGCAGCTTCACCCAGCAGGGTCTGCATGAAAGCCAGCAGCAAACCGCAACTCTGCACGAAATCAAACACAGCATTTTTTTTGGCTGTGGATCGAGGAATAATTATTACGAGATGCTAGAGAAACTTAAAAATAGCACCTGAATTTTGTATAAGTAAAGCTAACCGGCAAAGAGGGAAAAATGTAGGTCTCACCTGGAGCAGGAGTGCTAGAGAGAACAGAGATCTACATATGAAGGGTTTACCAAACATTGTGGGTATGGGATCAACACTAGGGCCAGAGGTACTAATCTCTTTATAGACAGCACTGGATGTCACCATTATATTTATTAGGACTGCTATACTTTAACTTTGATTCCTAATCAAGGGAAACAGTACAGGGGATACAGATGGATCAGGTCAATTAATCAGGTCAATTAATCGCTGCGATGGGCAGGTGTCTGATAGACCCACGTATTAATCGTTGGTAATTGGTTGGCCAGATGGGGATTTGGGTGACTGATGTGGGTAGTAGCCGATCGACGATAACGAGCAGCAGAAGCAGCACACTTCTACAAAGGTCATTTCACAGATTTTACCCAGGTTCAAGGATACTTTAACCTCCCTGGCATTCAGTTTCTGCTGGATTTCTGTGCAAAGTGGTCCAATTAATTTTTATAATACATGCCCCCAATGTGTCTTCTTCTGTCCCCAGTGTGTCCTTTTCTGTCCCCAGTGTGTTCTCTTCTGTCCCCAGTGTGTCCTTTTCTGTCCCCAGTGTGTTCTCTTCTGTCCCCAGTGTGTTCTCTTCTGTCCCCAGTGTGTTCTCTTCTGTCCCCAGTGTGTCCTCTTCTGTCCCCAGTGTGTCCTCTTCTGTCCCCAGTGTGTCCTTTTCTGTCCCCAGTGTGTTCTCTTCTGTCTCCAGTGTGTCCTCTTCTGTCCCCAGTTTGTTCTATTCTGACCCCTTTGTGTTCCCTTCTGTCCAAAATGTGCCCCTCTTCTGTCCCCAGTGTGACCCCCCTTCTGTCCCCAGGGTGACCCCCTCTTCTTTCCCCATTATGTCCCCTTCTTTCCCCAGTGTGTCCCGTTTTGTTCCCAGTGTCTCCCTTTCTGCCCCAAGTGTGTCCCCTTCTGCCCCTAGTGTTTTCCCTTCTGACCCTCGTTTGTCCTCCTCTGCCCCTGTTTGTCCTGCTCTCTCTCACGTTTTGCAGAGACACGGGAGCGGGAGACACAGCCAGAAGCGCTGCAAACGACTGCTTTCAGCTCGCTTTTCTTGCCGGACACAGTGTCTGACATACCGCCTAAGAGGTTAAAGGAAACCAGAGTTCAAAATAAACTGTTATAATTGCATCTGTCCTCCTACTCTTAAAAATGTTTTTTTTTAGAATCCCACAATTTTATTTTCTGTATATCAGCTAAAAAATACAGCCTAGTTATTAATAGGTTTTGTACTGTACGTACACATTTTTATCTCACCATGTCACATGTCACCTCGGGTGCACTTAAATGTTGTATTGCCTCGAATGACTAATATAGTCTGTCAGTGTCCCAGAAACGATAATAAATGAACTATTGACCTTTTCTTCCAGCAAAGAGTTTTATGGCTGTTGGGCCTTATTAGTGAAGGTTATGCTATAGTCAGACTAGAACCCAACTGGAAACAACTGTCACTTGCATACCTTATGTTTGCATACCTGATGTTTAACTCTCTCAGGCAGAAAAAGCTGAAAAGGAACATAACATAGTTATTTGTGTGCTAGGCACTGTACATACACGTCTATCTCACCATGTCACTTTGGGTACCCTTTAGGGTCTGAGCACACTAACGTGCTTCGGTTTGCTTTTCAGTAACACATTAATCTTAGAGATGTCAAAAGTGGACAGACGTGGACACACGAGCGTTAGTGCACTCAGGCCCTTAACACTTGAATTCTGGATTACCTGGATGGATAGACATTTGTGCACACAGTCTCTGTCTATTGTGCTGCTAGTTAGAAGTTAATCCCTAATTTACAATACAGTTAAAACCATCTCCCTCTCTCTAGTAAGATTGATTTTTTTTTTTGTGAGCTTCTGGATTTCATCCCAGAGGAGTGTTACTTTCTGCCAGACCATAGCAGAGGGTATATAACAATACGTTCAGTAGTTCTCAAGTGACAAATCAAGAGAGCTTTGGCAGCTAAGTGCTGAATAGAATCTTGTCAAGGCATAGAGTGACTTGTACTCATCCAGAGGAGTACCTTGGAGGCCATGTGACAGATGTAGTGAGAGGGACTGACCCACAGCACAGTAAAAACTATATACAAAATGGGTAAACATTATTAGCGCTAAAAAATGATACATTTGATTAAAATGCAATATATTGCACAATAAACCCCATTGGGTATAAATACCATCAATAAAAGAGAGACAAGCACAAATGTTTAGTTCCGCCATTCATTCCACCAAACATACACGGAGTTCCTCTTTAAAAAAAGGAAAAAATGCAAAATGTTTGGTTTCAAAAATATTTTTTTTTAGTTTCTTGTGCCTTTAAGATTCTGGCTTAGGTGTTATTCCCAAATTGCCTTAAAGTTCCAAATGTGCCTAAAGAACTACAAGTCCAACTGGATTTTAAAATTTATCAAGTTCTTTATGCTAGGAACACCCCATACAATTAACTGGCAGATTTACCTGCCAGATCGATTATTTCCAATATGTTCCGATCTGAATTTTGATCGATTTTTTTCAATAGTTTTTTGATCGATTTTCATAGAACTGAATGTAAACCGATAAAAAAAAATTATTGCAAAAAACCGATTAAAAAAGATAAAAGAAATTGAAAAATTGATCGAAATTCAGATCGGACATGTTGGAAATAGTCAATCTGGCAGGTAAATCTGCCAGAAAATTGCATGGTGTATACCTAGCATAATGTATTTACACCAAACCTTTTTTCATTCTTGCCCTCCCCCTACCAATGCCTAACCAACTCCCCCCCTCCGCCCCCCACCCGAGACTGGAGATTCTTGCATTGAGAGACTTATGCTAGGTACACACCATACGTTTTTTCGGCAGATAGATGGTTCAATAGATATTTTCCGTCATGTCCGATATTATTTTCGATCATTTTTCTGGTTGATTTCTCATTGAAGTGACTGGAAATAGATAAGAAAAGATAAGTGAATCGAGCAGGAAATCGACCAGAAAATCAAATAAAAAATCGATTGGATGGACAATCGACCAAAAAACGCATCGTGTGTACCTAGCATAAGTCTCTCAATGCAAGAATCTCCAGTCCCGGGTGGGGGGCGGGGTGGGGGGATTTGTTGGTTAGGCATTGGTAGGGGGAGGGCAAGAATGAAAAAAGGTTTGGTGTAAATATATGCACATTTTTTGAAAAGGGGTTTGGTCAGGGAGCTGTAGAGGAATAGCTCGTGTGACAACAGAGTTAAGTGTTAGTAAAGTATCGGTAAAAATTACTGATATTATACTAGTGGTATTAAGCACTGACAATAGTGAAATATTAATTATATGGCTTAAAGCAAACCTGAAGCGAAAATATACTTATGACGTAATGAATTGTATCTGTAGTACAGCTAAGAAATAGAACATTAAAACATTAGTAGCTAAGAACAAAGTCTCATGTTCTTTTCTAGTACAGGAAGAGTTAAAAAAAAAAACTTTAGTTGTTAACTATGCAAAAGAGCCTCCCTGAGCTATTCCACTTACTCGGTCTAACTCAGCCCTGTTTACTGGAGCACTTAAACAGCCTAGAAACAGTGAGAGACAGCTTGATACAAGGTCTTACTGCGGGAAAGGGTCATTGTAGTGTACTGGTTAAGGGCTCTGCCTTTGACATGGGAGACCAGGGTTCGAATCCTGGCTAGGTCAAGTACCTATTCAGTAAGGAGTTCAAGGCAAGACTCCCTAACACTGCAGGGTGGCCTCTTGAGCGCGTCCCAGTGGCTGCAGCTCTTGAGCGCTTTGAGTCCGACAGGAGAAAAGCGCTATACAAATGTTTGGATTATTATTGGATTATTACGGTAGCATCATACCGGTATTATTATTGCTGCTCTTTTTATTGTTTAAAACAGGGGTACGCAACCTTTTTCAGCCCGGGACTGCTATCCAGACCAAAATTTTCTCTGATGCACCAGATGATATACACTTCTTCAATGCAAAAGCTATTTTTTTTTAACTATAAAATGTTAATGACTGCACACCATTTACTAATTTACAAACCCTTCCATGACCCCATTGTATTCTGACGTGATCCTAGGTGAGGGATGTAAATATCCCCAAGGGCTGACAATCTTATAAATAAGGCAACTAAATAACTTCCGCTGTATTTTCTGCTTTTGTCTCCTTCCAGCTCCCTCCACAGTTCCCATCATGCACCAGGTGCGAGCGACTATGAGGAGCATCACTCTGTCTTGGCCTCAGCCGGAACAGCCCAACGGAATTATCCTGGACTACGAGATCCGATTTTATGAGAAGGTGACATCAATATATTTCATAATAAATATATGAATTCGCTTTAAACGTCCACTTACGGCATGGTGGCTCTTTGCCGCGGTCTTTGCAAATAAATGGCTGGGAGATTGCTAGTAAACAGCATCACTCCATTAACACCCTCTTCACAGCCATAATGATTATAGAAGTTGCTTGCATTAGTGTGCCATAAAGTGCACAATCTTTACTGACTCAATAATGTAAAGTAAAACTTGGCCGCCGCTGCCAGCGCTTATCGCCTTCATAGATCTCCCATTAGTTGAGCAAGAAGATGTGATAACTCGGGAGCCAATGGGAAATTCTATGCTAAAGTGCTTTCAGGTGAAGTAACTGGGAAATCATTGAGCAACCAGAGACCCCTGTAGGGTATTAGGCGGCTGCAGTGTATGTAGAGGATCGAGGAGGAAAGGCTGGTAAATATATGTCCTTGATGATTGCTGCTGAATATTCTGCTACTTGCTCACAATCTTCTGCTGGGCCTGGCCTGTGCCGCATAAAAGACAGGAATAAGTGACTGGAAATCATCCACAGGTCATTTTTCAGCTTGCTGAGGAATTTCCGATTAGGTCACACTTCCTGAATTACTCAGTGCAGTGGAACCGCGGTTTGCAAGCATAATTTGTTCTGGAAACAAGCTTGTAATCCAAAGCAGTCTCATTTCAAAATAGACTTTCCCATACAAATTAAAGTCTTCCCTGGTCCATGACATTCCTCTGTGTCCCCCCACCACCGCTCTCTGCCCCTCCTACACCACGCTGCCGGCCCCTGAAATTGCCAACTTGCACCTTGTTGGCAGTCTCGAGGGGAAGGGGCATTGCTTACAGGAGAGGCACACCTGCAAAAACGCCCACTGGGGGCGTTCCTAATGCCCCTTCCCGAGCTATCATTGGGCAGCTGTGCCTCACCCCTGTTGCTCCCCCGCCTCCCTGAACTCTGCTCTGTGCTGAGACACACGTAGCTGCAGCATCTCGCTGAAAGTGAAATGCAGGAGCAGCGGAGAGCCATGGTAATTGAGGCTACCCGCTAACAACAGTTATAGAAAAATATGTATAAAATACAAATTTAAACAAGATATTCACTAGCACTAACAGAATCCTTGTTATCCTATGGCTCACCCCAGTGTTTTTCTTTGTGTGGATTTAACAAGGAACTCATCCAATGACCGTTGCTTTTGCCTACTTCTGAGGATTTCATGGAATTGTGACTTTTTTACAGGCCCTACACTCAGATTTAGTACAATCCTGGAGTGTCAGAGGCTTCCTCTGTTTTATCTAAAGCAGCAATGGCTGACTGCTTCATTAAGCAGAAGAAAAGAATTGTGGCAGCTCTGGACTGCAACAAACGGTGGCTGGTGCTGCACTACTTCTCTATTCACCTCTCCTCCCTGAGATAGGCTGGCCCTGTGGTATAGGTTGAAGCAGAGTACCTCTCAGGCCTTACTATGAGGCCTCCTATGAGGCAGTTTTTCAAAAAAGGGGGCGTGGCTGGATATTACGGCACAAGTGGTCAGTTTTTAAACATTTTTCTTGCTACTCTGTCATAATTTCTGATGCCTGGGCTGCTAGTGTGGATTTTATTGCTACACCTGAACTGAAGATAAATACATCAGATAAACAATTGTATAGATCGTTTTAATCCTAAATAGGATTTTCTTAGACTCCCACAGTCTCATTTTGTGTTCAAAAGCTAAAAACATAAGTTAAAGTTTTAGGGAGGGTTTACTCAGATGCCTTAAACAGGAAAATACCTGCTCAGTCCACAGAAAGAAAAACAAAACAAAACTTTAAATAAGCTGTGCCAAATATGCTTAAAGTGAACATGAAGTGAAAATAAACCAGAGATAAACAATTGTATTTAACCTGCTACTCCTAAAAATGACGTTTTTAGATATTCCATGCTTTTATTTTATATTTAAATATTTACAAAATAGATTGAATTCTTTGTTGCCTCTGCTCAGAAGCCGCCTAATAAATGTCCCAGAGTAAGAAAAAGGTAAATAGTTCATGTATTTGATCTCCCTCTGCTCTCAGAAGTTGTATTCTGCCAGGAAAACTGTTATGCTATGTTGCTATTTTCTTATCAGTGAGGTTTACTATATTCCCAACAAGGTACCAACAAGACAGAAGCTGTCACTTCTATGCCTAAAAATGTACTTTTTCTGGCACGAAAATAATACAAACAAGTAAAACAGCCTTGTTATTGATATGTATTGCACTGTACATATACATGTTTATCTTGTCATGTCACATATTGCCTCAGGTACACTTCCCTTCTTTCCAACCCCCACCCTTCTTGCTTACAGCAAGTAATATTGGGATTGCTCTCATAGCTTGTAAATATTGGGTCTAAGTATGGCAGTGATAACAATCCCAAGGATGTGCAGAATTTCCACGCCACGTCACTTGCATCCCATTCTATTACCCTTCTCACCATCTTTCATTCATGATGATCAATGTGTCATCTATTGATCTCCCCAGCTTCCAGACAATATATCGATTACTGTGCATTTAGATGAAAGAACAGTACTGGTGATTAGGGCTAGTTCTGCTGCTCTGTTATTGCAGTAATCATCATTAGGGATGCCGGAATTGCATGTAACTTGTGACAAAGATATGTAGATTTCATCAGTCCATTTGAAGGTAACAGATTCTGGGCTTAAGTGAGCTGTATATTACTGTATTTTGGCACTGAGAGATACAGGTATATACAAGAAGGATATGGAAGCTGACATATGTATTTCCTTTTAAATAATGCAAATTGCCTGGCTATCCTGCTGATCCTCTGCCTCTAATACTTTTAGGTATAGACCCTGAACAAGCATGCGAATCAGAGGCTCTGACTGAAGTCTGACTAGATTAGCTGCATGCTTGCTACAGGGTCTATTCAGACACTACTGCAGCCAAATAAATCAGCAGGATGCCAGGCAACTGGCATTGTTTAAAAGGAAATAAATATGGCAACCTCCATATCCCTCTCAGTTCAGGGGTACTTAAAGAGAACCCGAGGTGGGGTTCTAAGAATGATATCTGCACACAGAGGCGGGATCTGCTTATACTACCCAGCTTCTGTTGCTATCTCAATCCCCCTGCGCTCTGCTGTCCCCCATAAATCACAGCCGCACTGTCGACACGCAGCGTGTCGCAGCGGGCTGTGTTTACCTATGTACTGTCACACTCGCCGCACCCCCGCCTCCTGCATAGCTCCAGTCCCCGCCCGCGTCCCTTCCCTCCCCGCTTATTAGAGGGAAGGAACGTGGGCGGGGACTGGAGCTATGCAGGAGGCGGGGGTGCGGCGAGTGTGAAAGTAAAGAGGTATACACAGCCTGCTGCGTGTCGACAGCGTGGCTGTGATTTATGAGGGCATAGCAGAGCGCAGGGGGATTGAGATAGCAACAGAGGCTGGGCAGTATAGGCAGACCCAGCCTCTGTGTGCAGATATCATTCTTAGAACCCAACCTTAGGTTCTCTTTAAACGAGAGCAAGTCTGCTTTGCTGAATTCATGTGACTTAGAATGGTTATAATCCGCCACCAAGCTAACCATAATCCTACCCCTACATCAAACCTTATCTTCCCTTCCTTAGCCTGACTATAACCTTTTCTTGACAGCTATCCCAGACCCTGTGTGCCTGAGCCACCCCATTGTTATTAATGACAACGCTGGAAGTATAAAATGGTAGACATAGATGCAGTAAAGTAAAAGGGAACCTAAAGCGAGAATTATAAGGAGGCTGCCATATTTATTTCCTTTTAAACAACACCAGTTGCCTGGCAGCCCTGCGGATCTATTTGGCTGCAGTAGTTTCTGAATTACACCAGAGACAAGCATGCAGCTAATCTTGTCAGATCTGACATTAATGTCAGAAACACTTTGTACAGCGCCACGGAATATGTTGGCACTTTATAAATCATTAATAATAATCTGCTGCATGCTTATTCAGGGTCTATGGCTAAAAGAACTAGAGACAGAGGATCAGATCAGCAGGATAACCAGGGATTTGGTATTGCGTAAGAGAAAAGAAAAATGGCAGCTTCCACATACCTCTTGCTTCAGGTTCCATTTAAGAAGCCAAAGCAGTTTATAGCTTGTAGCCACTAGAGGGCACATCAGTATCTATTGTAAGCCTAATTTATGCTCAGTCCACACGATGCAATTTTCTGACAGATTTACTGTCAGACTATTTCCAACATGTCCGATCTGATTTATGATCAATTTTCTGATCGATTTTTCCATTCAGTTCTATGGAAAATTGATCGGAAATCAGATGAGATGGAAATAGACAGTAAATCTGTCAGGAAATTGCACTGTACTTACCTAGCATAATGTGCAAAATGTACTGATATTATTTGAAGGCCATTTTTACTTTTTATTTCTAATTAACCCCTTCCCTCCAACTAACCATACACTGTACCCCATACTCATTTACAGGGGTCCTCATCTTCAGGGTGTGACCCCCTCTGTCCTGACAGACACCCAACTCAGAACTACTTTACCTCCAGTTACTACTATTTCATTTCTTCTCCCCCCTTCACCACCTCCCTCCCATGCCACATCCTACAGACTCATACATTTGCCAGTATTGCCATGCCTCAGTGTGTCGCTTGTTGAAACCAAGCCTCTTGTCAATTGATACATTGGGAGGGGGGTGGAGTCAGTGATAGGAGGAGGTGTGCCAGGATACCGGGCTGCCCCAGCGATACAGAGGCTTGATCATATGAGAGGGTGGCCTCCCAGTTAGTATTCCGTTAGGTAATGTTATCACTGTAATTTGAGTAAACTAAAATGTTCCCCTGAGAGGGTAATCCACCTAAAAGGGGGTGGGGCAAATAAAAACAACAGATAACTCTGCATGGGCTTAAAATGTTAACTCCAAACTTGGAAGCTAAATTAAAAAAATCCCGAATAGCATAAAAACACAAGTCTCTGTAGATCAGGAAGATCCATCACACAGCCATAAGCAGGGAACTATATACAGCCAGTTGCTCCCACTCCTGGGTATTGAGCTGAGTCCTCTTTGTGAGTTACCAGCGGGAAGCCCTGGTTGTGTGTACAGGGCCGAGCACCTGAGCATCCCTATTAGCCCTCCTGGTCCTTCACATTGAGGAACCAACAGAGGGGCCTGACAGGTCAAAGAGAGGGGACTTACTCCTGATACTTAGAGACTTCCTCCCGACACTCTTAGAAATATTTTGTCTCAGAGTTTTCATGGGAAGTTTATGTTGCTTACATTTACTTCAAGGTCATGTTAACAGTATTTGAACCTAGAAAAGTACATTGTTTTTAAACAATTAAACAAGTAGTACGGTAATTTTCTGCATGCCTAGCTAGTAATGGATAGGACTTCAGTTCCTTTAAAGATAACGAAAAAGTTATCTTTTGTGAATTCATTACTGTGTTTCTGCTTATATAGATTCCTTATTTTGTTTCCTATTTTTTCTTTGTTATTTATATACCTATCTTTTTGTTGCCAATAGGATCAGAATGAATTCAACTCTTCCATAGCAAGAAGCCAGACCAATACAGCCAGCATAGATGGTCTGAAGGCGGGAGTGGTGTATGTGGTGCAGGTTAGAGCACGCACGGTGGCGGGCTATGGGAAATACAGCGGAAAAATGTGCTTCCAAACACTGACTGATGGTAAGTAGAAAGCAATCCTGGTAATGTGCTGACTGCTATCACGCTGACTCAATAAACCTTATTTTGCAGCTCATCAATAAAAAAAACCTTTTCAGCCTCAACAGACAAATCACTCTAAATAAATTGTCCCAAATTAACTTATAAAGAGAAACTCCACTATTACTAAAAAGGCAAAATCCTACCAGTTCAGTTCAGCTACCAATATTGCACAGACGAATGGATGGCCTTATTTTAATCTGCTGCCACAGTATTGCTATAGTAATATACAGTAGGTGTGTTCAGTTTTTCTGGAGACAAATGCATTTGTCCAGATGTGGAAAACGAGTAGCAAGCTTCTAAGCAGTCTGTACTCCATAAAGAGAGAGCAGGCAGCATAGATTTACTATTTCGACTTCTGTCACTTTTGAAAATGATTAGCTGTCTTCAAATTAAAATGGAAAAATATGGTATTTGTTAATGAAAATTTTATAAGGGATGCCTTGAAGCTAAGAATTGCTAAAATAGCACATATTAAGTGCTCCAGGAACCACAGTTCTTGAATTCTATGGCAGGTCCACCTTGGAGTATATGGAAAGGACAGGCACACATGAGGCATGGGGAGGGGGAGGGGCACAGGAAAGTAGGCCTAGATGGCTAAAATTCAAATAAGTCCCTCGATATCTAAGGTGACTATCAGTGGCGGACAAAGCCAACAGCTACATGGAGGGGAGTGACACAGGGAGGGAGAAACATGGGAAGAGGGGGTTACAGAATGAAGAACCTACAGTTTATTCGTGCCCCAGCTGGTGCAGCAGCATGGGACCCTAGAGGACATTGGGCCCCTGTGCAGCTGCATGGCTTGGACAAGCCTATGGCCCCCTCTGGTGACTACCATTTTCATGAGGATTCATAGCAGAGGCCGTCTTGACAACCTGACTTCATACTAGTAACACCCATTGTCTCCTGAGTGTGCATAACAGTACTAAATAGCAGAGTACCATGCTTGCCCACATGCTTCTGATATTTGATACAGTTATGGATCCTCAGGACCCAAGAGGCAGAATTCATTACCAGCAATAGGTCAGGCAGTTGACAGGGCAGCAGTTGTGAGGCCCGAGGGAGCTGACATTCTGTCTTCTGAAATTGTCCAAACAACAGGCAGCCAGGAGCTGTTCTCATATTGTAAACATGATATGCAACATTCCTTCGCGAGGCCGTGCGATTGCATGTAGCGTATGTCGTCCCATGTTAATGAAATGAGCAATCTGTATGGGTCATTTGCTTGTTTTCAGCCGTCAGATTCCGAGTGAAGAATTGATTGACATGACGGCATATTTAGATGATCGCAACGAAGTGTAAAATAGGAACAGTTATTAGATTGCTATTGAAACTATTTCTGGCTCATTGGCTCTGAGTGTTTTAGACACCTTATTTCACACGCTAGTCATACAGTGTATTTACATGCATGATCTTTTAGTGCAGCACTGAAGAGCTCCCGCTAACGTGACCCTTTACGTTGGGAAATGACTTTTACTGTGTCAGACGACTGTTTCATCTATTTTAGTTTCATTCTTTTCCTCCTCGAGTTAAATCATCAGATTCCAACGCATGCACCCCCGCCAGACAGAGACTAGGGCTCTCCTCCATAAGCGGAAACATTCCGCCCACACTGGCACGGGGCACTGTGTGTGTAACTCTGCTGGGCATTCTTCCTTACCAAGTCTGGGCATTAGGAAAGTAGGCAGAGATGCCAAGAGGAACGCTGAGTATCTGTATCGTTTAACACCTTTTCTGCCAGTTTGACTTGGCCTGAGTCATTATCAAAGTTTAGACTCATCTCTGGCCAAAGCGTAGAGGGTCCATGTTTAAATGGTTATCAGTTTTGATAACTGATTAAAAAAAAGTGGACGGGACTCTGACTGAGGTTTAGATAAAGACAGTCTTAAAGGATGCATTAAAGCAAACCTAAAGCAAAAAAAAAAAAAAAAATGATATAATGAATTGTATGTGGTGTAGTACAGATGATGAATAGAACATTAGTAGCAAAGAAAAGAGTCTCTTATTTTTATTTTCAGTTATATAGCTTTTTTTAACATTGCATCGTACTGTCATAGTTGCAGTTTTAAAACCACACTCTATATTTAAACTGTACCAGAGACCTAGCTACCTAAACATTTGATACTTACCCGGGGCTTCCTCCCGCCCCACGCGTTACTCCGTCGCCATCTTCCTGCGGTCTGGCGTTCAGCCCCGGTAATTGGCTCAGTTGGGTCCAGTCTCGGTCTTCTGCACATGCGCGGAGCTCCCAGTTAATGGCAGACCGCAGGAGGATGGAGAGGGACTCGCACGTGTTTATGGGGCGGAAGGAAGCTCCGGGTAAGTATCAAATCTTTAGGTAGGGAGGTCTCTGGTTTACACTATAAAACAAAGCTGAAATAATGGCACTTTGAACTTTCCTCGGGTAAAACCTTATGTCAAGCTGTCTTTTACTGATTCTTGGCTGTTAAGTACTTCAGAAAGCAGGACTGTATTCAACCCAGTTGGGTAGGAGAGCTCAGAGAAGCTTTTTGTATAGATAATAACTGAAGTTTTTAAACTTTTCCTGTACTGGAAACCCATATGAGACTCTTTTCTTTGCTTACTGATGTTCTATTTCTTAGCTTCACTACACATACAGTTCATTATTTCTTAAGTTTATTTTCACTTCTGGTTTTCTTTAAAGAGAACCTGTACTGAGTAAAAATATTTAAAATAAACACATGAGGTAACTTCAAATGAACATTGCATAGTTACCTTGCCATCAGTTCCTCTCAGAAGCTCACCATTTTCTTCTGACAATTATCCCTTCCAGTTCTGACAATATTTTGTCAGATCTTAAATATATCAGTTGCTGTCAGTAAAATATCAGTTGCTGTCAGTTATAGCTGAGAGGAAAACTGATGTACCAGGTAATGTCCATGTTTCCCTATGGCTCAAGTGGGTGATGTTACAGTTTAACTGTGTGCTGACCAGAAAGCTGTTATGGGTAATGGCCATTTTCAAAATGGAGGACGGGAAATTCCCTTGATCACAGTGAACAAACAGGACGCGAGACAGGAGAAAGACACTGAGGAGTAGACTACATGGAAGGTAAGTATGACTTGTGTATGCTGATTTTGACTTTTAATTTCAGTTCAGGTTTTCTTTAACCACTTCACAACTGAGGGGTTTTCCCCTTTAAAAACCAGAGCATTTTTCACTCCTCCCAGGCAGTCTTCATTCATTTATTTATTAGGCAATATGATTGGTTATTGGGGACTGGGGTCCCCAAAACCAATCATTGGACTGTGGAGCTGGTGAGCACGTGCGCGCGCGGCGCGGGGGCGCGCGATCGCGCGCTGCACCTTTGTTTACAACTGTTGTTATGAATGAAGACTGCCTCAAGCAGAGGCAGTCTCCATTCATTTATTTGTCATGTGGTATGATTGGTTATTGGGGACTGGGGTCCCCAATAACCAATCATTGGACTGCAGGGGCTGTGCGGGTGGGTGTGTGCACGCGCGATCGCGTGATCGCGCGCACACGGACACAATAACAATGTGCCGGCGGTTTGTTATGAAGACTGCTTCTCTTTGAAGCAGCCTTCATACATCAATCGGGGACTCTAATTGGATTTAGGAACACTTGTTCCTAATGTCCAATTAGTCAACTGCTGTGCGGGCTGGCTAGAGTGTGCGAGCGTGTTGCCCCGCCCACTCCCGGCATGTAAACAGAAACATACGCCTTTCTCCGTCCCTGGGGGTGAAGCAGTGCGCAGAGGGACGGAGAAATTTAGCACTGCGGAGGTAAAGTGGTTAAATATGTGCATTATAAGGTTTATCAGTGGAAGAATTGGGCAGATGAAGTGACAATATTATTATTATTTAGTGTTTATATAGCACTGGCATCTTTCACAGCACTTTTACAGAGTATATACTGTAGTCTTGTCATTAACTTTTCTTTATGTTTTTGGGATGTTGTAGAAAACGAGAGTGCCTGGTGTGAAACCCACATAGGCACAGGGAGAACATACAAACTCAGTGCAATGGCTGGGATTTGAGCCAGGGACCCAGCACTGCAAGGCAAGAGTGTTATCCACTACACTGTCAGAAGACACTTCATAAATGTATGGGGAACATCTCTCCTTCTAAAGTCTGCACCTTCTTGCTAAACCTCATCCCCTCTGCCACTCAGGAATGATTTTGGGTGAAAACAGTCCTTGGGCAAAAATAACTGCAGTCCCTTTAATACTGCACTGACAAGAGAGTTTTGAGTCCCTGGCTTGGGGGCCCCTAAAAACTAGAGGGCCCTCTGCAGCTACCCAGACTGACGACATGGAAGCACCAGTCCAGCTGGTGTTATGATCCTCAGGAGGGCCATGTACAGTGGCTGATGCAGGAATTCCTGTGCATAGAAAACTTCAGACTCCCCCATGAGAAGATGGACTAGTCCAAAACTTCAAAACTAGTTGGTAACAGCTTCATAGAAATCAGATTATTAACATCCGTACTCCTTATATGAAAGTGTACACCATGTATTTATTTTACATTTTTTGCTGACATAATGGTCCTGATTATGGTAATTGATCTGTAATGCAAATTTATCACATGAGCTTCAGCCAGTACTTTTACTTAACCTGCATTGACCAGAACTCTGTTGCTAACCCTTCCCAACCCTAGCCTGACCTAGCTGACCCCCAAAAATAGTGATATTTGCCATTCGCCTTCACCAGTCCCTATAGTAGCAATGTATAGTACCACACTGCAAAATGTCCAACACCAAAAATCACAGATTGACTTGTGGATTTAGAGTATAATTTAGGCAGCACAGTGGAGTAGTGGTTTGCACTCTTGCCTTGCAGCTCTGTGTCCCTAGTTCGAATTCCATCCAGTGCACTATCTGCACAGAGTTTGTATGTTCTCTCCATATCTGCATGGGTTTCCCATGGGCACTCCGGTTTCTTCCCACATCCCAAAAACATACAGCCAAGTTAATTGGCTTCCCCCTAAATTGGTCCTAGACTACAATATATAGACTACACCAGTGGTCCTCAAACTAAGGCCCGCGGGCCGAATGTGGCCCCCTAAGGCTTTCTTACCGGCCCCCCACACAGAAAATGTATTGCTTATAAATGCAGTCAGCTACATCTTTAAATATTGGTGGTCCACATATGGAATAGCAGTGCAGCACCCCCCATCCACATGGAAGCCAGAAAGCAGAAATTTTGCTGGTTTCCAATCAAATTCCACATCAGGTGACACTGCTGTCCAATTGGCTTGCAGATTGTCACCTGGGTATGCTTCACTGTCTGGTCCGCAAAGACTTCTACATCATTTTATGTTTACTCCGGCCCACCAGCGGTCTGAAGTATGTTGACCTGGCCCTCAACCCAAAACGTTTGGGGACCCCTGGACTACACCATACATGCATAGACATCTGACTATAGTAGGGATTAGATTGTGAGCCCTTCTGAGGGACAGTTTAGTGACAAGACAATATATTCTGTACAGTGGTGTGGAAGATTTTGGGGCTATATAAATACTAAATTAATAATAGAATATATTAATAATAGAATAATAGAATGAAAAAAGCTTTTCTCCAAGCAGTTGTGAGATAGGTTGAAACACAAAAGCAGACCACTGCTTATTTAGTAAAACTTAGTTTTTTGGGATGCAGTTAAAACCTAGCAACAGTTCTTCCACTTTTTTATGAATTTGTTCTTCCTTATGCAGCTGAAAAAATAACTTTGCTCACAATAGGTACATAAGACCCCAGTGACTATAGATGCCCAGAATTGTGACCTGAACTGCGTAGCAAGGTGTGTTTGTCTTGTGATAACTTCAGCCTGGTGTTGCTTTGTGAGGAACAATGACATTTTATAGTCTCCCACATACCGTACTTAAATCTCACATGTCACTGCGCTTCCCGTACATGTCATGTGGCCTTCCTGTCCCTGTTTTCCCTTCCAGAACTTCCTTCTCTTTCACTTTTCATAGCAGACCTTTCTGAACTCTGAGCCCCGCACTGCCAGATGTTTTGCCTATCATGGCAAGTCCCTCAGACAAGTGAGCACTAAAGCAGCTCTGAGGTGATTCTCTCTTCACCTCATTTCCGTCTTGATAATGATATGCTGGTATGAGAGGCTAGAGGTCAGGAATGAGCATAGACCTCTTCTGAAAATGATCGACACCCACTATTCACAGATTATCTGCATGGAAATGGGAGGGATATTGCATTTTTATTGTCATATTTTTTATTTTCTAGATGTTAAACAGAACAGGTTCTTTACTATAGAAGGATTTTTAGCTTGGTTTGAACTAAGGCCTTTATTCTGTTCACTTTTTCTACTAAGTTTTCTCCTAGAAGATAATTTCTCATCTTTTGTTTAAAATAACTTTTTTGCACTCTGCAACAGAAAAAGTACCAAAAAGTAAGTAGAAGGGTACTGCCAAAAGTAATCTGAGTATTTTCTTGTTGGCTGGTAACTTAAAACTCATTTTATTGATAAGCGGTGAACATATCACCTAAGAGAAAAAGCGAATTGAATAAGGGCCAGCATTTGTTATCAGATCACAAGTGCTTGTAGTCAGACATGGATTACGGTATGATGTAATGGGGCCCTAGGCAAGGTAGTAGAGTTCTATAGCACCAATACATTTGGATAGTTCTGTTCCACCCCTAAATACTACAATATACAGTTTCCAAACAGGCAAGAAAAAATGGGGTTCTATCTGAACAAATTCTCTATTTTTTCTTCAATCAAACAAGTCTTCAGAGTTGCGGATAAGAAGTATGGATACAATCTCAAGGTTCCAAATCACATAAAAAAACCTGACACGTGTTTCATGGTCTAAAAGCCTCTTCCTCAGAGGCACACCATATACACACATCAATTGTAGGTCAACCGGAAAAGGTATAACCGCAATCTGTGTATTCCAAACAGTGTGGGTTCAACGACGGCTCCATGCGCAACCATGCAAGCACGGATAGGTTACTTCCTGCTTGCATGGTTGCGCACAGTGTCGCCATTGAATACACAGATTGCGGTTATACCTTTTAGTATAGTCTAAACTATTGGATATGAGGTTGAAACCAACTGCATATCATAAACTTTTTTTTGGTATGCTTCTCCTACTAAATACATTTGGCTAATCCCTTTAGGATCATCCACATCCCCACTGTAGTTACTTTTTACTGGTATGTAGCAGCAGCAGTGATCTGGAAGGTCTCTTCACTCTATAGCAGGGAGGCGAGCTGACATTAGGGGAGGGGGTGGGGCCAATGCCATCTTGCACACTGTAGCTTGGCCCCCTTGCCACTTTGTCCAACACTTTAAACTGTATAGGATAACGCTGTGCCGGACTAGATCCAGCAACAGCACCCCTAGTGATAGCCCATATGTGCCCACATATTTATATTACGTGGCACAGCTGAGGAGGATAGGGCCGGTGCAGCGGTGAAGGATGGGACCTCTTGTCCTACATTTCGATCTAAAGAAGACGACAATGTGCCAGATTTTATCCCGAAACATCGCCATCTAGTGGCTGACATTTTTCCTATGACCTGTTTACATTTGACCTATGCAGGAAAGGTCAATGTCGCACATAGTCCAACATAGGAGCAGAAAGAGTTTTTAAATTGCTCAAAAATGTTCCTACTAGATTACTGGTAATAGAGCAAGTAATGTCTGAAAACTTCAGTTTATCATTTACAACTTATTCTAATACACTGCACTCACAAAAGTACAGCGAAAGCTTGTGTATATGAGTTTAGGATGGCTGACTGGTGGGTAGTCTGTGCACTTTCTTTACTGTCATCTTTTAGCTTACTCTCTCAAGGCAGTCTGATTCCAGCACCCTTGTTCTCTTTCACAAGTGATAACATAAAATGTATATCATATTAGTTATCGTGGAAACTGGTGACAGGCTTTGAAGCTCTCCGGTTTCTATATATCAGACCCCTGCAGATCTGTCACTTTTTAAATATCCTATCTCTTCCACTGAGACACTATAAAGGACAGTAGGAAAATAGCTTTCCTGTTGTTTAGACTTGGGTACGAGGGAATGGGAAACCTTCTATGGTGACTGGCAGGGATCTAAAGCTCCATAGTGACTTATCAGAGGGTGGAGGGGGACATATCTTCAATGAAATGTGCTTTTTAAAGTGAACCTGTTTTTAATTGAGAAATAAAAATAATCCCCAGGTTTTTACTGATAAAATTATTGGATCAGTACCAGATATTTAAAAAAAACAGAATTTAAACGGAACCAAACTCTTGCACAGTACACAATAAAAAGTATTTGTGCCACATATAGTTGCTGAATAAATCCACTGCCCTGTCTTCCTGTGCTTGTCTAGGCAGATCAAAGTGTCTAATTAGTTCTTATCAGTGGCTGTGAATAGACTAGAGGAGACCTACCACTGCTGTCTCACCATACAAAAAGAAACCCACTTAGGCTTAAAGAGAGACTGAAGCGAGAATAAATCTCGCTTCAGACCTCAGAGTTAGCAGGGGCATGTGTGCCCCTGCTAAAACGCTGCTATAGCGCGGCTTAACAGGGGTCCCTTCACCCCCAAATCCCCCTCCGTAATGCGGGGGAGCGCTTCCTGGTTGGGGCAGGGCTAACCGCCGCAGCCCTGCCCCACGGGCGTCTGTCAGCGCGTATCTCTGCCTCTCCCCCGCCCCTCTCAGTCTTCCTTCACTGAGAGGGGCGGGGGAGAGGCGGCGATGCGCCGCTGACAGACGCTACTGGAGGCAGGGCTGCAGCCGTTAGCCCTGCCTCCAGGAGCGACCAAATGCACGACCAAGTTGTGCTGGGGTGGGTTTGGGGGTGAAGGGACCCCCTATGTGCGGCGCGATAGCGGCGGTTTAGCAGGGGCACACGTGCCCCTGCTAACTTTGAGCTCTGAAGCGAGATTTATTCTCGCTTCAGAGTCTCTTTAACCCTGTCAGTGCTCCCTGCAAAGTGAAATCAACGTGAAAACATTTTTTTGTCTATTTTTTTTTATTATTATTTTTTTAGGATTTCCATAAATTGTAACAAAGAGGATTATCATGTTGTGGCTAACCTTCTACAGCAGAAAGGAAATCATGAGTTTTGTTTCACTTTAACCTATTGCCGACTGCGTCACGCAGATGGCAACCCCAGGACCGCCTAACGCCGATCAGCGTAAAGTCCTGGAGCAGGGATTTGCAGGAGATCATGCGAGCCGATGTGTGCGCATCTCCGCTTGGATGACGGAACTCCACTCCGCCATCAGTCTCCCAGCTGCGATCACTGCTAGGAAACTGTTAGACGGCGAAACCGCCATCTATTTACATGGTACAGCACTGCGATCTATGGCAGCGATGTACTGGTGTTACACGGCCGTCCCTTTGAGACACTCAGGAGCGATCCGCTGTCATAGGCTGATTATGGGAGGGAATGTTAAAAAAAATAGAACAATTTATTTAAAAAAATAAACGAAAAAATATTTGCACAAAAATAAATAAACACGGGGGGCGTGATCAGACCCCACCAACAGAAAGCTCTGTTGGTGGACAGAAAAGAGGGAAGAGATCACTTGTGTGCTTAGTTGTACGGCCCTGCAGATGCCTTAAAGCTGCAGTGGCCTAATTTATAAAAAATAGCCTGGTTACTAGGGGGGGGGATTAAGCCCTGGTCCTTAAGTGGTTAAAGCACACCAAACCAGATGTAAAACCGTGGATTTTAACTTACCTGGGGCTTCTTCTGTCAGGTTCCTCTGCATCCTCTTGGTCCCCTCCATTCTCCTGCTTTTTGCTCTTAAATTCCTGTGGTCTGGAGCTGCACTTCACATGCATGTTCTCATCCACACATGCTCCACAATAGTGCACTTATAATAATAATAATCCGAACATTTGTATAGCGCTTTTCTCCTGTTGGACTCAAAGCACTCGAGCTGCAGCCACTAAGGGCGCGCTCAGGAGGCACCCTGCGGTGTTAGGGAGTCTTGCCTTGAACTCCTTACTGAATAGGTACTGACCCCAGCCAGGATCGAACCCTGGTCTCCCATGTGAAAGGCAGTGCCCTTAACCAGTACTCTATTCAGCCACTTGACGCCAGGAGCGGTCTGCACATGCTCGGTTCATTCTTTTGACAACTGCACATGCTCAGATGCTCCCACACTGATTAGAATAAAAGAACAAGAGCATGATCGGAGAGCGCACACGGATGGGAAAGAGCATATGCAGTCAGCATGACTTGCTCTGGTCGCAGGAATTTCGGAGGTGATGGTGGGAGATGTTCCTGACGATTGCGTCACAATTCTCATTCGTCAAAAACACTGCAATGCAAAATTGCAATTGCATTTTGTGTTGCCAAGTGGGAATGGGGCCTTAATGGATTAGTGGGATATTCCTAAAAAACAGCTGTCTAAAGTTCAAGCTTACAAATTTAACAAACCAGGTGATTTGCAAATCACACTGGCCATGCATGCGCTAAAAGAGAATCTGAAGTGAACTTTTGATATAACGCATTGTATGTGTAGTACAGCTAAGAAATTGAACATTAGTAGCAAAGATAAGAGTCTCATTGTTTCCAGTATATTAAGAGTTAAGGAACTTTAGTTGTTATCTATGCAAAAGAGCTTCTCTGAGCTTTCTGGCCCAACTTGGGTCTGCTTCATTGCTGTTTTCTGATGCACTTATACATTAAAGAGACAGATTTACATAAGGTTTTACAGTAGGAAAGTTCAAAGGGTCATTAGCTCTGCTCTGTTTCATAGTTTAAAATACAGTGTGTGGTTTGTAGTTGCAAATATGATAGAATGATGCAATGCTATAAAAAAAAAAAAGCTTTATAATTGAAAATAAGTCCAGTGAATTGTGTGGGATGTAGAACTATGGGAAACTCTCACACGCAGTGAGTTTTTTTAACACCAAAACAGAATCTGGGTAATGAATGCGGATAGTCAAATCTGAATTTCCTGACAATTGCAGAATATGAAATCTATCTCTAAGTTGAAATATAAAGGCAATGAATGTTTAATAGCATTAAATTACAAAATAGCTTGTGTAGCACTCGTATTTGTTATATCAATTATTTAACAAAAGTAATAAGTAAATAGTAATTTAAATTCTGCTTAATTCAGCAGTGATCATGCGAGTGTTTCTTTTTCATTCTGTGTATTTACTTTAGGCGTTTGTGTATAGTGCTGACAGATCTCCTGCAGCACCTCGCAGAGCACATTGAACACATCGCTAACTGTCCCCAGAATGGGCTCACAGTCTAAAATCCCTACAGCAGGCTAGCAGGAATATTTATAGAAAGCTAATTAACCTACCAGTGTATTTTTGAGCTGTGGGAAGAAACCAGATCACCCAGTGAAAATCCATGCAAGGGAGAACATAGCTGTGCAAATATGTCCTGGCCGGGGATTCAAACCTGGGCCTAGGGCAGTGATGGCTAACCTTGGCACTCCAGCTGTGGTGGAACTACAAGTCCCATGAGGCATTGCAATACTCTGACAGCTCTAATCATAACTCGAGGAGGCAGAGGCATGATGGGATTTGTAGTTTTGTCACAGCTGGAGTGCCAAGGTTAGCCATCACTGGCCTAGGGTTTGTGTTTACATTGGGGAAAACCGGGGTACTGCCTAGCAGGGTTCTTGCTCTTTAACTTATTAGCAACTTCAATAGAGTTATCTCATTTGAGATAAGTGCACTGTTTCTGACTTCAGTCAGCAGAACTCATTGCGCTGTAAATTCTTGGAATGCTTTGATCTCTCTCTACTGAGCAGAAAATTTTGAAACTGAAAGCAGAAGTCCTCTATTATTGTCTCACACTGCCCCCTAGGGACAAGTGACCTTAAAGACACATTACAGCAGTACTAATTAGAAGCAGGGGAATGTAACAAATAAGAAATAAAAAATGTGCTAAAATAAATTGGCCTTGAGCACTTGCAAGCCCCAAATAAACTGGTTGCTAAAAGGTCAATGGCCACAAAGTTAGTGGCCGTGGAGGTCCCAGCTGGGGCTGTGCTTTAGCGATAAGCACCACCCCATCACAAAGCAGTTGTCATTAGGAAAGTATAGGGAGGGGCTAAAGTGGCGTGCTTCTCACTTCCATCTTTCCCTGTTGCTGTATGTCAAGTGAGGAAGACTTATGTAAAAGATCAGATAGAGCCCACAGTTGGAGCATTTTAAGGCTCATGCATACGCTCAACAAAAGTCTTTTAAATGTAAAATTTTTCAAACAACTTGAAGAAGTTGGACAACTTTTGTGAAGATGTCAAGGCGTTATCACTGATAAGAGGCGACCAATGACTGATAAGATGCAGCTCAATTCAATACAACAGTTGTATTGACTTGAGCTGCATTTTATCAGTCGTTGGTCGCCTCTTATCAGTGATAATGCCTTGTCATCTTCACAAAAGTTGTCCAACTTCTTCAAGTTGTTTGATAATTGTACATTTAAAATACTTTTGTTGAGCGTATGCATGTGGCTTTACTATCAGTCCAGAATTACAATCTGTATAAGAAGCGCTATGCACAGGTCAGCAGGCGGCACATACACAGTATGCATAGTGTTGATGTGAGAGACAGAGCTGCCCATTGTTCGGCTTGCAAATTTTCTGCTGAGGAGCTAGAGCTGCTACACTGCTGTAAGGGCCACGTATATAACCAAGAAGGGTGTCACATGCACTGGTGCTCCCATGGAAGCTGTAGTATGTTGTTGGAATGATCCAACATTGCTTCTATAGCCACTCCCACCTTCCCCCCTAAGAGCGCCAGAATAGTGTAGTACTATTATCCCAGAGAATGAGATAACGTGAAAGAATGCTACTTACATGTCTGGGTTGCTGAAAGGCAAACACAGTAACAGGCATGTGGAGAATTCTGTCTCCACATGGATGTACGTATAGGTATATATTCGTAATATATGGTGGCCAACACTCCAGAGAAAAACTAATAAACCCCACAGGATCACAGCGGAGGCCCCCTGCTAGGGGAAACCAGAATTACTCAGTTTATTGGACACTAAAAGATGACACGTTTCGCATGGCGCTTCAAGTCTGAGGTCCTCAAGCTACAGACAATGGGCTTGATTCACAAAGCGTTGCTAACCTACTTAGCACGTCTAAAGTCTTTAGGCGCGCTAACCAGGGTGCTAAGTAGGTTAGCACCGTTTTTTTCAATTGAGAAATCCGGTGCTAACCTACTTAACACCCTGGTTAGCACGTCTAAAGACTTTAGACATGCTAAGTAGGTTAGCACCGCTTTGTGAATCAAGCCCAATGTATTTTTTGAAACAGTGGGTATGGCGCACAAATGCGCCATCCTTTAGTGTCCAATAAATTGAATAATACTTAATCTCCTTTCTCTACCAAGGTAAGATTGTTTATTTAATACTGCTTCCTAGCTGTTCACAATTTTTTTCCCATCTATCTTGCTATATATTTGATTTTGAGATTTCTTAATTTATACACTTTTTATGAATTTCGGCATAGTTGCCCCTTAATAACACCAGTCCTGCTTGGGCCTCTAACCGTGCAATACAAGAGCGTTACCCACTGTGTCATCAATCTTTCTTTTAGTACCATCTGTATTTAAAATTTAAACATTTTTAAAAAACATTCTGCGTGAAAGTGATCATCCGACTCCAACTCCGATTCCAACTCCTCACTTTAGCAAACCACCAACTCCGACTCCAGGTACGCGAAATGGCTCAGACTCCTCGACTCTGACTCCTTAGTCTAATAATTACCAGGGCTGTGGATTTGGTACAAAAATCTTTCAACCCCCGACTCCGACTCCTCAGTTTATGAAACCTCCGACTCCAGGTACCCAAAATTGCTCTGACTCCTTGACTCCAACTCCGACTCCACAGCCCTGTGAGAAACTAGGATTGAGGGATTATTATTATTTATTGTATGTATAAAGGGTAAACATATTACGCAGAGCTGGACAATAAATACATACTATGATGACAGGCGTAACAAGGTTATACAACATAGGACAAAGTTATACAAGGCAAGCAGGGTTCAACATACATGATCACGCACATTTGGGCTGGTTAGGTAGGTCCAGTAATACAAGTATGAGGCGGTCATAGGAAAGGAGCACACAATCATGTAGAATACACTAGGTAAGGGAATAGCATGCCAAAGGCTTACAATCTAAGGGGGGGGGGGGGGGGTGGACACACTAGTTGAAAGGCTTTTTTGATACTTTTGGTCTCTAAAGAAGAGGCAGTTGCCGTGAAATGGCTGTAAGGCCGGTATCTCTCTCCCTCTCACCTTTTACTGGAATGCTTTTATGCCTATGTGATTGCCATTAAACCCCAAATTGCATGAGTTGGTGCTCCGACTTTTCTTCTTGCTGGGCGTTGCATGAGGATACTTTGTCCATTGATGTGGAGGAGAGATCAGGGCTGTGGTGGTAAATATAAGTGTCGTTGGCCTAAAGGTGGCATTTGTAGCTCAGGAAGGAGATGAGTTTACCAATTGAGGAAGTGTATACTGAGAACAGAACAGGGCCCAGAACATAGCCCTGGGGGACCCCAACTGAGAGGGCGGCAGGGGTTGAGGATGAGCCGTTGGAGGTCGCAGGAGCAGTTTTGTAATAAACAGCAGTCCCCTGGTTGGCAGGCAATTCTAACTCTTTACACTGTTCAGTTTAACAAAACTGCAGCAATTCTGAGCCAATCATTTTTGTTTATATAAACCCGATGGCATCCATATTTCTTAGGCAGTAACATAAAGATCCCTTTTAAGATGATAAACCTTCTGGAAATGCTTCTAAACATGCAGAAAAACGATTCTGAAGATTCAGGTTCAGCACCCGGGGATCGCCATTGAAGCTTTTATTCTTTTATCCCTTTTCTACAGTTAGCAGTTATGATTATTTCATGCTTACTTTAGAATCAAAGCCCTCTCAATCCGTCATAAACGTTCGCAAATTGTTTCTGTTATGATCCTGCATTCAATTTAGCCGAAGTCTGGAGATTTATGTCTGTTGTAATATGAACTCTGAATACATTTGTACCTACACCAGGAATTACTAAAAGATAGGTTCCTGACAGCTTCTGTGACCTTTGCTGGGGGAAAAGTGTGGAGGCACATAATGGAGACTTGACATTTAGGTTGGTTCAACATGAATCACGCAGGGAGCATGTATAATAAAGATGTGAGTCAAGGATCTGCACATTTCCGTACATGTGCTTTCTGACACAAATGATAGGCTCAGTTACAAAAGGCTCCTTGTTGTAGGCCATCCTGGCAGCATCCTGTGTAATTTCTCCTGTTTCCACTTTTCAGAGGATTACAAATCAGAGCTCAGAGAGCAGCTTCCCCTGATTGCTGGCTCAGCAGCCGCGGGTGTCGTCTTCATAGTATCTCTGGTGGCCATCTCCATTGTTTGTAGCAGGTGAGTAGGCTGTACGGTCTTTATATCTTATGACAGCTTTATTTCTGAGGCTGGACGTGTGCAATGCTGAGAGTCAGTGAAGCTGGTGTCAGCATTGCTTGTGATAATAATAATGTATGTAAGGCGTCACAGATCTCACAACACTGCGCTGGCTGAAACAAATAGATGTCTCAGTAAAAGCCCAAATACAGAAATATAAAAAAATATAATAAAAAACAAAACACCCCCTCGCACAGTAGAACGAGAGTACCTGTTGAAAAAAAAATCATTGGAGATGTATCTTTTCTGCTTCTGCTCTAACCAGTCACATGACCAGTGGCATAGCAATAGGGGATGTTGCGACCGCACTGGGCCTCTTTGACCAGAGGGGCCCAACCTTAACCACAATATTACCTCTTCAATTGTGTTATGCTGGTAATGGTCTTTTGTATATATGCTTTGAACAGTGGTAATCAGTAACAAACTATCCCCCACCTCTGCTTACACCTCCCATACGGTGGATGTCCTTGGTAGGTTTTGTTCACATAAATTGTTATGTAGAGAATGCTTGGGGGGCCCAATGTAAAACTGGGGCCCAAAGCTCCTTAGCTACGCCACTGCACATGACCCCCACTGTGAAGGCCCCAGTTTTCTGATCCCGGAAGCAATCATTCAGAACAGGGGATGTTGTGGTCACATGGTGTGGCCGCTGCACTTCTTAGATATATACTATATACTGAGTCTCCTGGTTGTGGGGATCATGACACGGGAAAGGGGTGTGACCGTTAGGGGTCCCCATCACACATTGCAGAATGTGCCCTATGATTTGTAGCTATGCAGTGGCGTAGCAATAGGGGTTGCAGAGGTTGTGACCGCATCAGGGCCCGAGGGGCCCTCCCTCAACCATGGTATTTGCTCTATATTGGTCCTGTGCTGATAATATTCACTTCTATAGATGCTTTGAATGGTAGTAATCATTAACACACTGTTCCCCACCCCCTTTTTGCACCTCTGACACTGTAGTTGCCACTGGCAGGTTTTGGTGCGCTGTATCAACTGTTGTTTATAGAGTGCTTGTGAGCCCCATGTAAAACTTACACCGGGGCCCACAGCTTCTTAGCTACGCCGCTGTAGCTATGCCTTGGCCCCTTGCAATAGAGGACTTTTCATGGGGGCACTAATGTAGATGATAGAAAACAATAAGGTACAAGACACTTCTCCACATGGATGGAAATGCTGATAATTCTTCCCTCCACAGCCGTTCATTAGGGTTTCTCTCGCATTTCTTTCATAATGACTGTACTTGTAGGTTCGCAGGTGGTCTAGAACTGCATTACTCTCAGTATGTATGAAGATTTTTCTTGAGGGACGCTGAATTCAGATATGCATTGGGATTCTGTAGTAAGCCGGCATTAAATACTGTAATTGTAAAGAAATATGTCTCTCTATAGCTTCTGCTTTATTGTTTTCATACTTTTGCCTATTTTTACACAGAGACCCACCCTGTTGTCTATACAATGGACTGTCCTCAGCTCTCTACAGTAGTACAGATAATAGACAGTCCGTGACTCTGCACCAACATTTTTCAAGTTTAGTCTTGTTTTGTATTTCAGAAAGAGAACGTACAGTAAAGAAGCGGTATATAGCGATAAACTACAACACTACAGCACCGGCAGAGGTAAGAACTCAACTCTGTGACAAAACGACTGCAACTGACACTGCCTTATCAGCAAAGCGTTATTAACCTATTAGAAACTTCAATAGAGTAATCACGTTTGAGATAAGTGCTCTGCTTTTGACCTCAGTCGGCAGAACTCGTTGTGCTGTAAATTCTTGGAATGCTTTGATCTCTCTCTACTAGCAGAAAATATAGAAACTATTCTATGCTATTGTCTCACACTGCCCCCTAGTGACAAGAGGCCATAAATACACATTACAACAGTACTAATTAGAAGCATCAAAATGTAACAAATAAGTAATAAAAAAAATGTGCTAAAATAATTTGGCCTGGAGCACTTGCAAGCCATAATTTTGCTGCTAACGGGGTAAAGAGATACAGTATTGACCTATATTAGAATGCATTAAATTATGCAGGATACCCACTTTTATGGTAGTTTTCCCAGTTTCAGCATCAAAAACATTTTGTATGTCTATATATTGCTATATATTGGCATGTAGCCCCTCTCTCCAAGTGATGCTTAGCCTAGGCTGTTTAGCCAGGGGGAATTCTCCTCCCAGAGCATTCTGGGAGACCAGGCATTATTTTTGCCGGCTTTCACTGGATTTTCAGGAACAGACATTCTGCATAGCTGCACCTGACAGTACTAGAGATGTCTCCACCTGTGATACATTTCAACATGTAAATCAGTGTGAAGAAAGATTTACATGGGTGAAATAATTTATAATTGAATATTGTACTAAATGGCCAGTGTAAGTTACCTGGGGCTTCATCCATCTTTAGCACTCCTCTGAAAGCTAGCCGACTCAGCTAATCGCAGGCTACTGCGCATGCACCCCCCCTGCCGCTCGCCTCCTCGCTCGTGCTCCTATGGCTGGGAGTGTTCTGCTCATATACAGTTGCAATTTTTACATACTGCGCTCCTGTCCACGCATGCGGCTAGTCCCACTCATTTATTATTGTGCTTGTTTTCTGCATAGAAAAATGCATTTATACTAAGAACTCTTGTTCATAAATGGGCTAGTTCACACTTGAAAGCGTATTTTGTGCAGTGTTCTGGAGGTGAGCCAATGACAGCCGGGTGCTCACCAAAACTAGGCATACAAGCACACATGGGGCTTGATAAACTGAACTGTGATTAGTGAAATATCACTGCTTATCAAAGATCACACCTTATGAAAAGATATCACACCTTATCAAAGTTAACACACCTTATCAGAGTAGCATAGCGAGCGCTACAAACTTATGCCTGTTAATTGGCAATGTCACTCGTCCTGCCCTGAGCCCCTCGTAGCGCTCGTTATGCTACTCTGATAAGGCATGTTAACTTTGATAAGGTGTGATATCTTTGATAAGGTGTGATATCTTTTCATAAAGTATGATATCTTTTCATGAGGTGTGATTTCTGGGTTATCACAGTTTAGTGAATCAAGCTCCTAGTGTGTAGAAAATGCATGCAGAAAAATGCGTGTGCATAAAACTCAGACAATTGTGACCACTCCCTCAGAGGGCCGCTCCAGATGAACGGAGGAGCGCGGAATGATGGCAAGGGCACAGAAGGACTGAAGGGGGCTGGAAGAAGCCACAGGTGAGCTAAAGTGAACCTGAGGTGAGAGGTATACGGAGGCTGCCATATTTATTTCCTTTTAAGCAATACCAGTTGCCTGGCTATCCTGCTGATGTTCTGCCGTTAATACTTTTAGTCCCTGACCCTGAACAAGCATGAAGCAGATCATGCGTTTCTGACATTATTGTCACAACTGACAAGATTAGCTGCCTGCTTGTTTCTGGTGTTATTCAGACACTACTACAGCCAAATAGATCAGCAGGGCTGCCAGGCAACTGGTATTCTTGAAAGGAAACACATATGGCAGCCTCCATATCACTATCACCTCAGATTCATTTTTAAAGGGAACCTTAATTAATAGGGATATGGATGTTTCATTTTAAACAATACCAATTGCATGGCTGTCCTGCTGATTTCTTTGGCTGCAATAGTGGCTGAATCACAGACCTGAAACAAGCATGCAGCTAATCCAGTCTGACTTCAGCCAGAGCACCTGCTCTGCATGCTTGTTGAGGGGCTGTGGCTAAAAGTATTAAAGACACAGGATGAGCAGGAGAGTCATGCAACTGGTATTATTGTAAAAGGAAAAATCCACATGCTTCTCAGTTTAGGTTCCCTCTAAACTGGCCACTTTTATTTGTCTTTAGGTTCCCTTTAAGGCAGGTTTAAAGCTGGTTTTGATGGGCCTCATCATGTGAATATTATACGTACAGTGCTGTGGTTGGGGTATACAGTTTGACAGGGGTCCATAAATCTGGAGCTGCCCCACAGCCTCTGTGCCCACTAGAATCTAGTGACTAGATAGTATTGTCAAGGCTATATTCTTCCTCCACACTGAGGAACAGTTTCTGCACTGGAGCACCTCAGTGCCAGATAGATCTGCCTTCCTCGTTCTTTACGGTTCTTTCCAAAACTAAATTTCAAAAAAATCTAGAGTTCTACTTTACTCAACAAAAATATTGACATACTAAAAAGATGTAGGAAATCAATGTAAATAAGCTGTAAAGGACAGGAAACTAATTAATAATACAGAACTTCATTTTCTAAAAATATAAAACATATTCCTGTAAGTTTGTCATTTTCTGTTATTTTGATGTCTTCAGATTTCATTTAACCATTTGCTAGAGGGGGGAAAAAAAGCCGGAGCCGTTTTTAGCCAATAAAACAACACCTAAACGAGGAGGTTTACAGAAAGATTTTTAAAGTGAACCAAGCTACATTTTTTTAGCACCCAGGGCATCTCAATAGAACATTAAACATGCATGCCAGCAACGTGGCTCATTATTAAAACAACTTACAATTGACCTCTCCTTTTTACATTTAAAAGTTTAGCAGAGGTCTTTATTATCCTACTTCCCAGGCCTGCCTGACCTCAGACATTTAGGCTGCTTACACACAGGGACGTTACAGGCGCACGTTAGTGCGCCTGTAACGCTCCCCCAACGCACAGCAATGTAACACAAGTGGGCTGTTCACACAGCCCACGTTGCGTTACATGTAACGCTGCACGTTGTCGAAAAAGTGCAGCATGCTACGGCGTTAGAGCGGCTATAGCCGCGTTAGACTGTTTGCACATGCGCAGTGGGGGGGCGAAGAGGAGGCGGGGAGAGCCAGCTACAGTAGCCGCGCACATGGCTACTTAATATTCACTGGCGGCCGCTGATTGGCCGGCGGGACCACGTGATGCGGAGTGTCTCGCTCCGCATCACGTGGTCCCGCCGGCCAATCAGCGCCACTCTGGGAGACCTTATATCAGGGGTCCCAAACTCGCGGCCCGCG
The DNA here is from genome assembly GCF_040937935.1 of Hyperolius riggenbachi. Classification (NCBI taxonomy): domain Eukaryota; kingdom Metazoa; phylum Chordata; class Amphibia; order Anura; family Hyperoliidae; genus Hyperolius; species Hyperolius riggenbachi. Next base: position 116,374,284 of record NC_090649.1, on the reverse strand, counting down.
GGCCATTTGCGGCCCGCGATACAATATTTTGTGGCCCCAGAGCTTGTAGGGGCCCCCAGTGGCTACAAGAGGAAAAAAAAATTTCAAATCGGCCTCATAGTTTTTGAGAAAATCGATTTTAAAGTTGCAAAGGAAAAAAAATACACATTTAAAAACCTGCTGACTTTAATGGTTAATAGCAAATCCACCTTAAATGCTAGAAACCCTAAATTTGCAGGATATGTTAAGGAGATCATTAGGAATAAGAGGAAAAAACAATTTTTCAAAAAGACCTTATAGTTTTTGAGAAAATCGATTTTAAGGTTTCGAAGGAAAATAGTATACTTTTAAATGCGGTAAATGTCACTTTTAGTAGCAAACCTAACGATAGTGTAATTTTACATGTATCAAAAGAAAGAGCAATACATTTCCAGACAGGGTTTCCAGGGGGTCCATACGCAGCCGCAGCGCTTTGGCCAGGGATCGCTATACAGCCGCAATATGGCTGTATGAAGATTCCTGGCATTTTTTTCTATTTCCCCATTTTTTATTTTTTTTTTTATGTTTAGAGTGTGGGAATTTTTTTTAAAATAAATTATGTGGGGTCCCCCCTCCTGAAACTTTTTAACCCCTTGTCCCCCATGCAGGCTGGGGTAACCAGAATGTGGAGCTCCGACCGATTGGGGCTTCACACCCTGACTATACCAGCTGCAAAAAAGGTCCCTTAATGCCGATTTTTGTTCCAGGGTATCTGTTGGGGGGGGGGGGGGGGGGAGGGCAGGTTTATTTTGCTCTAGGGCCCCATTGTTGCTTAAACCGGCCCTGCCTGCCGGCAAAAGAGACATGGAAGCGAACTATATTTGCCCATTTTACCTTATAGTTCGCTTCAGTGCTCCCAAGTAAACCCCCAAATCCCCCGCGCAAACATCCACGACTGCGCTGAGGGGCAGAGCTTCCAGCTGTAGCTCTGCCCCTCCTGACGTCAATCGCCGAATGGATCGCCGCCTCTCCCCCACCCCTCTCTGTGAAGGAAGAGAGAGAGGGGCGGGCAGAGGCGGCGATCCGCCGCGATTGATGTCAGGAGGGGCAGAGCTGAAGCTGAAAGCTCTGCCCCTTCCAGGAAATGCCGGCGGATTGCCCCCCGGGGCGATTTGGGGGCTCTGCAGCCCTCGTTTTGCGGCGGAGACACGTGAACTCCCTTATGCGGCCCAGCCTCATCCTGACTTTGCCTCCTGCGGCCCCCGGGTAAATTGAGTTTGAGACCCCTGCCTTATATGGATAGAGCCGCCTAACGTGGCTCACTCTACCGACCTCTCTTGCAGCACCATACGATGCGTTAGGTGCACGTTATGCGACCTTAACGTGGCACCTAACGCAACGTCTTGGTGTGCAAGTAGCCTTAAGGCAGATAAGGACTGCTGTAATTATTTTATTGCACACATTAGCAAAAGGCTAATCATCAGCAAGTGGAGTGGAGATATTGGTCACTATTATTATTATTGATTTATAAAGTGCCAACATATTCCATGGTGCTGTACAAAGTAGGAAAATAACTGGGTACATAATGATACAGACAATGATATACATCAAATATGGTCACTGGTACAAAATACAGAACTGGTAACAATGACATATGTAACAAGATAAGTAAAATGTATCACAGAGCGCAAGCTATGAAATGAATAACAAATTCTAAGACACAAAAGGGTGAGCGGGCCCTGCCCTTGCAAGCTTAGAAAGAGTTGACAGAAGTCCCAGATGCTATCTTCACACCTTCCCTGTGGATAAATAATGGGCAGCTAGAAGGGGGTGGGGGGGGGGGGGGGGGGACATGGCAGCTCCCATAGCTATCAGAAACCAGGAAAAAAGTGGTGCTTGGTTCCCTTAAATGTTGTGCGCTACCTCTGGTGCACAGTCCTAGTTGTGAGTTCCTAGGCCAAGGCTCCCGCCTCCCATCGCTCAGCGAACGCAGCTGCCAGCTCTCACCTCTGCTGCTGCCTCCAATCACAGGCCCCTGTCACATGTGATGAATCTTGATTTCTTGCTAGAGTTGTCCCTTCATTTATCTGCTAATAGGTTTCCTGTGACAAAGTAAATAATAGCCAGGCTGCAGGTTCCAGGCTGCACCATACGGCTTGTCCCCAATCTGTCAGTCTCCTCACAGAGCATGGCCCACATTCTCACACCAGACTGGCTGGGGAGTTTAGTGTTACATGAGATCAGCTATCACGGCAGGCATTGCTGCATAGCAGCTTTCACTGAAGAGATGAAACCATTGTAAGCAGGACATGAATACGGGTATTGCTTACACTGTTTATACCTTACACAGTTATTGTGTTTGTCCTGAAGGAAATTGCTGATGAGCCAATAAAGCTCTCACCTGTATGTGCCCATTCTCACTGGGGTGATTAGCAGGCGATTACCGCTAATTGCCGCTTCGCTAGTGCTTTTTAAAGTGCTAGTGCAATAGTAATTATATGGCAGTGATCTCACTGCAAAACGCAGTGCTTGCAGCATTTTTCCGCAATTCTGGAGCGATCGCGATTAGAATGCTAAAAAACGCTTATCGCGATGGCTCAAAAATCGCAAGAGTGTACAGTAATTTTACCATGATAATTGCGGTAAAACCACCAGCGCAGAACATAGCGCTAGCATTTTGCGTTTGCCAGTGTGCATGGGCCCTAATGCACCTGTCTGCACACATCCGCTGAATACTATTGGACAATTATTTCTGATCTTTTGAGCACAACTCCAGAAGACAAGAGTATAGGGCCCATGTGCAAATTAACTTTTTCTCCTGAGTTTTCTCCTCCATCTTCTTTTTGAAATAATTTTTCAGCACCCTGCAATTGAAAAAGTACCAAAAAGTAGGTGAGAAGTTACTTCAGAAACAGAGGCGCTTAGTGTTACACTTATCTGGAGCTGTTGTATATTCCGTTTTTACTGCCTGATGAAGCAGGGTTATGCCTGTGAAACGCGTTGCACAATTTCTCGGAGTGTATAAATAAAACTTTTCACTGTTGAAATCAACAGTTTGTTTGTCTGTTTGAGGAGGTAAGTCTACCACTACCTCCTCTTTATTTATGTTTTTAAAAAAATGTATTGGATTTTATTCTTTTGGCGGCTCTGTTACCTCCATACAGAAATTATTTGAGCAATGTCTTGCTTGCTGGTGGTTTAGAAGGCACTTCAATGACAAGTTGTGAAAATATCACCTAGGTAGGATAATAAAAAATTAAAAAAAGTCTGGAGAAAAAGTACATTGCATATGGGCCTAGGGGCCCAATCCAATTCATTTTTTCTCTCAAGTTTTCTCCTTGGTGATATCTTCACACCTATCAATAAAACGTGAATTAGATCGGGTTCTAGGAAGGCTCTTTGTAGAGATATTCTGCTGGGTAGTTTGTTCTGTTGTATTTGGGGGGGGGGGAGGAGTAAGAAGTGTTCACTGCAGGGACCACAAGAGTGGAAAAATAGTGATTAGTTAACGCCAAGCGGCGTGATGCGGCGGCAGCCCCAGAACTGCTCCACGCCGATTGGCATGAACGGCCTTCTACGGGGCTAGCAGGAGAGTGCGCGCACATCGGCACTCAGTCTCCGTTCGGCAATCGCTGATCGGAGACTGTTAGACGGCGGAACCGCTGTCTAATAGGGCTGTACAGCGCTGCGATCTAAGGCAGCGATGTACTGGGGACAGCCGTGCGAAACGACTGTCCCCCTGAGGGACACAAAAGCGATTGGCAGTGATAGACTGAAGCCTATCACAGCCTATTGCTTTGATAGGCTGACGGGGAGGAAGACGGATGATTTTTTTAAAGAAATACACAAATTTTATAAAAAAAAAAGAAAGAAATATTTGGCAAAAAATAAATAAACATTGGGGGAGCGATCAGACCCCACCAACAGAAATCTCTGCTGGTGGGGATCACTTGGTTTTACGGCCCTGCAGCAAGCCCTTAAAGCTGCAGTGGCCTCTTTAGTTAAAAATGGCCTGGTCACTAGGGGAGTTTAACACCGCGGTCCTCAAGTGATTAAAGTGGTATGAATTCCAGCATTTCTTCTTTGCTCTGAAAGATTATTTACAGCATATTATATACTACCAAACCAAAAACAGAAGTTGGAGGAGCACTCATCCATAGGAAGGAACTGTTGTGTGCCCAAGCCTTGGATCCCTGTATCCCAGGGCCGGCCCTAGACTTTTTGCCGCCTGAGGCAAAATTAAAGAAAACGCCCCCCCCCCCCCCCCCCCCCCCGTGGGTGGGGGGGCCACCGAGCTGGAGGGTTAGCGGGCAGGAAGGGGGTATCGGGCCTAGCGGTGGGGAGGGGGTCCCCCCCTTCCTCACCTGGGTCCCCCGATCTGCGCTGCGCGGGGCAACGGGCGGGGATCACTCACCTTTTCCGCATTCCAAAGTGTGCTCCACTGACGTCACTTCCTGCAATGCCGTCCACTTACAATATGGTGGGCGGCGTTGCAGGAAGTGACGTCAGTGGAGTGCTCGCTGGAACGCGGAAGAGGCGAGTGATCCCCGCCCGTTGCCTCTTAATCTAAACACTGGTACTTAACTATTTACAGCTGGAGGGGAGCGCAGATCGGGGGACCCAGGCGAGGGAGGGGGGGTCCAACCCCTATCCCCTCCACTAGGCCCAATACCCCCTTTCTGCCCGCTACTACTCCAGCCCACCCATGGACAGGCGGGTGCCGCCCCCCCCCCCCCCCAGATGTGCCGCCTGAGGCAAATGTTTCACCCCGCCTCATGAGCGGGCCAGCCCTGCTGTATCCTCAGAATCCTCAGTAGTCAAATGTAGAAAGGAGGCTGGCACCACCAGAAGTAGAAAAGTAAAAATTAGCTCTTTATTGATCAGTCATAAAATGACAGCATGGTCAAAAATAAGGCTTTGGCGGTGACAGCCCGCTGTTTCGAGCTGTTATAGCTCTTTCTCAAGCCGAACAGGGCTGTTCGGCTTGAGAAAGAGCTATAACAGCTCGAAACAGCGGGCTGTCGCCGCCAAAGCCTTATTTTTGACCATGCTGTCATTTTATGACTGATCAATAAAGAGATAATTTTTACTTTTCTACTTCTGGTGGTGCCAGCCTCCTTTCTACATTTATATACTACCAAACATTTTTTTTTACTAGAACAGCATTCAACTAGTTAAACACAGGAGTTCCAAGCTCCCTGCAGGGCAAGCAGGTCGCAGTCGAACTGGAGATAACATTATCTTGTGTTTACATAATTGTATCAAGTGAGGAATGTAAACACTTCTCTGACTGTGCAGACACTCCAGAACACAGACAGCTACTCATTTCTGGGTACATTACCATATAAATAAACCATTTATGAATAAAATGCAATGACAGCTCTCAGAGCAAAAAAATATATATATATACTTTGGAAACTTGTAATTTCTAAATGAATAATAATACTTATGCACAAAATCAAATATAACTGTATGGGATATAAAAAGTAGGAAAACATGTTTTATTTAATATTATGTCAGAGTTTTATACCACTGTATGGTGACCCAACCATTTGAGACACCAGGGCCTCGATTCACTAAAGGGTGCTAAGTGTTAGCACGCCAGTGAAAAGGCACTTAGAACGCCAAAACGCAGCTTCACGCGCTAATATGCGCGCAATCGTTTGCACACGCAAAGTTTAAGCGCTGTGCGATGCGCGCGAAACGTCGCACCGTTCGCTCGCAAAATAGCCTGAAAAGCTATTTTACATGCAAACGGTGCGACATTTCGCATGCACCGGTGCAACGTTTTGTGTGCACCGGTGCGACGTTTTGGGCGCACCAACCTAACGCGCGATCAGTAAAAGCTTTGGATGTGCAAACTACTTAGCACCCTAGCTTGCATGTCCAAAGGTTTTAGGCGTGCTGTTAACACCCTTTTGTGAATCAAGCCCCAGATCTGATACATTTACTCGATGCTGCAGATCAAAAAAAGCACTACACTTACTGTATCTTTAATTGTAACAGGATTATAAAGTACATTTGTCTTTTTTATATCAAAAAGTCTGGTATGCCAAGTTAAATTGCTGTATGAATGCACTCTGCCCTTTTGCCCCTATTCCTGTTTCTTTAGCCTCTGAAACACACCAGTCCGTCTTTAGAGCCATCTGTGAACAATACCTCTTGTCTACACAATTTCATTCATCATCCCTGTTTCTGGGAAATTCCAAGTTGCCCATTAATGGTGCAATTTTCATTGTACAATCTCACCACCTCTGTGTAATATGAGGGAGGGGCTACCTAAAGCGTCCAATCAAAGTAAATTCACTCAGTTTACCCTTCTACTACGTAGATTTGATGAGATTGGCCAATCAAGAACGTGGCTGCATAGTGTACTGGTTAAGTGCCCCGTTTCCGACACAGGAGACCTGGGTTCAAATCTCGGCTCTTCCTGTTCAGTAAGCCAGCACCTATTCAGTGAGACAACCTTGGGCAAGACTCCCTAACACTGCCACTGCCTACAGAGTGTGGCTTTGAGTCCACCAGGAGGAATGCATGCTGTAGTTGGTCTGTGTCAAGATTGGGTAACTCATGGGTACCCCCAGCCATGGCAAGAATTTATATGTCAAAATGATGCATGAATGATTGTTCCAGCCCACATCATATAGCTATCTTTAAAAAAAAAAGCAGTATACGATGGTTGCAGATGGCCGATGTACGGCGATGCTCCTTCATTTTGAAAGACCATCATGACGGATCAAATCAGATCAGTTCGATCAATGTCCTTCATGTGTACAGATCTTTAAACGATCTTATCGCTAAAGTCTATGGAACTTTCTCCTACATCCTTCATTTAAAGAGAACCCCAGGTGTGTTCTAAGAATCCTATTAGCACACAGAGGCTGGGTCTGCATATAATGCCCAGCCTCTGCTGCTATACTGTTTCCCCCAGTCTCCCCCCTGCGCTCTGCTTGCCCCCATAAATCAAACGCCGTGCTAGCGACACGCAGCGGGTCGCCAGCAGGGTGTTTGCCTCTGAAGTGTCACTCTCGCCGCTTCCCCGCCTCCTCCATAGCGCTGCTCCCCGCCTGCGTCCCTTCCATCCAATCAGCGGGGAGGGAAGGGACTCAGGCGGGGAACGGCGACATAGTGGAGGCTGGGAAGCGGCGAGAGTGACAAGTGCAGAGGTAAACAGCCTGCTGGCAACACGCTGCATGTCGCCAGCACGGCGTTTGATTTATGGGGGCAAGCAGAGCGCAGGGGGGAGACTGGGGGAAACAGTATAGCAGCAGAGGCTGGGCATTATATGCAGACCCAGCCTCTGTGTGCTAATTGGATTCTTAGAACCCTCCTTGGGTTCTCTTTAACAATCCTATTATCTGTAATCTTTTTTTGATCTGTTGCTGTCATCCACATCCAATTAGAAAAGATTGTTAGTGTAAAGAGCGTGGAAACTTTGTTCATCAGCAGTCTCCAGTGGGTACGGCTTGCAGTGGGTACTTAGCTTTATGGTGCAGACACACATCCAGTTTTGATTGGCCAACCATTGACCAATGTTACCACCTCCATGAGGGCCTACAGATTTTGAATACTATGAACAGATGGGGCAGGTAAGCTCTCATACTACATGGAAGTGGTAAAATTGGCCAGTGGTTGGCCAATCAAAATTGTATGTGTGTACCAAGCTTTAAAATCTGTTTACAAATAATCAAGGGAGCTTTTGAGGCAGATAAACAAATAGGGGAGGGCATCCTGGAGCAATGTAAATGAGGGGAATTCAGACCACACAAAACGGTGTTTAGATTTTTTGTTGTTTTTTCATTTCAGGTACTATGTTTTTATGTTTTGTTTATGTTGTTTACCTGAGGCGGGAGGGGAGCGAAACATAAGTGTGTGTGTGTGGGGGGGGGGGGGGGGGGAATTTGGGACTGGGGCGAACTGGGAAACTGTCCATTAAAAGGTTTGTTTAACATTTCACAAAGCCTATCAAGCTAATACAGGGAATTTGGGTTGCCAGCCTGTGTTTATATGTCATTTGGGCAAATAAATGCATGTCTTATTGGCCAATGTGTTTACAGCAGGTCTGTTAGCTGGAGAAAAGAGCCAAAATCCCTGTCTGTCCTTTCCCCAGAAAGCTTCTTGGCTACAGTCAGGGTAAAAATTAATTAACCCGCTAAGATCAGAAAGATTAACCTCCTTCCCAATGTGTTGCTGTCATCTTGGGCTGTGAAAGAACAAATGATCGAGCTGATACTCAAATGCCAATGACTTCCTGGAAGAAGAACAGAGAACACCAAATTGGATTTTTTTTTTTTTCATAACAAAGTGCATATTATCGACAACACTGAACAGAGAACCTGGGACACAGGGAACAAACCTTCCTTTACCCCGGGACACAATGATGGAGGAGGAGGAGGATAATGGAATGATGATTTCATTAGAAAATGCAGATAAAGCCAGGAGGCCAGGCGAGGACTGATGAGTGATGTGAGACGACAGAAGGGAAGGGAAGATGCCTGTAAAGAGAGAGGGAGAGGGAGGGGCCATGCGGTGATGAGAGCAGAGTAAGGTGAGGAGGGAGAGAAGAGTGATGGCTGTACACAGATACAGAATCACAAGGTAAGATAAACTGGAGGGGGAGCAGACAGAAGATCTAGTGTCATGGCAATATCAAATCTTCATTTCCTCACATGCCTGACAAAGGCTGCCCAAGATTTAATCATGGCCTCTGAAAGATTGTCAGATTCGCAGAAATCATTTTTTATGGATGAGGAAAGGAAGAGGAGCCGGTGGAATCACAGCTTCTGTGCCCGGCACTCGCCTCCGCTGGCCGGCAGGAAGGGGCCGCATTAAAACTTAACGTGCGTCTCGGCTCCCATTATTTTCTAATATATGTGGAAGCCACACTTAGCATCCAGGTGCCTCTGTTTCCTGTCATATTGGAGCACCTACATATGCCTAGGAGTAAAGCTAATACAGCCTATTCAGGCTTAAAGGAAACATGAGGTGAAAATAAAGTGATGAGATAAACCATTGTATCTATCCTCCACCTCCTAAAAATGACTTTTTTTTAATTTTAGATATACCATAGTTTTATATTTTATATTGAAATCTAATTTTAAAGTTTTTATTGTTTCATTGTCTCTGTTCAACGACACATGCATGAAAGTATGCCAGAGCTAAACTCTTTGAACTATAGATGCTTCTTTCTGCTCTCAGATGCCATTTTCTGTTAGAAAAGTGTTTTATAGTTGTAATTCCTTATAAGTGAAGGTTACGCTATAGTCCGTACCCAGTCCCGATCCGGACAGAAACTGCCACTTGCATACCTTAAGTTTAACTACTTCAGGCAGAGAAATAAAAAAAAAGAACACAGCATAGTTATTTGTATGCCATGCACTGTACATACACATGCCTATCTCATCATGTCACATGTAACTTTGTGTATACTTTAAAGATGGGTCTCACTTCTTAAAGACTGGTTGAGTTATTTTTGGCCGCTGGTCAGTTGGGCGCAGGGCAAGCAGAATGACCGCTCACCCTGTTGCTTCTGAATCTCTGGGCGGCGTTTAACGCTATACCTCCTCTGAATTATATCAACTCAGAGAGAGAAGTAATTTGGGGTCCAGCGATCACCGGATCCCCAATTTACCCATGTGCAAGGTGCAAACTATAAAGCCACCTGACGCTACACGGGCGGCGCTGTGTGCCCAGATGACCTGAAATTGGTCTTGGACCAGTACTAAAGAATACCCAAGCATCTTCTGGTTCACATTAAACTACTTGGGTATTCTGTGATACCTTTTTCTGATGTCTTCTGCTGGCCACACAGGTTTGAAAGCAGTCTTCTTAAATGATCAGTTTTTATACAGTCGTAAAGTAATCTAAAGTGACTCTTATGGCCCATACTCACGGGCAACTAAACTGCCTGTCGCTTGCACACGGGAGCGTGTGCGCGACAGGCCAGCGACAGCTCGTCGCCAGGTCCTTCCGCATACACACGGCGGAGGGACCTGGCAACGGAAGCTGTCGCTGTTGTCCCTCCCCCCGCCGGAAGCGCCGTCTATTTGTTATCATGTTGCTGTCGCTAGTCCGCATACTCACGCGGACTAGCGACAGTTGCGGCGGAGTTGCGGCGGCGACTGTTGCCAGGCGATTGAAAGTTTCAATCGCCTGGCGACATCAGCGACGGGCGACAGTTCGGGGTGCGCGCGCGTGCAACGCCGCATACTCACGGGCGATCTGTCGCCGCAACACGCGCGCGCCGCGTGTTGCGGCGACAATTGTAGCCCGTAAGTATGGGCCATAAGGCCTCTTTTCCACAAACTGTTGATAGGCAGTGAAATGCCTCCCAAACTCTCACAACTGCTTACTGCTGCCTGGTTACTGCTCACTGCTGTCTGGTATCTGCTTGTTGAGCACACAGCTCAACAGTCCATGGAAAAGATGCTTTAAACAGTTACAAATAAATGACCCCAAATTGTGTCTCTTAAACATTATTCACTGTGTGTTAAATCGTATTTCTCCTTTACCCTATTTACTCACATTGCCCGTAAGCTACTCACATTGGATACGACCTACTTTGCCTGTCCTTTCAGACCAGCATGTAACAGTACCCTCCCATTTCATGAGGTGGTAACAGTGCCCTCCCATTTCATGAGGTGGTAACAGTGCCCTCCCATTTCATGAGGTGGTAACAGTGCCCTCCCATTTCATGAGGTGGTAACAGTGCCCTTTCATTTCATGAGGTGGTAACAGTGCCCTTCCATTTTATGAGGTGGTAACAGTGCCCTTCCATTTCCTGAGGGGGTAACAGTGCCCTCCCATTTCATGAGGTGGTAACAGTGCCCTTTCATGAGGTGGTAACATTGCCCTTCCATTTTATGAGGTGGTAACAGTGCCCTTCCATTTCCTGAGGGGGTAACAGTGTCCTCCCATTTCATGAGGCGGTAACAGTGCCCTGCAATTTCATGCTTGAGGATCTGGGATGTGTGTCTGAAATCATCTCACACCTAGTTGCTATATATTCTTGGATATGCTTTCTTATGGCTGTTTTTACCTCTCTACTTAGGTGAGGTCTCCCTCACTTTCGGTGTGTGGCCTGGCGGCGATGCAGGTAATTTCGGCGCGCACTCATCTCCGCGCTGCGCCTGACCTGGGCACCGCCATAGACATAATGTTATTATGTCTATGGTCGCGCACCAGTGTAATTCGATCGCCAGACCCAGAATTACTTCTCCTTCTGAGTTGCTACGACTCGGAGGGGGAACAGTATTTAACACTGCCCAAAATTTGTGTGGCTGCAGGGTGAGCCGTCTTTCGGCTCGCCCTGTGCCAAAATCGCAGGCGACGAGTATCCACATGTGACCTGGCGGGTCCTGGGGTCTATTTATTTGCATGTATTGCATTATCTTATCATTTTAGGGTTTTACAGTGGGAAGCAAAAGTTTGGGCAACCTTGTCAATCGTCATGATTTTCCTGTATAAATCGGTGATTGTTACGATAAAAAATGTCAGTTAAATATATCATATAGGAGACACACACAGTGTGCAATAAGTATTTAAATAAAATTAAGCAGGTACATACATTTGGGTACTGTTGTCATTTTATTGCTTCCAAAACCATTAGAACTAATTATTTGAACTCAAATTGGCTTGGTAAGCTCAGTGACCCCTGACCTACATACACAGGTAAATACAATTATGAGAAAGACTATTTAAGGGGGTCAATTTTAAGTTTACCTCCTCTTTAAATGTACTCTGAAGAGTAGCAACATGGGGGTCTCAAAACAACTCTCAAATAACCTGAAGACAAAGATTGTTCACCATCATGGTTTAGGGGAAGGATACAGAAAGCTGTCTCAGAGATTTCAGCTGTCTGTTTCCACAGGTAGGAACATATTGAGAACATGGAAGACCACAGGCTCAGTTCAAGTTAAGGCTCGTAGTGGCAGACCAAGAAAATTTTCAGATAAACAGAAGCGACGAATGGTGAGAACAGTCAGAGTCAACCTACAGACCAGCACCAAAGGCCTACAACATCATCTTGCTGCAGATGGAGTCAATGTGCATCGTTCAACCATTGGCACACTTTACACAAAGAGATGCTGTATGCGAGAATGATACAGAGGAAGCATTTCTCCACCCACAGCACAAACAGAGCCACTTGAGGTATGCTAAAGCACATTTGGACAAGCCAGCTTCATTTTGGAATAAGGTGTTGTGGACTGATGAAACTAATATTGAGTTATTGGGGTGTTATGCATGGTGGAAAAAGAACACAGCATTCCAAGAAAAAGACCTGCTACCTACAGTAAAATATGGTGGTGGTTCCATCATGCTGTGGGGCTGTGCGGCCAGTGCAGGAACTCGGGAATCTTGTCAAAGTTGAGGGAAGCATGGATTCCACTCAATATCAGCAGATTCTGGAGACGAATGTCCAGGAATCAGTGGCAAAGCTGCTGCTGCGCCGGGGCTGGATCTTTCAACAAGTCGATGACTCTAAACACTGCTCAAAATCCACTAAGGCATTCATGCAGAGGAACAAGTACAATGTTCTGGAATAGCCATCTTAGTCCCCAGACCTGAATATAATTGAAAATCTGTGGTGTGAGTTAGAGAGCTGTCCATGCTCAGAAGCCATAAAACCTGAGATGTTTTGTAATGAGGAATAGTCCAAAATACCTTCAATCAGAATCCAGACTCTCATTAGAACCTACAGGAAGCATTTAGAGTCTGTAATTTCTGCAATAGGAGGATCTACTAAATATTGATTTAATTTATTTTTTTGGTGCCCAAATTGATGCACCTGCCTAATTTTGTTTAAACAATTATTGCACACTTTCTGTAAGTCCAATAAACTTCATTTCACTTCTCAAATATTACTGTGTGTGTCTCCTATATGATATATTTAACTGACATTTTTTATCGAAACAACCAACAATTTATACAGGAAAATCATGATAATTAACAAGGTTGCCCAAACTTTTGCACCCCACTGTATATGCTAGCATGTCACATATTCATAGAAGCTTTTGAGATTTACCTCATGTATTCTTTTTAATTGCTAAATTCTTGACATAATTTGTATTCTTGTTCTGTTGTCATTTTGAACCTTTTTTTTAATCAATAAAGCTGACGTGTTAAGTAAACAACACAAAAAAAAGAGAGAAAATTATCAACGCACTTTCAAATTATGTTTTCTATGATTTTTTTTTAGGCTCCCCGGGAATGAAGATTTACATTGACCCCTTCACTTATGAAGACCCCAATGAAGCTGTGAGAGAATTTGCTAAGGAGATTGATGTCTCCTTTGTGAAGATTGAAGAAGTAATCGGGGCAGGTAGGAATTCAGTGCACACACCCTCCCTATCATTAAAGCGGAATATAACCCTGCATTTCAACTTTGCTCTAAAACATTATTTACAGCATATTATATGCAACCAGCATTTATTTTTTTACTAGACCAGCATTGGAAGGGTTAAACACAGAGGTTTAAAGTTCCGTGGAGAGATATGCAGAAGTTCAGATAGATACATTTAACTAAATAGAATGTAACAAGTGATAAATGTTACACACTCTTTGGCTGTCCTCCAGCTCCTTCTCAGTCAGAGAGAGTGAGTCACATTCCACACTTGGATACATTTATGGAAACAAAATATATCTATGTAAGCTTCAGATGGGTCTGCAGTTCTCTCCAGGAACTTTAAAGCTCTGTGTAACCCTTCCAAAGCTAGTCTAGTAAAAAAAAAAATGCTGGTTGCATATAATATACTGTAAATAATGTTTTAGAGCAAAGTTGAAATACAGGGTTATATTCCGCTTTAAATGTAAATGGCCTCAGTTGACTAAGAATTACCACATTTGGTAATGCAGAACACAGCTGATTTTACCATTCACCTTGCGAAATGCCAATTAACTAAACCTACTACCGCACTCAAAAGTAAAATTACCGAATAGTTAGATAAATTACTGACTTGTGCGTTAAATACCTCAAGACATGACAAGAAATCGCAATTCACAAGGATTAAAGCATTTGGTAAATCAAATAAAAGTGTTCAGTATTTATCCTCCAGCTTTGACCAGCCGGTAACTCCATAGCCATGCGGTAAAAGTTGACAGATGTAGCAGACAGCCAATTGGGAGAGCCAGACCGCCAATAGGGAGAGTCGCACAGCCCTGATTCTCACCCCATTTGATCCGATACTCTGGCGGACGGGACTTCAGAACGGCAGAGCAGGAGAAGGAGACATTTAAAAAGATGTTTCCGTATCCCTTTAGATGTGCATATCTGTATACTGATACATAGAAGAGCTCTCTCTAGTTAGCATAGATGTACATCTAAAGGGATGCCGTGGATGCACTGTACAGACTTGTAAGACAAGACTGATAGCTTGCTACCTGACCTGCTCAACAGCTGGTGAGACTACCAAGCACTTGTTGAATTGAAGCATGTTTTTCGGTAAATTACCAAACTTATACTGCATGCAAAGAAATCTTAGTGATTTTAGATAAAAGTGTAAAATACTGAATGCTGTATTTTACCGACCTAAATTATTTCACTGAACTGTCTTTAGTTAGTTGAGGCCAATGTGTCTTTTTTTCCTGTTGCATAGAAGGTGACCATATGTGGAAAACAAGTCACTAAATGACATACTTAAACTACCAGAAAAAGTAATGCTTCTGGTGTTGCCTTGGTACTTGCATACTTTAAAATACCCAGACGTGATATCTAGTGTCAGTTGTGCCAGGGCTTCTGTTATTTGTTCAGATCTTCCCAAGACAACTCCTAGTTGATAATTTTCTGCAAGAATGAAGATATTCTCAACAAATGTCACGATGGGGGGAGGAGGAGGGAGGGGGGTGTACATATTGTCATGTGACATATGCCCAGCAGCCCAGGGCACCCCCTTCAATACCAAACACACGGGGGACACTAAAGTGCCGCAAGGAAGGAAAAAAGGCAGTTAAAGGAAGTATTCAATTTAAATTAACAATCACCTTGTAATAATGCCCTCAGGCACTTATGTTGTGTGCCTGGAGGTTCAATGTAAAGCAGCATGTTTGTATGGCAGTGGCAAGAATGTAATAAATATATATTTAGGAGAAAAGTGCTGGACAAATTGCAATTATAATTTTTAATATAATCAAATGGGAAACATGGAATCAGCAGAGAATGATCTGGATACAGCATTCAGAGTTCAGTGACAATAAACTTATGAAACATGAGGCTGGATTTAGTGTAAAAGGGTTGTGTGCTAGTTAGGGAGGATCAAAGAGATGCACATTCTTCCGAGTTGATGCAAATTTTTATGCAAATGTATGCAGTTTGAAAATTGACCAAACCCAGATTTAAACTGATTGGTCCTTTTTCAAGATGCATATATTTGCATAGAAATTTGCATAATTTTGGAAGTGTTTGCATCTCATTGATCATCCCTAGTGCTAGTATAATGTCCATCAAGAATAACATGGCTGTTTGTGTGTCGCAGGAGAGTTTGGGGAGGTGTACAAAGGCCGTCTGAAGCTCCCTGGGAAGAGAGAAATCTATGTCGCCATTAAAACTCTTAAAGCGGGATATTCTGAAAAGCAAAGGCGGGACTTCCTGAGTGAGGCCAGCATTATGGGCCAGTTCGATCATCCCAACATCATCCGACTAGAAGGTGTGGTGACCAAGAGCCGACCAGTGATGATCATCACAGAGTTCATGGAGAACGGGGCACTGGACTCCTTCCTGAGGGTGAGATACCACTTCATCCTCTTCTTCCTATTCCACTTCAGTACCTTATTTTCAGAAATTCTTCATTCAGGTACTGATGTATCCTTCTGCGCAATTTTTTTTATAGTATCCCTAGATACTTCTCCTGCTGGAGAAGCATACTAAAGGATGCTTGAAAACGATTTCTCTAACAAATCTGGCTACAGAGTACAACAGGCCAAGGAGATAATCCTTCCAGCGCAAAAATACTGAGTATTGATCAATAAATCATATTTGAATCAAAAATCTGACCTTAAAGTAAACCTGAAGTGTTTAGAAAATAAAAAAACAGATACTTACCTAAGGAGGAAGAAGACTCTGGGTCCTATAGAGCCTTCCCGTTTCTCTCCTGGTCCCCTCATTCCAGTGCTTTCTTCCCTATTAGCAGTCTCTGTCCGATGGGTCGGAGACTGCTCTCTTCTGCCACGGGAAGTCTTCGGGAGCCCGAGTTCTCCAAAAGACGGGCAGCTACGTAGTGGCCATGTGCAACCACTCGTGCATGCGCAGTATGGAGCTGCCCATCTCCAGGAGCACTGGGATTCCTAAAGACGTCTGTAACTTCCAGCGGCGGGAGATTTGAACTGGGTAGTCGGCACTGAAATGAGGGGACCGTGAGGGCTCAAAAGGACCCAGAGCTTTCCCCCTCCTTAGGTAAGTATCTTTTTTTATTTTAAATAAACTTCAGGTTTGCTTCAAGGTACCAATTACCTGTACATCTACATAAGTCTACAGAATCTATAGAATCTACATAAGTTGTGCCTGTACACACCTACCCACTGCTTCTCATGGTAAATCCAGGCCTGACTATGAAGTAGATTAGTAGACTCCCTTGTGCAATCCACTGATCTATTTCATTGTCAGGCCTGGATTTACCATGAGAAGCAGTGGGTTGGTGTGTACAGGCATGACTTTTGTAGGTTCTTACCTAGAGGTTCCACTATTGGAGGGGTGTCTGTCCCCAGGGCCCTTGACTAAGCTAAGCACAGAGCTATGTTCATGCTGGATCCACATTCATATCTCTGTGCATTGTCTGTTCTTATCCTCATTCCTCCCAGTCTTCGTAATCACTCCTTAAAAAAAATGACTTTTATGTCAATTCAAAAATTCAGACAGGAAGAGGCAGGCTTGCTTGGATGCTCCCTCCTATCACCCTCACATTCCCTCCTCTCCCTCCTCTGAAGGGGAGTGATTGGGGCAGGGGAGAGAAAGGAATGAGAAGGTGATGGGAAGGAACATCACCACAGGCCTGCCTCTTCCTGTCTGAAAATCTGACTTTAGCCAATAGTCAATTTGTTTTGAGGAGTAATTTACAGGGACCAGAGGAGCAGGGAGAGGAATGGACAATGCACAACGGTATGTGGATCCAGCATGAAAATATATCTGTGTTTACCTTAGGTTCCTTGGTTCAGGTGTACTTCAATTTTGGGATCTGATAAGGCTGACTATATTGGTGTAGACAGGTGTCCAAAGTCTGGCCTGAGTGCCAAACGTGGCCTACTGAGCATTTTCCAGTGGCCCCCAAAGCTCTTGTGTGATTTTAATTGCATGCAGCCCTCAGGCCGTTGCTGTGGCACCACATGCATCATTGTTTAGGACCAACCTGTGTCATCCCTCTTCCTCCCTCTCAACTCTCCTGAAGTCCCATAGGAATGAATATAAATCTACAAAGAAATGGCCTCCAGAGTGTATACTAAATGTCAGCCATTTTTTATAGTCCTATAGTGATCTCTATGGGACTATGGAAAATGCCTTCAGAAGTCCCTGTGGGGAGGGAATATGAACAAAGTCATGGGCCTGGACTTGATGACTGAAGGGCAGCCAATTATGCCAGCAGCAGCCACTCATTAGCTGATGCCGCTGCACACTGAAGGGGAAATGCTGACTGCACACATGGTAGATAATTTATTTCCTTTGAAAATGTTTTATTTGACAAGACTATAATAGGCACACTGTACCTAGAGGCCATCAGAAAAAAAAATTGTGTTTAATTTCTTTAGTTCGGCCCCTAGCTATCTAAAGACCGGTGATATGTCCTTTGGTCCTAAGACCGGTGGTATGTCCCCTAGTCCAAAAAGTTTGGACTTCCCTGACTTAGGGGTAATTTTTTTTAGATGAAGGCTTTTTATAAGTTGCTGTAAACAACATGGATGTCACCCGTTTTTCACCGATGGTTCCCACATTTCTCAGCTAAGTGATAAGCGGTGCCAGGCTGAGCGGCAAGCAGGGGCGTAGCAATAGGGGGTGCAGAGGTAGCGACCGCATCGGGGCCCTTGGGCCAGAGGGGCCCTGAAGGGCTCTCCCTCAACCACAGTATTAGCTCTCTATTGATCCTATGCTGGTAATTATCACTTCTATAGATGCTTTTATTAGTAGTTATCATTAACAAACTGCTCCCCATCCCCTTCTTGCACCTCTGACACTGTGGCTGTCCTTGGCAGGTTTTGGTGTGCCGTATCAATTGTTATGTATGGAGCGCTTGGGGGGCCCCATATAAACCTTGCATCGGGGCCCACAGCTCCTTAGCTACGCCACTGGCGGCAAGAATAGTATTCTAATTTTTAAGGAAATTGGAAATACATATTGCATAGCCAAATGCACAGGCATCTATCTAACTGCAGCAGGGGCGCAGACAGTGCCTATTTCATCTATTTTTATTTACTCTGGAGGTCTCATTTGCATAGATAAGGCAGCTGCTGTTTAACGTAATAGGTGAACATTTTCATATGTGCCTTCGACTAGCTGGAAAAATTAAAACCGCTGTATTTTTGTAATCTTTGTCTTCTCCTCTTTGGCACATTAATATACAGCCGTGCTCAGACAGGCATACATGCATAGTGAGTGTGCCGGCCTATATTGATGAAGTTGTCTGGAGACACTCTGCAGTGTGATTTTGAAGATGGAGTACCAGCCAAATGCTGGCTGCAGATGACCTAAAAAAATCTAATTTCAGCCTCGGATAAAAATAGGGACATTAATTGGAGCCTTGGTTCCTCCTGAAAGTAGGTTATAAGATCCAATCCTCAGGGGCCTCCCATGTCTGAGAAGCAGAGTGGCGCTCAGCTTGGTTTGTGGTTCACCTGTACAGAACACAGAGAAGCTCGCGTGTCGGAGGAGACATTAATATGTCTCGGCTGCTCTCTCTCTACAAGCTGGTGTCTCTGTTAGAATTTCCTGTTCATGCCATCATGTTTTTCCTCCAGGCACAATGGTCTTTTCTAATAGCTTCTGAACTGAGAGCCCCTGCCTGGGTATCGTGTATTCCTACCTGTGGCAATTAGTGAAAAAGAGTCTATCTTTAGGAGATGAGTGTCTCATAACCATTTCTGGTCCAGGAAGGTGATCCTCATAAGTCAGTGATGCCTAGAGGCAGGCCTGGCACACCATTCCATAGGGGATATAACTGAACAGAGGCAGGCCTGTCTCATTATTCCATAGGGGATATAACTGAACAGAGGCAGGCCTGGCACACCATTCCATAGGGGATATAACTGAACAGAGGCAGGCCTGTCTCATTATTCCATAGGGGATGTAACTGAACAGAGGCAGGCCTGGCTCACCATTCCATAGGGGATGTAACTGAACAGAGGCAGGCCTGTCTCATTATTCCATAGGGGATGTAACTGAACAGAGGCAGGCCTGGCTCACCATTCCATAAGGGATGTAACTGAACAGAGGCAGGCCTGGCTCACCATTCCATAGGGGATGTAACTGAACAGAGGCAGGCCTGTCTCATTATTCCATAGGGGATGTAACTGAACAGAGGCAGGCCTGGCTCACCATTCCATAAGGGATGTAACTGAACAGAGGCAGGCCTGTCTCATTATTCCATAGGGGATATAACACCATTCTATAGGGGATATAACTGAACAGAGTCTCATGAAAGTCTGAGAACCAGTCTTTATGTCAGTTTGTGTGTGTGGGTAATGTGTGTGTGTGTGTGTGTGCGTGCGTGCGTGCGTGCGTGCGTGCGTGCGTGCATGTGTGATGTGTAATGTGTATGTGCGGGTAATGTGTGTGTGGGTAGTGTGTTTGTGTGTGGTTAATGCGTGTGTGTGTGTGTGTCATGTGTAATGTGTGTGTGTGTGTGTGTGTGTGTGTGTGTGTGTGTCATGTGTAATGTGTAATGTGTATGTGTGGGTAATGTGTGTGTGTGGGCAATGTGTATGTGTGGGTAATGTATGTATGTGTGTGTATGTGTGGGTAATGTGTATGTGTGGGTACTGTGTGTGTGGGTAATGTGTATGTGTGGGTAATGTGTGTATGTGTGGGTAATGTGTGTATGTGTGGGTAATGTGTGTATGTGTGGGTAATGTGTGCAGAATGAAAATATTTTATTCTGTAGAGTTCTTATCTTAATTCAACCTATTAAGAGTCTTGTCTCATTTCCTAGAGCTGGTAGTCATTATATTTAATTAACATGCAAATACACTGCACACTCATGTGATGGCATTCATTATCAGCATACAGTCAGTCAGACATTTGGCAGGGCAGCAGCTGCTGTTGCCTCGCTATGCCTGACAGAGCGGACTGTCAAAGTTATCATCAGACAAAGTAAACAGACATGTATAAATCTTTCATGAGACTCTACTTGATGAAAGTGTAACTGCAGCTCACACTTTCCCTCTTCCTTTTGCATAGTGGGAGGAAGTGTTTACACATCTGTGAAACTTGAATTAAAGCGGACCTGAACTAAGAACATGCTCTCTACTCTAAAAGATAAGCAACAGCATAATAACCTTTAAAGAAAAAACATTTCTTTGTTACAGCTGATACAAAACCTGCAATACATCTGCAGTGTGTCTACTTCCTGCTTTCATGGAAGCAGACATAGGGTTAACATCCTGTGTTTACAAATTAGCTGCACTGCTGAGGCAGCCAGCTGACACAGATGAGAGATCAAATTACAGTTGTGCTTAGTCACAGATGAGGGTGGAATTAGACAGGCTAAACTCTCTAAATACATATAGGGTGCATTTCTCTATGGTTTCCTTCTGTCTTGTGCAAGAGTTCAGGTCCACTTTAATAATGAAAGGCTACTTATACAGTAGTGATAACTGAATGGCCATACAATAAGTAGGTCCAGAGATACTGGTTAAGAGATGTGCAGATCTGGACTTTTCCTGTAAAGTCACTCAGAGCCCCTCCTCTTTGACCTGCAACGCCTTCCTATTCATTCCATATAAAATGAGCATCTTCGCTGACCAATAGGAATTCCCTGGAGCTGGACTCACTTTATTTTCACATTCATCTTCAAGAGATTTCAGCAGTTGGTAGCTATTAACGATACAATCCCCTGGACGATCAATTGTCTGATTCGATTGTTATGATTCTATTAGATTAAGGCTGGAATCCACTAGTGCGAATCCCTAAATGCTCAGCTAATGAGCGTTTCTGCAATGTAAAGTATATAAACGCTGGCGTAATCGCTCATGAATCGCTAAACAGAGTGATTTCGCTAGCGTTTTTTAAATTACTGCATACTGTAAAAAAAAAAAAAAATTAATTGAAAGGACCAATCAGAATTAAAAGCACTAATCGCAAATCGCTACACAATCGCTGGCAAAATGCTTACACGTTTTAAAATCACTAACAAAATCGCCAGAAAACGCTTATTAAAAACGCTAGCGATTGTGATTACTGATAGCGCTTTGTAGTGGGTTCCAGGCCTCATGCAATCAGTTGGTTTTTTTTGGATGGATTCCATCAATCTGACTGGTTTGGTTAGCAGTTTCTTCTTCCAATAGTGGCCCCAAGTGATTGTTTTGCAATCTATCAAAATTATCAAATTGGATAATCGATCATCTGTGTGTGTATATTGTTAATGGCCACCTTTAAGCTACCTTTAGATTTTCACTGTTAAACTAGGACAACACATCTTTTTACTATCACCTGGCGGGGATCAGGAAACAATCCCTTAGCAACAGTTCAGAGCCTGGTGATGTGCAGACGAAGGCTAGCGATTGGTCTTGTTGCTATGTGGGTGGGCGGAGGAACAACTAGCAGTGCACAATGAACCAGACTCCCTGGGGTGGGGGAAACAATGTGATCTGGGCTAGTCAGGCGTTGTTAAGAATCCATCATGATGGATCCTTAAAGGACCACTACTGCAAAAATTGTAGAATTTAAAATACATTAAAACACATACAAATAAGAAGTACGTTTCTTCCGAAGTAAAATGAGCCAGAAACTACTTTTCTCCTATCTTGCTGTCACCTTCAGTAGGTAGTAGAAATCTGACAGAACCGTCAGGCTTTGGACTAAGCCATCTCCTGGGAGTTTCTCAGGGTTTTCTTTATTTTCAAAAACCATTAGTGAATGGCATTCGCTCTGTCCAACTGCTAGAAAAGTGTGCAGCGAGCAGGGAAGCTGGTCAGCGTCTTTGTATAAATCCTTTTCAAGGGGTGTCTATATAAAGGATAAAGGCCATGCTGAGATCCCCTATGATGAGATGGACTAAACCAAAACCTGTTGGTTATGTCAGATTTCTACTACCTGTTGTAAGTGACAGCAAGATGGGGGGAAAGTAATGTATGGCTCATTTTAATGTGGAAGCAACGTACTTCTTCTTTAAATGTATTTACATGCATTTTAAATTTTACAGTTTTCTGTGATAGTGGTCCTTTAAGCACAGTTGGGCAGCTGCTGCACACACATTAGATCAGGGCTGCCTATCAGGGAGATTGCGATATAACAGTAGATCACAAAGGACTTCTGGGTAGATCCAGCACCCCCCACCTGATGTCGTACTCTCTCTATGACTTGGATCAGCTTAGTGCGATTCCTTGTCCTGAAGTATTGCACAGCTTGCAGAAAATTTTGATGATACAACGAGGGGAGCCATACATTTAGAAGAACCATGTGCTTCCACTAATTACGATATTGTCAGACACTGAACATGATATTGTGACTCTGTATGACTGAGCACTGTTCTGTTTGGCTTACTTTATGATATGCATCTAATTGACTGGTGACTTGTGGTAATCTGGACTGCCGTTGTGCATGTGCTGTGGTTGTGGCTTGCCTCTGTAGGTAGATTCTACATGGCAGTGGTAGATCAGTAGATCATTATCATTTTGTAATTTTCGAAGTAGCTCCCAAGCTGAAAAAGTGTGGGCACCTCTGCACTAGATGATCAAATTATCCTTGGCCGAAATGGTCGCAATCAGATGCTTCAGCCAAGATATCTAGTGTGAGAACGTAGCTTTAGAGCATTGCTGGAAACTTGTTTTTGATCTCGTACGGAAATCTAGTGTCTGTACAGCTGTCCACAGACATGATGGAGGCTGGGTGCACATATAGCAGAAACGCTAGCGTAGCGGGAAACGCTGCGTTGTATGCAGCAATGTTAGTCCATGGGACGCAGAAGAAGCTGCGTTTCACTGGGTTTGTATAGTATGCGTTCTGCAGACCCTGGTAGTATTGCATAATATGCAGGCTGGCTGCCAAAACAATAACAACAATAACAATAATATTTATATAGCGCTTTTCTCCCTGGGGACTCAAAGCGCTGTGACCCTGCATTATGCAGTCTCAAAGGCTAGGGAAAAGAGGTGAGTTTTTAGCCTTTTTTTAAAGCTGTCCAGAGAGGGAGCCTCTCGTACTGATTGTGGAAGTGAGTTCCATAGAGTAGGGGCTGCGTAGGAAAAGGCCCGGGCACCAAATGTTAAGTGTATCCTGGGAATAATCAGCTTCATCTTGTTGGCAGAGCAGAGGGTGCGTGGAGGGGCATACAGTTCCAATAGATCCGCTATGTATTTGGGTCCCATGTGGTGTAGAGCCTTGAATGTCAGCAGGCAGATCTTAAAATTGATTCTCCATTTTACTGGCAACCAGTGAAGAGTTTGCAGTACTGGGGTGATGTGTGAGCTGCGGGGGGCATTGGCTAGGAGTCTGGCTGCAGCATTCTGTACTAGCTGTAAGGGGCGCAGAACTTTTTCTGTAGATCCGATGAACAGGGTGTTGCAGTAGTCTAGGCGGGAGGATACAAATGCATGAACCAGGGCAGGTAGGTCTTCAGCTGGGATAAGGTGTTTGATTTTCGCTATATTTCTTAGATGGAAGAAGGAAGACTTGACGACAGCTGATATCTCCTGTTTGAGTTTTAGATTTCCATCCAGGATCACCCCAAGGTTTCGCACAGAGTCTTTATACTGTACAGTATCTCCCCCAATTGCTAGTTTGAGGTGGTGAGCGTTTTGCACTTTATCCATCATGTGTGGACCACCTACCACCAACACCTCTGTTTTGTCAGAGTTCAGCCTCAGCCAGCTGGTGTTCATCCAATTTTGTAAATCCACTAGACACGCATTTATGGATGCTGATGGGTCTTGGGTGCCAGGCTTGAAGGACAGATACAGTTGTGTGTCATCTGCATAACAATGGTATCCTAGGCCATAGTTCTGGATTATTTTGCCCAGTGGGAGCATCTAGACTGCAAAGAATAATGGTGATAGTACAGAACCCTGTGGAACTCCATAGGGAAGTGGCACTGGATTAGAGTAGTGAGTGCCCAGACATACTTGCTGTGTCCTGCCAGATAGGAAGGTCTGAAACCAGCTAAGAACAGTACCCCTTAGGCCACAGTAACTCTTCAGTCGCTGGATTAGTATTTCATGATCCACAGTATCAAATGCTGCAGACAAGTCAAGAAGAATCAAAATTGAGCAATCACCCTTGTCCCTTGCAGTAAGTAGATCATTCATTACTCGGACTAATGCTGTTTCAGTGCTGTGCCTTTTGCTGAAAAGTATCAAAGATGTTGTTATCTGTAAGCCTGGCTTCCAGCTGGTTGGCGACTACTTTCTCGATAACTTTTGATAGGAATGGTAAGTTCGCAACAGGTCTGTAGTTGGTTACAGAATCAGGATCTAGTGATGGTTTCTTCAAGAGGGGTTTTATGATTGCTTTCTTTAGTTCTTCTGGGAAAAGTCCACTTTGCAAGGAGCACTGAGTGATTTTGTGAAGTGCTGGCCTGATCAGCTCTGGGCACTGCATTAAGGATCCAGTTGGGCCAGGATCCAGGTCGCAGGTAGTGGGGTGGAGACTTTGAATGAGAATTCCAAAATCTTCTTCACTCAGAGGGCCATATGCAATTCACTTTTTCACCTGAGTTTTCTCCTAGGAGATAATTTTTCATCTTCAATTTAAAATAACTTTCCGGCACTTTTCAACTAAAAAAGTACCAAAAAGTACTTGAGAAAGTACTATTAAAATTATTTTGAGTATTTTCTTGCTTGCTGGTGGCTTAAAAGGCATTTTATTGACAAGTTAAAAAAGTATCACCTAGGAGAAAACTCAGGTGAAAAAGTGAATTGCATATGGGCCAGAGTGTCAAAGACTTGCCATGGTGGTACGGTAGTAGGCAGATGCAAAGTCCAGTGGTCAATTGATGTTGGTGTAATGCTGGCACGGATGGTAGACACCTTGTTTGTGAAGAAGGCAGAGAATTCTTCACACCTTTCCCTGGAGTATGTGGTTGGGGCTTTTAGGCAGGAAGGATTGCAGAGTGATTCCACTGTGTGGAAAAGTTGACCAGCTCTGTTGTTGGCTGTAGATATTTTGTGCGAGATAAAGTCTAATTTTTTCTTTATTATTACTTGTTGGTATTGTCTGAGGTGTTGAACTAGGCTAGATTTGTGCTCCTCAGTCCCTGATTTACGCCACTGTCTTTCTAGTCTGCGCCCTTTCTTTTTTAGATCCATGATGGTTTTGTCAAACCAATTAGCTTTCTGCTTTTTGGTTGCTGATTTAGTGCGCCATGGGGCAATACTGTCAAGTGTTTCATATATCGTGGTGTTGTACTGGGTTACTAGAGTGTTTGGGTCCATTTGACTGTGGAGCAGATTTGTAAAATCCAGGTTGGCAGTTATCCTCTCCGGAGTTAATTTATTCAGGGGACGGATTTTGATTGTTTCTTTAGGGAGCTGCTTGATAGGGTGATGTTCAATAGTAAACTGAAGGCACATCATGAAAGTCTATGGTAACGCACTGCGTTTTTCATGCGTTTTTTAATGTTTTTAATTAAAAAGTAAACATCTCTGATGTGTTTCCACTTCCTGTTGTCTTCCTAGTGATTTGCATAAATTTAAAGGAAAAAAAGCATACAAAATATAGAAGCATTTTCCATTAGCGACCTGCAAAATGCATTAAAACACACACAAAACGCATGAAAAACGGCTATGCGTAAAAAATTGCACCGCAAAACACACCAAAAACGCAATAGCTAATCGCAAACGCACCATCCTAAAACACTACTTTTTCACGCTGTGTCATATGTGAATCCAGCCTTAGTGATCTGTTATGATGGGTCACTGAATGATGTACAAACAAGTGGTGCTTCCCGCAGCAGCTGCCATTCTTCCAACTACCGCTAGTCGCCCCCTCCCTTCCATAGAGCAGTGCTGTTGCTGAGCAGTGTGTTTGTAAAGCCTGGCACACACTTTCAATTATGAATAGCCAATCACTGACCAATTTTACCACCTCTCTGTAGGATGAGAGTCAACAGATATCGAATAGGGATGATCAAAGATGTGCAAATTCTTCCGAGTTGATGCAAATAACACATTTATGCACATTTTTATGCAGGTTAAAATTGATTGGTCCTTTTTCAAGCTGCATATATTTGCATAAAAATTTGCATCATTTCGGTAGTATTTGCATCTCACTGGTCATCCCTAATATTGAATATTATGAGCAGATTGTGTAGGGAAACTCTCATACTACATGGGGGTGGTAAAATTGGTCAGTGATTGGCCAATCCTAATTGAAAGTGCGTAGCAGGCTTAAGCTATTGTTCCTAAATCTGTCATATAGAATGATCAGCAACAATCGTTCTGATTGAGAATCGTTGCCTTGCCCATCTGTTCATAGCATCAATGCAAGAACTACTGATTGTTTGACGTGCAGTTTTCATAGACAATAACCTCTGGCTGTGCATTACTTTTTATCGTATAATCACCTCCTATTGTCCAGGTTAAAAACCTGAGCATAGATCTGTCACAGATTATTTCAAGTTCATTGAATGCCTCCCCCCCTTCTGCTAATGGCTATATTATGACTTTGGTTACCAAGCCATTAATATTCCATCACGTAGCCTGCATGCTCTGCCTTATACAGTACCTCACAAAGGAGCATGCGGTGAATACAACGAGCTTGGCTTATTGGCTTGTGTTCTGCACACAGCTGTAGTATAGCAGCTCTTCTGTTTTTTTCCTGTTTACGAGCTGAATGTAAAGTCCTTGGTGTTTTATGATGCAGAAATAAAGGATAATACCTGAACAGGGTTTTTCAGGACTTGGAATGTTTACTGAACTTTTATGCGAGGCAGACAAAGTTATTCTATTCAGAATAAAGGTGATTAGATTAAACTGTTCCAGAAGAACATTTTGTAATATAACAAGGGCAGCTTGTACTTTCAGCAGTCATACCGGGTAGCCGTTTAAAAGGCGACTCCGCTTTAGTATAAGAAGCTGTGTAACATATATCATCACTCTGCAAAGGCTTTAGTCTGCAGCTGCCATATGTTTTTTTTAGAAAACTTGCTAGAAATCATGGCAGCAGTGTATGGCTTAGTGATAAAGATACCCAGAATCCGCTTGCACACGCCCTATTGGACGCGTTGCATGCCTCACTACGTGCACCTCCTCCCTCCGTAGTGAGGCTTGCAACGCGTCCTTTTGCTGTTTGGAGCGCAGGCAGGACGGGGGAATTATGGGTAAATAACCCCTTATCATCCAAACGCACAGCTGCGGCAATTAAGGCTCATTTTAATTATGAATTTGAGTCCTTACGGACTTGTGATTACTCGTGAGCCCATCCCTGGTTGTGCATTTGCTTCAATTACCATTATTGCATAGGTATTCATGCAATAGATCCTACATGTTTCACCCCAAAGAAGGGGCTTAGTCAGAGGTGATAAAGTGATACAAGCAAGCAGTACAAATGAATCTCACTGTATAAACATTCTTACACAGGTTTATTTTAAAATACGGTACTAGAAATATTAGACAATTTAATAAGGACATTTTTTTTAACTGAGGGAATGTGGAGATATGCTCTAATTATTATTATTTTTTGAATCTTCTTTAGCAAAATGATGGTCAGTTTACAGTGATCCAGCTGGTGGGAATGCTCCGAGGGATTGCAGCTGGAATGAAATACCTCTCGGAAATGAACTATGTGCACAGAGACCTGGCAGCCAGGAACATCCTGGTGAACAGCAACTTGGTGTGCAAGGTGTCTGACTTTGGACTGTCTCGCTATCTGCAGGATGATACATCCGACCCAACATACACCAGCTCCCTGGTAAGATGACTTGCAAAGGTTATCAATATGTTTTATTTAAGAAGAAGGCCAGGAAGCACTCTGTGAACTACTTCCTTAGTAATCTGGCACAATGCATTATAAAGCACTCTGCATAGAGGTAGCTTTATCTAGGAATATCGCAATAGAAATTGAATAATTGGGCAGAAGTGGAGCAGTTGCTCACGGTGACCAATCGCAATCCTTGGTCTGGAAATCTGCCTACGGCATGTTACCGTAGCAATGATCACGTTACTCGAGTACCACGGGTTGCGCTACCGTGCCTTCCTGTTGGAGCTAATGGCCTCGTGGGTGGGACCATGGCTCTGTTTTTAGGCCAATCACTGCACTCGCTGAGTAGTAGTGAGTGCAGTAGTGAGTGCAGTGATTGGCCCAGTAAAGGAGCCAAGGTTCCACCCGCGAGACCATCAGCTCCAAGATAAGTTTCCAAATGTCTCCCCCATAGGCTGAAGCTGCGCTGGGCACAGGACGACATGGAGCTGGGGGACAGCAGATGACATGGGACAGCACGGCAAACAGGAGGATGTACTAGTAGGAAGACAGAAGGGGACACGAGGAGATCAGAGGACACCAGGAGGACGGGGACACAGGAGGAGAGGGGATAGAGGAGGACACAGGGACAGAGGGGGACACCATGAAGATGTGGGGACAGAGGAAGACGGGGATCCAGCATTGGAAGAGGTGGCTCAGTGGGGAAGACAGTGTCGTATTTGCGGGGAAACACGGTAATAGCATACCGTGCAGTACACTGCTGGTGGCAGTGCCAGTGATATTGTGCTCTTTCTCCGCACAGCAGTATTACCGCTGGTTAGTTCAGCAGGCCCATAGAGGTGGGCGCTGGCCTTTACTAATTGTTAAGGGAGGAAGGGCTGGCCTTTCTACATTTGCATTAAATCAAGCAGATGAGATCTCACCATCACGACTGTCAGGCTTTGATAATCTGCTCATGTCTTGTCGGAGCCCATAACATTCAGGCAGCAATCAGCTGTGATTGCTCTGAAATCTGACTAGTGGTTAAGCCACTCTGCAAGTCTTCCCTGATCATGACTCAGTTTGTACATATGCATTGTGTTCTTGCAAAGACTGCTTTGGGGAAGTTTATAAAACAATATCAAATCAAAATTGCCTTGCTGGTGTGTGACACTTAGCATTATTGGCCTATTTTACAGGTATTTTCCACTGATTGCAAAGCCATGCTAAATCCACCCTCCGTTCTGTTACAACCTCAGATTAGCAATTCTGTTTACTTTTCTGTTTCTTCTCCTCCGTGAAACCGTTTTTATGCCTAGGCAACCTATTGATTACTGTGTGTGGAAAACACAGTTCCTGCACCTCATGGGGAAGGCATTGCAGGACCAGTGGCATTTCTAGGTTGTTTCGGTATGGGGAGTAATAAAACTGTAATAACTCATTGCATGGAAACGTATTTCTTTTACACGAGGTGCAGATAAAAAAGCTGTAATGCTTCCTCCATATCCCCATCCTGTTTCTGCATGCAGCTATGCCACAGGTGTCAAACACAAGGCATGTTCACCGAATGCAGCCCTCCTTGCCATTTTATGTGGCCCTTGACAGCTTCCAATGTCTATTAATTGTAAGCAGCAAAAGAAAGACTGTACACTGCCTTCCAGTCCAAAGGAGAACACGGGTGGCAGTGATTCTGACTGAAACATTGTCAGTTTGAGCCAATAAACCATGGGACCTCCCCCCAAAAAGTAGCATGGTGTGCTCTGTCCTTGGATCCAACCCCCCTCCCCCAGTAATTGGTAAATCATACACACACCTACACACCTTCCCCCCAACATCATCTCCCCACATAGCAGAGTAGCACAGCAGAGCCGTGTAATGTTTACCTGCTGTAGCATTGCGTTGTCTCTTCTGTTCTTCCTGGCAGTCGCATGCTCTCTGTGCTTTCATACTTCCTTTTCTGATCATGTGACGTGCTTCACTAACTAGAGGTATGCTGCATAGAGCATGTGGCTATCAGGAAGATCAGAGCCGAAGAAGCACCATTGTAGGTAAAAATGAAACTGCGCTATTCTGCAGAAGGGTAGGAGCAAGCCACCCACGGTCACTAAAATTACATTAGTTTGAGATTGTTCAAAAAATGTGGCCTGCGACTTAGACTATGTTGTAGATTTTGACCCCTTTCATGATTGATTTTGACACCCCTGAGCTATGCCAAAAAAGCAAATAATTAATTGTAGAGTTACTCCATCTCAGAATTACACTGACCAACTGAGAGCTACACCGTCTATCTGAAAGTGACACTATGCAGCTGGGAGTTATATTGTCCAACTGAGCGCTATATTTTCCATCTGGGAGTAGTAACACTGCCCAAATGAGAGTTCCATCTAAGAGATATGTGGCCCAGCTGGGGTCTATACTGCCCAACTGCGAGCTACACTGCCCAACTGCGAGCTACACTTTCCAACTGCGGGCTAGACTGCCCAAGTGAGAGCTATACTGTCCAGCTGGGAGCAACAGTGTCAAATTGGAAGTTACACTGCCCAGCTGAGAGCTATACTATCCATTTGAGAGCTTAACTGTCTGAGTGCTACATTGACCAACTGCGAGTTATACTGCTTAATTGGAAGCTTCATTGTTTGGGAACTTCATTGTCTAGCTGAAACTACAGTGTCTAGATGAGCACCACACTGTCCAACTGAGAGCTACATTGACCAAGTAGGATATATATTGCCCAAGCTGGAGCTGCATTTTCCCGGTGAAAGCTACCATATGCTGGAAAGCTCTAGAGCTCTTGAGACTATAATTTAGCTAATGGTTCCTTCGAGAAGAATGTTTGTTGAAAGTAGCCTTGGATATGTACATCACTTGTGCTGTAAACTTAATTTCTGTTCCCCAGTTATTGGGTGTTTGTTTCACAGGAAACCTAAAGTTAGAGCAAAATTAAGGTTGACATCTTTACTCTTTTATTTGAAAAAGAAAAATGCCCTTGACCCAGCTAGGATACTGATCTTTTGGCTTTGGTAGGTTAGAGTCACACAATAAGAATTCTGCACACTGGAGTTAGAACGCCTGATCTCCTCACGTGTACCAAGTCAGTGATTCAGAAGCATGAGGAGCAAAATATCTGCACATCAACTGGGAAAGTAGCAGCTCAAATCAAGAAAAGCCGGCAATGGGATCTATCAGATATAGTTTGGAATGCTGCTTATCACAATCGGGTGATCTCTGGCTCCTCTTCTCAGTTTCATAGCAGAACTAATATTTGCTTTTTTTCTCTGCAACCAGAGAGTTAATTTTGGAGATTTTTGGTTTAGATAAATAATCATAAAACTCAAGGGCTGGCGCCTTAAGCATAAATCTTTGTTAAATAAAAGAACAAAGCTCCTCTTACAATGGATAACGGCAAATCTCAGCTTTGCAAACATAATGGAGATGGTATGTTTGAACGAAGCAGATTTTTCCCTGGGCGCAGCTCACATCTGGTCAGCGTCGCAGATCCCGTTGTCCCTCCCTTCTTGCCCTCACTATTCCACTTTTTTTTCTTTTGGTGCTTTGTAATCCCATCTAAATCCCATCCATAATGCATAGCTTATTTCTTGGAAGTGATGAGTGAATAAAGTACTTTTCAGTTTATGTTAGTCAGATGCTGAGGAGAATTCATTGCTCGGGAGATGTGGTGAGGTCCTGAATGAGATGTCTTTATCACACTAGATTAAATGCATTTCCTCGAGCCAAGCTTCCCTCTGCCCTTGAAATAAGCGGCAATATTAATAGAGTCGCGGTGTGCCGGGAGCTGCCACCTTGAGCCTTGAGATACAGTCCCTCACCGAAGAAGTAACAGGAATTGTTGAATTCTGGAACATAATGAACAATCGTTCTCCACTGCAGTCTACGGTGTCCTTCCCAGTGTTGACATGTGCATTGTTGTAGTCCTGGCGGTGCCTATTATGATGTTAATGCAGACGATGCCCAGGCTGTGCATGCAGGGCTGTGAGAGAAAGAAGCTAAACCTTGGGATACAGCTCTGCAGAGAATGAAGTCTTCTGGCAGGCTTGTTTTAACTGAGTGTATTATATAATGTTCACCTCTTGTGTATCATTCCTGCAATAGATGATGGTAGCTTCTACTCAATGGAGGTGACAACACTGGCTAGGCTTATGCATTTTTGTCGTAGTAAAAGCAAGATTCAGGGATTTCAGCTGTGGAGAGTTGTGGTCAACCATAACCAAAGCACCTGGGAGACCCAGTTAGTTCCTTTTTATAGAAATAGGAGGATAAATACATGTGTTTATCTCCTCAGTTTAGTTTCACCTCGGGTTCACTTTAAGAGCTGTAGGGCTTCTCAAGTGGGTGGTGCCTTTTACCCTTTAAATGTTTCACATGTGTTGTTTGGAGTTACAGTTATGACTTTGGGCTGATTATCAGCCTTTTTGATTATTGTATTGTTACACTTTTTTAAGATTTTGGACCCCACAGAGCTTCTGCTGATTTTTGTGCACTATGTTTATCATATGAGCCATGGCACGCTCAGTCCTTCACCTGTGAGCACCTATAACAGGATTAAGCACTCAGACATATCTTATACTGGCAGACTAATTGGTTTCCTAGCAGGCTGTCCTTAGAAGGTGGTAGGCACCTTAGAGTGGCAGATCCTTTGAGGAACAGATAGTGATACGAATTGTTCTGTTCTCTGTAAAGCACTGTGTAAAAAGGATCAGCACTTGTATAAATCTATAGCAATCCTATATTAGAATCTCCCTGTCACTCCGTCCTCCTGTGTCTGTTGGCTGTGGGCGGGCTTCGGGCAGCAGTCGGGGCGCATGCACGGGCTGGCATGCACTGTTATTAAATTGGCTTTGTGGCTAGTTTTAATATAACATCTACATACATCTACACTAATAAGAGTAGATATAATGATAGTATGAAGTTCTCTACTGAAGTTATTAGACTGTGAGCCCTAAATAAAGTTTAGTTGTGTAAAGTAGTTTTCAGACAACCATGAGAGTTTGGTGTGATGGTATTTAGGTTACGGATCCTACCTAATACAACCGCAGGTGTCTGCGTCCACCTGCATCCGTGTATGCCGCCCCCATACTGCGCAGGGCCAGCTGCACGCGTGACCGTGACCCTGTATCTGTGCAGCATGGCAGGAAGCACTGTGTACAACCTTGCACCCATTAACAAATGAGCCTAATGGCTAGTACTCGATAAACCTACTACTTTTTTGGCTTCAATTTGCGTGTTTTCCATTGTCCTGCTAAAGTGGGCAATTACTTTAATTTTGTTATTGAGTTATCATAATGTAGCCTGCCTAAATGCAAAATGAAAATAATCTACTTTCTTGGGAAAGCACAATAGCTCATTAGGGAGAGATTTACTCCGAGTACCTTAACATCCTGAAATGGTTCTATTTCTGCTTGTCAGTGCTTGATTCATTCGTCACATTCTGCCTTTTATCGATTGGATTCCTCTTCCATAGGTTCGGTAATGTCCCTGTCTCCTACTGAATCGATAGACAGGATCTGATGTATGCCAGTTCTTAGTTCAAAATGGCTGCTGGTTCCATGTTCAGTGTTTTCAGTTTTGTATGATTGCTAACAGTATTATGGTGAAATAAAGTTGTTTAAATAATTATTCTGTAGTGCTTAACTATACCAAATTAACAGAATGGTTATTTTTTTTCCTCAGGGTGGGAAGATCCCAGTGAGATGGACGGCGCCAGAAGCTATAGCTTATCGCAAGTTTACATCGGCCAGTGATGTCTGGAGCTACGGCATTGTCATGTGGGAGGTGATGTCTTTTGGCGAACGGCCGTACTGGGATATGTCTAACCAGGATGTAAGATGCCAATTATTTCACTTATATCATTTTTATTTTAATGATAGTCATTTATACTACACATATTACCACAGTATATTTACTAGCAAAGAGTTGATGTTTGGGAAGGGTATATTTTGGACAGTGAGTGTGGGTGGGAGAGGTGACTACACTGGGGAAAGCTACCAATGTCAATGTTAGAATCGGTGTGGGTGAGAAAGGGGTCTAAAGAGGGGAGTGGAGGAGGGGGTGTACTTCAGTCCTACTGGTGTAGTGGCCATTTTTCCCCTACTGTATTAATAGTACTAGAATTACTACTGGACTTCTACTTACTCTTGTGTCTCTAGTGGTACAGTGGTTAATCTACTTTTACTGCCTCCTGAGTCCCTGTTGGTTCAGTGATTAATGTACATTGACCACTGCACCACTACTGCGTCTTGAGTCCCTAGTGGTGCAGTGGTTAATCTACTTTTACTGCCTCCTGAGTCCCTGTTGGTTCAGTGATTAATGTACATTGACCACTGCACCACTGCTGCCTCTTGAGTTCCTAGTGGTGCAGTGGTTAATGTACTTCTGCTTCTTGAATCCCTAGTGGTGCAGTGGTTAATGTACTTCTCCTGCCTCCTGTGTCCCTAGTGGTGCAGTAGCTAATCCTGTATACTTCTACTACCCCCTGAATCCCTAGTGGTGCTAGAGGTGCAGTGATTAATGTACTTCACTACCTCTTGAGTCCCTACTGGTTCAGTGATTAATGAACTTCTAAAGCCTCCAGAAATCCTAGTGATGCAGTGGTTAATACACTTCTAATACTTCCAGAGTCCCTAGTTGAGCAGTGATTAATGTTCTTCTACTGCCCTGAGTCCCTAGTGGTGCAGTGGTTGATGTACCATTACAGCCTCCTGAGTTCCTATTGGAGCAGTTGTTAATGTACTTCTATTGCCTGCTGAGAGACCAGGTGGTGCAAAGGTTAATGTGCATTTACTGCTTCCTGAGTCACAGATAATGCAATGAGTAATGTACTGCTGTTGCCTTGGCAGTACAGTAGTTAAAGTTCTTCTACATCCTCTGAAGTGCATTGTGGTGCAGTGGTTAATGTACTTCTGTTGCCTTCTTAGTCCATGGTAGTGCAGTGGTTAATGCTCTTCTAATGCATCCTATGTCCTTGGTGGTGCAGTGGTTAATAGTCATTTATAACATCCTGACCTCAATCCTTGGTGGTGCAGTGGTTAATATACATTTATAACATCCTGACCTCAATCCTTGGTGGTGCAGTGGTTAATATACATTTATAACATCCTGACCTGCATCCTTGGTGGTGCAGTGGTTAATAAACAAGTATAACATCCTGACCTAAATCCTTGGCGGTGCAGTGGTTAATATAATCAGACATAGCGGCATTAATGGGATCAGTGCCACCACCCCACCCTGACCAATAGCAGGACACTGTCACCTGTTCCTTTCTCTAACTCCAGAGGACGATATGCTTCCCAGGTTACCAGCAGAGCTTGCCATCTCTAGCTGCAGCGGCAGATGGAGGATACATAACCTGGACCACCACAGTATAGCTCCATCCTAGAAGTACCATGGAACAGGAGGAAGTATTCTACAGCATCCCTACGTCTGCCGGTTCAGATCTAAAATTACAAACAGAATTTTTTAATTAAACATGAATTTCAGTTTGATTAGTAGTATTTTGCCTGTAGGTGGGAGTTAATTACAGAAGACTAGTGCTAAAATAGTTAATATTTGAAATGTTGGTCCATGTGTGTGTACGGTACATAACTGTCCCTCATGTGTGGTTATATATGCAGTTTACTTACACCAGCCCTGGACCTACAAGAGGCATATTGGGTAATCACACACTAGCACGTTCTGATCACTCATGCATACAGATGATTGGTCTGTGCCAGGCCGGTCCTGATGCACAGTCAGAGGCTGTAAGTGTACACAGTGTCTTCCCTCACAGGACTGAGGTGAAACACGGGAGCCGTACCTTCTCAATTCCTGCACAAATCAAAGCCGTGACAGAGGGAGAGGGAGGGCAGGATGGTGGGTGAGCAACTACTGCTGTGTCAGATGGATCAGGCTGAAAGAGAAGAAAAGAAACCACATAAAGCAAGGAAATTGGAAAGTGCAGCCAGTGCACTGGGAAGTAATTGGACTTGAAGAAGCTTTGAACATGTCAGGCTGGTGGAGATGCTCGGCTCTTACAGTAATGCAGTGAGCGTCGGGATATAATGAAGGGGAGAGCAGAACAATGCTCTGAACAGTCTGCGCCTTTGATTAACCTGCTGCAGCTCCGGCTCTCTGACTGCCCTCACTCTCCAAGCCACCGTAATCACGCAGGAGGGGAGAGGGAGACTGCCGTGCTGCCAAGTAGTAATTAAAGCTAGTGCGGTCAGTAGCTGGGAACTAGACTGCGCTACGACCTTGGTGCATAATGCTAGACCAGACGTCTTCAGCACTAAGTGCAGTGTTATAGACTACGTATATCAATACACACGGCCTACAGTGCATGTGAGCAACCAGGAAACACAAATATAAGGGTGGCGATGAGGACATTTCACTACATAATTCTAATGGATGATTATGAACACGTTTAAAGCAAAACTCCAA
This sequence comes from Hyperolius riggenbachi, assembly GCF_040937935.1. NCBI lineage: Eukaryota > Metazoa > Chordata > Amphibia > Anura > Hyperoliidae > Hyperolius > Hyperolius riggenbachi. Next base: position 116,337,866 of record NC_090649.1, on the reverse strand, counting down.
AACAGGCTTTTAATAGTACATAACATGATGCAGGGTTTGCTTAAAGCATATCTTAACATTAATTTTAAAAACGAGGGGAGCAGGCAGCATACGTATTGTAACGTCTGGGTGCAGGGTGAGCCAAATAACGTCCATATTTATTTCCTTTTAAACAATACCTGACGTCTGCCAGCCCTGCTGATCTATTTGGCTACAGTAGTGTCTGAATATGACCAGAAACAAGCATGCAGCTAATCTTGTCAGATCTGACAATAATGTCAGAAACACCTGATCTGCTGTATGCTTGTTCAGGGTCTACAGCTAAAAGTATTAGAGGTAAAGGATCAGCAGGAGAGCCAGGAAACTGGTATTGCTTAAAAGAAAATAATTATGGCAGCCTCCATATTTTTCTCGCCTTAGGTTTACTTTCAAGCTCTCTGAGATCCCTGCAGATGGATCTCCAGCCCACCACCATAGTCTTTACCGTGACTGGCTGCCCTCAGAGCATATCAGCGTAGCCATCCAATGAGAGTTTTTCATGTTTGTGTGGCTGTTCCAGCAGGGGGCGAGAGAGAAGGAAGTGGAGACTGGGGGAGAAAGGCTGTAGATAGATAGGATGGGATCTGTGATGTCTCTCTCCAGTGTGTTAGGGAAGAAGGAACAGGCTGCGCTCTTCCATGGTCACAAAGCACATTAGTGACTCATGCTATGACATAAAACATCAGAAACTACCTCATACATATGAAAAACATGCAGTAGTTTCTGATTTCTTGATAGGATGACATCACTAGCGTCATTGTGATCATCATCAACAGTCATCACCGTGCCTTCAGTTATATCATAAATGAATAGAACATTAGTAGCAAAGAAAAGAGTCTCCTATTTTTATTTACAGGTGTATAGCTTTTTTTGTATAACATTGCGTCATTCTGTCACAGTTACAGTTTTAAAATCTCATTCTATCTTTTAAACTAAAAAGAAAAAACAAAGCAGAAATAATGGCCCTTTGAACTTTCCTGCAGTAAAACCTTATCTCAAGCTGTCTTTCACTCTTTTTTTTCTGTTTAAGTGCTTCAGAAAACAGGACTGTATTTGACCCAGTGGGTCAAACGCTCAGAGAAGCTCTTTTGCATAGATAACCAACGTTTTTTTTTTTATACTTCCTATACTGGAAACCAACATGAGTCTTTTTTTCTATGCTACTTATGTTCATAAGTTTATTTATGCTTCATGTTAGGATTTAATGCACAGAAACTTCATAGATGTAAGAGTTGTTCTTGTCATTTGTATGCTGCTTTAATGGTTTGCTGATCCACCATTGGCTCTTCTGTTTCACAGCTTTCCTGCCATTTGGATGAGTGCTGTCTCCTCACAGACTCTCTCTCTCTCCTACAGGTCATCAATGCCATCGAGCAGGATTATCGCCTGCCTCCCCCCATGGACTGTCCAGCTGCCCTGCACCAGCTCATGCTGGACTGTTGGCAGAAGGACCGCAACAGCCGGCCGCGCTTTGGGGAAATTGTCAATACTCTAGACAAGATGATCCGAAACCCTGCCAGCCTCAAAACAGTGGCCACCATCCCTGCTGTGTGAGTCTGGCCCGATCGCTGTACTGTCAGTGGAGGAAATACATTTGGATGAAGTACACGGTTAATGCATGCTCAGTTGTCATGCTATTCTGTCCTAGCGTGCTTTGTTTGGATAGCAGGTTTAAAGTGTAATGAAGCTGCACTGCCAAACAAAGCTATACCGGCCCAAGCCTGATTTTGAATGCACAACATGAAACCCTTTTTTATACAACTCCTTGAATTCCATTATGCTCTGTAACAGCTATTTCTTTAACAGCATCACATCAGGGCCATCAAAGGTCACAACTTTGAATTGAACCTGTGTCTATTTATTTAGTGAGACTCAGGGCCTGATGTTAAAGTGGACCTGAACTCTTGCTCAGGACAGAAGGAAAACATAGAGAAATGCATCCTTTGTATTTAGAGAGAAGAGCCTATCTATTCCCCCCTCATCTATGACTAATCACCACTGTAATTTGATCTCTTCAGCTGTGTCAGCTCAGGAATCTCCTCAGCTACAGCAGAGTAGGAGGGGCCGCCTCTCCCACATAAGACGCCTGTAGGCACCTGCCTACAGTGCCTCATGGAAGATCCAGCCCTGCATCTCATCTTCCCTTCTCTCTATCCCCAGTCAGGGATGGGCTAACGAGTAATCACGAGTCCATAAGGACTCAAATTCGTAATTAAAATGAGCCTTAATTGCTGCAGCTCTGCGGCTGGATAATAAGGGGTTATTTACCCATAATTCCACCATCCTGCCTACGCTCCAAACAGATTGCACGTGTCCTATTGGACGCGTTGTAAGCCTCACTACACGCACTTCCTCCTTCAAGCCGTAAAGAGGAAGTGCGCGTAGTGAGGATTGCAACACGTCCAATAGGACGAGTGCAAGCTGTTTGGAGAGCAGGCAGGATGGCGTAATTATGGGTAAATAACCCCTTATCATCCAGCCGCATACCTGCGGCAATTAAGGCTCATTTTAATTGCGAAACAGTGTGATTACATGTGAGCCCATCCCTATCCCCAGTCTCATCAACCTACACTGTTGCACCTGCCAGTCATCTTTTTCCTTTGCCACAGAATTGTGCTATTCCTAATGTGCTGTAATGTAGTAGGTGTGTGTGGTGTTTACATGCATGTTTCTCTCACAATTACCTTATTAATATTTTTTCCCATAATGACATGCTGTATTTTTGCAGGCCTTCCCAGCCGCTGCTTGACCGCTCCATCCCAGACTTCACAGCCTTTACCTCAGTAGATGACTGGTTGAGTGCTATCAAAATGGGACAGTACAGAGATAATTTCCTGACCTCTGGTTTCACCTCATTGCAGCTGGTTGCCCAGATGACCCCAGAGTAAGTATGAATCTACCAGGCTGTCCTTACCTCAAACAGAATCATTATATCTCCACTGAAAGGACTATTTCACCATGCTCAGTGGCATCAGTCATCACCACTAGAGATGATCAATGAGATGATAATAATTCTGACTTGCATGCAAATTGTATGCAAACTAATGCAGCTTGGAATAGGGCCAGTCCAATTAACTTTCTCTTAATTTTGATTGGCCCAATTCCAAGCTGCTTACAATGTCCATTAAATTTCCATGCAAGCTGGTATTATTTGCATCTCATTGACCATCTCTAGACACCATTAACTAGTAACTGTGTTATATTTTACACTGTATATATTTATTATTACTAATAGTGTGGAAGAGTTATCAAAACCAGTGCAAGCAGGGCCGCCTTCAGGCCATCACAGGGGGGACTGCTGTATGGGGCCCGACAAACAGTGCAACACATGGGCTACCCATTAATGTGATGAGAGGTGCCAGGAGGCTCATTCAGGAGTTACCTTAGGCAGTTAGTGATTAAAATAAACCTGAGACTATTAGGCGAAAAGGATTTTTACTTACCTAGGGCTCCTTCCAGCCCCTGTAGTCCATCGGCTCCCGCAATACCCTTCCGGTCCAATCCGTGGTGCTCCTGTGTAATCCACACATTCCGACTGGGTTACAGGACACTGCGCATGCACTGTTTCAGGCCACGTGCTTTGTCCATCGTAAGACTGTCAGGGCCCATTCACACTTGAGCATTTTGCCGGCGATTTTGGCAAAATGATCAAACGCTAGTGCTTTTGAAAGCGCTAGTGTAATTAAACCCAATGGGCCCTTTCTTACTTTAGCGATTTGCGCTAATCGCTGCAAATCGGCAAAAATCGTGATACGCAAATGCGTCGCCTGCACCATTTTCAGGCAATTTCCCGGCAATCGCGTTTCAGTGCTATAGAAGCGCTAAACGCGATCACGGAAAATTGTCGAAGTGTTCAGTGATTTTTTCACTGAAAAGTCACTCACGCAAAACGTCGGCGGTAAGTGCCGGAGTTTTGCACTTTCAAGTGTGAATGGGCCCTAACTGCAGTGCAAGTGCACTGAGCAGACACAGATACTCCCAGCCTGGGGAGCATTACTTTGTGATAATTGGTCAATCAAATCGCTCCCAGGTGGAATTTGATTGGTCCATTTTCAATCTGCATAAAATTGTACAAAAAAAATTGCATAATTCTGCTTCAACTTGGAATTATTTTAATCTCATTGACCATCCCTAGTCGTGAAGGGGATGGTATCTAAAGAGAGAAGAGGAAAAGCTCTATACACAGCTTTCTCTACTTTAGATCTTAATTGTCCAGTCTTGGCATATGCATGTATGTTTTTCATCATTTTTATCTAAACTATTGTTTCATCTCTTTTAGGGACCTTCTGAGGATAGGAATTACATTAGCTGGACACCAGAAAAAAATCCTGAACTGTATACAATCCATGAGGGTCCAAATGAGCCAGTCACCCACCTCAATGGCATGAAACTCTGGGTTGGGTGAGGGAGCCTTCAAGGGTGGGGGAGGGAAAGAGAAGAGGATGGAGATATGAAAGCTTTGGGCAGTGGGGGATAAAATGAACTTTTCAGTTCAAGAGGTAATACTTCAGGATCAATGGTGGACCACCCATCAGGAATGTTAGGCCAATACTTCAACCGTCTCTCATAAATGGAGCAGTGCAGATCTGATAGAACATCAGTTAATGGGTGAACGCTGATGTTGCATACTGGTGAGACATTTCTTTGAGAACGTCTTGCCGTGACCATCGGTGGTATTGGATGGTGGAAATCAAGGTGCTTAATTTTATCATCACACAATCGCAAACTGATGGAGGATACCACATTAAGCCCACTTTACCCATGAATGGATGCCACACGTATCCTCATTTCTTACACTGCTGCTGCATCAAGAAGGGAGGCTGTCTGCACACTTCCATCTTCTCTTTATTGTTTTGATTGTCTTCATATTGAAGATGAGTTTGTATGGAAGAACAAACATTTTTTTTCTTCTTCTTTTGCTTGCATTTTTTTGGCAAAAATAGAAAAAAACTTTTAAATAATCAGGATAATTACCTGACATTGTGTCTACCTTTGTGTCCTGTATGTCTGAAGATAAATACAGATACCGAAGCTGTGGATTCCATGTATATAGAGGAATTAAGGCCTGCGAAACCTGGAGAACGTGGTTCTCTTTCTCATGGAACTTTATCTGGATAATAGCAGACTTTGTCTTGGAAGCCAAGTGACGCCAGGAACTGGATCCAGGATGGGGACAATGAGGTCATCTGCTGAGGCTGGTGTAGTGTAATTCTGGAAACAAAAAAAGCATAAAACAAAGAACACTGGGCTTATGTGTTTTAACCCCAAACCATCTTATTGTCTGTGTAGAAATATTTACAGTAAATCACATCTTGGCAGCAGATTCTTCTGGTCCATGAGGTGAGAGCTGGGATATATTCTGTCTATATTGAACAATCTTTAAAATAAACTTTAAAACATTGATGCATAGCTGTTTGTGAGATGAAACCCTTAAGTATCAATGATCTTTTATTTCCTATTTATTATGTTACATAGTGCTTTTAATATATTCAAAGAACATGTTTCATCATTTCTGCAGCGTTACTTAACACTAATGAGGTAGAGGCGATACCTGGGCATTTTTCAATGCCTACTCTACACACGACACAAAAAAACATTCAGTTTTCACAGGTTTTTTTTCAAAGTTTTTTGATTGGCAGTGGTGATAAAAAGTGTTACTTGTAAATTTTCACCAAAGACATTTTCGCATTGAAAATTTATTTTTGATTGTGAGAAATTATTTGCTCAGAGAAAACTATTTTTTCTTTCCGATGCAAAAAAAATAGTTTATTTTAGCTCACAAATTTGCGAAAATTCAAAAAATCCTAAACTTATTACAAAATGATTTTTGATGGCATCAAGAGTCAAGAGTCAAATTTTACATTATTTTTGATGGCATCAAGAGTCAAATTTTACATTATTTTCGCAAAAATTAATGGGAAAAAAATATTGGCATTTTTGCTCATCATAAGTGATAAACTCTTAAACTCTAATCAATTCTTAAAAAAATGGAATGGTGCAGGATGGATTGTAAAATGTTTTTATCTATTGACCTAAGCAATTTTTCAGAGTTTTCAATTATTTTTTTCATAACTTGGGAACTATTGAATACAGGTAAGTGATATTTTGGTAGGATGTTTCAAGAGTCACAATAAATCAAATAAAGATCGATCATAATTCTTGGATAGAATAAAAAATGAGGTCCCTTTCACACATGGGCCCATATGCAATTACCTTTTTCACCGGAGTTATCTCCTGGGAGATAATTTTTATCTTCTCTTTAAACTAATTTACTTTTTAACATTTGACAACATTGAACATTTTACAATTGAAAACTAGCCAAAAGTTGTTTCAAAAGTACTATCAAATTTATATTGAGAATTTTCTTGTTTACTGGTCACTTAAAGGAATCATCAAGCAACCCCTCTACCTACCCTGGGCTTCCTCCAACCTCTTGCAGTCAACACATCCCATGCCGCATCTCCCCTCGCAGCGAGGTCCCCGCCGGTGCAGAAGCCGACCTCGAGGTTGTCCCTTCTGCACCTGCATGAGCGTCGCTGTCAATCAAGCCCATGTTGTCTGCATTGTACTGCACAGGTGCAGAACTACTGCGCCTGCGCAGAACACCGTGGACAACATGGGCTTGATTGACAGCGGCGCTCGTGCAGGCGCACTAGAGGAGTTCGGCCACTGCACCGGCGGGGACCCCGGGCAGGCGGCTGCGAGTGGAGAGGCAGCGTGGGATATGTTGGCTGCAAGGGGCTGGAGGAAGCCCCGGTTAAATACAACGGGGGGTATTGCCTGATGATTCCTTTAAAATGTATGTTATGAAAGTATCACCTAGGAGAAAACTCAGGAGAAAAAGTGAATTGTGTATGGGCCATGGTGCGGTGCAGGGCACAAGAGCCTACCACCACACATCGCACTGCACCATTGCATACGGTATGATCCCTGCGGCAGATTGTGTGTAGTGATGTCAGATGTCAGAAACGTGTGACCTCTCTGGACAGGAAGTGCATTACATCATTTTGCCCTATACGCTTTGCACTGCTACCATGAACAACTTTTCAATAGTTTGCAATGACATTGATTTCCATTGCGTTGTGTACCATGCTCACTGTGCGGCAACGCGCTTGTAGCCTCTGGGTCCGCCGGGCCACTTCCATCGTGTCCCAACAAGGGTACTGTGGCATGTCTCATAGACATTAATAGCTACTGCGACGAGCTGCAGCAAGGGAGTAGTAACGAGGTGCGGTAAGTATAAAAGAGGCCTAAAACATTTTATCCTGTGCTGCCAAATTTAACCAGGTCCCATATTTGAATGTAGATTCAATGTAGGGGTTAAAGCATAACTGAAAACGTAACTGTGATCACTAGGGTGACAGTTCATGGCCCCAGTGCTCTACAGATGCATTGCGCTGCTATCCCTATTGATGCATCTGTATAGCCCCCTGGCAATGGCATCTGATCACTACAGATGCGCAGGCTAAGGATAATGGTCTGCCACATGCCCAGCTCCTTGTGAAATAAGGCATTTGTGGTTTCATTTGAGCCGGGAAGGATCAAAGAATACATTTCATGGGTTTTATAACTCTGGGACTTGTCATGCGAGAATTATAAAAAGGCATTAAGAGTTAAAAACCCAGGAATGTGAAGGGGTTAAACAAAAATCTGTATTCCATTCTTACATTCTCCACCGCCCCACAGTGGGGATTCTTTTGAAGCCATAGCTTTGTAGAAGAAAGTATAAAATATTTTCCAACCTATAAATTTCACATAGACATGAACACAAAATACTGACCTCCATTTTTGTAATTAAGTAAATATTTCACATTACAAACACCTTCAGAGTAATAGTGCTGCCAAATGATCCGTAGTGATCCTCAAGCTAACTCCTTTTTACCTATTGACTATTGGCTGGTTTATTCTCTGTAAGCAGACTATGAGTTTTCAGTCTATCATGTATGCCCTGCACTTCCTATATTAAAGCTTGATCCACTTTTTATTAGTCCATTACTTCTCAACAGACTTCTCAAACTCTGTTAGCTTGAACTGGGATCACGGATAACTTAGCTAGGCACGCACTGTCCCAGGTGCAGTGACAGGTACACTTCCAGTAGATAATGTCTGCAACATTCTAAGGTGAGATGGCTTTATTGAAGTTGCCACATATAAAACCACATGCAAAAAAGATCAACATGTTTGAACACTTAGGGTCCAGATGCAATTATTTTTTTCACCTGAGTTTTCTACTAGGAGATCATTTTCATCAGCTCTTTAAAGAGGAACTCCAGTGAAAATAGTGTAATAAAAAAAAGTGCTTCATTTTTACAATAATTATGTATAAATGATTTAGTCAGTGTTTGCCCATTGTAAAATCTTTCCTCTCCCCGATTTACATTTTGACATTTATTACATGGTGACATTTTTACTGTGGGCAGGTTATATAGCTGCTGCTAGCTGTTTTGGCGTTGGAGACAGCTGTAAACAGCTATTTCCTGTCTGTGAACCTTGTTACATTGTGGCAAACTGTCAAAAGTACCACGGTCCTCAGAGCTTCTTGTGGGAGGGGTTTCACCACAATATCAGTCATACAGCGCCCCCTAATGGTCTGTTTGTGAAAAGCAATAGATTTCTCATGTAAAAGGGGGTATCAGCTACCGATTGGGATAAACTTAAACTCTTGGTTGGAGTTTCTCTTTAACCACTTCGGGACCACAGTCTTTTCGCCCCTTAAGGACCGGCCACTTTTTTTCCATTCAGACCACTGCAGCTTTCACGGTTTATTGCTCGCTCATACAACCTACCACCTAAATGAATTTTGGCTCCTTTTCTTGTCACTAATAAAGCTTTCTTTTGGTGCGATTTGATTGCTCCTGCGATTTTTACTTTTTATTATATTCAGCAAAAAAGACATGAATTTTGGCAAAAAAATGATTTTTTTAACTTTCTGTGCTGACATTTTTCAAATAAAGTAAAATTTCTGTATACATGCAGCGCGAAAAATGTGGACAAACATGTTTTTGATAAAAAAAAAAACATTCAGTGTATATTTATTGGTTTGGGTAAAAGTTATAGCGTTTACAAACTATGGTGCAAAAAGTGAATTTTCCCATTTTCAAGCATCTATGACTTTTCTGACCCCCTGTCATGTTTCATGAGGGGCTAGAATTCCAGGATAGTATAAATACCCCCCAAATGACCCCATTTTGGAAAGAAGACATCCCAAAGTATTCACTGAGAGGCATAGTGAGTTCATAGAAGATATTATTTTTTGTCACAAGTAAGCGGAAAATGACACTTTGTGACAAAAAAAAAAAAAAAAAAAAGTTTCCATTTCTGCTAACTTGCGACAAAAAAAAATGAAATCTGCCACGGACTCACTATGCTCCTCTCTGAATACCTTGAAGTGTCTACTTTCCAAAATGGGGTCATTTGTGGGGTGTGTTTACTGTCCTGACATTTTGGGGGGTGCTAAATTGTAAGCACCCCTGTAAAGCCTAAAGGTGCTCATTGGACTTTGGACCCCTTAGCGCAGTTAGGCTGCAAAAAAGTGCCACACATGTGGTATTGCCATACTCAGTAGAAGTACTATAATGTGTTTTGGGGTGTATTTTTACACATACCCATGCTGGGTGGGAGAAATATCTCTGTAAATGACAATGTTTTCACTTTTTTTACACACAATTGTCCATTTACAGAGTTATTTCTCCCACCCAGCATGGGTATGTGTAAAAATACACCCCAAAACACATTATACTACTTCTCCCGAGTACGGCGATACCACATGTGTGGCACTTTTTTGCACCCTAACTGCGCTAAAGGGCCCAAAGTCCAATGAGTACCTTTAGGATTTCACAGGTCATTTTGCGGAATTTGATTTCCAGACTACTCCTCACGGTTTAGGGCCCCTAAAATGCCAGGGCAGTATAGGAACCCCACAAATGACCCCATTTTAGAAAGAAGACACCCCAAGGTATTCCGTTAGGAGTATGGTGAGTTCATAGAAGATTTTATTTTTTGTCAAAAGTTAGCGGAAAATTGATTTTTATTGTTTTTTTCACAAAGTGTCATTTTCCACTAACTTGTGCCAAAAAATAAAATCTTCTATGAACTTACCATACTCCTAACGGAATACCTTGGGGTGTCTTCTTTCTAAAATGGGGTCATTTGTGGGGTTCCTATACTGCCCTGGCATTTTAGGGGCCCTAAACCGTGAGGAGTAGTCTGGAAATCAAATTCCGCAAAATGACCTGTGAAATCCTAAAGATACTCATTGGACTTTGGGCCCTTTAGCGCAGTTAGGGTGCAAAAAAGTGCCACACATGTGGTATCGCCGTACTCGGGAGAAGTAGTACAATGTGTTTTGGGGTGTATTTTTACACATACCCATGCTGGGTGGGAGAAATAACTCTGTAAATGGACAATTGTGTGTAAAAAAATCTAAAGATTGTCATTTACAGAGGTATTTCTCCCACCCAGCATGGGTATGTGTAAAAATACAACCCAAAACACATTATACTACTTCTCCCGAGTACGGCAATACCACATGTGTGGCACTTTTTTGCACCCTAACTGCGCTAAAGGGCCCAAAGTCCAATGAGTACCTTTAGGATTTCACAGGTCATTTTGCGGAATTTGATTTCCAGACTACTCCTCACGGTTTAGGGCCCCTAAAATGCCAGGGCAGTATAGGAACCCCACAAATGACCCCATTTTAGAAAGAAGACACCCCAAGGTATTCCGTTAGGAGTATGGTGAGTTCATAGAAGATTTTATTTTTTGGCACAAGTTAGTGGAAAATGACACTTTGTGGAAAAAAACAATAAAAATCAATTTTCCGCTAACTTTTGACAAAGAATAAAATCTTCTATGAACTTACCATACTCCTAACGGAATACCTTGGGGTGTCTTCTTTCTAAAATGGGGTCATTTGTGGGGTTCCTATACTGCCCTGGCATTTTAGGGGCCCTAAACCGTAAGGAGTAGTCTGGAAATCAAATTCCGCAAAATGACCTGTGAAATCCTAAAGATACTCATTGGACTTTGGGCCCTTTAGCGCAGTTAGGGTGCAAAAAAGTGCCACACATGTGGTATCGCCGTACTCGGGAGAAGTAGTACAATGTGTTTTGGGGTGTATTTTTACACATACCCATGCTGGGTGGGAGAAATAACTCTGTAAATGGACAATTGTGTGTAAAAAAATCAAAAGATTGTCATTTACAGAGGTATTTCTCCCACCCAGCATGGGTATGTGTAAAAATACACCCCAAAACACATTATACTACTTCTCCCGAGTTCGGCAATACCACATGTGTGGCACTTTTTTGCACCCTAACTGCGCTAAAGGGCCCAAAGTCCAATGAGTACCTTTAGGATTTCACAGGTCATTTTGCGGAATTTGATTTCCAGACTACTCCTCACGGTTTAGGGCCCCTAAAATGCCAGGGCAGTATAGGAACCCCACAAATGACCCCATTTTAGAAAGAAGACACCCCAAGGTATTCCGTTAGGAGTATGGTGAGTTCATAGAAGATTTTATTTTTTGTCACAAGTTAGTGGAAAATGACACTTTGTGAAAAAAACAATAAAAAACAATTTTCCGCTAACTTTTGACAAAAAATAAAATCTTCTGTGAACTTACCATACTCCTAACGGAATACCTTGGGGTGTCTTCTTTCTAAAATGGGGTCATTTGTGGGGTTCCTATACTGCCCTGGCATTTTAGGGGCCCTAAACCGTAAGGAGTAGTCTGGAAATCAAATTGCGCAAAATGACCTGTGAAATCCTAAAGATACTCATTGGACTTTGGGCCCTTTAGCGCAGTTAGGGTGCAAAAAAGTGCCACACATGTGGTATCGCCGTACTCGGGAGAAGTAGTACAATGTGTTTTGGGGTGTATTTTTACACATACCCATGCTGGGTGGGAGAAATAACTCTGTAAATGGACAATTGTGTGTAAAAAAATCAAAAGATTGTCATTTACAGAGGTATTTCTCCCACCCAGCATGGGTATGTGTAAAAATACACCCCAAAACACATTATACTACTTCTCCCGAGTTCGGCAATACCACATGTGTGGCACTTTTTTGCACCCTAACTGCGCTAAAGGGCCCAAAGTCCAATGAGTACCTTTAGGATTTCACAGGTCATTTTGCGGAATTTGATTTCCAGACTACTCCTCACGGTTTAGGGCCCCTAAAATGCCAGGGCAGTATAGGAACCCCACAAATGACCCCATTTTAGAAAGAAGACACCCCAAGGTATTCCGTTAGGAGTATGGTGAGTTCATAGAAGATTTTATTTTTTGTCACAAGTTAGTGGAAAATGACACTTTGTGAAAAAAACAATAAAAATCAATTTTCCGCTAACTTTTGACAAAAAATAAAATCTTCTGTGAACTTACCATACTCCTAACGGAATACCTTGGGGTGTCTTCTTTCTAAAATGGGGTCATTTGTGGGGTTCCTATACTGCCCTGGCATTTTAGGGGCCCTAAACCGTAAGGAGTAGTCTGGAAATCAAATTCCGCAAAATGACCTGTGAAATCCTAAAGATACTCATTGGACTTTGGGCCCTTTAGCGCAGTTAGGGTGCAAAAAAGTGCCACACATGTGGTATCGCCGTACTCGGGAGAAGTAGTACAATGTGTTTTGGGGTGTATTTTTACACATACCCATGCTGGGTGGGAGAAATAACTCTGTAAATGGACAATTGTGTGTAAAAAAATCAAAAGATTGTCATTTACAGAGGTATTTCTCCCACCCAGCATGGGTATGTGTAAAAATACACCCCAAACCACATTATACTACTTCTCCCGAGTTCGGCAATACCACATGTGTGGCACTTTTTTGCACCCTAACTGCGCTAAGGGGCCCAGAGTCCAATGAGTACCTTTAGGCTTTACAGGGGTGCTCAAAATTTAGCACCCCGCCCACTTGCCAGGACAGTTAACAAACCCCACAAATGACCCCATTTTGGAAAGAATACACGCTAAGGTATTCCATGAGGGCCATGGTGAGTTCATAGAAAATTTTATTTTTTGTCACAAGTTAGCGGAAAATGACATTTTGTGAAAAAAAACAAAAAACCACAATTTCTGCTAACTTGTGACAAAAAATAAAACATTCTATGAACTCACCATGCACCTCACGGAATACTTTGGGGTGTCCTCTTTCCAAAATGGCATCATTCGTGGGGTCTGTCCTGGCATTTTAGGGTCTCTGCAATCATTACATGTATGGCCAGTATTAGGAGTTTCTGCTATACTCCTTATATTGGGCATAAGGGTAATGCACTGTGGGCTGAAAGGAAAAATGAACGTCAAACAATCAATCAATGTGGATGAAAAAATATCTGCCAAAAAATTTGAAAAAAAAAAAAGAGAGGAGGAAGGCGTCTGCCAGGACATAGGAGCTGCCGCCCCAAAAATCCAAACCCACCAGCTCGTATGCCCTGGCAAACCTGATTTATCCATTCACACCGATCGATGTGGATGAACAAATCATTGCCAGAGTTCTTTTTTGATACAAAGTGTTTGCCAAAGCATATGAATCCCCAACACCACTCCTCGGCCCATATGCCTCGGCAAACGTATCTTTTTGACTGCGGAGGAGAAATCTCGTCCTGCAGCGCTGCATGCACCGACTTGTGTGTAAGCTGACAGACGCGCAATGTTCTGTCAGGATGCACCATCAGTGCTGCAGCTGATTGGTCAGTCTGGATAGAAAAAAAGAGAGAAGAAAAAAAGACAAAACAATACAAAAAGGAGGGGAAGGCGTCTGCCAGGACATAGGAGCTGCCGCCCCAAAAATCCAAACCCACCAGCTCGTATGCCCTGGCAAACCTGATTTATCCATTCACACCGACCGATGTGGATGAACAAATCATTGCCAGAGTTCTTTTTTGATACAAAGTGTTTGCCAAAGCATATGAATCCCCAACACCACTCCTCGGCCCATATGCCTCGGCAAACGTATCTTTTTGACTGCGGAGGAGAAATCTCGTCCTGCAGCGCTGCATGCACCGACTTGTGTGTAAGCTGACAGACGCGCAATGTTCTGTCAGGATGCACCATCAGTGCTGCAGCTGATTGGTCAGTCTGGATAGAAAAAAAGAGAGAAGAAAAAAAGACAAAACAATACAAAAAGGAGGGGAAGGCGTCTGCCAGGACATAGGAGCTGCCGCCCCAAAAATCCAAACCCACCAGCTCGTATGCCCTGGCAAACCTGATTTATCCATTCACACCGACCGATGTGGATGAACAAATCATTGCCAGAGTTCTTTTTTGATACAAAGTGTTTGCCAAAGCATATGAATCCCCAACACCACTCCTCGGCCCATATGCCTCGGCAAACGTATCTTTTTGACTGCGGAGGAGAAATCTCGTCCTGCAGCGCTGCATGCACCGACTTGTGTGTAAGCTGACAGACGCGCAATGTTCTGTCAGGATGCACCATCAGTACTGCAGCTGGTTAGTCGTTCGCTCGGTCCACCTGGAAGGTTATTGGATGGAAAAAGAGAAAAAAAAATACAAAAAAACCCAAAAAACAAGCAAGCAGCAAAGCAATTACTTCATTAACATTAATAACCTTTGAACTTTTTTACTTAAAAACTTAACATTGCAAACCAAACATTAACTTCTTTGCTTACCTGTTTTTTGTTTTTTTTTGTTTTTTTTAACTTACCTCCCGAGGACAAACCTCTCCTCCCCCATGGAACAATGTGCGAAGTGCAAATCGCACAGAGTTGTGGCGAAATACATTACGCAATTTGTCCCAAGTGAAAGGAGAGGTTTCTGGCAGCCCTGTGTATTAGGGTCCCTGGAAACCCGATGTTTGGTTTCACACTGCATATTGACATATCCGGTGGGTCGAGCCCGCCGCACCGTATCGTCCAAAACAGACCTTCAGACAATACCACAAGAGTAGCATTCGGCCTAGTAATGGACTGCGTCGCCATAGACTAACATGACTTCCGGGCCGATCGATATTGCCACAGAAGCCACGCAGTAACGTAGGCATGCACTAGCGTTAAGTCAAGCACTTCCGGCGTAGGGGGGGACCGCAAAGTGTGACTTTTGCTAGGCATTTTGCCCCAACGCATCGCAGCAGTGTGAAATAGCACTGAGAGACCCTTGTGTGCCTACCGCTGTGTGTGGAGTTCCCTACTCTCTAATAGTGTACCTGCTCGTGGTACCTCTCAAAACACTCCCCTAGGCATAGGCCAGGCTGGTCAGGACAGGTGGGACAATAAACGGTGGTGTCACGCCTTATTCCAGCCCTGCTGCAGACACGACAGCGTTTTCTTCGGATTCGTTGACCTGGGGTAGTCGGAATTGGATAGGCGTAATGCCTTCCATGCAGCCGGCTAGTTGCATCTTGGGGTTGGGCCACGGCACCTCCTGGATACAGGAGTTCCATCATGATCTGTTTATTAAATTGAATAAACGATCCAGTTCTCCCAGCCTTACTGTAGAGAACAAAGCTGTTGTAAATTGCCAATTGAATGAGGTAAAAAGACACTTTTTTATACCAGCGTCTTGTTTTTCGGGAAACTAAATAGGGCGCTAACCTCTGGTCATTGAAGTCCACCCCTCCCATGTTAGTATTATACTCGTGGGCGACAAGGGGTTTTTCAATGACCTCAGTTCGCCGTTGAATTTCAACTGTCGTGTCTGCGTGAATGGTGGACAGGAAGTAAACCTCCCTCTTGTCCTTCCATTTCACCGCGAGCAGGTCGTCAGCACACAAGGCGGCCCTCTGCCCCCGCTTAAGTCTGGTGGTAATGAGCCGTTGGGGGAAGCCCCGGCGACTAGGCCGCACGGTGCCACAGCATCGGATTTTTTCTATTTTTAAGTGCTGAAAGAGGGCCACACTTGTGTAATAATTGTCCACAAAAAGATGGTACCCCTTCTGGAACAAGGGTGACACCAAGTCCCACACAACCTTTCCACTGCTCCCCAGGTAGTCAGGGCATCCGACCGGCTCCAATTTGGAGTCTTTTCCCTCATAGACCCTAAAATAAGATGTATAGCCTGTGGCCCTTTCACAGAGCTTATACAGTTTCACCCCATACCGGGCGCGCTTGTTTGGGATGTACTGTTTGATGCGAAGGCGCCCGGTAAAGCGTATGAGGGACTCGTCTACGCAGATGTCCTGGTCAGGGGTATAAGCATCTGCAAATCTGGATGACAGGTGGTCTATGAGGGGTCGAATTTTGTGGAGCCGGTCAAAATCAGGGTGGTCACTTCGATGACAGGTTTCGTTGTCATTGAAGTGCAGGAAGCGCAGGATGTTCTCAAATCGTGTCCTGGACATGGCAGCAGAGTACAGGGGAACATGATGTGCTGGGTCCGTAGACCAATAAGACCGCAACACATTCTGCTTTACTAGTCCCGTGTGAAGGAGAAGGCCCAAAAAAATTTTCATTTCGGAAACTTGGACTGGTTTCCACCGAAAAGGCTGGGCAAGGAACTTTTCCGGATTGGCGGTTATATATTGTGTGGCCTTACGGTTGGTCTCTGCCACAATTAAGTCCAAGAGATCCTGGGTGAAGAACAGATAGAAAAAGTCTAGGGCCGATCCTAGATTATCTGTCTCCACCTGGACTCCAGACTGGGCGGTGAAAGGGGGAAGTACGGGTGCGGCGGAATCAGGGGATTGCCAATTTGGGTTTGCCAGCACCTCTGGTAAATTAGGGGTAGTACGGGCCCGTCTTCTTGGTGGCTGCGACTGGGATCTTACTGCACGTGCCACCGAACCAGTTTCAACTTCCATGCTGGTGCTCGCCACTTCACCAGGGTCTACGGAAGTACTGGTTCTAGGTCCAGGAGATGTTGTGCTGCTGGTGCCTGCCCCACCATGAAATCTCAGACCAGCACGAACACCACTCTGCTGCCCTTGAGGCTGATCCTGCGCCACCTGCGGTCCAACAACATGGGGTGTGGTACGCCTGGCTTTAGCCGGGACCTCAACCTCATCATCACTATCGGTCAGTGAGCCACTGCTCAATTCAGGTTCAAACTCTGACCCGGAAGATTCATCAAATGAGGCGTCCCAATCGTCCTCATCCGACTGGGCCATGTACCTGAGAACCTCATCATCGGAATACCCCTTTCTTGCCATGGTGGGCTGCTAAATTTAGGGGGTATTCCTCTGAGACTACCCAGAAAAAAAGAGCACCTACCTAGCAAAAGGGAGTATTTGAGAGGTAGAAAGCTGTGGTCACTGAGTTTTGATAAAAAAATAAATCAAAACTGAGGTTTACAGTGCCACAGCTATTGTACAGTGTTTTTTGCAGTGATCAGAAAAAAAATTCTGTCACTGCGGTGGGGCGGGCTGAACGCAAGTGCAGGCGAACGATCAGGCCTGATCGGGCAAACACTGCGTTTTTTTTGTGGATCCTAGTGACCCTAATAGATCTGACTGCGATCAGTAATGATCACTTACAGATACTATATAGTACCAATGTTGATTAGCGACAGTGATGACGCTAATTAGTGACTGTGGTGCAGTGGGCTGAGCACTAACTGACACTTACAAAGGGGCCTAGCTAACTGGCCTAACTGCTAACACTAGTGATACTAAAAAAGTGACAGTTTTCACTGATCACTGTTTTTAGATCACTAGGATAGTGACAGGGGGGTGGTGGTGAGTGGGGAATCAGAGGCAATCAGAAACAATCACAGGACAATCAAAGGCAATCGCAGGCCAATCACAGGGCACTCAATTCACGGGACAATCAAAGGCAATCACGGGACAATCAAAGCCAATCACAGGCCAATCAAACCAATCACGGCACAATCAAAGCCAATCACGGGACAATCAAAGCCAATCACAGGCCAATCACAGGCCGATCACGGGACAAAGCCGATCACGGGACAATCAAAGCCAATCACAGGCCAATCAAAGCCAATCACAGGCCAATCAAAGCCAATCACAGGCCAATCACGGGACAATCACGGGACAATCAAATACAATTACAGCACAATCAAATTGAATGTCAGCACAATGAAATTGAATGTCAGCACAATCAAATGCAATTACAGCACAATCAAATACAATGCACTGGGAAGGTGATTGGGGGGGGGGGAGGGGGGGGGGTCTGAGGGCGATCAGAGGGTGTGGGGGGTTGACTAGGTGTCCGCACGGGGCAGACTGGGTCCTGATCTGGTGGGTGGCAGACACAGGGGGTGACGATAGGAGATCAGTGAGGGATTACAGGGGAGAATAGATGTAAACAATGCACTGGGGAGGTTATCAGCAGGGGGGGGGGGCTGAGGGCAATCTGAGGGTCTGGGTGGGTGATCAGGTGCCCCCAAGGGACAGTTTAGGGTCTGCGCTGATGGGTGGTGGTGACAAGGGGTGATAGACAGGTGATAGATGGGTGATAGACAGGTGATCAGTGGGTAAGGCAGCTATATAGCTGTATACAGCATACAGGGGGGTGGTCTGGGAGGGGGGTCTGGGGGGGATCTGAGGGTAGGGGGGGTGATCAGGGGACCCTAGGGGGCAGTTAGGGACCTAACCTAGAGGATAGCGTCCCTAGATAGTGACAGGGAGTGATTGATGGGTTTTTAGGTGGGTGGTGGGGTGCAGATACTGGTGTGCTGGGGTGGTCAGGGGGGGTTCTGAGGGCTGGGGTGGGCGATCGGGGGGTCTGTGTGGGGCAAAGTGTGATTTTTTAGCACTTAGCTAATGGCTGCCGTCCTCTCTGATGGTCGCACGACGAGTGACCATCAGCGGAGGAGGCAGCCAGTATAATACACTTTGTTACCATAACAAAGTGTATTATACACTCTGATTGGCCGGATCGCGGAGGTTTGAAACCCGCCGGCGCTGCTGATTGGCCGGCGGGTTTCCGAGTAGGGTGGGCGGAGCCTATTGCCGGCGGCGATCGCGTCATTGATGACGCGATCGCCGCACAGCCGCCGCTGATGCCGCCCCCGCCGATGGGCGTATTGCGGTCGTTTGGGACCGGTCTTTGCCGCCGCCCATCGGCTGGGGGCGGTCGTTAAGTGGTTAAAGGGGTTCTGTGGGGGTTCTGCTATGGATAAAAACTGCCACTTACCTCTGGCTTCTATCAGCCCCCTGTAGCAGAAATGTCCCACGCCGTCCTCCTCCGATCCGCCATTCACCACCGCCGCCGCTCCCGGTCTAGTGCGGCACGGCGTCCAACTGCGGCTGCGCGGCCGTGCTCGCTCCCGTCTGTGTCATCAAAAGAAAACTTTGTGCTGCGCATGCGCAGTAAACTTCTGATGACGCGAACGGCAGCGCGCATTATTCGTGTATGACACCGACGATTAATGCCCGGTGCCAGCGGCGGGGAACGGCGCATCGGAGGAGGACGGCGTGGGACATTTCTGCTATAGGGGGCTGATAGAAGCCCCAGGTAAGTGGTTGTTTTTCTCCTTAGCAAACCCCCACAGAACCCCTTTAAACTACATTTTCAGCATTTTACAAATGAAAAAGTACCCAAATGTTGGTGAAATAGTACTATCAAATTTATTTTGAGTATTTTCTTGCTGGCTGGTGACTTAAAAAGCATTTTATGACAAGTTGTGAAAATATCACCTAGGTGAAAACTCGGGAGAAAACGTTTTAAAAGAACAGGCAAATGTTTGTGATTTCATGGGGGCAGCCATCTTTTTCATTGGGTAGCCATATTTTTGGTTGAAAGGAGATGACAGGGAGCATGAGAAACAATTCCAGCTGTGCTGTGTCCTGATCACCCCTACAAGCTGCGTGCTCTCGGTTTCAAATCTCAAATTCAACATTTAAAAAAAAAAATTTGCACCAGAACAGCAGAAAAAGATCAACAAGATCAGAAATCCCATGATACTTTGCACAGCATAAGGGCAAAAATGCCCGGGCAGTTTTCTTCAGTGCAGCTAAAAATGAGGCTTGGGTAAGAAAAACTAAGTTCTGATGCAGTGAAACTGTTAAAGAAACACCAAGCCTTTTCAGTGCTGCTGAGTAGATTTTTACGCTGGAGGTTCACTTTAAGGAGCTTATTACAGCAATGTCCTGTACAGCAGAGACTAGAATGAGATTAGGAGGAACTTTGTTTCAGTCACTGAGGCTCTAATACTGCTGCTGTTTTTGTAATAAAAATAAAATAAACGTTTTTTTTTTTCTGAAAGAAAAGTATGTTTGAAAAATAGCATTGCCAGCTAAACTCACAGGCGGCGTTAAATACTGTTCCCCCTCTGAGTTGTCGCAACTCGGAGGGAGATGTAATTCGAGGTCTGGCACCCGCCAGAGCCCCGAATTACCGCTACGCGGGGCGCGCATTGTAGCATTGCTGCTATGACGGCGCCCAGCTTCGGCGCTCGGCCGTAAATCACTTTGTGAATTCCTGATCAGCTGTTGGGGCAAGTGCAATTTTTTTCTTCAAATCTAAAAATAGTGGGGGTTTATTCCATAGGACATCACAGCCTACAGAACCATGTACCATATATAGTGCTGTCACTGCCACTGGGATCAGAGTAATGACCTCATTTGTGTACTAATGTTCTTGTATTGTCCAGTCTGCAGACCTGGAGCAGATCAGTGACAGGCTGGGGTCAGCTCTATTGTTTAACAGCAGTAAGGAAAAGTGAGGTCACCAACCTGGCTGTGCTGTCTGGATATCAGTGCTGGAAAATAGTTTTTTTTTTTTATTTTCACCTGCATTGGAAGTTGGAACTGTAGTGAAAATAACATCATGAACAAAATTGCTTATATTTTACAATACTCACTTAGACATTACCGTATTTATTATGAGTTTGGCCATTGTAAAATCCTTCCCGATTCATATTCCGAAATTTATAACAGGTGTTTAGTCCTGTCAGTTGATCTTAGCCAAATGTATGTTTAGGACCTACTTCTATTCAGCACCAATCTGCAGTGTTTACCCGCAAGCGAGAGGGGTGGGGAAACACTGCCTATGGGCTTGCCGTCGGTATGATGCAGATTTCTGCAGCATGCACCGAATCCCTGCAGCTGCGTATGACATAGCTTAGCAATTTGGGCTGCGGCTGTGCAGCAGAACGGGAGGCGTGGACGAATGGAAAACTGCCACGGCTCCTAGTGGAAACTGGCCCTCACTGAGAGTTCTCTAGAGGGAGATACTGCTAGTTTGGCAGTTGGAAACAGCCGTTATTTCCCACAATGCAACGATGTTCACACAGAGGAAACTGTCAGGGCCATGGTCATGACATCACATGGTGGGAGGGGTTTCACCACAATATTAACCATACAGACCCCCGTGATGATCTATTCAAGAAAAGGTAACAATTTCTCGTGGGAAAGGGGGTATCAGCTACCGATTGAAATGAAGTTCAATCCTTGGTGACAGTTCCATTTTAAAGTAAGGGTCCAAGGTAAATAAAAAAAAAGATCCACTTAGCTTGGGCTTCCTCCAGGCCATGGCAGCCGTCCTGTGCCCTCGCCGCAGCTCCGGAGGCTCCAGGTCTTCTCCGTTGCAGAACCCGACCTCACCAGGTCGGGTTCCGGGTCGGCCTCTTCTGCGCTCCACGGCGCGGGTCACATGGTCCAGCCGACGTCATCAGGACGGTACTGCGCAGGCACAGTAGTTCTGCACTTGCGCAGTTCCGTTCATGATGACGTTGGCCGGACCACGTTACCCCCGCCATGGAGCACAGAAGACGCTGACCCGGAACCTGACCTGGCAAGGTCGGGTTCTGCAGCGGAGAAGACCGGGAGCCTCCAAAGTTGCGACGAGGGCACAGGACGGCTGCCACGGGCTGGTGGAAGCCCCAGGTAAGTGGATCTTTTCTTTTTTATTTACCTTGGATGTTTCCATTAAGTTCAGATTCAAAGTATGTTATGCCTCAGTACTGTACTTACAAATATTTCAAAAAAGAAAAGAAAAAAACTTAAAACAAGAAAAAAAACACCAGACAAGATTTATCTTCTGAAACCTGAGAAATGATCATCTTCCTCTGTAATAGCGTGTGCTGGCTGTTACGGTATAGTACTGTGCTAATCACAGAGTGAAAAGACAGGGCGGCTATTCTTCCGTCAATAGAAGGAATGCTGCTCTGCAGCTACTCGCCAGCTTTTAATGCCCATTTTCTTAGCCATTTCATTACGGGAGAGACTTTTAGTGGCTGCAGATAATTCACTATTTTGTACTTTACATTGTGATTGCGGAGCACATTGACTCCAATTAAGAGAAAAGTGCAAACACATAGCAACGCGTGTTACATTAACAGCATATAAATAAGCTGACACTTGCCAGCTTCCTGTCCTTACTAATGGGCCCGGCTCCCGCGCCACATTTCTCCATCTTCTCTTTATTATTCGTCCCTGCTTTTCATGCCGATAATTCTGTCTCTTTCATTGTTGCTATCAAGTACAAGATGCTTTTCAATTGTCACTTTCATCACGGCATTTCTATAGCAACAGTAAAAATCCCAGCTTAGCGTGCGCTTGCCTTTTATTTATTTATTTATTTTGTTGTTGCCTTGTCCTGGATTTGCTCGCAGACTCCTGACAGCTCATATTTCAAATTCCCCAGTCTCGGCAAATAAAGAGCTGAGGGAGCGCGTGTGACGGGCAGGTAAAGCGTCTGAATTGCAGATAACCAAATGTGGGTCCTTCATGCATGCTTTTACATGTTATTTTTGCTTTTACTGTATCGCTTTTTCATACTAGCATGTTAAGTGAAGGAGGACTGGCGCTTAAATGCAACCTCGAGTAGCACAGGTTAAAGGGTACCTGAACTGACGTGGGACACGATGAGATAAACATGCGTATGTACGGTGCCCGTTCATGCACAGAGCTAGGCTGAGTTCCTTTTTGTTGTTTTCTCACTGAAAGGGTTAAGAATTCAGGTATGGAAATAACAGTTTTTCTTGACCTAGTTGAACTATAGCAAATCTCTCACTGATAACCAGGGTTGCTCTCAGAATTCGCGAATTCGAATTTACACGTGATCACGGGTAGTTTTTTATGAATACAGCATTCGAAGATCGATACCAATAACGAATTCGATTGTATCTGAATTTTACCAAACACACAAATGGAGAAACTCACTCCCAAACAGTTCTCTGCTGCTTTATAAAACCTGCAGGCTGCTTATAAGCCAATGAGAAGTGCACACATATGTTACACCTAGCTTGCAGTGATTAATCAAACAGAAGCTGAGCAAGTCAGCCAGTCAGTTGGAGAGGGCTTCAGTTGCATATAGACAATGGCTATATGACCAGCAGGGGGCACCAGCGTGCAGGATATTCCCTCTCATCTGCCCCCCTCCTAACTAAACTGCATGGGATACTACAATAAAATTAAAAACAATGGTGCATGAGCCAGCCTGGGGCCCCGGGAACTCTCACTGCCCGGGGCCCCAGAACCAGCATCTAACACCATATGTGAGCGCAGCCAAACCCTTGGAGCTGTATCTGAATTTTACTCTCGATTTAATCTGTGATCACGAGTGTTAAATCCGTGATCACGAATTCGAATTCAGCTACCGTCGCCCCAAACCCGCCGACCTTAAGGGTTAATAGCAAAGCCCCCTTAAATGCCAGAATCACCAAATTTGCAGGTTATATTAAGAAGAAAAGTGGGAGCAAGGTGAAATTTTTTTTTTAAAAGAGCTTATACTTGAGATGAGAAAATCGATTTTAAAAGTTCAAAGAAAAAACGGATACATTTAAAGGGAAACTTAAGTCAAGTATAAAAAATGAGATTTACTCACCTGGGGCTTCCCTCAGGCCCCAGCAGCCGATCGGTGCCCTCGCAGCCCCGCTCTGACGCTCCAGGACCCGCCGGTGAACACTTCCGGTTTCGCCGTCACCGGCCGACAGGCATGGGAACGCGAGTGATTCCCAGCCTGTATATCACCCCCTATGCTGCTATTGCGGCCAGCTGGGAAGGGAACCCAGATGCCCACTCCCCTCCAGGAGAAATGAGTATAGGGGTACTTCCTTACCAATTTCCATAAAGGGTTAAATGAAATAAAAACACAACCACGAGAAAAGTATTTTATTATTCTAAATTAACCATAAATACTTACCTGTACTTTTAAAAAAAATGTTCCCACGCCCATATCCTTGGAAATGATCCAACGTATACAGTATCCTCCAATCTTGCGATCTTCAATGAAGTTGATTGAAGATCTCCCACAGCAATTACCTATACTATACCTTAGAATGTGTCCTGCCGATGCATAGCGCCGGCTCCCGCTGTCGTCCCCGTCTCCTCACCTGTCACCCTCACCTAGCCTGGCACCTGGTGCACCCATGGGTGCACCAGGTGCCAGCCTAGGTGAGGGGTGACAGGTGCAGGCAGGTGGGGAGAGACAGCGGGAGCTGGCGCTATATGTCCGCACAGCCCGCTTTCTAAGGTATAGTAAGGTATAGTAATGAGCCGGTTCTTTTTGTATTGAATTGAATGAATCGGCTCTGAACCATGCTGGTATAGCTTAGGGTGCTAAGCCCAAGTCGGCCGGGGCACCGCATTCTGGCTATCGCAGCCTACATGGGGGACAAGGGGTTACAGAGGCTCAGGAGGGGGGACCCCATGTCATTTATTTTTCAGATTTCCCACACTTAGAACATTCCCCAAAAATATATATATATATTTTTTAATATTATTTCCCACTATCTTTTTAACATATCCTGCAAATTTGGTGTTGCTAGGATGTAAGGGGCCTTTGCTATTAACTGCTGGGAAATATTTCCCACGATCTGTCATTGACCGGCATTTAAATGTATCGTTTTTTTCTTTGAACTTTTAGAATTGATTTTCTGAAAAAGTATAAGGTTTTTTTGAAAAAAAAAATTCCCCCTTGCTCCCACTTTTCTTCTTAACATAACCCGCAAATTTGGTGATTCTGGCATTTAAGGGTTTGCTATTAACCCTTAAAGTCGGCAGGTTTTGAATCACAAAATCGTGATCACGACCGAATTTTCCCCTGACCCGGATTCGAATCCACCCGAATTGAATTCGAGTCCATTCGAACCGACTGAATCCAAATTTGACCTGGACCCAAATTCGAATGTACTCGAATCGAATTTGGGTACATTCAAGCATCCCTGCTAATAACCAATTACAGCCATAAAACTCTTGCCTGGAATAGAACAACTTCTGAATGCAGGGAATAGGTAAGAAAAGGTAAATAGCTCATAGGTTGTGGCTGTAAAAGACTGTCATTCAGCTGACAAAACAAATAGTGGAAAGTTCAAAACACTGTACAATCAGGATATCCAGCAATACGCATACAAATACATACAAACTTGACGTGTGGTTTGTAAAGCATTTAACCTACTTTTTTTAGCTTTTAAACAGAAAATAAAACTGGGGTATACTTAAAAAAAAGTAATATTAACCACTTAAGCCCGAAAGGTTGTTTATTTTTTGCATCTAAGCAACTTTCACCTCCCATTCATTTGCCAATAACTTTATCATTACTCATCACAATTAATTGGTCTATATCTTGTTTTTCCTGCCACCAATTAGGCTTTCTTTGGGTGATACATTTTGCTAAGAATTATTTTATTCTAAATCCATTTTAACAGGAATATTAAGAAAGAAATGGAAAAAAAATCATTATTTCTCAGTTTTTGGCCATTATAGTTTGAAATTAATACATGCTACCGTAATTTAAACTCATGTATTTTATTTGCCCATTTGTCCCGCTTATTACACCATTTAAATTATGTCCCTATCACAAAGTATGGCACCAATATTTTATTTGGAATTAAAGGTGCATTTTTTCAATTTGCGTCCATCACTATTTTCAAGCCCATAATTTAAAAAATGATATTAATATACTCCTTTGACATGCATATTTAAAAATTTCAGACCCTTAGGCAACTATTTGTTTTTGTTTTATTGTAAATTTTTTTTTTTTTTTTTGTATTAAAAATTGTATGTGGGTAATTTTTTATGTAGGAGGTAAACAGCTAATTTTAAAAGTAAAAAAAAAAATATTTATTTATTAAAAAATGGATGTGTGTGTAGTTTTACGATTTGGCCACAGTGAAAAAGTCCTGGAAGCGTGATCGTACGCTTCCAGGAAGAAGAATGAAGACAGGGAACTTTTTGTAACTCAGAAAAACCGCAGCCTCTGATTAGTGGCTGTCGGTTTTTCTGCGGGGGGCTTCGATCAATGAATGGGATCTATAATCCCATTCATTGATTGCTGGGCTAACGGCCGGCGGCCCATGGAAATGCGCACAGCCCAACTGGACGAGAATGTTCATCCAGTTGGGCTTAAGTGGTTAAAGGTGGCTATACACTTATAGATGGGCACCCACTGTGGCCAAAGGATAGATTACTCTCAGATCAGAATCTGATCAGAGAGGGACCTATTTCTGCTGCACACTACACAGATTTTAATAGATTTTCTTGTTTCTACACTATTTTATCATATGACCATCTACATTGATGATGTTTTAAGCCACACGTCAAGTATGTATGTATTTGTATGCGTATTGCTGGATATCCTGATTGTACAGTGATTTGAACTTTCCACTATTTGTTTTGTACCATGAACAGCGCTACAGACAATGTTGTCACTATATAAATTAATAATAATATTAATAATAGACTTCATCATAAAAAAAAATCTATGGAACTGCTATGTGGCCCCTTTGTTTCACCAGATAGTACTATCCCTGCAGGGCTCCGGAGCTGGCAAATGGGTCCCCAGGTCTCCCCCAAAGTAAATAGTGCTCCCATGAAGCCCCTGCAAAGTACTCCTGGCAGTAGAGTGAACTCACCTGTCTGGTCGGCATGCACCCATGTGTCTTTTCTTCTTCATATCCCCAAAGCTGGTTCTTTGTGACCGGGCGGTATATGCTCCCTTACGTGACATGCCACCGGGTCAAGGAGAACAGGTGATGTCTACAATGACGTCAGAAGGACACAGATAGAAGGAAGCACACTGGCCTGACTGGTGATTTCACTCATGGGGCTTGATTCACAAAAGCGTGATAACTCAGTTATTACGCCTAAAAACTCAGTTATCACGCCTAAAAGCTTTGCACGTGCAAACAAGGGTGCTAAGTAGTTTGCACCCTAGTTTGCACTCTAGTTTGCATGTGCAAACTATAGAGTGCAAACTACTTAGCACCCTAGTTTGCACGTGCAAAGCTTTTAGGCGTGATAACTCAGTTATCACCCTTTTGTGAATCAAGCCCATGGTGTCAGGAGTACACTGTCGAGGCTCTGCGGGTGCGCTGGCGGGAGATCTGGGGACCTGTCACCAGCTCTGGGCCTTAAGCAATTGCCTGCCCCCGCCTTGCCCCTTTTGAACTAGATCTTCCATCCAGTACCATTGATAATTTCAATCTATCACCAGCGATCAGCGAAGCACTATGACAATACAGTGCAGTGAAGATGTTCTTACTGCTCCTAATCAATTTTGACCAAAGCACAAACATGCTGCATGCAGCATTTTTTGAGCAATTGTGATTGTGTCCAATGTATAGGACCATAAAATTGCTTGGTGGACAATTTGCAATTGCGTTTTACAATTTGTAGTGTGAACTAGCCCGCATTCTGTTTCCTGTTTTCACTCTGTAAGGAGAGAGATATACAGAAAGAGTTGTATAACATTCACGGGGTCAGTTAGTGTATACGGACATATACATTTTTTTCTGGCTGTATACACACCACACAGGCTACTTACCTATGGAGAGGGAATGATCCTATTGAGCCTTTCCTGTCCCCTCTCGGTATTCTCCTTCCCCTGGTGAAGTTATGCCATCTCCAGGAGCCCATCGGTAGGCTTCAGCAGCTTGCGCATGTGCAGTACGGAGCCGCCTCTGGGACATGAGTGGTCCCAAAGCCTTCCGAGGGTCCCCGAAGGCATATTCCACCGGTTGGTTGAATACATACAATGGGGGTTTCAGCACTGGAATCAGGAGACAGCGAAGGCTCAACAGGATCCAGAGCCTTCCATCTCCATAGGTAAGTATCAGACATTTATTTTATCCTCGCTTTAGTTCTCCTTTTAGGAAACTCTACTTTCCAGTCTGTGTTTCGGAAGACGTCTTTTCTTTTTGCTGCACTTGAAGTTTTGGATAACATTTGGAAAGGTTAGAAGCTCTGTCAAGCTTTCATCGCGTTCTCTGTGGCTGTTGGGAGGTCTTCCGCCTCTCTTCCTGCCTCTTGTGACATTTGGCACCGGCACATAAAGTAAGGTGAATTCCGGGATTTTACATCTATCACCAGGATGGGATGAATTTACAAATGGGAAGATTACCTCTAACTTGCTGTGATGTCTCTGAGACAGAAGATGCAGGCAGATCTCAGTTATGGAGCAGTAAACCTACACGAGAATATACATTTTTCTTCAAAGCAAGAAACTTTCAGCTTAATTACTTTTTTTCAACTGCTAAGAAACTGCTTGTAGTTAAATGTATGCCATGTTTATGGATGTTTAATCCTGTCATGGTACAGATTTGACGACACCAGGTCTATGTGCTCCCACCGCAATTGCTCGCACATAAGGTACATACGCATGTCTGATTTTTCCAAACGACCGGTCGTTTGGACGTCTGAACGACTGGTCATTTGGACATCAAATCGGGCGTGTGTAAAAACGGTTGTTCAGCTGATAAGACTGGATTTGACCGATCCACCAAGCGGATCCGTCAAAACCAGTGTTATCAGCTGAACGACCGTTTGTACACACGCCCGATTTGACGCCCAAACGACCAGTTGTTCAGACGTCCAAACGACCGGTCGTTTGGAGAAATCAGACGCGTGTACGCACCTTTACCGCTGTTAAATCAGCTGTAGGGATGACAATGCTTAGGAGAACTCATGGAGAAGCATGTGATCAGTTTGATCAGCTGATAGATTTGTAAGGCTCTGATTAGCTGGTCATGATCACGTGTTAAACCATCACAGCAAATCAGAGCCTTACAAATCTATTAGCTGCTCAAGCTGGTCACATACTTCTCCATGAGTTCTCCTAAGCATTCCCATCCCTATTCACCTGTGTAAAGCGGATCTGAACTCAGAACTTCCTCTCTGCTCTAAAGATACGTAACAGCATAATAACCTAAAAACATTTCCTTGTTACAGCTGATGAAATCCTGCAATAAATCTGCAATGTTTCTACTTTCTGATTCATTGGAACAGGCATATTGTTAACAGCCTGTGCTTTTCAAATGAGCTTATCTACCTTGTCTGCTGTGGAAGTCATGTGACATGGGAGCTATCAAATTACAACTTGTGATTAGACACAGGTGAGGGGGATTTAGACAGGCTAAACTCTCTAAATGCATATAGGGTACATTTCTCTATGTTTTCCTTCTGTCCTGTGCAAGAGTTCGGGTCCACATTAATGACAGCCGAGTCCTGTGCATGGCTCAGGAGACAACTTCATTTACTCCTGACTCTGTAATCACTTTGAGCCAATCATCATGATCACAAGATGAGAATTCTAAAGGTGGCCATACACTGGCCCGATTCGCGGCCGTTTCGACAGCAGATTCGATCCTGGGATCGAATCTGCTGCCAATCGTTCGCGCTAAACGCACCCGCCAATCCGATTTCCTCCCGAAATCGGATCGGTCCATCGATCGGGCCGTGCGGGAAATTACCCTCGATCACCCGCGGGTAGGGTGCGCGTCGCTAGCGACGGCCGATCCGATCAGGTATACATTACCTGACGCTGGCTCCCGGGTGTCTTCTCCGCGCTGCACCGCTCTGTTCCGGCTCCATCCCGGCGCTTCCTGTGTGCAGCGCGGAGAAGACGCCCGGGAGCCAACGTCAGGTAATGTATACGGGGGGGGGGGGGGGGGCACAGGCGGCAGGAGCAGCTCAACAGATTGTGATCGGTTTCAGGCTGAAATCGATTCACAATCTGTTTGCAGTAAAGGCAGCCATACGATCCCTATCTGATCAGATTTGATCAGATAGGGATCTGTCAGCTGGTCGATCTAATGGCAAATCGACCAGTGTATGGCTACCTTAAAGAAACAAAAAAATGCTCTGGTCCTTATTGGGGCAGATCAGGGTAGTACTTAAAGAGAACCAGAGATGAAGCAACCTCATGTATTTTACCTTATAAATCAGTGGGAACATGACAGTAAACACCTAATCTGCTCTTTGTTACATTGTTCTCTGTTTAATTTGCCTGTTATCACCTCTAAGATAAGAATCCCGACTAAGCAGTCGGTCTGGCTTTGCTACAGAATAATTATAGCTGAGACTGTGTTCTTTGCTGTCTTCAAGTCCAAGCCTGCCCCCTGCTGGCTTTGCTCAGGAATCATTATAGCTGAGTCATTATAGCAAAGCCAGACTCAATGCTCAGCCCCGGATTCTTATCTCAGCTAGATAACAGACACTTTTAGCAGTGAGGATGGAACAGAGAGCATGGTAAATGTTTTCTCTAATGTTCCCACTGATTTCTATGGTAAAATACACAAGGGTGCTTCGTCTCTGGTTCACTTTAAGAGGTTAATAATAGAGAAATTAAGTTTTGTATTTTCTCTAAAAGGTTGCCTGAGCCAAAGCAGTTAAATTGACATTGGAGTTTGGTTCTTAAAGTGTACCTAAAGTGACATGTGACATGATGAGATAAACATAGGTACATATAATACCATAGCCATAGTAAGACATTTTCTGAGGACCCTTTCTATTCTCTCTTTATCTATGTAAAAAAAGTTTGTTTGGTTTCCTGAACAGTGAATAGAAGCCAAAACACATGAGAGAAGCAAGATAAGTATTCTAATGAGGTTTTACTGCTAAAAAAGTTCAAAGAGTCATTAGTTCTGTAAAAGTAAAATTTGTGATCTCATAATTTTATTTTCACATTTATATTTGCACTTGCAAAACCCAAATGCTGGGAGTTTTGGCAGTGGGGTGCTTTATTTTGGTGCCAGTGTTTAGCTATTACCATACAAAGCCAAAATGGTTGACAGTGAAGATAATGAAAGATGAGTATTATTATTATTATTTATTGTATTTATAAAGTGCCAACATATTACGCAGCGCTGAAAGTATTGGTTAGAATAGGGCATAGAATAGGAGGGCTGGGGTTAGAGTATGGTAAAGAAAATGAGTTCTACTTATTATGGTTAGAAGGCCAACGTTAGGAATAAGGAAGGGTTATTAACATTCTGGCAGCTGAAAGAGGGGTATTTATGGTTAAGGGTCAGGAATGGGTCCATTCCAAGGCTAATGTAGTAGGATACAATATAATCTCAGTATAGTAAAAGCCAAGGATTCAGGAACATTGGTTTACTATATCAGGAAGCAAGGATGGAGCAAGTTTGCCCTCCCATTGCATTGTAGGTAGAGATGAGCGTAATGACCTAATTACGATTTTGCGAAATTTCGCGTAATTAGTGTAATTACGATTATGGCCGTAAGTACATAATCGTAATGAAGAACGATTTCGCGAAAATTTCGCGTAAGCGTAATTTTCGCGTAATTTTCGCATTACAGTCGTATCATGCCGTAATTTCGCATTAAACGCTACCGTAATTTCGCGTTAAACCGTACCGCTCCGTATAATATAAAAAAGCCGCCGACTTTAAGGGTTAATAGCAAAGCCCCCTTAAATAATAAGAGCCTCAAATTTGGAGAATATATTAAGGAGATCAGGAGGAATAAGAGGAAAAAAATTTTTTTCAAAAAGACCTTATAGTTTTTGAGAAAATCGATGTTAAAGTTTCAAAGGAAAAATGTAAACATTTAAAAACCCGCCGACTTTAACGGTTAATAGCAAAGCCTGCTTAAAGTTTAGGAACACCAAATTCCCAGGGTATATTAAGGGGATCAGTGGGAATAAGAGGAAAAAAATTTTTTTCAAAAAGACCTTATAGTTTTTGAGAAAATCGATTTTTAAGTTTCAAGGGCGAAAATGTCTTTTAAATGCGGAAAATGTCAGTTTTTTTTGCACAGGTAACAATAGTGTATTATTTTCATAGATTCCCCCAAGTGGGAAGAGTTTTACTTACTTCGTTCTGAGTGTGGGAAATATAAAAAAAAAACGACGTGGGGTCCCCCCTCCCAGACCTCTTTAACCCCTTGTCCCCCATGCAGGCTGGGATAGCCAGAATGCGGAGCACCGGCCGCGTGGGGCTCCGCACCCTGACTATACCAGCCCGCATGGTCCATGGATTGGGGGGTCTCGGAAGGGGAGGGGCAGCCAAGCTTTTCCCTCCCCCTCCGAGCCCTTGTCCAATCCAAGGACAAGGGGCTCTTCTCCACCTCCGATGGGCGGTGGAGGTGGAGGCCGCGATTTCCTGGGTGGGGAGGTCATGGTGGAATCTGGGAGTCCCCTTTAAAAAGGGGTCCCCCAGATGCCCACCCCCCTCCCAGGAGAAATGAGTATAGAGGTACTTGTACCCCTTACCCATTTCCTTTAAGAGTTAAAAGTAAATAAACACACAAACACATAGAAAAAGTATTTTAATTGAACAAAAAACATAACCACGAAAAAAGTCCTTTAATATTCTTAATTAACCATTAATACTTACCTGTCCCTTTAAATAAATGATCCCACGCAATATCCTCGGAAATGTTCTATCAGTTACAATGTAACAAAGTTATTACAATATAACAACTTTGTTACATTGTAACTACGCCGCACCCCACGTCACTCACCGCCGCCGCCACCGCGTCTGCGCTGCAGGACCCGACAGAGCTCTGAGCTATAGCTCAGAGCTCTCGAAAGCATCTTTGTATTTGGGCTCCAAGGAGCCCCATTGGTCCTTAGCAGACCAATGGGGTTCCTTCTGATTTGAAGGAACCCCATTGGTCTGCTAAGGACCAATAGGGCTCCTTGGAGCCCAAATACAAAGATGCTTCTCAGAGCTCTGAGCTATATAGCTCAGAGCTCTGTCGGGTCCGTGCAGGACGCTAAGTCCCCGCTGGCTCCGCTGCCCTCCCCGCCTCTCCCACATGTCACCCACATGTCACCCACATGTGGGTGACATGTGGGTGACAGATGTGGGCGGGGTGGACAGCGGGAGCTGCGGGGACTTAGCGTCCTGCACGGACGCGTATGCGGCGGCTGAGCGGCGAGTGGCGTCGGGTGCGGCGTAGTTACAATGTAACAAAGTTGTTACATAATAACTTTGTTACATTGTAACTGATAGAACATTTCCGAGGATATTGCGTGGGATCATTTATTTAAAGGGGCAGGTAAGTATTAATGGTTAATTAAGAATATTAAAGGACTTTTTTCGTGGTTATGTTTTTTTGTTCAATTAAAATACTTTTTCTATGTGTTTGTGTGTTTATTTACTTTTAACTCTTAAAGGAAATGGGTAAGAGGTACTACAAGTACCTCTATACTCATTTCTCCTGGGACGGGGGTGGGCATCTGGGGGACCCCTTTTTAAAGGGGACTCCCAGATTCCACCATGAACCCCCCACCCAGGAAATCGCGGCCTCCACCTCCACCGCCCATCGGAGGTGAGCCCTTGTCCTTGGATTGGACAAGGGCTCAGAGGGGGAGGGGAAAGCTTGGCTGCCCCTCCCCTTCCGAGACCCCCCAATCCATGGACCATGCGGGCTGGTATAGTCAGGGTGCGGAGCCCCACGCGGCTGGTGCTCCGCATTCTGGCTATCCCAGCCTGCATGGGGGACAAGGGGTTAAAGAGGTCTGGGAGGGGGGACCCCACGTCGTTTTTTTTTTATATTTCCCACACTCAGAACGAAGTAAGTAAAACTCTTCCCACTTGGGGGAATCTATGAAAATAATACACTATTGTTACCTGTGCAAAAAAAAACTGACATTTTCCGCATTTAAAAGACATTTTCGCCCTTGAAACTTAAAAATCGATTTTCTCAAAAACTATAAGGTCTTTTTGAAAAAAAATTTTTCCTCTTATTCCCACTGATCCCCTTAATATACCCTGGGAATTTGGTGTTCCTAAACTTTAAGCAGGCTTTGCTATTAACCGTTAAAGTCGGCGGGTTTTTAAATGTTTACATTTTTCCTTTGAAACTTTAACATCGATTTTCTCAAAAACTATAAGGTCTTTTTGAAAAAAAAATTTTTCCTCTTATTCCTCCTGATCTCCTTAATATATTCTCCAAATTTGAGGCTCTTAGCATTTAAGGGGGCTTTGCTATTAACCCTTAAAGTCGGCGGCTTTTTTATATTATACGGAGCGTTACGGTTTAACGCGAAATTACGGTAGCATTTAATGCGAAATTACGGCATGAACGAAACGCGAAATTTCGCGTTGAAAATTACGCTTACGGTATTTTCAATTACGATTTTAATGGCAATTTCGCTACGCTAATTTCGCATCGTAATCGCAAATTTCGCATGCGTAATTATAGTAATGCGAAATTACGAAAATTTCAGCTCAACTCTAATTGTAGGTGCAGTACAAGCACTTGCACATTTGGTGGACTACAGTAGTTCTACGCCTGCACAGTATAATCCTGATGACGGCGGCCGGACCACGTGACCCGCGCGTGGAGCGCATAAGAAGCCGACCCGGAACCCGACCTGGCGATGTTGGCTTCTGCAGAGAAGGACGCCGGGAGGGAGAGGAGCTGCGGCAAGGGCACAGAACGACTGCCAGGGGCTGGAGGAAGCCCCAGGTAAGTGGAGTTTGTTTTTGTTTTTTTAGCTTGGACCTTCACTTTAAGAGCTTTTCTACGCGCTTTGTGATTGTAAAAGCGCTTGCTAATGTAATCCTATGTGTGTGAGCAATGTGATTTTGTAAAAATCCCCCATAGCATTGCATTAGAAAGAGCTTTTCAAATCACAAGTGCTTAAAAAGCTCTTGCAGTGTGAATACGCCCCAAGTATACCTCAGGGCTGCATAACCAGGCTGGACAAATTTCTGGTACAGTATCCAGGGCTCCTTAAACATTTTCAACCATCACTGAATAGAGGCAGCCATTCGATTCCTGTGAGTGGCTCCGATACCTCTGCGGGCGGGACTTAGAACTCTCCTCTCCACTCTCTTTAGTTTTGCAGCGAGACGGCCCACTCTGATCTGCACTACAAGTCCCAACAACAACATACAAATGTTATCAGGCATCAACTCATCTGCAACCTGCCTGAAGAGAGCAGCCGACCATGGGTTTCACACTGACATGTGACGCATGCTCCGCCCACTTTTTACTATATCCAGAATCAGCGTCACGTAGGGGTTAAAAAACATGTTTACTATAACAGAAGTTTTATTATATCAGAGTTTACTATACCAGGTGTGGCTCCCATAGACCTATAATGGAGATCAGCTGGGACCTGGAGAGGTAGTTTACTATACCCGAATATTTACTATACCCAAATGTATTATAGCAAAATGTTACTGTATTGTTAAATGCAATTTACCAGTATTGTGACTATCAGCTTCTTTTCCCATGCTGAATCTACCTGCATCCGGTCATACACATCATGTTCCCTGGTTGCCACGTCTCAAGGACATGGCCCTAGGCAGGACCTGGATTTACAGCACAGGAGCTTATAGGCACAGATGACCTGGCAACCTAGACTTTGCCCTTCATGAACCTACAAACACCCGCTGAAGTGCACCGCAAGTGTGCTGGCTGGCCCAGCTGTCACTTTTTTAGTTCCCTTGCCCATCATAGGTAGCTACAGGTGCACATTGGATTAGGTAGGCAGAGCTATCCTCAGTATTAATTAGCTACAGGTGCCCCCAACTGAATGGAGATCTCATCAGTGGAATGCTGATAGCTGGGTAAGTAACCTGTCATTTACACGCCACTCGTGACTCTGCATAGGTAAGGAGGGAGGCACTCGGGGAGGAGACTGAGCCATCTTTCCATCATCAGGCGCCTGTAGGCACATGCCTACAGTGCCTTATGGAAAATCTGGCCCTAGGTATAGACCTTCTTATCCCATCCTCAGAATGTACTGCGATTTCCAGTGGAACTCAGAGCAATAGTCCTAGCACTGACATATGTTGGAAGCTTGTCTTTTCCTTAACTGCAGGTGGGATAGTTTATGGAGCTAATCCTGGGCCGGCGTGGACGAGATTTTAATTTTTAAAGGCTGTCCATGGAAAGCCTGTGAAGTGGCAGTAAGCTCAGTTGGAATCCAGCTTTTAAATAACAGGCAGTCAGCTCATTATTTGTAAAAAGTAACAGTAAGGCATTACAGGGCTCAGCCTGAAGCCCATTCTAAGCTGCATGTTCTCTGTGACAGATAGAGAGAGCCTTTGCTTTGTACCTTTCTTTTTAGGTGACTGTGAGGACAATCATTAATTGTGCTTAGTGTGGCAGAGGTGTCATTAGGGCCGGCTCGAGGTCTGAGCATGAAAGGTAACTGAGAACACAGCGCCATGATTCCATAATTAAACTGGCTGCTCATAGCCGTCAATGGACTGATATTTTGCAGGGAGCCTAAATTATGACTGCTATATTTCATTGAAAGCATGAGTGGTTGTGGCATTTGCTAAAGTCCATTATGACCAGCTGCTTTCTCTTAGGTGTCACATGGCTGGCAAAATGTAATGTCTTTATTGATTCTTAATATATATGTGTCTCAGCTCTGAAACATATTTACTACTTCTGATATATTGCATTTGGCCCATGCTGTAGCTGCACTGTTCATATCGGGAAACGTTATAACTCAAGGCCAGGGATTTGGCAATAGCCACAGCAGGCATAGTGACTGCTGTGGGGATGAGGAGCAAGGGGAATGGGGTCCAGGTGAGGGGTGCATGAAAAAGAGATGCTGGGAATTTTGGGCACCAAATTTTGGCTAGTAGAATATCGGTAAATTAACCAATATTCTACGTTTTTAAATTGTTAAGTAATACCAATATTTTACTACAAATAAACCTAACCCCATTCTCACACAGGACCCTCCCTCTTACTACCTATGCCTAACCTTAACCACCCACCAACCGATGCTCACCTTAAAGACCCTTACCCACCCCTAACCTTAAAGACACCCCACAAACACACACACCTAACCTTAAAAATTCCCCTTACCCCCACTCCTAACCTTAAAACTCCCTCCCCGATGCCTAAACTTAAAACTCCCACCTCCAGCCGCAATTGCACTGCACAGTAGCGATAAATATCGCGTGCCCAATAGGTGCTCATAGAAAATATCCCTAAGTGTGTGAAATTTGCAGGTGACCCCAGTGTCAGCTATTTATCTGGCACCTAAATTTCACACTCTTACCGATATTTTCTATGGCCGCCTATGGGTCGCCTAAATTTCTGCTGCTAATGGACGCCCAAATTCCCTGCTTCCCCACGGGAGACCAGATCTGTTCAGTTCTTGATAGTTCTCCCGTTTTCCACGCTGCTAGCACCAGGGAACTGATATGAAGCAGCTGAGCTCTGAGAGGGACACATGGAATGCACACCGTGTCTGGATTAAGGTAACTAGTAGGTACTATTCACAAATGCAGCATCTATGGATGAGAGCTAACTCTACATCTCTGTAATCATGCATGGTACCTTGTAGGTGAGTGTGCGTCTCCATGGAGAATAGGGGGGCTAAAGAGCATGACTACTAAGGTGTGCCTAAATGTAGTATCTGTCAAGACTTTGCTATGGGGCCCTATGAGTGATAGCGTACTGGTAAGGCTGTTGCCTATGATGTAGGATTCGAGCCCTTGGACAGGGTTTGAATCCTGGCTCAAGCCAGTATGTAAAACAGTGAGGAGTCTTTGGGCAAGGCTCCCTAATGAACCTGGTCACCTGTGGAGCGTACCCTAGTGGCTGCACCCCTGAAGCACTTTGAGTCTGCCTGGAGAAAAGTGTGATATAAATGTTATGCGTCTTGTCTACCATCCCAGTGTAAGCAGAATATTTCATTGTACTGGATATTAATGATAGCAAAATAGCAGAACACACTGGTGATGAACACACTGGGTATGCTGAAACCAGTATTTATCATTTATTGGAATAGGTGGAGGGAATTGGCTGTAATGTTAGGGTCTTGTGTACCAGAGGAATTCTATAAAAATAGGATTGATCTGTCAAGACAAGTGTAAATAAAATAGAGCAAAAATGGACCAGCTTCTCAGAAGCGCCAGCATCTTGGCACCAGTGGCCACCTATGAGCTTCCAGATGCCATTTTGCAGTGATGGTATACAAATTAAATTAGAAGTCTGGCCGGTTGTCATGAGGAAAGTCCAAGAGTAGAGTGGGCACACCATCAATGTATTCTGGGTGCTTTAAAGTGATGTAGGCAGTACCACTAGTCAAATGTAGATATCAAGTAGTAGCAGCACAGCACTAAAGTTTGTTTTATTGTGCCAGTATCCACAGGAAAGTCCAACAATTGTTTTGTGGGCCTCACAGGGTCCCCCTTTACCAAGGCGTGTGGTTACATGTATACCGTAAATAATAAAATAAAAGTGTGCTGCAAAGTGGTGTGCTGATAATGGCTGTTTGTCATGGGAAACAAGAACCTTCTACCTTCAGAACAATCTTTATACAATCTTTAGAACAATGTCCATCCAGGATGTGCCCAAACATACCCATCAGGCAACAAAGGGTCTCATCCAGCCTCAGTATAGAATATAAACAGACAGACTCCCCATTTTTTTATTACAGTATGTAATATGTATGTAGAGGTGGGCCTTCTCACATACGTTCATGGTGATGTTTATATAAATGCTGTTTGGATAGTGTACTGGTTAAGGGTTCTGCCTCTGACCCAGGAGATCAGAATCCTGGCTCTTCCTGTTAAGTAAGCCAGCACCTAATCAA
Organism: Hyperolius riggenbachi; assembly: GCF_040937935.1. Lineage (NCBI taxonomy): Eukaryota > Metazoa > Chordata > Amphibia > Anura > Hyperoliidae > Hyperolius > Hyperolius riggenbachi. The sequence continues at coordinate 116,299,226 of NC_090649.1, read as the reverse complement.
TAAGGAGACCTTGGGCAAGACTTCCTAACACTGCTACCTGTTACTGCCTATAGAGCGTAGCCCAATTGACTGCACCTCTGGCGCTTTGAGGAAATTAATGTTCTGTGTCTTTTCATAAGAAGCTGGGATATGTTATTAGAGGAACCCTTCTATATCTCATCTATAGAGATGAGTCTCATATTTCTGTTTTCAGTTAAATGGATTAATGTTCCACATTGTAGCGGACTATCACAGTTGCTGTTTAGAATCCACGCTCTGCCTTGTTAACCTGAAAGAGAAATGGAGGTATTGAGTCTTTAAACTTCCTTATGCTAAAACCTTATCAGTGTCCTTATCTCACTGTTTCTCACCTGTTTTAGCTTCTATTTACTTTTCAGGAAACTGGACTGAATTTGATAAGCTCTTTTGCATAGACAACAATTGCCGTTTTTGAACTCCTGCTGTACTGGAAAACAGAAAAGGGACTCCAGACAATATCTTACCAGGGCTATATATCTACCTATGTTTATTTCATGTAATATATCACTCCAGGTACATTTTTTTAAAAGGGAAAGTGTATTTTTTACATATTAGCTGTATTCCTGTCTCCCTGTGAACTTGCAGATAAAAAGGCAGCAGCATTTTTTATCATTTCTGGTTCTTTGCTGGCCCTACTCCATCATCCACAGCCTGCTGATGGTTACCTTCAAGCCACCAGAGGGTGCATGCTTGTAGATAGAGTGACTGCCTCTGATTTAGAAGAGCTTAGCAATAGTCAGTGATTTTATTGGTCATGGTTGTGGAAGGTCGACTCTATAGTATGAATCTCTATAGTGTGTGAGAGATAAAAAGCTCTTATCAGATATATTTACGGTTGTCTGGATTGTTGCCACAGTGATGATTTGAGCTTGTGGAGCAGTTTCACATTGTCTCCATGTATTTCACTTCCAAATCTCACCGTGACATTGTACCATAACGGATTGGAGGATACCCACGTACTGTAGACATAATGAGAAATATTCAAGTGTCATCTTACTTGATGTAAGTGAATTGACTGCTACAGTATATCTACCACACTAATAGCATCACCTCACTTCATATAAGTACTGATCCTTCTATTTAATCCCTCTGTAAATTTAATACAACTGTACCTGCACACTGTAAAGTGTACCTGTCATTATAGAAATATGGGTGTTAACTTTTGCCTAATTTTGACGCCAGTTTCGTGGCTAGATTCTCATTTAGATTTACTGCTTATTTGATCCTGGATAGAGATATTGTTCAGGGCTTTAATGCTTGTACCAGGCCAGTGATTAAATAAGTGCTTTTGTTGTAATTCAACTCTGACATTGGGGTACCCATTCTCAAGGGTCATGTTACATAAAGGCTTTGCCCTCTTTGATGGTAGCTGTGCTTATTCTGTTTATACATAAACCAACCAGGGGATTTTCCCCTGAGTTAGACATCCATTTCACCAATGTTCTGGCTACACTGATTAGTTTGTTTTCAGTTCTATTTCAGATTGACTTTAGTTAGCTGAGATTTAGGTAGACAGAGCAGGATCATCCACCAGGCAACCTAGGCAGGGGCTTGGGGCCTAGTTGGCATCAAGGGGCCCACCTGCCACCTTCTCTGACCTCACTTCAGCTTACCAAAAGGACCTCAAGGGGTCCCAAAATCTACTACCTTGCCTAGGGCCCATTACATCCTTATCCATCTCTAGGTAGGCTACAGTATGACCATAGTTTCTCATTTGGGAGTATAGATGGGAACTCAGCTGACCACATGTATTGAAAGTAAGCTGATGTTAAAAGCCTGTACACACACACACACACACACACACACACACACACACATGCACACACACACACACACATGCACACACACACACACACACACACACACACACACACACACACACATGCACACACACACACACACACACACACACACACACACACACATACACACACACACACACCGCACACACACACACATACACACACACATACACACACACACACACACACACACACACACACACATACACACATACACACACACCGCACACACACACACATACACACACACACACACACACACACACACACACCGCACACACACACACATACACACACACACACACACACACACACACACACACACACACTAATTGTTATTACAGATGGACAACATAATCAGCTATTTCTGCTTTATAACTATGTCTGCAAAACACAGCTTCTGTTTGATGCCCCTTTTGGTGCTCTGTGCATATCAGTCACTGAAGGTTGGCACCATCAATACTCATGCTAGTTTTTGGATCCTGCATTACTTTAAAATCAACTGATAACTGTTTTTAAAAGTAAAAACAACAACAAAAAAGTTGTGAGCCTGGGTAGTGTTGGTGTTCGAATTTGGCATACTGAATTCGGAACACCAAATACTTCCGAACGCCACACTTTAACACCGCTTCAGTACCGAACAAGCGGACAGAGTCAGAGGGAGTTCATTACTTGTGCTTCATGTCACATGATTTCGGTGCTTCCTCCTTCCGGCTTTAGAAGGAGGAAGCATCAGAGTTATGTGGTACAGTCCGTGATGTGCAACTACGGTAAGTGAACTCCACAGTGTGATGTTGTGTAGTATTTGGTTGCTCTTAATTGGATATGCTGAATTAAAAAAACAACACTAATCCTGAGCCACGTTTTGATTGAACAATAAGCACTGGACGGCCTTTGTTTACATCGTTACATTAATTAGAGCCCCTCAGAGGAACTACCCCCAAACAGACAAAACAAATGCTGATTGGTTAATATGGAGGAAGTTCTAAAGGATCACTATCGGGGAATCCTGAAACCATATGACCCTAATGCCTAGTACACACCATACAATTTTGTGTTAGATTTTTCTGTTAGGTTTTCTGTAGGATTTTCTGTGATTAGATTATTTTCTGTAAAATACTGGTAGATACTGGTCATTCTCTGGTGCATTGACTTCTGGTAAATCTTACAGAACATCTTACAGAAAATTGTATAGTGTGTACTAGGCATTACAGACATCCATGTCAAGAAAAGTCCTGTACAATGTAAGCAAAACATTTCAGCACCACACCAAGTAATCACAGCTCAATTCCATTTATTGCCAGAGCAAAAAAAACAGACATGACAGAGCAGCAACATACTGCTGTTTTGGACTGGGAGTCACCTAGCCGGTGCATGCATTAAATAAGGGCGTGAGGAAAAGAGGGCGCAGGGTAAAGCTGACATTTCAAAATATTGTCTATACCAAGGTTTTTTATTGTTTCTTTATTTGCCCTAGAATATTAAATATATTAATATAACTGTATTAAAAAGGGCGCAGGATGAAGCTGAAATTGCAAAGTATCGTCTATAACAATGAAAATGAAAATATTTACAGTCATTATAACAACAGTAAAACATTGGTAAATATTAACGATATTTTACTACAACTACACCTAACCCTACTCTCACATAGAACCCCCCACCCCACTGATACCTAACCTAACCCTAAAACCCCCCTTCCTGACGGCTAACCCTTAAAACCCCCTTACTAATGCCTAACCCTAAAATCCCCCTTCCTGATGCCTAACCCTAAAACACCCCTTCCTGACGGCTGACTCTAAGATCCACCTTCGTAACGCCTAACCCTTAAACACCCCCTTCCTAATGCCTAACCCTAAGACCCAGCTTCCTGACTCCTAACCCTAAACCCCCCCTTCCTAACTCCTAACCCTAAAACTCCACTTCCTGACTCCTAACTCTAAAATCTACCTTACTAATGCCTAACTAGAGATGGCCCGAATGGTTCGACCGCGAACCGATTTGCGCAAACTTCGGTGGTTCGCATTCACGATCGAACCCGAACTATATGCGAGTTCGACCTGCCCCCTATACTACATCATTAGGGTCAACTTTGACCCTCTACATCACAGTCAGCAGACACATGGTAGCCAATCAGGCTACACTCCCTCCTGGAGCCCCCCCCCCCCCGCCCCTTATAAAAGGCAGGCGACATCGGCCATTTCCCTCACTCGTGTGGCTGCAGCAATTAGAGAAGGGAGAACTTGCTGCAGAGACATAGGGAAAGCTTAGTTAGGCTCTTGTTAGGCTTGTTAGCTTGCTCCTTGCTGATACTTATTGCTAAAAAGCACCCCTCAACAGCTCTTTTGAGAGTTGTTCCTGTGATCTATACTACTAGACCCTCGGTATAAGCACAAAGTGGTGGAGATGTTACCAACTCACCTGAAATCAGAAAGGATGTAGCACTTGCAGAACAAGCTGGCAACTATGCTTTACAGTGCATTTAAGGGTGATGTCACAGCACAATGGAATAAAGGTACCACTGCCAGTAATCCTTCTCCCATGTCCACGCAGACAAGGACAGGACGCTCCAGCGATCTCATGGTGATGTCGGACATGCGGACATTCTTCAGTCCAACGCCTCGCCTTAGCCCTTCCTGATCCACCCTCCACCAACGCCTCGACCGGCAGTTAGCCGACTACCTGGCCTTAAGTCTGGATGTAGAAACTATGAGCAGCGATGAACCCCTGGACCACTGGGTGCGCAGGCTTGACCTGTGGCCAGAGCTGTCACAATTTTCCATCCAACTTCTGTCTTGCCCTGCCTCAAGCGTCCTGTCAGAAAGGACCTTCAGCACAGCTGGAGGCATTGTCACTGAGAAGAGAAGTCGCCTAGGTCACAAAAGTGTTCAGTACCTCACCTTTATCAAAATTAATTAGGCATGGATCCCGGAGGGCTACTGCCCGCCCGAAGACTAAGTCAGTCCCCACACACAGCATCTCTGTCTGCACGCAGTGTGACTGCCTGCCCCAAGACTAAAACGGTCCCCACACAGCATCTCTGCCTGCAGGCCGATTGACTGCCTTCTCCGCCACCACCAACAGGGTCCAGGACTCCAGGCGGCTCCCTGAATTTTTGAGGCCGCTACTAGCAGCGGCCGCTATAATAATTTTTCTGGTGTGTGTACATGCTTGCCTAATTTTTCTGGCTGCACTGCGGCTGCAACAACAAAACAAAAGGCATGTACATGTGTCAATTCCCCTTCGTGATCGCTACTTTGCCACGGTGAAGGGGCTCGCCTATCACAATGAAGCAATGACCAACGGCTATATGAGTGTCTCGGGGGGGGGGGGGGGGGGGGGGTTGCACACCCAAGATAATTAGGTTGTTGCTTCATTGTGGACAGACCAAATTCGATCAGCTGGACAGTCACTGTTGTTCTCTCATTGAGCTACCACAACCCGGCCACCATATGGGCTTGAAAAACGCTATCGCCTGCACTCTGGCCATGGTGCGCACCAGTCCAGCATGGCCGTCCCTACACAAACAGCTGTTTGTTGTGCGTTACACAGTGAGTTTGGTGTGTCAGTGTGAAGCAGTACTCTAATTACATTCCCTGATTGATGTATACACATGCAAGATGTTTTAAAGCACTTTAGGCCCCCAATTTAGCAATAAAATGTGATTTCTGCCCTTAAACGCTGCTGTGTGTAAAATCCAGATTTTTTCCCAGGACTTTGGCGTGTATCCCACTCCTCCATGCACCCCTCCAGGTGTTAGACCCCTTGAAAAATCTTTTCCATCACTTTTGTGGCCAGCATAAATGTTTCTAGTTATCAAAGTTCGCCTCCCCATTTAAGTCTATTGGGGTTCGCCAAAAGTTTGCGCAAACCGAACTTTTGCGAAAGTTCGTGTTTGAGGTTCGCGAAATGAAAATCGGAGGTTCAAGCCATCTCTACGCCTAACCCTAAGATCCCCCTTCCTAAAACCTAACCCTTAGACCCCCCCCCCCTTCCTGACACCTAACCCTAAAACCTCCCTTCCTGATGCCTAACTGTAAAACCCTCTTCCTCTGCCGCAAATAATACATATACAAAAAAGATACATTTCAAAATTATAATCTACAAAATTATAATTGTCAACACAAATTTCAAAACAATAATTTTCAAAACAATAATTCTCAAAACGAAAATGTTTTGGTTGGATGGGCCTAACCCTGGAGATGCCTAAGCCTAAATCATTTCTTCCTGATGCCTAACCCTAAGACCCCCTTCCTGACTCCTAACCCTAAGACCCCCCTTCCTAACGCCTAACCTTAAGACCCACCTTCCTAACGCCTAACCCTAAAACCCTCCTAAAACCCTCCTTCCTGATGCCTAACCCTAAGACCCCCTTCCTGACTCCTAACACTAAACCCCCCCCTTCCTAATGCCTAACCCTAAGACCCACCTTCCTAACCCTAAAACCCCCTTCCTGATGCCTAACTGTAAAACCGTCTTCCTCTGCCACAAATAATGTATATACAAAAAATATACATTTCTAAAACAATACATTTCAAAATTATAATTTATAAAATTATTTGCGTCCAATAGCTCATAATTTGCATTAGCATCTATGGGGTGCCCAAATAGTTCATTAGCCGCAGGTGCCCAAATTTCCTGCTTAGTCACTACTTGACTGCTAGCAGCTTGATAAAGGACCCAGTTCGAAACAGCCGTATGTTGCTGCTCTGTCATGTCTGTTTTGTTGCTTCGGCAATAAATGTAATTGAGCTGTGATAACTTGATGTGGTGCCAAGCTTTTTTGCTTACATTGTACTTATGGCCTCTTGCGGTATCGGGGTTCAGGTTTTGGCACACACTTTTCAGTTTTTTACATGGGTGCTCCTCCTCCTCTTCAGTTTAAAGAAAAGTCCTGTATGCAGAAATTAGAATAAGGGATCAGAGTGACTGAGAGGAGAAACTCCTTGGCAGAGCGGAGGAGGACAGGTGGATGATATCTGGAGATAAATGTATTTTGCTTACAATTATTTTTCTTTCTAAAATTCTTGTGAGCACTAAATGGCACTTCTTGTTTAGACTTATTCGTGAGACTCTTGTTTAGACTTATTTGTGCCACTCATCCCTATTAGTAATGCCCATACTTAAGCAGCAGGGTTAGTTTAGAAATGTCTTAAACCCTTTATTTCTAGGCCCCAATCAGTGTGTCCTTTTCACAAATCCCAGGCCTTGCACCACATCTAATATACTTTCCTTTTCCTCCTTGATTAGCCTCGTCTCATATTTCTTTCCTTTTTCTCCGCTCCAAGCTTCAGCTATTTTTACCTGCCTAATCCCCCCTTCTAGCAGGAGAGGAGTTAAATACTGTGTTGG